>NC_139808.1:11709203-13126326 GCF_963457635.1 Microchirus variegatus | reverse complement strand
AAGAACAAATATCAGCCGTGACCATTCTCATAGCACTTTACTGTCCAACTGTGTGAAAAGAACTGGCATGTGTTTCTTTTTTTTCCGTGTTCTTCTGGTTTAAGGACTGTCAGTAAATGGCATGGCTTTGGAATGAGGGCTGTTGGATGACATCGATGTTGGTCAATGGTGAATAGCATGGCACATGATGTCCCGCCTCGTGCTGCCATTGTTTCTCACTGCCACCTCAGAGTCATGCTCATAGCTTGGCCTTGACATGACCGACTCGTCTTTTTGTTTGAAAGACGGAGGTTCTTGTTGCTGTGTAGACCTGTGATCAACTGAGACGAACGATGCTTTGCCACCATAGCCCCTAATGTTACATAAGGAATTTGATTCAATTCGACTTGGTCCAGATGCGATGAAGAGCTGAGTTTATGGCTGTCAAACTTTGATCACCATATGTCATGGTTTTGCCTTAAGGACTGCTTGCAATGGAATCTTCTCTTCTTCTTTGGCTGCAGTTTTGGTGAGATTTCTCTAGAGCAGTCATTCCCAGAGACTGGTTTAGAACCCACACATGGGTCACAGGAAATTCATTTTGGGTCCCTAAATGCACAACATTTATTTCGACCTTTTAAAAAGGATTCGTTCACACGTACATAAAATGAAGCTGTGATTCAGTCAGAGACGTTACAAAAATGTGTCCTTGGTCATGAAAGGTTGTCTTCTTCAAATAGCAGGTCCTCGGAAAGAGTTTAGGAAACACGGCTCTAGAGAATTTACCTGTCACACTAAATTTAGCCCCAAAGCCATTAAGGAGGAGAACAAACCTGAATAAGTCAAGTGAAGGCAATGTCAAAAAATGACATCTAATCCATGAAGAATAATGGCTCTAAGTATTAAATTATAAGATCCATATGCTTTTGCAATATGGACAGGTGAATAACTTTATCATGGGGTTGGGCACTGCATTGTTACCTGTCTCAATTCATCTTAGTAACCCTGCCATCACTCCCGGCAAAACTTTGTGATGCTGTCACTCGGAGGTGCAGGCACAGGTATTGTTCTGGAAGGACGGCCACGCCCCCTGGAGTGTGATTGGCCCATTTCTTGTGTTCCCAAGGCGACAAGACGGTGAAAGTTGTATCAGTGAACCAACAGCCCCCCGTTAGTGTGGCGGATCTGATCGCAGGTGCCAAGTACCAGCTGAGAGTTTACTCCCATGAGCTCAACAGCATCAGCAGCGAATATGTCACCTTTAAGACCAAACCAGGTGAGACCAAACGATGCGAGGTGCAACCAGGTTTCTGGCCAGTGGAGCTGCTCTGGCTATAAGTCTGGCGAGTCCACAGTAAAGTCAAGTTCACACTACACCACTTTCAGCGTCGGAGGTGTATCACGGTGTATCCCACACCACACCATGTGCTGTCATGTGATCTGGAGTCTTTGCAGTTGCTGTGAGTTTAGTTCACGCTACATGAGCGACGACACCAGGAAGAACTGTCGACGGATATTTCTCGTCACAAAAACACAGGTGGTGATGATGATGATGTTGCACAAAGTCATGCCTGATCGAGTTTGGTTTCTTGACCGACTGCTGAACATTTTACTCAAACATTGTTTTCTGTGATCTCAGCCACATTTCCGATGTTGTGTTTCCTTTCCTGGGTTTCAGCTGCCATCACCCCATCCCGACCTCCTATTGGTTGATGTTCCTTGAGTCGTTGCAGACTTGGATCAAATTTCCGTTTAGCTGGAAATGAGATCAGGGATTGTGATGTGTTGTGGGGATCATTAGAAAGTTTTTTTTTTATGCTGTGTCTTCAGCGACTGCTGATTATAAGCCAGTTAAGGATGATTAGACACAACTCTTCAGTGAGTTGGTTATTGGGCTGAAAATTGTGTAGTGTGAACTAGGCTTGGCCAAGTTAAAGCTTGATGAGTTCCCATGAGTTGCATGTTCTACCGACACAAAACTCAAGACACTTGGATTTCTCTTTTTGTCTTTATTAAGTAATTTATTATCAAGGTTAAAGGGGAATGTCTCCTTATAATTTTCTACACAACTGTCATATTCTCTTCTGACAGGTGGTTGCATGGTCAAATGACAAGAAAATGTTTTAGGTTCTTGTTTGATTAGTTTGCATGGACAAGTATGTGGTACAGCTTCTGAACTGTGATGTTTATGAGTGGATAGGATTCATTTACATTTTAAATGAGCAGCTACTCTGCATGGTAATGTATGAAATAGACATGGGAGGAAACATAATGTGTCCTTCAAACAATGGTATTAGATATAATAGATTTAGTTAGTTTACCTGAGCAAACTATTTTTAATGTGTAAGTTTTTGCCTTCCCTTACTTTGTTCCTGAAACCTTACTGGTTTTATTGCAAATTACATCGCAATACTTTTTTCTTCCACATTGGTCACATAAAAATCAGTGTGATGAAAAGAAAACAAACACGTTGTTGTTGTTTTTTGTCTTAATTCATCTTGGATATGAGCTTTGTGGGACATAATAGTACGGTGCGTCGTTGCGAGTTGCTAAAGTTTCGCTGAATGCCGTGCGATGTGAACAGATTGTCCGGACTCACCGTGGTCCACAGAGTCACTCACTGTTTCCACTCCTGTCTTTGCCCCACCTTGTGTATGTCCTCAGCCTACATAGACCAGGTAGACATCGCCACTCAAGGGTGGTTTATCGGCTTGATGTGCGCCATCGCCCTCATCATACTCATCCTCCTCATCGTCTGCTTCATCAAGAGGAGTCGTGGGGGCAAATACCCAGGTAAGTCCAGATTTTGGCTCCTTGATCCCTGTGAGACCACCGTGTAGTAGCCCCTTGTATTAGTGTAGTAACAACACATTTAACATTCTTGTTTCTTTTGTGTGTGTGGCTGTTTTTGTTTGAATATCATTTGCACATTATGTTTGATATCCAGGTTTTTAGTCAGTTTTTCATATATGTTACATATATCTTATATGTTTGGCACTTTGGTCCTGGTCTACATCCTGTGATAATTAGATGCTCAGTGAGAGTGGTGGTGTTCATCTTTTACAGTTTCTATGATATTTAGGTGGCGCCTTTGTGACTGGTTTCGCAAAATATCTCGGTAGGTGCTGAACCGTGATGCTGTAAAGCTCAACTAACACCCAGTGATGAATTTAGTAGCAGCAGTATTTAAACACAGTAACAGCCAGAAAAATACTAATGAGACATACACTGGGATTTAAACAAATTGTCTGTATTGACTGAAGCACTGACGCACCTTAAAAATGCTCAATGTTAAATGCAAGGCTCTAATTTCCTAAAAAGTGTACTTTGTTCTAAATGCATACTGCAGTTAATCAGTAAACAGATACTGAATGAATAGAAAAACTCACAATTTTATATTGACAGTGAATTGATATTCTTCACCAATCATCTTGTTTAATTTTAATTTATTTCTTGCACACAATCTACTAAACTAGTACTATACTTTAACCATCTTTTATTATGTAATATTAGTGAGTCAGTATGCACTGAGGACAAAGTGCTCCATAACAGTTTAAAATATGAAGCAGATAAATGCAACTAACCATTTATGTTTGAACCTAACTCCAGGAAGGAAATCTTTATCAAGTGGATTTCTTGATGTCAAAGTTAGGAATTGCTGCAGTGAAACCCGGAACAAAATGGCTGAACTAACTAAGTAACTTTTGTTCTTGTCTCTCCAGTGCGCGACAAAAAAGATCTGCCCTTAGACCCAGTGGATCACAAAGACCAGGACGGATCGTTTGATTACCAGTAAGTGTTCATAAACAGATCACTGGTCACTGCCAGTTACAGTTGTTACAGTGGTCGTGGTGTTTAGGATAGTGTCCATCCTCCAGTTACTGCAGTGGAAACTAGAGACATTTCTCACTCACTCGCAGCAAGTGATGCGGGCAAGGTGGATGGTATTTGTCCTAGAAATTCAAATGAGAGCAGACAATTTATCAGTATGGAGAAGTTCAACTTGACCTATAAGTCTTTCAAGTGTGCTTCTCATTGTAATGACTCAAGGTTTTTAACATAAATGCAGCATAGGCTCTGTAAATACATTTGAAAAAGCCCAGTTCTTTGGCCAAAGCTTTTGAAAAGTACTCCCGGGCCTTACTCTACTGTCTTACTGTCCTTAGTGGGTAACATTTATGACAGTAGAGTGATTTGTAAAGAAAAAAAAAATACAGAAGATAGATGTTTAATGTACTGTATATGAGGCATAGGCCCTGTCCAGACCTGGTATTAACATCTTTAATTAGATCCGATTGCAAATGATCAACTTGTTTTGTGGATGTGTCTCCTGTGACCATGAATGAAAGCATCTCGCTTACAATGATGTAACATAACATGTTCACTTGTATTCAGATCACTTAGGACGGATGTTAATACCAGCCCTGAATGAGGTCACAATGTGAGACTTTACTCTCCCCAATATTAATTTCCCCTTTCTAACACTCCCAAGTTATAAAGAAGCATACTTTGTTGCGTTTACTTGTTGTATTTCATGAGACTATCATGAAACTAAGTCAACATGAACAGAATTTGTGTACTATGAGGATGTACTGTGTCCACTGTCTAAGAAAATGTGTTGATAAGGGATGTGTCTTCTGTTCCTTCCAGGTCCCACTGAGCTCTACGGCTACTTTCACTATTGGTCACACTTTGACTTAACTCATGTTGCAATTAACCTGCTTTTAAATCAGATATCAATTTAACTGTGTGTGTGCGTGAGTATAATGTAGACACTCTTAATAATATCCCTGACCTCGTGTCCCACTGACAGCAGTAGAGTGTGAATGCCCACATCAGCACACATGCACTTAGAGCGAGGAGTTAACCCATTATAGTGTGCAGAATAATTATATAAATCATACATATGTGGTGTACATTTGAGTAAAATGCTTCAGCTACAAGAATATAAAAAAAGAGTCTCTGAAAGCATCACAATTTAACAGATTGGGTCATTTCAGTGTTATTGGTATTTATCATCACATGAGTAATGCTTGTTATTAATACTGTGATTCATGCTGCACCACTGTGTGAGATCCTGCTTTGTTTGTTAATCAATAGTGTGACATCAGCACACCCAATCCATCTCTTACAGTCAAGGTCATTGCTTTTCTCTGATTCTGACCCTGGTGCTAATGCACCAAGCCCTCTTCTCTCCAGCTCTCTGTCTGTCTTTCTGTCTGTCTGTCTGTCTGTCTGTCTGTCTGTCTGTCTGTCTGTCTGTCTGTCTGTCTGTCTGTCTGTCTGTCTGTCTGTCTGTGTGCATGCCAGGATTAACATGCATGTACCACGTGAAGCTCCTCTGTCTTCGTCCCTCTGTCTCTCCCTCTGCACTCCTTCTCCACTTTATCCTCACGTCTCATCCCTCTCTCTTCCCCCACGCTGAAATGGGTCATCTGTCCCTGACAGGAACGAAAACGAAAATGAAAACGAAAACGAAAACAGGTATTTTGGTCTCGGCACGGCATCTCTCTAAGCCTGCGCATGTCAGGTGGAGCAGACGTTTCCCCTGAGTAATAAAGCGAGGGTGGGGCTGTATGAAGGTGCAGCTTGGTTTTGGGGGGAGATCAAACAGGACAATCAGCCTGCATTGTTGGCTGTTTGGTCAGAATGGACTGTTTTCATTCACAATGTCAACTACAGCAGTAGAGTGGGCCTGCTTTAGCTTATAACGCATCATTTGTACAATGTTATAGGTGATGCTGCAGAGAGTTGTAATTAGCAGAAAGGTGAATGTGAAGCAGCTGAGGGCCAGGCCCCAGTTTCCTATAGGGATGTCAAACTGTCAGCCTTTAAGTTTCAACTAAATAATGCAAAATATGACAGTAAAGGAACACTACAATGAGCGATCATCTACCATTAAAGCTGCTGTCAGGGAAATGCTATTGTTAAAATAGCTTTGATATTGATCTACAGTGTTTGGTCAGTCAGTACAGCTGTAGCTCAGTATACACATTATAGTCGGTAATCAATTTATTTAATGATATGTGTCTTCCTCTGCTTCAGTAGGAGGTGACAGGTCAGCTTGTTAATGTAAGGCGTTTTTTCCGGTTGACCTATTAACATCCCAGACAACTGGAAAAACAACGCCAGGTGAACGTGTACATGCAGTAAATTGCGTGGGTTTGTAAAATGTACAAAAGTTAAAGAATTTTTGCTTAAAATCTAGTCGATAAAAGTGACTTTGAAAATGAATGCGCTGAATAACCGTTGCATGACAGTTTTACCACCGCAGCTAAATGCTGTTGGTTTAATTCCTCCACTTAATCCTTGGAAGGTCTCCATTGGCTCTGACCAGTCCCAGCTGCTATTGGCTGAGAGGAAGGGTAAACCTTTGACATGTTTCCAGTCTATCACAGGCCTATAAATGTGGCCAAATGTTGCTGTAAATTTCAGCATGCACCACTTTAACAAAAAACATATCGTTACTTGAGTGCATTGATCGTAATGTGGCATGATAGTGTGGAATTTGTCTGCTCCCATATGCATATCAAGCTTTTTAAGGTTCAGCTTTAATAGCCGTACAAGGAGACACTGCAACTCAAGAAAGCCGCGTGAGTGTGTGGTGTGGGAGGTCTTGCGACTTTTTTTTACGATAAAGTTGACATGTTTTTTACCCTTCATCGAGGTTAATTGCATTGTTTTTCCTTCGTTGGCTGACATTTAAAAAGCATCTGCCACCAGGGCAAAGGAAATCAATCAGGATCGTCGCGAGGGTAGAGGTGCAGGAACAGTTTGACACCCTGAAGGAACTGGTGGAGGCGACAAAACAAGTGAAGGACATGTGGAGGTCAAAAGAAGCAACAAACAAGTCAGAGTTTCAAACCAAGATCCAATTTGTTTTTGAACTCCAGGATCCTTGAATGTTTAGGGTGAGATTTAACACCATTAACTTGGTATAGTAAGACCATTCTATGGAGTCTTACAGTGCAAATTCAAAAAAACAAACTAATGACTGGTTAATTCTAAACGCAAATCTCAAATCAGACGAGTCAGGAAGGACAGTAGCGTCAGCCGTTCATAGAACTTGTAAACTGAAAGAAAAGGTTGTTGCTAGTTCAGCTATGGTCCTAGTGACATAAAAGTAATTTGCAGGCATTTCCACTAGGGGTATGCACACATCCTCGTGCGGACATTATGCGCAGCCAAACATTTGAAACCTGCACTGACCGTGCTATGAGCTATAGGACTTATGTATGAGAATTGAATAGAATGTGCGATCAGATATGTATGCATGGAACCCACATACTGACACGGACACCTTGAGCATGTGCATGTGACCAGAACGCGTACGCAATAATTCTCTGCAGACGTCATCACATTTCACGTGAGCGTAAACCTTCAGCTTAAACGTGAAACAAAGTGGTTAGGATTTGACTAGATTAACTCGTGTTACGCTAGTAACGTAAAAATCATTAGGAGTGTATGAAGCATCTGCTGTTTGCGAAGAAGATTATATTTGTCACGTGCATTGTACAAGTACAGCAGCAGTGAAATGAAAACGCGACTATGCCGTTAACTGTGCCATTTTGACAGATCACAGTGGAAAAATCACAGGCGTAAATTATCCCTTTAATGATGCCGAGTTCCATTTCGGTACCTTGTTAAGTACCTCCTGTGCTTTTCCTGCTCAAATGTGTCAAAATGGCTGCTGTGCAAAAAAAAAAGCTGGTATCACAAGTCTGATTGTGTGACTGCTCAACTTCCCTGCTCCTTCAAAGTTCCTTATGCCGGTTTAGCTGTGTTCAACGTCGTTATTAGAACTGATCCGACTATCATGAAGACTGTGTAAGACACACTTGGCAAAAACACAATATCATTTTTTTGACATCCACATTGTTTTACAGTAAATCTTTTTTTTGAGCATGTTTTGTTATCTGTGTGTTTCTGTTCTACCCATCAACATTATGTCTGTGTGTTTTGTCTCTTCCTTTGATTTATTTCCCTCATTGGTCAAAAGGTCTCTCGAAAGGTATGAAAAGATGTATTCTTCTTAATTCCACCCTGAAGTAACACTCACTAACAATTTCTGTTTTAGAGTGTGTTTTAATGTGTCCCTGCTTTGGTAACTGTGCTTAACAGTGTTTGATCGATAACTAAATAAAAACCAATGCAACACAAAGGAAATAAATATAGATGTAGACATAAGTAGCTGAAGTTAAGCAAAAGCACAGACTTAACTTTCCCACTCTTGTCATGCTTATCTGTTCCATTCAGATTATATGCAGATGAATGATTTTATGTCCAGCTCAAACTCACTCTCCATCCTCTAAATCTCTTCCTTCCTGTTTTTTACGCAGAATAACAGTCACCTAATCAGATAATTGAATCGCTCCTGACTCTGCCCACTTTGATCCATGAATTTGTATTCTGAAGTCACTAAAGAAAGGAATCTCTCTTTTACAGCCCTCGGGGCTCAGTGAAGCTTCTGGTGCCATGTGGTCAACAAATGGCAGTGAGCTTGCAAGTGTTCTGGAAACAGACTGTCGGGCTGCTTTATGTTATTTGGAAGAGGTGTAGGCTTGTAGCTATTCATTAGTAGTGGTGCATAATAATGTGTCCTTCTGATTAATCCTGGTACTCTACGCTTCTGTCTGTGTTTTACACATTATTGATCTCTGCATCCGAGTTACTGAGGATACCCACACCTGAATAGATGTACGCGGTGTATATATTACGTAAAGGGAAAACACTGTTTCTTTACATCATTGTCGATGCATTTCTGCTGTTTTGTCAACACTCCTAATGTCCCTCTGTGGGTAAGGTCTGCACAGAAATATATCTTTATATTTACCTCTTCAAAATGTGTGTGCACACATTTTTAAACACAGGTACACCTGTTAAAAAAAAGGGTGATTACCTCATATGCTTGTGGTTTTACTCCAGTGAGTTGTGTTCTACTATTAAAACACCAGTTAACATCCAAGCACCGGAGATAAAAACTGCTGTACAGAGCTAAAATTCTGCACTTTAGTCATTATTTAATTTAAATATGGTGATCACTTTCAAGTTGCTGGCCTTTCTTCTGCATTATCCACTCACAGTCGTCATATTGTGTGTCACAGGTTTAATCTCTTCACATTCTCACACGTCATCGTCCTGAAGCTTACGCTTTTCACCGCCTCTTGTTTCAACCTGGAGTTGTTTCCGATACCAGGTGTCAGTGTTGTATGAGTAAAGGGCCGTTGTAGCAGATATATTGAATGTGTGTTCTGGACGCTACTAGAAAAACAGACGCGTCTCTACAAATGCGCACCATGTCGGCGTCACTTTCATTACTGAGCATGCTTGTTGCGCTTGATATTTTTAGACAGTTCCCTCTCAGTGGCCCCAACGTTTGCTGGATTTGAATCGTGTCGGGCTTCGATCATCCTGCATCTGACTTGGTGAAGTCTACTCTTTAATTATGAAGACGTCACATTTTGAAACTGTATCTGTGTTTTGTGTGTGGTTCCCATATACATAGAGTGTTAGCATGTGGCATGACCATTCTCAGAAGTACATGTTCTTACCGTAGGCATCTGAAGAATATGATGTTTGATTCGTGAGCGGAGAAGAAAAGAATGTCTCATTGTTGCATCTTTCAAATGCATTCCCTGCTGTCGTGCTGCTGTCTTGGTCGGAAACAGGAAAAGCCCACACGAGTTTAGCTCTTCGTCCCTGTGCATGACATCCTCCCTAAATCCAGTCAAAAAATAGCTTTATGTTTAAAATCCTAGAACAGTATATGAATATAAGAGTGACCTAAACCTTCAACCACTGTCAACAAAAAAAAAGCTGAAAAACATTTTTTAACATGGTACCCTAACCTTTTCACTTTCCCCATTTTAACACGTTCCAAGAACAGGATTCCAAACTCCTGCTGTTCTCGCTAACGCGCTGCTCCCTCCCTAACCTGCCGCTCTGCCACTTGTTTGCTACTTTGCAGCAGCGACGAGGACAACAAGCCTCTGCAGGGCAGCCAGACTTCGCTGGACGGCAACGTGAAGGAGAGTGACGACAGCCTGGTGGACTACGGCGAAGGCGGCGACGGCCAGTTCAACGAGGACGGCTCCTTCATCGGTCAGTACACGGTGAAGAAGGACAAGGATGAGACGGAGGGCAACGAGAGCTCTGAGGCCACTTCACCAGTCAATGCCATCTACTCGCTGGCGTAGCCCCTTAGCAGCACATGGCGGACTTTAGTGGCCCCTGCTTGATTTGATGGGAGTTATGAGAAACCACAGCACCACACACCGGACACAAACACTCATATATTAGTTTATGAAATACAATTAAAAACGCAGAAGAATTGGAGCAGACTTATGTGGACCTTTCCACGGACGAGAACATGAAGAAACGAAGGGAGTGGAAATACGACCACAGGCCTTTACTTTATGTTTCCAGCTCTAAGAAAATGGGGTGATGTTTGGAAAAAGTGGACAGTGCTTGTTTTCCTCTGCCGGCCCTTTACCCACACAAACTTGACGTGTGCCTTCGGGGCGGCTTCCAGTATGTGGAGGCATCAACAAGTGTTTATCTAGAGATTTTTTCTTTGGTTTGTTCCTGCTCTGAACATTTTCACTGCTTTCCTTTCGGATACACCCCTCACACACACACACACACTCGCCCCCCCCCCCCTATTGCAACATATAAGCTTGTTATCATCAATCTCAACTGGATGCTGGCAGATATGTTTATCATATTGATATTTATGCAGTGAGAGATTTGAGTTATTCCACAGCTGGTCAGACAAGTTATTGAATCTTACTGAATGCTGTATACAGTCTTGGCACACATTTTAGTGCCCCGAAAAACTATGCACTATCACCTCCTCAAAACCACTTTGGGTTTAATCTGGTAAGTAAAAGTACATTTGAGTTGTTGTTTTTGTTGTTTTTTTACCACTTCCAGCCTAAACTCATGCTTTCATTCACTTTGCCTTGTCTCATATGGGAGACATGATTTTCTTACCTCTAACCATTATGTTAAAGTGCAGACGTAAAATGGCTGAAACCATTTTGCCATTTTTGCCACAGACATCACAGACGTCGCCGTCGTGCGTTTTGAATCGTTCCCGTTTTTGAAAGGATGACGAATACTATTTTGCAGTAATCTTGAGCAGGAGCAAGGGACATCAGTTGTTCTTGGTGAACACCAGTAGACCACAACCCAGGGAAATCTCCTAGTTAGCATGTAGGCTAATGCTGCACACATGTCCAATAGGACAGTAAAAATGTTGACAGCTGGAGCTGTGAACCTTAAATTATTATTATTATTACTATATCAGTTTCTCATTTATTAACAACATGAAAAAGAAAGCAGCCTGTGTTTAGTATGTTTTATTGCAAAGTTATTAGTGATCAGATGATGAATTGTAATTTGTTTGAAAAGATAATTCATATCACTCAGACCCCAAAGTATCAACGTTAAAAGCTCATTGTCATTCTCTCCTATGGGACATGAATGCAGCATGAGAAGATGGAATCCTTAACTAAAATGTTACTTTGTTATTTACACAAACGATGGACTGGATTGTAATCACAGTCTGTGTTTACTTGACCCAAACAGCCAGTGTACGCACACACACACACAAGTTGAAAGGCCAACTGTATGCACTAACCAGTTCTTTATGTTTTTTTTAATTAATTAATTAATTAATTAATTTATTTGTTTGTTTGTTCTGCACACCTCGTTCACGATTTTGTGTTGGCGACCCGCCTCGTTTTAAATCCCAAACCGCCTTTTACCGAGGAGACTGCACCTCATTCCCTCCCTCTTTTTTAATTAACAAAAAAAAAAAAATGACCAAGCATTACAAAGGAAAAAATACTGCATTAGAACCAAATAGGAGAAAAAAAAATACAATATTTACAGCATGGAAATATATACATTACATTTACAGCCAGTTTTGAAATGAAATGCATAGGCTGAATTTTACCTACTTGCAGAGGATGTAAGAAAAAGTAATATAGTTTGAGTAACAGAGTTAAGTTTTAAGAAGTCAACAAGCTCAGTATTTCACATGCCCACTATCATGTTGTTCATGTCGTCAACGGACTGATTTTTAATGGTTTACTTGTGTTTTTTTTCTGTACTAAACAGTCACAGAGTGCTCATTAGTTTAACCGCAGAAATCTGGGGTCTAATTGAAGTTATTTGCAGGTCAACAGGGCAATTAGACCCTCCAGTGCTAAACCCATAGATACATCATTGCAGCTCGAAACTGTGTTTTACATTGCATTTTACATATGTATTTTATATTTCTATTCATATTATGTTGATAGTATTAATATATTAGCCGCTTATTTGGTTATTGTTATATACACGTGTCTGACAAGTTTATTCTAGTTTTCCACACACACACACCAGAATTAGCCAAAGTCGAGATGTCTCCAGAATCTGTCGTTTTGCGTCGAAAAACTCAAACGTATGTACACGATATTTTTGTAGCAGCTGGCTTTTTCTGTCAACAAAAATGAGTAAAATACCTGTCATCGTGTCGATCTGTTCATCGTGCTGCTGTCCTTGTACTCATGTTGTACTCCTGTTATGCTCTGTGTTGTTTTTCTCAGATTTGTGTAACATAGCATTACTACCACGCACAGGAAATGAACACTATTATTTATTTATTTGGCATATACTCTGTACATGTAGGTCTCTTGTCTTGTATCTCTGTAAATATTTCATAGTCGGTTTCCCCCCCCACCCCCGGAGATAAAAAAAAGAAAGAAAAGAAAAAGCTTTATTTGAACAGAAATCAACACATTTGCGTCCATCGAGCAAATATAGGACAGGTGTATCTTCAGTGTGTCGTTGAACACCGCTGTAATGTAGCTTTGACTAACGTTTGCACTCTACAAGAATCACCTTTCACTCTTTGTTTGCCCTTTTGCTTTGATGTTGTAATATATGGTACTGGCCGCGACGCGTCAGTCATTTGCTTCATAATGGTTTGAATTCTATATTGTGAAAGAGAGGAATATGATGTAAATACGTCCTGCAATATCCCATTTGTAGCATCTGTTGCAGAGAAACTGCTAATAGGCCTAAACGCATCGCGCATTTTCTGTCGGTAGTATTGGAAGAAACCTTCTTCTTTTACACTATTTATTTCCAAGACTGTGTCCATTGATTCTTCCCATAACGCCTTTAATGCCCATAATTCCGCTGTTGCATCGCTGTGGTTCATTTCAGAGGTCACCTCAGAGGAATAAAGCTTGAGCCTGCTCCTCCACAAATCATTTCTCGCATCGCCAATTAGAGACACGCTAAGATTCTGGTCCATATGACATCACTCCATTAAAGTCTGTATGCAGCTTCAAATGTTTTCAGACAATACATTTTGTACATGAGAAAGTTTTCTCTGTCAACTATATTGTAAACATTTTTTTTTTTCATGTCTGCTTTCCACTCTGCAGTTGCTTCCATGTCCAGTTTCACAGCAGGGCCTTAATATGGAAAACCAGAGGCCTTTTTGCTACTTTGGTGAACCTTCGAAGGCTTCGTTTGGTTAGAAATGGAACCAGGCCTTTTGTCCTTTATGCAACCACGTGCTTCATCTTTTATTAATCATGGCTCGTCTTTCCTCCTGTTGTGGTCTTCTCCCTGAATCCCAATTTAAAGGCGTGTGTTTGGTGCAGTAATTGTCGTTGTGACGTGATAACAATCCAATCATGATCAACGGCACCGCCGCTAAGATCCCTGAACACAAACTGGAACTTGGAGTTAGCGTCACAAGCTCAATGCAGGTGGAAAACAGGTGGAAATGAAACCAGTTAGTGGGCTAGAATTTTGTTGTTGAGCTCTCATTATAAAATGTGCATCCTGCAGTCGTATAATTTCATGTTGATGTCACCTGAATGCTGTCAAACGATTTTCAGATATCGGGGGAAGAATTGTTTCCTCATTAGGAAGTATTTTTTGAAAAAGAAACGTGTCTTTAGACTGAACACAGTGTATGTCCTAATGAGAGGTGGCCATTTAGTTTTTTTTTTGCTTCGCACGTGCAAAAATAGAGATGTCAGATTCCCATAATTTCCTCCTTTACATCTTTTCTGCCGAACCTTTAAAGCAATACCACGTGTTTTTATTCAGTTGGGTGTTTCCTCCGTATGCCGTTTTGTCACACAGTGTGTTCACGCTAACCTCTGTGATCACAGTGGGGTGTTAATTTGAGCAGCGAGCACCACAGGAGTGCAGTGCTGACACAGAGAGAAAGGGAGAGAAAAAAAAACCCACTGAGCGATGACTGGAACATATAGGTACAAACATAGGTCTGACCCCCCTCCCCAGGTGCATCACAGCAGGAAATGTTGCAAACTGGCTATGTAACAAAGAAGAACGGAGAACTGTGCATATTTGCAGAGGCGCAGCGCTTTCTCCTCCCCCCCCCCCAGTTTTTTGTATACATCGATTTTCAGGTGCATACAGAGCTGCGTCTCTTTCTACCGTCTGCGTTGTCTTTCGTGGAGAAAACAAAAGTGTCACAGTGTGCAGATTTACTGCTTCGCTGGGTTTTTATTTCAAAATGCTGCAAAGTCTAGGAATTCACTGGTGCACAAACAATATTTTGCAACTGCTTTTTTTTTTGTTTATATGACACCGTGCTTGTATGGCTTTTCTTTCTTTTTTTCAGATTCTCACGTTTGCATTTCCTTTTCACCACGATGTGTATCAGAGCAGTAAAAGTCTTGCTTCAGTGAGCTAAAATTACAGCTTTTCTAAGGGACATTTACTCAACAGAAAAAGTGCATAAATATATTCACCATGTATGCGTGTATGATGAGATGTTGCAACTTCTGCTAGCGACGCCTTCTTTATAGTAAAGCTATCTTCTTTTCTCTACTTCCTGACTGCTGGTCATTCTGTTCATCTCTTTCCCCCACAAAGGGCTGAGGGTCACCACTGATTTTCCAAATCGATTCCAATCCACATTCTTCTGCAGCGAGAAGACCTGGGTTCAAGCCCCGGTTGGAACCAGGGCCTTTCTGCATGGAGTTTGCATGTTCTCCCTGTGTGTGTGTGGGTTTTCTCCAGGTTCTCCGGCTTCCTTCCACAGTCCAAAAACATGCAGATTTGGGGATTAGGTGAATTGGTCACTCTAAATTGACCGTAGGTGTGAGAGTGTGAGTAAATGGTTGTTTGTCTCTATATGTGGCCCTGTGATGGACTGGCGAACTGTCCAGGGTGTACCCCGCCTATATGTCAGCCAAAATAGGCACAGCATCCCCCGCGACCCTCTGGTGGAGGATAAAGTGGTAGATAATGGATGGATGAGTGGAATCCACTTCACAAGGGCTCAGTTTCGTTTGATATCTGGTTGAATTTGATTTGATTTAATTCAGTTAGGAATATTTGTATTCTTACTTAGATATGAAAGAGGTTGTTGAGCAGAATTAAAAAGCTCCTGTTCAACTCAAAACAGAAGGAAAAAGTTGTAAAATGTTACTTAGGAGTGCAGGGTCTTTATATACGGAATTTAGTGGTAAGATTTTTTTGGACAAATAATGACAATCTTTGTGTCTTTATCTGTGTTTCTCACTTCTCTCGACTGCACATCTTTCCTGTTTGGACTCAGGAAGTTCTGAACCAGACCCGGTCGTAAGGAATCTTGTGGTTCCTGCGGGAATGTGCCAAGTGTAGCATAGGGGATCATTATTTGCTTACTGACCATAGATTATATTATTTAATATTAATTTAATAAATAAAGCAATTAAGAACGAGATTTATGTAATAGTACTAATAAACCCAATGTGTGTTAAACGCACAATAATCAAATGTATGTATTAATAATAAATAAATCCAATTTGTTTCAGATACTCAAGAGCCAGTATTCAATATTAATAACTTGAATATGTTTGAAATGCTTAATAACCTAGGTATATGCACTCTTGCCTATTTGTTAAATCTGTGTACCCAAAATGAAGGGAAATTTTAAGTGCAATTGAAATGCATAACTCAGTAAATATTGACCTAAGTATTTCTATGAGTGAATGAGGAGGATTTGTAATTTAATTCAATGTTTTTGTACTTTATTAATCTCCACTGCTGAATTCCTGTCTATATTTAACCGATCCTCGAGGAACCTAAGCAGTCAGTGGCTGAGGGAGGTTGCATGGGTGCCTTGCTGAGCCTTCGACCTGTCAGGATTCAATCCAGCAACTTCCCACTTGGCCATGATCTTCCCAACTTAACCGGGGCAGTTGAGATGTGGCTGTTAGGGCTTAAAGCTCATACCTTTCACTTTACATATCAACAGATGTGCATGTATGCCTGCAGTTCTCTTCATAATAAATGAGGGTCAATCTCACATTTATTCCAAGTGGCAGCAGTGTATTGCCATTAGTTTGCTGTCTTTTGTGTTTTCTTATTTTACTGTATTTGAACAGTCTGTGCAGACTCAAACTGTAGGCGTGCTCATGTCCATTTGTGGCATTTGACCTTTAGTGTTTTCCTTGTTTCCTGGATTAAATCACATGACGTCTTTATTTTTAATTTTTTGCTGCAGTTCCTGCAAATAGTGACGCACTGCTAAAGGAGGGAAATAAACAATTCCTTCCTTTTTGCAAAGCTCGATCAGTCTTACAGTCAGGGTTACAGTAATATAGATAAGGGTTATCGAACTATTGTGTCAATCAGCCCAGACGTAGTCATATAGTGTTACATTATACATGATCTGGCCACGTATTCTCCAGTAACAATCAATGATATCGTTTCTATGCTCTGCTGCAAAAGAAGCAGCCTCTGTGCATTACATTTAGATAATGGTACACACTCACATCTCTCTATAAATCATCAAACTCTTCCCTTCCACATAATGTCTGAAAGCCTCCGTGGTTAAACTTTGACGTCTCATGCAGGTATTTTGTCTAAAAGCTTTTACACCTCTGATCATTTTTTACAGTCATGTTTGAGGCCACGGAGTAACCAAACGAGAACTTTATAGTCTATTGATTTATCCCCTGTATCCTGGGATAAAGTGGATTACACCATTCCCATTAAACTGTCACGGCTACTCAGCTCGTTTTACATAGACAACAAACACAAAACCAGCCCCAAAGATTAATATAACGCACTCTAGTAGTAAATCAAGGGTCTGACGCAGAAAGAGAGAGAGTAAGCACAAGGGAGTGGCCACTTTGGTGGTGACATGTTTTATTGAAGATGGCCTGATCCATTTCGCCACGATCCCCTCAAGGCTGGTAAATATTAATGTTTCAACCTTGCGTGGTTGAATATTCCCTTCATCTCGTACATCATCAGTGGGTAAAAAGCCATTAGCAAACCAATACATGGGCTGGCAGAGTGGAGGGGACCAATGCAGCTGTGGCAAACATGACATCTCAGTGGAAGTGTTGGATAATTATTACTCTAGAAAAAAAAACAAAAAAAGGTAATTGAGAGCAGGGACATCTGTGTTGCTAATGTGTAACAGTTGTGTGCCTGTGTGACAAGATGACATAAATTCATTAAGTTCAAATTAAATGTCGGAGATAATATATTTGCCGTCAAAGTCATTACTCAAAATCTTTCACCGTCTGTCTGGTTTTATCGAGGTGTTGGCTTATTATTGTTGTACAGCATTCAAATTGAGAACATTAAAGGTGCCATATTATGCCCTATTTCTCCAAGTTAACCTAGTTCCCTGGTGTCCCAGTGAACATGTCTGTGACATGCTTTTGTCAAAATACCATAAGGATGAAGCACCACAGCAGTTCAATCAGCCTGACAAAACAGCCCTGTTCAGAACGCTCTGTTTAGTAGTATCTCTTTAGGTCCACCTTAAAAAAAAGTAAAATGAAACTTAAGGGACAGGAAATGACATCAGCCACAGAGGCTACTGGGAGCTAACAGCAGTTAGCATTTGGAAAAAGTGATAATTTGCAGGCTCTGGCAGGCACATTGCCGTCATATATAACATGTATCCACTGGACGGATAAATCCTCTGAGGCTGGAAGTTTGTGTAGAACTCTGTGCTGCACTGTGGAGCCAAGAATAGAACTTTCGCGGATTTCCGGTTTTTGGATACCGTTGCCCTCACCAGCACTCTTGCGTGTTTTACGGACAAAGTGGAGCTCCACGAGACAACAGTTCCAGGAATTTAGCGTCTTGTGAGGTCCCAGTGAGCGCAGAATTCAACATTGCATGTTTTATGTCCTGTACTTAGACTGAGGAGAACCAAAAAAACATGAGTGAGTCATCTTTTTCACTCTTTGATAGGGCCCCCAGAGTCCCAAATATAAGGATTTAAATTATTTTTCATAATATGGGACCTTTAACAGTTTATCCGGGCATTTTCTTGTCCTCACATGGCGAGATCAATGACATTGACGTGATGTGAAAAAAGCAGTAACCTAACATTCAGTGAGAAAAAAGGGATTTCAGATGGAAAAATAATAACAATTCAAAGTATTCAAATTGGAAACCACAGTCGGGCAGTTTTAAATACAGTTTGTCTGGAGGAGCCTTATCATATACTGTACATATTATTTATTTAATTTGAAAACAATATTCTGTATCATTTAACCAAGGTTTCAGAACATTCTGGATTCATAACGTCTACAGTTAGGAGATGCCGTGCTGTCAGATGGACCTTGAGAATCTCCAGCCTGACATGTTGACACGTTCCAAAAGCATAAAGTCAAACTCTATTATTGTACTTCAAGGTTCTTAGTCAGTCTGGGTGTGAGCTCTACCAGCAATCTTTTCTGTTTTCTGATCAGTGTGATATAATATTCATATATTCAAATTAAGACAACTGAGAGTCATACACTTAATTATGTTTTTGATTTGCCCTTCTGAGTTGTAAGCGAATTACTTCCCACGCTTGTTTATGGAAAGTTTTGTTTTCTTCTTCGCAGAACATACAGTCTTTACACTCACTCGCCAATTTAATCTGGTAAGTGCTGTGATCAAGATCCTTTGTTTTTCTCCAGATATGAATCTCTTTAAGACAAAATCACATTTGAGACTCCGGCGCTGGACAAGGACGGGTCATTGCCAAAAAAGATCTCCTCCAGCTCTCCTTCCCCGGAGCTGGAAAGTATTATTTATGTCTCGACCTGATAATTTAGTAAATGCATCAGCTTGGCAGACATTTTCCTGCACTGAGGACCATATTGCCAATGAATTGGCTTACACCATCTATTGTCATTGGAATGAATGGACTTTCCGTGGGGAAATGAAAATCACATCTTCTCCGCGGGTGATTGTCTGCAAGCCAAACAACTCAGCCAGACAGTCTGTGAAAAGACAAACGACGCGGGAATTCTGCAGAGACGATGGATTTATTATGAGGTCTAAACCTGATAAATAATCTGTGAACGGCACATATTCTGACCGAGGAGCTGCGAGACGATGCCTAACGGACACTCTCACGAATGACTTGCAGACGCCTTCTGTAGAAATGCAGAAAAAAAAGCTATTAAACCAGAACTAAATTACACAGAAAAAAATCAATAAGCATTCAATTATTCAAAATTCTACAAAGTGAGTGACAAAGTTACAAAGTTAGTCTAAATGAACTAACTGTGTACAACACAGTTTATGCAGCGCCACAGAATCAGTGCCAGTACTTCCTTTATCCATGTGAGGCATGTAGAGTATATCTGTCAGTATTACTAAAAATTATTATATTAATATTAAAGGTGCATTATGTAATAAATCTAAAGCAACTGGCCATAAAATCCTCCTAATATGTCACAGAGACTCAGGAATAATGTTCATATAACAAACTGAACTCACCAACAACAACAACAACAACAGTACAGCCAAAATATTTGCATTAAAAAAATATTTTGCAGACTGCAAATCACGTTTATGTTTTGAAATCATGTTTTGGCATGTGGCGCCACCTACTGGCGTCTACCAATCATTGCAGTCAGTCGAGTCTCAGCTGCCGAGCAACCACGGGTTGCCAGTCACGTCAGAAAACGAAACCTAAAAGACCTCGGTATTTTGAATTTGAATGTAGTAACTGTTTTTGGCCACATTCTTACATGTGGCACCTTTAAATATTCAGTAAATAAAAGATGACGAGTTTATCTATTTATTTAAATATGTAGCCTGTATTAAAAAAAACTTCCAGCACACAGTCCATTTTAGTAGTTAGGGATTTTTTTAATAGATATTCTTCTTCGTCGTCGTCTTCTTTCGGCTTCTCTATCTAGAGATCGCCACAGTGGATGATCTCCCTGACAGATCTTGTTCTTGTTTAACAAGAAAAATCCAATCTGAAGACACTAGAAACAAACACTAGACCCAGACACACACAGACATATAGGCATTTTGGACCTTTTGTGTTAGTTTTTTGTGTCTGGCTTCATTTATCTCGCAGTTTCTCTTTGTGTGAACAGGTTTTGCTTCTTGTCTCCTGTCTCTGATTGTCTCGTCTGTCATAACAAGATTCAGCTGTGTCTCATTAGTTTCACCTGTGTTTGGTGATCATCTCTGCTTCCCTTGTGTATTTAGTCTCTGTGCCTTTGTTGGTTCGTTTGTTTCGGTTCAGTCAGTCCTGTCCTGTTTGACTTTTGCCATGTTCTGCTCTGTTTTCCTTCTCCCTGTGTTTCTGTCACTTGTGTTTTACTTGACTTTAGTCATTCGCCTCCTGCTTAAGAATGTTTTGCGTCATGTTGTGTGACAGTTATGAGGTTGGAAGCATCACTTTGGTTAGGTGTTTGGTTAGAGCTCCCATAGAGTGGTCCTATCGCACATAATATGTATGTTAGGGAGGTCTACTTGCATACATGAACTTGTTTTTATGGTCTAAAACCTTCTAGTTGCTGCTAACCAGCTGTTCACATGAAGTGATCCTTACGTCACGATTCCAGGATTCTTCAGGCCGCTTGCAGAGCCCGAGAATAGAATAAAACCCAACGTTCTTAGCAGTGGCTGAACTGTTTGTTTCGAAACTTTAGGGCTTCATAAACGAGGTAATGGCGCAGATACACACCAAAGATTATTAAATTGAATGCGGTTTCCTAAGAAGATTAGCTGCACAAATCTATGTGTGTGCGAGAGAGGGAGAGAATTATTGTGTGCCCTGCATATTTTTGATGTTTCCTTACTCTATCACAACTGATTCAAATGATCACCTCTTCATCAAGCTCTTCAAATGCCTGGTTACGACTCACTCATATGAATCCGGTGTCTTGGAGCAAGGAAACGCGAGAGCTTCATGTTTTCTGATGACAAAGTTATTCTTCAGGGTTAACTGTTGACCATAAACTGTTATGGAATGGTTGAGGCTAAAATATCTGTGCTACCACACTGTTTTAGCATATTTTAGCATTTTTTCTTCAGATAGTAAGGAGGAAGTTGAGGGATTACAGTAAAGTCCTGCCATGCTGCAAAAACAGCAGTATGTCGACAACATATATCATGTTTTACACCTTCATTCCAGATCTTCTCCTTCCTGTTCAAACCAGTATCGTCTCCGTGGATCTTAGTTCCAGAAGATGATGCTGCTTCCGTCTGTTTGTTCCTCCTTTTCCTGCCGCCATCATATCATCATTATTTTAAATTCATGAAATGTTTGCATTAATCTCAGCCCACACAGCAGATCATTCATCTGTGTTTCATTCCGATCAGTCAATTAGTCGCGTCGTGTCATTCCTCTGCTGTGAAGTCCACTACATCTTTGTCCATCCTCGTCCAACAGGACACTTCATCCAGTGTGAGGAGATCTGATTAGCGGGACTCGAGCTCCTTCCTGTATGAATGCATCGGCCTGCCTTTTAGCCATCAATCTGTGTTATTTGTCATGTGTTGTTCATTAGTCTTCTGGGGGAGAATAATAAAACTCAGTGTGTCATGCCATTAATGTTCATTTGTCAGTGGGGTGAGCTATTTAAGGTGATGTGGTGGCTTTAAAGGCACTAAGCCTACACACCACAGGCTCAATCTGTCAGGAATTAAATTATTCATGTCGCTTAAGACATCTGTTCAAAGCGAGGGGGAAGGAGGTTGAGACAGGACAGACCTGATCACACATGTACAGTATGTTCGCTAATTTTCATTTGGAGGAAGTTTAGAAGTTAAATGGTTTTATATTAGAACAGTTTTCACTCATCTACCTTCAGACTTTAAAGTACATCTCTGAAAATCTGTGAAACCACGAGGTGGCTAAAAACTCTCTTTTCTGGCATAAATTAAATAATTTTGAAGCTGGTCTGTGGATTTACACATTTGCATGGATAGCTAAAATGAAAATAAATGTGTAACATGGCAAGATTTGTTCACAAAATTTTAAAACAAAGTCATTTGTCTTGTCTCTACTAAGCTATACAGAGAGGTTCAGTACAGTATGTAACACAATTATTTGTGTTGTTTTTTTTACTGCACCAGATTAATGCACCGTGCTGCTTTTTGGCACCAATCTGCTGTGTAGCACATTGATTCCACACCTAAAGTGATGGAGCTAAACACTCAAATGAATCAACATGCTACAATATAACACCCTCCAAATAACAGTGGCATCACTGCACATCCTTCAAAATACAGTAAATGCCTTTTCTTTGTGTTTATTTTTAATGTGCTCACAGGATGTCACACTACTATTCACATTATCTGACGCAGGTATCACCAGATCACTTGATTACACTTCCTGCTGAAAGACTATCATATGGAAAATTGATTAAACCACAAAATACCCTTCCTACTCTGGCTTTAAAGCAGAAAAGACACAATTGAAACACACACGTGACGTGACAGTGAACCAGGACACTGTAGCTCAACCTAAATGGAATGCAATTCTCCAAGTAAACCGGTCCCAGTGAAAATGCTTTGGTCAAAATACCATAAGGATGAAGCACCACAGCAGTTCAATCACCCTGCCAAAACAGCCCTGTTCAGAACACTCTGTTTAGTAGTATCTCTTTAGGTCCACCTTAAAAAAAAGTAAAACGAAACTTAAGGGACAGGAAATGACATCAGCCACAGAGGCTACTGGGAGCTAACAGCAGTTAGCATTTGGACAAGTGATCATTTGTAGGCTCTAGCAGACACATTGCTGTCATATATAACATGTATCCACTGGACAGATAAATCCTCTGAGGCTGGAAGTTTGTGTAGAACTCTGTGCTGCACTGTGGAGCCAAGAATAGACATTTTCGCAGACTCCCAGTTTTCGGATACCGTTTCCCTCGCCAGCACTCTCGCATGTTTTACAGACAAAGCGTAGCTCCGCTAGACAACAATTCCAGGAGTTTAGCGCATTGTGATGTCCCAATGAGTGCCGAAGTCAACAACGCGTGTTTTATCTCATGTACTTAGACTAGACTGAGGAGGACCACAAAAAGTAATCTTCTTTCACACTTTGCCGACTGATAGGACCTTCAGAGTCCCAAATATAAGGATTTAAATGATTAAAAAGTTGATTTTGCAACATGCCTCTGTCTCTTAAAATGCCATCGGGCTCCTGTCATTCCTTCACAAACCCTGTCACCTGTTCTTGCTGTTTGACTTGTTAAATGACTCATTAACGGCTCTTAATGACAGGCAGTATTTTAGTATGCAGCCGTGACGTCCATGTATGCAAATGCCCTTCAACATCACACAGCACAGTTATCAAGTTATAAATTGAGGTTCAAGCAATCTGTTTGAGGTAAAACTGGATTAAAACAACTCCTTAATCAAGATGATTTAAATGATAACCAGTGAGAAGTGATTAAAAACGAACTGATTAAAGCTCCCAGCTGGAAAGCAATGTGTTGTAGTTCATATCCCTCTTCTTTTCTTTTAGACAGTGACTGATTTTAGTCATTTTTTTATTATTATTGTTGGGTATTTTGTATGTCTGTGTTTTATTATTCATCTCTATGTTGATTTTAGAGCTCTGCATTCTTTTTTAAAAACCAAACCATGGATTGCAAAGTCTATATCCATTCTATATACATTGCATTTGTTCCATTTTTACTAAAAAATGGAACAATGTTCTAAGCTGTTAATAAGCTTGTCCCTCATCTGTCTTTTCCTCTTCCCGTGGACTTGTTGTGTCCTGTGAAAGCTGCTTGTATTCCCTGTCTGTGTCAGGCTCACCTTCAGTTCTAACATAACAATATTTCAACAGCAATGTTTACACAGCATATATTGATTCAAACCTACGCTGATGAAGATGTGTTCGAGGTGACTCGGGTGGAAATATTCATTTCATCAGGAGGCCGTGATGCATCTTAAGTGTGAACCACTTCATCTCTCTGTCACCATGAGCATCCTTTTCACTTAACCCCTCTAACCGTGCTCTGTACCTGCTGACACCCGATGTATCATGAGCCGCCCGCACTTTTGTTCGGAGGCGTCACTTCCCATCTCTCTCTCTCTCTCTTGGTCTGTAGTGGTGTTAACACGTTCATATAGTGAGTGAATTAGTTTACAAATCATGTACGTGAGTGGCATTTACAAGCATGGTGAGGCATGGCTTGTGTTTGCGGTACAGATTCTTCTACTACTACTGAAGCCAGTGTGTTGACCATATATACACTTAATGTATACTTACTGTGACATTTAGTTTTTTTTTGTCTTTTAAAACTGTGTCAGTTATATTAAGTCCATTATCAAATGAGTTCATATGATGCTGATTAAGTCTATCAGCTCCACACAACTCCCTTTGTGTTCCTCAGTATAATGTTACTTAGATCTCGGACAGAGGAAGTGATTTCATTTATGTCAAGAGGAAAGAAAAAGAAGCGCAGATGAATCATTTCTGAAAACAGATTTATGGGGTAAATTTATGGAATATATATTCTACCCCCTCTTGCTCCTGTGCTGCCACTGTATACACACAAATGTTGCCTCAGTCTGGTCTGATAGTATTGCCTGACACAGCATAAACATAATGTGTCTGCTCACAAAGACCAAACAGAGACAGAATAATAACAGAATCATTATAGATGATGGACTGGTAAAATACTGAATACTAGTCTTTTTCAATATAACCTCCTTCTACTAGTTTAATTTTAGATAACTTTTCATCAAAAATGAAACAACTAAATGTAAACTATTACTTTTTTTTGGCACTGCAGACTTAGATCAACAACTGGAGGAGAAGAAAACATGACTAAAGCAGCTTGTTATAGATGCAGCAGGTTTTAAGATTAACTCAGGGCATGGAAAGGTCAGCAGAGATGACTTCATCAAGAATGAATTAATATATAAAACGCCCTGGATTTGCCATTTCAGAAAACCAATCTGCTGGATCTGACACACTGTATGAGAGGAGGAGGAGGAGGAGGAGGTGTGTGTGTGTCTGTGATATGAGCTAATGGCTTTCCACTGGCATCTGGCTCTTGTGTATACATGCAGCTCATTAAGGAGTCACTGTGAATCCCCCGAGAGAGCGAGTGAGAGGGTGAGTGTAATACAGGGTGATGCGTCACACAACAATGACAGCACCATCACATTAGCTCCATTTCCTTTGACAGCAGGAAACTGTGACATTCATGTTTGATATTGTGATGACGGAGATTCACAGAGAGTCATTATGGACCTTTTTTGTCACCTATAACCTATAATCAATCTACTATATTAACACTAATATAGTAATTTGAATTATATTGCATTTTTATTATACTATACAATTATAAAATAATATGAATGTAAACACCTTAATTGTACGTTGTTTTATAGTTATATTATAGTATATAGTATATATAGTATATTAAATAGTTCAAAAAAATTGTTCTTTTGTGATTAGATTGGCATTAGAAGTAAATTAGATCATTTTTAGCATTGCTGATTTAACCTGCTTGTTAGTTTTGTGAGACAGTTTGTGTATCACAGCGTTGTGTGCTTATTTCTCTGAGTCAAACAACTTTCTTTCAACTACTAAAACCCCCTCAGACACACACTCTGTTGCACTATGACTTCAACTCCATTAACACACATACTAGTTTATTTAGACACTCGTTAGCATTCACTCTTTCACCAGTTCACAGTCATGTCAAAGTGTTCAGACTCGTACACTTTATTGTGCTTTGCCATTTCCACTCATCAATCCACACCATTGTCCTCATGAAAAAAATCAAAGAGACAAATGTGGTGTAAAAACCAACCTCCGTATACGTATCTGCTCCTCCTCCTGCTCCTCCACATCCTCTCCAGTCCCCCCCCCCCACTCCTTGTTGAGCTCCTTAGTGCTGCATGGCTAACAGCGCCTCGGTGAGCAGACGCCCAGCCCAAACACCAAGTCCCAGCTGGGAATTTCAGTGTGTGCAGTCTGTCTAGCTGGTATAGGATGGAGGAGCTGGAGGGGAACGGGCACAGCAGGAGGCGAGGGTTAAAACAAGCACATCTTTTATTAATTGGTAGGGAGCCTTTTGGATGATCTTTAATTAATCATTCACATGGTACATTTCATAACTGTTGCTGTCACTTCAGTTTTGGTTCTGGTGTCTTTGCGGGAAGACAGAGGGGGTGAGTTAATTAACATCCGGGACTTTGTTCATGCTGCTGTGTAGTGCATTCTATTATCTTCTAAAAAAAATACTGAAACCCTTGAAACCCTTTTTTCTAGTGCAAAAGTTATATCAAATACTTAACTTGGCAACTGGTGTATTTTCATATGGGCTGCTGGGCCGCTGGTGCCAATCATGGCTGACATAGGGCGACATAGGGTACACACTGGACATGCTGCCAGGCCAAAGACGAACAATCGTTCACTCACACTTTCACACCTATAGGCAAATGAGAGTGTTATTCATGTTTGTGGGCATATGGGAAGAAACCAGAGTCCCAGCTCGCCTCGCCTTGGCATGGCAAAGCTCGACTCTACGCGGTTTATATAGTTTTCCATTACTATAGTACCTCCTCAATGTGGGCGGGTTCATCACTGCACAACTGCATTAAACTGCACACAAAAACTAGTGTCTAGTGACTTGTAAAGCAATTGCAATCGGTTAATTAAAACGATTTGTGCATGACCGGAGCACAGACTCCGCCTGACACAGTCACTGAACAGAAATCCAGTGGCAGGGGTTGTGATGCGGCTCGTTGCTTGTGATCGCCCAGTTTTGCATTGTTAGGTTTGATTCTTTTGTTTAGACTTCTTCCTGTGACAGGCTGCACTCTGACCAGTCAGTGGCTGGCAGTCTGACGATGTCGCTCATAGTTTCGGCTCAGCTCGCTTGGAACTTCGCCAGAGTTGGTACTAAAAAAGGTATTGGTGCCAGGTAATATTAGTCATGGAAAAGCAAAAAAGGTGTTGTTTTGTGCCATGCCAAGCCGTGTCCGAACCTTTGGGGGTAACAGAAAAGGACACAAGCCATAGGGCAAGATGGAGGCGGATCATTTGCTGTTGCGACCCCTTTAAGGGAGAGGCCAAAAAAATGTTTTGTCTGTTAGCAAAGCTTTGTGTATTCACAGAAAAGCATGGTCAGCAAGTTAAATTCAAAAGGTTTTTCACTTTATGAGCCAATTAAGTTCAAAGACTGAAGTGAGCTCTGTTTCAATGAAAAAGTAGGACCCTTGTTGGTGCACCCTCCCTGGGGAGGTATTCTCTGCAGAGGTCAGAGGCTAACAGGCTTCGCTGCCAGTTAGAAACTGTTATTCTGCAAATGAGTGGATGAATTCAGCCATACCTGACAGAGGATGTGATTGATTATGACACTAAGTATTCATTTACTTCTTTATTTCCTGATGAAGATGTTCTGTATTGACCTCCTAAATGCATATAGGATTTCAAGATGACTTCAAATGGAACAATGGGACAAAAAGGGAGTGCCATTTAATGGACTGTCCAGGCAGACGAACAAACACAGCCACAAAATAACCTTCTCGGCAGAGAGTAATAAGTCACTCTGGTTCGATTCTGGACAAAAATGTTTAAATATTCAACATTTCACTTTGCATCAATCAATTGTTAAATGGTGCATTTAGGCATTCAAACCAATGACTGTAAAAATGGTTGCAAAAGGAAGTCAGTTTGAATGAAAGTCTATTGCAAAGTACTTCTAATTTGATTTATAACTTCAGCAAACATCTTCCTGAGGAATGGTCTCAGTCAGTGGCACTTGGTGACTATTTTGTAAATTAAGTTCCCAATTCCAGTGAAATAGATGATCACTGTGATTGACTGCTAGTATCATGATGTTAGAGAAGCTGAAGTTCTTGTCTGACGTCACGACTGGTTACCACTTGGTCCCAAACCATGTTGCCAAAAATGTATGTGATCAGTACATCTTTAGTTGCTCTAAAGATGTCAATATGCCATAATCAGGGGGCTGCATCCTTTGGAATGTGTGTGCGAGGCAACTAGGCTGGTCCATTGACTGTTACGTTCACCATAAATGCAACATAAAGTCAGGAGATGAGAGCGACGAGAGATTACCTTGGGTCATCAAATCTGCCCGTACTCATCTGGTGAGAGGAACCTTCATCATAAACATTAGTCTTTAACAACCTGAGGATTAAAAATCAACAGTTTTGTTTTATGTGATCTGCCAACGGCAGCTTTAATGTACGGCAGACACAGTGCTATCATATTCATGATGCCTTTGCTTCTTCTCACACTCAGTCACCTACCTGCTGAATGGTCCGTAAATCAGTAACATTTATGGGTTGAGAGCCTTGGTGGGGACATTGACATTGAGCTGGTGACTTTTCACTTTTTGGCATGACCCTCCTGACCGTTGCCACATTCATGTCCCGACAGTTGCTAAACTGATGTGTTCCGTTCATCATTCACCAAACAGTTAATAATAATATTCAATAAAACTGGTCTTTTTAGTGTATCGATGCATAACCTTTTCCACACACACTCTAGCTCTCAACATCTGAGCCTTTCAAGCACGATCGTGTGTTGACAACGCCATATTCGTTACCTGCTGTCATTACTTTTTTAAGCTGCTCAGAGTTCAAAGGATTGTCTTTCTTCCTACAGAAAAGAACACCCGCACCACCCAGCTTCCGACATCACCTTGATGAGCCTTTCTCTTTCATCACATCTCAGACTCTCCGTCCTCAAATGACTTCTCTCCTCCTCTCTTCACTCAGGCACATGCGATTTGCCGCCTGTGCTCTCTCTTTTCTTTCATCCTCCCCAGAGCTCAGCATGTGAAGCTCTCAGGAGCCCGAGGTTCATTTGGGAGCTGAGTTACTGTACTTTCATTCTGTCACAATCTGACGAAGTGAAGGCAGGTGGCGTGGATGGAGATGGAGTGTGGGTGTGTAATAAAGAGAATGTTGTAAGAGGGAAAAATCACAAGGTGAACATGAATATCCACAATAATCTAACAAAGCTAGGTTAAAAAAAAAGCTACTATGAGTGGTAAGAATTTGGAGGAAAGACTTAAATTTATGTCTATAATTTATTCCCTATTTCCAAGTGGCACCAGAGAGTCAGAACTCCTGAAATGAAACCTCTACGTTTGCAGGCATCACCTACAACCAGACTTCTATTGGATGATATCAGCTGTCAATCATACTGTTGTCCACTCTTATAACAAAATGTATGATATGGCCTCAAGAAACGAGAGATTGAGATCTTTATGTCCAAATATTTTCACTTCCTATTTGGCTTCAGGAAGAACCTGGAAGACATTTGGTCACTGTCTATTATACAGATTGTACACTGAAATAAACTGAGATAAAAGTCATTATAGGCTCCTGCTGCAATGTTATTTTCTGTTTTCCATGTCATTCTTTGTTGTTTTGGACTTACTTTGTTGGTGGTTATTTTGTGTTGCTGTTTTATTTTGCAGTTTTCCTTCCTGTGTTGTGTTGTCTCTGATTACTTGCCCCGCCTCAATAGTTCTCACCTGCGTCGCGTTAACTCACCTGCTCTATATAGCCCGTGTTTCCCCCCTCTGTCTCTGTTTGCAGCTGTCTTGCTTTGCTAACACATTGTTGCTGTTACCTTTGTCTGTCTGGACATGAAATGAATTGCGATCTGTGTAACAGAACGTGAATGTCCAAGTGACACAAGAGCTAAACATGATATATTGAGAACCAAAGAGAACGTTGTGTTGAGCTGAAAGTCTTAATCTACATTTTTGTTAAACTCACTTGACTCGTTTGGATGTAATTTGGTTTTATTCAAACATTATGCGCTACACTTTTATTGAAAGTCAGTGATTAAAGCTGCCAGAATGACACAGAAGCAATGCTGACCTAACATCGGTTTTGCATTTCAACAGCAGGAGCTTCTTCTGGAAATATGACCTTCACTGCTTTAAAGCAGTCTACATGTGACAAGAGGTTGAATTAGTATTTATAAATCATTGGCTTTCAGCTCAATAGATAATGAACTATACTCTATCCATCTCTGTGTGTGACATTTCAAGATGTGCACACACTTAGACCAATCAATGCCTCTGCGCCTTATCCTCCCTCTATCCAGATAACAGGATTTAATGGGGCTCCATTCCCAAGAGACCGATTTAGCATTACATGTGATCGGGTTAGAATGTTGTTGTTGTTGTTGTAGCAGTGGGGCGTCTGCTGCATGTTAGCTTTGTGGCACAAACCCTGTCATAATTGGATCAGCTCATTTGATTGACAGGTCCACATCGCAGTATTAATCAGTGATTTGCACATGTACACAGATTGACCAAGGGTTACATCTCAGTTGCTCCTCATAGGAAATCAATATGCACCCAGTCAGAGGACAGACAGCGTGTCTTCATCTTCTGTCTTACATTACAACCTCATGACTCTTGTTCAAGTACAGTTTTAGACTTAGTCTCTCCATCCATCCTGACATAGGGCTATATGCGGAGTTCACCCTGGACAGTTCGCCAGTCCATCGCAGGGCCACAAACACCCATTCACTCTCACACCTACGGTCAATTTAGAGTGTCCATTTTATCTAATCCCTACTTGTGTCTAATGAGAGTTAATTTTGAGACATGGTCGAACATGGTTTTCCTTTCCTTTTCTTTCTCTCTGTCCTCATTCTGCAGGTCCTGTGACACCTGCGCTGCAGGATCCAGATCCAGTTGCAAGGCTATTGTTTTTAGCAGTAGTAATATTGTCATTATTAATGTATGTCAGTATCATTTTTGGAACAATTCGTGCTACTGCTTATATAAATGACATTATAATACTATAAATAAATCGCAACCAATTTAGAACTTAATGCAACTGATATAGCTTCTCATAACCTGACTTTTTTGTCTCTAGAATAGAATAAAATAGCCTTTTATTGTCATTGTATTGTGTACAACGAAATTTGAGTGCCACTCCCTTTGGTGCAATATGCATTCAAGTATAAATAACATTAAAAGAAAAAAAAAAAACCTCACCTCCCTCTTTCCTTTACTTCCCCTCCACTTTTTCCTTTCCCCCCATTCAGCCAAGGCAGATGGTCGCGCATTATTTGAGTTCGGTTCTGCCAGAGATTTCTTCTTGTTAAAAGGGATTTTTTCTCTCTACTGACGCCAAGTGCTTGCTCATTGTATAAACTCTTGCGTAATATTCTGCCTTTACTATGCAAAGTTCCATGAGATAATGTAGTTTGGGATTTACCAATGCAAATACAAATTGATCAGATTTGAAATGTTAGTTATCATGAGTTAATTGACACCCGACTGTACCTAAACCATTATGCTCCCTCCACATCCAAATATCACACAAAGAGAAGAAGAATTAGTTTGATATCAGACAATACTTAATTACCATAAGCAGACTGGTCATATGTTGGATGTCTGGCTTTAAAGGCAGCCTCCACTGTAGTCCTCTCTAAACACAGAAGACTCACCACTTATCCTTACAAACACCAATGCCACTTAACCTAATTGTAAAGCAATGCCAAAAAACTACTTTGGGGAATGGAAGGCAGAAACTGAGAGCCAAAGTGGATTGAATTGTTATCTGAGAAAATTTAATTTTGAATGGGCAGAATATCTCTTTCCTGTCAGGGGTTCAGACGAGGAACAAGGGCTCAGAAACCATCTGGCAAATCAAAGGAGGGCAAAGTAACGGGTGTGAGCATGTGGCTGCACTGTCGGACAGTGAGTGATACTGAGAAATGGTTTCTCCTCAACTGTAAGTGATTTCATGTTGTTGGGATGGATCAGGGTTTTTTTTGTTGTTGAGTGTACTCATATGAAGTACTGACACATGGCGCTGGGAGCCAGCCTGCAATATTTTTCTTAAATATCCATGTTCTGTTTTCTTTTAAAATGACAACACAATCGACTAATTCATAATCATTAGTTGCACCTTGTACAATTTACCAAAATGTGTCACTAAGCAGCAGCCCAGCAGAGAAACAATGAGGCCGACAGTTTGTTAGGATGATGATGAAGTGCTGAAACTTCTCCAGGGACCACGGGGGAAATGTATTTATGAAGATGTCGTCGCCATGTGCCTGTTTCTGTGCTTTGTTTACAATGTGCATGGCAGCAGGGAGCTGAGACAGTCAGATAGAGGTGACTGGGTGTGAAAACACTGATTATTAAGTGCTGTGCACTGTTTACGCTGCTGAATATAACCTCGTTTAAATGCTGCAGAAAGAGATCATCAGTCTGGGTTTTCCGCTGTTAGAACTAAATGTTACAGCACAATAAGTTTTTTTTGTTGATATATCTGGCGAAACATAACACATTACAATGTGAGGGTTCTGGATTCTGCTGAGATTTCAAATACTGGAAACTAAAAATTCTACCCATTGTGTTCAGAAAAAAGGTTAAGAATATATTTTGAAACAGCACATTTTGGGATCGGATCAGTTTTAGAGGCAGTGCAGTGCCGTGTTCTGAATTCATGTAGTTGAGTGTAGTTGAGAATTGAGTTCCTTATCAGTTTGCGTAAAAGGTCTCCATTCTTTAAAGGTCCCATTGTATGCAAAATCAACTTTTTAATCATTTAAATCCTTATATTTGGGACTCTGGAGGTCCTAGTGTGAAAAAAGATGACTCACTCATGTATTTTGGTCCTCCTCAGTCTAAGTACAGGAGATGAAACATGCTATGACAAGTTGATTTTTGCGCTCATCGGGACGTCACAATGCGCGGAATTCCTGGAATTGTTGTCTCGCGGAGCTCCGCTTTGTCTGTAAAACACGTGGGAGTGCTGGCGAGGGCAATGGTATCTGAAAACTGTCCACGAAAAGTTCTATTCTTGGCTCCACAGTGCAGCACAGAATTCTACACAAACTTCCAGCCTCAGAGGATTTATCTGTCCAGTGGATACATGTTATATATGATGGCAATGTGCCTGCTAGAGCCTGCAAATTATCACTTTTCCAAATGCTAACTGCTGTTAGCTCCCAGTAGCCTCTGTGGCTGATGTCATTTCCTGTCCCTTAAGTTCCTTTTTCCTTTTTTTCTTATAGAGATACTACTAAACCAAGCGTTCTGAAAAGGGCTTTTTTGGCAGGGTGATTGAACTGCTGCAGTGCTTCATCCTTATGGTATTTTGGCCAAAGCATGTCACAGACATGTTCATTAGGACACCAGGGAACTAGGTTAACTAGGGTATAATATGAGTCCTTTAACTAAAATAATTACAGCAAAAATGTATCTTGTTTTATGTCTACGATCTTCAGTGCTATTCGAGGGACCCTGTAGGAAATGTAGACTGTCTAGAAGCAATCACTTCTGAATGAATCTCCAGAGATTATTTAAAAATGGGTGAATGCTAGAACACAAATGTCTGCACATGCCAGAAATTTCCTCCCAGAGCCCCAGTTAAGTTTCCAATTATTGTCTGACTGAGCCCAGGAGAGAACACAGCAGGGAAAGCCCTGGATAATTCACAGCGAGCAAGTGGTTGAGTGTCCTGTGTTCTGCATGCGCTCAACTCATGAACCACCCCCTCACGTGGATTCTCCAACGGTTCTCCTGCTGTGGACTGAAAAACAGACCTTCATCATACATGCACTGCAAACTCCATATCCTCAATATGTCCCAAACCAATTCTGTGGCCATTGTCCAGAATTCATTTCTGGTAAAGATCCTAGTCTGATATGATCCTGCATGTCAATCAGGCCTATAGTGAAAAATCTCAGGCCTAAAGTGAAAAATCTCTCATGTAAAAGTTTATTGGGTGGGCAAAACAACAAAGTCCTCTGGAGGTTCCACCTTCAAAGGCCCTAAAAGATTTTTTTAAGTATCAAATTTCAATATGTAAAGGCAAATCGCAATATCTTAAATCCAATTAATTTAAAACGTACACTGTTGAGTTTATGACCACTGGTAAAGCCGTAGAGCACAATATAAATTTAGCCTGTATTGTAGAGGAGGGTGCAAATGAGCAGACATAATCATGCGGTAATGAGAAACACATCCCTGCTGCTGGTGTTATCCAGTTGTGAAAGCTGTTTGGAGGAACGTGTCAAGAAATATCACAACATGCCTGTCAAAGCAAACTGCTATAGGAAGCAAAGCAACGCTTTGTCTGAATCACAAAATATGGTTGTGGCAGCTTGGTGGATGTTTCAAAAGGTAACTAAGTTACCTCTTAAAAGTGTTTGTGTTATTTATTTACTTGCAGATGAGAGTCTGCACTTTACCTCACAACTCCATTAATTGCTTGTTAAATTATCATGATTATTATTATTTTTATTTCATTTGTTAAAGCACACTAAAGTTCAGAAGTTAAATAAATAATTATTCTGTCCCAAAAATGATAAATTTGCACTTTCTCTTCACCGTTCTTATTTCCTCCATTAAAGTTGAGTTGGACAGTAAAAAGCTGCAGTGTCGGCAAAATTTGTTGGTGATCTGAGATGGGGAAAAATATCTCCACACTTCCTCTGGGCAAAATCTGCCCCATTAAGGAAGATTTTGACCAATCACTGTTTAGTTGAGGAGCAAAAGAGTTGCACTCCTACTGGCTGTTCTACCGCACACTGGTGACTTTATTGGAAAGATTGCTATGTAGCTCTGAAACCTACCCAACATATATATATATATATATGAAGACATAATCTAAAAGAGAGCCAGATAATAAAAGCAATAAATAAAATAAAGCACTGTGCAAACAGTGATGACATGAAAAGAGCACATACGGTAAATCTCAGCTGACGCTGATCGTGGGTCAGATGGATCTGTCTGTCTTCACGGACTGACAGGCCACCGAGCTAGCTGCATATAGCCGTGGGCTAGAAAAACTCAGCCTCTCAGGTTTCCCCTTAAGGCTTTTAGCCGTCATTAACATCAGCAGTATTGATTCTGTTGCTCCGAGCAACAGATGGATGCGGCCTTAAGGGAGAGCAGAGTTGAGCCAGTCTGCCACTCACCACATGGGTGGTTAATATACTGTAAAACGTAAACAGTGGGGGACTCGTTAATCAATAGAGGTGACAATGACGGTGATAACTCATGTGAGGTTGATGTGGAATAAGCTCACATTTCTGACCCAATAGTATGATACTTATTTACAGTTTGAGTCAATGAGTGTGATGATGTAGTGAGGTCTGGGCACAAGAAGTACCTAGGACTAAGACATGATTTTTTGGCGGATATGGAAACGTGTGTTCCTGTACAGAAATATATGAAGTAGCTAAGAACAAGCAGTTTAGAGGTGAACAAACATTTTTTGACCCAATTTCCTGATAAATAATCAGTATTTGCTGATATAACCTGTAAAAACTTTAAACTGGACTAACATAGATTATATATAATAGATATAATATTATTGACCTCCACCAGGAGGTATTTTTGCCGGAGTTTGTCTGTCTGTCTGTTAGCAACATAACTGGAAAAGTCGCGCATGGATTTGAATGAAATTGTCAGGAAATGTCTGCAATGGGACCGGGAACAAGTGATTACATTTTGGGCGTGATCCGTAGATGCTATCACTATTTTTATCGCTATTTTGTGGGGGGCTGAGCTGCCTTAGCGGAGGTCTGCGCTCTCCGAGTGCTTCTAGTTACTATGTAATTGTTCATGATCAAAATATTAAGCTAAGATGTGGGTGCATCATGTTATAAACCTATAACACTGTTTGTCAATATTGAACTGAAGGTTGACCAATATAATTTTGCAAATCAAATTACAATCAAAATACCTGTCAGGAAAATGTTATTTGGACACTCTAAAATGACCATGTGAGGATGTTGACCTGTCAAGAGTCCAACCTGCCCTCAGCTCCCTCCTCCGTCCTCAAAGGATGAGTGGTTTAAATAAGAGATGGATGGACTGGAGTGTCATTTAATTACTAGCGCGATTGTTACTAAAGGAACATTTAATATTTTCAATTCACATGTTTATGTCTCAAGTGTCACAGCGGTGCTGATGACTCAGAGGAAATAGAGAAACAACCCAAAGTGTCCCTGTCCTTCAGTCGTAATGACGTTGATGTTTATGTATGTCTGTGTGAATGGGGAGATGCAACACGTTGCTAGACAAGCAGCAAAAAGTGCTTTAGGGAAAACAGTCCATTCACAATTTCTACTTTCTGTTGTTGGATCGATGTGTTCCCTTTTCATACCTCAATCCTTTTCATGAATTCAAGCCGTAGTTTGTGCAACAGCAGACGCTGCATCCTGAGTCACAGACAGGATGTCTGTTCCTGTGAATGTGCTAGAGACCGAAAATGAAACATAGGTCAAACAGTGCACCATCATAAAACCTCCATTTCATCAGGCTGACATCAGTGTAGACAGGCTATATAGCTTTATAGCTATAAAGCAAAACAGTCCCTAATAGATATAGGCAAGCGGAAGGAGGCATTGCACATTTATATCCATGATGCACTGCAAGACGTTCAGTTTTCCTGTAAATGATTTCTCCAGCAATAACAGAGTTTCCGTCCATGTCAGAGTACAAACTAATGTCACCAGGGAGCAGTTTGTTTGAGTGATGCGATGGATAAAGTACTTCAGTAAGTAAGTGAAGTAAAGATGTGATGAGAGAATTATTTAGACACTAATGATGGCTGTTTTCACTTACTTCACATCAGCTCTGTCTCTATTGTTCAAGCCTGTTGAAAAGCACAATCCAGCATTTTCATTTGTATCCGTGTGATAGTCTTTATAAACTCAGTTTACACTGCAGCCCGTTGTGTTCTCTCAAGTCAAATATTAGCATTTCACCTTTGTCCAAACCAGGCCATCTGTACAGTTTAAATATTAAATGATAAATGTGCTTTTTGTGCCTAAACCTAAACCACTGGTTACGTAATGTGCCTATAATAACATTCGTACTTAGAGAATATTCATTATCATCCCCATCACACAATCGTTTTAGGATCGAGTTAGGGTTTTTTAAAGGTCTTAATGGTTTGGCACCATCTTACCTCTCTGAACATCTTTTTCTTCACACTATCGTGAGCTCTGAGGTCTAACAACAGGCTGCTTTTAGATTCCAGACTAAAAACTGGGGCGATGGAACCTTTTCTGTAGCTGCCCCTAACAGGTTACCCATGGAAAATAAATCTGCCCCCACCATTAAACATTTTAAATCACTTTTAAAGACCCACATCTTTTCCTTGGACTTCACTTCAGGATAAAAATAATACATTTTAATAAAAAAATAGTGATTTTATGTTTTATACCTTTTATGCTGCTGTGCCTTTAACTCTGTAAAGCACTTTGGTCGCTTTGTTTTTAAATGCTCGAGATATAAAGTTGACGTGACAACCACTTTGATGTGTACGGAGCCCCCGACATGAGAAAAAAAAAAAAAAAAAAAGAAGAAAAGCATTTTTTTCGGAAATCTCAAGTTTAGAAGTCGAGATCTCGAGTTTTCCAAAAAAAAAAAAAATTCAATTTTTTTTCCCTCCTCATGTCACTTTGGGGGCTCTGTAGATTTGCACCCTGTAAGTGACTCCATTCTGGTTCGGCAATGTAACTGCGTCTGTGTGTTTACATCAAATTAATTCAGTCTCAAACAGCTTTCTCCACTAAGGAAAAAACTATAGGGTTTCATTTCATGACTTATTTGAAATAAGTAAACAAAGAACACATAAGAACATACAGTACAAGGCCAATTAGATTTCTGTACACTGTGACACAAAGACACCGCGGTCTGGAAAGCTCAATGCGTCACGGACACTTGATACATTTGTCACGATGGTATTTCATTAGGTGACATTCTGAATTCATTTGCTCTTGCTGCACATCACTCTTTGTAAACCTCTTTTGATAAATGTGACACACGCACACACACACACACACACACACACACACACAGCATGACCAGTCTGGCGAGGATGACGTGACAGTTGCAGGATGATTTGTGGACGCTGTTGGGCTGACATGTGTGCATGCTGAGTCCAAATGAAAATGAATAGGATGGTGGGGTGCACAGAGGGCAGACGGGGGAGTGGAGTGGAGTGGTGGCGGGGCGGTGGCTCGGGGTCGGGGGGTATCGAGTAAAACACACACAGGCTTGATTGGATAAGCTACTGTGTCTCACCAGGGTTACTAGATATTCAAAGTAGACGCAGTGAGGGAGGCAGAATAATACTTTTCTCCCTTTTTATTTACAGCACATTTAGGTGTTCATTTAGGTGTATGGAAACAGTCTAGAAGAACAATGAGAACAATTATTTTAATTACTTTAATGCATTGGTTCTCAAAGTGTGACCCGGGGCCCAATGGCGGCCCGCAGAAACATTTCTGGTGGCCCGCAATGAATTACAGTTGATATTTTTAATCCAGGAGCTACTAAGCTTGTGAAATGTTTATTGGACATTAATGGATACAGACCAATAAGTGTAAACTGTACAACTGCAATCTGGTCATTAAAATTATTACGAATGGGATTTATTTCTGTTTTTTTTTTCTTTTGGCAGCCCTCAGTCCAACGTTGGGTTCCCAAATTGGCCCTCAGGTAACAAAACTTTGAGAACCCCTGCTCTAAAGTGTTTTAAGTCCTGTGTTCTGAACTTCACCTCGTCTCGTCCATGTACCCAATGCATATTTTGCCAAACAGAAAATAGTAAAAGGTATAGTAAAAAATAGTAAAAAAAACAAAAAAACATGCAGTTTGGTTGTGTGGGATTTGTCCGTTTTTGGAAAACTTTGTTGCAATACAACACACCATCAACAACTCCTACCTTCACAAATGCTATATAATGATTGGTTTACATACATTTCTATCCACAAGAGCTGGCTGTATAACAGTTGCACCGCTGAAAAAAATCTGTGACTTCACAGTCTCTGATTCTCAAGGTGTCGTGGAAGTTGAGACCTGAACAGTCAGTGAGTCTGAGCACTAAGAGGCACAGAAGGGAAATGTAGCACTTATCTAATACAAGCGTCAAAAAGAAGTGGGCAGAGAAATTAATTTTGAAACATGGCAAGCATTCAGTGTATTGATGTCATCTTGTGCCTCATTCAACTCGTTTAAAGCAGTGTGACTCTGGAACTACTGATTTCAAATGTTTCAGAGAAAAGCACAGGAACACAGTATAAAAGGCATCAAGAAAATATCACACAATATGAAGTACAGAGGTGTTTACAATGAGATAAGCAGTTAAATTTTTGTTGTGGAGAAATAAATTAGTTACAGTGCAGTGTAAAAAAAAGAGAGTGAATAATTAGCCCTGTAAAGCCCAAACCATGAAATAATTGACAGAAAATTCAAATTCTTCAAAACTGGAGCCTTTATTGGTCCTTCTGAACAAACAAACACATTATTTCTCAATTATCAATTTCCATATAGGGGTTTTAATTTGTATCATATTTGATACAGCGGGTCACAATGCTCAAAGATTCTAATTTTTCTTGAACAAAAAATACACAAACCAATCCAACAAATCCAACAAATCAAACAAAAACAATGCAGCCATGGAACTGGCAGGGTGAAAGTCTGGAAGACATAACATTTCAGTTATTTTTACTCATTTTGCGGTTCACAGTCTTTTTATTTTGGGTGATGGTAGGCTTGAAAACAGTTGTTCAGATAAAGATGCACACTGCATTTCTCACAGCACAAATGGGCAAAGTGGCCTACGCAGTGCTTGCATCTCTGTCGGGTTTCCCCATCATTTTATACATCGGGTTTGTCAAGGAAAAAAATTGTCACACTGCTCATGTGGAGGGCTTAAAAACGAATGTATCACATTATGATACGTTTGGCGTTATAGGGTTAGGTGAAGACAGTGCATTCCAAAAAAAAACAAAAAAAACCCCAAAACAAAACATTTAAACTAACTAAACGGGAGAACATGATGCTAATAAGAGGCTAGAATATGTCAAGATTCCCCAAAATGTGGAGATGATTCATGGAAATATTATTCAAAGGCTTTTGTGAGTTAATTAGGCAGCTACTGTGTTATTGAGATGCAAATATGAAGCCGTCATATTATCATATTATGATCGTTCAGTGTTCCAAACCTTCCCAGACAAAATAAAAATACTGTAAAAAAAAAAACCTGATACTACAAAATAATCTCTACCTAATTGTAATGCAGCCTCATTCTAACCACTGACATGCACTGAGCGGCAGTTTACAGGGTTCACTGTCTTCACGAAGCACTGGATCCAGGAAAAGAACCAAAAACAAGAGCCGCAATCACAGTTGACTAATTAAGGCACATATCATTCTTCTTAACAATGTGACTCGAGGAGTCGCCAATTAGCCGTGACGTGGCTGCGTGGAGCTCTGCATGCCGTCTGTTGTTGTGCGCGGTGTAACAAGCTGACCCCGCCTGTCTGATGACACTTTAGTCTGTTAGCCTTTTCTTCTCTAATGACCTGCGGGTGAAATATGAAAATAGGAAAATTGAATCAGTGCTCGTTACTCACACCATAATACATAACTGTCACAGCACACAGAAGCTATTTATTAGACCTCCACCATGCAGGAGGTTTTGTTCTTTGGCTGCGTTTGTCCGTCTGTCTGTCTGTGAGGAGCTCAACTCAAACAGTGACAGGACGGATTTCAATGAGGTGTGTCTGGGAAAGGGACAAAGGGGAATGAACCAAACAGATTGTTCTTGCGATGTGGATTGTTTTTGAATAAATATCAACCTTGCAAACCTTGACAATGCAGGAAACTGAGCGGCCTCTGAGTGTCTCGTCTAGGTTTACTTCTCAGTGTAGTTTAACTGAGAATAGTGAGGATGGCACTAACAACTGAGCTGTCCGTCCATGCTTTCTAAACATTCTTGGTTTTAATACTTCACAAGGAAAGCTGTGCATTATTTAAAGTACAGTAGGCAGGGATTTTCGCTTTTTTTCCCCCCATTATTGATCAATGATTCCGTGAAAACCTTCCAGCATCTTGTAAATCAAGCGATCAGGGAGAGAGAGCGACACTTCTGTGCAACCTCCTCTGAAGAAATCTGACCCAAGACCAGAGGCTTTGACCAATCACAGCGCTCTGAGTGGAAAGTAGTGGTGTGTGTTTGCATTACAAACTACACACACACACACACACACACACACACACACACACACACACACACACACACACACACACACATACTGGTGTTTGCCCCTCAGGGGGCCCACACGTTTTTTCATGCTTTATGGGATCCACCCTTTCTAGTGGTGCTACACTGCTGTAAAAAATCAGGTAAGACTAAAAAAAAATCACAATCACAAAAATCACTTCAATGAAACAAAATGTTAAACTTTTGTCTCCATGCTAGTTTTTTCGTCACTTGTGGGGTCCCGTTTCTAACATACAGTACTTGTGAGGTCCAGTGTCATACACACACACACATTTCTTGTTTTTCTATCTTTGTGGGGTGTTAGGTTACCATCTGGGGCCCATTAATGGTTTCTACTGCACATAGACACCGACTGCATTAAGGATCTATATTTCTCTTCTTCCTCCATTCCATCTCTTTTCCCTTTAAACCGGCACAACCAGATGCCTTCTTAGCATATTAACTACTGTATGTGCTATCCTCTTAACAAAAGATCATCAACACGAAGACAGGGTCGTAACATGGTAGGCAAATAATGATCTTCAGCACCAGCACTTAAACATTACTGAGCCCCAAGATCTAATTTTGAGTAAAACTGTTTTTCCCCCTTTTTATTCCACCCAAAAAGTCAGTGGTCACACTACATTTGACAAAACAAAAAGCTTATTTGGTGAATATTTATATAAAAAAAGAAGAGAGAAACATGCTCTCGACAAAATTGAGTTTGAACTAGGGTTGCAAGTAATGATTGCAGGAAATAAGCCAAATAATACAAAGTACTCAAAGTTACATTATGTAACCAAGAAATTATTGAAAGAACTCACAACTCCTTTGCTGCTGCTCTTTTAATCACAGTTTGCCAAACATAATTGGGTGCCGTGATGTGGAGGTACAGTCGTTCAGGGACGACACACACTCCTCATCTTCTGACCCCCTACATAATACTGAAAACGGCTAAAATGAGCCGAGTGATACAGACAACATTTAACGTTCGACCGCTAAAACCACAGCAGGTACTTCAAATAACAGCTTCTCTATACTGCTGATATACTGTATACATTAAATATAAAACTGAAAATAAAATATTTAAGAACAGCAGCATATTTCTGCCTTGAACAAGAAGTGTTGGAGCGCCAACTGAAAATGTGTGTCCATACCTTCGATCAGTGAACAGCTTTCATTCTGATTTTCTTCTTATGGCAGTTATTCTATTTTTGATGTAATATTTGACTGCTTTCCAGTCTCTTTTTTGCAGTGCTTGTTGTTCTGAAGAAAGGCAGCGTTCACATTCTGCTTTACCTGGAACATCTTGCCTCACAATAAACCTCTTCAGATGTTTTTCTACTGCTGCAATTTCCTCTGGTGTCCAACGTTTCACAGCAGCTTGCTTACCTAGGTAGGCAGAAAGAGACTACATTTTGATTAAATTGACAATTTGACTGAAAACTGCGCAAAATGTACTTCCACTCTTTGTTCAAAGTAAATGCTTCTGAACATTAAGGTACAGTATTGCGCATAAAGAACCTGCTCACGTTAAAGTCCTGTCATGTCCAAAAGATCATGCAAGTCCCAAAGCTTACCTCTCTTTCTTGCAGACACACTATGGTTTAGGAATTGTGATGTGTAGGTACAGTCGCTCAGGGACGACATGCTCTCATCATCTGACCACTGTTCTCCTGGCATACCGACATCTAGACACAGAACTTTATTAAAAATTCAAGACATAAAATACCAGGAAAATGTAATTACAGTAATTATTTTATCAAATCAAATTTTGCATCCGACTTTAGCTCACAGCATTTTGAAGGCAGAAATACACAGAAATGCAATATCACACTTATTTCTAATGATATGTCCTGTAGAATCAAAACTAGCCTATGCTGTCGCGGCCGACAGCAAGGGGAGTATCTGCGAACTTGTCCAATCCTCAACTTTCCAATAAAGCCAAATTATACGCACTCGCACCTGCCACTAACTGTTTCAATTAATGATTATAAAAGTCAACAAAATAACACTACACGCTACACTTTATACATGTTCAAAGTATCCATATAAACTCGATATTTAACACAGAAAACCTGAACTCATAAATTTCTCTCTAGTTTTTAATAAAACTAGTTAACCTATTATACCTTGTTAAATATTATGAATATTAAAATGCTAACCACAGCTGCCATATCTTCAAAGTGTCCAAATGTCATGAAAAAGCATACACTATGTTTATTAAATTTCATGAAAAAGCTACAATATTTTCAAACTTTCCATTAAATGCATTAATAAAGAAATGGAGGCTTAACTACTTTTTATATGATAATTAATACATTTATATTATAATGTAATAAATATTATGAATAAGTGCTAAATAAACCCATGATATCCTCAATGTGTCCAAATGAGCTCAATAATAAAGAAAAAATGCCTTAACTATTTTTTCTGTGTTCACTAATAAGTTAACCAGTTAACTTATTATGTAACTATTACCAATCATAGCCAAAGTAATAATGATTGTACTTGTAGATAGTTGTTACATGAATAATTGTACAAAATTTGAAGGCACTATCTCCATCAGTCTGGAAGATAAAGCCGAAAAGGTGTTTTTAGCATAATAAATTAATTAATTTGCTAATTAATAATAAAGCTACAAAGACAGGGATAATTCTCAGGTGGTATGTGATGCCCATGCAAAATCTGAAGCCAATACCTGCAACACTTTGGAAGATACGGCGAAAATATGTTTTTTATATAATTAATTAATTAATAAATAATAATGGTAGACAGCTCAAAATCAATAGGGATCATCTACACGGGGTATGTGACCCATAAAAAAACGGAAAATTTAATCTCAAACGCATTTCCAGTTATCGCGTTAACGGCTAAAATCTGCGGACGTGCGAGACCGTCCATAATATCCGCGCGCGTTTCTCGCGGATATAATAATGCCACATGAGCATGTGAACAACATGAAAAACATGATTTTCAAGTGGAGTGGCTTTCATCGTTCAAGCTCACCTGTTGAAGATACTCTCTGGTTTGGGACTTGTGATGTGGAGGTACAGTCGTTCAGGGACGACATGCTCTTCTCATTTTCTGACCCCTGTTCTCCTGGCATATCGACATCTGTACACAGAAATGGTTTATTCAACCACGCAAGACAGACATGTAAACCCTAATATTAAGTCGTCAGTAAAGTTAGCTTGATAAGGATATTAATCAAATAACTCTCGGCAAAAGAAACATGATGACATTCAGAATTTCTGAAGCTGCTCTTGGAGATTTGCTCTGAAAATGACAATTTCACACTGCTGCAACTTTTCCCTGCAATATTCTAAGATGATTATGTGCTGTCCTGAATCCTTGGTGTGAGCTTGATTTTACAGATGATTGACAATTTGGCAAAATATAAGATTGTTACTATACTTTGACAATACAGTGTATATAGAATAGATTACAATCCCAGACCCCTGTCTTACTGAACCAGACTTGCACCCCCAATGGTAGTGCATTACCTGAAGACAATGTACTATATTTTGTGTACTTGGTCTTCACATGTCAGGAAATAGGGAATCAGGGAAACCGGCAGGCTTTCAGTGGTGCAAACAAAATACAAATGCAATTGAAAAACAATTATCACATACCTTCAATGTCCTTTCCTGAGGGCCCTCCCATGCCAATGGTCTCTAAAATGTTAATTGATATAATATTATTAGTTGGAAAGTTGCGATTGTGGGCAATCAAGAGTACTGAAAACTGCTGGACTGATCATGTCGTTTTAACTATAACTGAGCAGATATAATCAAAATACAGAACTGTAAGACTTGCCCTCTTCATCTATATGTTTTGTATGTGCAAGTGTGGCACTAATGTTTGCATTTGTATGGTCTTACTGAATTTAAAAAAGATTAAAAGTTTATACCTGCATAAAATTCTATTACTTAAAACAATATAGTTTTAGTCAATTACTGAATGCTGAAGACTAAATGTCATATATTGCACCTTTAAAATATAATATAATAAGACTTAGTACCATTCACGTCAACTTGAATTTCATCCAGACTCTTTCCCTTGTATTCTCCTAGGCGTCCCTGTTCCATTGCCAGGAGCACTTTGCTGATTTTAGCCAACTGGAGGGTGCCCTCCGGAAGGCGGTAGTGCTTTCGGTGGACAGCAATATTGTGCCCGAGGAAGTCTGCCAACTGATCTAGTTCTGTGGTCTTTAGGTTCAATACAGTAGAGAGGGTGGCAATATGTTTCCTCAGTTTAGTTGATGTTAATGCTTTGGGATTTTTGATGTGATCACATTCATTCACAAACTGCCTTATGCAGTCAGAAGCCCTTAAGTAATGAACAGAGTTTGGTAATGCAAACAGATATCCATTTTCACACAGCACCCCGCATTCTTCTCTCTTCTCGGTTAGAGCATCAAGTGACTCTCTCATGAGTGGGGTTAAAAGAACTGGAACTTTTCTTCCTCTCTTTCCTACGATCGTAACCCTTACAAAATGTTTGCACAGCTTCTGTTCAAGCGGTGTAAGGGCCAAGCTAACGTCATCATGTGTGTCTGATGTGTCCTTTGATAGGTACACAGACAGAAGCATCCTGGACACTTCCTCTCCTCTCCTGCGGTTAAAAAGTACAACTTGTGTCAGGGTCACTTTTGCAAGCTCCTTCCAGTTTGATGATGATGGGTGCGCTTGCAGATCATTCAAATGTTGTTGATGCTTCTCAGCTAGATGACAATGAAGCTTTTGGATATCTTGAGTGAAAGGTAACAGTTGAGGAGCATTCCATTTGGTTTGGTCAAGTTGAGTTAATGCTTGGCTTGCAATGTCAAATTTCCAACTTGCTTCATAAAGCTGCGCAAACTCCTCAGCATCTTGAGTAGCTTGTTTATCCTTCTTTTTCAGGCCTTCGGACTTGATATACATGGCCAAAGAATGCAAGCTGTGTCCAACCTTGCGAGCACGAGATGGACATCGGTATTTGCCCGTTTCCTCATTGAATCCAGAAAGTTTCTTTGCAGTAGTGACAACAAGACTGTAGTGTTCAGGTTTTATGAGTTCTCGGATGCTCTCTACCCGTTTAACTTGTCTTGCTGTTAATAACAGCCTGCCAAGCTCTCTCAGTTTTTGCCGAATATACTGATGTTGACTGACTATCTTCTCGCTCTTCTTGAACAGTCTGTAGCCATACTCGAGAATGCAGCGGTCTTCTTTAATAGCAACTGTAATCATGTCTTGATTCATAACTCTTAAGAATTTCCAATAAGCATCATTAAATCCAGGTGGAGCAGGCTCAGCAAAAGCACACAAAGCAAGAACTCGAGTTTTACCTGGTCTAGTACTCTCAGGCTTGAAGCTGCATACCTGAAAATGCCGCCACATCGCTTTCCTTGAGAACAAGCCATAGCAGTGAACACAATGTGAAAATTCCTGTCCGTCAGATTTTTTCTGTGGTTGCTTCCATCCGTGCTCAAAGTTCCCCTTATTTCGTATGTAGTCTAACTGCAGTTTCCTTTCTTTTGAGTTCTTTGGCAAACTGAATGCTTTTGCAACATCCGGTTTATCTTCGTGCCTACACCACAAGTGTCTTGACATTTTCTGGACACACTTACTGCAATAAAAGCAGAAATGTTTCTTCTTGTAGCTTCTAGATCCATCATCCTTCTTTACAAGTGGACAAACATACATGGGCCGCTCTTCTTCCAGGGGCATTGAAACACTCGCATCCTTTTTAGAATATGTTGCCACCATTTTCTTCTGCTTCCCATCAACTCTACTATTTGGACATTTTTGTGTGGGGTCATGACTTGTTTCAAAGGGTCTCTTCTGGCTAAAATCAAGCTTGCTCGGCCTGGAAGACTTGCGTTTTCTCTTTTTGGAGGACTCACTGCTACTCTCCCTGGGCTTAAACTTGCTCTGACTGGAAGACTTACTTCTGCTCTCACTAGATGAACCTTTGTTCTTGTTTTTATCTTTCATGGTTAATTTCAAACTGCCATCACTGTCTGTGCTTTCGTCCACGGGACATGGAATGTACTCTTCTTCACTGCCAATGTTTGAGTCATCTGATTCCACAATATTGTTTTTAATCTAAAAAAAAAAAAAAAAAAAAAAAGTGTCAATAACTCATTTTGTAACATTAAGTGTCAAAAATCTGAGCATACTTAAACTGTACAGGTATACTGAGTGAAGAAAATTCTGCATGGAGCCTTCTATAGCGAGTAGTTTAAGTTCAAGTAAATTAACAAATGAGAATAAGAATTAATTAATGTTAGAATAAAAATTTGACTAAAAGCTAGGAATGGGCGTTTTCAGTTATTTTATTACTTGCATTAAATAATGAATGAGTACTCGGATTTTTTTTGTAACCATAAAAATAAAACCACGAGGTCTGTGTCCGACTGTCAACATTGGTTCCGCCAGAGTTTCCAGTGTTATTTAGGGCTAATTCACAAAATAAAAAAACAAAATAAATTGAATCAGTAGCAGGCTCACTGACAAGAACAACAGAGATGTTCAGACAAGAATCAAAAAAAGGCTTACAGGATGGTGAGAGCTTCTTCTCAGCCTCCGTGTACTCCTTTCAGGCTTAGAAATGAGTGTGCCCTGTGTGTTGTCATCACTTGAATCGTAGAGACAGCCAGCAAAATCTTTTACTCTCTCCATCTGCAAAAAAGGGATACATGGAGATGATTTTCCCTTTCTTTTGAAACAGTAGAATGACAAATGGCAGGGGAAAGCGCCCATCAGCCAAGTACTCGTACTGTTTTAAATAAGTTTTAGGGGCTTACCATAATGCTTTTTGTGCGTCTCAGTGATGGAACAAGTTCATCATCTGATTGGTTGTTTGGAGAAGCCTCATCACAGGTTTCTTTCACAACAGTTTCATCAGAATCATATGAAACCTCTGGTCCACTACCCACCTGCAAAAACAAAAAGGTATGTCAAGACGTGCATACATTCATTTATTCACAATCTATCACAATTACTTGACAAAAAAGATATAAATTGAATTCAAAGCATCTAAGGCATACCAGAATGTCTTCCGTTATATTCCTTAGAATATCCCAGTTTGGAGTGGGAGTTTTGTTGTCCGTACAGTTCTCATCAGTTTCATCACTACTTGGATAATCAACAAGCGAAAATCCTTGGACAGCAAACACCTAAACATAGATAAATAGCTAAAATCTGTATGTATGGTGGTATCTGCTATTAAATAAAAGTTAGCAAAAGTTAAAACTGTTCCAGAGATAGCAGACGTGTATAAAAACAACAACCAGAAAACCAATGTGAACATTGACCCATTTAGAACATCAACAACTCAACGTCAACAACTGTCATTTTACCTGTGCGTTAGTCTCATCAGGCTTGGATTCCTCCGTCTCTCCTGCTTCAGGAGTGTGAGTGTCTTTCATCTGAAATTTAGATACACGACAAGAAGACTATTACAACTGACGGAAATCATAACTGCAAATGGAGACATCCAGAGGCTAATAATGTTAACTATTGATAAAACAGATTGTGAAACACTACAGAGCTTCAAACTGAGACCACAGCATGGTCTTTATGAGGTAATCGTTACTTATAATAACTATAACAAGGATTTAAAGTGGGTCACATTGTAAATATTCCTTCAAAACATGCATCACATCAGACAGCGTACAATTACAAATGGTAAAATAGAAGCGGAGACAATGCCAGCTTTGGAACAGTGCCATGAAACCAGTTTCAGTGAGAACCACACGGAAGGGCCCCACAAAGCTTAAACACTAGACAAACGAGTGTGTTCCAGTATGTTAATGAGAAACCAGAAAGAGGTGTTTGACATAAAAAGACCCCATAAGAACATGACTGGAAATGTGTGTGTGTTTGACCTTAACTGGTCTTTATCACACCACCCAATAAGTAGTCCTAACTGCATTAACATTGACCCATTTAGAACATCACAACAACTCAACAACTGTCATTTTACCTGTGCGTTAGTCTCATCAGGCTTGGATTCCTCCGTCTCTCCTGCTTCAGGAGTGTGAGTGTCTTTCACCTGAAATTTAGATACACGACAAGAAGACTATTACAACTGACAGAAATCATAACTGCACATGGAGACATCCAGAGGCTAATAAGGTTAACTATTGATAAAACAGATTGTGAAACACTACAGAGCTTCAAACTGAGACCACAGCATGGTCTTTCTGAGGTAATCGTTACTTATAATAACTATAACAAGGATTTAAAGTGGGTCACATTGTAAATATTCCTTCAAAACATGCATCAGCTCAGACAGCGTACAATTACAAATGGTAAAATAGAAGCGGAGACAATGCCAGCTTTGGAACAGTGCCATGAAACCAGTTTCAGTGAGAACCACACGGAAGGGCCCCACAAAGCTTAAACACTAGACAAACGAGTGTGTTCCAGTATGTTAATGAGAAACCAGAAAGAGGTGTTTGACATAAAAAGACCCCATAAGAACATGACTGGAAATGTGTGTGTGTTTGACCTTAACTGGTCTTTATCACACCACCCAATAAGTAGTCCTAACTGCATTAACATTGACCCATTTAGAACATCACAACAACTCAACAACTGTCATTTTACCTGTGCGTTAGTCTCATCAGGCTTGGATTCCTCCGTCTCTCCTGCTTCAGGAGTGCGAGTGTCTTTCACCTGAAATTTAGATACACGACAAGAAGACTATTACAACTGACGGAAATCATAACTGCACATGGAGACATCCAGAGGCTAATAAGGTTAACTATTGATAAAACAGATTGTGAAACACTACAGAGCTTCAAACTGAGACCACAGCATGGTCTTTCTGAGGTAATCGTTACTTATAATAACTATAACAAGGATTTAAAGTGGGTCACATTGTAAATATTCCTTCAAAACATACATCAGCTCAGACAGCGTACAATTACAAATGGTAAAATAGAAGCGGAGACAATGCCAGCTTTGGAACAGTGCCATGAAACCAGTTTCAGTGAGAACCACACGGAAGGGCCCCACAAAGCTTAAACACTAGACAAACGAGTGTGTTCCAGTATGTTAATGAGAAACCAGAAAGAGGTGTTTGACATAAAAAGACCCCATAAGAACATGACTGGAAATGTGTGTGTGTTTGACCTTAACTGGTCTTTATCACACCACCCAATAAGTAGTCCTAACTGCATTAACATTGACCCATTTAGAACATCACAACAACTCAACAACTGTCATTTTACCTGTGCGTTAGTCTCATCAGGCTTGGATTCCTCCGTCTCTCCTGCTTCAGGAGTGCGAGTGTCTTTCACCTGAAATTTAGATACACGACAAGAAGACTATTACAACTGACAGAAATCATAACTGCACATGGAGACATCCAGAGGCTAATAAGGTTAACTATTGATAAAACAGATTGTGAAACACTACAGAGCTTCAAACTGAGACCACAGCATGGTCTTTCTGAGGTAATCGTTACTTATAATAACTATCACAAGGATTTAAAGTGGGTCACATTGTAAATATTCCTTCAAAACATACATCACATCAGACAGCGTACAATTACAAATGGTAAAATAGAAGCGGAGACAATGCCAGCTTTGGAACAGTGCCATGAAACCAGTTTCAGTGAGAACCACACGGAAGGGCCCCACAAAGCTTAAACACTAGACAAACGAGTGTGTTCCAGTATGTTAATGAGAAACCAGAAAGAGGTGTTTGACATAAAAAGACCCCATAAGAACATGACTGGAAATGTGTGTGTGTTTGACCTTAACTGGTCTTTATCACACCACCCAATAAGTAGTCCTAACTGCATTAACATTGACCCATTTAGAACATCACAACAACTCAACAACTGTCATTTTACCTGTGCGTTAGTCTCATCAGGCTTGGATTCCTCCGTCTCTCCTGCTTCAGGAGTGTGAGTGTCTTTCACCTGAAATTTAGATACACGACAAGAAGACTATTACAACTGACAGAAATCATAACTGCACATGGAGACATCGAGAGGCTAATAAGGTTAACTATTGATAAAACAGATTGTGAAACACTACAGAGCTTCAAACTGAGACCACAGCATGGTCTTTCTGAGGTAATCGTTACTTATAATAACTATAACAAGGATTTAAAGTGGGTCACATTGTAAATATTCCTTCAAAACATGCATCAGCTCAGACAGCGTACAATTACAAATGGTAAAATAGAAGCGGAGACAATGCCAGCTTTGGAACAGTGCCATGAAACCAGTTTCAGTGAGAACCACACGGAAGGGCCCCACAAAGCTTAAACACTAGACAAACGAGTGTGTTCCAGTATGTTAATGAGAAACCAGAAAGAGGTGTTTGACATAAAAAGACCCCATAAGAACATGACTGGAAATGTGTGTGTGTTTGACCTTAACTGGTCTTTATCACACCACCCAATAAGTAGTCCTAACTGCATTAACATTGACCCATTTAGAACATCACAACAACTCAACAACTGTCATTTTACCTGTGCGTTAGTCTCATCAGGCTTGGATTCCTCCGTCTCTCCTGCTTCAGGAGTGCGAGTGTCTTTCACCTGAAATTTAGATACACGACAAGAAGACTATTACAACTGACGGAAATCATAACTGCACATGGAGACATCCAGAGGCTAATAAGGTTAACTATTGATAAAACAGATTGTGAAACACTACAGAGCTTCAAACTGAGACCACAGCATGGTCTTTCTGAGGTAATCGTTACTTATAATAACTATAACAAGGATTTAAAGTGGGTCACATTGTAAATATTCCTTCAAAACATGCATCAGCTCAGACAGCGTACAATTACAAATGGTAAAATAGAAGCGGAGACAATGCCAGCTTTGGAACAGTGCCTTGAAACCAGTTTCAGTGAGAACCACACGGAAGGGCCCCACAAAGCTTAAACACTAGACAAACGAGTGTGTTCCAGTATGTTAATGAGAAACCAGAAAGAGGTGTTTGACATAAAAAGACCCCATAAGAACATGACTGGAAATGTGTGTGTGTTTGACCTTAACTGGTCTTTATCACACCACCCAATAAGTAGTCCTAACTGCATTAACATTGACCCATTTAGAACATCACAACAACTCAACAACTGTCATTTTACCTGTGCGTTAGTCTCATCAGGCTTGGATTCCTCCGTCTCTCCTGCTTCAGGAGTGTGAGTGTCTTTCACCTGAAATTTAGATACACGACAAGAAGACTATTACAACTGACAGAAATCATAACTGCACATGGAGACATCCAGAGGCTAATAAGGTTAACTATTGATAAAACAGATTGTGAAACACTACAGAGCTTCAAACTGAGACCACAGCATGGTCTTTCTGAGGTAATCGTTACTTATAATAACTATAACAAGGATTTAAAGTGGGTCACATTGTAAATATTCCTTCAAAACATGCATCAGCTCAGACAGCGTACAATTACAAATGGTAAAATAGAAGCGGAGACAATGCCAGCTTTGGAACAGTGCCATGAAACCAGTTTCAGTGAGAACCACACGGAAGGGCCCCACAAAGCTTAAACACTAGACAAACGAGTGTGTTCCAGTATGTTAATGAGAAACCAGAAAGAGGTGTTTGACATAAAAAGACCCCATAAGAACATGACTGGAAATGTGTGTGTGTGTTTCACCTTAACTGGTCTTTATCACACCACCCAATAAGTAGTCCTAACTGCATTAACATTGACCCATTTAGAACATCACAACAACTCAACAACTGTCATTTTACCTGTGCGTTAGTCTCATCAGGCTTGGATTCCTCCGTCTCTCCTGCTTCAGGAAAGCGAGTGTCTTTCACCTGAAATTTAGATACACGACAAGAAGACTATTACAACTGACGGAAATCATAACTGCACATGGAGACATCCAGAGGCTAATAAGGTTAACTATTGATAAAACAGATTGTGAAACACTACAGAGCTTCAAACTGAGACCACAGCATGGTCTTTCTGAGGTAATCGTTACTTATAATAACTATAACAAGGATTTAAAGTGGGTCACATTGTAAATATTCCTTCAAAACATGCATCAGCTCAGACAGCGTACAATTACAAATGGTAAAATAGAAGCGGAGACAATGCCAGCTTTGGAACAGTGCCTTGAAACCAGTTTCAGTGAGAACCACACGGAAGGGCCCCACAAAGCTTAAACACTAGACAAACGAGTGTGTTCCAGTATGTTAATGAGAAACCAGAAAGAGGTGTTTGACATAAAAAGACCCCATAAGAACATGACTGGAAATGTGTGTGTGTTTGACCTTAACTGGTCTTTATCACACCACCCAATAAGTAGTCCTAACTGCATTAACATTGACCCATTTAGAACATCACAACAACTCAACAACTGTCATTTTACCTGTGCGTTAGTCTCATCAGGCTTGGATTCCTCCGTCTCTCCTGCTTCAGGAGTGTGAGTGTCTTTCACCTGAAATTTAGATACACGACAAGAAGACTATTACAACTGACAGAAATCATAACTGCACATGGAGACATCCAGAGGCTAATAAGGTTAACTATTGATAAAACAGATTGTGAAACACTACAGAGCTTCAAACTGAGACCACAGCATGGTCTTTCTGAGGTAATCGTTACTTATAATAACTATAACAAGGATTTAAAGTGGGTCACATTGTAAATATTCCTTCAAAACATGCATCAGCTCAGACAGCGTACAATTACAAATGGTAAAATAGAAGCGGAGACAATGCCAGCTTTGGAACAGTGCCATGAAACCAGTTTCAGTGAGAACCACACGGAAGGGCCCCACAAAGCTTAAACACTAGACAAACGAGTGTGTTCCAGTATGTTAATGAGAAACCAGAAAGAGGTGTTTGACATAAAAAGACCCCATAAGAACATGACTGGAAATGTGTGTGTGTGTTTCACCTTAACTGGTCTTTATCACACCACCCAATAAGTAGTCCTAACTGCATTAACATTGACCCATTTAGAACATCACAACAACTCAACAACTGTCATTTTACCTGTGCGTTAGTCTCATCAGGCTTGGATTCCTCCGTCTCTCCTGCTTCAGGAAAGCGAGTGTCTTTCACCTGAAATTTAGATACACGACAAGAAGACTATTACAACTGACGGAAATCATAACTGCACATGGAGACATCCAGAGGCTAATAAGGTTAACTATTGATAAAACAGATTGTGAAACACTACAGAGCTTCAAACTGAGACCACAGCATGGTCTTTCTGAGGTAATCGTTACTTATAATAACTATAACAAGGATTTAAAGTGGGTCACATTGTAAATATTCCTTCAAAACATACATCACATCAGACAGCGTACAATTACAAATGGTAAAATAGAAGCGGAGACAATGCCAGCTTTGGAACAGTGCCATGAAACCAGTTTCAGTGAGAACCACACGGAAGGGCCCCACAAAGCTTAAACACTAGACAAACGAGTGTGTTCCAGTATGTTAATGAGAAACCAGAAAGAGGTGTTTGACATAAAAAGACCCCATAAGAACATGACTGGAAATGTGTGTGTGTTTGACCTTAACTGGTCTTTATCACACCACCCAATAAGTAGTCCTAACTGCATTAACATTGACCCATTTAGAACATCACAACAACTCAACAACTGTCATTTTACCTGTGCGTTAGTCTCATCAGGCTTGGATTCCTCCGTCTCTCCTGCTTCAGGAGTGTGAGTGTCTTTCACCTGAAATTTAGATACACGACAAGAAGACTATTACAACTGACAGAAATCATAACTGCACATGGAGACATCGAGAGGCTAATAAGGTTAACTATTGATAAAACAGATTGTGAAACACTACAGAGCTTCAAACTGAGACCACAGCATGGTCTTTCTGAGGTAATCGTTACTTATAATAACTATAACAAGGATTTAAAGTGGGTCACATTGTAAATATTCCTTCAAAACATGCATCAGCTCAGACAGCGTACAATTACAAATGGTAAAATAGAAGCGGAGACAATGCCAGCTTTGGAACAGTGCCATGAAACCAGTTTCAGTGAGAACCACACGGAAGGGCCCCACAAAGCTTAAACACTAGACAAACGAGTGTGTTCCAGTATGTTAATGAGAAACCAGAAAGAGGTGTTTGACATAAAAAGACCCCATAAGAACATGACTGGAAATGTGTGTGTGTGTTTCACCTTAACTGGTCTTTATCACACCACCCAATAAGTAGTCCTAACTGCATTAACATTGACCCATTTAGAACATCACAACAACTCAACAACTGTCATTTTACCTGTGCGTTAGTCTCATCAGGCTTGGATTCCTCCGTCTCTCCTGCTTCAGGAAAGCGAGTGTCTTTCACCTGAAATTTAGATACACGACAAGAAGACTATTACAACTGACGGAAATCATAACTGCACATGGAGACATCCAGAGGCTAATAAGGTTAACTATTGATAAAACAGATTGTGAAACACTACAGAGCTTCAAACTGAGACCACAGCATGGTCTTTCTGAGGTAATCGTTACTTATAATAACTATAACAAGGATTTAAAGTGGGTCACATTGTAAATATTCCTTCAAAACATACATCACATCAGACAGCGTACAATTACAAATGGTAAAATAGAAGCGGAGACAATGCCAGCTTTGGAACAGTGCCATGAAACCAGTTTCAGTGAGAACCACACGGAAGGGCCCCACAAAGCTTAAACACTAGACAAACGAGTGTGTTCCAGTATGTTAATGAGAAACCAGAAAGAGGTGTTTGACATAAAAAGACCCCATAAGAACATGACTGGAAATGTGTGTGTGTTTGACCTTAAATGGTCTTTATCACACCACCCAATAAGTAGTCCTAACTGCATTAAAGCAAAGCAATGTGAACATTGACCCATTTAGAACATCACAACAACTCAACAACTGTCATTTTACCTGTGCGTTAGTCTCATCAGGCTTGGATTCCTCCGTCTCTCCTGCTTCAGGAGTCTGAGTGTCTTTCACCTGGATTACAATTAAACAAGAACTGCTGTTTAATGAAATCAAACAGATCAAAGATCACATGCATTTCCACAGATACACTCTGAATATACTGGAAACATGATTAATATTGGACAAAATTTCCTTTTACAAGATGGCACTTTTTTACACTTTAATTGATCAAAAAAGTCTCCATGCTTAATATAACCAACTCACCTTCCTGCGCCAAGGCCATTTTGCATCGCCATAGTTGTACTCAATTTCAGATCCTATTTCTATTTTCTTCAGGGCAAAAAGGCACAAGTGTGGCTTGTTCTCAACTAGGATTTTTCTCATGACACAATTTGGATTTTTGTGATTGTCGTTGACTAATCTTCCAAGAGATCCATCTTCTTTAGATGCATCAAGGCTGAAAAGTATAAGGAAAATTGTAATAGTGGTATTGTTAACAGTTTTGTTTGCATCTATACAAAACATCCATCTCAACATGCTCATACCACAAGCGACGGTTCTGCCATTCAAAGTCAAAGAGAAATGCGTTTTCAATCTCCGAGAACGGTCGTGACTGGCATTCTTCCTGTGTGAGGAGTTCACCCCTGTACTCCAAAATAAAGTCGCCTGGTTCAATGGGCTGCATGGCAAACACTCCTCTTCCTACAAATATATAACAAAGTAAACACTTCATTGTGGGCAGTCTTAAAGAGGTGTTACAGTTTTTGTTAAGTGGGCTTGTATGCCGACACTTATGTCTAGTCGATGTGTTACCTGCAGACAATGCTCACTCTCCCAGTTGTGATGGGGACAGCAATAAGAGGTATTTTAGCCTCCTAAAAGAGGTCCCTCTTAAATAAATATTGCATTGATGTGCAAGTACAGTGAATATCTACAGTATTTTTCAGCAGTTTAGCCAATTGTAACTTCTTATTTTTTGGAGGGGGGACCTGTCCATGCTCTTGGTTCTGTTCCCTTGAACTGAAAGAGCTGTGAATGATCTAGTGCAGGCAACACACCAGTACATCATACAACCCAATTTCAACAAGATGAATTAGAACTGAATTCCATACATGTGAACAATGACTAGAGTTGTCACGATACCAAAACGAGTAGCCATGGTACGATACCAGACAAAGTATCACGGTTCTGGGTAGTATCACGATACCACTTCTTTTATTATTATCATTATTTTTATGAAGTGCAATGTATTTGTACAAGTTATAAATACTTATTAATTACTTATAATGTTGTTTGGTGCATGATAAACATAATACTGGTGAAGTAAGAATTAGACTGGATGGTTTTAGTTCATAACTTGGTCAACAAGAGTACATAAACAAAAGCATATAAGCAATAAAAAAAGTTGGAATGTATATGGTTGAAAGTAATTAATCATTCAGTTTCATTTGCACATTAATGTATGTTTAACTAATATAAATAATCAATTTAGGATAACAAATCCACTGTCTTTTAAAAGGTACCCCGGCTATAAGACTTGTAGTTCTTAAAAGATAAATGTTTGTATCAGTTATAATAAATTGATATAAAAAAACCTTCTTGATGTCTTTGTTTTTATAAAAATTGTAAAAATAGTTTAACTCGTAGGTCGCCATTGTTGTTTACGTCGCAATGCACTCTGGGTAGTGACGTATAAAGGTTGTACTGGGGGCTTCGGGACCCTGTTGTGACTGTTCAGCATAAATATGTCATCTGTTCAGCCTTTTCAATTTGAACCCGAGCGAAACATACAGGAGGAGGACAGCACTGACAATGTTTCACAAAACGAGCATCAACATGAAGCGCAAGAAAGACGGGATGCGGCGAGAGTGGGACAAAACCTGTGGTGTACTGTATATCCATATATGGAGACGCAGTTGCCGCACGTACACCACAGGTTTTGTCCCACTCTCGCCTCATCCCGTCTTTCTTGCGCTTCATTTTGATGCTCGTTTTGTGAAACATTGTCAGTGCTGTCCTCCTCCTGTATGTTTCACTCGGGTTCAAATTGAAATGGCTGAACAGATGACATGTTTATGCTGAACAGTCACAACAGGGTCCCGAAGCCCCCAGTACAACCTTTATACGTCACTACCCAGAGTGCATTGCGACGTAAACAACAATGGCGACCTACGAGTTAAACTATTTTTACAATTTTTATAAAAACGAAGACATCAAGAAGGTTTTTTTTATATCAATTTATTATAACTGATACTAACATTTATCTTTTAAGAACTACAAGTCTTATAGCCGGGGTTCCTTTTAAAGCAAAATAGCCACACAATCTGAAACATAAATAAACTCTGCCCTGTCATCATATCCACTGATTATCCACCATTATTATGCTTTTAAAATGCATTCTTTCCATCAACTTACCTTTGTAACTGTTGACAAGTATTGACATAAATACAGACTTGTCAGTGCAAGACAGAATATATGTTTTTGCATCATCTACAGGATTTATTCTTCTTCTCCTTTTGGACATAATGGCTCTGTGAAAATAATTTTAATCATTACTATCCATACAGTATAAGAACATTGTTCAGTGAGTCATGTTTATGTTGTCATGAGTTGCCTAGATTGCTAGCTGCTGATATGCTCTATGTGAATTATCTTGGTATCAAAATTAAGTTCACACTTGTCAGATTACAGCAGAGGTGTACGTTTCAATGTAGATACCACTGTGTCGGAGTATAAAGCATAAATGAAGGGTTGTTTCCATCGCCTAAAAAGTATTGCATTTTAGAGTAAATATCACCTTTAAAACATGCAATAGGAGCTTAAAAACTAATGGAGGTAATGTAACACGTGGACACGAGCTGTGCTCTTATTTCGCGGGTGGATCCGTAAATCAATATCAAATCAAAATCAATTATTTGTCATAATAATAATAATAATAATAATACATTAGATTTATAAAGCGCCTTTCATGCTGTTTGTTGCTGCGTGAGACGCTGCTTCCGGTACCGATGGATTCCGTGCTTAAATGGATGATGAATAATGATGTTATTGATCTAATTTAAGTGAATATTTTCATTTTCTTCATCATCGCGCATCTACGCCGAACTGAAAAAAATCGCTAGCTGCTGATGTTAGCATGCCTATTACATCGCTACCGTTAGAAGCTAACCCCGTGTTGCTAACGGTAGCAGCTAACCGCAGGTAGCTAACGGTAGCAGTTAACAGGTATTTAAAGTTTGAAAAAACATCGCTAGCTGCTTATGTTAGCACGCCTATTATATCAATAACGTTGGCAGCTAACCACAAGTAACTAATAGTAGCAGCGTATCATGTACTACGCTGTGATAAATTGACGTCACTAAGTTATAAACGATATAAATTGAACAAACTCATGCCTACCTGTCGCATGCTGTTGATGTTCCCCTCGCATTCAGCCATCCATGCCATTTAACTCACTACCGGAAGTGATTGCCCGATGATGAACGATGATAAACGATGATGACAACCCCTGAACCTCGGCCTCTTAACCCCACCTGCATGGGGTGGATGTGGGTGGGGCATGCCCACCCACTTCCTGAAGTGTGTGCATATGCTTTCCGAGTGTGTGCCGGTGCTATACACCTCACGACATCAGGGGGCGATAGTGAGCATAAATTTTACACACACTTTACACACACATTTCCAGTTTTTGTCACCTTGTGGGCCAACTGCTAAAAAAGCAGGAGGAGCATCAGGGGAGGCTGCAGAGCCCATTTTGATGGAAATCGGTGTGGGGCCCACCATTTTGGGCCCCACATGGGTTCAGGGCCCCCCACGGTGGGTGTGCTCCCACCGATGGGACCCCATTAAGTGATAAATGTAAGTGCACACACACACACACACACACACACACACACACACACACACACACACACACACACGCACGCACACACACACACACACACACACACACACACACACACATGTCCACAACAGCAATACACTGACTGTGGAGGAGAAAAATGAAACTACAGTATTGATTACGGCAAGCTAGTATTGAACAACTGCCTATGCTGCAAAGAAACCTAAAAAAAGAGAGGAGAGTTCAAATAATGTCAGACAATAAACGTAATAAAACACAAGGGATTTCCTCTGTTATTACTGTATATTGCCTATTTTAGTTGTTTTGGTATGCCACATAAAGAATAAGGAGTTATAATAAGAGAGCAGACATAGGCAAGTCCTCAGCACAATTAAACCGAATAAGGTGTGATTTCGTCCCAAGCTGTCATTGCAGTGCAGTGTTAAATTGGAGGGGTCTTTCACTGTTCCCCCGAGAGCAGGGGTGAGGAGGGAGGAAGGGAGGGAAGAAGGAGGGAGGGAGGAAGGGAGGGAGGGAAGGAACACCTGCTACCTCTGAGCATCTCTTCCCGGCAGCACAGCGCCCACAACAAAAGGAAATGGAAACTGCCGCCGCTCCATCTGACCGAGGAGACGCTGTGTCAAGCTGCCGGTGGTGAGTGACGTAATCACCGGAAGAATGATACTTTTGTCTTCAAAATAAAAGTGTTTTTTTCCTTCACTGTGGATTTTGATTTTGATTTTTTACCCCCGTGTCTAAATCATGGGAAATACACAGGAAAACAATCAGCAATATATTCAGCGGCTTGTTTATTGCCTGTGTATTTAAAGAAAGTGATGATTAATTATATATATATTTTAAAATACACATACAATATGAAATCATGATCCAATATTCACTGACAGTCTCCTTTGACTGCTTTTCCTATTTTCTGGTTCTCAAATACAATGATTCATCCAATAAATATCATGTGAAAACTGCCTAAAATCTAATTTACACTGGGAGCATGATATGTGTGTGTGTGTGTGTGTGTGTGTGTGTGTGTGTGTGTGTGTGTGTGTGTGTGTGTGTGTGTGTGTGTGTGTGTGTGTGTGTGTGTGTGTGCGTGCGTGTGCCGCTGCTGTGTTCAGTCATGCTTTTAATTTTGGCACCCATGTTACCAGATTACAGTGTTTACACTGCACCTGATAGGGGTCTTAGACATGTGTCTGGTTTTGAAAGTTGCCATTTCACATGTGACGTGAGCAATTTCCTGCAAAAATAGACTGAGAAATGATCTGTTGATAATGATATTGACTTTCTAACATTAATATGACTCAAAGCTGACACCTTTCACAGTAGCTATTAGCTGTTAACAGAACCTGAATGCATGAAAAAGATAAATATATCTTAAATTATTTTAGCAGCTGTATGTGGACAGAGTGGATGCTACAACTACATGAAACAAATCCATTGAGGTTGTAATTTTATGTCCGTGTTAAATCATAAACATATTGGTGGTTTGGGGGAGACATGCGAGTAAGACGCAGCAGTCACGCCCTGCAGCAATGACACACACACACACCATTTCAAGGATGGATTACTGAACAGGCCTAGCAGGGGTCCAAGAGCTCAGGGGGGCCCTGAAGCCCAAGCCTCTGCACTACAATCCCAATATCTTTGCTGCTGTATAATTCATCCCTATATCTTAATAGGACCCTGGAACCAAATAGTACTGGTTATGTTACGTGATGTGTCTTAATAGGGGCCTTCAATCAAATACCTTGGGTTATGTTATTCATCCCTGATGTCTGAAAGGGGCCCCTCAACCAAATGACACTGGTTATTCAGTCATGTCTTTTCAGGGCCCCTTAGGCTACGTTATCCACCCCTGATGTGTTGACAAGGCCCTCAATCAGCAGTCACGGTTATTAGCATTATCAGCAGGTTGGAGGAGGAGAATTTGTGTTGTTCCTTAAATGAATAGTGGAACTTTTTTTTTTTTTTTTTCGTGCAACCTTACTGCAACTTTACTGCAGTTTATTTGTACAGGGGGACCGTTTCCTGTCTGTACCCAGGGGGCCACTGGCTTATAATCTGTCGCAAACCGTGTGAAACAGGTCCAATAGGAACAAGCTGAAAGAGGAACATATCACCTCCTCCTACCGTGCAATATAAGTAACAACTTGTATTGAATCTTGTATCTTGTAATTCTTTTTCTTCTAGTAACCTTTGTAGAATTAGGAGCAGTGGGCAGCCATTAAGCAGTGCCCCTGGAGCAATGGGGCTTGGGTACCTTGCTCATGGCTAGCCCAGGTGAGGACTCTAACCAGCAACCCTATGCCTACAAGCCAAGTTCCCTTTCCACATGGCAATGGACTGCTCTGGGAACCACAATCATAGCTCAGCTCAACTACGCATGGACATGTATTGAGTTATTTGCAAAACTGGTATTTATAATGATATTTGAGACCAAGGGAGCATATTGAATGTTAAGGTTAATATAATATTAATAAGGTTAATATGGAACACCAGCTCTGGTTATAAGAAAGGGTGAGTAGAGGTGGTAGAACAGTGTCTTTTGAATTTGTTGGGAATTATTGTAATTTATGTGTATCTGTGTTGGGACCCCCTCGAAAAACGAGATGCTGCGTCTCAAGGGGCTATCCGAAATAAATTGAAATTAAAAAATAATATTGAGTAATTAAAATTAAAGTTGCCTCAAGATTACATTTTTCTCTCACAATACTAAAATAACAATAATACTAATTTAAAAAATGTTTCAGAGGATGACTTTTACTTTGTAACAGAGAGACCGGAAGTGCACTACTTGTGCACTACTGCTTTTCTCTGACGTTGACGAAAGGAGACCAGAAGGCATCAAAAGAAATAAGGGATGCGGAGGAGAGAGAGAGAGAGAGAGAGAGAGAGAGAGAGAGAGAGAGAGAGAGAGAGAGAGAGACTGGTCAGTCCATGAGCAGCTTCGCTTCGACCACATTTTGACACCGTAGAGGTGAAGAGAGAGAGAGAGAGAGCGGGATAGAGGGAGAGCGAGAGAGGAGAAAGTCTATTTCGTCTGGAAGCGGTTTCTCTCGCAGCTTCACCTCTGCCTCCTGTGCATCATCTTTGGCTCCGCATCGCCACAGCCCGGGGAGGAGACGATCAGGTAAACAAACCCACACCTCAGCTGCTGCTGCTGCTGCTTCTGCTGCTGCTTCTGCTGCTCTCAGCACAAAGAGCAGCAGATGATGATGAAGATGATGATGATAATGATGCGGGTTTTTTCTCCGGTTCTTGCTGAAAAGCCGCTGACTGTTCAGCGAGAATTATAGCGCCAGTTTATTATTATTATTATTATTATTATTATTATTATTATTTGACGCAATAACACGTTGCAGAGCCACAGTCACAGACTAAACGTTATAGAAACTTCATTTATAAAAATCAGCATTCAGTGCTCCTGTGCAGTTGGAACTCTGCTGTAGATGACTGTAGTGTTTGTATAAAACACTGCAGTGAATTGTGTACCATAATATTAGAATATTTTTTTATACATAATAATTATGTATAACCCAACACATGATGTGCTATGACAAAGATTCCTGCTTATGTTAAGGCTCATCATAAAGCAGATCCTAGTGTTAAATTGGAGAAAAACTAAATTCAAAATAGTAGCTGATAATGAGAGAAGGAGGTTAAGTTTTTTTTTTCTTCTTCTGTTGCCTCGTACATGAGAACATTTTATTATATTTTAGGAGTGATGGATGTTGAGAACACTTATCTATTTGACATCATTTTGATCTGGCCACAAATTCTTACACAAATTATACAATAGTTTCTATAAGATTTTTGTGATTTTAAAGTATCACTGCGATAATTGTAAGAATATGCTCTCCTATTACATACACACACACACACACACACACACACATATATATATATATATATATATATACATGTAAAGAAGTGTATGTTTACACTGGTTAAAATCAATGAGTCAAATGTAAAATCAGATATAATCTAAAAATCTTGCACATGTGTGTAAGTTAACATCATCAGCAGTATTTTTGCTGAGTCGTGTTGTTTAATTCTTCTTTAGTGGAGGAGAATATGTGTGACACAGTTGTGGAATTGTGTCTTTGAAATAGCTCGAAATGGCACAAAATGTCTCGCTAACAGCTTCATTGCTGAAAAAGGTCTAAAATGACTGTATGCGACTGATCGATAAATACTCAAATTTGTGATATTGTTTTTCAGTATCGGATAAAAAAAAATGATTCATCACGTTCAACTTGTTGCGGGTGCTTTTTGTTACGACGTGTGATCACATTCTATTCGTAGCTGTTACTCACAACATCTGATCACAAGTCTCATGTCGGCTGTGATAATAAATCCCACTCAAACAGATGTATTAGGAGATAATGAGCTCATAAATGGGTCAGTCTTGTTTAGAGAGAGATGGATTGTGTTATTATTATTTTGTTTTATTTTGTGGTGACATAATGTGTTGGCGGATGCTGTAATACAATCACTCTCTCTCCTTCCACTTTGAATAATCTCTTGATACAGAGTCATATTTAGAGTAACATTATTCATTTTATCCCGATATCGTCCCACTGTGTTTTATGCCATATTCTGAATAAGCATTAAATAAAAAAAAAAATGATTTGATGATCTCATACTACATACTAAAGTGCAGAGATGGAATAATAACCCTCAAAACCACATTTTTGATCATGAGAACGTGCATGGGTGGACAAAAATGAGCGTATCAGTGCTCTCTGGTGGACAAACTATGAAATGCAAAAAGTTTTTCTATAACCTGACAGTTACCGTAAGTGAAGGAAACAACATTTGTTTACTGTTCACTACTTTCTGACTATTCCAAATGGCTCATCCATTACTGCATCGGAGTGAAACTGGGAATTGTGACATAGTAAGGGAATTGTCACATATACGACATCCTGAACTTAGGACAAGGGTGTGGTAAAATGCAAGGGCTAGTATTTTTATGAGTTTATTTACAACATTTGATGGACCAAGAAGTAATGATCTAATTGAAAAAAAGTAATCAACAGATTATTTTATAGTGAATATCACCAGATGGATAAGCAAGACAGATCTGAATGAGGGAGCATTTGTGTGTATACAGCGGCAGCACAGGGACAGGGAGAAGAAACATTTATCCTGTCATTTATCCTGTTAACTTCGGAAACTTTTCATGGGCACTTCTTTGTCTAAAAAAAAGGAGAATCACTTCCTGTGTTTATCACGGGAGATCTGAACACTGTGAGAAACAGAGAAGCATGTGTAGCTGATGGACAATAGTTTGAGTGTTTGTACTTTAAAGTTACACATGACAGTTTTAGGTAGGACTGTCACACAATATTTTTTTCTTAATCACAATTACTTTCTGAAGTAATCGTCATTAATTAATTTACAGCAGTTTTGAAATTAAAAACAAAAACAACAGTTACCATTAAATCCTGATTTGAAATCTAATGAATGCAAAGGAAGTTACTTTATTAACTTGACTTTTTGATTTATTTGATTATTTCAAATCAAAAGAAGTGCATTTAGCCTGAGGTAAACAATGTCTACGGCTGCATCCTTAGCTATTTAGATAATCAGAGATTTTTTTATTTTTTTTTATTTTAATAATTAAAAAAAGCTTTCTGATTTTTCAGCTTCTTGAATAGTTTCTGGTTTCTTTGCTCCATTTGACAAAGATAATCATTAAAACTGAAAAAGACATCTGAGAACGTCATCATTTTGAGGTTTGGGAAACACCGATCAACATTTTTCAACCTTTGACCTTTTATGGACCGAAAAAGCACCCAATTAATTGAGGAAATAATGATTAGTTCCTCGCCATTAAATCAGAAATGCGAGTCCCAGTGTAGTCGTTTCATACTAACCTGGCTGCAGTGTCTATACACTAACACAGGCAGAGTGATTGTGTGACAGAGAGACAGCAGACTTAATGTCTGAACCGACTCTCGGCAGCAGCTGCTGCATTTATTTATTTATTTATTTCACTTGATTGAACTGCCGTCTTTTCCCCGTATTTTATGATCCATTTTTTGACACGCAACCTGATGTGCAAGACATGGAGGGACAGAGGGAGCCGGTAAAAACAACAACCAACTCCATCTGGCTCTTTCTCGCTGAGCAGTTCCGACACCCTCCGTGGTGCGCAATAGATTAATGAGATTAAAAGAAGAGAATGTGTTATGGCCGGCCACTAATTAATCATAAATAGACCATTCAGTTTCAAGAAACCAAGTCATGATTGGTTAGTGCAACAGGCTTAAAAAGCACAGCGACTTCCAGCATAAAAGTGTCTAAATTTATCCTATTTATCTGTGTTTTAATAAGTTTCCCCACTTCACATTCACACAGGCTTCTCCACAGCTGCCTCGTGTCTCCCTATCAATGCTGTGATTGATCCACCGGATGAATGCACCAGAAACAGTAAAGCTTTCACTCAGACGCGTCTCGCTCACAAGGATTCATGTTCTCAACAGTTCTTTGTGCTCTAATAGTGAGAAAGACCATGAGGTCAAACTCTGCATCTCAGACAGATACGAGTGTTTGCCGCTTTGTCACGACTGTGAAGCCTCTAAGCTGCCGCACACTGGCAGATGGACCTGGAGATATGGATCAGGCAGGAAGTGGGAGAATTCTTTCTTCTCCTCTCTGACACATCAATCCAATACATGATCTCTGCAAGGCCCAATTTGAAATTCTGTTGTGTAGTTTTTTTACTGGAAGGCACAGATAAACTTATGTTCGAAAGTTGAATTCAAATGGGCTCCTTAACAGAGATGTCCTTTCAGAGTTCACATTATTTCGGTGAAATTGTCGTGGAATAGCATGAGAATATGAATATGAATGTACGTTATAATTGGAGCTGCACGATGGATATTGCAATTGCAATAACCTGATCCATAATTGGCACAGCTGATAATGTTTGCATCTTAAAGGTGCATTATGTAATAAATCTAAAGCAACTGACCATAAAATTCTCCTAATATGTCACAGAGACTCAGGAATAATGTTTATATAACAAACTGAACTCACCAACAACAACAGTACAGCCAAAATATTTGCATTAAAAAAATATTTTGCAGACTGCAAATCATGTTTATGTTTTGAAATCATGTTTTGGCATGTGGCGCCACCTACTGCCGTCTACCAATCATTGCAGACAGTAGAGTCTCAAGTGCAGAGCAACCATGGAATGCTAGTTATGTCAGAAAACGAATGTGATTGTAGTAACCATTTTTGGCCACATTCTTACATATGATACCTTTAACTGTCTTTTTCAGGGAAAAAAAATTAAAATAATGATCTTTGATGGACATATCTTCAAAAACAACATATTTTCTCTCATTAAATTGAATGATGAAATTCTGCAGTGCTGTTTTGTCACACAGGTGCAGTGTCTTGCTATTTGGATATTGCACAATTTTCGATTATTGTGCAATTAATAGTGCAGCCCTTATCATGATGTATCATTGTGTTGTCAAAGGAGATAGTGCCTTTATTTCAGGTGTCGTCTTTACTTCTGTGTTTGTTTGGATAAATAACAGTAAGGCTGGATGTGTGAGGAGTGCATGGAATGTCTTTTTCATTCAGGCACACGTTAACTCATTAGAGGTTCGAGAATAATAATAATAATAATAATAATAATAATGAATAGTGCTCTGAGCTACTATGAGCCACACATGTTCACAGCAAAAGAAACTGTGAAAATGTTTTTTCGTTTCAGTTTTAATCTGTCGAATATGTCAGATAGAGCAAGTTCTGTGCACATTTCAAAGTAAAAGTATAGTGTTTCAGTTCAATTGACAACAAGGATCAGTTTAACAAGACTTTTTATTGTGAAATAGCGTGCAGAGGAATATTTAAAGCTGGTATAAGGCATGTTACTACAGTTTATGCCGTCCAAATGAAAAAAAAATATTGCCAGGTAATTTAAGGGCGCATTCACATCAGCCTTGAGTCGGACGCTGGTGCATTTACCCTCTTAGTGCGGTTTGTTTGGGTTGTGTGAACATAGTCCTATAGACCAAACAGCCAAACTCTGGTCCGCTTGAAAGAGGAAGGGCCTCGGACCGCTTGCAAGTGAACTCTGGAGCAGTTCATCACTGGTGTGAACTCTATTTGCACCTTTCACTGGAAGCATAGTATTAACAGCCTCAGTCTTCTCATCTACATCTACAAGTGAGAAGAAGGGAGCGCTGGGAAGAGAGCTGCTGATAGATGGAAATGAGAACGTCGCCTCCATCCTCTGTGTCTCCTCCTCCTCCACATGTAAACTAGCACAGAGTATTTTTACCCCAAGGTGCCAACTTGCGGCCGAGTATGTGGGCAATTCTGGGCCATCCAGCCCACGTCTGAAACACAGTGACGAGTAATCTGATTCAGGACCTCAAACTGAAGTGACAAAGAAGGCTACATTCAGGTGACCAGACGGAAGTGACTTGATCTTTAGAGGGACATAAAACACCTGTTATGGACACAAGATTCTAACCATCTTTGTCTCAACTCTGTTAAATCTCTCTTTTTAATTGTCCGTGATAGTTCAGATGTCAGTTTTGTGCTTGGATTCGGTCTGAAATGTTTGAATTTCAGTACAAAAAAATCTAGTGTTGTCGACGAGGTGTAGAAGACACAGTAGAGAGGACGAGTGTTGGTCTGTGCGCTGTTCTCATTCACATTTGTCAGCCTAATTCTGCACTCAAGTCATGTGAAGTGATTATAGTTGCTCCTGTGAGAGGTGCACAGCTAGTGATGGCCAGTAGCGTGTCACTGCGGGAGTGTGCTCTGCGTTTGTGTGTGTGTGTGTGTGTTTCAGTTCTTAATCTCAGTGTCGTAAGTGTCGACCGCACTTCAGTAAATGATTCTCTGTCTACCAGGGCTACAAGTGGCAAGAGGGACTCATAGACCTGCTATTGTTCCCAAATGATCTCTCTCTCACACACACACAGGGATCGAGAAAAAAAAAAAAAGAGAGAGAGAGAGAGAGAGAGATGTGTTCCTCTGTGAGCTGATGAAGTCACCCTGCTCTCTGACTCTCCTTGTTAGGATGACAAACTAATAGCTGCTGAGGGTGCAGCATGCAGGCTGGAGATCTTTATCTTTCCCAGGGGTTGGAAGTCTCTATACTGTCTCAGGACTCCTCGCTCCCTCCAACCCGTGAAGAGTTCAGTTTGTCTCCGTGTGCAATCACTCATTGTTATTCTATACCCCATTCCGTGTCGCCGTAATGGTGCTCCTCCCTGCAGGTGGTCAGTCAGTTGATGCCTGTGTGGTGTAAATTGGGGGTGTAGGTGAAGTTAGTCTGGAACCGATAATTAGCTGCCTGCTCTTTCTGTGTTGCTCGGAGTTCAAATTACAGGAATGTTTCTCCCCCACAATTCTTAGAAACAGTGTTGATGCTATAGATGCCAGGGGAACCAGTAAGAGCTGTGGTTGTTGGAAGAAGTGTCAAGGAGGATGATATGAAGATGTAATTATAAAGACCTCTGTGTGTTTGCTGCCTCTGCAATTTTGGTCACTTTCGAAAGCTGCTCATCAGACACTCACATCACAGAGTTTGCAGAGTGGAGAATTTACGCAATATTTTCCTTTTCACATCTACAGGGTGCAAGTGTTCTCAGATATTCACTATGGTAATTTTAGGTGTGTCTTGATTCCTCTTAGTGATATAGCATCATTTAAATTGTGGTCAATGTGTTTCCGTGGTGATTGGTACAGTACGTGTTATTGCCCAATACAGAAGTCAGACAAAATGATTTATGATCAAGAGTTCAGTCCTCAATGGATAAGTGGTATAGCTATGGATGGATGCGTTTACAGATAAGAGATAAGTGTCAATGATAAGAAGAAATAAATGCAAAAGGTAATGATTTAAGACAAATAAACACTATAGGAGATAAATGAGGAATAAAACACTTTTCTAATCTAATCTACGCTAAAGGGTTCTCAGTTCATCAGATATATTGTTGTCCTGTTGCCTCATGAAATGGAAACATGTCCGACAAGTAGTGCAACACTGAATGCTGACAACTTTTTTAAAGGCCAAGTATTTCTGATTTTCAAACAGGTGACACAAAAGACATAAAGCTATAATGCAAAACTTTTAAATATAAATACATGTCTTTTACACTCGCTCTCGGGTGTTTAGATCTTGTGTCCCCTGGTGATTCATTTTATGTCAAGACAAACGGAGGCAACGGCAACATTGCACTAGTAAAACGAAATGTTTACAGGCAGCTTAGAGTACGACTGAAAACACAAGAACATTTCAGAAGTGAATCATACCATTAAACAAAAACAATAAAGAACAGATTGATAGTTTGAAAAATGCCTCTCGTCCCCGCCTGCCCCTGCACTGCTGCTGGTGTATACACACTAATGTTCCCTCAGTCAGGTCTGATAGTATTACTTGACAGGACACGTCTTCATATGATGGATGGATGCCATATACAAATAGTGTTACATCGTTTCTGTTCACAAACACCAAACAGAGGCAGAATAATAACATAACAGAAAAATGCAGCTTCAAGTTTGGAAATTGGAAAACACACACACACACACACACACACGCACGCACACACAGTCTCCTCTGTGCATGCATAAGGCAGGAGTGAACATCTTGCTGACTGACCATCTGCCTTACATGAACTGGCTGCTGGCTACATGCATGGCTGGATAACTTGACAGCTGGTACCAAACCCAAACCAGTGCTTCCAGTCTCTTATAGGAAAGATAATAGCAAGGACACGTTGGCCACGGCGGGTAACAAGGATCTCACACTGTGAGAATCTCCACACAGCTCTTATTTTGATGTTTCATGGTAGATTCTCTTTGAGTGGTCTCATTTCTGTGCTGCGGTAGTTTCTTCACTGTAGCAGTCATCGTTTGTGATGTCCCCTTACACTTTTATAGTTTATCGGGAATTTATTTTACACGAATGATCTCATGGTGGCTCAGGAGGAAGAGCAGGATGTATTTTAACTAGAATGTCACCAGTTCAGTCCCTGGCTCCTCTGCTCTCCAGGCTGATATATCCTTGTGCAAGACACTAAAACCCAATTTGCCCGAGCTGTTTCTCAATAGTCAGTTCAGTACAAATGAGCACAGAGTAGCTTCTTACAAAGAACGTGCTTTGGAGGTGGAAGACGCAGTGTGTGCGATCATTCTGCACACAATCTTGTTTCCAGTCTAAAAAGACTGTATATTAGGTGAGCCTCTGTGAAAAGTGTAGTCAGACACTAGTCACTCTATTAAGATCTTCACCTAGGAAATTCCAGCCCTGCAAGGAAATTTAATGATAAATTAAATCTTCAGAGAGGAGTATCATTTAACATAATTTCCATTGTTTGGCCCGGCTGCAGTGATGTGGCTTTGTGAGAGACTGCATCTCTATTACAGTTTCATACCTATCAGTGCGTATACCAAATTATAGCATTTTGATGCATAATTAGGAATTTGACCATGTATTTGTCTCACAAACAAAACCCAGGATGCAAAGACCAAAGAAAACCAGAAAGCGGCTCCGTGCGTCTTAGTTGTTCGTAGTTACATTTACTTGCAGACATGAAACCCATCATCATCATCAGCTCTCCGTTTTACAATCAAAAATGTTGTAAATTTATTGCCACAAATGTCTTATTTCTCTCGGTTGGTCTGGGGTTGACCTTCACTTTGTGTGTGTTGTGTTTTTTCGGTGTGTGTGTGTGTGGTCTGTGTGTGTCCCCCCTGTGTGTCTCATCACCAGATGTCCACACAGTCCTAAAAACCATGATGGCCTTGGGCAGTTGAACATGAAGGTGTGTGTGTGTGTGTGTGTGTGTGCGTGAGAGAGAGTTTGAAGGACACATTAAGGCTGTGTGTCCTTGTTCTTCTGCTGTTTTCTAACATCAACAGAAAATAGAGAGGCGATCAGACTCACAACGCATTCAGTATGCATGCGTATTCAGGTTTATGGGGAATTTTTAATTGGTTGGTTATTGCTAAACAGCTAAACAACTGGTTTGATGCGCTGTAAGACTTAAAAAAAAACAACCTTTGATTTCACATCACTATTTTGGGAATGACTGAAACTATGATGTGCTACTTAAAAACGAAATGAATTAATATTCACATCGCACATTAAAACAACAGGATTAGAATTAGAGTGATTTATCAAAGCGAGGATGAGACAAGGTAAACAAGACAAGTACATATAGCACATTAAAACACCAACACACAATCACACTGATATAGGACTAAAATTAAGATAAAAAAAATAAGGATTTAAATGAAATGTAACAATATCAACAGGGAAGAAGTGCTAATTTAGAATATTCCACAGCTTAGGGGCAGCAACAGCAACTGAAAGTATTTTCACTTTTGGCTTTTAAATGAGAGGAGGTCACTAAAAGTTTGACCTTAGTGACCTTGGAGCTGAATGCAGCGTGAAGCGATCAGTGATGTAATGAGGAGGAAGACCAGTGAGAGCTTTTTGGACAAAAACTAGATTTTGATATAGGTCTGTCTGCTCTAACCTTAACTTCAACTTTAATATTATCCCAATGGAAATATGTTCTGCAGCAGGCAAAATCAAACACACATAAAAACAGGAAGACGGAAAAAATGTCAATCATTGCTCGACTCTAAATGAGAGCCTCTTCCAAAAGTGAGGTTCTATTTCTGTTACTGTTATTCCACTTTGTCTTTATGCTTAATTTTAGACAGACAGAGAAAACAGAAAGGTTGGTGCTGGGAGGACAGTAAATCTGACTCCAGGCTCATACGGCCCTCTCAGCGATGGTCAAAGATATTCAGTCCGTCCGTCAGAAATGAAAGAGGTTATGCTTTAGTGCTTTAGAGTTAAACACATAGGCACAGAGATGCAGTTCAGCTGCAAACATTTGTTTGTTTGCTCAAACTTTTATAAATGAATCATGTTAATGTTTTACTGCATATATATCAACCAGATAGATGTAATACTAATCAGTGAAGTTTTCATGATCATACATCAGGTTCAGGCTGAGCTCAGTTATTCTCTCTGAATTGTGAATTGTTGCTGGATCTGCACACAAGCAAAGCACCACACCAGTGTGTTCTGTTTAGTATTCTTATTTAAAAATGAGGGCATTTCGTCTTCAGAGCACAATGACTTTTACTTGAATATTTTCTTGTTGTGTGTTTTTTTTTACACAGGTCCAGATAATGGAGAACATGCTGTGTCTACTGGTCCTCAGCTTAGTGCATTTAAAGGACGCTGCAGGTAAGCATTTTTAATTCAACACTTTTTACCTGCAATTTATGCTTCACTTACAATTATGTCCTTCATCCAGTGCTGACGAAACATTGTCTGTCCCTATCTTTGTCTCCACCACAACCAAAAAAGAGCATAACAATTACTCACACAAATAAATGTCCCGCACTATATTTGTGTAAATGTATGGGTGAGGTGCATCTGATTAAAAATTAACGACTTTAGACAGCGGAGGAGAGGGAATTCAATTTTCTTCTCGAAGGCCTTGTACCTCTGTCTCCACCGGGCTTTGCTGTTGAAGCAATGCTCCAGTGTGATGAATGGTGATTGGGTGTAGCTCATGTTGGAATTACCGAGCTGGTGAAATGTGTTGTCACATGTGCTCAGTCCGCCTGGACAAACAATACACTCGGCAGAATAAATGCTGTCAGAGAATATCACAAGTGTGCATGCTCTCGATCTCTCTCACACACACGCACACACACACACATGCATGTGCACATTTGGAAACCTGCTGTTCACTTCAATTCAATCATGAGTTTGTGCATAGATTCAACAAAACCAAATATATCCAGCCTATCTGGCACAAACAATTATGCCACGTTAAATCTCCCTTTCTCACCCGTTCTGATGCTCAGTTTGTGCTGAGGTGCTGCCATGTGATTGGCTAACTAGATAATTGTGTTAACAAAGAGTTGAGCAGTTAAACTGTATAAATCAACTTATTTAGCCCTACTCTCATCTCATTCAAGAATTAATCAAATCTATCCATACTTATATTAACTTCCTACAGAATTTAAAAATATATAATATTAGCACATTGAACAGTAAATCTGTGTGACACCGGTGTCTGAATCAGCCTTATTCCTCATCCATAATCCATATACTGAGAATAAACTTCCAAACTGTTCACTGTCTGAGTGAGAGTAGAGTAAATGTAGAGTTGTAATGATTACTTATTGCTTTGACTCATTTGGATTTTTAGTTTTCATTTGGACTTTGGACTGGATGATTTCTGTTTTTCTTGGATTGTATCTTTGTCATTTTGTCTTATTTTGTAGTTTTAAATGCCTGTTCTTTGTACTTCCTATTTTGTTTTGTAAATGTGTTTTTGCTTCCTGTTGTTTCCCAATTTGTCAATTACCATCACCTGTGTTCAGATAGCTTCACTTCCTGGTCCACTCCCACCACACTCACCTGTTATCATTATCCCCTCAGCTCACAGGATTTAGGCTCCACTTTACCCTTTTCCTCCCAACAATTGTCAGGAACTGTAAGCTTTCTGTTGTTCTTCCTCATGTTTTCTGTGTTTTTGTCTGTGTGCCAGTCCCATTGGCTGAGTTTGCCTTCATTGCAGTATTGTGGATACTGTTGCCTCATGTGACTGCATTTTTTTAGTTTCTTTAACCCAACGTTGCCATAGTAAACTTCACTTTTGCTTGAACATTTGTGAGTTTATTCTGCACTTGGGTCAGAGAAAGGCTATAATATCCCTAGGGGGAAATTATCATTTATACTTTGCTTAATAGCCATACAATAGAAGCAAACTGACTCTTCTGAAACTCAGCAAAAATGCCTTTGCCTTAGAGTTCTGCTTCAGTTCACACAGGTGCTGAAGACCTGGCACACAGCGAGGCGATTGTAGCCAGATTGTTAATGTTTTTTAAGGAGCAGAACTGCTTTGGCACAAGCTTTGGTATGTAATTATGTGTGTTGTGAATAAATAATTTACAGGTGGTGATGTGTGTGTGTCGGGTCATGACAGCGGGCCAGTGTTCGAACAACAGCCAAGCAGTTTAATTTACCCAGAGGGCCTGAGTGAAGGCAAGGTTACCCTAAGCTGTCAGGCCAGAGCCAGCCCAGCTGCTTCCTACAGGTGGGTGAAGCGCAGACATAAATGTTTTTAATTTACTAAGTCACATTTAATGCAGTGTTTTTGAATGTGATTGTCGGACGTAATGCTCCTACAAAGTCCTGCAGGAAACTGTTGAGTCTTATTTGACAGTCTCAGTTTCCTTTAAAACAGCTGAGCGACAGTTTTAGTAAGAACGTTTTAATTCTGTGTACCACCTGAGAAAATGTTGAGCTCTTCATGTACCACCATTTTGACCAATGTTAAATAACAGTAACATACATAGAACCTAACTGTTTAAACTAATATCAATAAGAAATAACTGTAAGTCACTTTAAGAACGATAACAATCTGATATAGATCAAGGTTGTTGAAGCAACTGGTGAATTCCAGTGGAAACATCATGCAAGTTGGTATCAGAGTTAAGTAAATGATGCAGAACTTCCATTCCGTTAACAACAATTCCATTTCGTCCTGCTCTTTCTCTCGTAGATGGCTCGTAAACGGCACCGATGTCCCGCTGGGATTGGACCTTCGTTACACACTGGTGGCTGGAAACCTAGTCATCAACAGCCCCGAGTCTGTTAAAGACACCGGTTCATATCAGTGTCTGGCCATCAACCGCTGTGGAGTCGTCATCAGCAGAGCAGCCAACCTCAAATTTGGCTGTGAGGAACCTAAACATCTTTTAATATTTATATCTGTTTGAGTAGGTTACAGAGGCATCAAACATTCAGAATGACTACTTTACTCTTCTTTAAATGACTCCTTTGGTGACTGCCAACGTTGTATTATTGTTCCTAACTCAGTATTTCTGTTGTAAGCTCTTTTTCCTACCTTTTTCATCTCTCTGCAGACCTTCATGACTACCCTCCAGACAGCAGGAGTCCACAGACGGCATATGAGGGTATGGGGACTTTCCAGGCCTGCCAGCCACCTCCACATTACCCAGGTATCCACTCTACTTTAGGGTTCTATGCTGCTTTTGGAAAACCTTGTTAAATATATATTTTAGTGTTTAAAACCACCTGGTAGATTTTTTGAAAAATTAAAATGGCACTGAAATTGTGACTAGGCAGAATAACAATGAGGCTGTTAAACAGGTTTTGGAAAGTGCATATGAAATTTTTTTTTTAGAAAAAGTAAAATTTTCACAGGACTATCATTGACCATGTTTTCTACTTGCCTCTCTGTAGCCCTGTCATACCGCTGGTTCATCAACGACTTTCCCAACTTCATCAAGAAAACCGACAGCCGCTGGTTTGTGTCGCAGGTCACGGGGAACTTGTATTTGGCTAAAGCGGAGCTGAACGACACGGGGAACTACTTCTGCTTCACCACCATCAGCATGGACATCAGCACCAAGAGCACCTTCAGCAAAGCCAATCAGCTCAATGTGCTGCCTGATGGTAGGAAGAGCTGGCCCTGTATAGCTGAATTAACTGACCAATGTTATTAATAAGGCCGGTTTATCTAAAAAATGCACATTTTTCATGTCGTGTGATGAACATTATAAACACACCATAACAGCTTTAGAAGTTGTTTTGAGCTGTTTGAACCTTCTAGGAAGGAGTGCCATTTCAATAGCTTTACATTTGTGCTACTGTGCTAAGATCTGAAAATAGCTGTAAGAAATGAAAGTATAATCACTGTTGTTGTTTTTTGTCCAGCCAATCCAAGGAAGTCTGCACCGAGCATTAAAGTGCGTTTCCCAGGAGAAACTTATGCTCTTGCAGGACACACCGCCCAGTTAGAATGCTTCGCCTATGGAAAGTAAGCTACCAACTCGACTAGCCTTGATATTTTCTTTTGTGGTCTCATAATTTATTTCCATCACTTCCAATTGTCCACCTCAAACTTTGATCCACCTTCTCTCTATCTTAATCTCTGACAGTCCGGTCCCAAAACTGCGATGGAGGAAGGTGGACGGTCTGATGCCGTCCAAGGCGGGCTCCTCAGCAGAAGGTCCCACCCTCATCCTCCAAGACCTCTCCTTTGACGATGAGGGCATTTACGAGTGTGAAGCCTACAACTCCGAAGGAAGTGATACATACCAGGGACGCATCACTGTACAAGGTGAGGGAAAAACATGCTATTGAATTGAATGCTTTAATTTTGCTTTTTGTGTTACTAATCAGAGAGAGAATACTTCTGAACATCCTCGAAGAAAGGAAGAAATAAACCATATAACAGAGTCTGAATACAACATTTCATGAAGCATTTCTGTAGCATACTCAATAATGTCTCCTCATCTGATGAGAGCAGCTCAAATCGAGAGCCGTGGTTAATATTTTAACAAACTGTGGGTGAAACTGTCAACTGTTTTTCTCACGATCTGTCTGATGGCAGCTTCAATATATTCATATTAATTTAAGCTCATCGTCTGTCAATGGTTTTCTCTAGCTCAGCCGGAGTGGTTGCAGGTGATGAGCGACTCGGAGGTGGAGATCAGCTCCGAGCTTCACTGGAGTTGTGTGGCAGCCGGTAAACCACGACCCTCTGTAAGATGGCTCCGTAATGGACGGCCTCTCAGCACACAGGTAAGCACGCAGAAGGTACATAACGTATTTATACTACATCAAATGCTGATCGTAACCCATTATTTATGATGTATGACTCTAGCTCCACTACAAACAAAAGTAAAAAAGTTCTATTTGTCTTTTTAAATGAGCAATGGGTATATACTCACCCATAGCGAATCTGTTTCTTTTTAAACTAGGTAATAAATTAAATCTAGGAAATAACACTCTCCGAACTTTTTATGAAACGATAATAATAAAACAATGATAAAATGTTTTCCCTGCTATGACGGAATAAGTACTTAATTGTCCTCATGTGACATTCTCATATAACTGATTCCATGATGGAAGATAAAGAAATACATTTGAGCTTGACTTACATATCTGTGTTTACTCTGCTGACCACAGAGTAAATGTGATTAGGGCCTTTTCTCCCTTTACTGGGTTTTCACATGCAGTACGTGTATGTATATCTACTCTCCTTCAGGACCGGGTGGTGGTGAACGGAGCTCGTCTTAAGATCAATAACTTGGCTCTGGAAGATTCTGGAATGTACCAGTGTGTGGCTGAAAACAAACACGGCACTATCTACTCCTCTGCTGAGCTCAGAGTCCAAGGTAGGAGGTTGTAGCTATCTTTGTTAGGTACTGAGACGTTAAGTTGTTTGTCTTTTTTTTTTTTAAATGTTTTTTAAGGCACTGACAATGTTTTGCATACAACTGAGTCTTTTGGGTGCCTATAATCTGCAGGCATATGGTGAGGTCATTGGGAAACTAAATAATTCTCCTGAAGCAATGTCATAAAATCTGTTTTTTTAGCTGTGGACACTTGGCTTGCTGCCTCATTTGATACGTTTATTTCTTACAATACAATTCATGTAAGAAATGTGTATGCATTTAATAAACTAACAAAATAACTATTTTGAAATCACTGGGAAAAAAAGCATAATGTTTTGCTTGTCCCCAAGTGTTAGTTGGTGAATTGTCTTTGTATTTAAGTAATTTAACTTTGTGCACATTCTTCCTTCCTCCATTTCCCTTAATCTGACTGTCTGTGTCTTCGTCGTGTTTCCTGCTCCTGCAGTTCAGGCCCCGGATTTCAGATCGAATCCAGTGCGAAGACTGATTCCAGCAGCCAGAGGAGGGCAGGTGATGATTGAGTGTCGCCCTCGAGCTGCTCCGAAGCCAAGTCTGTTCTGGAGCCGTGGCACAGAGCTGCTCACCAACAGCAGCAGGTAGTCGACACACTAGATTAGTAGTAATTAACGCAAAATATACAATTGAAACAAACTATAAAACTATGCCATCAAAAATAACAGCGTATGGATATGCTTTCCAATGTGCACAGAAACACTCTGATTTGTCTGTGTAGTGGATTAAACAGCAGATAAAATATTAATAAATTATGCAACAATGACGTAAGTAATCCATAATATGGGCCAAAACTAAGATTATACAATGGTTTTCATTATTTTGATATCTCTATTAACAAAGAAAATACTTAATTTGTAGCGTACTCGTTTCGCTGCTTTCGGCACCATCTTTGATATGTGAAAACACGCAATGCATTCTGGCCTGGGTAGCCCTTGCTCCCAAAGGTGGTCTCAGAAAAGCTCAATATTGAGGGCGATACAGCCCTTAAACTTGCCCCTCAACTTAATTCTTCTGAGAATCGGGACAGCACTTGCACTAGAGGGAGCGTGCATTTTTGAGATTTAGGGTTAAGCTAGGAATTGGAATTCACCCTAAGACTATAGACTATGACTTGTCTATGTATTCAACTTCAAGGGTGTTTTTAACAGAGATGACATTATTCTGACAGTCAGACCTCGGCCTGTTTCCCCACATTGATGCTTTAAACGGGACTGAGGAACTGATTTGTGAATACTGGAACTCATCCCGACTCCACCTGCTGATGACTCCTACAAATGAGTTCTAGGAGTGCCTGACCTCTACATTGTGCCCAGCTCCGTCCAGTTACCCCTGCTTTGCACCATTTAACGTAACAGTTGGAGCTCACATGATCGTCAGAGCAGCTAAATATAATTATGAGCAGTGAGTCTGTGAGTGAAATCAGTTGTGAATCTGTGGGTGGGAAACTGAATAAGTAAGCGCTATCTTCCATTGTGGAGTGTGTGAATGTGCTGCAAGAAGCCGCAGTGGCTGTACAATGCTTTGCATCATTACTTTATCACCGTTCTGCTACACCAAGCACTGGTGATGTGTAATGCACATTGATTTTATTTTCATCAATTTACGGTGTATTATGTTTTGTCCGTGGCTTCAACTGATCGTCACTCACCGTGTGTCCGTTGTCGCAGAGTCACCGTAACTTCAGATGGCATACTGTGGATACACAATATCAGCAGAGCAGATGAGGGGAAGTACACCTGCTTTGCTGAGAACTACCTGGGCAAAGCTAACAGCACTGGACACCTGTCTGTCAGAGGTATGTACACACATCGTCATGTTGGTTAAAATGTTATTTAGGACTTTTTTTTGCCTATGACCGCAATATGAAAACCTACTGCAAACAAAGCACTAGAACGGCTATTCTTAAACTCAGTAAGACCACAGCCCAGTTTGAAATCATAATCTTCTGTGACCCAGCAAAACTTGTAAAGGACTCATATTATACCCTATTTCTACAAGTTGACTTAGTTCTCTATTCTCTAATTCATTAAAAAGTTGATTTTGCATAATGTGTCCCCTTTTGATAAAACATTTGAAGGATCTATGTTTATTATTATTATTCATTTCAGAAAGGCTTTGAATCATCCATTTGCAAACCCAGATGATGATTTGTGATAATTCCAAATACATTCTTAGTTACTAGATTTTAGGGTTGAAGAAAACCTTGACCACTAAAGTATGTAAAGCAAACTTCCATTGGCTGCTGAAATCTGGGGCAGCTTTCATTGTCGTACTACCAGAAAAAGTAAATTGTGCTGGCATATGAGATCCTATTATTATTTCGATTGTTATTATTAACAGTTAACATGCCGTTTCTCATTTGTTCATTCATTATGTAAAAACATTTTTTTCTTTCTTGAAATAGTTGTGTTTTGTATTTCTTACTGTATGCAACAAATAAGGGATGTAGCGCATTGTGTGTCTAGAGGTACTTTGTAACACCTACTTACACAAAGTCATCAAACAATGGTGCAAAGATTTTCTTTTTTTTAAGCATGTTTTTCATCTTGTTATTGCAGATGCCACTAAGATCACGCTGGCTCCTTCCAATGCCGACATCAATCAGGGGGAGAATGTCACGCTGCAGTGTCATGCCTCCCATGACCCCACCATGGATCTGACCTTCACCTGGGCCCTCAACGGGGTTCTGCTGGACGTGGAGGGTTCTGTAGGACCATACCACCGTGTGGAGGGGGTGAGTCCTGTAAAAGATGATGTGGTAGTTTTTCATTCAGGTTTTCTGAGGCCACCCTCTGCAGCATTTAAGTCCTTAGTCCCAGCATTATTATTTTTTTTAAATTTAAAATGATTTGTTTTGTGTTTCTGAGCTATATAGAGGCATCAATAAGAGCCTGAAGAAAGTCTTAACTTTTAACTGGAGGATTCAATCTAAAAGATGTTACCTCGTATATACGCGACCTTGAGTGTCTTGAAAGGCGCCCTTCAAATATAATTTATTATTATTATTATTATTATTATATAGTAGACTATAATGGATTTGTTTCCTAGTCCAAATAAAAGAATAGATTGGTTAAATTGTATAACATTTTTGGTGCCAAAAGTAAATTATGTATTACATAACAGACAACACCAAGCTGTTTTAAGACAAAGTGGGCTGCTGCAGTATACATAAGATGTAATGACTTAATGTCAGGATGACAAATAAAACATTTGTTGAGCAACAAGCTCCGAGAGTAATCGTTTGTCATGATTGTGCTCTTTTATGTTTAAATGCTCACAAGGCAATGGTGTAACTAGGTTGATTGAATGAGAATGGGCTCTTGTTTTATCCTGATTCAGTGTTTCAGTTGTGTTTATTCTGGTTCACAGAATTTCAGTTGGTTCTTGCCATTCTTTATCATTTCAGAAGGAAAACATTGGCGACCTGCTGATTGTGAACGCTCAGCTGAGTCAGGCAGGAATATACACATGCACAGCTCAGACTGTGGTGGACAGTGCATCGACTATGGCTCGACTTGTGGTTCGAGGTAAGATATTTATTTTCTCTCAAGAGCATTTAAACAATGTGTAAGTTAATAGTCGGTGACCTGCAGAGGATTATTAGCTAACTCTTTATCACTAAGCTTTATACTGTATTTGGCATTAGGACTGAACTGTTATTTTGACAGGAATTCAGATATGATTCGTGATATCAAAGGGAATGGTAATTTTTACATAATTATTCTCATTTTCATTTGATAGCAGATCTATCTATAAAGCAAGTTGTGTCTGATTGACAGTGAGCTGACTTTCTTCAAAAAACAAAAAGTATCTCAGAATGACTTGAAATTTTCCATCATAATAGTCGGGGTTGCCCTGAACAAGGATCTGTTGAAAATCTTTGCAAAACATTAGGCACTAGGTTTTTTATTAGGCATTAGGTTGCACAGTGCTTGTATTATTTTAGCCTTTACATTCCTTATCATGCATTACCATAACTGAGAAATTTTCTTCAGCTCCCAATATAGGAATACATACTTACTACGGCCACTGCATTAGTTAAAAATAATTACTGATATTTGTGCTGATCTGTGAGAAACAAAGACTGTTGAATAAGATGTGTATAGATCAAGACAATAATTGATCAAACATGTATTAACACACATTTTGGCATTCATAAAAAAAACATTGTGCCTCCTGTGGTTTGAAAATTGCAGTGGGTCGTATTAGCCTTCAGCCTCTTGTCATTTTTCTTTTGAGTGTTAAGGCAAAAAAAATCAACCCATGCTTCTGACAAACCTTTAGAAGAATATCATACCAGATTCACTGTAGGTGACACTTGGCTTAACAGCTGTGATCTGGTACTTGGTCCATAGAGGGTACTAAGTAACATGAATTTGTTATTCCCCATATGCCAAAAAAGGATTTTTCTTTTTCCCTGTCTAACATCAACACACAATCGTGTGACCTGTTTTAAAATGAACACCTGCTAAGTGACTTGTAAAAATAGCTGTTGGAAAAAACAAATATACAATACAACTGTTCATGTCAACACTGAATGTCAATCTCTTTATTTACCTTTTGACAAACTCCTGTTCCTCCTCCTTGTTTCCAGGACCCCCAGGACCTCCAGGAGGTTTACTTGTGAGGAACGTCGCTGAGACATCGGTGGAGCTCAGGTGGAGTCGTGGCTACGATAATCACAGTCCCATTGGCAAATACGTCATCATGGGCCGGTCATCGATATCATCACAGTGGAAGAAGATGAGGACGGGTGCGTCCATGCGTCATAGCTGAATAAATTATATTTGAAAAAAAAAAAAAAATTATATATATATTTTTGTATTTTTTTTAATATGTATATAATCTACTTGAGATGCTGTTCTTTGTGTTCACCAGACCCTGTGAACATTGAGGGAAACGCAGAGTCGGCTCGTGTGATGGGACTGATTCCCTGGATGGATTATGAATTTCATGTCGTTGCCAGCAACATCCTGGGAAGCGGAGAGCCCAGCATGCCTTCACAGACCATTCGCACTCAGCAAGCAGGTGAGGAGCCACAGGCTGCCTCCTGCTGGATACACCAGCTCTTAGATTTAATAAAATCACTACAGTTTATAGTGTTGTGAATATTTAGTTTTTTATGATCTTACAGTTCTACACACATGTAGTGTTTCAGTCTTCTTAGACAAAAGAAGCTACTGATCCACTTGATCCACAATAGATTAAAAGTAATTTATGTACAGTGTTCAATGTTTAAAGAGGGCTTCTGATTTTAGTATCCCATGCCTGCTTATTAAAATACTTAAAGTGCAGACACGATATGGAAACAAAAATGAAAGGAAAATCAGACTACATTCTTTATTTACTTTGTTTTATCAACAGCTCCCACAGTGGCACCCAGTGGACTATCAGGAGGAGGAGGAGACCGTAACGAGCTCATCGTTACCTGGACGGTGAGTGGATGACCCACCTCTATACTGTCACATGTGAAGGCTTATCCAGGCTATATCCATAGCAGGTGGCTTTTCATTATTTGTCGAATGTATTTCTTCTAAAATAGTATCAAGTGATACAATTGAAACCAAATTGTAGCCTTGAATATAAATCATTCTTCCCATAATAGTCTATTTATATCAGTCCAAAATGCAGCAGGAAGTCCATTGACTTGGCTTGTTTTTAAGGTTTTAAATGGGCTGGTCTCGACTTATTAATGTGATTTGGTTATTTCCTAGACTCCTGCCATAGTAACAAGATCTTCCAACCAGATTTTCAGAAACCAAGGTGCATAATAACTAGACTTGGTTAAGCATTCGATGAGGTTGTCCCCAGTTTATGGAATAGTTTTCAGGATGAGCTGGACAACATGCCTTCTTCTACCTCTTATTTATAAGAACACTGGATCAGACCTGTAAGTCGATGTAAATTTCCTCATGCCATCTCTCTCCTGAAACTTTATAGCCCATGGCCAGAGAATACCAAAACGGGGACACCTTTGGCTACACTCTGGCTTTCAAGAAGAAAGACACATCGTCATGGACGGTGGTGCGCATCGCTCATGTCGAGTCTTCTCGTTATGTCTACTACAACGAAAGCCTGACACCGTACAGTCCGTTCGAGGTGAAGATCAAAGCTTATAACCGCAGAGGAGAGGGTCCGTTCAGTCAGATCGCTGTGGTGCACTCTGCAGAGGAAGGTGAGCCACGGAGTCGCACTGCACCACCACCACCACCCATTTTAATCAGGGTTCACGTTTCAACTGCTCTGCTACTACTGCTGCAACTCTGTACACAACAACTTAACGTGTTGTACTATTACAGTTTTAAGCTAGTGGGACTGCTTGACATTAACAGCCAAATCCACAGATATATTTCTTTTTAATTTGACAAAAACATACTCTGGAAAATCACTGAAAAATTTGGTTTGGACATTTTTTGTTTGTCTAACATGTTCACAACAGCAGAAGAATGTCCAGCTGTGCAAAAACCCTTAATAGGGACAGTAGACTCATACAAGAATATTATATCATTTAAATTCACCCGTTATCTCTTTCCTGTTATAAAACTCATTGTTTTGTATAAAGTCCTCTGGTTTTATTTCATTCCAGTGAACCAGTAACCATGTGACTTATAACCCTTGGGTCAGTAGCTAAATTAACCACAATTGTGGGTGTGATGTCAGTATACTGGTAAGGAAAACAAAGCTGCTCTTCACCATGGAGTGACAGTGAATGTTTACAGGTTTACTTTCAATCATCAAACCACATTTTTACCTATAAACTGTTGATGGCCTCACTGCTCGAAATGAGCTACACAAATAAAATGAAATTGCTTTACAGGCCCTGAAGGCAGAACATCTAAACTATATTGCACTTAATCTCATAAAGCAGATTGATGCCTGTTTTCAGGAATATATAAAGTTATATGTAATATTATATAATATATTACTGTTTTAGTGGATATAATTCTTCCTCAGTAGTGTACTGTTTAAGAGAGTAAACGATGCAAGTCCCTACCTGCAGTAGTGCCTGTAACCACCAGTGGTCGCCACTAGTGCTTATAACATTACCAGTCAGCACTCAGAAATTCACAGACAGTAAAACATGCTTCTAAGACTGTACCTCTGTTATTGAAGTATTAACACAGTGTATATTGTATGCTGCATTTCTTACCTCTTGTTTCCCCCCCACAGAGCCAACAGTGGGACCGTCCAGCATTAACGCCACAACACTGAGTGCCTTCGACATCCAGGTTTCCTGGGAGCCTGTCCAGCAGCTCAGCACCAATGGCATCCTTCGAGGATATGAGGTGAAGGGCGACATAAGAACACGTGTGGATTTTTGCCCAACATGACAGTCGCAACATATGTTGTGCTCAGTATTGTTTTGTTTTCATCTCTGGGACTAAATGCTGATAGTAAATGTATCTGACGTGTCTTTAAAGCCAAAGTTGGGCTTGGGGGGAAATAGGGTTAGGTTTTCAGATCCTCATCAGATGACATATGACCCAGGCATTCCCTCCATCTTAAACTCTCATTGCTGATTTGAAACCTTTTTATTGCATTAATTATCAAGCTCCCTTTAAGACTTTCCATATGTAGATTTATTTTCAGCTTAGGCATTTGTTGCCGGTGCTGGAGGAGCAATCTCTCCACCAAAGGGAACTGTAGACATAGCAGTTGAAGAACAGGCAATACGAGCCACTGCTCTGTGATTGATCAAAGCCTCCCATAATGGGACAGGATTGTCAAAGGGTGTGAACAGAAACCAGAGGAGGTGCAGAAGTAACAAACTAGTAATGAAGATGGGTGATGTTCCATACATTGATGTATGTGAGGGTCGGATAGGTCTGTGTGCAGTGTTTCACGTTGCATCTGTAAATGTGTTTCAGATCCGGTATTGGCGGCAGCATGAACGGGAGGCGGCAGCAGACCGGGTGAGGACGGCAGGACTGGAAACGACAGCCAGGGTGTCTGGACTTCGACCCAGCACGCGATACCACATTGCAGTTCTGGCGTACAACAGCGCTGGCACGGGGCCACCCTCGCCACGCACCACCGTCACCACCAGGAAGCCACGTAAGGCAGTAGCATTCATACAAAAAAATGTTTTGCTCTTAACTTAAGCTCTTTTCACAGAACACTTGAGGGAAGACGACACCTAACATCATCAAATTTAAAAGACGTCTCTCAAGCGATTCACATAATGTTTTTGTATAGCACCAAATTAAAGGTGCCATATGTAAGGATGTGGCCAAAAACTGTTACTACATTCATATTCAAAATACTGAGGTGTTTTAGGTTTCGTTTTTTGACGTAACTGGCAACCCGTGGTTGCTCGGCAGCTGAGACTCTCCTGACTGCAATGATTGGTAGACGGCGGTAGGTGGCGCCACATGCCAAAACATGATTTCAAAACATAAACATGATTTGCAGTCTGCAAAATATATTTTTTTTATGCAAATATTTTGGCTGTACTGTTGTTGTTGGTGAATATAGTAAGTTATATGAACATTATTCCTGAGTCTCTGTGACATTAGGAGGATTTTATGGCCAGTTGCTTTAGATTTATTACGTAATGCACCTTTAAACATTATCTCAAGGCATTTCACAAAGAAAGCTATGGGCCTTTTATTAATACATCTACTGTAAATATAACAGCTACTACTGATAAGAATACAATTACACACCTCACTCTTTGTGTGGCTCAAGTTAATTCTCAGCTAGGATTATAGATTCACAGCAATAAGGTTGCCAATTCGACTGTGGGCCTTTTTGTGGGGATTGACAGTCAGAGAGAGAGAGAGAGAGAGAGAGAGAGAGAGAGAGAGAGACTTATGCAGTATACTGTATATGCTGGATGTTTACATCTTGTGTTAGTTTGGCTTGCACGAGACGAACAACAATGGCTGAAATCAACAAGGTAATTGCTGTTGGTGACACATCCTGTGTTGACTCTGCCTGGGGGCTGATAATGAACACCACGCATCTTCCTGAGTTTCCTTTTGTGTTTGTTGAAATCTATTTTTTGCACTGCTTGAACTGAGAAAAGGTCGTTCTGAATCGTGGCCCCCGCCCACTTTCCAAGTAGACTCATTCAACAGGATTCTGAGTAGTGCTGTCATCCTTCGACTTCAGGGCCAAAGACTCCAACATAGCCACACGTGGGTGTTGTACCCTCAGACTACAAGTGTCCTTGTAATCCAGCTGGGGTAAAATGAGCCGTCTAGTCTCGCTCTCCACCTCTCCTTCTGGCAGAGATGGATTTTCCCTCTCAGCTACAGGAGTCTGGTTCTCCTCAGTACTCGAGGAGGTACTTAACGCTCCCACAGCCTGTGGCTCCAAATGTATTCAACAGTAGGTTTAGACATAATCTCTGTATCACTACTCTGGCCGGGAGCTGCATTATCAATGATAGACACATGTCAAAATACAGCCAGTATATCCACACAATCAATTATATTATAACATGAGAGAGTTGATGTTGGAAGTGAACTCACCTTTTAAGCATCTCAATATTATAAGTTGAGGTTCTCGTGTTTAAACATTTCTATTCAGGCTGGGTTAAAAAGATTAATTTCCTGGATTCTGTTCAAACACTTAGCCAGACTTGACCGCAATGGTGTCTCGTGACTCAGGCCTGTAAAGTGTTTTTCTGCTCTGGAGGACAGTTTAGTTTGTGTCCTCCGTCATCACAAAGTGTGCAGGCCAAGCTGTGGTCACAGCACCAATTGTAATAATAGATGGTCCACAATTTGGTAATTACCTCAAATTGCGTGATGCTCCTCTTGGCTGTGTACTTCGAATGTGAAAAGGTTTTAAGCGTTCAAGTTTGAATTGACAACTGTAATGTAGAGTTGCACTATTTATGTCATTTACCTATTTTTATATAATTTATTGCTGCCATTTTATACAGTTTTTGTCCATGTCTTTGTATTTTATGTTTTTAACGTGTGTCTTGTCGCAAAGAGAGTTACCAACTAAATTTTGTTGTGGAAGCACAATGACAATAAAACTCCCTTTTGAGGAAAAGGAAAAGTGGGAAAATGTTTTTGTAAACAATATTATACTGTGTATATGTTATGTGGCCTTTATGTATTTGTCTATACCTGTACTGTTGCTACTGTAAAGCAGCTTTATATGACAGCATTGGAGTCCAAGACAAATTTCCTTTCAAGGACAATAAAGTGTATCTTATCTTATATATCTTATATTATATTGTTAATGATGCTCCATGTTAGATCCACATTTTATGCAATTTGAAGCATTCTCCATAACTAATCAAATGTGGTATGGCAACTTAATTAACTTCGAATCAAATAGGGACCTTGTGAATTGGAATTGTGCACAGTTTAATTCAGAAATTCAGTATTGATATCCAGGCCTATAAGTAATCTTTACATGTAGGAACATTATATTATCTGACCATTTTATGTCACCTTTGTCCTGTTGTGAGTGAGATTTTATCTGAACAAGTTAAAGTAATTTTTAAAACCTGTCTTTGTCCAGCTCCTAATCGTCCTCCAGGCAATGTGTCATGGAAGACCGACAGCTCATCCGTAATAGTGCGGTGGGACCATGTGAAGGCCATGCACAACGAGTCCACTGTTCTGGGCTACAAAGTAAGTTTGTGTTACTTTTGTGGGATTTTTTTTTTTTTTGCAAAGGTACAGTTCATCAAAGTTTTGACTTTAAGGTCTTAAACTGCAGTTTCATACACGTATTAGCATTTTTCAGCCATCATCAGTGCAACTAACATTTCATTACTAGAGGCACCTGTGCAGCTTGAAAACACGCCCCCTATTTTTATTTTTTCTTTTAATCATTATCACGTGAAACACTTGGAAGCATTCCCCTGGTAAAGTTTTCCTGCCTCAATGTTTTTGAGTGATAAAGCCTGCCAGGAAATATCATATCAGATGTATCCATAGACAATAGTTATAGGGCTCTACAATGTACAATGCTAACCCTAAAGGTACATGTCAGTTTTTTTGTTTTTTTTGAGTGTTGTGGTGCAAGGTTCTCACATTAAGTCCATGGCTTATATACAATGGACAACACTGTGTGCTTCCTGTGCTTAGAACCTGCGTGTGATTGGCAGACACACTTTCAGCAATATAAGGAAAAACAAACTTGATACCTAATAAAATGTATGTATTTCAGTATATTAATGTACTTTTTCTAAAACGCAATCATCAGTACAGGAATGCTGCAACAGTTGTCCTTATGATTTCAGTGCACACAATGACACTGCATTAGACAAACCACTAAAAGTCATTTCCAGCAACACATTTTCCTTTTCTTTTAGTTGATATTAGTTTTATTATAATGATGATTGTGTGTGTGTGTGTGTGTTTCAGGTCTTGTACAAACATGAAGGCCAGGCAGCGCTGAAAGTTCTGGACAAGGCAAAGACGTCGGTGAATCTGCCTCTGCCGAAAGACGATGGTTACGTCGTGTTGGAGATTCGATCTTGGGGAGAGGGCGGAGACGGGCCTGCACATGAGATCATAGTGTCCCGGAACTCAGGTGAGAAACAACAATACACACACCGGAGCTTTTTCAGCTCGTTTTAGAGACCTTTGCACACAGTGAAATGGTCACTGATTCTCGGAAAAGCAACTGAACATAACGTATGACAGCCTTATTGATAAAATCTGATTGATTACAGTGCATATTTGACTGTTCGCATTCATAACTGTGTCTTGCAACATGCCATACATGTGAGGCCACTTGCTGTTGAAATTTGAGATAGATTAAATGGGATGTACCTTTTGTCCGTACATACGAAAGTGACATAAATCTGATTTGCTAAATTGGAGTTTGATTATTTGTGTTCTCACAACCCTGGAAAAAATAAATAAGTGCCTTGTGTCATGTCCTCGCTCATCTCTCCAAAATGTTATGTCCCTATTTTTGCTCTACTTATAGGCATAAAATAACATTTTTAAAACGACTGCATGTTTAATAATATTTTAATTATATGGAGAAAATTACAGTTTTGCTTGCTCAAGCAAACTGAATGCTAGAAATTTAAATCCAAATGTAAAATATATTTATTCAGAATGGCTTTTAATACCCAGTAGTGTGGTGACAGTTTTTTTTTCTTTTTTTTTCTTTTGGTTCACTTTTTATTCTGTTTTTACTTGGTATTTTCATGCTTTCATTTATGTCTGTTTTTAATGCTGTGTGTCTGTAATGCTTTTATTTTGTAAAGCACTTAGGTCACCTGTGGGTTGTTGTAAAGGGCCATAGATATAAAGTGCATTACATTTGGAAAAAAAATCCAACATTTGTTTGTGTTGCATTTTCTCTTACTGTAAAGACACGTGCAGTGGCTCAGGTTATGTGAATATAGGCTTATAGGCATAAATTACATCATAATTGCTTGTCAGTCACATGGACAAACTGGCGTTGTGGGTGTTCCCTGCGTCCCCCTCTCCACCCACCGTAACACACAAAGGAGAAGCAGTAAAGCTTGATCTTCGCCAATAGCTACAGATAATAAAATGTGATTTACTAAACGTTTATAAATCCATTCGTACAGATTGTGTTGCTCTGTTATTAGCAGAAGAACATAAATACACTGGAAAGAACACATACATGAGGGCATAAAGTTTGTACTCCACATTCTAATAATAGTCAAGAATTGTTATTATTACGTGTTATAATCTTGGATTATATTTGATATCAAAAGAAATAACTTCTGAGAGATTTGCATTTGCTCCAAGGCCATATAACATTTTTTATCAGAGCGATGTTGGCAACTTTATTTATTACATTGATCCAGTATCTTTAACGGCTGCAGTATTGACTTTCATAAGGCCTGATATAGTTAGATATTTCAGGTTGTTTAAAAGGAGAAAAACCATGTTCGAGTGTGAGGTTTGGAGAAAGTGTCTTAATTTAAAGAGGTTAATTTCCCCATTCTCACCAACATTTATTCTGCTTGCATTGTAGTCTTTGCAGCATGTGTATCGCAGGTTATCTTGTGTCAACCATGCACAGAGCACTGAAGGCGTCTCCAGACACAGTGTGCATAGTATTCTCGCTATGTATGGAGACAAAAAAATGTAGTAAAATTTACCGTCTCATAGGTAAATGTTCATGAAGCAACGGCCGTAAAGCTCTCTTGCAATACTCGGTATCTGATGGTTATTATAGCACTGTCAAAATGAAAAAAAAAAAAAATTGCACAGTACTGTACATTTAATGCCGTAGCGTTCTCTTTGTTTTGCCCTCTTTTAATTGAAATAAAGAAACTTTATCAGCAATAACAAAAATCAGTTTTATTACATTCATATTATATTTGACATATATTATATACTCTATTTGACACGACTTGCAGTGATGTCTCGTATAATCAGTTAGATCATCTGTATACGTGTAATTTTCTGGGACCGACTGTGACGAGCAGATTAGCAGCTTGAGCAGATGTTTGTTCACTTTCATATTGGGATCTCAAATGTTGTATTTGTTGCTAAATATAAGGAAACTGTTTTTTTTTTTTTTTTTTGTAGTATCTTGACGATATGAACCAGAGCCCCCAAAGTGACATGAGGGAAAAAAAATGAAGAAAAAATGTTTTTTTTTTTTTTGGAAATCCTAAGTTTCAAAGTCGAGATCTCGAGTTTTAAAAAAAAAAACATGACTTTTTTTTTTTTTTTTTCATAATTTTTGGAAACTCGAGATCTCGACTTTGAAATTCAAGATTTTTTTTTTTTTTTTTTTTTTTATCATGTCACTTCGGGGGCTCCGTAATACGAGGCTCTCTGTGAGGAGGATTTTTCACAGTGAAAGACAAAATGCATCTCTGTTTCCACCTCTCCTGTTTAGCAGTGACCATCACATGCATGCAATGCAGTGTTTGTTCAGGGTCAGCCTCTGTTTTCTGTTTAGAATTAAGTTTCATTTTAATCCAAATCTGAATCACACTCTCGCTCTCACTTTCTCTTAGGCACTGGTATGATGGTCCAGAACAAGGCTGTCTCCACACTGTCCACTTACCCTCTGCACCTCTTCACTGGCTTGCTGTTCCTTACTCTCATATATCTGTCGGGGCTGTGATCTCAGCCACTCTTTGGACATTTTTACTTTTAAAGGCTTCAAAGTAAAGTTTCTCCTCTGTCTCAGCCTGTGGTTTTGGGTTGGGTTCTTCAAGTGGTTTGGGAAGGTTGTAGCATTGCAGGAATTTAAAGACTGGGAGGGATTCAGATTCAGTTTTTTTATAATGACATTTTTTTAGGGGAAGAAATGGCAACCCTGACTGCCAGACTGGAGTGTTTTTGTGAACCAGTGTTACTAAAAAAAGAAAGGAAAAAAAAACATGCCTTACGGGACCATTACATTTGTGGATGACACATCTCATAGTTGTGAACCTCAGACTGGAACTGGCAGGACACAGACTTCACGTTCCCTTTCAGACCTGGTACTAACATCCATCCTCAGTGATTTGACGAAATGTGGACAGCGTTACGTATACAGGTCAACACATACTCAATCTATTCTGAATGCATCCTGAGATCTGATCACAGAAAAACACCTGTAAGGGTGGTTTTGGAGACACATTTGTGAAACCTCTGAGCCCCTGCAGTCTCACAGTGAACTGAAAGTCTTCTTTACACTAAATCAGAACCCAACACTGATCTAATTGTATAGATTTAGTCATGTTACAGGAGTGTGTGTAACACTTCTCTGAAATGCTTTTGGCAACAACATAATGCCCTTCTCGCTTTTCACTTCACCCCATGGAGTGGGAGTGAAGTATTGTTTTTATTGGCTCCACGTTTGTCTGTTTGTTTGTGTTTCCACACTTGCACTTGCCAAAATGACCAACAGAGGCCGCCGGAGGCTTGTTTGCGTGAATGGGGTGAAGTCCTCTCCGATTGCCTTGCTCTTTCTTGCTCCTGTCCTGTAGTGCAGACCCACTGACACAGACGCACACTGACGACAGACACAGCTGTCCACAGGTGATCAGATCTCTCAGCAGGGATGTTAATATTAGGTGTGAACAGGGCTCGAGTGTAAATGACTTGGCAGTTTGATGAGGTTCACACCAAGAGCAACACTTTTACACACACACACACACACACACACACACAGATTATATATCACACGTAAACACTTAGCTTTAGCTTCTTGTGTTGAGGAAAACGATTTGTTTCCCAAAATGTGAAACATTGTGACACACACACACACACTGTACAGCCTGTTGAATTATCTTGAATAAAACCACCGTAAAAAAATATTTCTGCCTTCTAAAGATGATTCCATCTTGATATGAAAAGGGTCACACCGTTTTAAAAGTTTGACATTGTCACTCTTATTTCTGACATAATCTGCTGCTCGCAGGTCTTCTTGCTCATAGTGTGAACACGGACTGATAACCAGGGAAGTAATAAATAACTTTTTTTTTTTTTTATAATTGATTATGAGCTCTCATAATGTCTCTGAAAATTCTTGTTAGTGTTTTTGCCTCAGCTGTAATTATAGCACACTACAAATCTATGTCACTGGTCCAAATGAATGTTTAATTTTTCTATCCGTGTTTTGATTTTGGGAGAAGTGAAATTGGATGACTGAGATTTTTTTTTTTTGTCTTCCATTTTGTGTAAACATCTGTTGTGCCTGCATTCTGAAATTGTTCTAAACAGCAGCGTAGAAGTGCTTCTCTTTATCGTTTTTTTTATTTTTATTGCAGCTTCTTTATTGCTGATATGAAGTGTTCAGGGGAGCAGGGATGAACCACAGGACAAGATCAAAGAGTCGGCCGTACAGTTTTTAGTGTTATATTTCACCTTCATCGTTAAGCCGTCATCTTTTATTAGCACTCATGTATTTTTTTTATGACGGTTTACAGAAAGGATGTGCCCTCCAGCAGACACATTCAGCCTGTTCCGTGTTGCAGTATTATTTTGTCCACAGTTGGTTATTTTGTCCAGATCAAGCTCTATTTTTTTATAAGTGCAATGTGCTTATTATGTTTGTCTTGTTGTTGTTGCCTTACTTAATTTGCTCAAGTGTTGCTGTCAGAAGGTCAAAGTGTAAACTAATGCCCTGAGTCTGAAGTCTAAATCAAAAATATCATAAGAAACTGAAAGGTGTGTAAAAAAAAATGTTCTAAAGCTTCAAACAAATCAGAGAAACAATAAGCTTTGAATTAACTTGGAAGGATCTGCAGCCTTTTACCTTTGCCAGCAGCTTCGAATGAACTTTATTGTATATTTTGTTGCATTTTATTAAATATTTGAATGGTCTGGACAACCGAAATGTTTGTGTGTAACTCACTTTGCAAGTGGTTGAATAAGACTTCTTGATTGTACGATGATGTGCTTTATTTTCTCAGTAAATTACCATTATGTGCTTTAGAATACACAATGAAATGTTTCTTGTAGTCAATGATTTCACCAATATTAGTGTGGGGTGTGGGGGGGGGGGGTAGCACATAGAGTAGAACAACTTATATGCATCATTTTCAGTTTCATCTGGAAAACAAAAACCACAAATGTTAAAATGTTTCCACTCTGAACTTCACTCGCATGGTATTTGTTTTATGATTGCCAATGTGTTCTTTGGTTCCTCTTAACTTCTGCGTACATGTGACCTGAAGAGTCCACAGTCCAGTTAGTGGTCGCCGTCCTCGTGGCTTTCTAAGTGCTTCACTATCTTTGTCTTCTTAACTCATTTTCACTAATACACAGCACATTTCTCACTCTGCTTTCAGCTGTCGGCTTCAGTGCTGAATGACTGGTGATAAACAGTCACTCACTTATATGCTGAGAATCACACATCTGCACCCTCTAGTCCAAAAGTTATAAAAGCTTTCAGATCTGATGAATTATGTCGAGTACACAATATCCCGCCATGTCTCAGTGTTCGGGCGAATGCTTGGTAGTTTACTGGCAGAATCTCTGCTTCCTTTCACTAAAGGTGGTATCAGCGAGTTGTTTCGTACGGCCTGGACTGAAATGAAAATCTGTGGGGGTGGGTGCTATAGTTGAAAATATGACTTAAAATAAACACATTGGAATCGTAGTTAAGAATCCTGTCCGTTTACTACAGCCACAATAATCGTCTTTGATCCATCATCGCAAATGATAAATTAAAGTTTATGTGCATCTAATAAAAAATAAGTTAATCAGAGTTTTTTGCTTGTACATAATTATAAACACTAGTGCTAAAGGGAAACAGATATTTGCCATAATCATCAGGGTTAAAGCTCGCAGGACTAAGAATATTTGAAATTGTTTTGAGTATCTTCAAATCGATCCAAGGTTAAGAAATCAGATTTTATTTCATATATTATTTAATATTATTTTTATTGATAGATTAGACGTTCTTTCCTGCACTAGAGTCATTTCAGAAAAAGCTATGTTGTCTTAGCACGACTGTCTCTTTATGTCGATCTTATGGATGTATTCTCCATGGTCAAGCTCTATGAGGTCAGGAGGCAACACTGAATCTCATATTTATTGACATAACTATAACCGCTCACTCACTAATCCACTATCACTTTATCTGCCACATGAGAGTCACGGAGGTTGCTGGTGCCGATCCCAGCTGACATTGGGTGAAAGGCGGGGTACATTATGGACAGGTCACCAGTCCATCACAGGACCACATAGAGACGAACAACCATCCACTCTCACACCAAGGTTATTGTTTTGTAATTTTCATTCGTTTTTATTTATATTTAGTTTTTCAGTTTGCTTTTTTTATTTCAGTTTAGTTTTAGTTAATTCAACAAAATGATTTAGTAGTTTCAGTTTGGTTTTTATTTAGTTTTGGTCTTCTTAGTTTTTCAGGTATTAAGAGAAAGCCTTGACTTGTAGACGCTGAAAGAGGATGAATTAATGGAATTTATGACACCAAATGTGGATCAAATCCTTTAACGTCATTCTTTAACATTTAACACATGCAGGTAAATCAAAAGTAAAACTTCTAATGGTCTGTATTCCAGAATGAAGATGTGGAAAAAAGACTACAATTCAGTTGAGTTTGAGTTAGTTTTACTTTACTCATTGTAGTTTTTATTTCATTTTATATTTCAGTGAACTAACTTATTTTTTAACTGCTTTTAGACTTAGTTTTCATTAACTATCATAATCCTGTCTCACACTCACACCTATTTTCAATTTGGTGTGTCCAATTTGCCTAATCCCCAAATCTGCATCTTTTTGTACTGTTGGAGGAAACTGAAGAACCTGGAGATGAACACAACCAGTTTGTGTAATTTAGCAGTAACCTGTACCCACTAGAATTTTGGCAGCGTCCTTTTCTGGAAAGAAACACCATTGACCATCAATTCCGTTTTTTGTTGTTTTATTACTAGGATAAAAACAATGCAATAAAGACACCACAAGGCAAGAGTTTAAATACTGTATGATGAGTCCGGTGGCACCGAGATTCTCAACAGAAACTTGTGAGCTGATTTCTTTTTTTTTTTTATATATACACATTTGTCACCAGTTTACTAGTTTACTGTCATTGTCTGTTAATAATTTATGCAGAAGTGCACTGATTGTCTTGTTCTTTCAAGGCTTTTCCTGATGGGAAATAGTGTTATTTGGCACGTCAGTGCGATTCCTACCGTGCTAAGCTCTTATCTGCTGCACTTTGCCACCAGTTATTAATCAAATGGCGAAAAATATAAATATGACGTGTCTCCACGAGGCTCTCTACTCTGCTGCTGCTCTTCCTGAAGAAAGGTAATGAGATCTACATCTTCTCTACAAGATCTACATTTGTCATATTCTAGCATTTTTATCTGTTTCTTGTTATGTTGTGAGATAAATATAAGGGAAAGAATGCGTTGTACTTTGATATAATCAGTGATTTGTTACCGTACATCAGACTAAACCATTGTTGTAAAAGGTTTAAGATGAAAACAAATGTTTTATAATAATTCACATTTCATCCCTGCAGGTGAAAACAGGTTGAGCTGACAGAGAGCACAATGGCGAGACTCCTTACAGGTGAATACCACTTATTCATTCATTAATGTATTATTTTATTCAGTAATTTGATCAGTCATTCAATTCATCATCCAGAATTTCTCAGAAAGTAAATTATCAGCCTAATAAAATGTGCTGTTAATGCTCTTACTTTTTTGTAAGAATTGTGTCGAGCCTTTTTTTTGTCATTTGAGGGAACTGAACTGAACAGTCTGGTAATGTTTTTATGGCAAATACAGTACATTTAAACGCTTATTTACATACTTAAGTGTACATTTGTAATACAATCATACATGCATCATGAACAATTGTGTATATGTATCATGTTAATATACAGTTTAGGGTAGTTTATGTTTGTTGTTTTTGCTTTTATTGGACATGATTGTGCAAAGGGGGCAGACATGCAGCAAAGGACCATGGGTGGAATTGAACCTGTGATCACTGCTTCACTGTTTTTTTTATTATTATTATTTCTAATTAAAAATTGTTTCTCTTTTTCCAGCACTGGGTGTACTGCTTGTTCTGCATATGGGTAAGCATTAGTTTTGTATGGCAGGTGTCATCAAATTTAAGAGAACAGTCAGAGTCAAAGTGTCATTGCTGCTGTGTCTTTACCTTCCTTCAGCCTCCTCCTATAAGCTGGTGTGCCATATGACCAACTGGGCCCAGTACAGGCCCCACGCTTCCAAATTCACCCCGGACAACATTGACCCCTTTCTGTGCACCCACGTCATTTATGCTGTGGTCACCATCAACAACTTCAACCAGATCCACCCCCTGGAGTGGAATGATGAGCAGCAGATTGAGAGACTCAACAGCCTCAAACAAATGTGAGTTTACACTGGCAGCCAACATACAACTGACATGGTTTCGTTAAGATAAAAGTATTTAGTGACAGTATTCATTTTATTTTAATGTAACTGTTTTTCTGCACCATCTTTATATTAAAGCATGCAGTCAGAATTCTCCCCTAAAGCAGACGATGACTCTAGGAGGAAGATTGGCGTCATCTGATCTGGGTGGTGTAACTTGCTCACAGTTAACAAGCATATCAAATACAAACCCTGCAGTGAGGTCATTTAAAACCACGTATACTGTGACAGGCAGCCACCACACACTCTTTAGGTCTATAATAATACAGTCACATCTTCAAGTGTGAGTTTTACACAAATGGAAGCTTCATCAGCCACAATGTCTTTATGATGGAGATGATCTAATTTGCAAATTGGACACTCTAAATTGACCATATGTGAGAGGTGTGAGTGTTGTGAGAGCTTTTCACCCAATATCAGCTGGGATTGGCTCCAGCCATGGGTCATGACCGAAGGAACAAGATCGTGTGTAGAAGCGGACAAAATGGGTTTCTCAGAAGGGTGACTAGGGTCTCCCTTGGAGACGAGGTGTGAAGCTCAGCCATCTGGGAAGGACTTGGAGGTCTCAGAGTAGAGCCACTCAGGTGGATTGCGATCCTGGTAAGGATGCCATTGTGGCGCCTCCCAAGGAGGTGTTCCTGGCATGTCCAACTGGAAGGAGGGGCATACCAAGGACTAGGTGGAGGTTATTATGGTAAATGGTTTTGTATTTATATAGCGCTTTTCCAGTCTTGATGGCCACTCAAAGCTGCTGTACACTACAGTTTCCATTCACACCCATTCAACCGAACCCACAACCTTCGAGTTGTAAGACGACTCGCTCTCCCACCGAGCCACCGTCACCCCACTGGCCTGTGAGCGCCTAGGAATCCCCCAGTCAGAGTAGGACGATGTGGCCAGGGAATGGGAAATATTTGGCCCCCTACTAGACCGTGCGACCTGATCTTAGATCAGTGGTTGATGATGGATGGATGGAGGGATGTGATCTGTCCAACATCTGACCAGCAACTTCACTGTAGTGTGTATATATATATACACTTTAATAATTATAGTATTTATTTCAAAAACAAAATATAGTTTTTGTCTCACCAGGCTGTTGCTGAACAATATTTTATCCTCCTGTAGATTATTCACACCTGGACAAAACTTCTTATGTCTGGCTTTATATGTTTTAAATTGGCAAAACACAGGTTTTTGCTCCGTGTTGTGACACAATAAGCAACCTTGGATGTAAGGGTTAACACTTTTCTCTGCATTGTTTTAGATACAGATTAATGTGGTTGTTTTGTGCCACAAATCAAACTGTCTTCGTTTTTCCTGGTGGCAAAAAGAAAAACAGTGAAAACAAGATGGTGATGTGTTTCTATTATAGTTGCACTGTTCAGTCAGTTTTTATATCATGATGACAAAAGTGTGCCAGTCCCAGCTTTTCCAACTGGTGTAAGTCAGACACCAATAACCATATATAGGATCCAAAAAGTGAAACATTATTTTGACATCTGCACAAGTTTAATCAGAAACTTGATTTGTCTGATTTGTAGTAATCCAGAACTGAAGACTCTGTTGGCCGTTGGAGGTAGAGCCAACGTATTAAGTCCGTAAGTTCATGTAATGCCACACATCCTCAATGCGCTTTTCACTTATTCAGCTCAGTGGTGTAAAAACCTCTAAGCTACCAAGAAGGATGGCACAATTTATTATTTCTCCATCCCGCCAGATTCATCGCCATGGTCTCCTCTCCTGAGAGTCGGGCAGCCTTCATCAGGTCAGCGATCTCTTACCTGCGTACCCACAACTTTGATGGGTTAAACCTGGCCTGGGAATATCCAGGACATAATGGCAGCCCAGGGGAGGACAAGCAGAGGTTCACGCTGCTGGTTGAGGTGAGCATGACATCAATTTTACAGATCATTTCAGTGTCAACCTACAATGCTACAGTAGGTAACATGAACTAAAAAACACTGTTTTGTTGATTAACGATAAAAGCATTTAATTGATGGTTCTAAAAGCAAAAGACGTGTCAGGTAAAGATCAGTGTTCTCTGTGCCAATAGGAACTGTCTGAGGCCTTCGATGACGAGGCCAGAGAAAACAGGAAGACGAGGCTGTTGCTGTCAGCCAACGTTGCTGCCTTGCGTCCCATCATTAATGCAGCCTATGAGGTCGACAAGATTTCACCGTAAGTGACTTCTTCGCGCTCATTTTTAAAGGTAAGGTGCATGCCAATGTGCATGACTGGCCATGGATGTGAAACACAGGCATTCTATTGATATGAATAATAAGTATCTTGTTCCAGTGCACCTTGGTGGAATTTATGACATGAAATGAACATAAGAGTAGCGTTCAGCGGAAAGGCACAGATCTATTCTCTGTCTGTATTACCATTGTTAATAGTTGGAGTTGTAGTTTCCATATGTTTATTGTGTGTCCATCACTGGTTAATTAAAGTTTTACTGCTGACCTAAAAAGAAAACCTCTCTAAATCAACAGCCACCTTGACTTTATCAATGTCATGACCTATGACTTCCACGGATCCTGGGAGGCGGCAACTGGACACAACAGTCCACTGTACAGCAGCAATGTGGACTCAGGCTCAAACATTCATCACAATATTGTAAGACAAACACAGACCACAAACACTTGTCACCATCAGGTTATATGAGCAAGACTGTGTAGTTACTGTCATGTTGTTCATAGTCCAATTTAAAAAAAAAAAAAAAAAGCTGTATCTCATGGTTTAAGAGCTCAAGTTTAGGGTTGGAACAATAAACAATTAGATATAATGTTGATATCAAGTTGTTATTAACAGGAACCTGTCTATGTACATACCAGTGACCATGGTGATGATATACATATAGTGTCCCGCTATATTTAAACTATTTAATAGAATATAAATGAGTTTGTAATATTTGTAATTTTTGCTAGAACTCTTCTGTGTCCCACTGGTTGTCTCTTGGTGCACCTGCTGACAAGCTGCTGTTGGGTTTTCCCACCTACGGGCGAACTTATCTGCTCAGTAGCACTGCAAATGGCCTGGGCGCCCCAGCTAGAGGCCCTGGAAACGCTGGCTTATACACTCAAACTGCTGGCTTTTGGGCATTCTATGAGGTATTATTCATATCATACTCAGATGATGATCAGTGTTGTTGAATGTTCTATATCTATTTAAAATATCACCACTTTTTTTAGTAGGCCTGCAATTAAAATGTGACAAGTCCAAAGATGGTTACTGCAGCTTGGGTTTTTCTCCCTAAAATGCTGCTTGTTTTTTGTACTATTACTTTTCTGCATTTAAAGGTCACATAGAGTGCTCCTGTTGCACATATATGTGAGTTATGGAGGTCTACTTACATATATTAAGTTGTTTTTATGGTCAAAATCCTCCTAGTTGATGTAAACGAGCCGATTGAAATCTGTCCTTTTCGAAGCGCTTGTCAGTCGCGCTATTTTTAGCCATAAATCTCGCCCGAGAAGACAGAGTGTGTTGTGATTGGCCAGCCAGCGTAGAGCCTTCCCACCTGTGTTGTGATTGGCCAGGTATCTGGAAGTGACGTAATCTATCACGTCAGCTCTCAGAAGCGCAGCTCCCTCTCTGGAACGGTGGATGCATTGCTACTCATTATCAAAACATTGTTTTAACAATGTTTAAAAATAGCTTCGTCACGACTCCCCGCCGCAGTCCCTTTATGACTTTAAACCGGAGTCAGACCCAGAGTCAGAAGACACTGTTGCTCGTGAAACACCTCCACAACGGACGTTATTCTTCTTCTGCAGTTCAATGTACGCAACCGGATGCGCCTTGTACCGCCCGGAGCAAGACGATCGGTTGTTCAGGAGAACCGCTGCTTACGTAACTAGTACGAGATTTTCAGTGATCTCGTTGAGCCCCGAGATTACAATAAAACACAACGTTCTCAGCAATGGCTGAACTGTTTGTTTCGAACCGTCAGGCTTCATAAACAAGGTAATGACGCAGATACACACCAAAAAAACAGCGATAATAGGAACTTCCGGTCTAGTTCCGCTTTAAATTCCACTGTATCTCAGCATGACATGCTCATCTACAGTCAGTCAGTGATCCATTGGAACAAGAAAAACACATTCCTGAACTATTTAACTTTATACAGTTATAACTAAAAAATGAATAAGGGCCAGAAATGGTGGGTGACATCATCTGTTCTAACATCTCATCCAACTCTTTGTGTGTGTGTGTTATTTATTTTTGTCTAGATCTGTACATTCATCCACAGTGCTACTGTGACTAGGATCCCTAAACAGAAGGTTCCATACGGCACCTCTCGCAGTGAGTGGGTGGGGTATGATGATCAGCTCAGCTATTCCGCAAAGGTAATCAGTTTTTATCTTTACAAAATGAATTTATCAAGAAATACATTAAGTTGTGTATATATAACAGGTTTTCCTTTGGAGCAATCTGCATCAATAAATATAAGTTTTTAGGTCTTTGCTACTAATTCAATCATCATGTAGGTCGAGTGGATGACTGCCCGCAAACTAGGAGGCGCTCATGTGTGGAGTCTGGATATGGATGACTTTGGTGGATCGTTCTGTTCAACTGGAGCTTATCCTCTGGTCAACCACCTCAGAACGTCCATGGGTAACTCATCCTTCATACATGTCGTCGGCGCATATCTTTTTAGCAGTTTTGAAGAAATTCCCGTGCACTTTCAGCACAGTATGCGGTCAAATGACGTTTAAATTTAAATGACAGTTTTGTGTGTAACATCTTCACGTCTGAACCTGCAGGTTTTCCTCCAAAGCCCAGCACCACTCCAGCTCCCACCACCACCAGAGACCCTATGAGTAGCTTCTGCCGTGAACGACCCGATGGTCTTTATGTGAACTCTGCTGATGCCAACACCTTTTTCCAATGCTACCTAGGAAATACCTATTTGCATCGCTGCCAGCCCGGCCTCATCTTTTATGACTCCTGCAAGTGCTGCAACTGGCCTTAAGGCATAGAAATGGCAATTGCAATATGACAACACATACATACAGCAAATTATGTTTGAAGGTCTGATTAACAATGATGGGTCAGCACATTGGAAAACTGCACTCTCTTTATTTTTCTTTGGAGTTGATTCATCTGCTTCTATAAACAAAATAAACAGCCGTCTTTAATGATGCAATGAAAAAAAATGCCTAATTGGAGTTTTCATTTTAATGGTTAATGGAATGCATACAGTATCTAAAGTATTTGGTGTTTTGGTCATCACAACTGCTACAGTACATTGGAAATTTGGGGAAATGCAAACGTTAGTTCCGTCACCGAACTGTATTATTTCCGAATCAATGATACTTCTGCGACATTTGAACAACTCCAAGATGAGAAGATTTCAGAGTTTGACAATCAAGAAAAAACACATTTGGGAAACTGCTTCACTGTTTAGAATGTGCTGTTATTTGTGTTTTAAAGGTGTCAAATATATGAAATGTATGATGCTGAGTCAGTAAAATGATATGTCACCATCATCATCATCAATAGATTAAGAAAACATGCTGAATGGAAATACTGGCTTCACTGATAACAATGAAGCAGCCGTAAAGGATCAATACTATAATTATTCTAATTTTTAACCTCAATCACTCATTTATTCTCGTTGCTGAAAACATCTTAAATGAACGATGAACACAAAATAAACTCTGATGCACAAAACCACTTTAACCCCTTTAAAACGATTGTTTGCGAATTTGCCTCCAACAATTTCCAGTATGAGTGCAGCCGTGGTGGCTTGTGGGATCGTATATGGAAGCACTTTGCCGCCATCTAGCTGTCTGAGTGTAATCTAAATCCGGTTGATGAAAGCGGGGAAGTAATGACTGAAAGAACACATAGATTTTGCCTGCTATTGTTGGGAAATTCCCCCATTTACGTTGGAAAAAGAATACGCACCAGTTTAGTGGTTGCTTCTACTTGCTGATATGTCAGAGTAGACTATATGTGACGAAAGTTGTGGAAGTTATTTGCAGATTATGTTTGTTGTTGTTTGTTCGACATCCTGTAATAATGGCTGTATAAGAATATGGGTGGAGTGTCTTGCTCCTTACGAATTTGCATCATACCGAATTTTCAATCTCGATCACATGCTATATTAAAATTAGCACCCTCCACTTACTTTAGCATATGCTAGACAGTGATTAGAATTGGAAATATATTCAGGCATTAAGGGGTTAAATAACACTGAGGCTAGTTTTCTGATTCTGTAAACAAAAGAAGTGTCGGTCTGTATGTTAGTGGCAGCCCACACTCTCCAGTGTTCTGGATTAGGAATGCAGTAACACTTTGAAACACTGAATGTTGCTGTTGTACATATTTTGCAGCACCTTCAACACTTCCAATAACAACAAGATGACACGACAGCATAAGTTCTTGTTTGATAGTTTCATTACTACACACGTCACGTATGTTTTCCACGATTTGCTGTTATTATTGTACTTGCTATTTATTCAACATTATCTTATGAACGCAAATGAAATCACACTCCTTTAGTTGAAAGTTGCATTTAAACTCGTAAATAAACCATAAAATAATTCAAATCAACAGGTGTAGTGCTTATTCGTTCCAGTAAAGTGTGCTGGGGACACACTACAAGATTTTCTGCCCAATTTTACCCACAATTCACAGTTGGCAGAGTCTAACTTAGTGCATGCACCCGTGAAGCTCAAATGAGTGGATGAACAAAAAGTCGCTGAAATTATATTCTCGAACCAAGGCTTGAGAGCAAAATTTCAACAGACTAATGCAATTGTTTGTTTCATGTTGCATGGGCATTTCACTTTATGATGTAACTGTAGTCACTGTCAACCCAGAAGGGAAGAATCCATTGTGCCCTAAAAGTCTTTTAGTCACATAATTTTTGTTTTCATTTAATTAAAGTCATTTATAACAGTTAATGTCTCCATGTAGTTGAACTCAGAATTCAGCACAAACTTTGAAAACTGAAGCCTATGTATAATGACATGGTTTGAATCACTTTTGTTTCATGGCAAAAAAGAAGTACATGGTTCAGCAGATACAAGAAAGAAAGGGAATTTTTTTTTTTTTTTTTTGTACTTTATTTTTAAAGTCACCACGTGTCTGTACATTTACATGTACACATGAAAGAAGGTCACGAGACATAGACAACATAACAGTCACAACGTCATACACATGAAAAAAGAAGAAGAAAAAGAGAAAAAAAAAATAAAGAAATAAATAAAAAAAAAGAAAACAAACAAAAACAAACAAAAAAAACATATAACATCAACAATCACATAGACAGGCACTAATAAATAATAAATAAACATTAGAAAAAAAAAAAAAAAATTACAACGAGCAGGATAATCACAGTTACAACAACAAAATTATGATGATTAAATCAATTGTAGTAGGTTGACCACTTGGCCCATCTTGTCTCATATAGTCTGAGGTTACCCCTCATTCTATATGTTACATACTCCATTTGATGTACCTGTTGAATGGTGTCCCTCCATTTTTCTATTGTTGGCTGGGTTTTCTGAAGCCAGTTTCTGGTGATTTGTTTTAGAGCAGTTATACGCAGCACCCTGAGCAAATAGTCGTCATTTTCCTCATGGGGTGTGTCTATGGTCCTTCCCAATAGCATATACTCCATATTTAATTGTACCGCACATCTTAAAATATGACTGATTTCTTTCTGTACCTTTTCCCAGAATATTTGCAAAATGGGACATGACCAGAATATATGTTGAACATTAGCGTATGGTTCGCCACATTCCCTCCAGCAGCTTGCTGATATTTTATTATTATATTTAGCTTGCTGCACTGGTGTTATGAAATATCGTGATTGTATTTTCCATGCATATTCCCTCCAATACGGCGATACAGTTGTTGTGTGAACATTCTGATTCATTTCCTTCCAACTCTCCTCTGATAGGTCTATATTCAATTCTTCTTCCCATTTCAGTTTTGCCTTTGTATCTTGATATTTATAGTTATTTTCCAAAATAGTATATACAGCCGAGATTTGATGTGGGACTTTAATTTTATCATAATTCTTTATCAAAAATTGTACCAGTGGATGTAAGTCTCTACTGGTCTTATTTTTTATTTCACTATTTTGGATATAACTTCTTATTTGTAAATATCGGAAGAAGTGGGAATGCGGCAAACGATATGCTTTACTTAAAGATTCAAATTGTATTATTCCCTTCTCATTTAAACACTGCCCAAAAATGGTCAGTCCCTTTTGTGCCCAGATGTCGAAGGCATCATCCGTTTTGTTAGGCATGAATTCAGGGTCTTCTTTTATCTCTCTCAGAGCCAGTAAGTCTTTCTTTACTTCAACAACATTTTTAATTCTAGCCCAAATTTCTAGAGTGTTTCTAAGTGATATATTATCTTTTACTGGTACTTTTCGTTGGTATTCTGTACAGAAAAGAATCGTTTTTATTGAACCATGACACATAAACATCTCTATTGATCTCCACTTTGCCTCTGAGTTGTCATTTAACCAGGTACGTATGTGCTTCATTTGCGCTGCCATATAGTAATGCTTCAAGTTTGGGAGGGCAAGTCCCCCCCTCTCTTTGGGCATTTTCAAAGTCTTCATCTTAACTCTAGGTTTCTTATCATCCCATATAAATTTACCAATCATTGTATCCCAGATTTTGAAAGTGTTCACACATATATATAGTGGTATTGTTTGAAATAAAAATAAGAAACGAGGGAGTACATTCATTCTGATTGCATCTATTCTTCTACCCAAAGACCATATAGCTAATTTCCACCTATGCAGATCCTGTCTAACATGTGCTTCCAAGTCTTTGTAATTCAGCTGATACAGTAATTTATTATTCTCTGGTAGCACAGTTCCTAGGTACTTTATTCTATCCCTGTCCCACTGCCATGGGTAGTTACTCTTCACCTCTCTACTTACTGGGGCTCCTAGAACCATTGCTTCACACTTCTGTATATTTAGTTTATATCCTGACACATTACTATAATTATCAATTACCTCCATAAGAGCTGGTAGTGATTTTTCTAGATTTGTAAGATATAAGACCACGTCGTCCGCGTATAAAGCCAATTTATGAGATTGCTCTGCTACTTTCACCCCCTCGATTTCGTTTGTTGCTCTGATACATGCTGCCAGGGGTTCAATACAGATTGCAAAGATCAGAGGAGATAGGGGATCTCCCTGTCTTGTTCCCCGTTGTAGTTCAAAACTATGCGAGAGAGTCCCATTTACTCTGATCTGTGCTTTTGAACTACTATACATAGCATGGAGCCATTTGATAAAGGTGTCATGAAAACCAAATCTGCTACAAGTTTCAAATATAAAAGGCCATGACACCCTGTCAAAGGCCTTTTCGGCATCCAGGGTAAGAATCAGCGTTTGAGTGTTCATTTTCTTTGAGAAATCTATTATATTCAATGTTCGTCTTACGTTATCTGATAAATATCTATCTGGGATAAAACCAGTTTGGTCAGGGTCTATAATAAATGGGATGATCTTTGATAATCTATTTGCTATAATGCTGCTTAGCAGCTTCTGATCCACATTTAATAAAGTTATGGGTCTATAGGATCCACAACTTGTAGGGTCTTTCCCTTCTTTATGTATGACTGTAACTATTGAGTTACGCCATGTATTTGCCCACTGACCGTGGTTTAGTGCCCAATTGAAGGCTCTTTCCAAAACTAACAGTAACTCTTTGCTAAATTCTTTATAAAATTCCCCTGTAAAACCATCGCTTCCTGGGCATTTGCCGTTCTTTAACTTTTTTATCACCACCATGATCTCCTCTGGGGTAACTGCTGATGTGAAGTTTGCATTTTGTTCCACTGTTACTTGCGGTAAGTTTATTCCAGATAGATACTCCTTAACTCCGTTTTGCTGAGTCAAATTATTGTCTGAACTATACAATTGTTCATAATATTTAGCAAATTCATGTGCAATATCCCTCTTGCCTTTAACCATTACGTCCCTAGTTTGATTTTTGATTGCTACTATATTTGATTTTTCCTGTTGTTTTTTTAATTTATAGGCCAAATTTTTCATTGCTTTTGCCCCGCTGTCAAAATATTTCTGTTTTGTAAAAACCAGAGCTTTCTCTGCTTCCATAGTTAATAATCTATCCAATTCATTTCTAAGTTTATTTAAAGATTGCAGATCAGAACTACAACCTGTCTCCTTATGCTTAGATTCTAATGTCTTAATTGATTGTTCTAATTCCTTTGTTCTTTTCTCCCTTTCTTTCTTCTTGTATGAAGCAAATGATATAATTTCCCCTCTCAAAACAACTTTCATTCCCTCCCACAGTATAAGTGGGTCTACTTCTCCTGTATCATTAATCTCTAAATAATTTTTGAGGGCTAATTTTATTTTAGTCTTAAAATCATCTATCTGTAGCAGGGAGTTGTTTAACCTCCATGTCTTCTGACCTTTCTCTAAGTCGAAGTTCAATTTTAAAGATATCAGAGCATGATCAGACAATGTAATTTCCTTTATGTGACATTCTGCAACCATTGATATGTGGTTCTTAAACATGAAAAAATAATCAAGCCTTGAATATTTACAGAAAGATTTTGAAAAGAAGGTGTAGTCTCTCTCTTTCGGATGAAGGGCTCTCCATACATCTGTCAGCCCTATTTCTTTCATAGCTCCTCTCATTATTTTGGCTGCTTGGTTTGAACTATGTAGTCGAACACTTTGTGTATCCTTACTTGGGTCCATTATGAGGTTAAAGTCACCAGCGGCAATAGTGACTCCTTGACTTTCCAATACAATCATTTCAACAACCTTTTTAATTAAATCTGGACCTTCTTCAGGAGGATTGTAAACATTCATAAATGAAACCAATACATGTTCAATCATTCCCACAACCATTACATATCTGCCTTCTTTATCTGCAATTAATTTCTTCAGTGTAAAACCTGTTTGAGGCATTATTAAAACTGCAACCCCTCTTCTACAAGATTTATATGAAGAGTGATATACCTGGGCATTCGTAAGTTTCTTAAGCTTTTCATGTTCTGATGATACGAGATGTGTCTCTCCTTTTTCTTTTTTAAGCTTTACTAGTAGTTTCTTACGCTTAATTGGGTTATTGATACCATTCACATTATATGAAATTATATTTAAAGCTTTCATTTATTAGAAGAGGGGTTTGACAGGTACAATTGATTAATATTTTTTATATCTTCCTTGTTAGTTAATAAATCCTTGGTCCTACTACTTTTCAACTCATTGTGATAAACCATAAAAAGTGAACAACATACATAAATCCCATCTACAAAAATAAAGAAAACCTGACTTCCAAAGGTAGCAGTCCCTACAAGACTGCCTGTAGATTGATGATTCCCTAAACAAAAATAGGAATCTGGGGCCTCTAAGAATTGCCCCAATTGAAAAAGCAACAGCAGCTTATCAAACACAAGCTGCATTATATATGTCACTGTGAATACCCCCCCCACCCCCCCAAAAAATGTCCTTGTCCTTTCTTCATCTTTGTGCAAGTTGTGTGTGTGTGTGTGTATATGTGTGTGTGTGTGTGTGTGTGTGTGTGTGTGTGTGTGTGTGTGTGTGTGTCTCAGTCCATATGCATTTGTTTGTGTCGGGCAAGTTCTATCACAGTACCTTTAGGGCTCGGATAGGTTTCCTCTCATCTCCTTCAGCAGATCCTCAGCAGTCTTATATTCTTCTCTCTGCCTCCCATGCTCCTCAAACGATGCTGCTCCTGGTGTGTCTTCGGCTTGTAGCCTGGCTCCCTGGTCTCCTTGGTGTTGAACTCCGCTGAGCGTGCCCCGTGCGTGAAGGGCTGCCGCCGCCTCCCTCGCCGTGTTGTACGTCTGGGATCCCTCGCTGCCAAATACCTTTAACTTCGATGGGTAGATAATATGCGATTTCACCCCAAGAAAGGGAATTTGCTAAATTAAAGGCAAGGGAAGTTTATTTATAAAACACAATTCATACACAAGGCAATTCAAGGTGCTGTGATGCTGACCAATAAAGTCTTAGTTTTACCACTGACTAAGGTTAGACCTATAGCCTCTGTAGCATGTATTGTCCCATGCTGACAGCTTCTAAAAATAGTTTTTTACTAAGTAAAAACAACCATCAATTTTGAGTGCAAAACTGCTCCCCCTGTGGTACATTATGAAACTGCAGTATTATGGAAGGCCCATCAAGACAAATACTTTATATGAATATTTGTCAGCAAACATCACTGCTCTGTTACATTACAGATAACATTGATGCAGATAAACCTGAGCATGATTCTTAGTCAGAGACAATTATATCCGTGATATTATGGGTTTAATATCAGAGGCGGACAGAGTACATAGCTTCATTACTTGAGTACAGATACGCCTTGCTGAATTTTACTCACAAGTAAAAGTACTACAGTCAGATGTCTACTTAAGTAGTAATTACTCACATACTCTTTGTCTCTTTCTGTCTGACTTAAATTCATGTTGCCACTTGTTGCATTTAATGTTTGACTTTATAATGTTATTACATGTCAAGAGTAGCGTGAGCCCAGAATTCATCTGAAGGAACAATCTTTCTGTTCCCACCTTTTGGACATTCTTTGAAACAAAGCTACACAAAACAGACTTTTTTCACCTGTTACTATGGTAACAGGGTGGTGATTGTTAAGCCATGAGCCATGAAACAGAAATAAGCAAGACTTTCCCTTAATCCTGCGTCATGGAATACCTCCCATAAAACATGCAAGGCATGCACATCTAGATAGACATCTACCATGATTTTGTTTCAGAAAATTCACTCTGACATGTAAATATTATTAATATATAGTTATGAATTATATTATTAATATATCATTTCTGTGCTAGACATTGAGTCGGCCGTCTGCTGTGATCCTCAAGGACAAATTGGGGTTGTCATCAATAATACTGCTGTTTAAATGATGTCTTTATGAGGATGGAACTGCTTCTGCAGCACTCAGTGATAAGACAGGGTGTTTTCAGCGATTGGACTGAGGCGCTACACTGTCACACATGACATGAGAAAGTGAGTTATATAACAATTTTATCAATAATAAGATTAATCATTTATTAATGATACTGTACGTTATCAGACACAGTGTTTCCAACAACAGCCTCTTAATGGGGTTGGACTACAACTGCAACTTCACTGCACATTAGTGCCGAACCTTTACAATGTCATGTAGTTCAATCATGTATTATTATTCAAATTGCACACCAGTCGACAAAACGACCAACAGCAAGAACATACTTTTATTTCATAACATGTTTATTACTCCCAGTCATATCAAGCATCAGCTTCACAAATCACTCGGGTGCTGAGCTGAAGCCTAATAAGAATCCTTTTATGTGGGGGTTTTATTTATTACATGGAGTCAACTTAATACCGCTGTAATCACTACTGAAATATCTTAGCTTGTTAATGTTATCTAATCGCCACTAATATTATGAATAACTTATTTGTTGTTAGGCGTGCATCATTAGTTGCTAGCTGCACCGCTCATCGTGCCATCAGACACAGACTGGGTTCTGGTCCATGTGGATCAGAACTTCATATCCAGCATGTCCAGAGTAGTTAACCTTCTTAGCACCGATTGAAGCTTTGGATGTTGTCCTCTGATTTGCCAGTTGAAGTTATCCAGGAAGTAAGAATATATATAATAGCCACCAGGGGCAACTCACAGCAATCTCAGTACATTTTCCGGAGTAATTAATGGTCTCATTAGCTTCTTCAATAGAATATAGTGTCAAACGGGTAAAATGGGTGATAAAGCATGGCACATGTGAGTGAAATCAGCTGGTATCATCCAATCACAGCCTGATTTTTCTGTGCAGAGGTTGCATGTTACCCCTGTGTCTGAGTGGGTTTCTCCTCTGATTTCCACCCACCATCAAAAACGTGTATGAATGTAATATTATGAGGCACATTGGTTGGTCCCTTGCGGAAGCGTGCTTAGTCCCAGCAGCTCTGATCAACCCTCCGTCTGACCTCGCACTTCCATTGCGCAATTTTGGTTGCATAATGACAACAGAGATTCTTCCTTTCCAACGCAAGCTTGAGTCTTCTACACCAAAAGCACAGAGCGAGCAGTGTGTCCACTTCAAACACTGATGTACAACAATCAACCGTGCCTTTCCTATTCTCTCTTTACTCCATCAATATCATTTCAATCCAAAGCTCAGCTGTTTTCCAGGTAATGCTACTCTTGCATGGACAGTTTAGGTCAATTAAATATGCATTTTATTAGTGATGAACATCATTTGTTTTATTTGATGACCAGAGGGTATTGTGACAGTGACATTTCTAGGTTTGATGCCATCAATGCAGATGGAAAAAAACATGGCACCATAGGTCATCTGTACCACAGCTTATGATAACCTAGTTATGTTTTAGTGTTAAATGACCTCAAATAACAAGCATTTATGACAGCAGTGAAAAGGGAAGACAGGTGACTCAGTAAACACAGGACTTCACACAGACCACTGTTTGTTTCCACTGAGAGTCAGTGTTTTATGTTTTATGATCTCATTATTTGAAGCTAATTGTAAATGATCTGTGATAGTTTCAAATCCTTATCTTTGTGTCCATAGCAACAAAAAAATATGATAATTAATCGCTCAATATTTATTTATATGGCCCTATGCTACACCCACAAGACACCCAAAGTGCTTTACATAACATGATAGATAAATAGGAATAAAACTAATAAAATAATAATAAGAAAGTATACATCAAGAGTAAAAGAATGATGTCACACAGGATTACATGGTATTAAATGCCATTCTCACAAAATAAGTTTTGAGTTTAGATCTGAAAAGTGCCAGTGATGGTGCAGTAAAACTGGGCAACAGCAAAGGAACGATCACCCCAGTTTAGACCTCAACCTTTTTCACACGACCCAATGACCACAACAACCTGTTATGTTCTTCAAGTATCAAAATCCTATCCTCGTCAAATAAGGTGGTGCAAGGCCATTTATTGTTGAAAAAAAAGAAAGAAAGCTGCATTGTACGCATGTGAAAGGGAAGACTGACAGTGAGGTGCACTGCAATTATTGCGCCAATACAAGCATGAATGGTATCCATGGCACCACTATGCGAGAATAGTAATAGCAATGCTATTCATCAACTGTTCCATAAAATAACATGTAAATCCTAATTGTTTTTTATTATATTTACATGAGGAGGTTGAAATTAAATTGGAGATAAAACTGAACAGTGAGGCTAGTCAGCTGATAAAACTGTTGTGCATGACATCTTAAACATGGTTGTTATACCCCATTTCCACTCCTCAAAAACCTGTTATTATTATTCCAAACAAGACAATTTGGGGGTTATATGTATCATTTTCTATGCATTCCTGTTAGAATGCATAGAGATAGTCCTCCATAGTCCTCCATTTAATGTCCTCACTTCCACTTCAATCACATACCCTGGTAGCCACTGTCATTGGGAATGGTGTTATTTGCTTTTTTTCCGGGTTTACCTGTATAACAGTGTCACCCGGCAAAATGTCTGCACTGCACCCAAAAGGTTGGAGTATGACTGAAAGCACAAATAAGTAATAACACATGTAATATTTTAGAAGTGAATACTACATGGTCAAAAACCTAGTCATTCCCACGCCACCCCTATGGTGACACTGTATACACTCAAACACTCACCTGTCAGGTCTGATAGTATTGCTATCAGAGTGACCAGTGACCAAAAAGGTGCAATAATGACATAGTCAACAACAAAAATCACCACAGCTATGCATCGATGTAAGTTGTGTGTATTGCGAAGTGCAAGAGTAGTCCTATAAGATTCAATACATAGATTTCATGTTCATGTTCCTTTCATGTTCCTCACATTTCTTTCTGTTCACTATATTTTGTTGTTCATTAATTAATAGGCGCATGAACAATGGAGATTGAAAGAGAGGGGGTTAAATATGCTGCAAAGGGCTGGAGCCAATTGCAGAAGGCCTCAGCCTAGTGGGAAGCAGCTCTAACAGGTGAACCCCCCCACTCTTTTTCTGATTTACTTCTCACTGTTATCACTGTTACAACTCACAGCCTATTTTAAATACGCAAGTGAATATGAGGTGACAATGGCCCCGTTCAGATATACTGTACATTCAGATTAACATCTATCCTCAGTGATCTGATCATGGCCACAGCTGTTTACATGTGGCATTGAAATGCTTCCTGGATGCATCTCCTCTGACCACGATGTGGTCCTGAGTGGAGGTCCTTAAACCACCACTGAATGTGATTTCTGTGATCGGATCTGAGCATGAATTCGGGATGCAGTAGGATCAGTCAGACCTATACTGATCGGATCACTGGCAAACTGGGTACATACTCAGTTTGAATGGGGTCAAAATGTCCTTGGACAATTCAAGGACATTGTTGAGCTGCGTTGCATTGGTAATCATCAATAACACTTGACAAGTGATTAAATAGTGAAAACAAAGACTGATTTATAAAGAGGTGGTGGTGCACAGAGCAGTATGAGTCAAAGGCAATGTCATTAACCCATTATGACTTCCATATCTTTGAGTTTGTTACTGCTGTTGCTATAGCCTGCCATATTTTACCACTTATCATTTGATGTATGATGGTACTTATCTTATCTTACCCTTCCTTACTCCAGTTGAATCCCTTTGAGGACTACCAAGTCCTCACCTCCCCCTTTACAGTTGGTGATACCATGATGTATATAAGAAGCTGGAAATCTTCTACACCTTTGTCTTCTCGAAGCCCAAGGTAAGCCTTCATATGAAGGATAAAGCAGTAGAGAATGAATTAATGAAGACAGTACAAGTTTAGCATTTATGTGAAATGTTTAACCTTTTTAACCTTTTCCAGACAGTTAGATATATACATATAAATATACAGCCAGTGTTTCACATCTTGTTCTGTTCTTTCTGTTAGTTTAAATTTTTTGAGCCAGATTTTAGTATGAATGATTTTCCATTAATATGATTTGTTTTGTTGTCTTTGTGTTTGTTTGTTAGTATCTTAGAAGAGGCCGTGCAGTGGTGAACTTCAAAAACAAGATGACCAAGCTTACTATCCTCGCAGGTAAACATCACCATAATGCCTCAATGACCTCAAAACTCAATGAAATATCAAACAGTTAATAAATATTGTTAATGATAATATATTTTGTACATTCAAGGATACAAATATCAAATGTTTGTCTTTATTTTTTAAGGTTTGTGCCTGGTGATGTGCCATATGGGTAAGTTACACTTACAAGAAACATACAAGAAAGTTTCACTGATACTGACCAAATTGTCTTTACATGTTGATGAATGACTGACCACACATTTTCCTTTACCGATCTCCAGCAACTGCCAACAATCAGCTGGCGTGCTACTTTACCAACTGGTCCCAATATAGACCTGAAGGTGGGAAATACTTTCCCGCGAACGTAGATCCCTTCATTTGCACCCATTTGATTTATGCATTCTCCATCATCAACAACAACAACGAGTTGGTCACTTATGAATGGAATGATGAAACCCTGTACAAAGCCTTCAATGGCCTCAAGAGCAAGTAAGAACTTATCTTAACACAGTATCAAATGTTCTTGTTTAGAATATAAAAGAATGAAATGAATTGAACTACATCTATGTCTTTACTTATTTTTTTTATATGTATGAAAGATGCTATATAAATACATAACGTTCATGTGATTTACAGAAATGCTGCCCTGAAGACATTGCTGGCTGTCGGTGGATGGAACTTTGGCTCAGCTAGGTGAGTACTTTTGTTTTGTTTACTGAATATTTGAATTTGTCACTTATTGAGTTTGCATGATCTATGGGACCAGTAAAACTAGAAATAAATAAACTCCTTATTCTGAGATATAAATAAATCAAACTTTTGGAGTACAATTAAGTTAAAGTTTTTGTTTGCATTCAACACATTTCCCTAGGTTCTCCATCATGGTCTCCACTCCAGCCAATCGTAAGACCTTTATCCAGTCTTCGATCAAATTCCTGAGGACGCATGGATTTGATGGTCTGGATCTGGACTGGGAGTATCCTGGTGCTCGAGGAAGTCCCCCAGAGGACAAGGGCAGATTCACTCTGCTCTGCAAAGTAGGTCTTTAGCCAAACGGAACAGGCATATACAAATATACGGAAAGTGTCTTACAATTTGTCTTGCTTTGCAGGAACTTGTTGAAGCTTATGCAGCTGAGGGCAAGGCCACCGGAAAAGCACCACTCATGCTTACTGCTGCAGTGTCTGCTGGAAAGGGAACCATCGACGGTGGATATGAGATTGCTGAGATTGCCAAGTACTGATGCGTTTTTTTTTTTTGCTATTTTTAAACCTTGTTTTGATTTGTTGTAATCTGGATTTCATTTACATTTAAGGTACCTGGACTTCATTAATGTGATGACATATGACTTCCATGGAACTTGGGAGCGAACCACTGGGCACAACAGCCCCCTGTACCAAGGCTCACTAGACAATGGTGACCTCATTTACTTCAACACGGTAAGAGACTGAATGACTGATGAAACTGTGCAGTCATTTATGCATGGCATTCCACAAATGAATTAGTCGCAAACAAAACTAGTAGGATTGCAGATGGTTGCCATAATGAACAATTGGTGATGACGATTTTAATCAGTACTTCTAATAAGTGGTTATAAATAACAATTGATTTTTGAGTGTGTGGTAAAACATTCACTGAAAATAAGCCCTATTGTCTAAATCCTTCATCCATTCATTTCTATTTCAGGACTATGCCATGAGGTACTGGAGAGACAAAGGCACCCCTGTGGACAAACTGAGGATGGGATTTGCTACTTATGGTCGTACCTTCCGTCTGACTTCATCAAACACTGGTCTTGGAGCCCCAGCTAGTGGTGGTGCAGCAGCTGGTCCATTCACACGTGAAGGTGGATTCTGGTCCTACTATGAGGTAAAGTGTGAACAACAAGAAACACAGAGCAACGCAAGTAGAAGAGATGGTACATGGAGCAATCCAATGTCATTATCATCATCTGTCACTGCAGATCTGCAACTTCCTGAAGGGCACTACACTTGAGTGGATTGATGACCAGAAGGTTCCCTTTGCCAGCAAGAACAGTGAGTGGGTGGGATTTGACAACAAGGAGAGCTTTGAGATCAAGGTAGTTACAACCATAAAGAGTGAATTCCTATATCACGATATTTAAAATAGAATAAAAATGTCTTTACTTTCTGGCTAACTAAAATGCTCAATATTCTCAGGTCCAATACATGAAGAGCATGAAGTTTGGTGGTGCATTTGTGTGGGCATTGGATCTGGATGATTTTACCGGAAATTTCTGTGGACAAGGAACCTATCCGCTCTTGACCCATCTAAACAAACTCGTCAACGATGGTAATTCTTGCCTCTTAATATTTACGGAGCAAAAGTGATCATTGATTTTCAAGGTTTAACAAAATGCATTAATCAGCCAGGTGTTGTGAAACAGAGTGGTAAACTTTTCTGATCTCCTCTGTCTTTTTCACCTTACACAGGTACGCTTCCAACCATAACCACAACCAAGCGTCCTGGCGTGACTACCACAACCAAGAAACCTGGTGTTACTACCACAACCAAGAAACCTACAGTCCCCACCAAACCCCCCGTACCAGGACAAGAGTTCTGCGAAAACAAGGCTGATGGCATTTATGCCAACCCAGATGATCGCAGCAGCTTCTATGAATGTGTACATGGCAAAACCTATCTGAAGAACTGTGGAGCCGGCACTGTCTTTGATATCGGCTGCAAGTGCTGTGTGTGGCCTTAAGTGGACAGATTCCATTCAAAAATGAAATTGAAATCAAAATGCTCCACCAAAATAAAAAACTAATATAGCAAGTAAAAAATCATTTGTTGTCATTCTGTGTTTCTATATTTTGTATGAATACACTTTTACTAACAGGATGCAGTGTTGTGCAAGTTTGCTTAATTCATGTAAATTAAAATCAGCTGGTTCACAGTTTTTAAGTTTGCAGTCCCAAAAAAGTAGTTCTAGTTCACATTCATTTCTTAGATTTTCTTAGATAAAGGACTGCTCCAAATTTTTTTGTGAAACTGTTGCCACCCCAAACAACCACAATCACTAAAAATTAGGCAGATCTTTGAGTCTGGTCCTGTCAGCGTCCTGTTTTTCTCTCCACCGATACCAAGTTCTGGTTCATTGTGTGAACTGTTGGGTTTTGCTTTTCTCTCTGTAATATTGTAAGGTTTCTGCCTTACTATCCAAAGTGCCTTGAGATAATGTAGAGTGGCGCTTAACAAATATAATTTGATGTGATTTAATCAACGGGGCTCATCTCCTCGGGGAGTCTGTACCATGAGTCATGGGTTCTGATGGCAAAAGCACAGTCACTTTTAGATTGAAGCTTCATCTTTGGTACAGACAGGAGGAGGACTTTCCTGTTATGTTGCTCGAGGCCAGACACATATGAGCTTTGAAATGGACTGGTAAAATATTCACTTCCATTCTTAAATGCACAGTAAACCCAGTTTGGAGAAGCCATTGATTGATGTCCTCTATTAAAGTACAGATTTTTTGAAGTGTGCCTTTTGAAAGAAGTATACTGACTGTGCTGCTGGGTGCACCACATGCACTGAATGTTGCACCATGTTCACCCTAATAGCTGCCAGCAGGGACACAGGGAAAATTTGATATTAGTTACATAACAAAAGACTTGCTTAATACAAATCTATGCTCGCCTAAGTCGATATTACATTTGAAAAGTTTACTACACTGATGTGATTGTGATTCTCCAAACTGGCAAATAACCAGTAGTTGATAGTATGAAGCCTTTGGAATATACAGTACCTGTTGCTTCATCATGCTGTTGGACAGCTATTTCCTGAATGTAAAGAAATGTATCATGTAAATGGATTTAGTGTGAAGCTTGACTCCTTATATAATACAGCAATATCAGTAACAATGGGAGCTGTTGTGCCAGTTTCTCACTCATTCATTTCTCATTCGTTTGTGCCTCAAAGTAATTTGTATCTATGTTTCGGGAAGTGATAGGGGTGTGTCAGGACCAACACCTCAGTGCGGTTCATGATGTTTCAGACAAAGCAAGTGGAGACTTTCCCTTCCATCAAAACTACCCATTGTAGTAATATCACATTAACCTTGTCCTAAAATTAGGAGCAATAAAATTATCTTCAAACCTTTGCTGTGTGTAGGTTTTGCCTCAACTGCTTTCACACAATACCAAAGTTGTTAAGTTGCAGTTTCCTGGCTGAAAAGCATGGTGCTGTTGTATTTGTTTGTGTTTTATTTTAAAGTGTGTGTGGGGTTTTCTGTGTTTTAGAATAAGAAGTTTACCTGGTCAAGACACTGGATGTATAGTAGATAATTGATGATTATTATTGGGTTTTTGTAGTGTCAGGTTATTCAAGTGCTCATGTAAACGGAATAAACTGATTTCATTATCAGTCTATTGCCGTTATCGCTTTTTGAAAAATCTGTTTAACACCTAGGTTTCTGTCAATAATCTGATTTCTTAGAGACATGTATACACCTTAAATGGTTTATTTCAGTTACCCGATTATTGCCAGTAATCAGTTTATTAGTGTGCATGTAAATGCACTCAATGGGACCTGGTAGTTTGCTACATTAAATGAAACCAAAGCATGTGAGAAGCACGGGGACTAGATAAACTGGTTTGTGTATTTATGGTGTTATGTACGTAATTAGTAATCTTAATTTAAAGGGGGTTCTTGCAAATCCTTCATTGCTGTGTACTAATGTAACGTAGTGAGGTATATGAGGTTTTGTGTGAATGAGTTTGTTTAGTCCATATTGATGAGCACTTATTGATAGAAACGCTACATCATATACTTGAAATTGTCAAGAGGTCTCAGCAGAACCCAACTGTAAGCTCCATGTTTGCATTGGCTTTGTATTTTTTTAGTATAACCAGTCAAAGCTTAATGAAGTCACCACTCATTGCTGAATACTGTTTTAATATATCATTTTAATGTTTAGTGTAATGAGGTTACCACCAGCTGCTTTTATTATTGTAATTATATTATTGTAAAATCTCCAACAGTGCATCCTCTCTTCTCTTCTTATCAGCGTACTGTATGTCCATTGTGTGAACTGCTGGGTTTCCTCTCGAGAATGTTGTAATGTTTCTCACTATTTAGCCCATTTTATGTTTTCAAATGGTCGTCGATGTTCCATAGAGTTATCTTGAATGCGTTAACCCCCTTTTTTGTGACTACAACAACGACAGCAAACGGCACCAACTAAACCGCACCACAACCATGTCAGCATAAAAAAACAGGTGGGCAGCAATGGAACATGTTGATAGTCCATAGTCAGGGCAGATGTCCAATACTTGACAGATACATTATCAAAGTAATTAATCTAATGTACAAAGTAGAGCAACGCCACCCACAGTTGTTTCATAACATTCACATAACAGTACATTTGTCTTGGTTAATGTGGTGTAGTCTTGATCGTGTAATTTATTTGGAAAAAATTAAGAAAAAAAATTATCAGCCAATTAATTTTAATGATTTGACAAATTGTGCACTGACCCAAATTACAACCTGGCCTTAAAGGTACAGTGTGTAGTATTTATGGGTTTATATAACCCAAAATCCACTTTTTTATACATATTATGTGCTCCTGCATTGTCTAGTCGCTGTATAATAGTTTTTGTTTCATTTTCGTAGTGTTTCAAAAAGTCATGTTAAATAACATGACCGCGGACCGCGGTTGCATACCCACTGTTAGCAGCGAGACGCCATGTTTCTACCGGAGCCTGTAAGGACAAACGCGCGAGAACAAAACAAGCGTCTCTTTACTTGTAGCGGAAGTCCCGCCTCCACTCTCTCCGCTTCGTCTGCTACGGCCGCAGTAGCTCGCCCTCTCCTTCACCTCACGAACCTCATCTGCTGACACGGAGAAAGACAACGAGGACGACATTTGACCAGCTGCGGATACCGTAGCGCTCAGGGAAGGGAGGGGGTGAGCAGAGCAGCAGGTCTTTGTTGTAAATTTCAGCCTCTCCTCTAGATGACACTATAAACTACTTACTTCCCCTTTAAGTGAGCAGAGTGTTGGACCACTACACTGAGTCAATTATTATCCATACATGTTTCAATCTTTGCTGGTTCTTATCAGAACAACTTCTAACAATCATTCTATTGATTGGCTCCATTTATCACAGGCCTGTCACACCTCATTGTTCAACTGTACAGGCCACAGGCCAAACTAAGCTACTGTTGCTTAGTTCTCACATCTGGTCCCAAGGTGCATTTCCAAGGGAAAATAATCCCTCAAAGTTCCCTCACGCGTGCATGCGTTCTTTTCACCCACCTGATCTGTGCCTTCTACAACAAGCTGCTTATCAAAGAGTGGAATGATGACGTCCTTGAAAAGTTTAAAAGAGCCGAGTGTCCTTGTATTGCAGAAGTCCATGTAACAATAAATACTGCAAGTGAAGTTTGCTGAAATGGAACCCAAGATTTGGATTGTATTTTGCCATTCTGACCGTAGGGGGAAACACTTTACACTACAGTATAGTAACAACATTGTAAAAATATGGTAATGATTGTGTAAAATGGAGGTAAAATTATGGCAATAAGTCTGGTAATAGTGTGATAATAAGGAGATAATAACACAGCTATAACATATTATTTCAAAAGTAATGACTTTATTGTCACGCAAAGATCATTACCACATATGCTTTCTATTGACCAAGTTATTAGGTGATTACTATCGAAATAAGATCACGTTACTGTAATATTACACCATTGTTACAAATTATTACTATACTACTACCTTATTGTTACTTACTTACGGTCAAGTGTTTTCCGTTTTACATTAAGTGTTAAAGCTTGACTGCAGCTGTTAACATGAATTCCTCTTAGACATTGATATGGAGGTAAAAGGCAGACACTCCAGTATAACATGTCTTTTGTCCTGCAGTCTGAATCTGTCAAGCGCAGTCAACAACAACATATCACCATTACACTGATGAGTTTCAAAAATGGGTTTTAATGTCAAAAATGCTTGAGGCAACAATGTGCAAGTGGGTCACACTAAAGGTTATCAGTGTCCGGATCCCGTCCTTCCTGTCTGGACAACTTTGATCTTTTTTTCTTTTCTTAGTGGTGATGGTTGTCCTGCAATGGTCTACCACCATCAAACCCTGCTAATACAACATACCTTGGAGGGAAGGGGAAAGTTTGGTGACGGCATTTAGCATTATACCACGTGACTGCTCGTAACATGAGATGAAAGACTATAGTGGCATTACACTGTGGAAGCATTCTGCCTGTAACTTCCATCACATCATGGGAGACTCTGTGAAGAGCACACACAGCTGAGATGAATGCTGGAATAGCAAGCGCACTTGGTAAGACCTTCTACATGCTGTCCTGATCATTCTCTTATCATTATGTGCAGCGCTTTCTCCTGTAATCACATGTAAATTGTGCATCTTACAGTGGCTCTGCAACTCTTCATTCAGACTGGTATGCAGCACATTTAAAATGATGTAATGTTTAATTGGACTCAAGTAGTGTACTATTTATCGATTGATTTATTCTCTATTAATGTTGCAGCAACCACAACCAAACTGGTGTGTTATTTCAACAACTGGTCCCGGTACAGACCTGACGTGGGAAGGTTCCTGCCTGAAGATGTGGATCCCTTCCTGTGCACTCACCTGGTTTACGCCTCCGCGACTCTCGACCATACCAACGAGATCACCGAATACGAGTGGACCGATAACCTCTACGATTCGTTCAACGAGCTTAAGAACAGGTAACAAGTGGAGCATGGAAGTGGTGTGAACTGACACAAGCTCAGATGTTCAATGCCAGTCATGTTCTGTGTGCGTCTGAACAGAAACCCAAGACTGAAGACCTTGTTGTCAGTCACCGAGTCAGACGACAGATCACAGTGAGTTGACTCTGTGTTGTAACCTCTGTAGAAAAGCACTTATTCATTTACTGTCTCAAGTAAATCATGGTTGTAAAAACTGGTTATTTGCCAGTTTGGAGAATCACAATCACATCAGTGTAGTAAACTTTTCAAATGTAAATTATAAAAACACAGTTGCATTTCTAAAGTCTTAAAAATAAACATTTAAATGTATGTTTGAGATGCACAGTTACCAGATACAGGAATATACAGTATATTTCAGTCAATTATCCAAACGCTGCTGGTTTTAATTTCCTTTGTTACAAGAATAGTTATCGTATTTCCCATCACTGTTACTGTGAGGTACTGTATGTGCTCCTAGGCAACGCTACACTAAATAGTCAATAAATGATTCCCCCAAAAAATAAATGAAGAATAATTTTTTTTAAAAAGTAGCTTTCGAAGATCAACTTTCACTGATTTGTTTCATTTGTGTACTGCCAAATCACAAATCACATTATGTCAAGGTATCTGTTGGTTAAACCAGTGTTTTTCAACCAGTGTGCCGTGAGAGATCGTCAGGTGTGCCGTGGGAAATTATCCAATTTCACCTAATTGGTTTAAAACAATTTTTTGAAAACAAATAATTAATTATCTGCAAATAATAATGCCATTGTTGAGTGTCTGCGCTGTAGTAGTGACTGGCAGCGTAATCATGTAATACTATTGAAGTTTTCTACTACCTTTAACACCACATTGTTGTAGCATTTATGTTCAAGCTGTATTTTTAAAGTGGACATGTTTAGTGCACTTTTTGTTTGAAAGAAGATATATAAAAGATGATTCATTATTTTTTTCTTTGTGTTTATTTGATTCATATTCAAGACACTTCGATAAGAATGACTAAATTGTTAATATAGGCTACAGAGTTTTGTTTGGTGGTGTGCCTCGTGATTTTTCAATGAAAAAAATGTACCTTGGCTCAAAAAAGGTTGAAAAACACTGGGTTAAACCACAAATTAGCATGATATTTCACACAATAGCCTAACCTCAGTTTACTGTGGCGCACACAGTCTTTTATCAAGTACTTGAAAAGTGATACTTGAACAAAAGTAAAAGTCTCTGACATTTTCTGTACTTAATTATCAAAAATAATTTTCTGATATAAAATGTGCGTAAACGTATTAGAAGTAAAAGTATTGCCGAGCGTGGCCCCTGACGGAAATGGCTGAAATCTGTGGCTAACAAATGAGCGGCTAATAGATGGTAACAACTAGCGACAACAAACAGGCATTACGTCACCACCTTAACTTTTATTTTGTAGTAACGTGAAACAAGAAGATGGTTAAGGGAAATGTATCGTAGAAGGAGAAAAAAATACACATTTTATTAAGGAAATGTAGTGTTGTCAGAACTATAAATAACAAAATAAAGTACAGATATGTTAAAATTCTACTTAAGTACACTAATGAAGTATTTGTACATTACAACATTGGGTGCACACTATCCACACTCACTGTCGTTATTACCTGCTGCAGGTTCTCTAGCATGGTGTCCAAACCTGCCAACCGTCAGACCTTCATCCAGTCTACGATCACATTTCTGAGGACTCATGGATTTGATGGGTTGGATCTGGCCTGGCAGTATCTCGGGGCTCCTGGAAGTCCTGCAGAGGACAAGCACAGGTTCACTCTGCTCTGCAAGGTGGGACTAAAATCTGCCCCCACTATGATTCATAGCTCGGGGTTAATGTTTTCTATTTCTACACTTTTTCCTCTCAATTTAACACATTTATCACAAAACACAGGATTCAAGTGGCCTCAATATGATCATTAATCAAAAAGTCTCAAATGTATAAATGTACATTGGCCCTTAATGTTGTTTTGCTTTTGTCAGTTGGATCAAATTGTACATCTTTAGCATGAGCCAAAACCAATGCCCCATAACTTGAATACTATTTTCCTGCCATTCCAGGTAAGGGGGAGGTTCAACATTTGAATGCATCCTGAAGTTCTACTTCTCATAGATCAAATTTACTACAGTCGCATCATTGCACCGGTTATGTCATGCAAGTCTCAGGAATCTTGACTTTTGGTGTTTTGTCTGTGGAGACACAGAGTGGTGTCTTTTTTCATCCTGACTGATGGAGGGAAGCTAGTGAGACGAAATCAAACTTCAGATAAAGATCTGGTCCTAGATTTCCCCTTTCAGAAAACTACGCAGGCTTACCCGAGGAGTGACGCGCTAGTGTTATTAACAATGTTTTGGTGACACACTGGAGATTTAAAGTAAATATATGGACGAGAATTTGAATTCTGAGAATCTGTGAATGGATCGCCAGGTTAAATCCATGCCCCTGGTCAGTTTCTTTTCAAGTCTTTCACTGTGCAATAGAATACTGTGTCTCAGAGCAAAGATGACAGCCGATCAAGCTGACGTCAGTGTTTGGATGGAAGAATAAGACACCTCTTTAACACACTGGTTACAATTACCCCATTAACACCAAAAGGATTATTTTTTTGTACTGGCAGGATATGTGAACCTGAGTTTTAAGGGCATGTCTTCAATGATGATAGTATTTTGTTCAGTTATTCGTTTGTTTGTTTTTTTCAAAATGTGACATACTGTATTACCAACTTCTACTGCCAGCCATTGTAAAACCTGTTCATAATCTGCGATGAAAGTCTTGCCATCTTTACCAATGAGAAGCCATGTCCTCCAGTTCAATCGTTTTTTTGGTCTCTTCAAGTAACAGCAGGTCCAAAAATAAAAAAAAAATAAAGATAATTTACCATTATGACGTGCATAAAATGATATCCAATCATACAAGATGCACAGTATGAAATGGTCAGTGATAAACTGATGAGAAGCTATGTTTAGGTTAAATTGGTCTTAATTTTAGTCATCTTTCAACTTGAAGGTTGTGGATTTGATTGCCGGCTTCGCTATTCTATATGCCAATGTGTCTGCATGAAAGTGTGAGTGAATGGGTGAATGGCAACACTATTATAGTGTGGTATAGTGGTCAGCAAGACTAGAAAGGTATTACCTGTAAAATACACGCCGTTTACCATTTATGAAGGAAATATTGATATGACATATTGTGTGGAGTGGATAGAAATAACAGTTGTAGCCAAGTGCTGATGGTGCTGCACCACCTTCCCGACTTCATTGGCGGAAAGGTGGTGGCCCACAAAACTTTGATGTCTGTCTTCACCTGTAGGATCTTCTTCTTTTTTTTTATCTCTGGTGTTTTATGAGAGCTGACATAAAAACAAACTCTTTTAATCTTTACATTAACTTTACATTGTCCAACATGGCTGATCTTAATCTTCTCCTTCAGTCAAATTATTTCTATTTCTCTCTCTGTAAGTTATTATAAACAAAACGGTTACAATCACTGACTGAAATGAGTTTCCATTGATTTCTAGGAGCTTTCAGAGGCCTATGAAGCTGAGAGCAATGGAGGCAGTCACCCACGGCTCATTCTCTCTGTGGCTGCAGTAGCACATCCAGATGTCATTGATGCAGCATATGAAATCACTGAAATGGCAAAGTAAGATGACTATTCCCATGACAATGTTTTTTGTCATTCACTTCATTTTTTTTTTTTTACTATATTTGTATTACACCTGTCCTCTCTGTATTCTATGTGTGTGTGTGCAGGTACTTGGATTTTATCAGTGTAAAAATGCTTGACCTACATGACGATCAAGAGGGAACGACAGCCCACCACTGTCCACTCTACTCGAACAACAATGCTAACATAGTAAATGGATTTTTTTTTTTTTTTTTTAGTAAAGCCCAACTGTTACCTAATATCATTATTTGATCATCAGTTACTTTTCACAGGTCCAAGATCACTAATATGTATAGAATATCCAAAGAAATTGGTTGAACCTCCTCTAGAGGCCAAACATTTGCAAAACTCAGTCACCTCTTTGATTTACAGTTAAAACTGCATGAGTTCTTCTAGTCAGAACTCCGTTTCACCAAAATGGTGTTCTAGTGTTTAGGTTAATGTACATCTGCTGATCAGTAGGTTTAAAAATATACTATAGCCCTTCTCTGTACTGCTGGAAATTTTAGAAAAACAACATTTTCAATTTATTACTCTCATATATTAAGGCTTGAGTCAGTGATTTGTTTATAAAATATTTCTTATGTAATTTGTTGAAATCCTCCTCATCGCCTGATCGCCATCAATGATCACATCAGTGTAGTCAATGTCAGTGAAATAAAAGAAAAGACGTTAGTGATGTCCACAAAATCTATTTATCTAAATGTTTAGTCCATAACAAAATAGAAACTGGAATTCATGATTTTTGTACGCATTTTTGCAACAAATTTTTTTTAAACTTCAGGCAACATTTATTTGGTTTCCAGTTATTATGTTGTCCTCCAGGATGTTAGTGAAGGTAACTCAACATTAGTGAACAATTTTACTTCAAATAGATATTGTTCTTCTTCTGCAACAAAATGGAGGTAAACCATATGGACTTAGTGGTGTGGTTGTTGGTGACAGTCAGGCCTCCTTTGGGTGTTTTTGAAGTTTCTCTTCTCACTTTCCTGTCAGGATTATGTGATGCAGTACTGGTTGGAGCGAGGAGCCCCAGCAGGGAAGCTGTTGCTGGGTTTTTCCACCCGCTCCCGTTCTTTCAAACTCTCCACCAATGTAACAGACCTCGGTGCTCCGTACAGTGGCCCTGGTGACCCGGGGCCCTACACCCAGCTGAGGGGCATCTGGTCTTACTACGAGGTAACAAATGAACATTTACATGGCTACTCTCAGTGGGGGGATCACGCATACTAACTTCAGGAGAGACATCAAATTCTGTTCTTGTTTTAAAAACGATTAGGATTCTAATGTATCTCGTTTAAGGGGGTGCTGTATGTAAGACTAGCATTCACTTAATATCATGTTATCAGTGACCTGCTCTTCCTTAGTGTGGCTGAGGCACAGCTAGGTGTGAGGTGACAGACCGATAAAATAAACACACATGAGCCTGTTTGGTGTTTTAATTACAGTTGTCCGTGTTATAATTTAGATTTTTTTTTTGATATTACTAGATTTATTTTGCATCATTGATGTGTTTTCATTGAAGTATACATCGTTTCATATCAAAACACTTTTGAAATTCTGTTAGATGTCATGACTGTCATGAATATCTTACTATTATGAAATATTATAACTTTAATTTTATAGTTCTTTTCTCTAGACCGGCCCCTTCTTGACCAGACGAGACACTCATTGGCCTCCAGGTCATTTGACTTTGACCCCCCGACACCTGTCGCTATATACAACTGTTGTTTTTTTTTCCTTTTCAGACCTGCTCTTTCCTGAAAGGTGCCTCAGTTCAGTGGATCGACAATCAGAAAGTTCTGTACGCTGTCAAAGGCAGTCAGTGGGTGGGCTTTGACAACCAGACCAGCTATGATGCTAAGGTACAGTATATTTATCTACTGTTAAACTATTAGGTTTGTGTGAAGTCCTTCTCTCTAGTTCCATTCTTAACACATCCTTCTTGCAAACACGTGCACACAGAGTTCATGCCTCTCCCCAATAATCTCTTTAAATTCATTCAACCCTAATTAAACCACATTCTGGATATGCTCATTTATCTGGATTCACACAGAAGTTGAATAGATTATTCACTAGCCTGTACCCATACCTCTGTGGAGTTTCATGAAAATCTGTTGCTATAGTTTTTCCTTAAACCTGGTAGCAAACAATTCAACAAATGGACACAGTTGAAAACACTGCTGTCTTGGGGAATACATTAATCATAATAATGATAACAATTTTGAGCAATACAGTAGCATTTGAGGTACAGAAGAGCATTTTATAGAGTTGGGAAACAAAAATAAAATATACCACAGATGGAAAAATAATAGTAGAACTGCTGGAGCTTTTTAATTAACCTAATTAACCTGGATGAATTAAACTGTTTGCCTGAAGAGCTTTCCACAAGTATTCTGAACAGTTTGTCTTACAGGTGGAGTATCTGAAGAGCCGGCAGCTGGGTGGAGCTGCTGTGTGGACACTGGACATGGACGACTTCTCTGGGCAGTTGTGTAAACAGGGCAAATATCCACTGATATCGTATCTAAAACATCAACTAAGTGAAGGTGACCTATAATCCATATTTCTTCCTATAAAAGTATTTGCAAAGTAATTCCTGAAGTATATTTCAAAGCAGTGGCTCATGCACTGCACTGAAGAAGACCATTCAGTTTGGTCTCGCACAAAAACTTGCTATTTCATTTTTCTGTGTGTAAGTGGAAACGTCACACCTATACAGTAGAAGAGACAGTGTATGAACTGTAAATGGGCTTCCAAAAGTATGATGGCTTCCCATTCCCATTGAGAGGAACATAGATGATAAAGCATGGCACAGATTCTTGTAGATGACACCATTAACTAGATAGACTTTATTGTATTGCATACACTACATATTGTAAATTAAAAATACAGCAGACACTAGTTAACTGCAGAGTATGGAGCTCAATTACAGGAAATTAAATTCAGGTTAGTTCGTATTTGTTCATTCTCTCATTGCAAGTATACTAGACCTCATGTTTTCAAATGGTGGACTGTCAATTTCAAAAATGCTCTTCTGGGTTTCAAAGTGAATTTCATTCTTGTTTTCTAGACTGGACAATACAGGGGACAACTTCTTCAGGAAATCCCCCCACAGCCTTGGCTTCTCCTTCTCAAAGTACACAACACACACAGGGGCATATCACCACCAGCAATGTCGGTGGCACTAGCACAGCTAAGCAGGACACCGGCTGCTTCCACTCCATCACCGTTGCATATCCTGACAGTGACTTTTGCACACGCAAAGCGGATGGATTATATGAAAAATCACGTGAATCAAAGACATTCTACAAATGTGTGCAGAGGATGACGTACATCATGAGATGCCACACGGAGACAGATCACAACAGCAGAGAGCAAATGACGCCATCAAAGACTTTAGTTGTAGTCAGCTTTGTAGCAGCCACACACTTCTACCTCTTATGTTTGTGGAGTGACAGGTGAATGTTCAGTGTTTTCAGACAGTCTTTTTCTGCTTTTTCATACTTCATACACTATGTCATATTTCATACATCGCCTCTATTACTGTAGACTTGTGTAGCTGTCACTTGAATCAAACTGGAACCAGTGTGCTGGTGTGCTGCAGCTTGATATTCCTGTCCTTGGTTAGAATGTGTAGGAGATTGACAAGGATGAATAAATAAATCCCCACAAATGAAATTTGAATCTATTTTTACATTGCAACTACATTGGCCCTTGTGTGTACACATGGTGGACTGCCAATTGAAGTACACTATTTTGAACTTTGTCAAGGTGCCACAATGAACATGTGTGGTGATCTGAAACAACAGATGACACAAATGAATATAAAGCAATATGTATCAAGGCAACTTCTTAGTCTAACAAGGTACTGCATGTCAGATTCAGGCCACCTACAAGCACATACTGTTTACTGTCTTTTACTGACCTCTACTGGTCAATCATGTTGCATTTAGTCATCTTCAATGAAATGAAACCAACCATGACTGCAACAGGTTCAACAGGTTGATGAAATCGTAACTATGGACATACTTTGGCTTACACAAGCTCAAACAAATAATTAACAGCGCGCTAACTTATTTTCATACATATTAAACCGTTCTCATTATACACCGATAAGTAGTACATATATTTTTGGCAAGTGAAGCTAGTTGTTTGGGAAGGAGATGTAGGCTTTAATTATTTTAACTGAGTTTGTGAATGCTTTATTGTTGAAAACTTTTACCCTGCCTAAATAAAGAGCACCAGCAGAGGTCCCCATCACCCACAGTCAAGACTGACATGGCTTAAAAGAACCTACATGTTTACATCATGTGCAGAACTCACAAGCTACAGCTCAATTTCCCATGGCGCCGATTCAATCGATTACAGTATGACAGAAGAGAGATTCTCACATACAATTCCAATTCTGAGTTTTACTGATGTGAATGCCAGAGTGGCTAAGGTTGGTGAATTTCTACCAAATAAGCATGATCCTCATGATTTGGTTAAGCAATCTCAGAGTGACTGATTTTGAAGCCCGTCTTGTACTAGGGACTGTCTACCACAGAACCTTCCAAAAGTAATTGCAAATGCATTGCAAATGTTCAGGAACATAAATTGTGTTAGATGTTTTGGGAGTACCATCTTTCAACTTAGAGAGGCTTGTTGAGCTGAAAATGAAGGAAGAAGAACATTATGTTGGCTTTGAGAATAGATTGTTGGAAGCATTCCATATGTCAGCGGCATCTATTGGAAAAACCTTGCAGAGGAGAACAGGAGAGGGTGTTGTCTGCTATGGGTGTGGTATAGTTGGCCACTTAGCGAGAAATGGCCAACACAAAAGACTAAAACTTTGAATGCCATCAACCAGGATACTTAGCGAAAAATTGTCACAATGAACAGATGACATATTGTTTGTTTTTCAGAGTGCTCGCGTCCAGAGAGGGCTTTTTAAGTAATGGCTAAATTACTGCTATTGTAAAGGCCTTTGGGACACAGCCACTCAGTACAGACATATTTATTTGATCTAGTAAGATATTGCCAATTTGTGGTAGGGCCTTTTTTTAAGGAGTCTATAGGATCCAGCTGACATGTAGTAAGTTTGGAGGAGGAGAGGTTTATAGGGGTGAATTTATTCAGTAAATGTATAGCTGGAGCCACCACTAGGTCTAAGTTAGTCGTATTAAACTGTGTTTTGGAGGGTAGGATCTTCTCTTGTTGTTTCTATTTTATCATTAAAAAATGTCATTATACTACTCAGAGATAGAGGGATTGATCGGTTTGTTACATTGTGGCTCTCTGTTAGCCTTGTTACAGTGCTGAAGAGGAACCTGGGGTTGCTCTTATTTTTTTCTAAGTGAGTAATAAGAGGTTCTTGCGTGTCTCAGAGCTTTTCTATATGTATCAAAGCTGTTCCTCCACGAGACATACAGTAGATACTGTTATTAGGTGTGGAACGCCTTGTTCTTTCTAACCTCTGGGTATTGAGTTTTAACGCTTGAGTTTGGGCACTGTACCACGGAGCAGACTTGTCTCGGATGATAACCCTCTTCTTCAGAGGGGCAACAGTGTTTATAACTGTTTGTAATGTTGAGTTTGTAATGTCCACTAGAGGGGTTTGTGCTGTCCACTATGAGTTTGTGCTCATGTTTCTATGGTCTTCCTATAAACAGCGACTGTAATAATGCTGCTGTTTAGGGTCAGGGACATTAGTGATTATAATTTCTAATGAGATCAGACAGTGGTCGGATATCAAGGGATTCTCATTAAATACTTCTAAGTTATGTATGTCAATACCATATGTTAAAATTAGATAAAGATTAAAATTACTACTTAATTTCTCTTTTACCTTATTTTGCCTCTTGTTTAGATCACCCTAGTATTTTAGTCTTCAGTGTTTTCCCCTACTGCTGTTTGAGTTCGATAATAGCTCAAAATTTCCACCTTGTGGTTGCGCCTGCTGCAACTCCATAGTATTCAACTGTTGTGGCTCACATATCCATCCATCCAGCTATCCATTTTCTACCGCTTTATCCTCCACATGAGGGTCACGGGGGGCGCTGTGCCAATCTCAGCTGACATAGTGCAATCGGCGGGATACTCCCTGGACAGGTCGTCAGTCCATCGCAGAGCCACATTTAGAGACAAACAAACATTCACTCTCACACCTATGGTCAATTTAGAGTGTCCAATTTACCGGCTCACATGTTGTATTACTATGCACTCCCGTTCAAAAGTTTGGGGTCACCTATACATTTTTTTGTGCGTCTTTTATTCATCAAAAGAGTTCCAAACTGAATAGAAAATATAGTCAAGACATTGACAAGATTAGAAATAATGATTTTTATTCAAAATGATCATTTTGCCCTTAAAACTTTGCTTTCGTCAAAGCAAAACTGTTTTCAGCTGTGCTAACATAATTAACAAGGGTTTTCTAATCATTCAATAGCCTTCTAACACAATTAGCAAACACAATGTACCATCAGAACACTGGAGAGATGGTTGCTGGAAATGGGCCTCTATACACCTATGTACATATTCCATTAAAAACCAGAAGTTTGCAGCTAGAATAGAATATTTACCACATTAACAATGTATAGAGTGTATTGCTGATAAGTGTAATGTTATATTCATTGAAAAAAAATGCTTTTTCTACAAAAATAAGGACATTTCTAAGTGACCCCAAACTTTTGAACAGTAGTGCATCTTCCAGTCTGACCTTGGAACTTCCAGGCTTCCATATGTCTCTGTTGCAGGGGCACCTTTGCACAGTCTGTACCTGGGGTCCTTTCTGGTGTAGTCGAACCCTGCCTCTATTGATCATGTACTGAGTGCATACTCTTGTGCAACCATGTATCAGTGTCTCTGATCCAGCTGTCCACTGGTAGGATTTCTTGCCCCGATGTAGGGGCTTGTCCTTCCACGTCCTGTGTCCTTAACACAGGTATTCACTGAGCCGTTAATCTTTGGGGAATCTTTGCGGCCCCTTCCTGATGTTCACCTGGATCTTGGGGGTTTCATTTGGGACAGTGGCCCTGACACTCACTGGTCCTCAGCCTCCCTTGTTCCACTTTAGTGTACAGCCTCATGATACTGTATTTGTACATTGTGAGAAGCTGAGAGCCAGATGTCAGTAAGATACATATGTTTTTTTTAAATTGATTTCAACTGAAAAATAAACTGATGCCAATTCTTCAGGTGCTAGCTGACCAGGCAGTTGACCTAACAATGGAAAACATGGTGTGTAATTATCCCGCCCTTTCAGGAATGTAGTACATAAATTAAGATCACACCATGTTCTTTCGTGTTCTTTCGTTTTCCATTTATATCCTTATACAGTATGTACGGTTCAACCTCTTTCTGTGCCCAGCTCTTATTTGCTGCCCAGTTATTAATCAAATAGCGAAAAATATAAATCTGACGTGTCTCAACAAAGCTCTCTACTCTGCTGCTGCTGCTCTTCCTGAAGAAAGGTAATAAGATCTACATCTACTCTACAAGGTCGATACATTTGCGTCACATTCTAGCATTTTATCTGTTTGTTGTTGTGATAAATAAGGGAAATAATGCATTGTACTTTGATATAATCAGTGAATTGTTACAGTACATCAGACTAAATCATTGTTCTAAAAGATTTAAAATGAAAACAAAGGTTTTTATAATAATTCAAATTTCATCCCTGCAGGTGAAAACTGGTTGAGCACAATGGCGAGACTCCTTACAGGTGAATACCACTTATTCATTCATTAATGTATTCTGTCGGTCAGTCATGTGATCAGTCGTTCAATTCAGAAATTCTCAGAAAGTAAATTATCAGCCTCGTAAAAGTCAATAAAACGTTTGCTGTTAATGCTCTTACTTATTGTGTCAAGCCTTTTTTTTGTCATTTGAGGGAACTGAACTGAACAGTCTGGTAATGTTTTATGGCAAATACACATACAATATAATTTACATACTTAAGTGTACATTTGTAATACAGACATACGTGCATCATAAACAATTGTATATATGTATTATGTTTAAGTCAGTTTTTTTTTTGCTTTTATTGGACAGGTGGCAGACATGCAGCAGATCATGGGTGGAATTGAACCTGTGGTCACTGCCTCACTGTTTTTTTCTCATTGTTTTTTTTAACCTGTAATGAAAATGTTTCTCTTTTTTCCAGCACTGGGTGTACTGCTTGTTCTGCATATGGGTAAGCATTAGTTTTGTATGGCAGGTGTCATCAAATTTAAGAGAACAGTCAGAGTCAAAGTGTCATTGCTGCTGTGTCTTTACTTTCCTTCAGCTTCCTCCTATAAGCTGGTGTGCCATATGACCAACTGGGCCCAGTACAGGCCCCACGCTTCCAATTTCACCGCGGACAACATCGACCCCTTTCTGTGCACCCACGTCATTTATGCTCTGGTCACCATCGACAACTTCAACCAGATCCACCCCCTGGAGTGGAATGATGAGCAGCAGATTGAGAGACTCAACAGCCTCAAACTAGTGTGAGTTTAGACTGGCAGCCAACATACAACTGGCATGGTTTTGTTAAGATAAAATATTTAGTGACAGTATTCATTTTATTTTGATACTGTTTTTCTGTACCATCTTTATATTAAAGCACACAGGGCCTAAATTCCGCACTTCTTCTATACATTACTTGTTATCAAGTTGTAATTGAAATTCATGTCCACAGTCATTGGTTTATTAATCCATATTGTACATTGTACAGATAGATAGATAGATAGATAGATAGATAGATAGATAGATAGATAGATAGATAGATAGATAGATAGATAGATAGATAGATAGATAGATAGATAGATAGATAGATAGATAGATAGATAGATAGATAGATAGATAGATAGATAGATAGATAGATAGATACCATATGGGTTTCCTCAAAGCACAACAGAAGATGTCAATTACAAATCCATGTTGATCGAGAAGCGTGATCCACAGATGCACACAGCCATAAACATGCATGTAACAAACCACTCAGATAAGAAGATAAGGATTCCTACTCAGCGGCATCTATTGGAAAAACCTTGCAGAGGAGAACAGAAGAGGGTGTTGTCTGCTATGGGTGTGGTAGAGTTGGTCATTTAGCAAGAAATTGCCAACACAAAAGACTAAGACACTGAATGCCATCAACCAGGACACTTAGCGAGAAATTGTCATCGCACAATGAACAGATGACATATTGTTTGTTTTTCATGTGGAGGAAGGGGGCACAAAGCCAAATGGTGCTTCTCTTCTCTTAGGATGTCTGCACCTCAGTTTGATTTTCCCATCTTGTGTTCCAATGTTCATTACTGCATAATTTTAGGGACCTAAGGGACCAAGGTGGAAGTCAGCTACATTATAAGAGAGGAGTTTGGATGGATGGATGTGTCAAGGCACTCAATAGTTCACATAATATGCAGTATTTATTTTACAATAATAATGATAATAAAAAAAAAAAATATTAGTTTTGGTCTCACCAGGCCAAATCATAGTTATCCTCCTGTTTGTTATTATGGACAAAACACACCTGGACAAAACTTCTTATGTCTGGCCTTACCTGTTGGCAAAACACAGGTTTTTGCTCCGTGCTGTGACACAATAAGCAACCTTGGATGTAAGGGTTTACACTTTTCTCTGCATTGTTTTAGATACAGATTAATGTGGTTGTTATGTGCCACAAATCAAACTGTCTTCCTTTTTCCTGGTGGCAAAAAGAAAAACAGTGAAAACAAAGATAGTGTTTTGTGTTTCTACTATCATTTTTAATATCATGATGACAAGTTTAAGTGTCCCTGTCCCAGCTTTTCCAACTCTAGTAAGTCAGGCAACAATAACTATATATAAGATCCAGAAAGTGAAACATTTGTTTGACATTTGCGCAAGTTTAATCAGAAACTTGATTTGTTTGATTTGTAGTAATCCAGAACTGAAGACTCTGTTGGCAGTCGGAGGTAGAGCCAACGCATTAATAAGTCCGTAAGTTCATACTCCGCCACATGCCACACATATCCTCAATCCTAAAACCGTCCTCTAAGCTACCATCGATGGCACAATTTATTATTTTCTCCATTGCGCCAGATTCATCGCCATGGTCTCCAAGCCTGAGAATCGGGCAGCCTTCATCAGATCAGCAATCTCTTACCTGCGTACCCACAACTTTGATGGATTAAACTTGGCCTGGGAATTTCCAGGATATAAGCGCAGTCCAGGGGAGGACAAGCAGAGGTTCACGCTGCTGGTTGAGGTGAGCATGGCTTAAATTTTTTAGATCATTTCAAACAATATCACTACAATGCTACAGTAGGTAACATGAACTAAAAAAACAATGTTTAGTTGATCAGTGGTAAACACATTTATTTAATGATTCTAAAAGCAAAAGACATGTCAGGTAAACATCAGTGGAGGTCATAAACAGATGTGAAGGGTCTGAGGTGTTTTGTTCTCTGTGCCAATAGGAACTGTCTAAGGCCTTCGATGATGAGGCCAAAGAAAGCAAGAAGACGAGGCTGTTGCTGTCAGCCAACGTTGCTGCCATTCGTCGCATCATTAATGCAGCCTACGAGGTCAACAAGATTTCACCGTAAGTGATTTCTTTGTGCTCGTTTTCAAATTAAGGTGCACAAAAATGTGCATTACTGGCCATATATGTGAAAAACAGGCATTCTGTTGATATAAATAATTTCAAATATTCAAAAATTTTTATGTATGTGGCAGTATCTTGTTCCAGCAGACCTTAGTGCATGAGAGTAGCATTCAGCAGAAAGGCACAGATCTTTTCTCTATCTGTAATACCCTCCTTATTAATAGTTGGACAGAGTTGTAGTTTCCATATTTTTATTGTGTGTCCATCAATGGTTAAATAAGGTTTTACTGCTGACCTAAAAAGAAAACCTCTCTGAATCAACAGCCACCTTGACTTTATCAATGTCATGACCTATGACTTCCATGGATTCTGGGATCATGCAACTGGACACAACAGTCCACTGTACCGCAGCACTATGGACTATGGCACACACTTTCATCACAATATTGTAAGACAAACATTGGTCAGCATCAGTTTATATGAGCCAGATTGTGTAGTTACTGTCATTTTGTTCATCGTGTTCATTTTAAAGCTGTATCTCATGAAAGCAGGTTCAACAAACTCTGAGTTAAACCCTTAACTCTAGGTTGACCAACTCTGAGCTGTCAACTGAGTTTCCGGTTTCAGAACAGGTGATAACACTTAGTTAAATCAACTCTTACTTAAAGTAACTCTGAGTGAAGCCTGTGCATGAGGATATAAAAAGCCCTCATCGATGGAACACAGATAACATGATTCACAATGGAAAAAAGTGATAAGAAGACTCGATCCTCCTACTTGGATATATTAATGAATGCATATGCATAAAGTGAGCATATATTAAAAAAAAAAAGCAACATTGTGACAGCAGCAAAAGAGCGGCAGAAAATAGCTGACCAAGTCAATGCGTGAGTATAAATTGGAGAAAAAAATCAATGTTTTGTCTTGATTATTCCACTTATTCAACAATTATATTCCACAAGTGTGTTTGTGTGCACAGGTGCAACCCAACACCTAGTATGTTGCCAGGGTAACTGACTCAGAGTTAAGCTGAACTGGCTTTTTGAAACTGAAAAAAACAGAGTTTCCCTCATCTTAGGGTTAACTAACTCAGAGTTTTCACTAAACCTGCTTTCTGAAAGGGACCCCTGGTCTCGGAACCTTTATGACAACATTGCATGTTCAACATAAACAATTAAATATAATGTTGAGATCAAGCTGTTATTAACAGGAACCTGTCTATTTATGTGATGATATACATATAGTGTCCCGCTTCTGTTTAAACTATTTAATAGAATATAAATGAGTTTGTCATTTTTGGTAGGACTCTGCTGTGTCCTACTGGATGTCTCTTGGTGCACCTGCTGAGAAGCTGCTGTTGGGTTTTCCCACCTACGGGCGAACTTATCTGCTCAGTAGCACTGCAAATAGGCTGAAAGCCCCATCTAGAGGCCCTGGAAATGCTGGCTTATACACTCAAACTCGAGGCTTTTGGGCATTCTATGAGGTATTATTCATATCATACTCTGTGATCATTAGTGTTGTTGAATATTCTAGTAAAATATCACCACTTTTTTTTTAGTATGCCTGCAATTAAAATGTGACAAGTCAAAAGATGGTTACAGTTTCTCTCCCTAAAATGCTGCTTGTTTTTTGTACCATTACTTTTCTGCATTTAAATTCCACTGTAGCTCAGTATGACATGCTCATCTAAAGTGAATCAGTGATCCATTGGAACAAGAAAAACACATTCCTGAACAATTTAACAATTATAACTAAAAATGAATAAGGCTATCATCTGATCTAACATCTCATCCAACTCTTTGTGTGTGTGTTATTTATTTTTGTCTAGATCTGTACATTCATCCGTAATGCTACTGTGACTAGGATCCCTAAACAGAAGGTTCCATACGCCACATCACGCAATGAGTGGGTGGGGTATGATGATCAGCTCAGCTATTCCGCAAAGGTAATCAGTTTTTATCTTGAAGGTCATTGTCAGGGTGAAAAATGGCAGGTTTTATAATGAAAACAAGAAATATATTAACGTGTATGTATAATCAGTAGATGTAGGTGTTTAGGTCTTTGCCACTAATTCAATCATCATGTAGGTCGAGTGGATGACTGCCAACAAACTAGGCGGCGCTCATGTGTGGACTCTGGATATGGATGACTTTGGTGGATCGTTCTGTTCAACTGGAGCTTATCCTCTGGTCAACCACCTCAGAACGTCCATGGGTAACTCATCCTTCATACATGTCGTCGGCGCATATCTTTTTAGCAGTATTGAAGAAATTCCCATGCACTTTCAGCACAGTATGCGGTCAAATGACGTTCATTTAAATGACAGTTTTGTGTGTAACATCTTCACGTCTGAACCTGCAGGTTTTCCTCCAAAGCCCACCACCACTCCAGCTCCCACCACCACCCCAGCTCCCACCACCACCAGAGATCCTATGAGTAGCTTCTGCCGTGACCGCAGCGATGGTTATTATGTGAGCCCTGCTGATGCTAACGCCTTTTTCCGATGCTACCTCGGAATAACCTATTCGTTTCACTGCCAGACCGGCCTCATCTTCGATGAATCCTGCAAGTGCTGCAACTGGCCCAGGTCTGTTTAACCTGATGGTGCTGGATTACAACAGAAGCAGAATGTCAGCCAATTAAAAAAACCGCAGTCTCTTTATTTTTCTTTGAAGTTGATTCATCTGCTTCTATAGACAAAATAAACGGCCGTCTTTAATGACACAATTAAAAAAAATGCTTCATTATTAGGAGTTTTCATTTTTATTTCTTAAACAACACTTTATTTCAATTGCATAATGGTTAATGGTTAATGCTTATAGTATCTAAAGTATATGATGGGTTTATCAATGTATTTTACCTTTAACTTTCAATTATTTTTCTCAGCTTTGGTCATCACAACTGCTACAGTACATTAGAAAGTTTGGGAAATGCAAAGATTAGTTATGCTGAATCTAAGATAGTTCTACAAGAGGCATTCAGAGTTTGACACTCAAGAAATTAATTTGGGAAACTGCTTCACTGTTTAGAATGTCCTGTTATTTGTGTTTTACATGTGTCAAATAAAACAATATGTCATAATAGAGTAAGAAAACATCCCAAATGGAAATACTGGCTTCACTGATAACAATGATGCAGCCACTTAATTCACAAAATACTTTTCATTTGTGGGGCTGCTCTGTTTGGAACGTTTGGTTTGATCTGTTACACCACACAACTCAGTTTGAAGCATGCTGGCTTGTAAAACTTAACCAAATATGTTACATCTTAATAAATAAATGATCAATTATAGAGCCTTTTCTCATTTTTAACATCACAAAAAATAAATCAAAGATTTCCCAGATTGTCAGTCAACCAAGCAAAACCCTATCTCAACTCAATAGAAGATCCTACCCACCCCGTACAAGTTCATCCACCCCTGACCTCCAGGCCACTGCTGCAAATTTCCCCTAGCCAAGAATAAAAAAAACTACAGTCACTCATGTATTCCCGTTGCTGTAAACATATTAAATGAACAATGAACACAAAATAAACTCTGATGCACAAAACCACTTTAACCACTTTTGAACGATTGTGAATTTGCCTCCAACAGTTTCCAGTATGAATGAAGTCGTGGTGGCTTGTGGGATCGTATATGGAAGCACTTTGCCGCCATCTAGGCTGCTAATGTTGGGAAATTCTCCACATTTACGTTGGAAAAAGAATACTTACCAGTTTATTGGTTGCTTCTACTGCTGATATGTCAGAGTAGACTATATGTGACGAAAATTGTGGAAGTTATTTGCAGATTTTGTTTGTTGTTGTTTGTCGACATCCGGTAATAATGGCTATATAATAATATGGGTTGAGTGCCTTGCGCCTTATTAATTTGTGTCATACCGAATTTTTAATCTCAATCACGTACTATATTATAATGGGGCCGGCCCAATGTTCCCACAGCCCTATGTTACCCCATTTCTAAGGATTTTTTTTTTCACTGAAAATGTTGAAAATTAGGCCCTATGTTCCCACAAGCCTATGTTCCCACATTTCTAAGTGATGTTTTTTTCACTGAACATTTAGAAAACTAGGCCCTATGTTCCCACAATCGGATGTTCCCATATTTCTAAGATTTCTAAGATCTCAAAATGAAACCCTATGGCACCCCTGCGGCCCTGTGGTGAAAGATAAAGCGTTAGATAATGGATGGATGGATGGAAACCCTATGGTCCCACATTTCTTAAATTGAGTGTCAGCGCAGTCTTGGGATACATTTCACTGCTGGTTTTACAGGTATAACAATTCATGTGACAAATAAAGAATCTTGAATTTAATCTAGGACATTTTCAAAATTAGGTCTCATGTTCCTTATGTTTACCTTCAATTTATGCCCTATCATACCACATAATTTTTTGGAAGCACTTTAAATAGTAAATGAATGGGTCATTTTTTCCACAATATTTGGTGATAGCTATAACATGCGCACAAAAAACTATGGCGAACTACGTAATAGTATTTTGTGAAAGAAAGAAAAACTCTTAGAAATGTGGGAAAATAGGGTGGAGGTCAATTAATGTGATATAATGATGATGGTGGTGGTGGTAATGAATGTTGCACAGCAGAAATTATTATTCCGTAAAAAACAACAATAACGCCATGGAAAGTACAATAAACAAGGGGTGATTGTACAGTGATGGTCGTCTAAGCTTTAATTATTTCGTTATTACCCCTGAGAAACACAAACTTTCGGATGATTACTTTTAAAGTTAATATCAAGATGATTTGTGGGAAATGTAGTTTTTTATCTTTCGTGTGCTCTGTTCACATAAACGGTTTATTGAACCTACTCTGTACTCGATTACCCACAATTCATGCTGTTTCACTTCCTGGTTAAGACAACACGTAGCATCGGTGTGGTGTTTGTACGGAGAAAGCTTCAAACGTCGACTTTACTGGATTTTTTGTGTGCCTGTGTACGTTAATCTCTCTTTATGTGAGGCGTATTCGTTTAGCTCCAGTATAATGAAGCCACAGCGACGGAACCTGCTATTGTTTAGCCTCTTTTGTAGGCTAGGCTAGTTGATCGAGCTAACATAGACACGAATAACTGGTGTTGTTTACAATTGTTCAATCATGTATACATTGTTATCTGGATTGTATAAATACATGTTCCAAAAGGACGAATACTGCATTTTGATCCTGGGACTTGACAACGCCGGTAAAACGGTGAGTTGCACTGTTTTTTCGATTATCAGTATTCCTCTGTTTATTATAATGGTTCTCAGATGGAGGACCGTGGCTGCCAGGGCGTCTGTGAAAAGTTTCCCAAAATTGCGAACCTGTGGTCCTGGGCGGGCACAAGTCTGACATGACTCCTTTGTCTCTCTGGACCTCCACACTACTCCAGGGGGCCCTGTGCACTCTGGAGTACCCAGACCACGGGCTCCCCTGGGCGGACACAAGTCTGACATGACCCCCTTTCCTCCATGGAGCTCCACTCCGCTCCAAAGAGTCCAAGGGGCTCAGTCCAGTCTCTCACCTGGGTTGGGACTGTTCCTGCCTGTCGTCTATTTGTTTGTCAGCAAGAGAACACAAACGATATTTAATAATAACAATAAACAAATATTTAATCGACCAGGGAAGAACCTATTACATTGCATCAAGGTGCAGATTGGGTTACAAGCACAGTTCTGGGATTAACTTCATGATGCTATTTGTAATGTTTTCCTTCTGTAAAAATGCATTTGACCAAGTATGTAACAGTGTGCAAATCTTCAGAAAACTTTTGTTTTCTTCAGTCAGACAGATATCATAATATCAATATATGATTGTCTCATATCTTGCGATACCCTTTGATTCCCACCCCTAGTAAATACTGTAATTCATAATGCCTAAAGTCTGCATAAAGCTGACTGTCATCTTTCTCTCACTGCAGACCTTTTTGGAACAAACCAAAACGAAGTTCAGTAAGAACTACAAGGGAATGAGTTTATCGAAGATCACGACTACAGTTGGCCTGAACAGTAAGTGACAGTGGGTGTGATGGATTAGTGTGACAAAAAATCCAAGCAAAACTGAAATGTGCTGCTCTTTTCTGAAATCACACCATGGAGATTATGTGTTTGGTCCTATTTACACACACACACATTTTCTGGGGGTGTGGGTAATGGTCCAATAGAGAAATTATTCGATTTTGATGGTGATCCAGATACAGACGCAACTGTGACTCTTGTCATGAGCTCACTTTTTAAGTCCACCTCGCTTGCACTGTGATCATCTGATGCTTTGTATCTCTTAATTTACAGCAGGTAATTGATTCACCTGCAATTTTTTTTCCACAGTTGGCACAATCGATGTGGGTAAGGCTCGACTAATGTTCTGGGATCTGGGAGGTCAGGAAGAGCTCCAGTCTCTCTGGGACAAGGTGAGTGACACTTTTCTCAGGGGAAATCTTCAGCAGTTTCATACTGACACATACAAAGATATTTTATACATAAATGCATGTATACATACATTTCTTGCATGTCTCAGAGCACTTCATTAGTAGCCTGGACACTTAGTGCTCAGGTTGTCCCCGCTGCTTGTTGAGCTCAGTAACTGCATGTGAGAGTCTCCAAACACTCTTATTAGGAGCAATTTAAGATTACAAAAGAAAAGTGTAAAAATGCAGGTAAGTATAGCTTTAATTATAACCAACTTTAGGAGGGCAGAAAAAAACAAACTTAGGACCCACCTTCTGAACCAGGATTTTACCTGAGGTTTGTTATTTATTTGTAGTCTTTTATTTAATTTTAGGGTCGTCTGATACAAATTATTTTTATTCTACTCTTTAGTGTCCTTTAACATTCTTACCTCATATCTACTTATTTGCTTTATTATTTAAACTATTGGTTCACTTATCCATTACATTACATTATAAAATGTAATGTTACTACTTTTCTCTTTTACCTGCGTTTGCCTCTTGTTTCGGTAGCTCTACACATATAGAGACAAACAAACACGTGACATGTTATTAATGTGCACGTACATCTGTTCCAAGAAACTTAAGCGTCTCATGATACAAACGGCTTTTTTCCTGTGCAAGATACACCGAGCGATTTAAAAACCCCGTAACATCCGTTTCGGTGGAAGTCTTTTGCAGACTGCTATGTACTGTGTAAAAGCACCGTTTCCTGTTCGCTGTTTCCCTCTGCCGAATTAAAAAAAACAAAGACAACTTGGTGAACACTTGACCTTTCGTTTCTTCTGTCGCCCGCTGAACTCACAGATATTTCCACAACAACCTTGTATGAAATCTGCTATATATGTAAATAAAGAGTGATTAATTGGCTGGTTGAAGTTTAATGTTGGCAATTTAAGAAATTAAAAAGCTGTAAGGCACTTTCTCAGGCTGGGGATATACTGTAATTTGCTTTTAACCATGTCTTTGCATTGACAAGCTGTTGCATTTTGAAAGTGTTTTAAATACTGTACTACTCATGGTATTTTCTTGATGTAAACATGGCAACATACATCTACTTTATTATTTACTGCAAAATTGTTTCTGTCTGAGAACCTGCGAATCTAATGACTGGTGAACGAAACACCGCATCGTTCGCATATAATCTATAAAATCTATCGTAGTTCTCATCTGTCACCACATATTTTAGCAAGCATGTTTAGCAAAGTATATCTAACATTCAGCTGTACATTCTCCTCTTACATCCCGTTTTGTCTTCCTCATTGTATTTATAGTACTATGCAGAATCCCATGGAGTCATCTATGTGATCGATTCAACTGATGAAGCACGCCTGTCGGAATCAAAGGAGGCCTTTGGTGAGTAACCCAATGTAATTCTACGTCTACCTGTGTGTACAACAACTTAATCATATAAATCCTTATTTCCACACTGTCCATAATGTAAAAGTTATCTTTCTAACTCGTCATTACAGATAGAATTTACTTTTAACTGCTGTTTTTATTTATTAAGTTATTATTTATTAACATGAATGAGCTCCTAATGTCAAGAAGTTTTTCATGCAAACATTAGAATTGTTACCACAAGAAATATTGACTCATGAGAAATATGGCAGGGGTTATGGCTGCCACCTTTTCCCTGTCTTGTGGGTTTGTTTGAGCATTTATGTGTTAAGATATTCCTTATGGGCTTTTATGATTTATTACATTTGTTGATTTCTGGATATTTTTATTGTATGTTTTGTTTTTCCATAGTATTATACATTATCCATGCAACGTATGTGTAAATAGGATTAGTACTTACTTTAATACTTACTTTATTTGACAGTTTTACTGTATGTCAGCTGAAACTTATGATATAAAATGCTTTGTCATACATAAATAAAACAAAAACAAGAAGGCAATTGTGATAATAGAAGGTTTTTTGCTAATTGTTGAATGAACTCTTCCCTTACAGAGAAAATGATCAGCAATGAGGCATTAGAAGGTGTTCCTCTCCTGGTGCTGGCCAACAAGCAGGATGTTCCGGTACTCTTAGATCTTTTTCCTATTACTGGGACAATCATTTTTAAATCATCACCATCTTTGATCAGACATTCAGTCTTTGTTTACTCTTATTTTACATTTTTATTATGCCACAGTAAACTTGATAAACTTGCACATACAGTAGCATCAGTTTTCTTTATAGTATATCCATATATTAAGTAAAACTTTGAAATAAACTTTTATGATGTCCATTATGAGTCTGGACAGCTCTTTATTTTGGACTGTCGCTCTGACCGTTGACTGTTGATTCCTCTCTTCCCAGGACTGTATGTCAGTGCCGGACATTAAAACATCCTTCAGCGACTGTGCCCCAAAGATTGGCAAGAGGGACTGTTTAGTGCAGCCTTGTACTGCCCTCACAGGGTAAGACTGCTGCTCTGAGATGATAAAGTGCATGCAACAGGGATGTAATTTACTTCGCCTTAATATCGGACCAATCCTTTATTATCCATTATGGTTGTGGTTAGGATTTTGTCTTTATTAATTCTCACTGTGAGAGCAAACTGCACTGGTTTTCAGGATCAACACAACTATTTTGTTGTCTCTGCACACTGCATATGACTCTTCTGAACAAGATGCAACTACAAAACAATTGAGGACATGTAGGAACATGGACATATACAGTGTTGTTTATGTAGTCAAAAGAAAATAATGTGCCCAGGGACACACTACACAATGCCTCCTCGGTAAGGCTGTGTCATATCGTATTTTTAAAAATAATACTGGTGTTCATTTCTAAGTGATAAATTGTGGCAAATTACTGTGTAAACGATATAGCGTTGTGTTATGCATCGACAGCATTGCAGTTAAGCTCATCCCATTGTAGTTTTGGAAGGCAAACCCTGATCTGGCTTGCGTCTCCACAGTTGGGTGTGTGGGTTTGATGGCAAAAGCTGCATTGGCTGTGTAAAGTGGCATCATACCAGCACAATACGGTGTCGTCGACCAATGAAATTCAACGAAGAGGAAACAAACGACACAGAAAACACTGCTGTATACTGACATTATTTATTAAATAGGAATCACAAATGTCCTTGAATCATGAAATTCTATTACTTGACTAACTCATACTTTCATGTTGTGCAGGGACGGAGTGAACGAAGGTATTGAGTGGATGGTGAAATGTGTGATCAGGAACATTCACAGGCCTCCTCGACAGAAGGACATCACATAAGAAGTCATCCTTTCCATAGTGTGACCTGAAGTTTTTCCTTCCTGAGGACATTCCATGTAAACTCTGCTGTCGGCTGTGACTGTGACCTTCTGGATTCCTGCCTGCAGGAGTTTGTTAAGGACAGAACATGGCAGTATTTTTATCATCGAGCCGAATTTCCGATGTGCTCTGAGCCGCTGTCTGTCTTTTTCAATTGTTTTCGTTTTGAAGAGGGTGGTTCTCTGTTCTCAGTATCAAATTAATTTTATCCTGCATTTAAAGAAAACTGATTTTTCCTCCCTTTTTGTGTAAGATAGATCAACTAATAAACATATTGCAGATACTGTGCAAATAACCTTTTTGTTTTATTTTAACAGTGTTCTGTTTTAGGGTCAAGCATGGGAACATACGGCCATCATTGAGCCCTGACTGGTTAAAGGACTATTCTGTATCTATATATTGTATTGAAATCAGTTGTTAAATCTATATCTTTTTGACACGTTGCTCAAACTTGAACCTTGTCTGTGGCTCTCAGCTCCCCGCCCATTGGTTCCAACAGAAGATGTAAATCTCTGTAAAAAATAATAATAATTATAATAAAGCGTTTACTCAATGTGGCTCTTAAGCAAAGAAACCCCTGCCCTTCTAATAGGAGGAAACAGTTGATTTATATACACAAAGTAAGTAATGTCAAGGTAAACTACGTTGCGTAGATAAACCACTGGTAACGTTGTCAAGAACACTGATGGGCTCTTACCGACGGATAAGAACACGATACATGGTGAAAGTTTCCATGCAGCCCGTAAGCTTCAGTGAACGCCTCAACAAGACAACTGATTTGTGATGCCCCTTATTCACTATTCAGTAGATGTGTTTTGAAATATCCCCCGCGCATACATAATAATGTATCAGGGGTATCATTACTGCAAAATATTACTGTATGTATTATAAGACATAATATGCAAGATGACCTCACCCATGCTGCAGATGGCTCCTTGTCACACAAAAACAGATGTTTTGCACAATATGGTGAAGCGGTCTGCAACCTTTACTTTCAAAGAAGCCATTTTTTTTGCCTCTTCATCAGATCAAGTTTATCTGGATCTGCAAAAAAAGGTATTGTAAAATAACTTTTTGGTGAACGTTTTGGTGTATTCATGAAATTATAGAAAGTATAGAAAAGAAAACTTGACGTTTTATTGCATGTTTTATGATAGCTCTCATATTATGCCTCTTCGCTGGCCAGTTCATTGTCAGGATTGGGTTGACGTACTCTTGTGGATGCAGTTGGTGGGCTGTATAGAGGTAGGATGTGATGCCTTTTATACTCGATTATATATTAAAACAATTAAATACATCACCTTGATGTGTTCCATTTGAAATGAAAAAAAAATCCTTTCTTTTTCAAAGCTACAGGGAGCCCCTACAGAGAGTCTGAGGAGCCGTAGGTTACAGAACCCTCGGTTTGACCAAGGGAGACGCAGAGTGCCAGTATGTACGGAAGACATCAATGCTTATGAAAACATCCAATCAGTAAGTGTCTCAACCAGACAGTTTGCTAAAAAGAAAGAAAAAAAACTTTAAAACTGTATGCACCACCTGAGCGGAAGGGTGATAGAGTGAAGGAGCTGTTACACTGGACGTGTAATGGAAAATGTTATATCTTAGTATGTTACAGCATTATGTGCTTGCAGTCTTGTATTAAGTACCTAAAAGTGATACTTGAGTAAAAGTACAAGTATTTTGTGGGTTCAATTCCTGGCTCTGCTCATCCATGTGTCCTTGAGCAAGGCACTTAACCCCATGTTGCAGCGTGTGAATGACTGAATGGCAAAACTATAGTGTACAGCAGCTCATCAATGCTAGAAAAGCGCTATATAAATATGAATATCTTCTTTTTCTGATTGTATTTGGTAGAAACTGTTGGGGAGATTTTTATTACCAGAAGAGACGAGAGAGTTTCTGGAGTCGGTGATTGAAAAGCTTTATTGGAAACAGCTCTGAGATCTGAGGAGAACTGAGACAATGGCAAACATGAATGAGGAGATGTTAACAGTTGGGCATTTTCTGTCAGTCTGCCTGTGAATCCCGGAGTTAAGGTACGTCTAAGGTTTTGGAGAAATGGGGAAGTGTAGAAAGACGTCAGGTCCAAAATAAATGTCCCGGAGCCTCTTCTGCTTCTACCTAGAGTCGACCTTGGGGAGGACTGCACAGTTGAGAAATCGGTCCTTTTGTCCCAGTTGGGTTATGTACAACAAAGATATAATGAGGCACAGTCTGTAGACAAATGATGGGTGCCATGGGTTACCAGTTGCAGCTGGCCTTATCTTGAGTGTGTTAGGTTTGTGCTTTTGGGAATGTGAGTTGCTAATTTATAGTAACAAGTAACAAAGATAGTTAGACACTAGTACAAGTACAAGTTGCTAGAAATACAAATAACAAAGTAAAGTACAGATACGATACGATGCGCTCGCTCAAATATAACCTTCTTGCCCGAACAGCAGAGGGCATGATTTGATATCAAATCCTACAGCTTGGATCACTACAAACATTACATGTCCATAGATAACAGGTCATAATGACCAGTCAAACCTTCATGCTGGCCCACGGTGATATGTGTGGCATGGCGGTGAGATAGCAAAGTTTCATTCCTTTGTGGAGGAGTATTTTATGAAAGGAGAAAATAATCATTACTCTTCTGTATTTGTACTTAGTGCAGGTACTGTGTGTTATCATGATGTTATCCTGGCAACACTGTCAAGGTAACACCCACTGAGACCATGACTGTATGTCTTGTGGGACTGCATTTTAAACTGTAAACAAATTGTGTTTTTTTCTCTTTTAATATCAAATAACTTGTTATAATTTCATGGCATCGGGTGTTTAACATGAGCCTAAATCACTCACATAATAGGAGAAAGATGTACAGAAGCAAATAAAGATATAGCTTTCTTCAGCAAGTCATTTAGATTTTAAAATATATTGTTACTAACGTCAGGGACTTCCGCAGTACTTTTATTTCAAGCAGAAATCTTGCATCATGTTGATCGTCATGTAGAAACAGGTTGAACCGGATATATAATGGTGTAAATGGGAGAAACAATGTGTGAGCTGGAAAGAACATGGTGTGTTCTTAATTAATTAATGTACTACATTCCTGAAAGAGCAGGACAATTACACAGCATGCTTTGCATTGTTAGGTTAACAACACACCTGAAGAATTTGCATCAGTTTATTTTTCAGTTTCTGTTCTTGGTGTGCTACCACTAAAAAAAACTGCAGCATTGCATTCAGTGATAGCAGGTGTGTGTTTTCGATGAAGTGAGCAGACACACACACACACACACACACAGACAAAAAAACATTCACAGCATTCTCTCATGATCCTGGACCTTGACCTTGACAAGTGATTCGTTTTATTCAGACAAACTTGCGTTTTGCTTTGTACTTTTAATGAAATCAATTTAAAACTGTTCTGAATGAAAACCCCAAGATCCAGGTGTACATCAGGAAGGGGCCGCAAAGATGAACAGTTCAGTGAATACCTGTGTTAATACAGAGGAAGAGGATGCACTCAGGGTTGGGAACCACACACCAGGAGAATGTCACCTGCAGATTCCAGGTACAACATCGAAGATCTCACTCCATAAGAGCTATAGGTCCTATGAGCAGCTATGAGATGCACATCCTGTAACTCGTGGCCACGTATTAGCTGATACTCGTCAGTCAAACTTTCAGACCTACTTTGCTTCGTTTAATACTGAGATATGTCTTCACAGTTTGGTTTGTACATGTTTAATATTGTGTTATTTTCATGCTGATTCTGTCATCTATTATTACTCCAAGAAACGTATTTTCGTGAACTCTTTCAATTTCAACCACATCCATCTATCTGTACATTTACTTGTACGCTTAATTTATGGAGAGAGTCAAATTGCCACCCTGGCTAATGCTTCATGATCTTTTCATCTGTTGCTATGGTCGCATTACGCGATCACAGAGCCATAACTTTGTGTTGCGATGAGACTGACAGACACGACAGACAACACAACACAGACGACATTAAAAGGACCATGGGGCGGGGCTAGACAACTCCCAAGTTGACTTTAATGATGATCTGTGTTTGGCAGAGATGCACTTCGTGATACAACCCTCCCATTTATCTGGCCTTGGGACCCAGCACTGGATGTGACACCCTGTGGCTGGGGTCAATATAGAGCAGGGGTCACCAACCTTTTTGAGAAAGAGAGCTACCTTAAGGGTAAAAAATAATATGGAGGGCTACCATATAATATATTTTTTTTTGTTTACCATTTAAATGATTAATATTATGCATTCAACTGCATACAAATTCATTCCAGTGCTTACTCCTAACGATTATCAGTTTTTATAGACAATATCAAAGATATTTTACTGAGCGATCATACGGATACATGCAAGTGAGGTGAAGTGAAGTGAGCCCGCGGGCACCGTATTGGCTGCCTGCGGGCTACCAGGTGCCCGCGGGCACCGCGTTGGTGACCCCTGATATAGAGTATCCATTGGGGATCGGGGACCTTACTTCTGGTTAAAAGTCCGATTCTCTTTCGCTCGGCCATGGGCCTTCGCTTTATACTGGATTATATTCACCAAGAGCACCATGTCACTCCATTTCCAACATGTTATTCCTACTTTGGTTCGCTGGGTTATGGGTTTGTTGGGATTGTTGCTATAGATTCATCACAATCTATAACAACATAAGACGTGACAAAGGACGCACGTCAGAGAGCAAGGGTTGACTCCCCAGGGTTTGACACACCCGTTAAGTACATACAAACCGCACTCTAGACTTGCCTCGCCTCGCCACTAGCATAGTACCTGGTTCTCTGGCGAGGTTCCAAGCGAGCTGAGACGATACTATGCGTGACGTCGAGCCGTCACAGGAAGAAACGTCGGACACAAGAATCAAGCCGAACAATGCCGAACTGAAGATCAGTTGAAAAGAACTTAACAATCCTAAAAACGTGTTAATCTCCAACAATTACTAGGGAAATGTCTAAAATGTCAATATTAACAGAGGAGTCTGATGTGTTTAGCGACAGCACTGCTGATCACAAACCCTGCCACTGTATTTCAGTCCACTGGCTGTGTCAGACAGAGTCTGTGCTCCGGTTATGGAGGAAGTACTGAACACATTTTTAACTGATTCGAATGATTCAGTTACACTGAAAACAACTGCCTTACAAGTCACTAGTCACTTGTTTGTGTGTAAAATGAAGTCACAGCAGTTTCACGCAGCCGTGCAGTGATGATTGCCTATGTTGAGTAGGTACTATTTTGTAGTGGAAAACCAACATAAACCATGCTGTGATGAGCTGGGACCATAGATGGAAAAGAGGCTTTATATGCTCTTTATATGCTCTTTTTCATTGTAATATACTGGCCATAAGGTCATATTTTTCTGTCATAATGAAGCCGACAGGATAAATGTGATTTCTACTTTGAGGAGACAAAGTTATCTATATTAAAAATCATTAAGATGAGTTGAACCAAGTAAACGTAGTGCTATCTACCCTAACCTTGTTAGAGTGATTTTTTCCTAAGTAATAATTAACTACAGGCCCACATCAAAACTAAAAGTTAAAAAAAGTTAATTGAAAATTGTCCATCCATCCATTATCTACTGCTTTATTCTCCACCGGAGGGTCGAAGGGGGGTGCTGTGCCTACTCATTGAAAATGATTTATCAAGAAATTCATACTTTCTTGATCCAAAGCAATCTCTCCATAATATTGCACTCATTAAAGTTTCAAATGCGTACATCTTGAGGACAGTGAGGCAACGTAAACTTAATTTTTTATGGTACTAGGCTAAATTGGTTAAAATGTTCCTTAAAAGATTGGGACTACTTTGCTTCATTTGAAATTCACATGAAGGGTTTGTCGTGGCTGTACTCTCCACTTCAGTCCAATATCTGCATGCTCCCACAAACTCAGATTATGAGGTGTTACAGCATCTCTTACCATACCCACTGATAACACACTGCTCTCCATTACAGTCTCGCCTGTTGTGGCAGAATCCTAATGAGACCATAGTGAGTGTTGGAATAAGGACTTCAGAACAGCAGCTGTCTTTGTGAGTTGTATTGTTCTTGCAAGAGGAACACAGAGCATAGCGCATCAAGGCTGTCAGTGCAGTAGTTCTGGGTGAAGGAGTTGATGTTTGGGTTTTAATCGCCTGGAGCAGCAGGTGGGAGTCTGCTGATACCAGGCATAGAGACAAACAATGGAATTTTGGGGGAGAAAATTTATGGCAGGTGTGTTTCAAGGCTATATGGAGACATTCTTATAGGATTTGTTCATCACGTTGTTCCTGCAATCTTCTATTACACACCCTGTGACTATTGTTCATTACATTAACTGAGTAAGTGTATCCAAAGATTAATGATGTGCTCCACTTAAATCAACAGCACTTAACACTTAATCTCAGTACTCAGACCTGAACTTTGTAAACGCTTTAAAGATTTAAAGGATTTCTATCAAAGCAGGACACAGAAAAACGTGTGCCTCTATTTTCAGCAGGTTAAATTATTGTAATGGTGTATTTAAAGTAAAAAAAAAAGTCCTGACCATATCACACCTGTCCTTAAATCACTGCACTGGTGTATGTAAAGGGATAGATTCTATTGGTCTACAAGTTACTGAATTGTCTTGGGCCTAACATCCCAGAATGTCTAGTTATGAAACATCCCGACCCCTCAGGTTATCAGGGACAGGTTTATTGTTCCCAGGGTCAGACAGTCTATAAATGCCTGTGAAATAGCAATAGTTAGCTTTGTCTTGTATCCACATATTCAGAGTGTGAATTCATGCCATTTAGACACAGCACAGTCTGATTATAACCATGTTTCCATCCTGTGTGGTGTAGTACAGTACGTCTTTTTTGTGTTTCCATGATGAATAGTAGCAAATTAACCAGCCCCAGTGTCAGTATCTCATACAACCGCTGTTATGGAAATTGTTCTTTGTCGTCCCTTAATAAACAAGTGGAAACCTTCTTTGTCATTTACGACTCTTTATTCATTGGCTGTTCATGCAACTCTGACAACTCTGTTGCCTGCATGAAAGTGCCGCGGACGTCAGGCGAGCGAGTTATTTATACATTAGAACACACGAACATCACATATCAGCTGAACCAAGCTGCACTTTCTTGGTTTCTCTGTTATAACAGGAAGCAGCTGTCTGCAAAACCAGTGCAAACTGGCTTGCATACGGCTCTTGCGGGAACAAAAACCAGACAGTGACGGTTGGAGCATTTCACAATATTTATTTATTTTTTATTGTTTTAATCCTCAGCTATCATTTTAAGATATTGTTATGCAACTGCATGACTGAAAATGTGTTCGATACGTTGGTATATAATGTGTGACAGAGATTGTTGATTGTCAGGTGAGATAACCATTGATGGAACCTTTGTCAGTGATGAGTTAAGTTGAAAAATGTTATTTATTTATTTATTTATATATAGCTCATTACTTCCTACTTCCTTGTTCAATGACGCAAAAACACCAGCACTCCTCACTGACCCACATTCCCATACAGATGGTGTCTATCAGGGAAGATGCCTCACAAACATACTTCCTTGACAGCATCAGTTAAGTATCAGTTTTCTTTATCTCTAAGGAGGAAGTAAAATATAGTAAAATAGTAAAATAGTATAGTAAAATATAGGGCCATGATCGGCCACTGGCCTCTGCAACCCTGGTATTCAGGTTTATCTCATATAGCATTTTACTGGAAAAAGTCCTTTTCATACTGCAGTGGAGCAGCATAATCTTGTGGATATAAGTCAGTAGCCTCCAATAATATTCACATCAGAGGGAAGAAAATATAGGAATTCACTTACTTTGACTGTGACATAATTGTTGGTGGTTGTACCCAAAATGGTGCCAATAATAACAACAATAATCATAATAATAACAATAATAATTATAATTATAATGATAAGCCTGTTCTACCATGCATAATCTTAAACCCACACTCCAAACTTTAAATAACAGAAAGTTTACTTAATTTATTTCACTGAATTAATGGGAATCTCTCTCCCTCCATATATGTATATATACACTCAATTCTCTCAACGCCCATTTAAAAAACAACTGTACAGGATGACGGTAAAAATAGAAAGCATAGAATGACAGCACCCCCCATGACCCTCAGGTGGAGGATAAATCGGTAGAAGATGGATGGATGGATGGATGGATAATCTGCATTTAAAATACAAAGGGACATTAATAGGTGCAATTAGACTGGATTGTCTGAGTACGTGTGTCCTTGGCTGAAAAACCATATGATACCTGACGCTGATGCAAAACATGAGAAACGAAACTTGATCTTCCCGTTCCTGTAGTTTACTATTGAGTTCATCCAACCAAAGTCTCTCTCTCTCACTCTCTCTCTCTCTCTCTCCCGCTCTCTCGCTCATATATTAACACACCTCACAATTGTTGTACAGCAGTAACTGAGTGTGTGTCTGAGTGAAGACCAGCATATATTACGGTAATTACTAGTGCCACTACTACTACTACTACTACTACTACTACTACTACTACTACTACTACTACTACTACTAGTCTACTAATTCTTATTATTACTACAATTATGATTGTAATATTATTAATATTGTGATAATTGTGTCTTGTTGCTGTCGTTCCCAGTGGAGGAGGTGTCAGCTCAACAGTCTGCATTTTGATAGCTCATTAATTTACTAACAAATTAAGTCACATTTTTAATATCACACTCTGGTCAATTTTGTTTTGGAGTTATCAAATGTATTCTGTTAGTCTGTTCTGCAAAATTGTATGGCAACTACGACATCTACTGGACTAATGATGGGGTTTACTGGGGTCTACAGATCAGCGTGTTGATGGCTTTAACGTTGGACTTCATGGTGATTTTGGCCTTCCGGGTTATTCCTTAATGTAAGGATGTTAATCCGGCACCAACTGCTTATCAGACTGTTAAATTGTTGTTAATGAGCATGTTGAAAGGTCTCAAACATGTCTGGCAACTTTCTTAAAGGAATCTTTTTAAAATAAATGGCACGATCGCCTTTATTTTCACTTCCATGTCTAGCTGCCTAAGCTAAATGTTTATGCTCGGTGTACATGCAAAGACTTGTGGGCTGGGTGTCATCACATAAATCACTTGTGGAAAACAGGTGACGCCATGCTGTCTACAGGTGATCATGCAAGGAAACAGCCGTCTGCTGTCTTAACTGTTGACTTTTAAATGGCCATCTGGTCAAACTGTGAAACATATGAAACACACAAGTGTTGCAAAGATGTTTTCCATGTGTAAAAAATGATCCCCAGTACACCCTGGAATCATGGCCCTGAGCCCACTTCTCAGTGTTCTGTTTTCTTCTCTGTTTTGTCTTTCAGACATGTTTCAGATGATGGACAATTCTCAGACTCTATTATTTGTTTGGGGATGCAACAGTACCTAACTTAATCTAATTTACAACCCAATCTGTGGTTGTTTTAAATGATGATCAGAAAATACAGTTCAACACAGTTTCAAGCTTTGACAACATTGGTACAACTCGCAGGTCCATTAAGACTTTTTGCATTTAGCTGCTGACATTAGCATCATGAATGTATCACAATGTCTGATAGTGATTCAAGACTGGCTCCTCTCTTATCAACCCATGACATCAAACTTGCATGCACTCAGTGCTCCGTCAAGGAGAAGGAAGTGACTTATACTGTAAAATCAGTCTACCACCAGTGTGCAGGCGATATTCTGCTCTGCAAAGCCAAAGGCAGACCCAAATGGAGACCTGTTTCCAGACGGCCCACATTTCCAAACCCAAGTCAATATTTTTTATGTCACTACTTTGTAGAGGATTATGGTTGCACAGCACACGATGAACGCTGCACCTTTGCCAGAAGTGAGGAGGAAGCCGTAGTCTGGACCTTTGAAAAACATCACCGATTAGACCATACGCTTTTTTGTAATCTGGTAGCCCAGTCAACAACAACATCTGATGTGCCTTATGACCCTAAACCTCCTGGTGACCTCTTGTTACGACTAGATCTGAAAACTGTCTGTGAGCTATGCTATGTCGAGGACATAACACACTCGGTTAAGTCACTGCATCATGAGTGCAATAGCAATCTGCTTTTTGCAAAAGCTAAAGCCTCTGACCAATGGAGGCATGTGTCAGAGCGGCCTACACAAGGGAAATTTGGTCGAAATGTCCAGTACCAAGTGTGTGACTTCTTTGTAGAAGGCTCTGGGTGTACACAGCATGGAAACAGATGCACGTATGCCAGTAGCCATGAGGAGGCCACTGTATGGAATTACGTAAGAGACAACCAAATAGATTGTGACAAGTTAATTAGACTTGTAGATGAAGCCAAGAGTGCTTCATCCACCCCACAATGTGAAGCTGAACACATACTACAGAAGTTCTCAGGTAAATTTGTTGAGCTCTGTAAAGAATGCGTTCACTGTCAACCACAAAGATTGTCAACCAAAAGGTGGAGTGCTACTTGCACAGACGATGAAGCACACAACTGGGACCCAGTCTTAGTTTATCACCATTCAGGTAATATCTACAGCCAGATACGGCCTCTCCCTAATAACTATCAGTTTAAATACTGCAGTCATGTGAGGCCAGAAAAACCCTGCTGGTATGAGGTGGGTCACTGTGAGTCTGCCCAGAGTGAGGTGGAGATGGCAGTTTGGAAGGCAGAGCATGACGGGTTCTCAGTTCGGCCTCATCTACTTGAGTTGACCCAGCCAGAGCAGACGGAACTCAGGCAGGTCACCATGTACTGCAAAATCTGCCGCCTGGCCCTGTCCACCCCAGAGAGCTTCTACAAGCACTGCTCTTCTCTGGAACATGCACGGTTGCTCTCTGAGGACACCACCACCAAGTGGAGAAGACGACAGCCCCCACACAACCGGCGATCTGAGTTTTGGCTGTGTGAGAGGTAAACTCCTGCTTTAAGCAGTGCTTTTCTTCCACTGCTGATAGTTGACTTGTGACTGATACTAACCAAGCAGGAAGCACATTCTTGTCACTCCAATATGGTTTTCAAATGTCTTTGTTTCTGTCCGTTCAGACTCACATCCTAACTCATGGCAGCATTTTCAAAGTTCGCAGTTATGATGGCTCCCATCCTTTGTGGTGTCAACTGATCCTCATTTGAAATTCTGATTCCCCTAGTGATTATTAGCAGGTTTATGCTCCCCTCTGCTGGACAACACTGAAATATGATACTCTCATTACTTAATCGATTACAAAATAAGTCGTCAACTTTTTGATAACCAATTCATTGTTTGTGTGCCTTTTTATTATTAGAACAAGCTCACTGATTTTTCAGCTAATTAAAAGGGAATGTTTTATTTTTATTTTTTATCCATTTACAACAAAACTTAATGGTTCGTGGACCAAACAAGACCTTGAGAACATAATCTAATTTTTAGATTTTGGCCATTTTATAGAAACAATTAATTGATTAATCAAGAAAACAATCCACAGATTGTTTTTAGTTGCACTCCCTGCACTTTCTTTGCTATCTTGTGATTTGCTTTGTATGTAGCACTGTCATTTCAGAGTGGAGATATTAGACATTATGCAAACCACTTTGTTCCATTCACTTTAATTAGAGTAAACGCTCCAGTGTGTTTTGTATATCACATACAACATCCAAAATACATACCTCATACAAGATCAACATAACAAACCTTGCACTTGCTGCACTCTTTGACTTACAGTTCCTGTAGAAGCAGTTTGATTAATTCAGTTTTGTGCGGTTGATTTTGCCATTCTCTCCGTAGACCGCACACTTGTAGGTTTGGCATCAGTTGTCTAAAAGCGCATTCTGTGGAAGAACTGCAGGAGTGGATGATGCGCGCTACAGAGGAGAAGGATATCAAGCTCAACACTGAAGACCAGAGTCCCATGTCCTATAATGAAAAGATATTAGAGGAATACAGAAACTGCAGCAATGAAGTGTACATTGTAAGTATGAGGCTCTAATGTTTTTGTTGTTGCTGTCTGTTATCGTTCTCTAATTTTGAATTTTAAAATGTGTTCATTGATAAAGTCAAGGAAGCTGGGTACAATGTCTTCATCTAATTCTTCCAAAACATTGGAACAAAATTTTACAAAAAAACTAATAAAATGCTGTGCTTTCTTTTTATGAACTACAATAATGACTTCAGACATTTCATAGAATACTTTAAAAATTGTCGTTCATTAGAATAGAATAGAATAGAATAGAATAAATCAAGCAGCTTGTAAAGCAAAAACATCAAAATCTGCCGATATTGAACTGATTTTAACCTTCAACTAAACGATTTTTAAGTTGAATCAATCAATTATTAAGATCTTTATAATTCTCAATGATAATCCACCACTTAAAATGTTGAACAGATGTCTGAAGAAGTGGACGATGTCATCATCTCTTGTGACGAAGGTTTGACCGTGGCATGTGAACAGAGCAATGCAACACTGAAATGGCACTTTCAGGTTGAAACAGAGGTGAGATTTCTCCTCAGGATTCTTCTTTCTCAAAGTATAAACAACCCCATTTTCATAAATGTTTAAATACTGTTGTTCCGTTGTTGTGCTTCGTTACATGAATTATTTATTTTCACTTCTTTCTGTCCTCATTTCCTTCTATGGCGTGTGGGGTTTGAAACAGATGTGTCACCTCGTTAGGCCATGTTAGATAAATTGCGATTTGTGAATATCAAACAAACAATCAGATGAACAACAAAAGGCCAACCGCTTCAAGACCAGTAGCTCGGTTTTAAGTGGGTTGATGGTGATTGGTGTACTTCTTATATTGTCAAACCCTGATGCCTTGGAAAATTATTAAAATGATAAAATAAATGTTAAATGTCATCACTGGCCAATCAGAATAAACCCCCAAAACAGTTTATGGATTATGCACCAATCGGATAATTATAAAGTTAGCAGTTTAATGTTGTGGTTGAACAGTGTATGTAAATTAGCTGGGGGTGGTAAGCTAAAAATACCATATACCCAGGTAACAGGACCGAACATTATTCCAGCGACACTGTGTTGTATCGTGAAATGCGTTTTATAATTGCATGTCTAATTCTACACAGAGACAACTTGTTCATGTGGCACTGCTGAAACAAGAACCAGGAGCCTTGTTTACCCTTGGTGACATCGGCTCTGCGGCCTGCTTCTACTCCCCAGGCAAATGCTTTTTCAACGGAGACATTATGTACGACATCACCGTGTCTTTCTCATCCATTAATCCAGGCTTTTATGAACAGTGGCTTGTGCTAGATTTTGATATGAGACCCGTACTTTTGAAGAAACTCAGAATAAGATTGGGCCAGCTGGTATTGGATGACAGTGAACAAACAACTGTGAACCATGAAGCCATCTCTCAAAGTGTTGAGCGCTGGCATCGTGGGAACAGGGTTATTATCCCATGCTCATCCAGGACAGAGGAACAAGAGGAGCTGTTAAAGCGGTACAAACCACCACAGATTAACTTTGCATACAAATACTCGCACAACAACCAAACACCTCTGACCAAGGAGAACTACAATGAGAGAATGCACCAGTTCCTTTACAATGAGGAACATGCAGAAGACCAGGTTCTCTCAAGGTGAAGCATTGATTAGTACCATTTTTTTTTACAAGGTTTGGAAATTGCACATATAAAACTCTGCCTAAATATTTATTTGTTTCATTTTCGTTAGACTTAATGTTTGTGGAGAGATCACAACGCTGGATACACTGAGCGCTACACAATATGCTCCTCCTGGACAACTATTCTGTGTTTTCTCAGTGCCTTGTAATCTGACACAAGACACCCCAGAGGGACAGGTACTAAGACGGAGTATCCAGTCCGGCCTGATAGCCCCACTGACTGCAAGTGGTCAAAACAAGGTCTATGAGGCCACCTTCCTGCATGACCAAACAACTGAGAACAAACTGAATTTGCAACTGTCTAAAAAATGCTGCACCGATCTTGCACTCAAAAGCAATCAATCGTATCAAATGGAAGTGCAATTTCAGTTGAACCGCCACAACTTCTGCACCATGCACAAGGCTATAGACCTCCTTCCTGATACAAACAGAGTGTTGCCAGACTTAAAGAACTGTGCAGTTCCTGTGAACAACATCCTGTATGAGAACCTCAACGCAAAGCAGCAATCAGCAATTGACTTCATCACAGGAAATTCAAATGTCCAAAACTTTGTGGCACCACTTCTAGTTTATGGACCATTTGGAACTGGGAAAACATTCACACTTGCTACTGCAGCCAGAGCACTTTCCAAGCGGCCTCACAACAAAGTGTTAATATGCACCCACACCAACAGGTAAGAAATGCAGCACTTTTGACCTGTCTTTCAAATTAATGGGTTTATCGATTTATCTGTACTATATAAATAATAGTTTGCTTGAGATGTTTTTACATATTTTGAATATCATAAAAACAATATGCATTCCTATTACAGTACATCTTTGTTTCCTTACAGTTCTGCAGATCTGTACATCAGAGATCACTTCCATCCATTCGTTGATGAGAAAAATGATTGGATAAAGCCAATTCGGATAAAAGCATACAAACATGGGAATGCCTTTTCGGCCACAGACAAGATTACTTTGAAGTACTGTTTGCTCTCAGAAGATGGACAGTTTTTTCTACCACCTACAAAAGCTGCCCTTGATAGCCACAAAATAGTCATAACCACCACCTCAATGGCAAAACGTTTTCATGACCTGAAGCTCCCAGAGGGATATTTTACCCACATTTTGATTGATGAAGCCTCTCAAATGCTAGAGTGTGAAGCCTTGATTGCCCTCAGTCTTGCTGGGCCAAACACAAGAGTCGTTTTAGCTGGTGATCACAAGCAAATGGGGCCCAAGCTTTTCTCAGTGGATGACCATCACCGTTCAAATCACACACTGCTTTGTCGCATGTTCCACTATTACCAAGGCCAAAAGTGTGATGCTGCCCAGAAAAGTAGAATCATTTTCAATGAGAACTATCGCTCAACCAAAGAAATAGTGGAGTTTGTATCCAACCATTTCTATGGTGGCAAGAATGATGTCATCAAGGCTACTGGAAATGTTCCAGCCCCTGCAGATGGCCACGCTCTAAGGTTTCACCATGTAAGGGGCGAGTGTCTCTTGGACACTACATCCATGACGTGGTACAATAGCGAAGAGGTCGCCAAAGTGACTGAAGCAGTGATAGACATTTTCAAACACTGGCCATCAACCTGGGGAAACAAGGAACAAAGTTCAGTCTGTGTTGTATCAGAGGGGATCCAGGTAAATTGCAAATGTTCTTTCAACTCTGTTGTCACAAGAGACAAACCCCCCATTTCCAAAAAAACAGGAACACATCTTTTCTTTGTACTTTGTACTAGAAAGTGTCCCATGTTTCTAGAAAGGGAGATTGTATATGATTGTAATAAAAAGCATGCATATATTGGCACTATTGCTAGATATGGTCAGACTTGCAATTGTTTAATTATCTGAATATTATTTGATTATCATTTATAGGTCCGGAAAATTAGGAAAGCACTATCAGGAAGGAGCCTCGGCAAAGTCCATGTTGAGAATCTAGCAAATGTGCAAGGTAGATGTAATTTCTTTCATTTATCTTAAATGATCATTTTGTCATTTTTTAATGTTAATTTGTCTTTATTTTTCAACAGGAAAACAGTTCAGGGCAATTGTAATGACAGCTGTGCAAACACGTGACAGTCTACAAACATCTCACCTGCCTGGTCTTGAGCTGTTCAATGATGCTCATGTGTTAAACACTGCCATGACTAGGGCTCAGTCCCAGGTAGTTGTGGTTGGTGATGCTGCTGCCCTCTGTTGCTTTGGCAAATGCTCAGAAGTCTGGAGGAGCTACTTACACCATTGCATTGACAAAAAGAGTGTCACACCAAAGCATTTCACAAAGGTATTCTTTGAAAAAGATGTAATGGAAACTGCAAGGTTTCAAAAGTGTGAAGCCATGGAAGAGAGCAATACTTTCAGTGATGCAATTCTTCAAGAGTTGAAAGATGAGTATGAACAGCTGGAAACACAGTACAGTTCTGAAGATGACAGTCTGGATTCTGAAGACTTCAATCATAATGATTCAAGATCAACAAACAACAAAATCCGCACTAACCAATCAGGGTTACGTGAAAAAACAATGGCGATGTATGAGCAAGGAAAGTCACATAACCGATGCTTTGGCAAAACATTTGATCACCCCAGTACAAGCGTCAGAAGAAGGGACTCCAGCACTGCCAAGAAAACTGAAGCACCCCTTGTGTGCATGTTTGAAGATGTGGATCACTGCAAACAACCAATTTCTGATGTCAAACATATCAAATGGGTGATGATTCCCCTTTCAAGATCCCAGCCCAAAATACGCATTCTGATCAGCAAGAAAAAACAGAACTTCCTTCCTGTGTGGGAGCAAAGAGATGGACGTTGGACGATCGCAGGTTTTGAACGTTTGGATGAAAAACTGAGACAGAATAATGTATTTATGGTGCAGGTGATTGCACGGAGAGAAGACTGCAAATTTCCTTTGGGAAACATTGTTGCCATTCTTCCAGTTGGAAGTTCCTTGGAAGCTGGACTAACAATTTTGAATGCAGAATTTAAAGTTAAACCTAAACTGAGGAAATCACATGAGGGCTTCTCATGGATAGATGCAGATGAAGCACTTAGAGAGAACATGACTGAGGTAACGACATTCACTGTCGACAAAAAAACAGCACAACTCTTGGATGATGCCATCAGTGTCAGGGACACTGGGGACCAATTTGAGTTGGGAATCCATATTGCAGACGTGGCAAGCTATGTGAGACCAGGTGGTAAAATAGATGAGGATGCAAAACGTCGAGGGGCTACATATTACCACAAAAATGAGGATGAGGCCAATCATATGATTCACGAAGATCTGTGCACTGACCACTTCAGTCTTCTTCAAGATAAAGAACGCAGAGTGGTGTCACTGATTTTCAAAATGGACAAGCAAACAAATGCGATCACTGAAAAACCAAAACTCCAGTTTTCACGAATCAAGTCAAATGAAAAGCTGTCATATGAAGATGCAGAGAAAGCGATTTCTGAAAATAATGGGAAAAGGCCTCATTTTGACACGAGCCGAGTGGAAGACTGTGTTACAGTAGCTTATTGTTTTGCAAAAGCTCAAAGAAAGACCAGACTTTTGAAGGATTGGGCTTATTGTCAACCTGAGAAAGATAAATTGCCTGGATATCGCAAAGCACATCTGATGATTGAAGAGCTAAATGTGTTATTCAACACAACAGCAGCTCAAATGTTGATTGGAAGAGAAAAAACAAGCGATTGCACACCTCTTCGCTGTCAAGATGGACCGAGTTCTGAAAAGATTACAGAATTCAAGGATACATGGAATGAATTCATACCTCTGTCTTTTCATGTGCGGCATAGAGTTGAACATGATACTCAAGCCTCCGAACGTGAGAACTTCTGCATACTCACTCAAGTGTGGAATGATATCCAGTCAGCTGCCAGAACAAACGATGTCGACAAAATGGTGGACCTGGTTGCAGCAGACGATATCCACCCCCTTCTCCAACCAGTTGTGGATGAGTTCAGGGGATGCTGTAATAAGGCTACTTTCATCTGCTCCGACCCCTGTCTTGAGGCAGATTGTTCGCATTATTCTCTGAATGTACCATCTTATACGCAAGCATCAGCACCGATTCGACGGTACATGGACCTCGTCTTACAGAGACTTTTGCACAGTGTCATAAGAAATGGCGATGCACAATACACTCGAGCAGAGTGTACAACTTTGTGTAATCAAATGAATGAGAAGCTCAAAAAAGTCAAAGCGTACGATCAGAAGGCAGAGCAGCTCAACTATGCAGTGAGCATGATCAAACAAAGTGTTTTGAAGACGGCAGTTGTTGGTAGCGCAGATCCCGACACAGAGGGTTTTGCAGTGTCCTTCCCTTGCAACACGGACATATTGCCAGACCAGATCATGTACAAAGATTTGCAATTAGACGACCAACCACTTTTCGATGAAACGCATCACTCCGTCAGTCTGAAATGGAAAAGGCGAATCTATACTGCAGACACCATGCAAACGCAGGACTTTCAAATGCCGCCAGTTTGTGTTCCTTGCGTTGAGCTTCCACTTTCAGTATGGAAAGCCACTGTTGAAGCAATTGATGAAGAAACCTGGGATCATGCAATGTCTCTCATAGCAAATGCTAATGCCACACAACTGGAAAGAAATGTTCTCTCACAGTCATCAGGTGTGACTGACACATGTACCAAGGAGGGCACAGACGAAGACAAGCATTACGTTCACTTCAAACTCCATTTGCAGCCAGGGGACACACTTCATATCCAAATGACATCCGAGATCAGAAGAGTTTACCCAATGCCCACTGTTCAGTTGGTGCACATTAAACCAAATTTTGAGATTTGTGTGGACCATGTCCACAGCCCAGTGAAATGCTTCTATAGGTCTGCAGATAGTCCTGCAAGGCCTGACTATGCTGACACAAAGGCATATATAAATATCTGGAAACCACTGTGTGAGATGGAATCTGCCACCACTGCAGTGGGAGAAAGTGACAGCATTGTCATTGAGAACCTTGTGGTAAACTTCAGTCAAGAGCGGGATGGCAGACTCAGAGGAAGCTTTGTCTTACCTCAGGAGTGGATTGATGAATGGGCCATTGAATGCAACCTTTCAAATTGCTTTTTGTGCATACGAAAAAGAGGGCTGCCAGCCTTAACTTTGGAACATTACTCAGTAATGGATCCCAGAGAGTTCACATGGGTAGCCCATTGTGTCACAAGCAACGTAAAGAAGCAGACAAACTTTACTAAAGAACAACATAAAGTTGAATTCTATGCCAATCACCAGCCAAAAGAAACTCCAAGGTGTGTCCATGAGAAAAACACAGCTTTCACTGTTGAAATCATCCCTAAGCTTCTTCCTGACGTGTAAGTTCAACTTTGGTTCATTTTGATATTACCAGTGTACCACTGTCATATGTCTCATCTCACATTGCAATGGCATTTGTGTGTGTGTGTGTTTTGTAGCCGAAAAGAAAAGGCTGTGGTCAGCATTTCATCTGCATGCGATCTGGTCCAGAGAATAGCACTTGGACAAGCACTTGGACATCTGATTCCAAAAGACTGTAAACAAATAATACATGTTATATATTTATTTAGATGTATTTAAAGATAAAAAATTAAAATATATATATCCTTTTATTATTTCCAATAATTTATTTTATCATTTTGTCTTGTAAAGCAAAGCGGCACATCAAGAGGGAACAACTAACTGGATTTCCTTCCCTTAACGATTGCCAGTATGTTGCTGTGGATAAAGCTCTAAATAATCCCTTCACACTGATTCAGGGACCACCTGGTAAGAGCTGTAGCATGTTTTCACTCTGGTGCTTCATATTTTCTGCAAAGGCTCAAATTTTGGGGGGTATTTTGTCTTTCAGGAACTGGCAAGACCATAGTGGGCGTGTACTTATTGTACTGTTTTTTGGAGCAGAACTCTCTCAACCCAAGGAAATGTGAAGATGAGAACAAGAAACAGGTTATTCTCTACTGTGGTCCATCCAACAAGTCTGTTGATGTTGTTGCAGGCAAGTTTTGCTCTACTGAATGTTTAACTTAAGATAAAATAAGATAAGATAGTCCTTTATTAGTCCCGCAGTGGGGAAATTTCCAGTGTTAAAGTAGCAAGACAATAAAGATAAGGATAATAAATAATAAACATGCATTACCAAAAAGAAATACAATATATAAAGTACAATATATAAAGATATTATCACTGAATTATATATGTTAGATATAACACTTAATTACCCTGCATACTGGTGTGGGGTAATATGTTTTCCCTGTGTGTGTATATCTACAGATTAACATTTGGAGCTGCTCATTCAGTTCAGTCAAGATCAACAAAATATGGTTATAGATAAACTATATTTTCTGTCATTCGAATTTTAGCTGAAACTTATGTTGATCAGGAAATATTAAAAGTCAAATAAGTAAAAAAAAAAAAAAAATTGCCATCCATAGATTATTAACTGGACTTTTGAATTACAGACATAACCTTAAATCCTGTACATGTAGACTGTCACATTGGCTTTTGAGCCAAATCATGATACTTGATTTATGTGTTAAGTGGTAAGTAACCGGTGGTTGAATTAATTGTGGGTGAAAGGTGTTAAAGGGATAGTTTGGGATTTTGGACATAAGACCTATTTCCCAACTCAGCCGGTGTGATGGAGACGTCTGGAGACGTTTTCAAGAAATTTCATTCAGTTCTTCTAGTTGCCGAGTTCGCTGGTGCTATGGCTAGCGCAAGTCAATGGTACAAGTTAGCATAGGCGTTAGAAACACTCATACCGACTCCACAGTGCACCCGAGGCAAATCGATTGTAACGGCAGACTATCGATGTACATATCTGCTGAGTTGGAAAATAGGTCTTGTGTCCAAAATTCCAAACTATCCCTTTGAGGGTATAAACCTAAGTCCATGTCATGGCTGATGCTAAACAAACGAAAATCATAATACCAGGCTGACAGAGAGACAGAGACAAACAGATTGGTAAAGTGTTTACATATAACTGAGGGCAAATAGAAACTCATCCAGATTTCATTTAGATTGATTTTCAAAAGTCTGAACAGCATTAAAAGTTCAATCCACCTCCACATTTGGAGGTAGTTGTCAGTGCCTTATTGTGGTATAAAGTGTTTTGTGTTTTTTTCTTTTACTGCTGTAACACAGAGTACCTGATGAAGTTTGAGAACAGCTTAAAGTACCTCAGAGTGTACAGCCAACAAATGGAGATGCTTGATTATCCCTATCCAGAAGGTAACCTCCAGTTTTCTCAAAGGACACGCCGCCAAGAAAAGTCAAACGAAAAGCTCAGGTATTGTAATCCTACTAGTTGTTGACAGTTTTTTTTAATTTTCCCACTTTTTGATTAACTAACACATCAACATAATTTCATGTGGTTTTAGGAGCATCGTTCTGCATCACCGCATGCGAGAGGACCAAAATCCTCATTCAAGCAAAATAAAAGGTTTTGACAAGCGTACAAAAGATCTGACAGCTCAGGAGGTGAAAGAGTAAGTGTAGAAGGATTATTGGTTGACATGTTTTTGAACTGAATGAGAATAATGAAAAATAACATTTTAGTTGAAGGTCTATTGGATTCCAAAATACTGAGTTACAGCAATTATACAAAGAAATTGACTTTTTTTTGTTAAATGCAGTGTTGAACTGGCTATATGCTCTACCTTACAAGGTGTTGAACATGTACACTATCTTGTGAAAGTTTAGGTTTTTTAGGATGCTGTTTACATTCTATCATGTAACAGAGACAGCACATAGTCTTTTTGGCAGAAAACAAAAGCGAGGAGCAAAAAGAAATGGACAGTGCAGAAAATATTAAGAATAGTTTTATTGATTTTTAGTTTTTCTACCAACAGCTTTTATGCTCCCGCTCTTCATCCACTTACATGTAGATTGATGTGATTGATGAAGTAAACAAATAAATAAATTACCAGTGGGAATAGGTTCTTACAGTCCCAGAACATACCTGGCAGGACTGTTGGTTGGATTCAAGCATCAAGACATTTTATCTAAAATAAACCATGAAGAGTCAATAATCACAAGATCACAAGTAATGTGTTTATCAGCTGCTAGCTCACCCTAAGTATTTACAGAGGTGGAAAAAGTACTAAAATATTGTACTCAAGTAAAAGTACCAATACTTTGATGAAATATTACTCAAGTAGAAGTAAAAAGTAGGTCATTTGAAATGTACTTTAAGTAAAAGTTTTTACTCAGTAACGGATAGGATAGGAATACTTGCGTCAATACGTACTCAAGTAAAATACAAAATCCTGATATTAAATTTTACTTAAAAAATACAAAATACACAAAAAAAAGTATTCAATACAGTAACTTGAGTAAATGTATTTTGTTACTTTCCACCTCTGAGTATTTACCCTCACAGTTAAATGTTTTTATCATGACAAATATCTGTTTTTCTGCAACAATCAGCCTTAAAAGATGTCAGAAAGCAAATATTAGAGAACTGGGTACTAATGACAAAATTGTATTTCAGTTAGAATCTGCTAAACTAGATTGTAATAAGATTGTTTCCTTTTCTTTCCCAGATACAAAGAACTTCTCAGAAAGGCCCGCACACATGAGCTTAAAAACCATGACATCATATTGTGCACATGCACACAGTCTTCTGCCCTAAGCTTGACGAAGACTGTCAATGCACGCCAGATCCTCATTGATGAATGTGCAATGGCCACTGAGCCGCAGGCCATAATTCCATTAGTCAGCAACAAACCAGAAAAGGTGTGTTTTTTATTTCATGATCAATGTCTTGCTTGTGATGTCCATCAGTGCAGTCCTTAATGTGTGTGTAGACTGATGAATGTTGCTTCTTTGTGCCCCATTTCATGAAAAAAGTCAATGTAGTCAACAAAGGACGAGTCCCATGACAATGATAACCACTACAGGAAATTAGTCCATGTGTTTCTGTTGACTTTATTTGTCCTGTACCAGGTTTCGCACTCCCAGGTTAACATTTATGTCAGCTTTATTTAAAAACCACACTTTAGGGAATTGTGGAGGAGAAACATCCATCGAATGAGCCCTCTGTGGCAGAGACATCTAGTGATTCGGTTTTGTTTTACATGACCCAGGGTGGCAACAATGAAACATGGCCATGTCTTCACAGCTACTGTCACTCAGCTGTGACTTCTTGACTTTCTTTTGTGGTGACCCTTTTAGATAGGTATATTTTAAAAGAATTTGAGCCACAAACAGTAACAGTGTCTCTCATATATTTTCCCTCAATGGTTCACCCTGTCCCTACCCTTTTTTTTTTTACAAAATGATTGATTCTATGAGTTACACTTCGGGCTTGGAACAAATGTTGCATCATTAAATGGTCATGGTCATATAATATCAGTCCCTGTAATAATTCCATTTATGCCCTTTATACAATTTCTCTTTCAGATTGTTTTGATCGGTGACCACAAACAGTTACGCCCAATTGTGAAGAATTTTCATGCAAGAAAGCTGGGGCTGTCTAAGTCCTTATTTGAGCGTTACCACACGTACCGTGAGAAACAGACAGTGATGCTGGACATCCAGTACAGAATGGTGAGAACATGAAATATATTAATATATATAGGAGTGCAGTGTGTTATATGTTTTATACTTTATGTTTTAGGCAGGCCTATATGGTGTATGTACAGACTTTGGTAACATTTTATTACAAAATGTGTATTTTGAATTTAAATTCTAATTAATTAACTGTATACATTGATAGCACGAGGATATATGCAAGTTCCCATCAGAAGAATATTATGAGGGCAAACTGAGAACCGGGGTGGAGCAGCCAAGCAGTGTTCTGCGTGTTGATAAGAGAGCAATGCCGATTGTTTTTGGGGACGTCAGAGGAGAGGCCTTCAGTCTGTACGTCGGCACAGCCAAGGGCAATGAGAGGTCGAAAGCAAACCCGGAAGAGAGAGAGAAAGTGGTAATGTATTGGCTTCCCTCATTTTAAATAGTGATATTGAAATGTTAGTACAGTATGTGGGGATTGAGGTCATGATAGTCATTGAACTCCCGCAATTAATTTACATTTTTCTCTTATTGCGTTCAATCATATGATTTCTTTTTCGTCCTTTCACAGATTAGCATTGCAGAGAAGCTGGTGGAGAAGGCCAAAATCAAACCACAAAGTATTGCAATTCTGTCACCCTACAATGCACAAGTAACAGAAATAAAAACTGAGCTGAGCGAGAAGAAGCACATGAAGGGAATTACTGTTACAACATTCACAAAGAGTCAAGGTAAAGCATCTTCCTTTTTCCAAACACTTACAACGCCACAGCCAGAAAACCTACAGGAACCTACTGTTGAACACTTTTGCAAGCCTTCAGCACACCCTCATTTCTATTTGCATTTTTGAGGTGCTCAGCTTTCTTAAAACTCCACGTGTCCCTGACAAACTTACTCAAAGAAAATTGTTCAGTCTGCCTGAGACTTTATATGTTTGATAAGATTTACTCACCATTGGTGAGTAGGTCGGTCGGTCGATGAACGGACAGACAGACAAACAGACAGATAGATAGATAGATAGATAGATAGATAGATAGATAGATAGATAGATAGATAGATAGATAGATAGATAGATAGATAGATAGATAGATAGATAGATAGATAGATAGATAGATAGATAGATAGATAGATAGATAGATAGATAGATCTATTGGTGGGTGGACGGGCACTCTTATTAAAATGTTGTATTTCAGGACTCATCTATGACAAAAATAACATTTTGTCTCCCAGGAAGTGAATGGCGTTACGTCATCATATCAACAGTGTGCTCTCTGCCAAGTGAAGAGATAAAGAGCAGATCATGTGATGATAGAACCTGGATGTCCAAACACGTGGGCTTTGTGGGTGATCCCAACCAGATAAATGTTGGCATCACCAGGGCCAAGGAAGGACTGTGCATCATTGGTGAGATAATCTCTTTTCTCTGCCTCGATTTAACGCTCAGTGCTGCTACACTGTGTATCTCAATAACCTCAATGCTTGTGTCCTCTCATAGGGAACCTGGAGATGCTGATGTGCAGTAAAGCTTGGGAAAAGCTCCTAAAACACTACAGCTTTCACAGTGCAGTGACAGACGCAGACAAAATTTCAGTTCATTGTGCCAAATAGCTGACTTGATTTCTAAAAGCAGCACGACCATGCCCAGAGGTGACCTTATATTTTCAGGAGACCTGAAAACAATATGATTTGATCACAACATGACAACATTTATATATTTCTTTATTTTAATATCATGATAAATGTTTGTATTTTCATTTTATGTTTTATATCTTTGCCTTTTGGATTTTTTTTTTACATTGTACTTGCATATTATTGTATTTACATACACTTTCGTTCTCTTTGACAACTTCTTAAAATGTCTACAATGTTATATTATTTTGTTGAATCGTTTCAAGTTTATGTTCAAATAATCGGATTTTGTTTATTTGTATTTTTAATATTTGTTGCAACTTTTTGCATCACATTTTCAATCCACAGCTTTAATCTAAACTGAAGACAGTCAATGAAATACTTTTTTTTAAATTACCACTGTATGAAATTTGCCAACAGTGGAGAATTGTTTGTGTTTGTTGATAAAGGGGAGGGGGTGAGGCTGCTGTACACACAGTGAAACACATTAACCACAGCAGACCTGCACATTTGCCATGACAAGAGAACCCCACACACTTTTTGTATGCATGAGATTTTGAAGTTTGTTTTTTATAAAAATAAATATATAACAATGTATATTTACAAATATTTTAAATGTTGCCTTATACAAGTTGATTGGAAATTAAATTCATTGTTTTGTTTTTGTTTTTTGTTTTTTAATGAACATCATTTTTTGAGTGTATGTGTATATTTTATATATTTTTTATACTTTTTGTTGTTTTGTTTTTTTTTTTACTAAAAATGCTTCAGAGAACCATATATTGTTGGTTGAAAATGAGTTGTAAAATAAATAAATATGATGAACATGTTGGCCATGAAGAAGCCCTATAAACATGACATGCATTAAAATGTAAATATCATATATTTCAATATATTTTAATTATTTTTCCCCAAAACAGACTCATGAATAAAAATACATATGTATATTATAAGTATATTTGTATTTGAAAATAAACTTTTACACACACACACGCACACGCACACGCACACGCACACGCACACATCTACAACGCCATATATTTACAGGCTTGTTTGCGATTTCAGTCATAACACAGACAGGGACAACCCCCTCTGATCCCCCGCACTCAGCATGCGACAACACGTGCTCTCGAGTTTGATTTGGGTACGCGCTCACGTGTGGTACCATGCTGTTGATGACGCAATGGGCGAAACCATCGGTGGAAAACTGGTGGAGGAGATGTTGAACGCAAACGACAAATTAAGTTTTATTAAAGGTGCTGTTCACAAATCATCGAGTATTCAACAACACAGTGGTATTTTTTGGTGTGACAACTACTTGTTCTTCCCTGTAGTAATGGTACATCTGAACTCTCTATCCCCTAACAAGCAGCAACCAACAATTACCCGGGAATAGGCCGGAAGTGACGAAAATGTGAGGTTTGTAAATAAAAGTACCACTTTTTTGGCACAGTCATACATTCGGTCTGAATGAGTCGTGATATTATTGTGATCATTTTAGGATTCTTGAATGCAAATGGTCGAAGCATTCTCTCCCAAACATTTTGGATTGTTGCAAGAACGTAGCTAAACGAGACATTAATTTTACATATTTGGGGAGTCCCATTTGTTTGTTAATCACATGTAAAATGTGAAAACTTAAAAGAATAATAATAAACGAGTATGTCTTCAAAGCATTTTACATATTACATTTAATCGAACAGAGCATGTGCTTCCATTATGAAACACGTTCCACACTACAGGTTTTATTCTGAAGGGCTCGTATGAATTGTCGGCCATCTTTTTCCGGTTTACCCTCCTCCCCAATTCTTTGACCTATATTCGAACGTTGCTCAGCAGGTTTTGTGCTAGGGTCATTTCGGTTAGTAAGTGGACGGGGTTAATACCTACGTGCGTTGACAACATGTGAACATTTTACTACCCCGGGATTTAAACCCTACAAATATTATCGGAGACGCATGGATACAGTTGGTGACAACCGGCGGAGACGAACAAGGAGCGCGCGAGAGTGCTGTGGACGACAAGCCGGAGCACGAGCTGACGAGTACGGTGTGCTGCGGTGTCTGAGTGTGGGAAACACGGAAGAGGACCATGACATGGCGGAGGACGACGGCTCTTTTAAGCAGGGCGGCCAACTGGAACGGAGGGTCATGGCTCCCCGCTACAGCTTGCTGCGGGAGGTTGGGAGGGGAACGTATGGCGTGGTGTACGAAGCGGTGGCTCGGAGGTCCGGTGCTAAAGTCGCAGTGAAGAAATTGCGTTGCGATGCGCCGGAAAATGTTGAACTCGCCCTGCAGGAGTTCTGGGCGCTGGCGAGTCTGGAAAAACGGCACCAAAACGTGGTGCAGTTGGAGGAGTGTGTTCTGCAGAGGAACGGTATGGCCCAGAAAATGAGCCATGGCAACAAACGGTCCAAACAGTACCTGCGCCTGGTGGAGACTTCACTGAAAGGTAAATGTCGTTACCCCTTTACGTCACCAGTATTGTCCAACACTGAAGCTTGTCATACATTCAGAGTAAAGACGTTCTGGAAGATTTGCGTGTAACTCTGATTTACTATTCGTGTTGTCAAACGGCATCATTTATATCGCTGTGCCACGGTCTAACCTGTTAGTTAAGTGTTGTCGTGGATGCGTATGTACGTGGGGTAATCGGAATCGGAGTAAAACTCTTGTCAGTTGACAATCATTGGTCAACAATTCTGATCATCGCCGAGCTGTTATCATCAGTCGTTAGTTTCGGTGAGTGTCTCGTCAGATACCCCACACGTAACTGTTTTAGTTGACCAATATTCAGGTGAAATCGTCTGACTTCCGTCGTCGTAACGCTGTAGCTAATTGTCAGTGGGTTAATACAAGCCCACATTGCTAGAGATGTGTTGTTTGTGTGTCTGTCTTTGTCCTGTGGTGATTTCTTTAAGTGTTGTTGACGCCATGACACGGGCTCGCCTCGTTGGGGGGGATGGGCACATTTTGCCAGTAGCTCCCGAGGCTCAAACTAAAATGGTGTCTACTCTGTGGGCTTCACTCGGAGACAATTTACACATTCCATTGGCAGTCGATGCTGTTCTGCAAAATCACCACAGCATCAAAGTGTTTACTTGAATGTAAGCCGGATTTCACTTGTCTGTAACGGGGTTGTTGTTAATTGCAGTAACGCTAACACAACACTTCAGATAACCCTGAACTGTCCATGTACCTGTTTTTATTAGTAACTAACTGGTTTGTGTTTTTTTTTCAGGTGAGAGAGTGCTCAGTCCTCCAGAGGAGCCATGTTATCTTTGGTTCGTCATGGAGTTCTGTGAAGGGGGTGACCTCAATCAGTTCATCCTGTCTCGGCAGCCAGACCCACAAACCAACAACAGCTTCATGCTCCAGTTGACCAGTGCGGTTGCATTCCTGCATGAAAATAGCATTGTCCACAGAGACCTTAAGCCTGACAACATCCTAATCTCTGAGAGGTCAGGGACCCCAGTCCTTAAGGTGGCTGACTTTGGCCTCAGTAAAGTTTGTGCTGCTTTGAGTAATACGAGGGTAGGCAAAGAAAGTGAAGATAAGAACAAAAATGTCAATGTCAACAAGGTTTGGTTGTCTTCAGCATGTGGCTCGGACTTTTTTATGGCTCCTGAAGTATGGGAGGGCCACTACACAGCTAAGGCTGACATATTTGCCTTGGGCATCATCATCTGGGCCATGTTGGAAAGAATTACTTTCATTGATGCTGAATCAAAGCGTGAGCTTCTTGGAATGTATGTTAGACATGGAGCAGACATTGTACCAGTTGGCGAAGCATTGCTAGAAAATCCAAAGATGGTACTGAACATCCCACAGAAACGCAGGTCGTGCATGTCTGATGGAGTGAAGAAGCTGCTTCAGGACATGCTCGCTGTCAATCCTCAGGACCGGCCTGATGCTTTTCAGCTGCAGGCCAGAATGGACCAGGTTATGTGTGCTGCATGACCCACAAGCCAGGCTGTTTTACAGGTATGTCTTCATTTTCACATAAGCTGCTTTTTTTGTCATGAACTCACAGAATGTCCAGAGAATTGTTTACATGTGATGCAAGATTTGTCAAGTAGTCAACAAACATGATCCCAAACTGTTAGTATTTTAATGACCTGTGGATGAAGCTTAATGATCCTTGAGTTTTCTACCTATCCTGCCTACTGCAGCTTTAATTTTGTGTTATGTAAGAAGTGTGTTTGAGTATCGGTGTTCCATGGATTGTCTCCAGGTCTGTTCAGGTCTACTCTCTGATGGCTGCCATGTAGTAACAGATGTTCTGACATTCCTCTTCCATGGAGTTTATTGAAGGTTTGCAACTATATAAGTGAGGGTGGGGTTGCTGCTAGTGTGTTACCCTAGGCACATATTTGGTAACTGCACTGACTGTCCTTTGTGCATGTTTTCTCGGTGCTGTCAGTCTTCTTGCCTGTATAAGTGTGTTAGTGTTTGTTGTGCAAGAGCTAACCAGGACACCTCTTATGCAATGAAAGCTCCAGCCAACCCCTCACACCCAGATGCCTGACCTTTTAAGAGGTGGAGTCAGTACTCACTGGCTCCTGTTGTTGTTTATACAAGGACAGTGACTCTATTGCTGTTTCCATTATGGTGTGGTTTGGTACGGTTTGCAATGGTAAAAGCCCTGGGTCAGGCTTGCATTTGACTGAAAACTGTACCTTTGGTAGCTGTACTTTGTAGGAGGGGTGTGGACTGTACCCGGTGGTTATGTAGCATGATGTTCTGCCGTAACACTGCATATGACGACATCGAAAGCGACACAATGGAGGATGTCCGGTGCCTAAACGCACCACAGTCTCCTCCTTCACGCGGCCCAGCTCAGGTTTGACAAAGGGCTGTTTTTGCTGCATGGCTCGCTTGAGATTCCTGGTCATAATCCTCAACACAGCAGTCTGCTGTGCATTGTGCTGTCATACAATAGATGTGAGGTGGAGTGCAGGACCCCTTGGGCCTTTTAAAACAGTGGGCCCAGCTTTTTTGTCTTGATAATGGAAGGGTTTGTTGATGTTAACGTTGAGCTTGAGGCAGAGATTTTGAATTTATTTTTGCAGAGTGGGAGCACAATGCATCGGTTGTACCAATCACCAGCACAGCAAGATCATGTTTTGGTTTGACAGTTGAAGGTGAAATGTCTAAATAGAGACGTTCATCTCCAATCAAAGTGTGCGACTATGATTGCGTTGGCAACACAAGAAGATTCCACGAGTACACTACAAGCAAGGAAAGTGTCCAGTGACAGGCTTTCTGTCCATTTCTGTTGCTCGACGCATTTTAGTGTGTCGAGCAATAATCAAGAGAATAAACCAGGCCTTAGTCTTTAGCCTCAATTCCTATGCATTTACAGCCTTGCTGAATCATATTTACTCATGGTTGCTACTGTTAAAAAATATGCATTATATTCATATAAATCCACTGCGAGCTTGAACTGAATATGTTGGTATGCTTTTGTATAGAGCTTTGTTTAACTTGCAGCTTTCTGCATGCAGTTTGGTGGGGAAGGTTAACTGCAGTGGGTACTGCTGAAAAAGACTTGTGTCATTACTGCACTGACTCAGCACGTCTCTGTATTGATAGGCTGCTGAAAATTTCATTTTGTCCTCTCCAGAAAGGTGGTCTTTCCTCACAGCAGAGCAGATCTGTCAGTGGAATATCCATGTTCTCGATTGTGCTTACCACCAGCTGCAAGGTGCAGTCCGAGGGTGGTGACATACATTCATTACGTAATAAGCGGCAAGCTTGGTACATCCAACATAAGAAGATGCATGGTGCCTGTTATCTGCGACCTGGTGCAGTTGCTGCTTAAGCTACACCCACAAATGTCCGTCACTGTCCCTTGCTGTGATTATCATGTCCCGCGAATGTGGACAAACCATCGTATCTTCGCTTTGAAGACTTTTGAAGAACACCTTTAATGAAATTGTTTTTCTTTCCTCTCTCTGCAGACACATGTTTATTCCTGGAGCTGCTACGTCACAGAGGGTCTCCCTGTGTTGACGGAAAGACTGTGAAGATAAAGGAGAAGCAAAGGAAAGCAGCTAATGGCTTTTCACATCGAGAATGACACCATGACACTACACCCACACCACAGCTAGAACTACAAGTGTGGTGTGAGTGAGTGATATGGCTGGAATTATACTGGGAGCAATTTGATGAACAATAGAAAACACTGACAATCAAAAATTTATCTGAATGTACATGGCAGATGACATGAGAAGCTTCTCCTGCTGTTTAATAAAAAAAACGCTTACATGAACAAGGATCTCTAGGTAAAATCAGGCTCACCCTCAATCAGTGGTGTTTGAGGTAAGGGGATGTTTGAGGCTCTGACAGCTGGAGCACTCTCAGTGCAGCTGTTCACAGAATGTCCTCATTCGTCATTGCCGATGCTCGCGTCATAATCATTAGTTATGTAGGTGTAGACGGCAACTCCACTCCTGCAGTTTAGATGTTGAAGTGTTTTTTTTTTGTTTGTTTTGAAGTTGTTTACTATGTGAGCGCTATTCCTTAATGTTGGTCCTTCCCTGGATACTAGTAAAGAGTGAGAAACATTTTCTCTGAGTGGAAATCTTGAGTAATCTGATGAAGCTGCTACACCTCCATCAACTTGTGGATAAATTCTCAGAATACATGGGACAGTGGCACTGAGCTGAGCTACAGTGACTCTTAATTGAAGCAAGTTAATTGTGTATGTATGTACAATGTACGTGGTCAAGGCTGACATCAATCCATTTATCTTAGATCACTTCTAAATTGAATTTAAATAGGTTCTTTGGGTCTTGCCTCACCCTCCACTAAAATGTGTGGGATTGATTCAGTGGTTGTCCTGTTGACAGAGACGAACAGTGATTTAAAAAAAAAAAACACTGCTGCTGGTAACCTTCATGTGGTTTCATATGGTGCTGTGTGCATTGGCATTGTTTGTGTTGCCTTAGTGAACAGTTCTGTCCAATAACTGGAAACGGTGTCACTGTCCCTTTGAATTTCTTCTGACATTGGTTGGTTTAAAGGCTACCACATGTGAGTCATGGTTAGTTATTAAAAGTGTAAAAGTGGTGTCACTGGACTTAATTAGCCAATATTAACATTATTTACTTACTTTGTCCTTTTGTCTGCTAAGAAGTCTGTTTAAAGGGATTAATGAAAACAACTTTCCAAACAGTACCACCATTTATTTCCACAGTCATGTAGTAGATGCAACACATGAACGCATTTGCCTCTTAAATCTGCTACCTGTCCAAAGGGCAAACGGTCCTTCCACGCGGTCCGACTGCCTTCTAGAAGATGATAGCTGAGTTTCTCATTGACCTCATCTGATAGCAGAAATGTCGAATCTTGTAAACTGACGCTCAACATTTTGCACAAGCATACACGTGGAAACATAAATGCATCCCAGACTAAAAAAGATGTGATGAGAGAATGTTCTAATGTAGCCTTCAACCTGACCCTTATTTGCCTAATGCGACCAGATGTTCGCTGGAAATCTGTTATTTAATTTAAACGTTAACGCAGCACCTTTTTACATTCAATTCTTTTTTTAGACCTGTGGTGCCTTCAAACTTACCAGTTAAAACAAACATTTTTTATTTGGCACTGTAGATTAAATAACCTGGCTATATTATTATTTTTTTCCAGTTTGCCACATTTATTTGCTGAGTGAAATCGGGGTTTTGAAGGCCGTTCATGTTTAAGGAGCAGAGCTGCAGACTGATAACACCATATTTAAGGTGCATCATGGTTTCACAACAATCACGGCCTTTGTGGGATGCCTGTGATCAGAAATGGAAAATAAGTGAAAAACTATTCCCGATGTACTGTTGGCATATTTGTACAATGAACCACAGCTTAATGTTTTTGCTTTGCCCTTTAACCAACCTTTTGAATTGCTCTACCTCTACCTCAGTCTGTTGAACCTTTTCTTTACTGAGCCATTGTTTGATTTGCTAAGACATTCCTCAGTCAAAATTGAAACTGGCACATTTCAAAAGGACCTGCTCTTAAACCTCATGTTGTCACAGTATGTGTCTAGGCGTGTCCAGTTTTCCTTTTTGTGACGATGCATTTCTTAAGTATTGTATTGCTGCGTTGTGAGAAAATAGGTTTACACGTATAAAGATGTTTACATGCGTCATGCTCAGCACGGGCTATGATGTCCTTTGGGTAAAAAAAGCTTGAATGAACCTCTGTGAATAAGGCACCTCAGTTCCCCTCTTTTATTTCCATAATGAATGAACACGTATGCTGGGTAGAAACTGGAGTTGAGTTTGTGGTGATGTGTTATTAAATGTATTCAGATTTCTAAAGATTTTTTTTTCCTTTAGTTAAGAGGAATATATTTAAAATATCTCCTGCCATGTCCATGTAACTGGCTCTGGATGCTTCCCTTTGTTGTTGGGGTAATGTTCTTGTTGGTCTCTGCAGCAGCACCGTCTTTGACACACTGTTAAACACTGGTTTTCACAGGCAGCACTCAACTATGCAACACTGCCTCTCTGGTTACACTGTGAAACAATGCAGGTCTGGCTCACTTTTGTTTTAGTCACAAGCTTCTCTGGCACTGGACTAGACACTCAGATCTTTTGTTTTGGTGGATAAAGACAGAATCCACAATCCTTGGTTCGACACATAAGCAACACCGTTTGCTTGAATGTAAACATGTTTTTATTGCTGACTGTATCTGAGGTCTGTTTGAATAAAGGTTGGAATCACCTCAGCTGTGTGACTCGGGTCATGTTTGTGTTTAGGAGGAGGCATTGGTTGAATGTCAATCCAGCCTTTGTTAAAGCATTTTCTGTGTCTGTTTTTCAGCCTCATGCCCACAGGATGTGGCCAAACAGGATCAACTGAATTTTCACTAAGTAGAGTATGTGTATTTGCATCTTTTAATAGATTCTCTGCTGTCTGCTGAAAGAGGTAGGTGGACATCACATCATTCAAACTACATTAAAACAGTTCTAGTGCAAGGATTTTTAACATAGTCATCATTCTGTTTCTTTCTCATACCTCTGCTTGGTAATAGCCAACGTGTCACTTTGCAAACCGCTCTTCCCTGCACAGATGAAGGCCTTGTTTTCAGTTGGGGGCGTGTGAGAGCTGCTTGTCTACTGCTGTTTGGTAAGTATGTCTTACTGAGGTAAATCTAAGCAAATGAGTTCAAACATCAAAGTCAGAATAATGCATTTGAGCTAACTTACTGAGGTAGCAGTGGATCAACAACAGCTGTGAAATGTGATGTAAAATTGCAGATGGTTTCTCTGTGGACATTGGCTTAGTGGAGTGTTGCTTCAACATATTTCACTGAGCACACACAAGGGTCTAAAATGAATGTTCTTATGTTAAACCAGCTAACCAACATTAAAAGACAAATATTGAAGTTTGCAACAGGTTGGGTTTTAAAATTATGTTTATGGCTGTGCTGTGAAGTATAGTTTGTATGTATCTGAGCCATCCATTTTGAAACGTGCACCTAAAAAGACCTAAGAACTAAAATTAATGTGTTTTTGAAAGTGAACACAAATCTGACACGCAAACCAATTTCCCAAAATGTAAGAATAGATTTCAGTACTGCTCTATGCTGAACACTGGTCCGTTTCAGTCAAAGAAAACCATATGTGATGACACAAACCGATTATACACGTATCATTGCGATGTACGTCTGTCAAAATTACATGAAAACATTCTCATGGTCTTAAACTAGTTGTAAAGCTTGGGAAGCTCTGGTTTTAATAATGTCTTTATTAGTATTTAAAATGTATTTCTAGTCTACATCTGAATACCAATACCCATACAAATCTGTTCTGTGATATAACTGCATTATAAATGCAGTGTGCGCAAAAATAAGTCATTTTAATTGAAAAATGTAATCTATGGATCATTGTCCATAATCATTCTCTAATACTGCCATGATGTAGTTGTAATGTTCAACAAAAAAAACACACTTTGCGGAGGACATTTGATAGTTCTGATTAAACCACATAACTTCTAGTAGGAGGACGACACATTCTACCTCCTAACCCGCCCACAATATACTCCACAGATCGTCTGAGACATTATCCAGGAACTTAACTGATTCAGTTTTCCTTTAAATGGGTCAGGTGTGGCTTTTTTACTGAAACTCTACCTTGACATTACAGTGTGGCAGCACTTCCTTATTATCTTCCTGGAACGTGCACAAAGGCCATCAACACATCTCAGGCCAAAAACACTGTCAACACTACCACCATGTGGTCTAATATCTACATAACATCACATAATGTTGAATGTCCAGCATAGTAGATTCATATCGCTTGTTTCTGAGAATTTAGGGAATGTGCATTTTATACACGGGTATATTTAGATTTTATTGGTCACATTTGTTTTGTAAAGTTCAAATCAAATTGACTGTACATTGTGTGATCCATATAAATATCTTGATTTATGGACATTGCTACTATTGGTATCCTTGTGGTTTCAAAAACATTTAGCTAGAAGAAAACTAGAACCAGAAAACTAGAACTCCAGCAGCTGCTTTAACAGACCTAAATTAAATCTGAAATATCAGTGACTGTGATGACGTGAACGAGATTACTATTCTGAGCATTTAAGGGTATAATTTAGCCAGTTGGGGGCAGCAGAAACCTTTCAACATGGGCTGCCCTGTACCCTTATGTTAGATCTACAATTCAGACACATGATTTCACATCCTGTAGTCATGTACCTGGTGACAAATTTGCTAATTTACTGCAATCTATGGCTCATAAAGTGCCGAGTGCACCTTTACATTATTAACCTACTCTGTGTTTCAGGACATGAAAGGACACAATCGGGGGGGAAAGACCAGCCCTTGTTTTTGGACGCCTCATATATCCAGTGGAAGCTGTTGGATTTCTTTTCAAGATGCTTGTTTATTTAGAGGTTTTAAAAAGTCACACCACCATTAGATTTTTTGTTTTATTTGCTATTGTGCCCATAGCTTACAAGTATTTCTCAATCCTTCTTTTGGAACAAATCCAAAATATATGGGGAACATGTATGCAAATTTAAAATAACAATTCCATACAAAAATAAGTAAGAGGTTAAAGTATCAAGAATGCTAATGACCTACAGAATTGGACAACAGACATGAAAACAACAATCCTGCGGATGACCTGAGACTTTTGCGCTGAACTGTGTACATGTGCAGTGTATATATACTTAAACTTTTGTCGTGGTTTTTGTTAAATTGGTTTGGCCGGGACATGTAAAATAATAAAAGAAATGGCTAATAACTAAATACAAAAAACTGTCCATCAGGTTTACAATTTCACCTTCATCAGCATTGAACTTGTTTTTTTGCCACACACATTTTTGGCAAAATGAACATATTTCAGCAGCAGTGGTGGAACGTTTTCTCTACAGGAATGTGGAGTTTGGCTTTGGCGCTTTCATCCTTCTACTGTAACTATTTACTTTGCAGTCCACTGCCTGTGACATCAGGAGCTCCACTATATAAATGAATGGAGGTCGACTACTTTAAGAAATACAACGTCTCCATAGAAGAGGAAGGAGTGTATGTTGATACAAGAAGGAGCAGAGGCGATGAAGATCAATCAAGGAGAAATGCAGCTGATCTGTTCTTTGCTGTTGTGCATTATCACCCAGGTAAGATCTGACGAAATGAATCTTATCTATATAAATATTGTCGATATACCTGTATTTGTTACCCCTTAAGTACCTTTCCTGGCATAAACACTGACCATGTCAGGACCAGCATGAAGACCCAAACCTGGTCCTTATGAGGGCAGAACCTCATTTCTGAGGAGTTTAGAACTAAGATTTAAATTGTGGTTAGATTACGGTCGTGGTTAAGGTTAAGGATAACACTTTGTTTAGGCTGAACAAATGAATGCTGTGTCCTAAGAAGAATAGCTGCACAAACCTGTATGTGTGCATAATGTACTGGATTATGATTACCGTGGGCAGCAATGCCTAGCAAAATATTGCCATTGTTCTTCAACCACAACAATATTACGTTATATAAGTGCTGTTTAATAATAATAATAAAAAAAAAAAAAGTCAGAAAACAGCGAAGGAGGATGTCTCTAGAGCGTCTGCGACTGTACTCATGCAGCGAAGTGATTTGGACCCATGTGTCCTCAATAGGCCTCCAGATGTGATTACTCTGATTGTATTTGAAGACACATTCAAGACGGACAGGGGTCAAGCTGCGCATGAATGTTCGACCCTTCCTCTAGCCATCCTGCCTACTGCAACTTTAAAATGACCCGGCGCCGTATCGCATTGAGGGCCGAGGAGTGTCTGACCCTGCAAGTAGTTTATATCTCATGTTGAGGGTACATGATATCAACCATGTGTTTGACCCTGTACTGTTGATGTGAGTAGAAATGTTTATGTGACAAAAAAAATAATGTCTGACATCATGTCTGGGAAGGAACACTCTTCATTGTGGGCAGGTTTCACTGTAACTATTTTGACAAAAGAAATTAGTTCATTGTTGTATGAGGTACTGGAATAGTGTGCTTCCTAACCTCAGTTTCCCCTGAGCTGAGAAATATATTCATTCTTTTTTGTTACGTGCCCACCAGTGACACCTGGGCCTGTTAGTGTAACTGTTAGCAAAGATGGCGGACACGATTTACATTCTGGAAATTAGGTCTCGTCCCCCAATGGGTGGGCACATAACAAACATAAAGAATCTGAAACTGAGGTTGAGAAGCACAATTTTTTTTTAAAAATACCCTTATTCTAGTTATACAAAGTTAAATGCAAATCAGTGAAGTATTCCTTTAAGCAGCTAAAATGGGAGCGTACCCATGTTCCCCGTGTCCTATGTTCCCCACTTTTCCTTAACGTATCCAATACAGGTCCGATAATATACAGGGATTTTTTTTCCACCATCATTTCCATGGTTATATGGTCTCCCCATGTCATCCTGGCCCTAAACCTACCCGCACTGTGAAAGCGGGGAACATAGGGATGATTCTGCTAAAATCTTTTTTTTTTTAAGGTGTGCCTGCCGACAGCTGTGTTTTCACCGAGAGTGTGCCTGTCTGTCACATGTTAGTCAAGGTTGCAGGGCACATGCACAACACAGTCAGTGCTGATGTGTCAGTGCCCCATACAACCACACTTGTTGCATCCATTATACATTTGCACCAATGTACACAGTAACAGTATAAACAGCAGCTGTTCTTGTGTTCCTCTCACTTCAGGTGCGCTGCCAGTTGTGCACGGGGCCATGTCAGTGTCCGTCCCAAGTGCCACAGTGTCCTGCCGGGGTTCCTCTGATGTACGACAGCTGCAGGTGCTGCCAGGTGTGTGCCAGGCAGGAGGGCGAGGCCTGCACTGAGCGGCTGCCCTGTGACGCACACCAGGGGCTTCAGTGTGACTACAGCGCCAGTTTCCCCGGAGGAGCAGGACAGTGTGTCGGTGCGAAACAGAATACACACTAACTGATACACAGTCTGGAGGTGCACAATAACTGAAATACTGATTTTAATACAAGTAATTCTACCAGTTACTGTTAAAGAGCTGGTGAGTAACCTCTGTCAAACACATCATGCTCTCCTTTCCTAAACCTGGGGAGTCATTTAATTAACAATGACTGCATTTTTATCAGACTGACTGGAATCAATTTTTCTGAAAAGTCAAAAAGAAAATGCTATATACTCATATTGGCACTCCAAACTACTAAAATTGGGAAAATCATAGAATCGGTTTGATATTTCTAAATTCCATTTGACCATATTATGTGGTTCAAATCTATTTTAAACCCAGTACCAAAAGCCTATATTATATTGGAGAGGGATCAGTCACTCATTAGGCTGCATCTCACCCACGGGAAGAAGATAAAATAGGTTTCACAAGTCGAGGTCATGTCTTTATCTTTGTTTTGTCTGCAGTTAGAGCGAAGAATTGGCAAAAACAAGTCAGTCGAACGCAAAACGTTACTGTCAGAGGTTTTTGATCCGGTCAATTCGGTCAAATTCTGCTTCTGTGTCCCACTTTTGGTTGTAATTTATATCAGTGGTGTTGCTGAAGAACGATTTAAATTTTGGACTAACAAGAGGGAAACCAACAGGGATTAGTGGTGTCAAGAACAGAAATACAAACCTGAGCTGATTCACTTTGTGTCAACAGCAAGATAGTATTCATTTAAAGTTGGATTCAATAGACTGACCGATACAGATTCGTAAAACATCTAGATTTTGCCCAACTTGAGATTTTCTGTGAAAAGACATTAGATTTCAAACAAAACATATTCAACCTTGTGTTTGTCTTTTCTAGCTGTGACGTAGTAGTAGACGGATGCTTATAATCTCTCAAGGACCCAGAAGTAAAAGTATAATTTCTTGTATTCTGAGAAACATTTCAACTCCTTAAAATGTGCAATATTAAACTATATGAATGAAGTTTGACTGTCCAGCTAACTACAGCTATCACTGTTATGTTTGTACTACTTGACAATGTATCAGGCAATGCTCTCTTATGTACTCGTACCTAATCAATCACACTTTTATTATTTTTAAGTGTTACGTGCAGTGGTTCTACAACGTTGCATACTAAGTACCACCGGGGAAAATATTGAGCTTTCAAAGTAACACCATTATCCCCAACGTTAAAATACAGTGGCGTAAATAGGTCGAGCAAAGTCAGGTACAGACTTTTCACAGGAGGAAGATTAATTCCCAATAAGATCATTTATTCTCGTCATCCTCTTCCTCACATATACTTCAGACACTAGTATAGTGAAATTATATTAAGATGGGGTGAGAGATATGGTGATTCTAATTATTATTGTTTTATTTTATTTATACATTTTTTGTTGTATTTGTATAGAACAGTATTTATGATTTTCCTCCAAGTACCACCGGTGGAAGTTTGCGTTCGACCACATACTCCCCACATATTTGAGCAGTGATGCAGGCATTATTTTTCATAACATAAAACCCCTACCCTTTCTTTGGTATGATCAGGTCGAAATGAACTTGGCTGTGAGTTGAATGGCAGGAGGCTGGAGGAGGGGCACGTGTTTCAGCCGTCCTGCGCTCAGCTCTGCCGATGCCTGGGAGGAGGGGTCACCTGTGTTCCTCTGTGCAGCGATGATCTGCACAAACCTGTGGATAACTGCCCCAACCCTCAGCTAGTGCGACTACCAGGGCGCTGCTGCAAAGAGTGGCAGTGTGATGGTCTGGACAACAGTATTCCCTCAAACCCCTCAGGAGGTAATGAAGCGGCTGATGTAAGAGTACAGTGTGTAACATTTTGGAGGGTTTATAATACTACCATTGTGGAAAGTGGGGGAAAAAAAAGTGCCATTACTCCCCTTATCCATATGAGACACATGTGTGAATCACTAAACACAAAAAAAATACCAGAAGATGTTATATGTATAAATGTTTAATCCAGGGGTCTCAAACTTGCATCATGATATCACACACATACTACATGTAATACTATTTATGATGTAAAAGTAATGTTTTAATATCAAAAACAGACATTTATTTTTAGATTACATAAATAATAGTGTGGACAACTGTATTTAAAATTCATACCAGGAGCCGTTTCGGCCACTGCCATTCGTGGCTTGAGCCCTAACAAGTGTATTGATATATGTAATTGAATGTTGTATATGATTCATTTAATAATGGGATAATTATTTCTTATTACTGTTTATAATAAACATTGCTAGCATCACCTCGCTGGCAGCTGTGACTCAGCTACACACTGTTTAAAAGACGGCGACGGCCATGTTTTCATTATAACATGATATTAAGTGGGGGGGGCCGCATGTGGCCCCCGACCGCCAGTTTGAGAACCCTAGTTTAGTCCATGTTAAAGTAAAAACTGGACATTTTGCCAACATGTATATTTAGATTAATATTCAATAATATAACTGGAATATAACATAATATTTCCAACAATGATTTACACTTCAGGCACAACATTTGTGAACCGTTTTAAACAACACAGTAGATAGTGTTGTTGTTTAACAATAATATTAATAAAAATAAAAATCTCACTAGACTCGCAGAACAGGTCACATAGTCACATAGTCACATAGAGCACCCTTGGAAGTGATTACTCTGGGCCATAATAATTGGAAAGATAATCTGTTTATTTATTTTTGTTTATTTCGGCATGTCAGATGGATCAATCATCATCACACATCATTTTAATTCATACAATACACATGCCCGAAAGGGAAAAGCGGGAGAAGCAAGGCTTATCTTTTTCTTCTTTTTTTTTTTTTGACAATTTGACAGAACATGTTTCAGCAGCAGGTTTAGCAATCAGAGCTTCAGTCTAAGCTCTAGACATTCAAACACACACGACGTGTATGTCCGTTTCTGCCGGGTTTTTTTCTTTTTTCTTTTCAAATACAACAATCTCTTCTGCAGCTTTCGCTCGCATCCTTGCCACGTAGTCGCGAAGCGCGCAGATGTCAGCGCGCATCCCGGCCACAGCACTCCGAGTTTCGGCGTCGTCCACCCTGGCACTGGTCAGCTCATCGACGAGCTCTCTCACTTTCCGGTATTGCATGAACATTCCGAATCCCAAGGCGAGCATTCCGATTGTCATGAATGTGAATATGTACACATCCTCGACATCCTCTATATCCAGTGGGGCAAGGCACACGACTCTCCACTTGTCCCAACCATCCTTGATGTAGCCGGCCATGAAGGTCCCGTTCGGGCACTTGGGTTCATTTGCGCCCGCAAACCTTGTTGGAAACACCCTGTCGATAGCATTCAGTGACCAGCTTAGCAGTGCCATGTTGGACCAATTGATTCTCTGTAATGTCTCGATTTACTGAAGATTTATAGCAGACTGCTGAGTATCTCACACATGTTGACGTGTGCTTTTCAATGTCAGCTATTGTTTTGGGTACAACTGGTTCCTGCCTCTGACCTTTATCAAACTCTCTTCCTGGGTCATTTTGTAACCGTTTATAATCAAATCTACATACTTATTTTTTGAAGACACTTGTTTTTACAGATTTTTTTTTTGATCTCCTCTTCTATAATCTAAAGAGAGTACTGGCATCTTGTGAGAAGTGCTGGTACAGGTATACTCAATAGTGAAATTAAAAAGTACCAACCTACTTTAATCACTGAGTACTAACCACTATGTGTAGAATTGCACATTGCAGGGTATGAATATGACTTTATTATATGTCATTAACCTTGTTCTTTCTCACCCGAGTTTGTGTCTTTCCTTCCATTCCTCTCTCTTCTCTGTGTCATAAATCAATCTTTATTCCAGACACAGTGGCGATCCATAGGGTAAAAAAAGACATACAGACGTATAGATAAAGGCAACTGCTATTATTATTATCATACATGTCATCACCATTAGTATTATGCTATAATTAAAAGTCAATTGTTGTATACCTGCTCCTGGTTTCACCTGATCTCTCTCTCGTCCCCCACCTCTCATCTGGCCCCCATTTTTCCTTTCACCCCAACCAGTCGAGGCAGATGGCTGCACATCTTTGAGTCTGGTTCTGTCAGATTTCTTCCTGTTAAAAGGGATTTTTTTTTTATCTACACTGATGCCTACTGCTTGCGCATTGTGTGAATTGTTTGGTTTCTCTGCTCTCCATGATGTTGTACAGTGTCTTGAGAGTGTGTGTTATGATTTGGCGCTATATAAATAAAATTGAATTGATAACCTGCAACGAAGAGAACTAAAAGGTAGCCACCCTGAAGACTGCAGCCTTTCCATCTCAACAGTGCTACAATTTGAACAAAAGCACAGATGCAGTTGTGTAGTTTTTCAGCTGAGGTCGGTGTAGAGCCACAGTCAAAACAGATTTCAGTGTCATGGAAGATCACACATCTGTGAGAGACATCTGCAGACACTATTCTTAGAACACTAACATCATATGAGAAGCAGTTTTCTGGCGGTACATGTAATGAATTCTTTGACCCATGCGCGCTCATCAAAGGTCTCTACTTCAAACAGCTTTCAGGTTAATGCACACAGCAAATATTTCCCTCTTCTGCTGTGTCTTTTTCTAGCAGAGCAGGCACGCCAGGACCACAGGGGAGGGCTGGCTGGTCCATTGTTTGGCCCGGTCTCCAACTGCATTGAGTGGACCTCAGACTGGAGCCCCTGCTCTCACAGCTGTGGCCCAGGTGTCTCCGCTCGCACCACAACCAGGAACCATGCCTGTCTCCTGCAGGCTGAGACCAGGCTGTGCCAGGTCAGGCCATGCCAAGCGCTGCTCCCAGGGATCCAAAGGCTGGAACCGGTCAGTGCATATGACTCTGGTTCAATGTGTGAACGATTTATTGTGCAAATGTATTGTGCTCCATTAATTGACATGGGAAAATAAATAATTAAAACAATAACCGCATGAAATACTGTCGATAAAATGACTGTAAATTCTTCCTAAGATGTTATTTTGAATGTGCTGGGAATATGTCGAGTGCCACTAGTAGAGCCCACGTCAGACCAAAACAAATCATGCCAATATTAACTTTGCCTGATTCTTTCTTCTTATTTGAAGCCTTGTCAGTCTTTGTTTAAGCCTTTTTAGCCTAAAAGTATTAAAAACTTCAGACTACTCTATGCCATCATCCCCCACATGCTGTGCGTAGCTCATTACTGCCTGTGTTTTCTGTTGTGTTATACCCAGACTTGTAATTACGACAAACACTGTACACCATGTACAGGACATTCTGAATACATTCTGTATTCAAATAAGCTTGCAATGTGAAAAATGTCAACCACCGGATTTTATATTTATATAAAGTGTTCTGATGGGACCTAAATAACAACACACAAAGAGGACGAGTGTGGTGTCACTCTCTGCTCTAGACTTCAGAGATAAAGAAATTCAGGCATCAGCAGTAATTGCATAACCACTCTCATGTTGCCTGTCACTGTGCATTTCAGGGGTTGCGGGTGTGCACGGGCAGCTTCACCTCTCCTGTGTCCATTCATCTGGAACACCAGGGCTGCTGGAGCACCAGAGCCTACCGCCTCAGGTTCTGTGCTCTCACCTGTCCAGAGCGAGGCTGCTGCATCCCCTCCCACACAAGGACAGCGTGGATGGTCTTCCGCTGCCCCCAAGGCAGACTGACCCAGCATCAGGTGATGGTGATAGAGTCCTGCTCCTGCAGCCTCGCCCACTGCCACCATTCCGCAGCCACAGCTGCCCGAGGTGTCTTTCCCTGGATGTGAGGTGCATCCAGCTATGAGACAGTCAGTCTGTGAGAAAAGGAAAAAAAACAACAGAGAATGAAGATGATCTAAGCACACAGACGTAATAATCTGGCTGGGAAGGAAGTTGAGGCAGTGTTTCAAAACAATAGAAATTCTACAATCAGGAAGTGAAAGTTTACAATTTACACAATAGTTGCGTCAATCTTAATGTGCATTCATGGTTGAAAGAACAATCTCGGATATATGCAGCAATCAATATCCACAATTATTTACAAATGAACTATATTTCTATATTCACTATTTCAATTCTGTCCACAAACATATATCTATATATATTTAAACAAGGAATCCCCTCCCTACCTGGACAGGTGGAAGATCAACAAGCTTTAGTGTCTTGGTGACATTGCATTCATTGGAGGCTTTGAGATAGCTGGCTTCAAAATTAACTGAAAAGTAGTCAACTGTGTTTTCTTCCATTATGTATAATAATAATAAACTATGAGAATTAATAAACTATTCCAACACTCTTTAAATGCATATGAATACATGTTTCTGTTCAAGGTAACAGACAGATTCATTTTGGTTGTTTAATAATGAAAGAATAAATATTGTTTCTGCTTCAACTTCTAGGTCAAATCCGTATGAAACATCAAAGTGACGAAGGAAAAAGTTGGTACGACCAGTAAGCCGGTGTGCTGCCTTTTGTTATTACGTTGTATTGGGTGTATTTGTCACTGATGGATCACAACATTGCCACCTGGTGTGCAGTCTAAACATGACAACAGTTTCCATGATCCCGCACTGCTTCCCGATTGTTTTGATTGAGAAACTTCTCGACAAAAGTACACACTGTGCATTTAATTACAAACACAACAACCAGGTCCCTCCCACACAACTGAACTGCAATCTTGAATCACGTTTCATAAGGTAAAACACTTTCTCACAGATTCCATTTGTTTTTGACATGTCACAATAGTGATGCATTTCACATGTATTTGAGGTGAAATTCTTACTCTTACTCTGGAGGTGAAGAGGTCAGTGTGGTTGCATGTGACAAAGTGTGAGTGTCAGTGACAATTCCACTCCTGTTTGAGACCATGGTTGAGGTGTTGCAACCATAGTAGTGTAATTTAACATCACTTTGAGGTCATTCGATGTGTTTTAATCCTGCTGCTGAGACTCAATCAATAATTACAGTGTGTTTTTTTTTATGGAGAAGATGTTGACACTATAAGGAAAACCATGAACAGACCATGGTTACGTTGACGCTAACCATTCTTTTTGTGTCTAAACCCAACTACAGGTTACTCACTTTGCCGCAGGGAATGATTATCGTCGCCCTCATTTTCTCAAAACATCAAATGTTGAAATGTCATTTTGTTTCCAAAAATATGTTCCTAATGGAACATAATTGAGAATGCAGTTTGTTTATGTGGGAACACCATTATTGGGAGATCAACATCGTCAGAACCAGGAACAAAGTTCATGTCCATGTGGGCCCCATAGCATTTAAATTTGGGCTGACAATATGGGTCCCAAGCAGATTTGTCCATGGTTTCTATGGCGGCCCCTCCCTTGTTTTGTCCACACGGGCTTCCCATCTGGGGTTCATGCGACCGCTTATTACCCAAGTAGCCTGGAAAGGGTAGAAAGTGGGCAAACACAAGTGGGGCCACCAAGGAAACCCGCTTGGGACCCACATTGCCGTGCTGGCTGGGTGCGTCCATAATTGCTTGCATATGTCATTTGTTAATAACCCTCTTCACGTTGAGATTCACGCACTTACTCATCTTCTATCGCTTTATCCTCCATATGAGGGTCGCAGGTGGGCACAAGTGCCGTCCCCAGCTGGCATAGAGCGAATGGCAGGGTACACGCTGGAAAGTTTGCCAGTCCAACACAGGGCCACACATAGAGACAAACGATACACTCGCACCTATGGTCAATTTAAGGTGTCCCATTTGCCTAATCCCCAAATCTGCATGTTTTTTGGACTATGGGAAGAAACCAGAGTACCCAGAGAAAACCCAAACACATACGGGGAGAACTTCTTCCCTTATTCCAACCGGGTCACGTTCATTAAAGCTCCGACTCTAAAACACAGGTACACAAAGTTTGGTTTGAAAAAAACCGGTCAACAATTATCTGTAGCCCTAAACCAATTGTACAGATGCTGTATATTTTCCCTTCCCCCTTATTTATTGATAGCTACATAGATTAAAAAATAAATAAATAAACAGTTTAAGTACCAATCACAGACTTTGGGTAAACAGTGAATGTAGTAAATACCTTGACCTGCTTTTCCTCGGCCTGGTGCTGGTGGAGATTGTTTAATATGCACTTCAAAACACTGATGTGATGTTGATGAGGTTTCCATTTAACCCAGGCTTTGTTTAAAAGTGATTTTAAACATGGGTGATTTAAAGGAGCGAGAAAACCATGCTCTGAGTACACTTCCTGTTTATACTGCGACTACAACACAATGAAAATACGTGATCAACAACTTAATGACCCTTCAGTGAGAGTAACGTGACAAAATTAAACAATGAATGATCACGTAACCGGGAAAGACGAGGCAGTATGAACAGTCTTTTTTCTTTTTTTTAAGCCACACAAATAAGCTTAATATTTTTATTTGTCTTTTTGCCTAATGCTAAACAAACTACAGTATTGTGAACATATGATGCAGCTGAAGTAATACAGTCAGACAGAGAGGCAGTGAATGTGTGATGAGCTCAGCTTGACTGAAATGTTCATTTATAAGCCTGATACTAATCAATAGGTGCAACTCTTTTCTAATAAAAAAAAAACCATCAGAGCTTTTTTTGTTTTGTTTTTATATCCCCTCATGTTGTTCTAAGCTGCACTTATATATAATAGTTGCTAGGAGCCACTGCGTAAAATTTCAGAGGTCATATTGGCGAAACGTACATCATAGTTTTGAAATGTAAAAGTGTATAATCACTGAAAATGTACTGTTTATTTAGGCCTTCAAATAAACATTTGTATGGGCTTTAAGCACCAGCCTTGCTTTAAGACTGTCGCCATTTTGTGCTGCCTTATGTGTTATGTGTTAGAAGTTTTGAAGCAGAGACTTACTATTCAAATGAAATAGAAATGCTTTGTCCTAATAAACCGGATGCTTAACCCAACAAAGAGGGAGGAAATGGCAGAGAGTGGTAAAGTGGAGTGAGTTGTGGGTGTTTACATCCATTGTGATATTAATTACTTTCGCATAAGTATTTTTTTCCCTGTTTCCTGCAGAAATATGCTGTTGTTTAGACGTGTGAGATATTTAGTGTAAGTTACCGTGGTGATTTGCAGGTGGAAAGTGAACCGAAACATAAAAAAAACCCCACAGTTAAATATGTGGCTAACCACAGGTCTTATTCACCCCACCTGTGGGTAGAGATTAAATATAGGACTGAAAATCATCACATTTCCTGATCAACAGATAAATGATGATGAACTTAAAAAGGTGTCTATGTATTAGTATCTTATAGTCCCTAAAGTCCCGCAAAGTGTTATTATTACTATTTATATCATGTGCAGCAGCCTGAAGTAATCAACACTGCCATGTTCCAAAGAAAATGAAACTGCAGGCATCTGATTAATTCATTAAAACCACGTGTCCGATACTGTTTCCATAAAGAGAAATTCAGTGGAACTGTTTGTTTGCTTTTCAGCTGTCTGGGACTGCATCATTTGTTTTGGTTTCAATATCTACATTCCACATCTGTGATGCTGCAGTTTCGTTCTGCATAGAGAGAATTAATTTTTCATACAGACGATGTATTTGCATGAAGAAGTGACTTTTCCCCCCCCACTAAAACCAGCAGCCTTTTGTTTTTCAGCTGTGTCCGTTCCATGCCTCTGTGTTTTCTCGCTGTTTGGATGATGGAAGAACTGCCATGCCAGTTGGAAGCCAGTCAAGATCTTAGTGCAAACCTGAGTAGGATTGAACTGAGCACAGGATCAAAAATCTTGGTATGTCTATGCCTGAAGTAATTTACCCAAACAACACATGTTCAATCTGCTTATATGTGTGTGTCCACATATAGGGCCAAATACAACAGTCACAGTTGAGTTTAAATACAAGGTATACATACAAATCAAATGGTTCTGAATGTGTACAGCAGTTCATCTTCTGCCAGGCTGATGCAGATGAGGATGCTGTGACTCATTTTGCAGGATAATGTGTTCAGTTGTGTGTCAGTGCGTCTCCTAATGAAACGCGTCTGTTTCCAAACTCGTCAGCCTGAGAAGTGGGCGGGTATTTTCTTCGTCTCTTGTTGACTTCACGCAAGACGCACAAGTCCTGCAGATGTTAGGTGGGTACGAGACGAGTCTACCATTGGTTGCAGTTTTATTTTTCGAGTTAGAATGACAGAGATTTAGACCTGCAGGAGATGTCTGGAAACATTACGCACGGAGTCTGCGGGGCCATAAACCTGAACTTTACGCACAGCTTTCTGCCGCCCGTCTTCGTCACTGTGTTCGTCGTCGGGACAATGTCCAACATCTGGGGGCTTAAGAGCGTGTGCAACAGCTGGAACAACATCGGGAACATCAACATTTTCATGTTGAACCTGGGGATGGCGGACCTGCTCTATCTTTCCACCCTGCCATTCCTCGTGCACTATTACGCGCACAACAGCCAGTGGCGGTTCGGTCCCATTTTCTGCAAGGTGACCCGCTTCTGCTTCAACCTCAACCTTTACGGAAGCATTGGCTTTCTCACCTGTATTAGCATTTACAGGTACCTGGGAATCGTTCATCCAATGAGAGTGATGGGAAAAATCACCAGCCGACACAGCTTGGCCATAAGCGTCTTGGTCTGGCTTTTGGTTATCATCCAGATCCTCCCAGACATGTTCTTTGAGAAGAATAATCTCACGTCACCCCACGCGTGTTACGATACCACCTCGAATGACCTGATCGGTAGCTACCTGCCTTACAGCATCGGTTGGACCGTCACGGGGTTCGGCATCCCGCTGCTCATCATTCTGCTCTGTTATGGTCATGTCGTTGTGGTTCTGAGCAAGAAAGCCACCGTGAACCCCGTGCTGAAGCAGCGGTGTCTGAGGCTCGTCGTGATTCTGATCATGCTCTTCTCCGTCTGCTTCATCCCCTACCACGTGCTACGGAATCTTAATTTAAAAACCAGGATTATGAAACAGGCTGGATTTTGCCACGACGCGTTCGGTGACATATACTTGGCGCACCAGGTTGGCAGGTGCCTGGCGTGTCTGAACAGCGCGTTAAATCCGCTGATTTATATCGTTGGAAATGATGAATTTCTTAAGAAACTTCATCACCTCAGTGCGCGAGTCAAGCTTCCTCGGAGCTACATGAAAGGTCCGGCGTTCTGCCGCAAACCGATGGATGCGAAACCGAACCTGCACGGCACCAAGGATACGCGTCTGCTCCGAGCAGGTGAATGGATGAGTGTCACCGTGCCACTGGACCACGAGCCACCATAAGGTTCACTTTTTTTAGGAGCGCACAAATGAAAGACATTTTTTGGAGTACACGTATCAAGGAAAGAACAACAATAACTGAGCTGTCAACGTTGTTGTTTTTTTGTTTATTTTAAGGTTTACTGATTGATACAACAGCCTCAGAAGATGTGTATGGGATGACTTGCACACTTTGTTAACATTAAAATGAAAAGCATAATACTTTTTTTTAAATGATTTATCATTGTCAGTGTGATGCGTTGAGGGGCAGTCTGTTCAATTTGCCCTTCCACTGCTGGAGCACACTGTCTGTGGCAACAGCTTGAGAAGAGCCTGACCTTCACATGCACTGACACATTTCATCAGAATGGATGTTTTTACTGGACACGCAAGCGAAATGCAGTTACTCAATCCTGAAAACAAGCCACAAGTGCTGACTGTGTATGTATTATAATGGGTGCACTCTTGCCAGAACACATACTACTACTACAACTACGTATACTGTACAACCTTAAAGGGATACAGTTTTTGCCTGTATGAAGTACTGACACAGTGCTCCCCCTTTGCCGAGTGCCAGGTTAAGAAACAAAGCTCACTCTCACTGAAAATGTGACAGCTTGCAGGGACATGAGGCTAAACATATGATTTTAGCCACTTAACAAAAGGTTGATCATATAAAATGTATGATATCCTAAGAATTTGGAACAAACATTTCATCCAGTCCGTAGAGATTGTCTGCAATTTTGCATCACCCCATGCAGGCGAAGTTGATCCACTATATTGTCTTTGTCAGTATGTTCAAATGTGTTATTTTGTGACTTGTGTCTCAAAACAACTTTATCTTGACTTTTCTAAGAGGCACAAACTTACCAGATGAGGCAGCAATGGACCTGCAGGCTAAAAACACAGATTTTCACAATGGACTTTGGTGTGGGAGGATTTATTTATTTTTTTTCCCCAGTAAAAACAAAACCTAAAAATATTTTCTAATGGTGAGATAAAATCTGTTTTTCCTTGTGTCAATGCTGACACTTTCTTTAGTCGGTGAGAGCATTGTATCTAAGAGAACACCGGACAGTCTGCGCTAAAATTGTGGTAGTGGCTCATACAATGCCACTTCAAAAACCTGAACTATTCCTTTAAGATGCAGAACTGAGAGAAGACTAAAGTGTGTAAAACTGTTTCCTGAACCTTCCGAACATTATTACAGAAGGTATAACTGCTGCTCCCAGATGCTCATATGATTATGTGGATCAAGTATTACGTGTTGTACCAGTTGCTGTTCATAACCCTGCACTTTCTGTTTTGTTCTGTGCGGTTCACACTTCAGCGATTACCTTCGTGTGTGCAGTCGTGTACTGCGAGGAACGTGTTTGTGTGACTGTTGTGATCATGGTTTTTGTCATATATTGCACTATAGCTCGGCACTGTTTCAGGTGAAGAATTTAAAATACGTGGCGATGGTTTGTTTCCATTTTTTATGAACGTTTACAGACCCTGATGTGACATTTATCTGTGACCTGTCTACAGCTGACACTAAGCGTGTGTAGAGAAAACTGTGTCAGAGCCGGGACATGGTGGAAGAGCTGTGAAATAATTCAAGTCTGTATTGAAATGTTTGCTGTCTGCATTCAGTTAACATTGTATTTTTTGATGAAGATGTTGCACTGCTTAGAACATGCTTCACAACTAAATCATTCTTTGTTCACATTCAGATTCAGTCAGTTTGCATGTTCTCCTCTATGGTTAATTAGTTTTTGTCCATTTTTTTTTGTAGACCTGTAATGGACTTGTGACCTGTCCCAGCATTTGCCAATTGCCTAATGTCTACTGGGTCTGATTCCGTGCCTACATGTTAAAACCAAGGTATAGAATGGATTGTTTGCTGCACCTTTATTTTGAAAAAAATAAACTTTTCACTGTGGCCTTTAACATGCCAGAATTAGAGCCTGTCCTTTTTTGAATGGCTGAGCAGCAAAGACGTTTGTTTCATGAATAAATCACAGGATATGACACAGAAACAGAAAGTGAAAGTAAAATTATGTTGACAACACACCAGAGTCTGTAAAGTATAATTGAGGTCCAAAGTATTTCCCAGACATGCCACAGTTCAACAGCTTGACTACAGTATAAGTGCGGTAATAAAAAAAGGTCATATGCTATATAATTCTATTCTATTATAATTCTTAAATGCACCAGTAGGGCATTTTTTATTTCAAGAATATTATGGTCTCCTGTAATCAGTCTTGCATTTATGGTGCCATATGTACGAATGTGGCCAAAAACAGTTACTACATTCAAATTCAAAGTACTGAGGTCTTTTAGGTGTCATTTTCTGACATAACTGGCAACCCGTGGTTGCTGGGCAGCAGAGAGTCTACTGATTGCAATGATTGGTAGACGGTGATAGGTGGCGCCACATGCTAAAACATGATTTCAAAACATAAACATGATTTGCAGTCTGCAAAAATATTTTTTTTAATGCAAATATTTTGGCTGTACTGTTGTTGTTGGTGAGTTCAGTTTGTTATATGAACATTATTCCTGAGTCTCTGTGACATATTAGGAGGATTTTATGGCCAGTTGCTTTAGATTTATTACATAATGCACCTTTAAGTACCTAAAAGGGATACTTGAGTAAAAGTACAAGTATCTTAACAGTAAGTGACTTTGGTAGAAGTTGAAGTCACTTTTTATAATATAAGTAATATTATAAAAAGTGACTTCAACTTATAATATAAGTAATATTGGGTGGAAACCCACGCACACACGGGAATAACATAACACATTGTGCAGTTTCGGTTGCACAATGACAACAATGATGATTTCCTTTCCTTCCGTTAGCTCAGTGGTAGGGCTAGTTGTCTTTCAAATGGAAGGCCGTGGGTTCGATTCCTGGCTAGTCGATGTGTGTCCTTGGGCAATACACTTAACCCCATGTTGCAGCGTGTGAGTGGGTATGAAAGATGTAAAGTATGAATGGCACATACTTTCTGTATTGTAAAGCAGCTCATCAGGACTAGATCAAACAGAAATATATATATATAACAAAGTAAAGTACAGATAAAAAAATAAGTCCCTTTCAGTCCCTTTGTTAGGGATATTCAGAAACTTAAAATATCCTGAGGCCCACGAGTTGGAAATGAGTCAGAGTTTATTTAATCCACGAGAATGGAAAACTTACATCCTTCTTATCCGTTCCGCATACAGACAATGGCCACTCAACGGCAACAATAATGTACCGTTATCCTTTTCCATCTCTAGGCCCTTATTTATTACAGTGTCAGCCATTTGTTTGTGGCGTGGGGGCACAGTGGTTAGTAGCGGTTAGCACTGTTGCCTCACAGCTAGAAGGTGCTGGGTTTGACTCCCGGTCTGGGACCTTTCTGTGTGTAGTCTCCCACTATTAAAACATGTTGGAATGTTACCACCATTCGGTTGTGTTGGTCCCTTGTGATGGCGCGCTCAGTCACAGCGGCCCTGATTGACCCTCTATGTGACCTCCAAATTTCATTGTGCCCTTTCGGTTTTATGATTACAATGAAGATGATTTCCTTTCTTTATGTGCTGTGGACAGCCTGACGGTTGAACTGTAAAAAGTTGGAAAAACAGTTCCATGTAAACGAAAGTATTCCTTCTATTGCCAATGTTCCTTGTAACTGCAGCATTAATGATTCCACATTTCCAGTAAATGCGGCAGGAAGGGAAGGCAGAGGCTTGGAGCTGGTCTGGTAGGATTTGACTGAAAAGCCTAATTAGATCTGTGTCTTGCGCTGCCCAAGCAGCCACCATGTGACTTCCAGGCTTGTGAAGAATAATGAGTCTGGCACTTGCTTGCAAATTAGACAGGAATTAAACAGGAAAAATAAAACAAAAGAAGGATATTTTCTCTGTTTCCAACATTCTTGTGGTCCATAGAAGCATAAACAAAAGCCCTGTTGTCTCTGGCTGGACACAGGCAGAAAGACAGAATTCATGGACTGCTAATTTTTTCACAAATACAATATGCACAACCCCTTACTTTATCAAAATATTGTGTGCACAGTTGTCGTCTGCAGACTAGGAAGAATGGCGCCTCATATATGGCAAGAATAAAGGAACTTCACAATTGTCCTTTCAATAATGATTTCCCTGTAGTTTCACTGCATGGTCTAAGTCTTCAGTCTGATTCAGAAACGCTGAGTATTCTCAACATTCAAGTCGTTTTTTGTTTTTTGTTTTACAGTCTCACAACCATACGTACATCTGTACGTATGGTTGTGAGACTGTAAATGTGCAAGTCACCTAATCCATATGGGCCTTATGTGCCTTTGTGTTGTCTGAGCAGAATACAGGACAAATGACTCCATCAGATAAATATTAACATCTCACTTTTTGATTCTGTAAACACAGCCTGGTTGGAAAAACACAACGTGGCTTGATTAATGTGTACAAGCACTTGAAAGAAATGCCGCGACCAGATACAGACGGAGACGATCCACAGCAACAACAACCGTCTGTGAAAACACAGACACATCAAAGCTATACCGCTGTGTTCGGAACTTTAAATAATCGTACATATATTTTTTTTTTCTTCTTCAATAAGTGGGATTTTTTTGTGGAAGTATCCTTCCTCGCTAAGTCCAGAAAACCAGAAGCAGTGAGTGCTACAAGCATGTAAAAGGCTATTTCAGGGTTCTTTGGAGTGTGGGTGTATGAGATACAGACACATCGTCACACACTTCTGTTTTCCATCGGAAAGGCCTGTCTAAAGGTTATTTAAAGTGGCAAACATATTCTTAAGATTAGCTCTTTGTATGTAGATGTCCTTTTAAATACAATCAATAAAATCACCACCAATGTTCTCAAGTGTTTCCAATGACAACGCCAAATTCTAAACTCTAAACTCCACAAATGCCTGAAATGAAATTACTGTGCCAGTGATAAAATTCCATATTAATGATCAGCATGACCTGAAATTGACCCGTCATTTCCGTGTGTTCTTTCTATCGTGCAATGATTTGCTTGATAACACAGCGAAGGAGATGAGGGAGGGCGAGAGCACAGGAAACAACCGTCTATGGCCTAATGTCTTATTATTGGGTTTCTACAATGACTGTGTAGAATTTAGCTGCTGGGCTCAGAATCTGTACAGACTTATTGCCATGATGCTGTCTATCACTGTCGATAAGAAAAGGTTGAGAAAAAGAGACATCTTTAGGTTTTTCAACTCCAGCCAGAGACCAACATACACAAAGGGTGGTGGCAACAAGACGCAGGTGTCACATTCAGTATGAGAGCAGGTAATCCAAAAGATTATAACAGGAGACAAACAGTACGAGGAAGAGCTTTTACCATCACAGGAAATAGGACATACAAAGTCAAAGTCCCTTGAGATGACTTTATTAAGGATGAGGATTGTAAACTGTGACACATGGCTTGATCATTTAGTTTTATTTGCAGTTCTGAGTCAACCTGTAGCCTTGCTCAAAAAGATATTTCACTTTTTGAGATGGTGACTCAGCGTCAACAATCGCTGAGATGCGGAGGCTCACTGTCACTGAAAACATGGCTACCAAGGAAAAACGACTTAGGCCACTAAACAAAAGGCTCACCTGTGTAAATCCACTTAAATCTAACAAATCTTGAGATTTTCTGTCACTTTAAAGCTCACATAGAGTGGTCCGTGGCGGGTCACATATATGTTAGTTATGGAGGTCTCCTTACATACATTAACTTGATGTTATGGTCAAAAACCTCCTAGTTGCTGTAAATCAGCCGATATAAATCTCTTCTTACTGACGCTCTCCTCAGCCACGGTGTTTCAGACTGAACTCTAACCCCCAGAAGACAGAGTGTGTTGTGAGCGTAGAGCCTTCCCAACTGTCTTGTGATTGGCCAATACCCGGAAGTGACATAATTAGCACACCAGCTCTCAGAAGCGCAGCTCCCCCCTCTGGAACGGTGGATGCACTGTTCCTCATTATCAAAACATTGTTTTAACAATGTTTAAAAATAGTTTCATTACATGACTCCTTGCTGGAGTCCCTTTTATGACTTTGACCCGGAGTCAGACCCACAATCAGTAGACACTGTCGCTCGTGAAACACCTCCACAACGGACGTTATTCTTCTTCTGCGGTTCAATGTACGCAACAGGATGTGCCCGGACTAGTGCCCAGACCAGGAGGATCTGCTGTTCAGGAGAAATGCTGGTTACGTAACCAGAAGGGTTTTTTTCAGAGATCTCGCTGAGCCCGAGATTACAATACAACAAAGCAAGTTTGTTTCGAACCTTCAGGACTTCATAAACGAGGTAATGATGTAGATACACACAAAAAAAACAGCGCTAATTGGAACTTCCGGTCTAGGTCCGCTTTAATAATGTATAATATGTAGTGTGGCATTCTGTATGTAGTTTGCTTTTTTCTCCCCTGTGTGTGTTCTGTGTGTGTGGATTATCTGTATTGTTCCTCTCTATGTATTTGTCTCTATGTGTGGTCCTGTGATGGACTGGCGACCTGTCCAGGGTGTATCCGCCTTTCACCCAATGTCAGCTGCGATTGGCACCAACGGCCCTCATGTGGAGGATAAAGCGGTAAAAGATGAGTGAGTAAACTTTATTTAATACTATAGTACTACGGGCAAGTAATAATAGCTCCATCTCGGTTAGACAGCCTTTTCTCACCACTCTCTCTGTCTCCTGCACCGAAGTCACCACTGAGAAAAGCTGTATGTTTGGCAGCCAGGAACACTGCTATACCTTGTTTGGCTTTTATCACTCAGGTAAATCTGAGTGAAAGATTTGTCATGAAAAAACACAAGTTAACTTACTTAGTTTTACTTGGCAGTGGATTAACAACTCCTGTGTGCCATGATGAGTAAAATGAGTAATTGCCCATATGTACTTTGATGCAGAGGGTGAGTGGTTTACAAAAGTGTGAAATCAATGCTTGTTTGTTTTTAAGTTAAATGTCTATAATCTATTTTCCCTTGTGTCTTTGCTGGCAGTGACGTTTTCAGTGAAAACCAGCATCTGTGTCTCAGATTGGCCCTCGGTGCAGAGAGTTCACACAGCACTGAAAAAGGAAAATACGTCCAAATCAGGTAACAGCAGCAGAATGTTGTTATTGTTGTTGATGATAGAAATGCTCTCTGATGAGGAAACAGACTTGGTGCTTCTTCATTGTGCCTGTGTGTTGTTGCATCTGTGGCCCAGCTGTTCACACTTTTATTACAGTGTTTGCAAAATGCGTTTCCTAAAATCATAAAATAATAAATGCCACCGTTGATGGGTGATATGTTCCTATAATCTGTGATCCTTCTGTAGTATCATCCACCTGTGCCTTCTGTTTGTTTATAATATATCATCACATCATATAAGCTTTCCTTTCCTGCTTCACCCATCTATTGGTGATGTGAACAAAGTCACATCATCCACCGATGATAGATCGCACATCAACAACCTTATTGACAATACTAGAGTAAGCATACATCAACATAAAGTTCATTTTTTAGGCTTTCAATCTAATTATTTATTATTTATTTATACATGTTAGGCTCCAAGTCCCCTTAGTTTACTCACTAAATTTGCTAAATTTCTGGTGAAAATCCAACATATCTCTAAGATATAGTACCTAAAGAAATCACACACATTTGGGCCATTCTGTGTGAAAACTAGTGATATAACATGTTATCCCACTGTGTCTGGGAGGCAAAGGCTGTTCCCTGTCCACATCCTAAAACCAAAGGTCAGAACGTGAGATAGACACGATCAAACAACTTGTTTCCCTACAAGTGATAATAACCTGTTAAATAAACACTTCAGAGTGAAAACAGGCCAAGACATCAAACATATTGCATTTACTCAAAGGAAAATTGCATCACAATTTGAAGCCTCATTGGGAATTTTATTAAAAAAAAAAAAAAAAAAAAGTAGTTTTGGGAAAAAATAACAATTAAGAGTAAAAAGTTGAGAAATAGATTGGGCCTATTTTAAATAATACCCTTTAATAATAATAATAATAATAATAATAATAATACATATATAAAAATATATCTATATATTTTTTTTTATTATTGTCATTATAACCATTATACCTACAAATCTGGCCATGGATATGAGTGTAATCAAATGAAATGTCTAATTAAAATATACATAAAAAAAGAAAATCATTAAATAAAATCTATAAATAAGTAATACATAGGCTGTTTACATAATAACAAGTTAATACGCTTAGGGTTACTAATAACGTAAAACAAATGAACAAGTGCATATGACAACTACTCCCTCTAGTGGAAGAGAGAGGTAATACACTGTAATAACTGATGTTCATGATGGGCAGACCCGGCTGCAGAAAAACATTTAAGGGGGGGCATTACATTTTTTCAGGGGGGCAAACTTTTTCAACCTATTTTTTATAGCCTAGTTTATTTATTTATTTGCTTCAGGGTGAACAGTATGGCTCTGTGACCACTCCTACAGTGTGGAGAAATAATTTTGCTCTTACTAAAAAGGGGCAGTTCATCACAAAATCTACAAAAAAAAATGTGTCGTGCTGTGTACATTTATCAAATAAAGCATGTATTCAAGAAGATAGCACCATACAGCTGCTTCACTACTGGAAAAAGAAGCACGGATGTCAACCTGAACACTGAAGTAAACATTCATACTGGAAGAAGTAGCTACAGCAGCTGGGGAGCACAAGGAGCAGCACAAAGCAGTGTTACCCTTCTGCCTACACGTTACCTAAAGTTTGTGAGTCAGTGAGTGTAACTCACCTGCATCATGCAGGCGAGTTACACTCACTCAAACTAGGCTCACCTGGAACCTAGTTTTAAGGATTTTTTTTGGCAAATGGAGCAAAGAAACCAGACAATATTCACATTTAAGAAGATAACATATCACAAAGTTTGTATTAATTGTTTTTAAAAAAAACCAAAAACAAAAAAAAAAAACCTCTAAAGATTAATTCATTGTTGCAGCCCTACTGGTTACCTAAATGTTTCACGAATATTACATGATAACAAAAAAATCAAAAAAAATATTTTGGGGCGCTGGGCACTATACGCCGCATGACACGTTTCCATGGCAACTGACCGGAAAAAGATGCGTGTGACGTCATGTTTACGTGCTCCCGATTGTTAAAATGTGTCTCTAAAGTAACGCTAAACTTTAAAAACAGAGGCACACATACGCAGTTACACAGGTACGCTGGTTATTTGTAGCGCTGCTGTTTTCCTTTAATAAACAGACCGCTCCAGTTCCACTGTAGGCGCGCTAAATGACACAAGGAGCTTACGGAGCTAACTGGTGGACAGCGAATGCTGCGAGCGAAACGAAGACTTGTGGCACCCCCTGATGAATGTTTACGCCAGTGTTACTCTTTACTTCAGTGCTTCGGTTTCCAGTAGAAGTGAATGGCGCTGCTAGTAACTAGCGACCATAAACGTCAAGTGCTAACAGCGTACCATCTCATCTGTGACCCGCCCCCACCACCTGTGATTGGCCAGCATGTTGCTTTCGTTCGTTGGTTGGATTGGTTGAATTGTCTGATCGATAAACCAAGATAGAAATAATAGAGAGCTGGCCACTCCGATGTAAAAAACAAAACCCAAATAAAATAAAAAGCTCCCAGCCATAGACTGTATAAAAAGCCCAGGGGGGGCACGGCTGACTCTGTGGGCGGGCACGGCCCCCCAATGCCCGCCCATGCCGCCGGGACTGGGGTATGAAGAATGTCACAGTATATATATGATGAAAGTCAAATAAATGATCATTTAAGTAAAAAGTCATCATAGGTACGTTCCAGAAAAACGTCACATGTGACCAGAAAAAATGTTATCCGTTAAAAACGGTACGAGAAGTACCAAGATTTTTCACCACATAATATCGATTGTTGTAAGTAGATACCAAACTTTATTGATAACAAATAAACAGATCATTGGAAAATACAAAATCGAGAATGAACAACAAACCAACAACAAAAGAATGATACACCGAGTTTACAGCAATTTACAACAGGTTGGCGTCGGAAAGACGTGTATTACTGAGTGTATTACTGATATTGTGGGGACCTAAAGCTGTTTACACTGTCACATTATGGTGACTTGTCTTCCTTGTGGGGACAAACAAGCCAGTCCCCGTAACGTAAATTATTCCATTTTAAGATGAGGATATGTTTTGTTGTTAGTTTGAGGTTAGGGTCAGGGTTAGGATTAGGATTAGGACAGTAGTATGGTTAATAGTAGAGTAAGTCTCCAGGAAATGACTGCAAATCAATGCAATGTCCCCTGAAGTCACGTAAACCGATGTGCGTGCGCGCGTGTGTATGTGTGTGACACACAAGAGGAGGAGGAGGAAGAAGGATTGTGTGTGTATGTATGTGTGTGTGTGTGTGTATCCACTGACTGACTGACCATTTACCGTTGTAGTTGAACCTGACAGTTATGGGAGCTGTACTGGGAGCCTTGTCCTGCGCGAGTTGGGTAAGTACGCAATTTGTGATTTTTGTATATAATAATATAAGTGCGTCAGAATGTTTAGTTTGACGTTAGCTAGAGCGAGCAGCAGGTAATTTACCTGCTGCTCACTGTTAGCCATGTTTACCTGAGGTCAACATGGCTAACAGTTACAGGCAGTTACCCTTGTTTAAATCAATCACAGAGACACGTACAGGAGATTATCTGCCCACACACACACACACACAAACGTGTAGCAGAGATTCTGCATTGACACAATGTCCTTTCTGTATTCTTTGAATAACGTGTGGTTTCACTATTGTAAAGGCGCCTTTAAAATCCCCAAACATGAGTATAATACTATTGTTACGCTATAACTACTGAAGTGATGTATCTGCTAGATGTGAAGAAGACACAGCAAATCAAAGGGTTAATCATAGCACACAGTCATCTGCTTACACGTGATTAATTGGATTAACTGTCATACAGAGCCAACGACAAACCAGACTTTCAGTCAGCACAGTGGACACAGATGGAAGCAGTGGACTACAAGAGAAGAGTATATACTATATTATGACTAGAAGGAGGTAGAGTTTTTTTTAGGAACATTTACCACAAGACGATAAGAGGCTTAGTCTGCTGGACAGCCACATGCACTGCCTTCAGCTGTTATTTACAATTTACTGTCACGATTATTCTTACCAAAATGATCACAATTTACCATATTATCAGACACGTGCATACACGTACTGTATATACAACTCTCTCTGCCTGTACCTGAGTTTCCTGGTTGATGCAGCATGAGAATAGATATGATATGATTTGTGATAGATGTGTGTCAGGGCTACAACTAACTAGCAATTGTTTTCATCATCGAGTCATCTTTGTCTCTCAAACCTGGAAATGATGATGTCCAAAAATGTCTTGCTTTGTCCACACACCTGACCAAAAGGTTATAGCAAAGAAACCAGAAAATATTCACATTAAAGGAGCTAGAAAATCAGAGAACTTGTTTCAATTCTATGCTAATGAACAAATATCCAGGCTGTGCTTGTGTGGTCATGTGCTCTTATCTGGCACTCATTACCATGACATCCATTACCATGGCCTAGACTGTGGTAGTACTAAGCTGGCCTTGTCTGGCCCCGCTTGGGTATTAAGTTGTTTACAAAATCTAGGCATGTGTCTCTTGACTCCACTCAGTTATCTCTTTTTGAACTGCATGTGGCTGAGCCAGACATCATTTTGATGTGATCCATGTGAAGTATTTACAGATTTCTCCGTACATAACCCTAACCCCGAGAATAGACATTAACCACATTTTAGAGTGTTCAATTTACCTAACCCCCATATTGTATATATTTGGACTGTGGGAGGAAGCAGGAGAACCTGGAGAAAACCCACACACACACGGTCCTTGTTAGACCAGGTCGCAAACCCGGGTCTTCTTGCTGCAAAGGCAAGAGAGTGTCAAAATATAATTGTACATAAATCATTGTCTTGACCTAATAAACATCTTATTCTACAGACTGAAGGGAACATTTTTGTTTCTCACAGATCTGCGTAAATATCACAGTTATTATGTTTTTTTAGAATAATGATGTAAAAATGACCTTGAATCCCTCTGATATCGCGAATCATATCGCAATTCCTGTCAAAATAATCACCATTAGATATCTATTCAAAGTCGTTCAGCCCTAGCATGTGGTATGTGTCTGTGTGTCACAATAAATCACTTATGTTAATGTGTGAATTGTTCTTTGTCCCAGGTGCCATGTCTGTGCAGCAGTGCAACATGTCTGATGTGCAGCTGCTGTCCAAACAGCAGAAACTCCACAGTGACCAGAATCATCTATGCCTCCATCTTGCTGCTCGGGACCATTGTGGCGTGCGTCATGCTGTCGCCGGGTGTGGATGAGCAGCTGAAAAGAGTAAGAGTGGCTCATGTAGAGCTGTATGCCCTCTAATTCTGTAATGCTTTATGTCAGAGCTGCATCCAAATTGCAGCTCTTAATTCATTACATTGCAAACAGAATATCACAGAGAAGTATTTATTTTATATATTTAGTAGTTAAGGAAATAGTTCTACTTGAAAAATACATGAAATACCAAGACAGTTATCATCTTGTTAAGTTAAATTGTGATTTCCTTTGATATGCTGTAGATCCCAGGCTTCTGTAAAGAAGGTGCAGGCTCTTCTTTCCCCGGCTTTGACGCTGATGTCAACTGTGAGATGTTTGTGGGCTACAAGGCTGTGTACCGTGTCTGCTTTGGGATGTGCATGTGGTTCTTGGGCTTTTCCGTCCTCACAATTAATACCAAGAACAGCAGAGACCCCCGCGCTGCCATTCACAACGGGTAAGGATTACTATAAACAATAATGTTACCACTGGTGGGTTTCTCTAATCTAACTTCCTTCTGATTCACTTCTTTGAACTTGACAAGTGGATTATAAAAAAAGTGCTGCTTGTGATGAGCTCAAAGAAAATGATCAACCAGCCTGGCTCCTACTTGGGTCGCTAGGCCAGAGGTGTTAAAGTTATACAACATGTTACACAGGAGCTGGCCTTTGTCCTACAGTTACATTTCATGCCTCAAGGTCATTTATAACATTTGCAGCTACAGTGCTTTTCTAATCTTGGATGGTTCATAACATGTACCAGAAGTCAAGTCACTTGGTCTAACCAACAATATTTATGTTATCCTCACATTAGCTCATAAGGTAAGATATTATTTGGATAATTAGACAAGGGAACTGTGGGTTCACACCCAAAGTCCCTTCAGACCAAAGAGTTAAGTACGTGCCTGAAGCAGCCGAGATTTCAGCTTTTCATGTGCAGTTTATTAATGACATTTTATTGTTCAGCATACGCGTGTGCAGACCTTTCCAAGCAAAACCTTCACATTCATTTACTATTACTAAAGTTTGATGGAAATCTTAAACTATGTTAAACTGTTCTTCTCTTATAGTGCTGGCTATAACGGACACATTTTCATGCTTAAGTTTACTTTATTTGATTATGACTGAACGGTCAAATGGTTAAAAAGGTGTGATACATTCAAATGTCATGTTTATTGTGTATTTCATGTCTATTTCTAGTGCACCAAATCACAACATGGTACATCATCTCTAGGCTGAGACATAACAGTTCACATAATAAACAAAATCTTCAGATGGGGTGAAAGGAGAAAATAACTCTATTTTAGTTTCATCAGTCCACAGCACCTTATTCCAAATGTGCTTTAGCATACCTCCACCAACTCTGTTTGTGGCGGGTGCAGAGATAAGGCTTTTTCTGCATTACTCTCCCATACAGCATCTCCTTGTGTAAAGTGCACTGAATAGTTGAACGATGCACAGTGACACCATCTGCAACAAGATAATGTTGTAGGTCTTTGGAGCTGGTCTGTGGGTTGACTGTGACTGTTCTCACCATTCTTGGCCTCTGCTTATCTGAGATTTTTCTTGGTCTGCCACTTCGGGCCTTAACTAGAACTGTGCCTGTGGTCTTCCAATTCCTCACAATGTTCCTCACAGTTGAAACTGAGAGCTTAAATCTCTGAGAAAGCTTTCTGTATCCTTCCCCTAAACCATGCTGTTGAACAATCATTGTTTTCAGGTCATTTGAGAGTTGTTTTGAGGCTTCCATGTTGCCACTCTTCAGAGAAGATTCAAAGAGGAGAAACACGTACAATTGGCCTCCTTAAATACCCTTTCTCATGATTGGATTCACCTGTGTATGGAGGTCAAGGGTCACTGACAATGTTCCAACAATTAGTGCTAAAGGTATTAAAATCAATAAAATGACAAGGGTGCCTAAATTTATGCCTAATTTTGTTCTAAATTCTTGCACACTTTCTGTAAATCATATAAACTTTATTTCACTTCTCAAATATCACTGTCTCCTATATGATATATTTAACAGAAATTTCTTGTCCAAACAATCAACGATTTATAAAGAAAAATCATTTACAGGAATGCCCAAACTTTTGCATACCACTGTATATATATGTATACATATTGTTTTATTGCTGATGTACCCTCTGTATTACTAATAACTGTCGTTAATCTATTTTCAGATTTTGGTTCTTTAAGTTTGCTACCTTGGTCGCCATTATAGTTGGCGCCTTTTACATTCCAGATGGGCCTTTTACCTTCAGTAAGAGCTTTATATGTTATCAACTCAGATCATGACAGATTTGATCATTTATGACAGTTGAGTAGTAGAATAACCCATGCGTCTGTTTTGTGCAGCGTGGTTCGTGATTGGCTCTGCTGGAGCTTTCTTTTTCATTCTGATTCAGCTGGTGTTGCTGGTGGACTTTGCCCACTCATGGAATGAGTCCTGGGTGGCCAAGATGGAGACTGGCAGCTCCAGAGTCTGGTATGCAGGTAGGTGACACTGTGGCTCAGTAACTGTAACTGTAACTGTATATAAACACATACAGTCACAGAAGAAAAGACAAGTTCTCACAGCTGAAAATTACCTAATCAATCCGTGCCATTTCTGGCTTCTGTTTTCAGCTTTGCTGGTGGTTACAGTGCTCAACTACATACTGTCGTTTACGGCAGTTGTACTGTTCTTCATCTTCTACACTAAGCCTGATGGATGCTTCATCAACAAGTTCTTCATCAGCTTCAACATGCTTTTCTGCGTAGTGGCCTCTGTTCTCTCTGTGCTGCCCAAAGTACAGGTACAGACTGCTCTGCATCAAACATTTCAGCCAGACATTTTCACACTAAAGGCATTAGAATACTATAGTCCTACTATTACGGATTAAAGTTCTCTGTTGCTCATGTTGATCTTTTACTGTCTAAGTTGTGAGAGAATACAGAGACTTTTTGTCTTGTTAACCAAATGCCTGCTGTAACGAGCCACTTTATTCACATCAACATCAGACTCACACAGAAACATTCACAAATGGTTTCATAGTTACAGTTCATGAAATAAATGATGTTGAAGGGAGTGGCAAATGTACTATGTCGACGGTAGTTATCCAATAGGCCAGTATTTGCATATGTGCATGTTGTTTCACTACAATTAGAGACAGAGTCTGTTTTAAACTATAATTATTGTTTTGTTTCCTCATGACCTAAGTCTTCTGGAACAAAAACAAATAAAATCAGTGTCTGTGGCTCCCACAGTATTGGAATAAACATGACCGATGATGTAGTTTTGAGCCTCTTTTGATTCTGATTTTACTTCTTTTTTTTTTTTAGAGATGTAGAGGTTTTTCTTTTTCTTATATAAGCTGTGAACTCAACATGCAAGTGTAGAACATTACTGACTATTCTATCTGTTTGTCCACAGGAATCGCAGCCACGTTCAGGTCTTCTACAGTCCTCCCTCATCACCCTGTACACCATGTTTCTGACCTGGTCCGCCATGTCGAATGAGCCTGGTGAGGCTGTTTGTTGGTTTGCGTGACACGAAACTTTGATCACACTGAGGGTGCTTTTGTGTTTGTTCTGCTCAAAGAGCATTGGTGCAGAGTCATGTGCTGTTGTTGATTGATTCAGTAAGTCCAAAGCATCACAATTCATTTTAAATGGATTAAGGTGATTTTTCAAGCTACTGTTGTGATGCTCCTGTCTTGTGATGAGTGTCAGGAATATGTCTGACTCCTTCAGAACCAACTCATTCAACACACTGATCCATAGATTAAAACTCTACTCTCTTTTCCCCCCTCCTGCTCTCAGACCGAGCATGCAACCCCAGCCTGCTGAGTATCTTCCAACAGATTGCAGCTCCCACGCTGACTCCCCTGGAGCTAGAGAACCATACAGCTGTGGTGATCATTGGCACAGAGGAACCTGTCCTCAACTCTCCATACCTACAGTGGTGGGATGGTCAGAGTATTGTGGGGCTTGTCATATTTGTGCTGTGCATCCTCTACTCAAGGTAGGGTCACTGCTCCAGGATGACATACATTTGATATAATGCGTTAGGTGAATTTGTAACACCTTTTCAGTGTACCACAAAACACCATCAAAATATTAAATGCTCTGTTTTTTAATACAAGGATGAGAACTTATTATATGAATTACCATAAATTGAGACGTTTCAAATTGCGATTAGAACAATACACTCTTAGAAATAAAAGTGCTAAGTAGAACCATATAAGGTTCTTCGGCTTGTCCTTATAGGAGAACCCTTTTTGGCTTCAGGTAGAACCTTTTTTATAAAGGTTCAAAATGGTTCTTACTGGAACCATTAGTGTTCCCAATAACCCTTGAAAACGCCTTTCTTCAGGAAAGGGTCATTCAGAAGCAAATGGTTCCAGGTAGAACCTCAGCCCTTGTAGAAGGACCCTTTTAGAACCCTTATTTCTAAGAGTGTAGTAAGTAGAAAAGCACTCTGAGAGCGCAGATCTCCGCCAAGGCAGCTCAGTGCCTACAAAATAAACCCTGTCGGCACGCAGCTGTACTGGTTAGGGCCACAATTTAATCACTGGTTCCTGGTCCCATTGTAGACATTTCCATTTCATCCAAATCCATCAGTGACTTTTCAAGTTACATTGCTAACAGACAGACAGAAGAAAAAACTCCGGCGAAAACATATACCTCCTGGCGGGGGTCAATGATGAAAATAAAAATAAAAAAGGAACTTAAGTCAAGGAAAATACCCAGTGAGGAAAATCTACTAAATAAGACACCACTTCTTATTTTGGGCTTCTCCCTTTAGTGATCACCTACCTCAACAAAATGAGACAATATATGCAAAATAAAACAGAAGTCAAAATGAAAAATAATGAGGACTAGTGCAGGAACCTTGTTGCTGCCGTTTAGCTCTAAGAATCTGACAAATAAATGTTCTAAAGTGTCAATTTTTGGCTTTCCTCTCATGAAGATGCTGTGTGCGGTGTGTTACCCGTTACTGCAGGTTGTGCTTTAGGTTCTTTGAATATGACAATCATTTTCCATTCGACCCTATTCTGCTCACAGCATTCGTTCATCCAGCACCAGTCAGGTGAACAAGCTGACCATGGCCTCCAAAGACTCAGTCATCCTGGCTGAGAGCGGTAGCAGCCCCGACCTCTCAGAGGAGTTGAGTGGACCCAGGCGGGTGGAGGATAATGAGCAGGACATGGTTCAGTACAGCTACTCCTTCTTCCACTTCATGCTCTTCCTGGCCTCACTGTACATCATGATGACCCTCACCAACTGGTACAGGTCAGTACACACCGCCCTAACACACTCCCTAGATATGTTTCAGTTCAACGCTCACATTAAAGATTCACTTATCAGCAAACAGGTTTTTAATAATATTAATGTGATGGTGATTCATTTTAATAAACTCTTTCCAAGTAACTTCCCTTTTATACGAATAACGATATCACACAAAAAATAAACCCAGCACAGCTTGTGTAGTTGCTGAAAATACTGTAGCATCAAGTAATGCTACTACAGTGAAGTTACACGTTCACAACTGACTATCCAAGTGTGTTGGAGAACCTTTGTAGCCTTCCAAAGTTCAAAAAGTGTGTTATGAAAAGGCGTTTTATTGCAGTGTCCCATCTATTATTGTAGTCTCTTGTCTGTCCTCTCTGCTATTTTTCTAGCTCACTGAAAGGAGGAACGTTTTAGTGTCACATGATTTCTAAATCTTGTTTGGTTTTTCCAAAAAAAACTGGAACTGTCACTTTCATGCCTGGTGTGAACTGGGCCAAAGTGAACGCAACGCTTATGAGGAACCAGATAAACATAGATGGTGTCCTTTTTTCTATTGCTTTTCAATCAGTTTTAACATCAAAATGTCAAGTTTAAGACCAAACGTTGTCTTTTTCACCCTAGCGTTTTTAGGGGCAAATGTCCAAGTTTTGTGTGCGCGAGTTATTTGGACTGTTGTTGTGATGTTATCATTGAATCTTCAGGCTCAGAAGCTAGGTATATTCTTACGAAATACACAGACTGAAATTCCTCTGGTGGAGGTCCAACATCATCAATGTTGATGAAATGATGTTTCTCCCACCTTTGGCTGTGTTTTCCCTGACAGCCCTGAGGCAGACTATACTGTCACCAGCAAGTGGCCAGCAGTGTGGGTGAAGATCTCCTCTAGCTGGGTGTGTCTGACTCTGTACGTCTGGACACTGGTGGCCCCCATGATCCTCATCAACCGAGACTTCAGCTGAGACTCCAGCTATATTGCCCAAATATTACAGTCAGAATGGTTTTCTTTTTTTTACACTTTTAATGTGTCACATGGAAAGAAATTGGGTGTTTTGTCTGTAGTCTCTTTCCAAACTTTGCACATCAACATAGCATTCTCTATGCTCTAACAACATTCAGAATAATTGATCAGTATTTTTAAACAATAAGAATGTTTTATTACAATAATCCTCATTACAGTTTACTGATATGCCTTCCAACACCAGATGTGTCCTTAAAAAGTAAACCATAAGACTCATGTTAAGTACAATGATGTATAAATCTGATAATAATGACACATTTCTACATTATGACTTGAAGTCTGTTTACATTTCTGCCAAACAAGATATTATGGAGTGTCTTTGATTGTAAAGTTTCACTTTAGAAAATGAACCCATACAGTGTCAGACCTTAGATGTGTTAGTTGGAATGATATGTAAGAGCTTTAATTTTTTTTTTCCTGATATTTCTTTTAATATTTTTTCATTTTTTTAAGTGGTCAAATATGTTTATTAATCATACCAACATTGTTCAACCTTTGTAAGGCAAAGTGATTTACCGTACTTTCTGTTATTTCTTTGAAAGTGTCTTTTGTTTAAAAGGTACATTTTTCATTCACTTTGACTCACAAGAGCGAGTTAATGTACAGAAGGAAAAAGTAAATTCAGGAACAGATGCAAAACCTACCTTACCTTACTGAGCCTACCTTACACACATACCTATAAAGAAGCAGGGTCCGTCGACTCTTCATCATCATGTCTCAGATCTACCTGGTTTATTCTTTGTTCACTAACGGTTTCCAGGACATTACACTGATGATGGGCCATAGTTATTCTCATGACCAAGCCATAACCTTGATAGTACTTTGGTAATAACATGGTATTACTGTGCTATTATCATCTATATACCATTGTTATTTACAAGCTGGGAATTTCATTTAAAATGGGATGGTATTTCCATAATATTGCCCCCTTTTACAAAGTTAAAACCATACCATTACAACATTGTTATTGTAAAGCGTTACCCTTTGTTCTCATTCTGCCTCACTTAGTCACTCCTTTTTTTTTTATGGTCTGCCTCATAAATCTGAAGATCCCTTCACCACAAGCAGCTCCTTTTCTACTTATACTTCTTAGACTCAAATGTTCAATTGTAACTTTAACGTGTTTAATTTGGCATAATACTTGCTCACACTCAGAACAGTGAAGATGAAATAGCACATGTACAAACACAAAAATGTTATTTTATTACATAAGCAATTTAAGGATTTAATTTGATTTGGGCTTAAGACAGAACCATCAAGAAACACCAAGTTTGTATGAACATGTATATTTTAAGAACAATTTTAGTGACATCTAAGAGTGTGATTGTAACAAATGGAGGATTCCTCTGCTCAGCGCTCCCTTTCCGAAATGTGTTAGGGAACTGCAGAAGCATTATCAAAAGCACAAGACTTATTGTACAAAAAACAATATTTATTTTAACACCAACATACACTTGGAGACATACTTTTGAGAAGTACATTTCATTTCTGCCAGTAAATCAAATGTTACAGACTGGACCTTTAAACAATTCTGCATTCACACGCTGCATAATTATAGTATTTTAATTATTTAATTATAATTTAGTAATTGCTTAATTATTAATAGTTTGATGTTTGACTAGAAGTAATGTATTCCTGGTGCACTTTTTAAAATGTAGTCAGAAAAACTCATGAAAAGTGCCAAACCTCATTACAGTCCATCATGAGAAGCAAAAGCTTTATGACAAAAAACATTTTTTTGTAATAACTGCATATAAAACTGCCTTTTGTGCACAAATATATATTTCGATTTTAGCGTGTTTTCAAAGGCACATCCCTGTGAAAGATTTGATCATCATCCCACCATGGACCTCTTCCTCCCTCTTAACCGAACCTCATCAAGCTTTTTAATGACAGCTGACGACTTCTTGGATGAGACCGTGTAGCTCTTCAGCAGCTTCTGGAACAGAGCCTCGGTGTTGGGATGGGTACTGAGGAAAGCCTTCTCCAAAACATACAAGTCCACCCCTTTATCTTCTGGCAGAGCAGAGATGTAACTCAAGCCAAAGTCAATGAGGACGAGGTCAGACTCTTTGTCCTCCTGGCCGTGTCTCAGCAGCATGTTGGAGGTGGTCAGGTCTCCGTGGATGACGTCCTCATCGTGCATTTTGGCCAGAACCTGGCCGACCCGCTGAGCGAGCTGCTCCAGCTTCTGTTCGTGACAGGAATCCGACTGCCGAGTGGAGGTGATGTAGTCACGCACAGTCGATGAACCCAGAATTTCCTCCATGAAAATACAGTTGGAGGTGTAGTCCACAAAGTAGACGACAGGGGCAGATATGCCTGAGGAGGGAAGTTAAAGGAGACCGATTAGTCACAGTGTGTGTATGGCTCCAAAGACAGTGGTTACTAGAAACTTAGGTTTTAGTGTCAAAAATAAGGATGGGCTTGATTGGGCAATGTTGTGTTACATATTGACCATATGTAAACTGGACATACAGATGACACTGTAAACACAAAACAGTAATTGACTGTATTGGTCTAAGAAACTAAAACTAATGAGTGGTGAAAATGTTTATCAGACCGATGATTAGGTGAAAATAAAAGTAAATGATGACAGCGATAACTGAGTCAATTAGAAAGTGACCGTGGGTAACTTCTTCATCACTTCTCAGTTTTCAAACTAAAACAGCACTGACAGAATTGACATGTTTCTCTGTTTAGTTGCTCCTAAAACTAGAGTGATGACAGACGCAACCATTGCAGATGTGATGTGTATTTCCAACTGACGTGCTGCATTTGTGTCTCTCAGCCTTGTGCCCACTTTTACAGATGGAAATTTATATGAATGTCTCATAGATATTATATGAATTTTTATGAAGTTCCATTCATTTCATAAAAGGGATGTGCCACTTGACTTTGTAAAATGTGACCCAATACAGATGTGTTTTTGAAAATAACATTAGCCTACTTCTAATGTGATTGATAACATCAGATGAACTGTCTCAATTACAAGACTCCTTTCTCCAATCAAACATGATGACGATTTTGTAAATTATGTTCACAATGAAGCATGACACATATGAGAGGAAACCTGTGTCATGACTGTCACCTGTATATCATCCAATAGGAGCCTTGAAGCAGCCGACCTCTGTGAACTTTCAATATCAGACATGGTCACATCACAAATACAGAGACGCCGGAAGACTATGTTCACTTCTACAGAACATCAATGATTCCATGTCAGTTTGTTGACAGTAGAAAGACAAAAAAAAGACAACATACAGTAAGAATGAGGCTCTGATGTTGGTCAGCAGTACAAAGTATAAGTGTGTCCTGCCCTCTTGTGGCCTTAAAGTACAGTGTCATTTAGGTAACATAATAACATTTCTCTTTTTCAGTTCCCAATTCTAAAATAGTCACCAATACGTCTCTTACTGTAGAGCAATATACTATTAACTTGATCTGAACCTGATGTACATCCTCATTTCAATAACTACACTAAATATAGCCCCACAAAAAGCACAATAATATTGTTAAATATGTTCGATACTAATAGGTATTATGGTACATGTCAGTCTGGTGATTTCTGCCCCCGAGTGAGATTTGAAGAAACCGTGTAATGGAGGATGTAAACGTCTATATGAATAGAAAACAACAAAACACTTGTTAGTGAGCAGAGTATTTAGCTCCTGCTGAGTTCGCCGTGTCGTGGTTTGAACCCACCTGCTCTGCGGCAGCGCAGAATGGAGCGAACCTCCTGCACCGCCCTGCGGTGCGTCAGCTTCTCGTCCAGCACCGGGTGTCTGTATCGTTTCGGAAACCTTTCCTTCACTATAGCCGGTTTCCCGAGAAACTGTACCCGGTACACTCGCGCTTCTGCTCCCTGTTTCATTAACTCCGCTTTACTCAGTAGCTCTGGCACCGCCATACTGGGATTCGGAGCCACCATGCTTCCTCGTTCCTTCTTCTTCTTCCTTTCACGGCGCTTTACAGCTATTTAGTCGCACTACCGCCTCCTATTGGCTTTAGCAGTTCACTACACCTGAGACCTACTGTAAGTGTTGGCACGCGTTCTTTTACAGACGAATTACACTCCTCCTTACTCAACAATGGAACAGGACTTTTTTTTACGAGTACTATTTAAAACGATGAACAGATAAGAATTGCTCGCATGAAATGAAGTTGTTTTCATTGAGGGAAAGTGTTACCGTTCTGCGTGTTTAACGTCAACAATGCTATACTTTTACGGTGTCGTTATCATTTGCTGCTGTTACTACGAACATGGTAAAATGTGCACTATGCTGCTCAGCAGATGTCGACCTCTGGCGTCAAAACTTCCTTTGGGCAACAACTTTCCTCCCTTTGCAACTTGACACGGCTGCTGCTGCCACGTAGCTCAAACTTCCTGGAGAGTCAGTGGAGTTTCAGAGGAGCGTCTTAATTTGGCTAATCCCCCCCCAGCTTTTGCGGCGAGTCTATGTTGTTGTTGGTTTAACACAGAAGCAGACTGATGTGCAGAAGTCGGCGGCTACTGAAGAGGCTCCTCACAGCTCCGGACTGTTGTGATATTAGCGGGGACAGATGATGGGTGGTGTGGGTCTGCTGCACCTCTGTGTACCGCGGTCACGCCAGCCGTCTTTCGTTTTCCCGTGGTCAAGCCAGCCGCTCCAACATTTCAAGTGCGCCCTTACTGCCGACTTTATGTCAAATACGTTTGCGAGCTGACTGCAGCGTGTGGAAACTTCCGGTTTTCAAAATAAAAGTGAGTATTAAATGTGCCAAAACTTTATTTTTGTAAATATGAGTGTTAAGATTTGTTTTGTATTTCTAAATAATAAACAAAAACATTAAGAGGTGTGTCTCATTAAACAAGTGTGATCATTCACTGATTTTGAGCCAGCAGGTGAAATAACCTGGAAGCTACAATGCTTAGGCAGTCTAATACTATGTTTCTGCACTGATTTGGAGTTTTTAAGTCACATGACCTGGAAGCTATTGAGCTAAAATGCTAATATTTAAATTATAAAAATTATAAAAAATATAAAAAGGACTAAAATGGAAAAAAAAGGTGTGTCCTGACTAGGCAGTCTAGTACTATGTTTCTGAACTGATTTGGAGTCTTTAGGTCACATGACCTGGAAGCTATTGAGCTAAAATGCTAATATTTACATTAAAAAAAATATAAAAAATATAAAAAGGACTAAAATGGAAAAAAAAGGTGTGTCCTGACTAGGCAGTCTAGTACTATGTTTCTGAACTGATTTGGAGTCTTTAGGTCACATGACCTGGAAGCTATTGAGCTAAAATGCTAATATTTACATTAAAAAAAATATAAAAAATATAAAAAGGACTAAAATGGAAAAAAAAGGTGTGTCCTGACTAGGCAGTCTAGTACTATGTTTCTGAACTGATTTGGAGTCTTTAGGTCACATGACCTGGAAGCTATTGAGCTAAAATGCTAATATTTACATTAAAAAAAATATAAAAAATATAAAAAGGACTAAAATGGAATAAAAAAAGGTGTGTCCTGACTAGGCAGTCTAGTACTATGTTTCTGCACACATTTCAAGTCATTAGGTCACCTGACTTGGAAGCTATTGAGCTTCAATCCTCAAATTTAATGTTTTATAATATTTTTAATGTAAATATTAGCATTTTAGCTCAATAGCTTCCAGGTCATGTGACTTAAAAACTCCAAATCAGTGCAGAAACATAGTAATAGACTGCCTAATCAGGACACACCTTTTTTTATTCCATTTTAGTACTTCTTATAATTTTTATAATTTTTTTAATGTAAATATTAGCATTTTAGCTCAATAGCTTCCAGGTCATGTGACTTAAAGACTCCAAATCAGTGCAGACATGTAGTACTAGACTGCCTAGTCAGGACACACCCTTTTTTATTCCATTTTAGTCCTTTTTATATTTTTTATAATTTTTTTAATGTCAATATTAGCATTTTAGCTCAATAGCTTCCAGGTCATGTGACCTAAAGACTCCAAATCAGTGCAGACATGTAGTACTAGACTGCCTAGTCAGGACACACCCTTTTTTATTCCATTTTAGTCCTTTTTATATTTTTTATAATTTTTTTAATGTAAACATTAGCATTTTAGCTCAATAGCTTCCAGGTCATGTGACCTAAAGACTCCAAATCAGTGCAGAAACATAGTACTAGACTGCCTAGTCAGGACACACCCTTTTTTATTCCATTTTAGTCCTTTTTATATTTTTTATAATTTTTTTAATCTCAATATTAGCATTTTAGCTCAATAGCTTCCAGGTCATGTGACCTAAAGACTCCAAATCAGTGCAGAAACATAGTACTAGACTGCCTAGTCAGGACACACCCTTTTTTATTCCATTTTAGTCCTTTTTATATTTTTTATAATTTTTTTAATCTCAATATTAGCATTTTAGCTCAATAGCTTCCAGGTCATGTGACTTAAAAACTCCAAATCAGTGCAGAAACATAGTACTAGACTTCCTAGTCAGGATACACCTTTTTTTATTCCATTTAAGACCTTTTTATATTTTTTCTAATATTTTTAATGTAGATATTAGCATTTTAGCTCAATAGCTTCCAGGTCATGTGACTTAAAAACTCCAAATCAGTGCAGAAACATAGTACTGGACTGCCTAGTCAGGACACACTTTTTTTTAATTCCATTTTAGTCCTTTTTATATTTTTTATATTATTTTTAATGTAAATATTAGCATTTTAGCTCAATAGCTTCCAGGTCATGTGACCTAAAGACTCTAAATCAGTGCAGAAACATAGTACTAGACTGCCTAGTCAGGACACACCTTTTTTTTATTCCATTTTAGACCTTTTTATATTTTTTAATAATTTTTTTAATGTCAATATTAGTATTTTAGCTCAATAGCTTCCAGATCATGTGACCTAAAGACTCCAAATCAGTGCAGACACATAGTACTAGACTGCCTAGTCAGGACACACCTTTTTTTTTATTCCATTATAGTAATTTTATATTTTTTATAATTTTTATAATTTAAATATGAGCATTTTAGCTCAATAGTTTCCAGGTTATTTCAGCTGCTCTCCCAAAATCAGTGCAGGATCACACTTGCTTCATGAGACACATTATTTCTTTCTTTAAAAAAAATGAAAAAATATATAATAAAAATATATATATATTCATACATTCAATACCCACGTTTTATTTTGAAAACCGGAAGTTTCTATACGCTGCAGTAAGCGAGCCAACGCGCTGACTTTCCCAGTTGTCCCAAAGTATTTGCCATAGTGTTGGCAGTAAGGGCGCACTTGAAATGTTGGAGCGGCTGGCTTGACCACGGGAAAACGAAAGACGGCTGGCGTGACCGCAGTCTCTGTGTCCCGTTACAAACAGGTACGAACTTTGTGCCGGACATGGTCTTTGTGTGTGTGTGTGCATGAGAGAGAGAGAGAGAGAGAGAGAGAATGTTTAAAATGAAAATGAAAAATTACATGCACCCGTGCTGCATGTAATCCTACACTGATCAGCCACACAATTAAAGCTGTACCATGTAACCTGACATGTTTGTTACATTCATACTGAGCCCGGGTAGGGTCATGGTGGGAAATATTTGTAGACTTTTGTGTTCCCTCGGGATACTTTGTGTGTTCTCTTGCAATACTTTTTGTGTTCCTTTGCAATGCTTTTTGTGTTGGGGAGTAAGTGCCATACATGGGCGGGCCGTGCCTCAGGAGAGAGCCAGGGAGCACCCTGTGTTGTGTTTTGTGTCACCTGGTGACATTCTCATGCTGCGCACACACAGGACGTGATTACTTTTAAAGGCAGAGGCATGACAGCAACAGTATACCAGTAAAGTGAGATGGTGGGAACAGGTTGGGTTAGGGCAGGGGTCACCAACCTTTTTGAGATGAGAGCTACCTGAAGGGTAAAAAATAATATGGAGGGCTACCACATTAACATTTTTTTTTTGTTTACCATTTAAATGATTAATATTATGCATTAAACTGCATACACATTCATTCCAGTGCTTACTCCTAACAATAACCAGTTTTTATAAACAATATCAAAGATATTTTACTGAGCGATCATACGGATACATGCAAGTGAGGTGAAGTGAAGTGAGCCCGCGGGCACCGTATTGGCTGCCTGCGGGCTACCAGGTGCCCGCGGGCACCACGTTGGTGACCCCTGGGTTAGGGTTTAAAAAAATGCTGCCCATCTGATAAGTGGATTCTGGAGAAACATTTCAAGCAGATGATGCTTGCACTGGAGCTTTAAAGTCATCTATCCATCCATCCATCGTCTACCGGTTTATCCTCCACATCAGTGTCACAGTGCTGCTGGTGCCAGTTCCAGCTGGCAAAAGGCGGGGCCAGATTGCCACTTGAGTTTGCATCTTTCATTGGGTTCCACCAGTTTCATCCCACAGTCCAAAAACATGAATTAAGGTTAATTGGACACTAAATTCACTGTGTGAATGATTGTTAATCTCTGTGTGTTGGCCCTGCGATGAACTTGTGACCTCTCCAGTGTGTAACCCTGCCTTTCACCCTGCATCAGCCGGGATTGCTCCATTTCCCATAACCCTCATGTGGAGGATAAATTGGATTAATTGATTTATCTAACAGTAAAATTTATCTAACAGTAAAACCAGTTACAGGTTTTAAAGTTACAGGCTAATTGTGCAGATAAATATGCAGTGTTTTCTCTATTAAAAGTACCAAAGGCTTTAACTTATAAACACAATTGAAATTTAAAAATAAAAACAGATCTCTACACAGATGTGCAATTAGTTCAGGCTGTCTGAAGTGGACACCCTAATGAAGTCCTGGCAGTCTCCAGGGTTGTCATGGTGATGGGCGTGCAACAACAAACACTTGTTGGCTCTGCTGTCTTTTCTTTGAGCAGGACACGAGACTCTCTGTGGGTGTCAGAGCAGGAGAACAGGAGGGCACCACGGCAACTATCAGTCACTATTGTGTGTTTTGTTTGTATTTCACAGATGAAGTCCTCTAAGAAACGTTTCAAGTTCCGCAGAGCGTGAGTGACGTGCACATAACGGGACACGAGCAATGGGTAAGCTTTTTGTAAAGTGTTAATTAGGTAGCAGATATTTGAATGACGATCCCTTGCAGATTTGATAATTGTGATATGTGTAGAGTCATTTTTTAATGTTGAAATCTCTGAGACTGCATTTACCATAAAAAAAAACAACAAAAAAAAACAGCCTGCCTCATTTGCATTTTGTCAAAAGATGCTTCACATCAAAGGGTAGTGTGGTGATGAACAGCTGCAGATGACAATGGTCATGGTCAAAACTAACTAGAATATGAAATCTGTTGTAATATATACAGACATTTTAGATTAGATACAGGTAGTTGATTGCAGTTGATTTAAAAATAAATAAATAACAGAAACTCTATTGCCAGTAATGACTCAGTTTTATTTAATTGTACATTTGTAGATAGCAACCATGAATAATTAATAATTATTCCTGCAATTATTGTGTTGTGCTTTATCTCTGTTTTGAATAATACTAATTATATTGTCACCTTTAAGATTTAGATGACACAGTGTGTACTGCAAGGACTGAATGATCATTGTTATTATCCCCACATGTATTATAGTGTTTGACTTGAACAACCCTGTATTTTTACTTTGCAGATTCTCACAACAAAAACATACACACTCATGTGCTATTTGTGTAAAACACACAATGCACAAAAAATACTCTGACACAAGTGATTATAAAAAATATATATGTATATATATATATATATATATATATATGAATATACATATATATATATATATATATATATATATATATATATATATATATATATATATATATATATATATATATGATAATCAAAGGTATGAGATTCTGTTACTGAACGTGCACCACACAATGAACATCCTGCCAGGTCAAACGCAGCATTGCGAGTGTTGGGTATTATTCATGTAATCTGGTCTAATTCATGCCTTATTTAATCTACGTCAAGCACAGCACTGAACAATAGACACACTCCATTAAACAAGGGACAAGACAAAATAAGCTTACCTTTGGGGTGTGTCATCATCCACATGACATTTAGTTTTTTTCTACCTGTGGCTACAGTAAGTCATCCTGTGTATAATCTCTGAGAGGACAATACAGAATGGCTAAACTATTGCTATAACTATTTCTTTACCAATTAATCACATAACTGCAGAAATTTAAATGATTTCCATGTGTGCCTTGTCTGATGACTCTGCTTTCGCTGCTGCAGCTCGGTCACAGTGCACAGTGCGTAGTACTGTAGCATTGGCAACAATATTATTAGCGGCAATTCTGCAGTGCAATGACATTACCCTAATTAATGTTTATAATCCCTGATGGTGGAACAGACAATCACATAGAAGAGCATTAATCTACATTTGTTTCCATACTCCTAGGTTCCTCCATCCTCCCACTGGCCAGTGTGGTGTCCACTCTGGGTGGCCTGGTCTTTGGTTATGAGCTGGGCATAATCTCAGGTGCCTTGTTTCAGCTGAAGGCAGAGTTCAGTCTCTCGTGTGTCCAGCAGGAGGCTCTGGTCAGCTCTTTGTTTTTCGGAGCGCTGCTAGCCTCTACCATTGGCGGCTGGCTGATTGACCGCCACGGACGCAGGAACGCCATCCTCCTCAGCAACATCCTTATCCTGACAGGCAGCCTGGTCCTGCTCATCAGCTCCTACCTTGCGTTAGTGGTCGGGAGGATAACCGTGGGCTTTGCCATGTGTATATCCTCCATGTCCTGCTGCATCTTTGTGTCTGAGATGGTTAGTCCAGACCGCAGGGGCTTCATGGTAATACTGTATGAAGCTGGGATTACTGTGGGGATCCTGGTTGCATATGCTGTGAACTACCTCCTTTCTGACTCCAGGAGAGGATGGAAGTGGATGTTTGGATTTGCTATATTCCCGACTTTGCTTCAGCTGCTCTCTGTATGGTTTCTTTCGTCCAGCATGAAGAAAGATGTAAGCTACTGCTGTCAGACTGAAAGAGTCCTCATGAGTCCCGCAGAAATTCAAGAAGCAGATGACTCAAAACTCACCTCCAGCAAAGACAGCACGAGGGCTCAGTGTGACAGCATGTACCTGTTCCAGAGTAAAGACAACATGAGGACTCGGACTGTCATTGGTCTCGGGCTAGTGCTCTTTCAGCAGTTCACAGGTCAGCCCAATATTTTATCCTACGCCTCCACCATCTTCAGCTCAGTGGGCTTTCAGAGCACCAACGCAGCACTTCTGGCATCCACAGGCCTGGGGTTGGTCAAAGTGATCGCAACTCTGATCTCGATGGTCTTTTCAGACCGAGTGGGCAGGAGACCAATGCTCATCGGTGGATGCTCTGTAATGGCCCTGTGTCTGATAATCATTGGAGCCTTCTGTGTGCATTTGCCAATGAATGCTAAGAAGTCTTGTAATTCTGTTAACGCAACACATCTACCTCAGCTAACTGCTGTAAATCAGTCAGTTTTTGACTTACCTCTTGATGAGAGACTCGGGCTTTTCAATAACAATACACATCATGGAAATGTGTCATTTGATGAAGTTGGACAAAAGCCACTGGAACCTGCTGTGCCGACTACGACCCATGACACAGTGGTGAACTGGGCGATTCTCCTTTGTATGATGGCCGTCGTCAGTGCGTATTCCGTTGGATTTGGACCAAGTGTGTATAATAATTCAATACTTTTTTCTTCTTCTTTGAATTAGATATATTAAGGTCCAGTGTGTAAGAATTAGTGTCATCTACGGTAACTGTGAGACTGCAGATTGCAACAAATCTTACTGCTCCTCTCTCAAGTGCATCAAGGAACTATGGTGGCCTTAATGTACCAGACACCACCTAAATGTTAAAGACTGGACCTTTAATAATCAGATTATGTTGACTCATTCCATATTTATTTTGAGCTACACTCAGAGAGGTAATACAACTGTACTGCTAGTTTAAACAAAACAAAAAATCCATGCAAATAAACTCAGTAAAATAATACAAAAATATAAACACTGTAAAAAAAACTAAATAACTTTTGTCTTTAACCAGTGACCTGGCTTCTCCTGAGTGAGATATTTCCCACTGCTGTCAGAGGACGGGCATTCGCATTCACCAGCTGCTTCAACTGGGCCGCCAACCTGCTGGTCACATTCACTTTCTTGAATGTTGTTGGTGAGTTTCCGTAAAAGAACCCTGTTCCTGTTTTTACGCGCAGCTTGGATGAGTGACTCTCAGGAAATGGCAGGCGTAACAAAGGTGGTTTGGCTTCATCTATGTTTACTTATGAAGTTGACAGTCCACTGACAGTAGCATTGAAAAAGTCCTGTTGATCCTGTCTGGTTACGGTCTTAAATAACTAAAAACAAATGCTGTCGAACGATCATAACTTAATCGTGTTATTGCAGAGGTTCAGTAGTTCGTTAATCTCATGATCTGATCTGAAATTAGTGGTGCAGTGATTTGAATAAGCACCTTCTTTGAGACAGTCGCTTATAAGCTTACATACTGACATTATCTGCAGAAAAGACGAGGCAACAGCCGGCGGGAGAATCTGGAGACATGTCATTATGTTATGTCATTTTCACTTTTGTAAATATTGACTAACTAGCATGGCTTGTTGAGCAACATGAATGGAATACTGTAAATCTGAACACCTGAGCTCTTATTGTGGGACACGTGCAACATGTCGTGTCTGTGTCTTATACACCTCTACACAGAATAGAATCTTCCGACGTAATACACAAAAGTGTTGTGCTGTCTGTTTGTCTAAAACAGTTTTCTCAAAACTGTGGGAGTAAATTTTGGGTGGGAGAAGAACAAATCCAAGATGGCCCGACATCGCGTTTGGGTCAAATTTGCGTTTGTAGACATGTTCAGGGGTGGGGTCTCGTGTCACCTATGAAGTTTCATGCCAATTGGTCAATGTATGGCGTAGTTAAAGCACACTTCGTGTTTCGCGGCGAGACATCGGAATTTGCCAAAAAAAACCATGCCATGGTTACTCGAAACACTTAGAAAAGTCATAGCCGGCTATTACCGCTCAAACTGCACGTTTCGATATAGGATGTGTGGGGGTTTTCTCAAAATTGTGGGAGGAGGTACGCGGCAAACATTTTGGGTGGGAGAAGAACAAATCCAAGATGGCCGAATTCCTGTTGAGTTGAGGTCATGGTCTCAAGGATTTTTTGTCCGACTTTGCCCGGACAATGTTCCCACCAAATTCAGTGGTTTGACCTGTGGGTGCTCTACTGAGCCATTTTGCATTGGTTTTTCGCACGTCCATTATTTTTATCGAATTTCTCGGCAGTTCTGGTTTGCGTGACAATATTTTTTCCGTTTTCACGCACGTTCAGGGGTTCAAATTCGAGATTCCGTGGAGAGAAAAATAATAATTCTTTCAATTACAATAGGGTTCTCGCACGCTGCGTGCTCGGTCTCTAATAACAGTATGTCTTACTGAAGGGACATCATTTGTGAATACATTTTTGCATATTTTCACATGGTCGCAAGCTTACAATTATTTACTTTGTTCATAAGTTAAAACATCCCTGTCATCAGAGAGTAAAACATGTTTCTATTCAACAGATGCGATCGGTCTGTCGAAGGTGTTTTTCCTCTACGGGGTGACCGCTGTGACCGCTGCTGTATTCTTTTACTTTATGCTGCCAGAAACCAAAGGGAAAACACTGGAGGAGATAGACACAGAGCTGCGATTAACCAGGTGGGATTATATACGATGCACGTTGTGTGTATATTTGCTAGAAGGACACATTGCAGTGCAAAGACATGTGATATTTGCTGAGATGGTGGTGTGTGTGTGTGTGTGTGTGTGTGTGTGTGTGTGTGTGTGTGTGTGTGTGTGTGTGTGTGTGTGTGTGTGTATTTGTTCTTGTCGAACAGGTTTCACCACAGTGACAGTTGCTGCGGCCGCATCGTTTCGAGGAAGACGTCTCCACAGTACCAGAGAGTTGGCCGTCAACGTAGCATCTCAGAGTGAATAAATTCAAAAGCTGTTACAATCACAAGACATCGGCCTACACTTGAGGGTTGGTTGAAACGCATCCTGAAAACACAAAATAAAGTCACCCTGTCCACAATAACACAACAGTTATCTGAAATGGAGTTTATGGCTTACAGTAAATGTTTTTCTGTGGCACCTGATGGTGAAATATGTGTGGGGAATCTTGATGGAATGTGCTGATAAAGCGCGTCGTCCTGTTTTTCTTCCGTGTGATGATATGTATTGATAATACCAGCTCACAACTGACAGTTTTGACTAACGTGGGCCTTATTTAAAGGGACACTGTGTAGTATTTATGGGTTTATATGACCAAAAATCCACTCTTTTATACATATTATGTGCTCCTGCATTGTCTAGTCGTTGTATAATAGTTTTTGTTTCATTTTCGTAGTATTTCAAAAAGTCATGTAAAATAACATGGTCGCGGGCCGCGGTTGCATAGCCACTGTTGGCAACGAGACGCCATGTTTCTACCGGAGCCTGTAAGGACAAACGCGAGAGAACAAATCAAGCGTTGCTTTACTTGTAGCGGAAGTCCCGCCTCCACTCTCTCCGCTTCGTCTGCTACGGCCGCGGTAGCTCGCCCTCTCCCTCGCCTCACGAACCTCATCTGCTGACACGGAGAAAGACGACGAGGACGGCATTTGACCGGCTGCGGATACCGTAGCGCTCAGGGAAGGGAGGGGGTGAGCAGAGGAGCAGTTCTTTGTTGTAAATTTCAGCCTCTCCTCTAGATGGCACTATAAACTACTTACTTCACCTTTAAACACATATATTTGGTTGGATTGACCGTCCAGAAAACAGCATCAGTCTCACGCCACCTTATGGTGTAGATCGGTGTCTCCAAAATTATACAGGGAGCCTTTTTTGAATAAGGTCGACAAACCCTTGTCACCCGATTCATCATTCATCACGGAGCAAATTTGCATAACTTGTTTACCATAATAAATATATCATTGTTTTTACTGACATTTCTGTAACTCTGTGTTATTTAAAAACTTGTTAGGAAAAGGAAAGGGTTTGTTTGGTGATCTAAAAAAACAAAAACAACCCATGTGTTGGTTCTGACCCAGACTCAGGGAATGACTGGTGTAGATTATTTATGTCACACTCGCCTGTCTACTGTCAAAGGCCTGGTGCTCTTTAACAGAAGCTGATCCCTACACTGACAGTTTTAATAATCACAGCAGCACATGCTTTAATGTTTTATGTATTTATTTCAGTCATATGTGCAGATATTTATGGGCCGACTTAAACACTTTTCTTAGACTGTATACAAAAATGACACAAGGACTGGCCTGTTTCACTTTTATTTTTGATATAGTTGGTCCACAACATTTTGCACCTGTCCTCTCTGAAGGTTGCAGGGCTCGTGCTGTGGTTGTGTCTCGGTCTCAAACTGTTCTACTGCAACAACAACAACACGTCGACACGTGGCCTACATAAAGTGACCATCAACTTCAGGTGCTCGCTCTTCAATATGAATCTGTTGAATTTGCCACATTTTGTTTTTAAAACTGCACATTTCAGCTTCCGCGATGTTCCCATGCACATGTCCTAGCTGAAAGGGTGAAAAAAAACCAACAATCGCATATTACAGAGAGAAAGAGTATATCACTTTTCAAAGTCAACTAATGTCATTCAGTGATGGTTGCATTTTCCTAAAGTCTTTTTACCAGAACTAAAACAATATCCGCGTATTTATTTGTTTTCCTTGAGAGGGTCTTCATTTTAAACATTTGTAAATTGTAAATGACATGTTCAAATGAATAAAATGTGAGACAAAAATATGACTGATGATGACTTGAGTATTACTCTACAAATCTAAAGCCTTTTTGTTTCCCTCTTTTAAACCCACACTATGGGTTATCTACCTTTTATACAAGCAACTTGACATGTAATAGTGTTAATGCTAGATTTGGAGTGAAATCACGTATCAACTTTTATCATTTATATTGTAAGAGGCAAGCAAGTTATCATTTTGTATATAGCAACTTTATTATTTAATACAGCAGAGGGCGCTATTAATGTTGTGTCTCAGTCCAGAGTAACAGCTGGAGTAACAGCTCCCTCTAGAAGAGGCAAACTCCTTCTGCTGCCTCTGCTCCTCTGATGCCAACGTCCTGTCGGCCTCGCTCACTCACCGAGCCTCGATTGTTTCATAACCCACCTCTTTAGAATGTCTATTATAAACATGAGATTAATGAGATGCATTCTATATTTTGCTCGTATTTTATTTGTCTTTTAGCGTCATTAAAATTGCTAGGAACATATTTTATGAACCTGAATTTGGTGACTATTCGCATTTCTATGGACATGCATATCAGCGTGGTGGTGTTTCAACCTTTTGAAGTGCATTTGGCTGAAAGGGGGACCATCATTTCCTCTTGATTGAATGATTTCTTCTCACAGTTCCTCATAACTCAGCAGCAATTCACAACAAAATGTGTCATATTTGGTGTTGAGCTGTAGTCTTCTGCTAGGACAGCATGCGTGTCATCTTGCTTTGTTACGAATCACTGCATCATCGCATCATTATCCTCCTCTTAGTCATGTACTACGGCTTTTGTTACTTTCATACAGAACATCTCTGCTTGGAACTTGTGTTCATCTCTCTTTCTTCTCTGTTTTCTCTCTCTGTCTGTCTCCTTCCCTCGCTTTCTTTTAAGACAGATGGCCACCCACCACGAGTCCTGGTCTGGTCAGGCTTTCCTCTGCTTCTCTTTCAGAAGGAAGCTACACTGTGCCAAGTGTTGGCTCCTGCTCAGTCTGTGAGTAAAACAAGTGTTCTCGCATCTCTGTTATGATTCAAACGTGGGCTTGTTTTGTGGGGAATTCGAGATTCTCACCAGATGGCTCCTGGAAGAATGGAAACGGTAAAACTATTTTTTTTTTTTCTTATCTTTCCTCAATGAAATACTCTTCAGCACTTAGGCCACCACCACCACTTCCACCTCCTCTGAATACAGCTGTGGACATTTAAAATAGATTTTTTTTCTCATAAACATATCAGTGGAAGCAGACGTGGTACCATGTGATTCAGATAATTCAATAATATACAAGAAAATCACTCATCATCATCAATATTGTCCTCATCCTCAATTTAAAACAGGAAAAGGGCCACTGAGAGCATGCTCTCTTTTTTCAAGGTCACCCCTGCAGAATTTAATATAACATGAAGACATTACACAGAAAAAATAACTAAACCGAAAAAATAAATGCACGATGCTGTCAAAAACCATCAGGGAGACAGGAAACAGTCAAAGAAAGCACACAGATACACATTCAAACACTGTGTTCAATTTTGTCCAATGTTGTACGTTTCGACTCCATAAATACTGACATATTGCTGTGAAATTAGTTTTTTGTTTTGTTTGAATTTGTGTGACTGTCCTGTCAGCTTTTGCTCATCATGGTTAGTGTGCACTGAATCGGAGGCAAGAGACGTGGACAGTGACAAATATCAGATAACAGCTGGCATACAGTATATTACTGAGATGCAGAGATATACTGATATTACCTAAATTAATGTCTTCCCTGGCCGGGTCTTCTTTGTGTTTATGTAAACACAGCAGGTCACAACATTAATGGCTACCTTTTGTCTTGCATCGGCGACGCCTTGTACCAGTGTCTTGCCTCTCTCTTTGAGGTTTTCTTTGTCTCCCTCTCTCTCTCTCTGTCCATGTTTGCATCTCTTGGCTTTTCTGCTCAGGGAGGGGTTCTCAGTAGCAGACAGTGCTCATATCTCATTGGCTCATGCCTCCGCTCTGTGCCCCAGCACTGCAATGAAAAGGGAAAATTGAACAGCACTGTGATGTCGCCCCCCTGCACCCATTCACTGTAGCCCTCTCTCTCTCTCTCTCTCTCTCTCCCTCTCCCTCTGCTGCTCCTTCCTTCTCTCCCTCTTTTCATCTCCTCCACTTGCACTGTGACTGACGGTGGAAGGGTGGTCATGTGACGCTATAATACCCAGGGATTTTCTGGCTTTTACCAGGCATGCTCCGTAGCTTCCCTCCAACCATCCCAGTGTGAGGAGAGATTGCCTTTTTATTGTCCTGCATTCAGTCGCCTGCTCAGCTCCCCTCACTGGAGGAGCTATTGTTAAGGCGGCGGTGACATTTACAATGGTTAGGACTGACGGATGAATGGTGCGCTCACACCATCTTTGCACACGCTCATCAGAAGATAAACACACGTTGGAATACATGTGTAAGAGAGAACAACAGGGATGTGGCAACATGGTGAGTGGCATGCATGTTGTGTGTTTGGCTCATGGAACCATGGCTCCAATCTGTTGTTTTTTTTATTAGCAATGAAAGGAAGTGTATTGATTAGTGAGCATTTTTACTCGTGCATTTATGAATAAAACCAGAATGGTAGCTCCAGTGAATGTGTGTATGTATATTTGGAGCCAGGAATAAATTATGTATTCACTGCTTCACCCCCTCCATGTGTTGTCATAAATTAATGTGCTCATTGGTTGGTTTGCAAGTGTGTGAGGTGAAAGCCCCTCTGTCTGTTGTTTCTGCTTCGCCGAGCAGAATGCAGTGAGCACAGGGCACAGAACAGGCTCGTATCATCATGCTGTTTGTACCATAAACACAAGAGCAGCAGCAGCAGCAGCAGCACAGATGGGGTGGTTTGTGCTGCAGTTGCTGTCCACCTGAACTGATGTTCACTGGCACCACAGCGTGGACCAGTGACAGACAGACAGTGCTGACATGCCCACATTTTGGCTGGAACAATAACATAGACAGCATGTGCTGTAAAGTTGAGTGGTAAATGTGGTCAAATAGACAGTGTGTGTGTGTGTGTGTGTTATGTCACTGCAGCATATGTTGTAAAAATGTTTTGTTGTCTGAGGATGTAATTACCACTTAGTCTCTCAGCTGTGCTAACCACAAACAGGGCGTAACATACACTGACTGTGTCTAGAAGGTCCCAGCAACAAGAAAAGATGCAGGCGAGGAAACACAGGGGTGGGTTGGGTCTTGTGTCTGTGTCACTGACCATGCTGATTTCCTTTGATGGAGACTTAAACGCAATCAAATTACCTCTAGATTATTATTATTATTATTTTAACTTGTCCCTTACAGTCTCAATAAAATAAAACCAGAGGCCTATTTTCTTTTTCTGCTTATTTGGGAACGGAAGATCATGCAGGGACAGGCATCTTTAGCATTATGTCAATACTTGCAGAATTAAAGGTCTGTTCTATATGGAGTTTGCATGTTCTCCCTGTGTGTGTGTGTGCATGGGTTTTCTCCAGGTTCACTCATTTTCTGCCACAAAAAACATGCGGAGGTTAATTGGACCCTCTAAATTGACATGTTTCAATTGAATCTCTTCTGCACAATGCTGCCTGTTTGTTGACAAAACGAATCTAAGTGACGCTAAAAAAAGAAGAGTCATTCTTAAGGATACACACACACACACGCGCTGATTAAAAACAGACTGAGATTCTCCTGTGGGCGTGTCTGCTTGCCATCAGGGGGCTGTGCTAAATGCCACATGGCAGTATTAAGCTAATCCCAGCCAATTCCTCTGCAATCCTCCGAGCAGAGCTGATCAGAGTCAAAGTAGGATGAGAAGGCTTTGATTCAAGCATTCAGCCTCACTCTGTTGTGTGTGTGTGTTCGCTCAAGGGAGAGAGCGAGAGAGAAAGAGTTGCTGACACCCCGTCATCTAATACTGTGTGTGTCATAGCATTTGGAGTGGATTGGATAAACCATGTTTCAGTAATGTGTGTGAGCCATTGATTGTCTTGTATCAACTTTTATCATTTATGTTGTAAGAGGCAAGCAAGTTATCATCTTCATGGCTTGATTGTCACAAGCCATGAAGATGGAGAGTAGAGTGGTTTATTTCGACAACTCATTGCATTTTTTTCCCCCCTTAATGACAAGCTTCAAAATCATTTAAATCAGTGCATTTAAATGAATACTTCACTGATTTGCGTATAGCTTTGTATTACAAGAATACGGGTAGACTTTTTGAAAAAGTGTGCTTTCCAACCTCAGTTTCCCCTGAGTTGAGAAATATCTTCATTCTTTTTTTTTTGTTACATGCCCACCAGTGACACTTGGTTTGAAACTGCAGTGCTAATTCTGCAATTTTTAGACCCACCTGCATGGGACCTCATTCCCAGAATGTAAACAGTGTCAGCCATCTTTGCTAACAGATGCTAACAGTTACGCTAACATAACATAACATGGGCATCTTCATTCTGTTTTTTTGTGTTATGTGCCCACCAGTGACACTTGGTTCTGGGAATGAGGGTCTATGTGGCAGGGTCAAAAAATTGCAGAATTAGCATCGCAGTTTCAACCTACCTCTTTAGAAAGCTATTATCACTGGTGGGCATATAACTAAAAAAATAATAATAATTAAAAAAATATATATTTCTCGACTCAGGGGAAACTGAGGCTGGGAAACAGGATTGTTCAAAAATACTACCCCTATTCTAGTAATACAAAGCTAAATGCAAATCGGTGAAGTGTTCCTTTAATAAAAAGAATGATAATAAGAAAAAGTCATGTCTTTACTCATGGAGCTTGGGCGTTATGGTACAACCAGTAAAGACACTGTAGATAAAAGATAAATAAATAAACAGAAACGGTGTGCATTGGACCATTTTCCGACTTCAAGCATGGCTTCTCTTCTTCCTCTGTGTTAATCATAATCCATTTCGATCTGAAAACCCAAGAGTTGTTTTAAATTAATTTAACTTTATAGGTAATGTGTAGTTCCTTTCCTGCTCTCACAGATGTAACAGTAAAGGTGTATTTATTTATCTTCTAATTTGCTAATGGATGCAATGCAATGTGAAGTGAATTAAAGGTTAAGTACCTGTCTTTGCTCTGGCATGCAGACACTCCCCCCCTACACACACGCACGTACTCACACACACACGCACACACACGTGCACACACGGAGACACCCGTGTACTACAACCATGGCAACGGCCACAATTATGGGACAGCCTCGTTGCAGAGATTGAAAAGTAGGGACAAAAGATGTGTGGAGGAGGGGACGGCAGAGGAGAAATTAAGGAGAGAGTATGTGAAAGGGTGAATGAGAGGAGATACACAGGATGACGTAAGGGTGAGAGAGAGCGATATCTAGTGAGAATACAGCGGGAAAAAAGACGAGAAGATAAAAAGAGGGCAGATAATACAGCGCATTGTTCAGCTCGAGGCTTTCAGGTGGAATTGGATGGCACATGGAGTCTTGTTTTGATGACCCATCAAAGCACTTTATAATACGGTGTTGCCATTCACACCCATTTATACAGCACATCTATGCACATAACTTTTTCAATCACACATATTTCACACTCAATTGTAACTTAAGGGTTCAGTATTTTGGGGAGAGGATCTATGGATCAAAGTGGACTGTATATGCTCTTCCCACTGAACCACAATGTACAATACAGTAGCTCAGACAAAGGACCCAAGAGCAGGACTCCAAACAGTTAATGGTGAAATCACAGGTTGATTTAACACTGCAGATGTTGGTACACGGAGAAGCAGTCCAATGAAGTAGAAGAATCCAAAACAAAAAGACATAGAAATCTAACAACTTATTTTTTTATTTTTTTTATTATTTGCATTATTAGTTCAGGTTTGTTCATGTGAAGATAAAAATATACATAAAGAGAGTATGAAAATTAATATTATTGGTGAGTTTACACAAATATCCAATTCAGTGTATATAGTGGACATGGTCTTTGGGTCTAGAGAATGAAGCCAATGTCAAAGTGCCCGAAACCTGCAATTTTATGAATGGCCACCAGGGGAGAAATTTAACTGGTTTGTGTTTGTAAAATGAATTAGCTCGCTTCTCACTTAACTTAAAATATCAGTGCATATTTTTCCTGATGTTTCATATGGTCATAATGACAAGTTTTGGGTCTTCTTCAAGATATAATAATGACCATTTTGTAATTATGCTTTTATTTAGATTCACCCAGGTGTTGTAATAGTATGTATTTGAGTATTTGCATCTTGTCTAATACTATACTGTCTTTAAATAACAATATTAAAAAGAAACATTGGAAGGTGTATCCTTTTAGCATTTCACAGATTGGATTTAAATCCAGAATGTCTGTATTAACATCAAATTCACAGATTGTTGGCAGTTGTATGTGGCAAACTCATCTCCCTCCCTCACTTACATGCACAAGTAGAAATACAATGCTCACAGGAAGCATCTTTAATGCATCTCTATCGCTTTAAATTAGATTAGAACTCATCTATAATGCATCAAGAGAGCTTAGGAGGGTGTGTGCTGGGTAAAGTTTTTTGAAACACAGTGCTTGGTGTTTCACTGTACACCATATTGTTTCAAAACAATTATGCTATGTCTATAAAACATGCTCAGAATGAGAATACATTTGTTTTATACGTCATTTTACGACTCGGGGAAACAAAAATGAGAGGAGTCCGCACAAAGCAAGCATAGATCCTGTTCTGAAGTCTAATCGTGTAAAACAATACTTAAGAACTGAGGCTGCAGCACTGCTGAATGTGTTGTGTATATTACGTTTAAACACCTTGTAGCACTTGGTTCATTTACATACGGAAGGAACAAAAGAAAAGACTGATGGTTTAATATAGGAAAACCTCATAAAGTGCTTTTCTTTCTTCACACATTAATGTAAGTGCTAACTTCACTAAGTATATTGTTTTCTGTGGCGTTTAAAAAAAACAAAAGACATGCGTTTGCACATTAAGTGAACACTGACAACATTTACAATGTACTGGAGTGATTTCATCGATTCTATTATTTATGCACTTGTCTTTGTTGGAGTCGCTGGGTTGGGCTGATTGTGCATCTCATCTGAAACTCGTAATCAGAGAAACCAGAGACACTAACCCCACTATAGCATAACCTCACTTATGTGAATATTGACAAAATGATAAACGTTGGCTCTGACCCAGTCTCTCGACCACTCATCCCCCCCTCCCTCCTCTTTGTCCACCTGCTCTCACTGTGTCCTCGGGGGCTTGTTAATGGCCTTTGTCTTCTTCTATATACTGTTCATGGCGGCACAGCTGGAGACCACCTGCACTCGTGTCATTTCCACGCAGATTCATAATCTGGTGGGACTGACGATTAAAGCTTATTTTATTCATGAATGCTTTGGCTACATCACATTTTCCCCATTTAGCAGATGCTTCTGTCCAAACTGCATCACAATGAGGGAATAGAAGACATGAAAAGACATGAAGAGAACAGTGGGAGTGAGGGTGTTGTAAGATGAGATTTCACAAGGTTTTGTAAGACTGCTCTGGGACTAACTAACAATGTCCGGAGGATACTTTTAATATCAAAATGTTAATGCTCAACAGATTCGATAAACATGTTTATGTTTTTTTATATTAGTGTGAGCTAATTTTGCTTTGGCAAATGAGACAGAGCTGCCACAAGATCATCATACAGAAATATGTACTCTTAATCAGTCATGTTTAAATGTCAGAAACATAACTCTAAACTGTATATCTGTATGTAGTATGCACTGATGTAGTCTTAGACCTTTTCCTGGCATGAACACTGACCTTGTCAGGACCAGTAGTCCTTGCGGAGACCAAAAGCTGGTCCTAAGAGGGAAGAACTTAATATCTGAGGAACTGAATATGTTCACGGATAAGATTTCAATCATTGTTATAGGTTATGGTCAGGGTTAGGTGTTAAGGTTGGGACTAAAACTGAATACAGTGTCCTAAGAAGAATAGCTGTGCAAACGTGTGTGTTTGTATGCAGATTTGCTGAGCATCAAACACACACACACACATCACATTGTTGCCTGTCAGACACAGCACAGTAATCACTGTGCCGCTGCTGACCATACACCCATCATCACCATCATCATCATCATCACACCAACTCAGTTATATAACCGTTGCCCCTCCTTTTGCAGTTTCATCCCTCACTCTGCTTAAGAATGCAGATGCCCCTCTCTCATCAGTTGGGAGGTCTTTATCCAGCACGGCTACTGTTAGCTCACTGATGTTGTCCACCAGGACATGTCTGATCAGGATGAGAGGAATATTCCCACTGAGTTATTTTGAGTCAGGGGCAGGATTTCAGTGTGTGTCACAGCTACAGATTTAGTTTGAGTTGTGGAGTTGAGTTTGTGTTGTGGAGTTTTTAGAGGTTCACGCAAGTTATGAGAGAGACTGCTCAGGCTAGAGTCCATGGCGGCTACCTGACATGTAATGTTACAAATCTAATAGATAGAAATAAAAGAAGACAAATTTAAGAGTTACTGCATTTTTAGTTCAGTGTAAACTCTTCTTTCTGAACATCCACACACGCTCTCTGCCTCGTTCTCATAGTCCTCTCTAAACGTGCCACACAGACGAGGTCAAAGGTCATCTAATTTTAAATCCTGGCGTATGTACTCTGCAGCCAAGCCTCGGGATTTATTTGGCTGGAGGTTTAATAACAGTGAGAAAAAAAATCCCGTGGGTGAAGAGGGGGTGAGTCTGCGTGTCCTTACTCTGCAAGTTAAACCCTAATCTGTTTTTATTCTAGATGGAAAAAAGGGTCATAAATAGGTGAACCATGTTCTATTCATATGCACTAAAGACTCATTTGTGTGAGTGCATTAACGTGAAGGAAATACTTTTCAAAACATCTGCATTTTGTCATATCTTAAAGCTGCAGTGCGCAACCTCAGATTATTATTATTTTTAATGCTGATGGTATAATTTTGTTTGTAACATTATGTGTATGTTCTGTCCTTCATCTACACAGCAGCAGTGCAGGAGCAAGAAGCAATTATCCCTTCAAACTTCTGAATCCCCTGGGTTTTAAGCAGTAGAAATTCTAAAACATTCCGTGGGTGCTTCTTTATGTTTTCAGTCACTTTCAACCTGTTCAGACAGAGCCACACTGTAGCTTCGATGTGGCTACAGCGACTGAGCGTATATATGACTGTCGAAGTATTTAACTGTATAAGTAAAACTAATCTGAGCCTTGAGCAGTGATAGTAATTTAGCCAGTGGTTTTGTTGTTTATCTGCTTAACGGAGTTGTTGATGTGTTTTTGTGGAGACATGAAAACATGTTGGATGGAGTGATTTGTGTCCACACACTTAACTCTTGAGCCACAGGACCCACTAACCCTCTACAAGTTAAAGGCCCTGTGTCTAAGAAGAACCACTGTGGCCGTCACATACCAGGAAGAATGTTCTTCTCCAGTGCGCAGTAAGCTTCCACTTCAAAGTGTGAAGTGGCGGGCTCTGTAAGGCAAGACAGTACATACAGGTCTTTCTTCTAGCTATGAACCCCAAACTATTTTTTATCTTAAAAGCAATTATTTACTTATATGAACATATTTACGAGTAGTATAGTCAAATTCTACAAACGCACCATCCTAAATGTTACACACTGTACCTTTAACAACATTGTATTGTATTGTTTTACAATGCAATGGTAATGCAATCTTCTTATCTTTGCAAAGCATACAATATTGTATAGTTTGTTTTGCAATTATAGTGATTCCCCAGCACTGAGTACAACAACTATGCTGCATGCTCTGTATAAACTGTGTAAAAACAGTGTTAAAAATAAGATTTTGAAAGTAAACCTGACAATTTATGTAATACTAGTGCTCAGATAACTTGCTCCTGTACATTTGTATTCATAATTCCAAAAGGGTTCTTTTCGAAAAAATCAAACAGTGGACTGCAGCCATACTCGTCACACCAACACTGAATTAACTCTGTGGTGATAAGCTGAGCTGTGATGGACTGGGTAAGCTCACGTGGATTAGTAAAAGTTGCAGCTCTCTCTGGTGGAAAGATTCCTCCTCAACCCTTATTCACGTTTGAAATCTGCTTTTCTGATATAGTAAAAAATAATACAAATGTTTACTATAACTATAACTTGGAAAGTCACTTTTAAACCAGAATACTAAATGAGAATAGATGTGTTTATTGTACTAATAATATCTTTGTTGGCCTTTTGTTAGAAAAACATCATTCTGGGAAGCAACTTAAAACCTTGTCGTGGCGTTGGTGCGAAAGAAAAACAGATTTTTTTCAAACAGATCTGTCACAGACTCATTTTTTTTGAAAACTCAATGTTCAAATGAAATATTATCTGGTGAGTTAAAAAATGGAAGCAAAACAAAAACATAATCAATATCTTTGTGGGGGTCCAAAAAGTGGATACCACTGTCCCACTGAGGCAGACGTTTGGTGATATCTACTTCCACTGAATGGTTGTGATGGCTGTGCCCTGAAGGCTGTGCAGGGAGATGAAGGAGAAGCCAGCAGCAAATTATGATGGGAACACACTGATTATAGAGTGGATGTACATGCAGGAGTTATTTCTAGAACTACACAGCAATCACTACACACACACACACACACACACACACACACACACACACACACTGTTTTCTATGACTTCAGAGGACATGACATTGACTTACATTTAGCCTTACTCTCATCTTAACCTTTACCTTAAACCATCACCTTAACCTAACCCTAACATACAACATGTCTTCATGGTAAAACATAATAATTTACATTTTTGGGGACTTGTAAACAGATACGGTCCCCACAACATCAGCAATACCTGGAACACATCATTATTTTAAAGTAACCAAAATATTATGACTCTGAATCTTCAGTCTCTTTTAATTTGTTCTTAGATTCTTCTCTGTAAATCCGTTAAACGCTCTTCCAGTGTGAGTTACACGAAGCTCATCCTCAACCACCGTACTGAAAAAACAATCGCACGTCACCATGTTGTTGAGGCGCGTTTCACGTTTCAAGCTCGTTCCATCCCAAAATGCAATGGCAGAAAAAAGAAAAACTCACCGTTTGATATGGGCAGGATTTAATTTTTTTCACCATTTTGTGGAGTGCTTAGCCGAGGATGGCCATTTATCTCACGATAAAGAGATAAATTGACTTGTTTTCTCCGGATAGCAAGTCTCTTTTGCTCATGATAATGAAATTAAGACACTGTGTGCAATTTGCCACTGCAGGATGTGGTTGCGCTGTGCACTTTGTAGAGATATGAGCTGCTGACATCATCATATCACATTAGATATTTTAACCTGCCAGCAGCTTCCTAACACATTAGCCTGATATATGGTCTCTTTACACAGAATGCACCTTTAGACTGTGTGATATATTGCTATGAAACAATAATTAAATCACAAAACACAGACCATTTAGGATGCAAGACGAATTAATAAATAAGAAAACAGACAGAAATAAAATAGAATAAAAAATGAAACCCTCACGTGTGGACAACTGTAATTACATTAAACATTGAACAAGCTTCTATATAATTAAAATGTTGAATGCAATACGACCAAATATTGTTCACTATTGCTGATTGCTAACTAACCTATTTAGTCTCATAATCTGTCATAATTCTTTATTCTTCAAATGAGGTAGCTTTGCTTTGAGTATAACTGTGGTATAAGTGCCCGAGTTTGAGTCTGCAATAAGCCCTGATTTATTGCAAAAGTCACCTCTCTGTCTTAATATAATGCCAGCAAATAACTTCACTATATTGGGAAATTGTAGGCCAAGTTAGTCCGTCTACTAATCAGAAGGTGGTTGTAAAGTTGTGTCCCTGAGTGCAGGTTTAAACACGATGCAGCACTGTGAGGCAGAGCAGCGAAGGTGTTTGATTTGGCAGACACCGAGTAGGAGTGTGGGTGCATGCAAGTCTGTTCCGGTGAGTTTCAAAACAGTCTGGATGAAGTAATGAGACTTCACTGGTAATGTTCAATGCTCAGTGTGTGTCTGTGTGGGGGCGGGAGAGGGGGCAGAGGCTTGTATGGACATGTGAGTGAATGGAGGTGTGTGGAGGTTGGAGAATGAGTTATATCCCTCTGGTCATGAACTTCATCCTGTCCTTGAAAGCACCATCATGTAATGTACGGATTCCTCCCGACACACCTGTGTTCCACAGAGCGGCGTCCTGTGACTAATGCAGAGTAACGCCCATAATCTCAGACACTAAGGAGACTGTGGATGTGTGTTTGATCTGGAGCTGGCGTGTGGTTTTATTGCTGCCCTGGGCCGTTCAGTCAGTAGAGGGTTTCAGTATAACTATTTTTGAATTACTCTGACATTAGTATTTTTATAGCCACTTAGAAGAAACGGTAACGATCTCAAGTAGTTGTGTTCCACCTCTTTGACACTCCACACTGACCATTTACCTCCTGTTGCTTAGTCAAATTAGACACTGAATCCCGAAAAACTGCTGGCCTCTAAAAAGAAGAAGTTGTTCTTTCTGTCTTATTTGAAGTATGTGAATGTTTTAAATCCGCCTCAGTTTGATGACTTGTAGAGCTGAGGTAAACACACTTAGCATGACATTACAAATCTTAAATCTTAAAATGCACTTGCTGGTAAATAAACAAAAAGAGGATGATACAGATGATAAAAGATGCTATACTTCTGAGACATTTTGAGCATCACAAAGTGTATTATTATTGGACACAAAACTTAACAATACTAATAAAATATAACTAAGAATGAGTTTACTTTTACTTATTTTTGGAGCGGTCTTCTGCAGTGCTCAAGCTACACGTTTTGCCATATATATATTATATTGTTATTGTTATTTTTGTATTTGTTATTATTGTATTTTATGTAATTTTTACAATTTTGGAGCAATCTGGAACAAGAATTTCCTTCCGGATTAATAAAGTTCTATCTTATCTCTTATCTTATTTTGTATGGGGCCTGAGGAGCTTGGGCAGGTCATCCTTTAAAACCTGGTGGTTCAATTCCCTGACTCTTCCAGTCCTATAGGCTTGAGGAAGGATTGAACTTAGCTGTGTGTGATAGAAAAAGTGTGACATGAATGCACCATATGAGCGAATGTGTGAATGGCAAAACTGTAAAGTGAATTGAAATGCGTTTATGATATAGAGCATTTCTGTTGTTTTGTGTCCTGGTTTCTCCACTGTAAACGTTGTGTCGGCTGGCTTACGCTTTAGATGTAAAACTTGTAAATGTACCTGTGCAGATGTCCAAAGACTAAAGCAGCTCTAAATAAATGCAGGCCATACCCTTCTGTAGGGAGAAACTGTTTCTGCAAGTACGACTTTGACGATATTGCTGTGGACCCTTTGGATGTCTGCCATGCAAAGTCTAAACTGTGAAAATGTGGGTCTGTTCTGAAATGTGGGTCTGGTCTGAGTAGAGAGGGAAAAAAACAGAGGTGAGTGGAGAGAGAGGGAAAGCAAACAATGGTTCAGAAATGTACAGGAAATGGAATGAAAGGAGTAAAAAACGGTCAGAATGAAGTGCTCTGACTGATGTGATAAATGAATGAGTGGGAGATGAGGCAGAGGAAAGGAGAGGGTGAGAAGCAGAGAGGGAGATGGAGGTAGACAGCAGTGGGGAGGAGGAAGGGAGGGGGTGATTGTTTCTGGAGCTTTGGAGGTTTCAAATTTCCAGTTTCTTTCGATTCTCAGTTCACATGCAGATTGAATCTCTTCCCGTCTTTTCCCTTCCTCTCTCATTTTCTTCAGAGCAGCGGGATGGACTTTTTGCAGACTGGCCCATTCCAGCCAAGTCCCAGCATGTTGTAGGCGGCTGCTAGCCACAGGAAGACTAGAATTAAGAAAGCAACAAAGACGAGAAGAGAAGAAAACCAGTGAAGGGATGGTGGAAGAAGGTAAGTGCTGCTGCACGTGTGTGTGTGTGTGTATGTGTGTGTGTTATTTGAAACACTGGAGGGAGAGAAGGAGGGGCAGAGAGATGCAGGGATCTTCGGTTTCTGTTCTCTTTGTGTCCAGTTTCTGTCAGGGGTGACGTATTTGAGTGTGTATGTGTCAATGCACATGTGTGTGTGTGTGTGTGTGTGTGTGTGTAGGACCTGTGCTTGTTCTTATATCCCAGTGGGGACGCAAACCTGTATATTGGCTAATGAGGACTTGTGTCTGTGTTGGAGAGACTGCTTCTTCGTGGTTTTGGCGTTTTGTCTTGTCAAATTTATTGCATAACATACACAGAGCTCGCTCATGTTCCTGCTACTGCTGCCTGTAGAGATGGTCGGAGTTCCCACATGCATGTGTTCAATAATATGTGTATTAGTCTACGATATGGATATGTGGCCAAGTGCAGCTTGACAAGTTCTCTTTTTTTTGCTATAGCTTGTCACATGTCAGAGAGGGATTATTAAGCTCAGACTATGTTAACATGACACTGTTCACCTGTGAAACAGAAAGAAAGCTGATTTCCAGAGACAATAGTGCGCTGCCACCACAAGAGGGTAGTAACTGACAAGACGGATTCAACAAGGCATCATCAGATCATTTATTGAGCACAATGCTCTTCTGTGATTAGATATCTAAAGATAACTAAAGTATCCACTTTAGTTTCACCCAATTGTATGAATTTTCGGCTTTGACTGAATTTGTGCACTTATCCTTCAGAATACAACAGTGGATAAAAAACTAAACATCCAAGAGAAAGTGTAACAATAGCTGAGTAAAGGAACAAAGGTGAAAGCAGCACGTCTTCCTGGTGCCACGAATGCTCATGAAGGTTGGATGAGAAGGGAAACAACAACATTATTGTTTTCCCATGACTTCAATTTTCCCATTAGGCCCTTAAGCATTTCATCTAGTTTTTAATGATGATGAAGTGTCAGATCCGAGCATCCACATAAGGAATGTTTTGAAAGGCATTGATGTCCGTCCATAGACCAGAGGTGTGTGTGCAGCACTGCTGGCCCTTGTTGGCGTCAAGAGGAGCAGCAATATGCTGAATATTATGCTGAATATGTTGAGAGAAATCCCTGTAATTGTAAAAAGGGCACACATGAGGGACTTATGAACTTTCTTCGGTACAGTTTTTGTCTCATCTTTGTCTTTAATGTAATTTGGTCATTTTGAAGCAATACGACCACAACACGGTTTTGGGTGAGTGTCTATAGTGATAATGTAGTACAGTTTATTTGAGCTACTGGTGAAAAGGTCTTCTGTTTTCACTATTTCACGGATGACTACAGATTGGCAGTAATCTGTAATCCAAGCGGCTCTAAGGAAAGTCATTTCCTCTAATGCAGGTGCACACATGGGTGCTCCTCGGCTGTAGTAGATGCGGTGTGTTGCTAGTTCAGCTTTTTGCTTTGGCGAATACCAACTGAGGCAACATCCTGGTTGGTCATCGTTCTTTGCCACTGGCCAGTCCTCAGGGTTGGTGTGTCCTGGGCCTTACAAACCACTTTGAATGAAATGTGCCTCGGTTAAGTGGTTGAGAAAAGGTCAGAATCTTTCAGTGAAAATCCAGAGAAGCACGCTCAACAGACTGTCTGAAATCACACTGGCCTCCATCAATTCCAGATTTTTCTTCCACCTTTCCTCTACTCAACCCTCCCTCCCTCCCTCCCTCCTGTGCTAACAGTTGAATAGCAGCCAGCGCCAGTGAGGAGGAGAGGTAGAAACAATTGTTCCTTTTTCAAGTGAAATCTGGTCTTTCCCCCTTAGGGCATCTCTCACTGACCACACATGGATCACATTCCCCACAAGAAACTAACTAACTAACTCACTTACTTACAACTAACTTACTTACTTACAACTAACTTAATTTTTCTTTCTTGCTTGCTTTCTTTCCTCCTCCTCGCTGCCTCCCTTACAATCTAAACAAAGTCCATATGTAAGTGATCAGTGGAGCTACTGAATTCTACTCCAGCGCTGTGGAAGTGTCCACGTGTGTTGGTTGGATGTCATGGCCATGTTTTAACTAATGCACTTCCCGCTCTTTATGCAAGTAATTTTTTTACATATAATCTTTGACATAGAGTCATAGTCATAGTTTCACATTTGTCATGTGCTGAATGTGGTATAAAACGCACATACTGGATGTGTGCACAGTGCATTTATTTGTGTTGTGCTTTGGTGATTTGAGTGAGTTTTTGGGTGAGATTAATATTGTGGGGAATCTCAGTGGGATGATGTACAGCTTGGCATGAAAAATCTGCTGCTGCAATGGTTGCAAGAGAACTATCAAAGGCTCCCTGTGTTGCTCAGCTACTATGTGTGTTTGCAACATTCCTGGTAATTACAACATTAGTCATGTGTGTGTGTGTGTGTGGGTGTGTGTGTGTGTGTGTGTGTGTGTGTGTGTGTGTCCACAAGGCGGCAGTACAGCTCAGTCTTTTGTAAATCTAAATAAGTAGGTTGGCATTGCCAACTGGGCCAGACATCTGATCTGCTGTGACTTTATGAAATGAGACCAGCAGGTAATTCATGAGAGGCATCTGTTGGTGCTGCCGGGGCTGAAGAATATTCATGTAGGATCATTGTGTGTCAGCTCAGTAATCAAACCACCCAAAGTGATTGACACTGACGCTGCCTAATGACATTGGCAGTCACTGTGGCTCCTGCAGTCATCCTCTTGCAGAGTCATGCCTTTTTTTCCCCATTTATTTTCTTGAACAAACTTGTCAACAGGCACATGCCAAGATTCATGTCAAATTTTGTTTCCATGTTGTCCCCAAATCCCCAAACATACATTTCAGCAGCAAGGCGAACAAATAAAGCCGAGAATGGTGAGTAAATAAATATGTTATCAATATTTGATGAATACCAGATTTGAAAACAGCCCGATTTAAATTATATTTAGATTGAGTCTGGATAGGATACATACTTATTGCAGTAAGTTGGGTGTACATGGAGTCGCACAATCTATTTAAACCAGTTCCTCTAGATTTAATCTAATAATTGTTGTTGATTACAGTGGTTAGGTTTAGGCCACAATACAGCCATTGTTATTTACACCCTGGTTACATCCTGCACTGGTTACTGTAACACCTTTCTCATTGGTCTTACCACTCAAGTCTATAAGCTTCGACTGGTCCAGAACTCTGCCGCTCACATCATCACCAGCACGTTCTTGAGCAGCTTCATTGGCTCCCAGTAAAAATCACATTGGTGGTGACACTGAATTCATGATTCTGCCTATCCACACTTTTCTTCTTCCATCACTGTCCCACTCACTTGCTTGTTCACCATGAGGACCAGAGCCTTCAGCTGCTCAGCCTTACACCTCTGGATCTTCCTCCTGTCTTCCAACGAAACATAACTATGAGTCGTATACATGTTTTACGACCAATAGTTACAGTGGTGGTAGTGGTAGTATAATAACAACAATCTGGTACCGGGTGTGTCGTCATCGAAAAGCTTCGGTGAGGTTTCCACCAGCAGCATTTGGTGGTTAAAGCATTGTACTTTGGTGTGGTTGACATGGGTTCAACTCCCATGTTCAACCTTTCCAAACGTACAGTTTTTATGCATTGTAAAGTAACCTTAATTGTATGCCTATATTGCATAATACAACCCTAGACCCCAATAATAGATACAATAAATGATAAAAACAAAAATAAATCACTGATGACAAATTAGGTTTCAAATAATGCAGAATACAGCAACATTCTTTGCTCTGAAACACTGGGGGGGAAGTCTGCTCTACTTTCTGTTCTTCTCTACTCCTCGTCTTTAAAATAAACTGGCAGAGCAGGTAAAGCTCTTATGAAGCACAATATGATTTTTCATGTTGTTACAGCAGCAGGAGGAGGAATTTTGCTAACTATGGCTCTGGTATGTCATCAAGCTGTGTTTTTAGACACACCTACAACATCCTGAACAGAACACAGAAGGAGAGAGACTGTTTTGTGCAGTTTTAATTCCTTTCCCCACATTAGCGTATTATAGAGAGGTGAATCTCTGCATTTACTTAAAATGCACACAAGTTTGTTTCTTAAAAGCACCATGGCATTTTCCCACCCTTTTTATAGTAAGATGCTGGATAGTGTGTAGGTGTTATCAGTGAACATGCCTTTGTAGATAATTAGGGAACATTGAACTCCAAGCTGCTCAAAAAGTTATCAGGGATAAAACAAAATTTCACTTGTTTATTACATGGGGTTCAACGTCCTGCGTGTTATCTGTGTTTGTTTCATACCAATCTGGTCACAGCTAATTAACGCGAGGCCAGAAATTCCTCCTCAATTTTAATGTTGAATATGCACAATATGTCCTGAGCTCCTCTCCCTGCCTCATTAGAGAAAAAAAGCAGAGTGTTGTTCCCGTAAGTCCGCTTCTGTGTCTTTGTTGTATCAGTATGTTGATAAAAAACTGTCTGATGGAGCCAGAGTCAGAGCGGAGACACACGATGCTTGACAGTGAATCTGGGGGAAGATCCTCATCACAGATGCTTAAAATTTCTCTTCGGTAACTCTGTTAAGGTGAAAAATGTCAAAAGAAATCAGCTAGTCTAGCTAGTGAATGCAGTATATTGGAAGACTGACTTGTAGGTCATTCATGAGATTGTACCTGACTCTTGAAGTATTATATAAGGGTGCTTTCACACCAACAGCAGTTGGTGCGCACCAAACGATCCATTCGGACCAAAAACTCTAGTTCGTTTCGTTTTCGTTGGTGTGAAAGCATCAATCGCACTCGGGTCCGCACCAAATCAAGTGGACCGAGACCGCTAAAAAGAGGTGGTCTCGGTCCGCTTGACTCCGCACCAAATGTCAGACTCTGGTGCGGTCCCTCTGGTGAGAACGCGAACTCGGGTCCAAATCATATTCTGCAGTAAATGCCATGGACATAGCCTACCTTGTAGGTCTTTGGAGCAATCTTCGTCACATTCATGAAAATAGCGAGTCTCCTATGCCTGAAATGACGCGATATACGTCATCGCCGACTCCAGCGCATCAGCTGATTGTTCTCCAGACGCAGCCGCGACTCATTTTCAAATTGGATATTTTGACAAAATTGGCCAATACAGAGAATGTGATAAACGAAGATCAGAGCAAGTAGCAATGTGCGAACGTGTTGCTCCATAGTGAGTAAAAAACTGTAAAAGTGGCGCTTTTTTACCGGAAGATATAAACACATTGATGAAACGTCAATCGTGCCAATTTTGGTTCGTTTGCTGGTGTGAAAGCGGACCACACTGGAGTCATATGTTACATAATAACAATTATATTGCCTGGTGCGGATCAAATAATCGAACTAGTGGTGTGAAAGCGCCCTAATACTGTATAGAAAGGTTATCACTCAGCTTAAAGCATGATTAGAGTAATTGGTTTATGAATCAAGTGAGCAAACTGAGTAAATATTATGTTAATATGATTTTAAAAAGTCTCTCAAATCTCTAAAAAGATGTCTCAGGCACGGCTAATGTCTGGCTGATGATGTCTTTACTTTCCACATTTGATGCTTTGCGTTTTTCTTTCATGCACATGACCATAAAGCATTACATTTGGAGCAATATAAAACATTGGAAAACATAAAAAAAAACCACACACAAAGGAAGAAGACTTTTAACATAAATATTTTAAGAGTGAAGGAACTACACAGCTCATAGACCATTGAAAATAACTTCCAATGACAGTGCAGAGGCTTAAAATTATCATATCATATGAATTTACAGGGAATAATATTGCATCGTGGTCATGTAGCTTGTGGTAATTGCACTGCTATTTCAATTTCTAGTCTAAAATCGATGTCAGAAAATGTGTGAGATTATTACTTCCAGAACCTACTCAGTCTCACAGAGGTACACATTAGGACTGGGTGAGAATATCTCGTGCTGTGAGGCCAAATGGGTATCATCATAGCTTGGCTTGGCAGAGGATGTGCTGTAAGAACCCACCTGTGGTAATATCTGATTACTTGTTAATGTAAACACAGATAGACAGTGTCAACTGTTGTAGTTTCACAGTCTCCCTCACATGGTGCCAAATTCTCATATTTCTCAATTCTTCAGTCTGTGAATGTGTGGTCCATTTCTTATTTCTACTCTGAAGAGTTCAGTCAAGCCTGATTTAAACTCCTTTGTTGTCGTGCGTTAATGCAGTTAAATTAGGAGATACATTACAGGATGGTGCATGGTGCACAATCGTGATTGAACAATGCACAATCAGCACGCACAAACAACACAAACTACATACTATCATTGTGTCTATGTCAGTCTTGTATAACAGTCTTCTGCCTCAGTGCATAGCTTCTGTTGTCACATTTAATAATTGTAAAATGTCAAATCAAACTTTAAACTTATCTTCTATTCATTGATGTGCATTACATTGTTATTAAGTATTTATTACATCAAGTATCAGCCTCTCTCTGCTGCTCTCTAGTTAATCTTACATTTATATTATCAAATACAACACAGGATAATAAAACTCTTTTGGAACAGATAAGACGATCAAATAAAATATATGTTTTAGTGATTAAAACCACTGTCTGCATTGTTTCCTGGAAATCATAACGAGATGTATTTCTTTCAGGTTAGGAGAAGACATTAAAAGGGCTTTTATGGTTAAAGGTTAAGTCACTGTTACAATATTATCAATTAATACACACCCTTCAATCCCCTGCATCATATTATATGGATGTTTCCTGACCACTTCTTTAAGTAGAGTGTTATAGGACTCAGGGGAGAGAGAACTGCGAGGAGCAGAGCCAGAAAACAGCCTCTCGTGTTAATGTTGGCAGCCTGACATGTTAATATGTGAATTGTGCAAAGCTCAGGGCTCAGGGGTTTTTCTACTGGAGCTACTTTGAATGCTGACCTTGACACTTGTGTCTTAAAGCCCCGACGTGTGTTTGCAGGATCACGCATGAGCTATTGACGTTGCAATATCTGTGTCAAGAAATGTTTGTTTATTGTTCTGTCTTATTTTCTTCTATTCTGAAGAATCACAAGAGCGCAAGGTGAAAATGGATTTTAAAATGATGTGGGAACTGAGTTTAAGTTACAGCTATTCTGTGAAACAAAATGAAGGCACAGTTCAAAGTGTGCAAACAACATTTTTCACTTTATATCTTTGAAGATTATTATTTGGACATTCATTTATACAGTTAGAGAGAGGGAGAGAGAGATTGTCAGAAAATGAGATCAAGATAGAGAGAGACCATGACAGAGATTAAATGGATATCAACCACGCTGAGGCAACTGAATAAGCTGAGTGTTGCAGTTCTCATCCAGGAGGCAGTAACTGTGTGTGTGTATGCGTGAGAGAGAGAGAGAGAGAGAGAGAGAGAGAGAGAGGGAGAAATAGGGGGTGAGACAGGTGGGGAAACAGGCAGAGAGAAGCATGCAGTCTGTAGGAGAGAGAAGGGGACAGTGGTGTTTGTCTCCCACCTCCCCTCCATCTGTCCAGCTGCTCGCCACCTCTCTGTTTATCTCTCCATCTTTACATCTGTCCGTCTGTTTTCACCTCCTCCTGCACTGTCGGTACATGACTGATCCGGGGAAGGATGTTGAAGTTCCGTGTGGACAGGAGAGTCAGGTATGTGGTGACAGAGAGGAGGAAGTGACATGTGGGGCCAGGTTAGGAAACGAGGAAGGGAGGAGGGGAGGGGGAGAGGCTGATGGAGCAGTAGACGACCACGAGCTTGGAGGTCAGAAATGACTGCAATGCAGTGCCAGTCGGAAGCTATAAGCCCTGCTATGTATGTATGGATAAAGAATGTGCTTTATGTAGTGAAGCCGAGAGAGGGAGGAGAGAGAGTGTGTATCAGTGCAGGAATCAAAAAGGAATTGTTGGATGTGTTGTCCTGATTCTGCGTGCGTGTCAGGGTTAAACGTTCCTCTCTCTTTGTCCTTTTGGAAGTAAGGTTAAGTCAAAGGAAAAGGAAAAGGCTAAGGGAGACAGTGATGCAACATTACAGATGCCAAACAGCAAAGAATAACAACTGCACAGCACTCGTGCAGTCACAGGGATTGAACTAGTACACATACTGTTGTCTTCCACTCATACTCATAATGTTGGTGTGATTATGTGTTTGTTTGTGTGGAAGTTCAGCCAAGTTTGGGTCCATCTGAACTTTAATAATCACATATACAATAAAGTCAAACAGCAACACAATATTTTAAATAAAGAAGTGCAATCAAGTGCAATCAAGTACAATCAAGTACAACCTCTCACTTCAGCTCCCACCATGATGGATGGATGGATGGATGGATGGATCATTAACCCGTTATAATAAGTGGCCATAATCTTCTGGTTGCAAAACAAACTTTAGTTTTACATTTGAAAGGCACTTTCACTGTTTTTTCACTGGCATAACCTGCAACCAGGCTCTTATTGGACACACTGGTGTTAACTCATGTATGTCATGCTTTATCGTCTATTTTTTCCTCTAAATGGGAACATCATTTCCGAAATTGACATCATGTACTATTGAAGCATACTTGAAACCAACAACACGAGATCAGGCTGGTTTTGTAACCAGTGGAGTCGCCCCCTGGTGGGTAGCTACTACTTACTTCCTAGGCTTCACTCAGCAAATAGTTTGTTTTACTATCTACTGATGCGACTAAAGTTGTGATTCTCCTCAGGAAACCCTTGAAAAGTGGTTGAATGCTTCACACACAAACAAATTGAAATTTTTCCAATGAAAAGCTTTTAGGAAAATATTGTATTGGCCTTTCACAGGAGAATTGCACTTGTTACAGCAAAGAGGGGGACATGTGACATTATTTTAAATAAGAATTGGTATTTAAATTAGGTAAAAATAGGGTCTAAACGTAATGCACGCCTTTCACTAGGGTAGGGAAAGTAAATGGGAAAAGATCACAGCTACAGGATGATTATACTCTTGAATTGTTCCGTTGAAGTTGAGATTTTTCACTCTGGATTTAAAAACTGTGAAGACTCATTGTGGATTTTACCGGACAACAGCAAAGGTGTCTTTCTGCTTCTTTATCCAGCACACAGAATTTACACAAATCAACATTTCATGTGTTTAGATTGATGAAACAATGGGCGTTCTTGTTGCCACCTGCCCTGTCAGAGAAGTGGGTGAGCACGATGACTGTCTGAGGTGGCGGACTTACCGAGCCACCAGTCGCATACAGTACAGTGCTATTGTCCTGTTTTGTCCTCTAGCAGATACAGCACACGTGGATCCTTCCACCTAGTTTCTGCTATTTATCCAGAAGCTGCTTTTATGTAGGTTTGTAGGTTACCTGTGTACAGGCAGGACCCAATCGTCCTCACAGATCTGTGTCTCACACATAGACACATGAGGCATAACCAGGACACATGCCATCTACACTCAATTATTTGCAAAATATAGATAGATAGATAGATAGATAGATAGATAGATAGATAGATAGATAGATAGATAGATGCAGGGACTTGGGTGTGCAACTCATTTGTGAAATATTTATGAAGTGTTGTCTTTTGAGAGTCATAACATAGATTTACACTGGCACTGGTAGTAAATGCATCTCAGGTTTCTCCTTGTGGTTCCCAAGTCAATAATGAGGCCATATGCCCCTCCCCCAAACAGAGCTAGCACACATTCAGATCCCACCCTGGCAAATCTTCATATCAAGAGATAGCTTTGATAGTGTTCATATTCTAATTATGCTGTACCCAAAGCCATCTCTCAGCGAAATATGTTTGCTACAGAGTATTTACGGTCTGTCCAAAATGAAACTGTCAAAACAAAAATGACTCAACATAATGCATTTGCTACTCCAGCATCACTCCATAATTTCAGAAAAACGATTTGTGAGTTTATCAAAAACTCCTCGGATCAGTAGCATCTGGACTCAAGTTTCAGGTTCAGTTCATCACTGAAGATGCTGGCACTGATTCAGTGACTTTGGATAACTATGATCTGGATGATGAAGTGGATGGAGTTTGCAAATTTGCAAAAGTGGCATTTAAGTGTCTACAGTATGTTTTATGAATGCTGATGCCACAGAGTTTGAGTGGGATGTGCTTGAGTGTGGGAAAGCAGCTTTCAACTCGAGTAGATGAAGTAGTCTGTGGTGTTTTCTGACACGCATGGCTTCAGCTAACACAGCCTCATATTGCGTATTTACTTATGGCCTACATGGCGCGAACTTGACTGCATTAAAAACTTTGTCACCATTTAATAATCCAACTTTTGTCACAACCTGTAGTACATTTTTCAGAAAGCTGACCTGAACCTGTGAGTTATGGGTTGACCCACTTCTTTGGGTCCTCACTACACCTGCAGAAGTTTAAAATGGATTTGGTGACTGCTGATAAGGGAAAGATGATTGGCTTAAGATAAATCTAAAATGCAGAGATTCCTCTTTTTAAATAAATAAATAAATCACCAGTGTTAAAACCCAAAGTGGTAGTTCATAATAATATGTGTGCCATTTTACAGCTTGTGTTGATCGGTGTGCATTTTTCTGTTTTCAGTCAACATGACCCCAGTGGACCAGCTGGACCTGCAGTGAGTCTGATCCAGCTGGAAGAGCATACAACAATACACTCTCATCTGCAGTAAGTCTATCACTCTAACCTGAACTTACCAGCAGTCAGTTATAGCCAAGTCTCTTGACTGACCACAACAAGAGTGAGGAAACGCTCTCTTTCAACAAACTATTTTACATGATTATTAAAAACAAGCAGGAAGTCGTTCAAGTGACGTCCACTGCAGTTGGGATGGTCAGGCCTTTTATGCTGGACCAATCAGCTCCCAGGATCCACCGAGACTCTCATAAACATGTCAATCAATCAAACACTCACATGCAGACACATCCACACAAGGTGTTCAGCTTTGTCAGGTTCAGAGCCTCGACAGTAAACGCACACAATAAAATGAAATGTTTTTCAAATGATAATGTCCTGTTATTGTAACATCCAACACATCCTACACATAATGCATTCCCTAGACCCTTACCCTTACCTTAACCATCACAACCAATTGCCTAACCCACACTCCTCACTCTTACCCTAACCTTAACCTAAACCCAATACTAACCCTAACCCTAAAACCAGGTTTTACATGCGCACACACACACAGACAAGAGGCAAAAATGAGAAATTGGTTTGTAGGTGACAATAAACATTTGTGCTTTTCTGTCCAGCAACTGTACTTTGGATATGAATGGAAAGGTGAATACTACTGCTGAAAGGATCACCCATTCCAAAAGTGCCAATATGGTGTCAGACCTGTCTCCAGATGCCCAGAAGCTCACCCCACGGGTAAGCACTCACACACACACACACGCACACACACATGGTTAGATTTAACAGATTAATTGAATTATTCTCATCTCCTTCCATATCTCTGCTGACCTGCAGATGTCTCGAACGCCCAGAAAGGTGGCTATGTTCGGCAAACGCTCCAACTCGATGCGCAGGAATCCCAAAGCAGCGGTCGCCAAACAGGGATGGCTGTACAAGCAGGTAAAAACCCTTTCTAAGATGGTTCTATGTTCTTTTTGCAGTCCTCCGGGTGAAATTCTTCTTCAAATACTTGTTTTGCACCATGTCACTATTGGGATATGTCAAAAGCTATTGTGTAGTCCTGGAGAAAACATTTAGAGAATTCTGTTAACTTAAGGTAAACTTTAGGGATCGATGTATGGAAAACATGAAGTGTATTTTTTTAAATTCATTAAGGCCCAGGACACATTTTTATTCGCACTGTTTAAAGAATGCAGAAACATGCATCTTAGATCATCTCTGATGTGTGATGTGTCTTCTTGGGTGCATTGCAGTGTCAGTGGTTTGACGTCCTCTCCCTCCTGAGCCGCAGCCCCAGACATAAAACAAGATGATGTTGTTGTTTAAAATGATGAGTGACAATGTGATGTGTGTGTTCTGACAGGCCAGCAGTGGCGTGAAACAGTGGAACAAGCGATGGTTCGTCCTCACTGACAGATGTCTGTTCTACTACAAAGGTGTGTGCTTCATTCTGATCTCCAGTGTTTTTACTCAATACATAAAAACGAACGGTCTTGTATTAATGCTGTAAACGTGTTACCAGCATGAGAGTGAGTAACTATTGATTTAATTAGCCCATAGACACACTGGTGTTGTGTCTGTCATGCTAATGACAAACCATACTTCATGCTCATAACAATAGAGCTGCCAAGGCGCTGAGGTTTGAACCAGACCTTCTTAAATTGGTGATTGTGTCTCTTTTTGTGCTCACAGGATCAGCCATGTTGGTTGCTTCTGCAGGTTCCTCCTGTGTTCTTTACTGCTGCTCTTTACTAACTGTGTTTTACAGCGTTCAGCCGGTTGAGGCTGTTCATACTTCACCCGGTTGTGTCAAACATTTGCCCACTGTGCACTTTTCAAAGCCCGTAAAATGGTGATTTAACAGCCTACAAACAAAGCCTATACTAACTGGACTGTACGTCCTGTATGCTCCCACAGTTTCGATGGGACTATGCAATGTCAATGTCACCTTGTAGAGTATATTGGTGACAATATCCCAGAATGCCTGATGACAAAACCTCACAAGTGTGGCACAGATGTCAAAGGTCAAGGTCACTGTGACCACAAAAGCAAGTATTTGTTGTTTTTTAGGTCGGAGTTAGGCTTTGTTCTTTTCCTTTTTTTTTTTTTTTTTTTTTTTAAATCTAGTATCCATAAAGCATTTTGGCAACACTTGATGCTGACTTATTCAAATTTTGTCCTTTGATCACTCATTTCTTTCCCGGGGCCTTTACGGACCTACAGTGACCTTTGCATACCACAAAGGATGTAAACACTCTTTAACAACTCTCTCCACACTCCCACTCTCTGCTCCTCCTTTTTTTTTTTGTTTATGCATCAGGTTTAGGTGTGCGGAGCCAATGTTCTTTTGTGATGTAAGCTTCCTCTTCAGAAAGCAAAAGGCACATCCGTTTGAACTGCTGTAGGAAAATGGTGATGCAGATGGTGAAGCAAGGCTCAGACTTCACAAACCAAACTACTTTTTATTTCAAAGCTATTGTACACCTACAAACATACTTATGGGTTTTTATTTTCAATTTCTGCCACTCCTGAACATTACATAATATGGCTGAAATATGTGCCACCAGAAACTGAATTTGAATCATTTATATTTTAATTTACAGTAAATTACGAAATTTGAATAATTTCATTAAACAAAATGAATTCGAATCACATAATTTGTTTTCACAATTCAATTTCAATTTACTGTGACAGACATCCGGGTGCAAGTGAAGGAAGAGCAATCGAGCGCAGATACACAGGTCTACTCTCTGCTCAATCAGCACCTGCATCAGCACAATTCAGACCACCAGTATTTTTGACCCCAAGGATGTGCATGGTGGTCCAAGTGGCTAGAAGTGCTGCCTCACAGCAAGAAGGTTGCCAGCATGTTCTCCCGTGTGTGTGTGTGTCATAAAACATGCAGAGGTTCATTGGATAATCTAAATTGACTGTAGGTGTGAGTGAGTTATGGTTGTTCATCTCTATATATTTGCCCTGCAAAGGACTGGAGACTTGTCCCTTGTTGACCCTGACTCTTACCCTACGTCAGGTCATGTGGGATCGGCTCCAGCGGCGCCGTGATCCTCATGTGGAGGGAGATAAAGCAGTAGACAATGAACGAATGACCACAGGGCTCACGTTCAGGGATGTGCCGTTACACCGTTCATCTTCTAAAAAAAAAACCCGGGCAGGATTCCAGTGATAAAGTCAGTCAAAGAAAACATGCTGAGTGGAACAGCCAGCAAAACTGTCCCTTCAGGATTAAGTGCTGCACTATTTCTTTGTCTGTGTTGCTGTGATACACACTTCTTTGTCCCACTTGTTTTCATATGTAAAACAATCAATGTTCAAGTTGTCCTCCTTTTACAAACCTGCAATAACAAATATGAGGATTATAGGCGCAAAAGCTCCCCTTTTTCGTACCTGTCTTGATTTGACAGGTTTGCCCTCTGAGCCAGGAGCTTCTCTGTTTATTCCAAACACGTTTGTTTTGTTCCAGCTTCTCCCCTCTGTCTGCCTGGCCCAGCTGTGTTTAGGAAGAGAAGGCTTAGAGACAGGGAGCGATAGAGGAAGGAATGTGTGACAGTGCAATTTACCACTGCCATTGCTATGCCAGTGAGGACCAAGGGCCAAAACATGGGCACAAGGGGAGGAGAAAAAGTGCAGGACTTTTGTTGTCAGGATTGTTTTATTTGGCCGTCTCTAAATCTTCCAGGGCAAAGCTTGTACTTACATCAGTGTGTTTTTTTTTTTTAATACAAATACTGTTGTTTTTATTTGTATTCCTGCATTTTATACATGAAAAGATTTGAATTAATTGCAGTGCTTCCCACTCTTTTTTCTGCAGGGTCACGTTCAAATCAAACGTCAAAATCTGTACTCACATTGTGTATATGATTCATTCTCAACAAAGTAACGTAGCATCCACCAACCAAATCAAAATAACCAGCCTGTTGAGGGCTAAAACATTTGATAACTCAGTGTTCTGAACAGTTTACCCGGACTGAGTCTACAAATCTCTGATGATGTGGTGCCTATGTGTGTGAGAGAGATTTAATAATGATTGGCAGGTTAATTGTTCAAGTAAAATCTTGAGGAGACAGATTAAATATAATTTGGGAAAACCCTAAACAACAGTTACCTGCTACTCCACTCAAAAAAATACAAGTAGAGGCAGACTTTTCACTGATTTTAACCATTCATATAACTATTCATTGATCATTTCACCTTAATACAATCAGGACTTTAGCACCTTGCCTTAAATGTTGGTCCATTGAATTAGGGTCCCTATTTCCTGACTTGCCTTAAAAATAATAAAAAAATAAAAAAATAAATAATAGTGATGAAAAGAAACAACTAAATTCACCCCTGACATGAAAAGGAAAAATTGTGTTTTTCTTTATTATTTCAGTCATTTAATTGTTCAGTGTGTAGAGATTTGAGCAAAGCGAGAGAGAGAGAGAGAGAGAGAGAGAGAGAGAGAGAGAGAGAGAGAGAGAGAGAGAGAGAGAGAGAGAGAGAGAGAGAGAGGTATGAGTGTGTTTACCTGCTGTCCCATATTGTGTGTGTGTGTGTGTGTGTCTCACTGGTGCAGACAAGCAGCAGGTACAATTGGCTGAAGGCCGAGATTCCTGCAACACTGAGTCACATGGGCTGATCATTATCGCACGCAAACACACGCGCGCTTTCTCTGTCTCACACACTCATAAACACACACAGGGAGAGAGAGAGAGAGAGAAGAGAGAGAGGGGAAGGGCTTGTGCAATCATACAATACACTGATTCCTCCTCTCTCTCTCTCTCTCTCTCTCTCTTTGCTCCATTGCCCTGGTTTGCTCTCTCTCTTTTTCTCTCTTTCACACACACCCACCCATAAAATCCCACACTCGGTCAGTGGCAGAGCGAGTGCTGGTGCAGAGCTACGTTTGGGGAAATAAGAGGTAGGAACTGCTGAAATGTTCATGCCTCCTTCTATTATTTATTCAAGCTCTGTTCTCCTCTTCTATAGAGCACCTTTATTTATCACCACTGGATCCTGTTGTGTATCCGTGTGTGTGTGAGTGTGTGTGTGCGTTTGCCCCATCACCACCGCTTATCGCAGGGACCCTCGGACCATAATGGTATCTATTCTAGGACGCTGTCACTGTGGGAGTGGAGAGTGTGCTGAGTGGAGAGCAGCTCTGATTCCACTCACATGTCTGGACTCTTAACGCTCCTCCTCTTGTCTTTTCTCCAGCAGGTTGAATGAACCAGCTTATGCTGTTAATAACAAGGTTTCTCTGCTTCTCTGATTCTTCCTTTCGTTTTCCCCTCGTTCTAGATGAGAAGGAGGACTCTGTGTTAGGGAGTTTGCCGCTGCTCAGTTTCCGGATCAGGACAGTGGATCCCTCAGACAACATCACCCGCAAATTTGCCTTTAAGGTTAGTAGCATCATGTAAAAGGGCAACTGGATGCTGGGGGGGGGGTCTATGTGTAATTGTGTTTCATGCACTGGGACATACATTGTAAGCTGTAAGTAGGAAAAGATGAATTCAAGTTTTGTGTTTTGAAGAAAGCGTTACGATTAATCAAACATAGCAGGGTTTTTTTTTATGCAGCGCAAGATCCATTAAAATAAAAGAAACAAAGGCGCAATTCAGTGAAAAAGTCTCAAAGCAGCAGATCCTCACAGCTCCGCTCTTCTGATTCTTAAACAATACTTGCTGTGAAATGTGACCGCTTGCTGCAAAAGCAGGGTTTACTGGTGTTTGAACTTGTTCCCTGGTTGCACCACTGTGGCTTATAGAGAGGGGTGTCGCTTTGGCTCCGCGTGATTGATTGAAGCTGACTGGGTTCGTGGCTGCGTTGCATAATGTTATTTATGACTGTCAAGGAGCCCCATGGGGACAGGAGCCTCATCACAGTTCAGGGTTGGTGGGTCTTCAATCGGGAACGTACTGTATGATTCTGATGCTTTGCTGTCAATAGGGTGTAAACTGTGTTGCTGATGTCTCGGTTGTGCCAAATTGTCAATTTATCTTTATATTAAACACAACCATCCTCTTGGATAGAGTTGAGATATCAATTCCCAAGTCAGATTATTTTTGAAAGATGCTAAGAAAGAGGGAAGTAAACAAGTGCTGTGACTGATGAGTGTTTATGTTGGGATGGCGCAGGAGGCTCTTCATATATCAGCTGTGTGATATCAAAGGTGTGCAGCATGGATTTGTCATCTGCAGTGATAATGGCACCTCAGAACATATGCACTGCTCTTAAAATATGTTTTGGTTTTTGGTAATGACAATTAAAGTCCAAAAATAGACTGTGTTGTCGTCTTACAAGCCGATCAGGGTTGTTTCCTCACATCCCTGACACAGCGACATTGACAGCTGGCAAAAACAGATCTTCCGAGGGCAGCATGCAGCCACCTGACAACAACTGTTCGTCAGGACCGAACAAAGATGAGACTTTGAGGATTTAATCTAGGTTAGCTAGGTCTAAATCTGCTGAGTAAATCTTTATGTAAGATGGAAAGTTTGCCTTGTTTCACTTCAGCTTCAGCATCAAACACACGCAGTGACAGCTCTGTCTGCAACGCTGTCCCCATCTTCCTCTCTTATCTCTCACTTCGTGTCCTCCTGCTCTTTCTGCAATCACTGTTCATCATAATCAGTTTTCTTCTCTTTTAGAACATTTAGTCCATTCTATTGCACTCTTCGGGGGACAAGCTCCGGTGCAAAGTCCAGTCCATGTACCCAGCGTGTGTGTTTTCCACAAACACTCACACACACACCTGCAGTGGAGATAGCCCGAGCAAATAATATTCAGTGCCAAGGCTTGGACTGTTTGCCAAGGGTTAGGGTGCTTCTTGTTGGCTTTGGCGAGTGGACACTGAGTACTGTTCACCGTCCAGTATGATGACAGAATGCAACTCATGTTGCAATCAGCTTGTCAACTAAATTATTTAATAGTAATATTATAATGATTATATACACATTTGTTTATTAATGGAAAAGTACAGAATTAAATGTATCATATTGAGTGAAGGTTTAAATGCAATGGATTCCACAAAATAAGGACAATTAAAATAGATATAGGAAACAACTTGAAAGAAGGAACAATATAAAACGCTTTGATTCAAAGTTCGTCTGAAGAAGTGATTTTATGGGCCGCAGACTCTGGTAGTGACAGAATATCCTTTTCCCATAAACATTGTTTTTACTATTTACTCACATCCAGCTCAAATAATATGTTTATATCAAACTATGTATCTGGAATTATGTTTTAAAATAAATATAAAAATCAATATGTTTTAAGACTTTAAACGAAATACTTAAGCAAGACAGGCTTTATGACTTTTTATGACTGTCCTGGTGCTTTCCCCCCCTTTTTTTTATTTTGTTTAGTTTGTGCTTTTCTGTCTGACCTGAACCTTGCCCTCGCTCAGAACTAGACAAACAGAACTGGTTTATTAGTGAGGTTCACATCGGGCTGTGTGACCTGTTTGACTTCATGGGGGACAATTTATTTTGTTTTTTTGTTTAGGCATTTTGTAACTTTTATTGTGAGTCTTCTTTGCTGAAAAAACCTTCCTTCTATGGACTTAGTTTGTAGAAAATGAACCTCATTGTTAGCTAAAGACACCAATGTATTCTTACAAAAATCTGTCTTTCTTTGGCAGCTATGTTTTTAGTGAGAGCAGGCGTCTGTTTTCCAGACTGGTTCTTGGTACAGGTGACCACGTAACAGTCAGTGCAGACTATATTTCCATTATGTTATGGTACGATTTGGAACGGTAAATCCCTGGGTCAGGCTTGCGTTTCGACTGAGAACAGTACCTTTACTTGGTAGGCGGGGTGTAGGCTGTGCCCGGTGGCCGCGTCAGCGTGATACGTAGTGAGACATCGTACCGTACCGTACCTGTGTCGACAATGAACGACAACATCGAACAGAGACACAACAGACAACAACACAGCAAACAACAATAGAGGATATCCGGCAGCTCGTTTTTTCCTGTCTTTGTATAAGAATAGACTGCGGGCATTTGAAGAAACACGAGTCGTTTTTTTGTCGCCCAATCAGCTGACTGTACCGTACCATTTTACTCTGGTACACCTGTGGAAGGATGCCAGAAATGGAACTGTTGGGGCTGGCTATTTTGGTACTATTCCTAATCAAGACACAACAAAATACGTACCGTAAAAACACAAACTATCGATTCATGATCATTCGTTATCAGCATCACATATCTGACTATAACTTGATCTTGCTTCTTTTCTTATTCTTGGTTTTATTCATTGATTTTTTTTTTCAGCGTTCTTAGACCAGTGTTTCTTCACTACACAGCCTTTGAGTCTACTGGCTATCGTACAGGCAGTCTGTGTGAGGCTTAAGTGCGTTTTAACATGTCAGGTGTGTTTGTGCAGTAGCTGTGAGCTACTTTGAAGATTGTAGATAAGATGAGGCTGCCCTCAGAGGTGGAACATGTCAGCTGAACGTGGAATGGAGGGAAGACATGTCAGCGAATTCTAAAGGTTGTTTTGGTGCCATGAATTCTCATGTTGCAGGTATTTACAGTACACGGTTTATGACAAAGCACTGGGTGTTTTTCTAAAGAGCCACAATGAATGTGGTCAGAATTTAGTTTCAAAGCTTTATTTACTCAGGTATGTGGTCCACAGGGTGTTCAGTAGTTGGCACACTGTAACTGACATAATGACAGGTAAGCGTGACATGAGTGGTTGACATGTGCCACATTTGTGCGTGTGTTTTTCTCTGGTGGGCACCTCGTGTTCCCTCACACTGGATAATGTTCCTCTGGGGGCATTGTGGAGCTGGGGCTCAGACTCTCTGATGTCCTGTCCGAGCACGTCTTCTTCAAAGCTCTTTCGTGATTCCTGTCCAACTACCTCACTTTACAACAAGTGTCATTTCAAAATGACCCCAGACGACAGGGAGACAAAGAAGACAGGGAGTATAATGTCTCTCACCCTGATGATATAATCTGAGGACCAGATAATGACCTAAAGGCTTTACCGAACACAAGTTAAATGCAAATCAGTGAATATGTGAGTTATTTTTAAAGCTTGGATTAAAAATACAGCAGTATTTTGTCCAATATGGGATAAAAGCTATATTTTCAGAGTGTTTTCCTTTTCGGTTAATTACCTTATGCATTGCCACAGATTCTTCAGCTTAAAAATCAAAGTGTATGTGTACCTGACTGTGGTACATCATTGTTGCCATGTTGATTAGGCAAATGCTCACCTTCGGTGGCGTGTTATATGCTTTCGAGAAGTGTTTATACGTTATCAGGCAAACAGTGACTATGGTGTCATGTGGCTTAGCAGTTTCCTGATGTCATTGTTGTCAATAGAGTAGACTGCGGTGGCGGCGGCGGCGGTGGTGGGGTAATGACACCGGCAGCTATACACTAAGAACAAGGAACACAAGTGCGTTTTATTGATGGCAGATCAAATGCATACACACACAAAAACCACAATGAGATCCTTAGGTCATGTCATTCATCGACTTTGAGTACTTCATGTTGCAGTGTGATAATGCTCAGCCCTATGTTACCACGGTGCTCCTTGTTGTGAACATAATTTTGCGGCAATGGTTGTGTGCAAAATGCTGTTTAGTTTCATTTGTTTGGGCCTATCCCTGTTAATTGTTTGCTATTAGTTGATATCGTCTGCTAGCATTGGTTAGCATAGGTTACGGACCATGCCCTGCACAAGTAGAAACAAGACTTCAGACTGGAGTTCTCTAAGGACAGCCAGAATGTTTCCATTAACAGCTATCCATTAACGCAAAGAACGTCTGTCTGTTTGTTAATTGCATGGCTGTCCAACACATAGCTTGATCGGCTTCAAACTTGGCAGGCGACTTTTTGCTGTGTTGAAATACAAGGGACATGAGTGGAGATGGAACAGAGGTGTTGCACTGCAAACGTGACTTTTGCCACGTCTCACACAGCTTGAGCTTCAAGATATTAAATTATTTGAGCTGGCAGAGCATAAACTCTTCATCAGTCCAAAAATGTAATGGCCTGGGATTTGTCCCCGTTTTTCTCGCCGTCAACTATTTACCAGCTTGTCCTCTTATTTCTGGGTCACACAGCCCAGGAGCAGGAATTGTGGAGCATGCACAGGGTGTCTTGGCTAGTTTGGGTCAGATTGAAATGTATACATGCATTTGTAAATCAACAGAATAATCTGGATTTTTGTTTTCTAATGTCATGTAAATGCATTGCAGACGTGGGGTTACCTCATAAGTGGGCCCAGCATGGAGCCCACCCACACCGAGTTGATCCAAGTCATAAAAAGATTTGCTGCCTCAAAGTGGCACATGTTTCAACCAGATCTAACAGCCACATTCTAAATAGTCTAGATTTAGACCATGTCTGACAGCGTGGGTGTGTGTGTGCGCGTTCGAGTAAGGAGACAAGAATCTGTGCCTTTAGATTTTGTTTGATGAATTAGAAAATCCCTCTTCCCTCATCTCGCTGAGTCGTTGAACCACACGTGAGGGATTTGATCTCTGCGTTGTTTTCAATCAGCAGCAGTCACTGAGCTGTCAGAACCTGTTGTGCTGCCTGACTCTGTTGAGGTGTGGCCACAGCCAGGAGTCATTTTTCTAAGGGAAGCAATCTGTGTTCAACGGAAGGTTTTGTTTTGTCTTAGACCAAAATCATGCTGCAAAAGAAATGTCGTTGGTAAAACACACCTTTACACACAGCAGTAGTAAAAAAAAAAAACACTATCACCTTAAACATTTAAGGCATCTATAAAAGCTTCTTCACACCCCACAATCTTGAAAGCCATATTCTTATGATGACGCCATAGGGTTAATTTTTACACCTGGACCATGGGTGTTTGTGTGTATGCGTGACTCAACAGGCAGACTTATAAGGTTACATATATGGGTGTGTATGTGTGGTGTGTTCAGTGGAACTTAACCTCACCCTTCCTGTCAGTAAACAGTTCAACAGAACTATCAGCAGGCTGTGAAAAGACGAGCGCTCATTCCTCAGGGGCTTGTGTGCTGCTTTGTCTATTTCCAGATATTCATGTCTCTGTAGCTGAGAGGACATTCATCGGTGTTCACTTTCTGATCCTCTCTGAAACACAATGATTAGGTTGAGAGGGAATTTTGCCTTTAGGCGAATCAGGATGAAAGTTAAGAGACATTTCTGTTGTCCCGATCGATGGCTGTGACACTCTGCCTGTGTTGCTGATTCATTCTGTCAATTTAAGATAAAAAAAATTAATTAATCTCAGGGTTAGAGTTCACTGATATTCAGGGTTCATCTTGGAGCATGAGTGTGCTTGGCTAATTATATCAACATTTTGTTTCTTTGAAGTGTCTGGGGTAGGGGTAATGTTTTTGTTTTGATTAATCGCAAAGCACAATAAAACAGTATAAAACACATGTCAGTATGGACAGATAATTACACTTGGAGATATTGGTATGTAACTAGCACCTGTAAACAAAACTGCCACCAATGGGGATGGAAAACAAAAAGACTCTTGCCCCAGACACTTTAACAATAGCTCTTATAACACTCTGTCTGGCATCCTGTGTGTACTGTGGTTTTTTGCCCTGGAACAAAGCTGTAGACATATCATACACATTTTTTTCCGAAGCATTATGGGTGATGATGTCCACACACTGAGCATCAGACATTCGGACTAGAGTTACTGACTATGATTGTATCACATTTATTGTCAAACGATTGCGTAAAAAAAAGATGCTCCACCACAGTTTTTAATCCAGTTTCAAAGCCTGTTTAGTGTATAACAGAAGTGCTTGCTGTGGAGCGTTGTAGTGCATGATGGTATAAACATGATTACACAACACTTGTTTGTCTCAGCAAATGTTACTGTCCTGATGCATGGTTCTGGTTCTTCCTGTAATTTGTTTTTTCTTCTCTCCACTGACACTACTATGAAAAATGCCTTGAGATAAATGATTATGTAATTTGGCGCTACACGAATTTGATGTGATTTGACTAAGATGAAGGTGAAGTGGTCTGGTCTTCTACCAAGATGTAATGACATGTAGAGCCAGGGATGTACAGATGACCAACGTCACACTTAAGTTGTGTTAAAATCTGGTTTAATGTCTTTACTTTGACACTTGTTTCACACACAAACAATCATTGGATGAAGTTCATGTCTGTTTGTTGTTTACTGCAGCATTAATATTCATACACCATAGCTATTTGCACATTATCAGCCACATTGTCCAGTTCTGGTACAATTCTGATTCTTTACAGTTCAGATTTGAAGATTTACATTGATGCACATTGATGCCTTTTTGCCTGCATCAAGTCATATTTGTGAGACCACTTAGTGTTGTTTTGGGAGCAAGGTCAGATGGGTAATTGTTGAAATTCTGTGAGATATTGTCACGAATGTCATTATTGCAAAATCATGCTCATATCAACCATCTTTTTACCTCAAAAAGTTGGACTTGTTTTCACTTGAACTTCTCCCTCCTGACCAGACAAAAAGACGTGGCGGGCCACATTTGGCCCCCCGGCCTTGAGTTTGACACGTGTTGTAGAGGATGAAGTAGAGTGTAAACATCTAGTGCCTATTCTCACATAATTGCAGTGATATATTTTGTTTCTGAATCTTACATATCTCCTGCTTCAATACTGAGTGGTCTCATAAATGTGACGTATCCTCCTGTTTATGCGCATTGTGTGCTGACACTTGTAGTTTAAAATGTGAACCGCCAAATCGGATTTGTACTGAATCAGATTTGAATCAAGATATGGTAATCTAAATGTAGACAATCAGATTTACTTGTCCTTGCAGTTTTGAAAAAATCTGATAAATCAGACAACAGATAATATTATATATGTGTGACTTCATCCTGGTAATGTGAATAAAGGCCATTGTCTCAACAACTGCTGGACTGAGTGCAGTGACACTTAGTTTAAACCATAAGATGACTTTTAATCAAAGTCCTTAAAGAGGAACCCATGCATTTCATGCACCCTGGCATATCATGACTTTTTTTTTATTAATGCCAACCTCAGGACAGTTAGCCATCGTTTAACAGCAGCTCAAGTGTCAAAAGTTTTGGTTTGACTGTTTTTGTGTCCGCAATTGTAAATGAAGTCAATAACACATGGTTAAATGACCCGTTTAATTAACAATGGGAACGACCAACAGTGCTCTGCTGATCAAACGTTTAAGTACAGTGAATACAACAAGCTTGTGTGAGTCGGTATGATTGTTGTGATGGTGTGTTCAGTCATATGGTCGTGCACCTCCACAGTGGAAACTGTGTGTGAGGACAGCCAGTGAAGCATTTCAATAGCTCACAGTGACTGCTGCGATGGTCTGAAAGGCTGCATTGACAAAACTTCCTGGAGGCTGGACTTGGCAAGCAGGATGAACACACAAATACACGTGTGAACACACACACACACACACACACTCTGACACAAGTATACACTGTATATTCGATAGATAGATAGATAGATAGATAGATAGATAGATAGATAGATAGATAGATAGATAGATAGATAGATAGATAGATAGATAGATAGATAGATAGATAGATAGATAGATAGATAGATAGATAGATAGATAGATAGATAGATAGATAGGTGTTAGGTTAATTGGAGACTGTGACTGTGTGATTATCAGCGTCATGGTGAGTGAGAATTAGTGAGAACGGGCTGGTGACTTGTTCAGGGTAAGCTTTTCCTCTTTCCAAAAGGTCAGCTGGACTTTGTTCCAGCTCCCTCCTAAACCATCTAAGGATTAGCAGTGCAGATCATGGATGGTTGGATGGTCGGATGGACAGACAGACAGACTCATAACACTGAGTACCTTTATATTTCCTGATCGAAAAAAAAGGGCACAGCTGAATCCAGCAGGTTTTTTTTATTTATTATTTCTTCCACTCAATTACTGGTTCACAGCCCATCCCAGGACGTGGTTAGTTTCACAGAACCACCTTGAGCTCAATTTCTCAACCCTCATGCATGTCTCAACATATTTGCAGATTGTTGTCATGATGGATCAGGCTGCTCAGGGGAGAGACTATAGTGTCTCCATAGCTGTAGATACTGTGTTGTGTATGTCGTTTTTCTTTCAGATCTTTATGGTTTGGATATTCCTTCTTTATTTCCTTCCTTTTTGTTATAAGCATATTATGCTTTCTTTCCCTTCTGCTTTCCTTAGATTATTTTCCATAATAACAGCGAATCGACCAAAAAATGTGTCTCTGAGTCAAAGGAAGTATGTCTTCTCTTACTACCTGAAAGAATAAACAAAGGAAGGACACTGAAGGAGAGGAGCTACCACGCACTCACACACACCTCACAGCTCCACCTCTGTTGCTAAGTTACTTCTGTCACTTATGATACAGTCATCTCAGCCAATCGCATCACCTTGTGTCACTGAAGGCGGAGCCTCACAGTGCTCCACGGTGGAAGGAAATGACTCCTGTTTATCAGTGACATCATTTCCTCCTGCTGTTTTACGGCAGTGACGCTCACATACACACACACATACACATAAAGAGAGAGAGAGAGAGAGAGAGAGAGAGAGAGCACAGAAAAGGGGGGAGGATAAACATGAGCTATTGATTTGATCAAATTAAGATAAGATTTCATTGTCAAAAAGCTGTAAAAGCACAAAACCCCTAATGTATTTGCAGGGGGCATCATGGATATGATTGCTGTCATTCTCAACACGGACATGAAAAATACATCAGTGCACATGTGTAATGTGCAATGACTCAGATTTTAACTGGGGCTGATGTTACGTAATGCATGGTGCCTGTCGTAGCTGACAGTACAGAAGGTCATTACTTGCACACATTCATGCTGAGATACTTTTACCTTTCCTCCTCTCCATAAATGATGTCTGAGGGGTAAGAATGAGGACAAAAACAAACATTTACACCAGTTTGAAGTTCAATTCAGGTTTATTTGTACATCATCAAATGAAGTATGGATTCAGTGAGAATTCTGGAGTTTTTCCTCAACATTTGCCAGGTTTAAAAACATTTCCAGGAACTGGTGATTGAAGTGTTTGTCCTGTTGAGTTTTCACGGGTGCAATTATGAGTGAGACAAATTCCAGTAATCAAGGATTTTTAAAGGCAATGTTTCTCTGTGAATTAAGTGTGCTAAATGATCGATGAGGATTGTGTTTTTGAATGATATTCTAGTGACACCAATGGAATTGTGTCTGGAGCTTTGCAGTGACTTACACATGAGATTTAAATGTTCACAATTGTGTGCGTCGTTCCATATTTTTAGGTTTATAAATTGGGGGGAAAGATGGAATATACTGTAGGTGATTGGTAACGTGAGGGAATGTATCATAAGCAGATGGTTTTGTCTGTGCTGCCCTCTTGTGTTGAAGCTTTAAAACTGTCCAAACTGTTGTTATATAATGAGTCACCATCATAGCTGCTTTACAGTATTTCCTTCTTTCCTATTTATTTTTAAGAATTAATAATAATAATAAAAAATGTTGGAACATGTTTTACTTTTTACCCACATAACGACTGAGGGCCTTGATCACATATATACTTTTATCTACATGGAAATGTTTGTTATGGTTAAGTAGTTCTTCATTTGGATGACTCACAGTGAACAGTATCTGCAGCCTGTATGCCCATTCACAGTAGAGATAGACACCTGAATAGAGAGCAATGTGGTCCGGCTTAAAGCACTGAATATTTCACCATTTCACCATGTCACTGTCTTTGCTCCCTTCCACCTCCGCCCACCTCTGTGAGGTCTGCTGACCCTCGATGGCTCCTGTTGTGGTAGAAAGTACAAAGAAAGGTGCAGTGTTGAAATTCTCAACATTATTTTTAATTAGCAGTGTGGATGCATGAATAATGCATGATTATGCCTGTTGTATTATGTCTGCATATTCACAAGGATGCATGCACAATGGTCTTTGGGTGGTTCAGATATTGATTGCATGCCTATGATGTTGTGTGTCTACGTTATTGCTTCTGATACCACTTTTACAAGCCAATTATGTTTTACAAAGTGTTTAAGGTTCTGGTTTGGAAGTGTTATAAGTCAGTGAGTGTGAATTTGGAAGGTGACAGCGTCCATTTATATGATTAAAGGATTACTCAAATTTATTACTAGATGGGTCTTATTTCCACAGTAATGTCAGCTCATTTTATTTGTGAAAAACAACATTGTGGTTCGTCGGCAAAAGAGGAAGACACATTAAGACGGAGCATGGGTAGCCAGCCAATAGACAAAAAGGTCAGGAACAATATTTAAAATTATTACCTAAACCTCAGAGTAGATGCACATTAAGTTTTGTAATGCAAGTAATCAGGTTCGTGCCAACCTCTGATCATCCGACTGCTCGTGTTTCTTACACAATGAGAAAAGTGCATGTGGCCATATCAAGTTCTCAGAGAACAATAAATAATGCAAACGATCATCAGAACAGTGGAAATAAAGCCAAGGTTGTAATAAATGGGAGTTAAGTTTCACCTGTGTGTCTTTACTTCGTGCTTCTTCGTTGCATGTGAGCATGACGGCGTTGAGCGTGATCAGTCAGTACAGCCATCATTGCACTGTTAACACTGTAAGTAACTGTGACACTAATCTGCTGCCTGTGTGTTTTCGTCCCACTGCAGGTGTGGTCTGAGGAAAAGGAGGGCGAGGACAGTGAGGTGAAGGATTCCATTGTGTTTTGCATGCAGGCGGAACACGCTGGGACCAGGACATACTACTTCAGCTCAGACAGCCATGAAGAGCAGGAGGAGTGGATCACAGCCATGAGTGCGGCTGCAGAAGTCGGCGTTCAGTCAACACAGAGGTGCTGCTCACATTCTGGCATAGAGCCATACACACACACACACACACACGTGAACAAGAGTCTTATTGTCCTGTTCAATTGGTGTAACCAGTATGTCCATGTGTTAAATTTGCTATGAGTGATGTAATGTTTACTTTTGTGCTCAATGCAAGTTGCAGTAATGTAGGGCACTGAGAGAAAACTACTTATGGTTTTTACATAATATTATACAGATTGTCTTTTACCACTCATACATCCACATCTAAAACTTATAACAAACACTTTCCAATACCTGTTAATAATGTAATGGCTTGTCTTTTATGACTAATTTAATACATAGAAATGTTGAAGTTTCTGTTAATTTGTGCAGCAACAAATGTAATGAGGAAAAAGCCACAAAATCCTCCAAAAGCTGATATAGAATGCTCCGAACACCAACATACACAAATGGATATAAAGCATTTATAAGAATGGAATGACCTGCTGTCAGTCAGTAGAGGTCCATTGCCTTCTTGGCACTGTGGTGTAATGATGACGGAGAACAGGTAGAACCAACCAGATTAGAAATGATTGGCACCAATGGCTCATTTTGTGGTTTTGGCCAAGACTAACTGCGTATTGGCATCAGAACAGTATTAATAGTGGATTTATTAATATGATAACTAAGCTGATTATTTCATGCTTTCTTTTTTTTTCCTCCTCAGAACAAACTCATCAGACACTACAGCTGATCCCAAACCAACTATGGTGACCAAGGCTCCTGACTCAGAACAGCAACCACACACACAAACACACAATGAAACAGACAATGACTTGACCAGCCATCCTAAAACCAATGGGGCCAACAGCGTAGAGACGCCTTCACCTTCTACCCCGTCCTCTGATCTGCAGGGGAAAAAGAATGACAGAAAACAAGGAGAAGGTAAAGATGAAGGTGGAGGACATGGTCCTGATCCCGGCCCTCACTTAAATCATCATCCAAACGGTTGGGGCAACCACGGCCCTCCCAACAATGTACCCCACAACAGCAATAGCAAACAACCTCTGTCCAGGAGTCACAGCGGACATCATACTATACAGCGACATCCAGAGGGGAGTGCTGGTCCATTACAAGACTCTAGGGAGCAGAAGCAGGAGAACGTAGTGCTGAGGCGGGGCTTTGTGCCCAGGACAGCTCCAGAGAAAGTGGCCCAGAGGAAGAGCTCGATGGCACAGCTGCAGCATTGGGTCAACCAACGGCGGGTCATGGCCTCACAAGAGGACATTAACAGGTACATAATAGAGGAAGAGAGGAATCATATCTCACTTTAGGTCTTTAGAATTCATGGGAAAACCATGCAGACACTGATGTGTGGTGGTTTCCTCCAACATGTGCCTAAATTTTCTGTTGCGTATTATTTTCAGTTTGCATCTGTTGCATTACTGCCTCGTTCTTCTCATTCTTTTAATAAATACAATAAAATACAATACACCCACAATACCACATAACAAACAACCATCCACACTCACACCTACAGTCAATTTAGAGTGTCCAATTTGCCTAATCGATTTTCAGGTCATGACAAATAAAATACATTTCACAATAGATTATAACATGGTCAGTGAGCGCCAGGGAGAAAAAAATATAATCGCCATCTTTCACTCTGCTTTCAGCCCATCTCGTTACTACCCAGTGAACCGAAGTATCCCAGCTGATTACTACCCTGGTGGCCCCCAGTACGTGGATGAGTACCCTTTGTACCCACCGGGGATCCGACCTGAGAGCATCTGCTCTGTCTCTGGTGTGGGTGGATACGACCGACGCTGGACTGTGGATGAGAAACGTCACTCACTGAGGGACGGACCTCATCAGTTGTATGGACCCCCAATGTCTAGGGACTCATGGGGGCCACAGTGCTATGGTGGAATGGACACAACCATGAGGCGCCTGTCCATCCAGCCACGCTCCAGGTCTGTGCCGAGGTCACCTTCTTCATCATCAGGGGGGCCCTACTCACCAGTGCCAAGCAACTTTATGTCACCGGCTCGATCGCTGTCCACACGCTTTGATCGGTTTCAAGGAAGGATGAGGGATGACGTGATCTATGCTGATCCATCCGTCTACAGCATGAGGAGATCGCTCAGCTCCCCCAAGGTGAGTCAAGTCTGTGTTTGAGGTATTACACAGTGGGGGTACAAGATAACTGCAACCACAAAGTGGTATTTTCTTCACACAGTATATCTACAGACCATAGGTTAGTCATTTTTCTGTTGAAAAATCTTTAACTATGGGAATCTGTGTGGGAGTCCTATCTTGGACCATATTCACCTTCTTTCACCCTAACAACTTTAATTCATTGTTATCTCCATTCTTCCCTTCCTTCTTTCCTCATTCTTTCCTCCTTCCTTCAGTATGACTACCCTGGCGATAGGAGGTCCTTAAGCCAAGGATTATACCATCAAAACTACCCTCTATCCCCTTCCATCCACAATAAAATGGTATGTGCCAAGAATGTGGTCTGATACATACAGATAACACAGTCGCACGCACATATTTTGTGTTGTAGCTTTGCAGGTGTAGCCAGCTGTCTGCTTTCTGCAGTACATCTGTCGATCTGTCCTAATCCTGTGCTCTTCACTCTGTTCTATACCTAATATGCCACGCCCTTGAGTGTGTGTATATATGTGTGTATATGTGTGAAAGAGAAGCATGAGTTAATGATGAAGGTCCACCACGGGTTCCACCGTTTTAGCCCATCATCAGTGGAATGTAGGACTGCCAAGTTGGCACTTAACGAAGATGTTATGTCCTTAGCCTTAAATCAACAAACAAACAAAAGTGTTGTTGTGTCACTTAAGATACATGTGAGGGTTCTGATGACTGGTGGCGCTGTGGAGCAATGTTTAATAACCGGTTCCCTGTCCACCAGCATGCATCACACTCCATTAGCGAAGCAAGACTGCTATTGTAGAGCCAGAACAGTCACAAAAGAAGGCTCAAAGACCAGTGAAAAGTCAAAGTAGCCCATTATTGTTATAGAGCCGTGGACCTGCAGTTTCATTGGCAGGGTGGCTGTGGTGCTTTGCTTTGCTGTTGTCCTGTCTGAATGCTTTCTTTATGTCTGTGTGTCTGCCATTTCCATGTGTGTTACTGTACTCCTGCTGCTGCTGCTTGGCTCAGGAGGACATATTAGACCTTCAGCTCCAGCGCAACCTGGATTACCTAGACCAACAGGTACACACACACACACGCAAACATGGTCTGCAATAACAGTTTTCACACTGTGTTTTCTAGTCAGTGTTGACATTAACAGCCCAGGGGTTTCCTTCTCTTCTGTTTTTTCTTTGCATCTATTCTTTTGTTTTTTCGTTTTTATGATAAATTGATATTTTCTTGTAAACACACTGTCGGTGATAAACTTATCCTAACATGGTTGTACGTTTGTTTGCCAAGACACTGTTATATCAGCTTGTTGTCAGGTCTCTGTAATCTGAGCTGAATCTTCAGGTACTCGAGAGAAGCCACCTAAATAGCATGGTTACCCGAATGGTGAAGCGCTCATCCTCATCAGCAACGCTCTGTGTACAAGTAAGAGAGGAGGGAGCACCACAGGGAGGCAGGCTTACAGTACAGCAGCACTTCATCTCAACTGTTTTTCTTCAACTTTAACGAATAATTCCACCTTCCAGCCGTGCTCTCGTCTGAATGACCGCCTTGAACTTCTGAGCCAGTGTTGGATAGTTAGTCAAAGCCTTGTAGACCCCAAGAGACCAGATATTCCATACCCAAGCCTGCCTCTCTCACTTTGTTCTTGTCTGCATGTGATTCATATTGTCACACAGAACAATTATGTGTGTGTCTGTGAGGGTCCATGTACTTTTTTTTTTTTTTGACTGCTCCTTAAATGCTAAACCACACCTGTAAACATTGGAGACATTCAGTGGAGACACTCAGCATTACCAGAACTGTGAATGTCTGACATGTTGTTTACTAATGTGTCCATTTTAGAGAACTGTGGGCTAATTAAAGGCAGCAGTATGCTTGTATAGTCCAGCTGTGTAGTGTGATATTTTGAATTGCGGATGATTTTAGACATATGTTTGAAAATCATGGACCCTTGCCGACATTGGAAAATTAAGTTTTTCCTCAATTAATGTTGTGCCAAGTTCTGCTATTTCTGTGAATTCATACACAAAACTTCAGTTACAACCATTTCCACCAGCACTTTACATGATAAAGATGTCAGGATTGGTTTCACGCATTCACAAGTTTTTGTTCATTTTACTTGTTGTGTTTACTTTGCGAACAGTTGTGATTATGGTGTGTTGTTCAGTTATGTGTAGTCCCAATGGTAAAAACATCTAGGGTTGGGCGGAATCAAAATTTCTCCATATGAAACTGTAACTAACTGAATCATATGGCTCAGAGGGAGAGCATAATAATAAAACAATTTAAAAACTTTTAAAATGTCACAATAAATGCATAAGTGAACTGAACTAAATAAGTGAATGGGTAATAACAGGTACTACTATAGTTACCAGTTTGATCAATTCCAATACACTGAATATTCACCCTCAGACCGACATGTTGGACACACTCTTATAAAACGCTTGTTTTTGTGACATAAATTAAACTGATACCATAGCTATTTTTTTTTTAGAAAACACAGAATACCGTGTTATAAGATTATCACCCAACCCTATATGACGCATCTCACTTTAATTCTTTATTCTGACACACAAAGAGATTCTGTGACATTTTCTGATAAAGTGCATGTATACAGTGTAAACATGATGTGTACTGTAATACTAGGCTGAAGAATGGCTGAGTGAATTGTTTTTTTTTTTCTGTCATGATGCTGTTCCATGCTGTATTTCAATAGAAACATACTCCCCTGCCATCTAGTGTAAACAAAAACATGAAAACTCATAGTCTCTAATAGCTCAATGTGACAAATCATGCTGGCAGAGGTTAAATCTTGGTGATAATCTGATTAAAGTAAGACATTAATTCCTCAGAATCAAGAACATAATTTAAACTTTAAACATTTATTTTATTTTCATTGGTGCAGTCTGTGTACATACTCTTTGATTGATGCTGATGATTTTTACAATCTTTTTTCCAGGTGCCTCCATTTCATGACGTCTACAGCAGAGAATTACATCCCACACTGAAACTGAATGAGATTGAAACCAGTGTAAGACACTTGCACATCATACACATACAAAAACACTGCCACATCCAGATTTTGACATTTTTTGAAGACAAATAAAATACTTGTATGAAAAAGTGATGTGTTCAATATCATAGTGCTTCTATAAAGGATTTGTTTCCCTCTTAAATGTGAAAGAATCTTATTTACCTGGACAGATTCCTGACCTTAGCTCTGTCCATTAGCTATGCAAATAACTGTTACCCAAACTGTGAGGTAAACAGTGCAGTGCAGATTAAGAATGACATGTTCCCCTGTAACATGGGTGACACATTTACACTCCTGCACTATTAGCATGTACTCATTCAGATGCTTATACTGTTACACTGTTTGTTTTTAATTATGTTTCCTCCTGTCTATGTAACGTGCATGTACAAACATGTAACCACCCACTGTCATGTCTGACACAGAAACTCTTAGGTCGACTGTGTGAGCAGAATCGAACTTTGAAAGACCATGAGGCTGTTGTCCACAGACTGAGAATGGACAAGGTACATTGCTTGTTTGCTCATTATTTGGCTATAAAGTGTTCAAGTCATCTGTGCTCTCAACATTTCTTAGCACCAACATTTTGTATGCAAATGATTCCCATATCCCAACATATTGAGGACATTCAGTACAATCATCAATCTGCAATGAATCTTGTTTTCAGGACAGCCTCGAAGAAGCACTTGTGGCCACCCATCAGGAGATGGAGCTGTACCACAATCAGCCTATTGCCATGGAAAAGCTGCAGTTCAAAAAGGAAACCCTGCAGAACCAGCTCATCAACATCAGAGGGGAGCTGTCACAAGCCTCCAGTGTAAGACAAGCACCAAGTTTGAGTTTGCGAAGATGCCTGTCTTAATGTGTTTTAATGTGAATTCAATTTGAATGTGTTACATACATTGTATAACATTATATATGTGTGTGTACATCTCCAAATAGCTGTGGTTGATAATAGCCATAATACAAAAAACAAGTGCTTGCTTGTATAAAATGTGTGTTTGTATTAAACTCAACACACTTTCATTGTCAGTAATTTATATCATGAAGCTGTAAGCCACAGATTTCAGAAATATTCTCTGATTATTCCATTCCTTTGAACCTCTCAGGCTTTAACCACCACTCGTATGGAGTTTGAAGCACTGGAGGATGAGGCCCATGCCATCCATGGTGATCTATGGGAGCAGCTTAATGCAGGAGGACAGGTAAGGGTCTTGCTGTCATCATCCCTGTGTAGCATTGTGGCAGAATTTACTATACGGTTTCTTAAAGTGCTTTTCTCCGAGGGAAGTAACAGTCAAATATGTTATGAATCAGATCTGACATTTGCTTTGCGTGCTTGTTTTAATCCACCAGGCTGCAGGCTGATTGTCAAAAAGGAAAATGTGTTGTATATTATCATAGCCTCTTAAAATCAGTGCTATTACATTATAGTGTAAAATGAGGCACAACACATCTAAGCTTTTGTTGTCATTGCACATACGTGAACAATCCATTAAGTGTAGGTGTTTCATTTAAGCCTTAGCTCTTTAGTAGTCAGTACAGTACGACTGAAATTTTCATGAAGTTTGGTTACTTTTTTTTCTTATCGCTAATGCTGTGATTCTCAACCTTGGGATCGAGACCCCCTTTGGGGTCGGGGCAATATTTCTAGATGTTGCCAGATTGAAAAAGAAATCAAAATAAAATACAGTGCAATTAAGATCGTGAAGGGTTTGCACGTTTGGAAAAAAATAAAATAATGATATGCATTTGTGCTCAAACTAAACAAAACCTCAAAATTCTTTTGGTGGGTTGCAGCTTTTAAACCTCAAGAACAAGTTATCTAATGGAAGGTCATTTTGCCAATTGACAGAAACAAACACAATTATTTTTACTTACCTCTAGCAGTAGCTTGCATGTTATTTGTCCACAACATTGACATTAATGAAATATAATTTGTAGTTTTTGTATATCTCCATCTTGTCCATAAAGCTCATACAATAGATAACCCATGGATATGATTTTAAACAGTTCCCGTTAAGTGACTGTTACAATGGAGTTATCATCCTTCTCTCACATAACTTTGACTTGCAGAGTGAACTTGTTCGACGGCACATCCAAAAAGAGTTTTGGAGAGTCCAGGATGTATTAGAGGGGCTTCACAAGAATAACTCATCCAGAGGTACAGACACAGCCAAGCACAGAGGTAAAACACTGGACGTAGAATATTATTCATTTGGCTTAATGGATATTCTAATCTAGCCCTAACAAACCCCACCTCTCTCTATTTCAGTTACCAGCGGTACATCAGGCTCCTTTAGCACCAATAGTCCAGCCAGTCCCCTGAGCTCAATAAGCCTCACCAGTCCGCTCAGCCCCTTCTCCCCAGTGCCCGGCTCCCAGGCCTCCCCTACCAAACAGCTGGGCCCGGAGGTAAGCACCGGACACACCCAGCTTGGGACAAACCCCACTTCAAAACTTAAAACAGGCATATGCTCAGACTCGAGAACTAACTCTGAAGTATGTAGGTCAAGCCCTAAACCTCGCCCCAAGTCATGTATAGTACCTGACTTCAAATGTGACCCTAAGCCTAGGAGTAGACCCAGAAGTTACAGAGAGTCTGACATAAGCCTGCAAGCAGAAAATTATCATGGCTATGAAATGTATGAACATGCCCTCATTCCTCAGCCCTCCCTAGCTTTCCAAAACCACCAGGAGTCCTTGGGTAGATTAGATCCGGTGATGGAGGAAATAGATCAAAATGAAAACTGCAGAAACAATTCAAGCTCTAACCAAAGAGATCAAAGTCCAACCCGAGCCAGAGCAGGAGAACAGATCAATGTTCTCCAAGTGCATTATCAGGATTTCAAATCTATCAACGGACATTCAGACACAGCGCAAACCCATTCTGATCTTCAGGATGTGGGCTGGTTATCCTCAGATGGTTGCATGCAAGAGGTTAAGGTTGGCCTAAGAAAAGATATCTATCCAGACTTCCACCCATCTCAGTTGTCATCAGGACACCAAAGTGGCCTCAGAAATATGTCCTCCACCAGACGCTTTTCTATGCCTGATTCCCAGATCCTCCTTCTCAAGGACTCCTATCAGACTGATGTTTTATCACTATGTTATAGCCCAGATCTTTATTCACCTCCTGTTCTTCGCTTTAGAAGTGCGGAGCCGAAAAACCATCACCGTAGCCAGGTAACCTCTCAGACATGTTACGCTGGTGCTCGGCCACTTACTTATCCCAACAATCAAGGGGAACAGGGAGATGATCCGTTGATCTGTGCCATAACACAGTCTGATAAACATTTGGGGAAAATGTTCATGCAGAGCCATCTTTAAAAAAGTTATCCATGCTTTACATGGTAAGGTTCTGCTAATTCCCATCTGTTCGTAGAATATTAGATATTATGACAATAACGTTCCTGCAGATCATAAGCATTTTACTTTAACATATTGCTTTTGTCAAAGATACTAATATAAATTATACCACTGCATGGTCAGCCATTGGTCGCGGTTTGAGCTTCTGCAGACAGATATCTATGTAAAATTATATTTGACAATGTTCTACAGGAACCACCAAGAATTTGCAAGCATCAATCATACTGTACACTGGCACCAGTCTAATTCACAAAGATGAGTCTAGATATGAATGTCTTGAATGTAGCTGGTGACAGTTAATTAAATTTGGCTTTTATATGTAAAACTATAGAAGAGAAAGGTTTTCTCATTGAAGTGAGATTTGCTTGCTCTCATGTTTTCTTTGTCACTCAAATTAAATATATTTAGATACATTTGTTTCACAGAACCTTGCCTGGTTTTACTGAATCCACTAAGGCTGACAGGCCCACATTTTATTGGCCACCAGGGGAGCCCAAGAGCCCATTCCACAGAATATACCTTGAGCCCTTTCTACTCTGCTCTTTGCCTGGCTCTTTAAAACTCCTCCTGATGTGCAGCACTCTTTCTTCCTCCTGTCCTTTCTCTCCTCCCTGCTCCCTCTCTCCCTGCTGCCCTTACGGTGATATAGGAAAGTGTCCCCCCAAGGCCTCCCCTCCCCAAGGCCTATTATCCATTGGAATCCTCCCCCACCTGCCCTCCCTCCATCCCCCCATTGCCCTTTGACAGCACCGCCTGGCTACGCAGCTTGGGCCTGGATGATGGTTACCTTGATGGTGAAGAATCTCACATCAGAAAGGTATTTGGGTGTCCACCACTCCCATGATACAGTCCTAACTGTTATCTAATGTCATCATTTCGAAAACATCATTCTTGTACTTATAAGCCACCAGAGACTATCCTCCCCCCACCCCCAACATCGACATTCTTTCTCCATTGCCACTCAATATTCCTCTGTCTGGGTATCAGCCTGGATTTCACCTCCTGCACATACATATTCCTAAAGATTTCTGCTTCTTTTTCCTCTTTATAACGTCTCTGCCAGTAAAATTCATGTCAGCTTCATGGCACGTTTGCGTCTCCTCACCCACTCAGTCTCTTTTGAACATTTAACATTTAATTTAAAGTACATGGACATTTGTCATTTATACCAAGGGTGAGATGGCATGCAACAGTGTCATAGAGAAAGAAGGAGGCGTTCTTTCTGTGGCACTGTCGTGCCTAAATTTGTCTTCATGACAGAGCAAAAGATGCATGTGCCGAAGACACCACTGACCTGAAAGTTGGACTCTTTGCAAAAGCTTGGAGATCAAATTTGCATTACACTGTCATGACACTACACATACAGTAAGATCAGATGTTATTCTGTCTGCATCATGTGCTGCTTCTTTCATTACGGGTATGATGGATGTTTCAATGTGATACAACCATCATTCATTCTCATCATCATCATCATCATCATCATCATCATAATAAGTTATGTTACGCATTATGTTTGCTCAGCAGCTTTTTATGTGCACTGACGTTTGTCACAACCTCTGAGATTTATGTTCAGTTAAATTTTATTTCAGCCAAAGTTTGGGGACCAATGCAATGACAAGCAGGACCAGGTCCAGGACAGAAATTCCAGCACAAATAAAGGTATAACAGCTGAAGACCAAGTCTCTGTGTCATATCGTCTTCCACAGTTTGATCTGAATCAGTTTCTGCCTTTGGAGCTATGATTTTATCATTGGATAAAGTAGATCTGACCATATATCCATATATCAATCCTTACTTAGCACTGAGAATTTGGCTTCCTTGCTTTCACATGCTTCTAAACGTCTCTCTCATGTTCTCTGCCAGTTGGCATTGTTCCTCCTAGAACCAAGGCCTCCACAGGGGAAGCACACAGCAGCCCTGCTGTTTCCCGACATAATGGCAGAGTGTCTAATGGAATCTCCAGGGTATGTCAACTTCTAACTTTATGTCAGGACTGCAGTGTCTAAACGTGTTTGCTCACATGTAAAACATAAAGCATAAAGCAAATGAATCAGTGTGTAAAGTGTGAGACCATGGCTATCCTAGTATTCACCTTTATTCTCAGATGAACAGATTTAACAATATAATTGCACACAGCAGTGTTCATATTACATTGTGACATTTGAGGGAACCCTATTTTCAGGTGGCACCGCTACTAAACATCTACAAGCATCCTAGTAGACGTGTATCTGTGTGTATGTATGATAAATGTGCTATATAAATACAGACTAAGTTACACAAAAACATATTCTGTCCTTGAGATTCGACTTGAGCCTCTTTGTCTCACTGGGTCATTTACTGTCCTTGTACTTCTTGGTCAATTGTTTAAAAGGCACCACTGAGCTCAGACTTAAATATTGTTATTAATCTATTGTTTCTGTGACCATATCTTTGTAACAGGAGCGTCCAAAGAGTGCTGTGTTTTCTGCAGAGGCAAAGTCGAAGATGAGTGTTGAGGAGCAGAACGAGCGAATTCGCCGTAACCAGAGCAGCTCCATGAAAGAGAAGAGGCGGAGTCTAAACCTCTCAGGCGGCCAGTCTCCAGCCAACTACAGAGTGGTATGATATGATCACTATCAGCTATGTGATAATGAGAAGCTCTCCGAGCCAAAACTGAGTTCTTCAAATGCGTACTGTATACTGTGTGTGTGTGTGTGTTACCTCCTCAAGGTCTTTTCTGGCTTAAACAGTGACCTTCTCAGGACCAGTAGTCCTCATAGGGACCAAAACTTGGTCCTAATGAGGCAGAACCTAATTTCAGAGGAACTGGTCAATTTTATGGCTAAAATTGAAATTGTGGTTAGGCTAAAGTTAGGGTTAGTTTTATTAATTGGCTATGGTTACAGTTAAAGATAATGATTTGTTTAGGCTGTCCTAATGAATGGAAGTCAATGCAGAGTCCTTAGCGAACCTGTGTGCGCGCGTGTGTGTGTCAGTGTGAGACACTCAACAAGTTTAAATTGCTGGATTACAGTTTACCCTCATATAATTACCCTATTATACACTGGTATTAAAAACTTCCTGTAAGCGTTAGGGGACAAATGCATTTGCCAATGAGTTTAACTCACTCCAGTTTTCCAGTTTGTGTGGTCATTATGTTATTGCTAAAACAACAAATCTAAGGTTTAATGTGTAGAATTCAGTGGCATCTATTGCAGAGGTTGAGCCAAACAAAAGTCAGAGAGACAGACATATAGCAGTGGTTGGACAAGACTGAGCTATTCGAGCTGGGGATTATTAAGAAGATTGGAGTTGCAGTATCCATGTCTGTGGGCATCTGTATCTTTGTGAACAGGTACGGCGGCGGTTGACAGCTCATGAGATTGACATTAAAGACCTGGAAACAGCGGTTCGGGGACCGGGACTAGAGTCACCACGAGAAGAAATTGCTCGGCTTCGACGGTTGCAAATTGGACCAGAACACTACGAACTGGACATCAGCAAAGAGGTGAGCTCACTCTGGTGTATCACTCCCTCATTTTTGTAATAAGAATAATGCATGTATGGACTATGGACTCATGTTTACTGATGTGCATTGTCTTTGCTGTAGCTCATGACTCCTGACAAGGTTGTGATACCAGAGCGCCACCTAGAGGTAGAGGACAACACACCTCTGAGCCCTGAGGAGCAGAAGGAGAAGCAGAAGAAACTGGAGCGGATCAAGACCCTCATTGCCAAATCAAAGTGGGTTTTGACTCAACCCTCTCTTTCTTATACATCTGTATCACGATGCTAAACTGTGTTTGTGGACAAAACAAAACTACACATTGGGAGCTCAAATATTTAAGAATAAAAACAACACATACAAATTGAAAATTGACATCAGCTCAACATCCTCATGTTGTCGAGTTAACAAAACTCCCTCCTCTCAGTTTGCAGAACATGGTTCCTCTTCTGGACGGACCAGTGGAGGGTGGAGCTCCAGTCAGCTCCCAGCAGCAGTTGGAGGAGCAGGAAAAGCTGATTGAGATCTCCTGCACTTTGGCTGCTGAGGCCTCTCGTCGCAGCCGCATCCTCTCTGGTGAGGACAATCTCCGCTCGGCTGCCGTGACTTTCACGCTAACGTGTCACTAACCCTTTGCTAGTAACATCACGTCCTGATCAAAATAGTGCAGGACATGCGGCAGTACTTACTAAATACATTTGACAAAAGCATGAATCGCCTTCTGCACCAAATATGAATACGTTTTCTTCTTTTATATTCCATCCATACCTTCATACAACAAGCACTTAATTCACAATTATACAACGTATTATAATGTATAGACACTCACAAAAACGTTTTGTTTGCTTTAACTTCAGTGTTTTGTCTCGCATGCTTTGGTGACCACAACATAAATGTCATATTTTTTTGATTACTACAGCAATGCTCTGACAAATATATATCCCTGTCAACTGAAAAATATGTAGAGTAATGTGTAAACAGGGGCAGACATTGGGGACCATGAAATGTATGAAACGTTTGGATTTAGAAAACAAAATGAACCCCTTGCTGCAATTCCACATGACTGGTTAACACGACATGACATTTACAGTTACCACAGGATAATAAAAGGTCAATATACCATGTTGACTTCACCATTGGGTTGATAACATCATTAAGACAAAACACTCCAGTCTTACCTCTTTGTTTTTACACATGGTATTCAGTGTTGGGTACGTTCAGCCAAATCTGGACATTTAGTATTTGGATACATGACGTAGGGAGGACAGTCTTCACAGTCCCTCCTCCTACACTGTCCCTCAACCTTCTCCCATTAATTTGCTCACTCTTTGAGTTGCTTTAACACTTTTCCCCCTCTGTTCCCTCCTTCCACCCTCCTGCACCTCATTCCAGCCCAGTGTGCCCCCAGTCCCCCCACATCCCCGACCAGCCTGGCCCCTCCCCCTTCCTCTGCTGACTTCCCCACCTCAGCCCACATCATGAAGGTGTAAGTCGGACAAGGTGAGTCTGCGTTCACCACAGCACGTCAAATCCCCAGTCCCCTTCTTTCCTCATCCTGATAAGACTCCCACTCCTCCCTTCCCTTCACAACGGTCTTGAGTCTTGCACACAGTTCTCCTGATTTTATCCACTGGTGTTTTATTTATGATACTTTATGTAACGTTAAAGTTTTATAGTTTTATAAGTTGAATCTGAGAAAGAAACCAATGGATTTTGTCTTTGCTGAAAAGGGATACTTCATTTTTTGGATTGTGCTTGGGTGAGATGCTGACATGTCAGTGTCTTACATGCAGCTGACTAGCATGAGACATTAGGCAGATCTGTGCCCAATGAAAACATGCTTAACATGCATAACTGCAAGATAAAGCAGCAAACTTATCTTTTTATGTGGCTAAAATTATACCTTTTCCTGGTGAACCTGCTGGCAGCAGCCATGTTTTCACAAAGAACTTGTCTGCCACTCTCCTGCTGGTTCTAGACAACTACACTACGAAAAACCCTTAACTACCATATTTTTTATTATTTGAAATGAATTGCAATGTTTGTTTAAAACTTGGAAAAAAATTATTGCTCAATTGAGACTGTTATTAGTCATTGTCATGGAGCTAGTGTACCATACCTCACATACCTGCAAGTTGTGTCACATGAGTTAATGAAATTGTACTTATATCCCAAAATTTTTAGTAAAATAGCATTGAGTGTCAAATGACATATTGGTTATTTAAAAAATATATATTTATTTGTATCTCTTACCCTGTTTTTTTTCCTCTTTTTTTCCCTGTAGCTCAAGCCCTGGCTGCTGTCATTTTTGATGGAGCATCTTTCTGAGGATTTACTGTACAAAATGAACAATGGAGATGACCACAGACAAATTACTTTTATTTTTTTAGCACCTATAAACTGATACAACCAAGCATGGAATTCTGTCAAAAGAGGTTGTCTGGAGGATAAAGTAAATTGAATCCCAGAGTGAAGCTGTAAAGACTATAAAGCCCACTCTCTCGACATCTGATTCATCCAACCCGAGGCAGCCTGCATCGCTGTGTGTCCAGTGACACAAAGAAAGGCTGCAATCCCTTACCAGCTTCAAGTTGTGTAATGTTTCTACATATTTTAGCTCAGGACATGTTTGACAAAGTAGAGATTACTGATGGCTTCTGATGATGTGGTGTTTTACACTTAAAGTGGGGAAATGTAAGTAAAGGATTGGTATTTTGAGCACTTCTACAGGTAACACTGCATGTGAAAGTTCCACATTGAAGATGAGAAGAGAGAGAGAGAGAGGGAAAGTCTGGGATGACATCAGATTAATGTCCTTTAGAGTCTCACAAAAGCCCACAGAAAGGATATCTGGACACAGGGACATGTGTCTGGACACTAAAAGCCAAAAGATGACTCAAACCCTTACTTCTAATAATCTTCTACACCACCAGTGGATTGAGGCTGAGCGTGGCTCAGTACTTGACTGATGGCACAGTATGTACTGACACTTTCAAAAAAAAAAAAAAAAAAAGGCCTCTCATCCTTTGTAAAAATCCAAGGACTGTCCTTCTGAACTCACTGTGATGCCTATTTTCCCTACAACTCTCCTACACTAATCCCATCATATTAAGCTTCTCTGTGTTGCAACAGTTAGCATTAGATAAAGTGCATTTCAATGGGCCAAACACAATGTCGCCTGGATCATGTATCTCTTCCATGCATTACCTATTGTTCACAACGAGCAAACAAAAATGCTCAACTAAAGGTGAACGTTACATAAACCACATTCAAAATTTTAATGCTGCTAAATATGTTTTACATCAGAATACCATATCATAATATCAGGATAGCATAAATATTAATTTTCTTAACATTAATCCTCTACCTCTCCAATATCTGCTGTCCTTCTTGAGATGTTCTTTACTCAAGGACTGGTAAGATCAGAGAGTGAAGTCCCTAATATACACAAAAGCTTCCTGTACACTCTGCATTTGCTGTTTGAGTTTGCACATTGCGTTTAGGTCCTAGTAACTGTTATATTTGGTGACCTTTACAAAGCCTGGACATGGACGGGCTTGAACTTAACCCACACAAACTGTAGGAAGATCATAACAGTGTGCACAGTCATGACTTGCTCTGTTTTAAAAAAAAAAAAGGCTTTTGCTTGAGTGTGTGACTGAGTTGACTTCACTCTCTGGTGTGAAATACCAGTCACGTTGTTCAGGCTGAAACCCAGATTTATTTATTTATTTTTTCACTGAAATGAGCTCATTTTAACTCTCACTAAGACAAGCACACTTGCTCTGTTTCGGTTCAATCGCAGGTGTTTGAACCAGAGCAAGGAGACAGCAAGCCACATGGTCTCCCTAAATATCACTACTAAAACAACTAAAGCATTACAATAAAAGCACCAGCAGTGGATTAGCAGTAACTATACTGACTTCAGGAAAGAGCAGGGAGCAACACAATCTCTGGCACCATCCATCTTCTACCGCTCTCATATTCACACCTAAGGTCAATATAGTGTGTCCAATTTGACCTATAATCCTCATACTGCATGTTTTTGGACTGTGGGAGGAAGCCGGAGAACCCGGAGAAAACCAACGCACACATGGGGAGAACATGCAAACTCCATGCAGAAAGGACCGGGGTCACGAACTCTGGTTCTTCTTGCTGCAAAGGCAAGTCTGGCACTCAACATGTGTTAGATTGTTCATTTGAGATTTGTATTTCTTCTTGGGTCGCGCTCCCTCCAAAAAAACAGTCCAGCAGCTATTTTTCTTTTTCTTCTGCTTTCTTGAACATTGTGAGATAGGACCTTTTAACCGTTGACAGAGGTACAGTGTGTGCGTCCAGTCTTTTGAGGCTACTTGTACTCTGACCTCCACAAAATCCCTCTGCATTACCCAGTTCTGAACAGCTTTGGCACAAAACGTTGGCATGGAGCATGAAGCTCTGATGTAGACCAGTTATATGAATGTAATTCATCTTGAAATCCCATCACCTCACTACCAGCCACTGTGTGCAATCCGGCTTTGATTAAATCCTTTCACATTTAGCATCAAATTGAGTAGATCCATCAAAACGCTCAAGAAAATACACAGTGACTGGCTATGCTGTTAAGTATGCTGGATATATGTATGTTCATAAATGGTATACTGTATGTGAAAAGTGATAATAGAAGTGACCTTAGAAGAGTAACAAAAGCTGGTCTGTGTAAAGAGGACATAAGGACTTAAGATGTATTTGTGCGGAAATAGTCAATATACTGGTAAATACTGTCATGTAGCATATTCCACTAACATTCCATCCCATCATGCTGTGCCAAAACTCTGAAATATGTGTTTTATATGTTATAATGAATGGGCATATTGTTGACAAGACTTACAATGGTGTTTAAATCCGGAGAAAAACACAATTAATGATGTTATTTAATCACAGTATTAAATAATCACGGATGAATTCTTCTGATTATGTGAAATAACTATCACAATTCACCTTCCCTTTCCTAGAAACCCTGTTATCTGCTATGTTGCATGAAAGCTGGGATAGGAAAGATATTTTATGTTGTTATTTTTCAATAATTCCATAATTAACATTAAAAAAAAAAAAAAAAAGCCTACATCTGATCTTTCCTGCCCCAGCTTAATTTTCTACAAACCTCTGTGTTTATACCTTACATATCCAACACCACATGTTTCTGGTCTGTCTTACAAAAAGCCATTGAAATTCAGTTGTTATAAAGTAATTTATTAATTTCAGATGACAAGAAGAGAAGTTTTGTCATAACTCGTCTTTCCCCATGATATGACCTCTGTGACCCCGCAAAACACACACCGTTGTCATGTACATGTGCATTGTGCTCTTTTGCCCTTACATGTTAAAGTGACCTGTCTTCATTGAAAGCTATTGTATGTCCATACTCAAATTCAGAGACGGTATATTGCATAAAATGACATAAATTGATTTTTTATATAGTGAAAGCAGTTACAGGCTCTCATGACGCAAAAATAACTAAATAAAAAAAAAGGAGAATCAAGGAAGTTGAGAATACATTTATTTTTTCCTTGTTTTGACTTTTTTAAGAAAGGAAGGCAGTACATATTTTTTTAGATGCATGATTATTCAGTGAGAAATTGTTCGATTTGTACACTCAATTATCCAACGTGTAACATTTTTCACAAACAAGACTTTGTTTTTCTTTTGTAGCACTTGAGGGTCATTTGAAGGAGCAGAATATAGATATTTTTGGATTAATTGGAATCTGACACATAAAGAAATGACAGCCAAGAGGTGGTGTCCAATATTTGGTACTAGATGTAGCATTTGTCGATGTTGAAAAGAAATAATATATACATTGTATACACTGGCCCGTGTATATAATCATTTGGATTTTAGATACAATATATCCTACTATTACATGTAACCGTTGCTTCTATGGGTGAAAATAGACTAAACTGCTTGAACTATGCAAATTATATACGTAAAAGAGAGACGTACAATACGCTTGCTTTCAAAAAAAACCTTGCAATAAAGTGAATGTACAAAAATAATGTTTCTCTGGAATTCATCACAGTAATTTGACTGATAAAAAAAACATGTCATACTGTTTCAAATGATAATATATTTACTGCTGTTATGTCAATCCACGTGATAATGATGATGTTGGTGGTGATGATGATGAAGTTCACTGCCAAACAGTCTGAAGTTAATTGTCCAGCCTGCTGACCAATATCCAATATCTTATCCTGGTAATATTCTTTATTTATCTGTAATGTGTAAATGAATGAACACAAACCTCATTTACACCAACGCTAGATGAGGAAATCAGTCAGTCAGATATTAGTACTGGTTATCACAATCATTTACAATTGAAAGACAATTAGAAATTAGACGCAAGTCACATGACTTGACAGATTTGTGTAAATGTAACCTATGTTTGTTTAGTAAAAATAAACCTGGAAGCTTTCTTTCCAACCAGTTTGGTCTTCAGATTTTTTTTTTTAGCAGCAATATCACCAGATTCCTAAATCATTGTTTTGTGACGTACACAACAGCAAGGTTGGGGTCACTGTCCATTTATAAGGAATATGGAGGTTATATTTAATCCAGACACTGTCACTGATTCACATTTGAAAATTTAATATATATATATATATATATATATATATATATATATATATATATATAATATGTATTAGCAGTTTTAGCCTCACAGCATTTGGCACTTCTCTACATTCCAGCCTTTAAGATATGGTACTGTACCATCATTTTTTTTTTATGTCATGCTTTAATGATTAGTATAGAATGGGGTTAATAATAGTGAAATGCACTTAGAGGACAGATAAATGCTACAAGCTAAGATACCATAAAAGAAGGATTAGGTCAGAAGGTTTAAAGTCACTCTGATCAATCCTCTGGATGGCTGATCACGTCACCCAGATAACTGAGCCTTTCTCCACTGTCCAATGCAGGGGCGATGCATGCATGTGCCTTCTCTGGTTAATGTTCACCTCAATCACTGACAACATCACCGCACAAAGGTCACAGCTGAGAAAAAAGGAAGCTAAGCTAAGCTTCTTTCGTTCCAGACCGTGACACTGAAACAAGACCAGGGGAAGACATAAGGAGCTACCATGGTGGTCATCACAGAGTTCCAGAGTAAGTGTTTCCTCAGTTACTCTCTTCCTGAAGTGTTGTCCTAAGTGTGGCCTAATTTCTTCATACAATATAAAGATGTGCTTGAGCAAATGATGTGTCTCAAAGGTAAAAGAACACATGTTAAGTATATAACCTCTGAAAGTACAGCGTTTTGAGTGGTTGAGTTTCCAATCAACGTAACAAAATCAGGCCCCTCTCTGTGAACGTTAAAATCACTTTATAGAAATGAGTCAAGCAGTTGTGGTTAAAACATCCAATAACTTTCTTATTACTGATGAACTTAGGTTAAATAATGTGTTGAAAGAATCTGACTGAAAATCTGTGTTATTTAACTACAGTGGCACAAATTAACGACCAAGCTGCATCACGTCATTCATTATGGCTCATAAACTAACTAGAATGTAATATATACAATATTCTAATGTAATATTTTACGTTTTTCCATAAAGTACTGGAATTAATCTTGAAAATGAAATTTCCTTCAAATTTAAAAAAGCATTGGCAGGTAAAAGATTCATCCTATTGAAAATATTGCGCTGGAAGGCATCATCATCAGTGATGTATCCTGGGTTCATCGGATGTTTCATGTTCTCACAACATCATACACCCTCGCCCAGGTGACACATCCAGGGTTGACAAGCCCCGCCTTGCGCCCCAACAGCATTTGGCCACGGATCACCCCTGTTAATCCTCTCGGCTGCCTCCATAGCAATCCTGGATGACTGCTCTCCTGTGTGGCCCTTGCAAGCCTACCAGGGTTTAGACTCTTTGGAGAGAGTGGCCCACAAAGCCTCTACACCTACTTCCATTAGATGGAAGTGTGCTCGCCATCCTAGAAGCCGATGGTATTAGACCAGCCTCCTCTCAAAGGCCTCCTCTATCGGTCTTCACAGGACACTGTCAGGTCTATCAGGGAGAGTTGTTTTGAGGCCTCTGAAAGAATGACAATGTCCAGGTGCAAAGATGTAACTGCAATGTGTGCCAGGAACCTGTTCTGTTTGCCCAGGTCTATCAGCACCTGCCAGTCTTGTGCATTGGAGAGCAGACCTGCTGCCCTGATGAAAGGCTTCTGCTTCCCCAATGAGGTGTGGGGCCTGCATGTTGTTATGGCTAAGGAGACACTCACAGCAATTGCCTTCAGCACTTGGTCATGATGCCACCAGAAGTCGCCCTCCACTAAGGCCTTAGGACATCTGCTTGGGATATGTTTCAGTGGTCCTCTCCCAGAACAGAGTGGTCAGGCTTTGCCCCAGGGAAAGCAGGGATAGGTAAAAAGTAATCTCTCCTTGCCCTGTTTGTTTTCCAGAGATTGGTGTTGGTCTGATGGGATTTGGTTCGTTTTTCTTAATCTTTGGTGTGCTGCTGTACTTTGACTCTGTCTTGCTGGGATTGGGAAACGTGAGTTCAATTTATTGTCACACACATCTGCTCATTGCCACTTTCTCACTAACGCAGTCATTTTAATTGCAAAACCTCTGTAGAACATTATTAATGAGTGGGATGAGTCATTTAAACACTCAGACCAGCCCATCTGGCACCAGGAGTCATGCCACGATTAATGTCACTTAAATCAATTTTCCTCCTCATTAAGATCCTGTTCCTGACCGGGTTGACATTTATCATTGGTATCAGAAGGACCGCCCAATTCTTCTTTCAAAGACACAAGTTCCGAGGTTCTTTATTCTTCCTGGGCGGAGTCTCTCTGGTACTGTGTCGTTGGCCAATCATCGGAATGCTGTTAGAGAGTTATGGCTTTGTTCTTTTATTCAGGTGAGTAGAGGCGGAGTTTTTGTAAAACAGAAAACAAAGCTGCAAATGAATCTTCATTTTGTCATAATGAAGATAATCTCAAATGCCCCCACTTTGATTTGGAAATGTTACGTTTTGAAAGTATACATAGTAACTTCTACATTTTGTTAACATTTTGGTGAAGTTGATCATTTCATTCATCTCTTATTTTTTTTGTATCTCATACTCTCATTGATCATACCAGATTGTAATGTGATGTAGCCTTTCAGCAATGTCAACCGTTCTGTTTCCTACCATAGATCCTTCTTCCCAATGGCCTTGGGATTTGTGGCGGCAGCGTTGAATATTCCCTTCCTCAGTGCAGTATGTTTTGTTTCTGGCTCAGTAGATTAACATACTTTAAAATATGGTAATCAATATCTCAAGATAGAATTAAACATTTAACAGAATGTTTTTCCTTCCAGTTTACCTCCAGCAGCTCCTCCATGGTCTGAGCAGAAGACCTCTTACAGCGATGAGGAAGTGTGTGTGTGTTGGGGGCAACTATTTATTTTGTGGATAAACAGGAACAATAAGTTATTTTTTACAATGTTTTATATTTTCTATACTCTGAGGTTACAAATACAACCAAGCATTCGAACAATGAGCTGCTTAAAAGTGCTAACCTGAAACTTTTTACCAATAAAATACAAATCCTGGATCTATGTAGTCTTATTTCGGGAATCACTATTAATGCAATGTTTGTCAAAATTGTAAAACCTTATCAAATAACACATTTACACTAAGCAAAAAAAGTTCATTATAATAAATAGGCCTACTACTAGATACAATGTTGTTTTTTATTCATTTGCTAAGTAATCTTCCATTTGAAATAAATGGATGCTCTGGTTGTTTTTCCTTACACGTATGTATAAAAGGCTTACACTGGGGCTACGTAAAACAAACCTTTCTTTTATGCCATTCTACTTCTACAAACATACAAATGGAGAGTATGTTTATTTTCTGCCAATAAACCCCTCTAAATGTTTTACTCTGGAGCTTCAAAAACCTTTGACACGTCACTAATATCAGACTGGTGCCAGGTAAAATGTCATCTTTCCTGTGGTGCGCTGCCCTTTCACACATTAAAGAAGAGGTCGATACAGTATCTATAGATACGACATACTATAATGTTCTCTGGTTTGCGGACAAAACAAAAACATTTAAATATTTGTTTTTCTTATCTACAAAACAACCTGCTTATTAATTGAGAAAATAATAAAATTAAACAGTAATCAACATAACCATTGTACCCCTGGTGTTGTGATTCGGTGCAATACAAATAAAGCTGAGAATAACGTGCTACATTAGACAGACACACGTGATTTATGTATTTATTGTTTTGCTGACAGATCTTTTATGTTAAAATGTATTTTGGAATCACATATTTTAGTTTTTACACTCCAAATATACATATTAAATTAAATATTTTAAATGATAGCATATATCATATATATATTTACACACAGTAACAAAATATTTCGTTTTTTTGTCATTTCCCATAACGTAGACTAAAGGAGTTGTGGTTGTATGAGGAAACTTTGCGACGTTTCTTTATAGTTTGAGGGAGGGCCAACTTTGGGATCCACCATCCGATCCTGGGAAACTTTGCATCATTAGACTGGATCTTACCATCAGGTAAATTCCCAGAATGTTTTGTTGATGGTGGCACTGATGTATGGCTCAAATCCCTCAAGACTTTGAGGATTACCTGATCTGAAGGACACAAAAAGACAGATATATCTGGTTTATAGGCCATAGCTTGATTTGGATTTTTTCAACGTTCATCCATGTGGTGAAGGGAAAGTAGACAGTGTTTGAGCCTTTCATTTTATTTATATCACTTTTTCCATGCATAGTCATGTGGAATGTTGTCTCCATAAATCCCTCTTTTCACTCCATTTTTGAGGGTAATCATTTGAAACAGCAAACTTAGCTCATAATGATCTGTTTAGGCTTCATGTTTAATTTTTCAGTTTCTTCCAACTTATAATGCATGTGTCAATAATTTGTCGAGTTAATAACTATGCATTGATGCACTCATTTAGACAGTGATGACTTCCTGTAGCTACTATTTTTTTTTTCTGCGGGATGCATTGATTTGTTTCAGGAAGCTTTGAAAAGCTTCCCAGTCTTTGACTGTACCTTGACTGTAGTGAGTTGATTTCAAACTGCTGGAAGAGTAGACCGTTGTTGAAAAAGCAGCCATCATTAGAGCAACGAGACGTAGCATCATTACAGTCAGTCACAGCCTCTGATATTGTTCTGCAAGTGGAAAATAAATAATTAAAATTGTATTAATAGCAGTTTTATCATTCTGGGTTTCAGAAACAGTTTTGTGTTTGTTTACTTTGTATATACACACAAAACATTTTAATTATTGTGTGTATTTATGACTGCAATTGTCTGAGACTGGTGAGATTAGTGTTTATATCTGGTCACACCGTATTCAGGCTCAATAACCCAAGGTGAGTGGGGTTAATAAGAATACAGACATTGCATTTTGTTCCAGATGTACAAAATAAAATAAAAAATAAAAATCTACACCAGTCCCCTCTGAGGTCACCACACAAAACTACTAGGTGAGGTAATCATGTCGACCCCCACAGACCTTTACTTTGAAAGACATCACCTTTTTTGATCAATAATTATTGTGCACCTTTTATTTATGTCAATGGTTACAGCAGCTGTGTGTGCTTGTATCTCCGCAGCTTCATACCTCCGCCATGTCTTTCGCTCTGTCCTTTTTAGCAGGATTACGCAAACATGGACTTGATTTTCTTTGTCAAAGAAGACCCCCTCAAAATTAAAAAAAATCCTATTGGAACATTGACTGTATTCTTGAATGACAAAGAGCATCCATTCACACTGATCAAGTCGGTAATTACAATGTGAGAAATCACTTTTTGCACCTAATCACTGACAACCCAATACACTGTACTGCAACATAACGTTATGATCATCCTCACACAACATCATTTACCTACATTTTCACAACATGAAAATGTATTAGCCAGATATAGATACGACTGACTTGACAATGACATAAATCATGAACTAATGTGGAACGTCCTCTTTTCTATTTTACCTTTACAAAAATAATTTTACATTCAATTATAACCCAATCCTTCCAAACCCAGCAAATCACTAATTTCTTTCCTCTGACTGTGTCCATATCACATTGACTGTATATTAATTCTAATGTATTTCTAGACACACACAGTAATGTTGAAACTGTGGCAATTGCCTCATCATCAAATTATTAAACAGACAAAAGACAGAATATGAAATGTGCTGTTCTGGTCTTACCTTTACACCGAAGGTGAGCGCTGACTGAAACCTCCTGTCCCCTGCTGGGTTAGTGTCTTTTATAGGGTGACACTTCTGCGTCATCATCACTGGTTGGTGGTGTATTTGATGCCACATACAGTGCACCAACACACATCAGCACTCCTCATTCCTTTCCTGTACATCCAACTCTGTACAAATAAATCCAAACCACTGATTCCCACATGTGCACTCAAATGTGGTTTAGTTACTATTTTTGGTCTTTCAGTAATAGATAAGAAATTAGGTTTTTGGTCAACACAATAGTCTGGAGGTCATGTCAGTATAACAACAATGTGAAAGTGAAGTCAGTGAAGTGGGCTGAATAATACATCCCCACTGCTCTGGACAGAAAATTACAATGTGCTTCTATATTTGTTGATATGTCCAAAGCTCAGCTGACCGTGACAAAGTGAAATAGAGTCTGTTTAAGATGGGGCTCTCAGAGCAGGCAGTTGGGTGGTTCTCTAACTACAGTATCTCAATGACAATCAATCCCAAAGTGTTAAGTTTGATGGTGTTTGCTCAGATTCTCTGCCAGTCACAAGGGGTGTGCCACAGGGCTCTTTTCTGGGCCTACTTTTATTTACCATTAATATCAACAATGTCAGGCTTACTTATATGCAGACAATATGGTTATTTATTCCCCTACTCCCTCACTGATGCCATAAACAATGTCCAACATGCTTTTGACAGTGTGCAGAACAACCGTTCTCGTCTGAAACTTTCTTTCAATGCAAACAAGTCCAACATGATGCTGTTTTCTAAAGCCAAAAGGATACCACAAGCTGTTCCCTTAGTGGTCATTAATGAAGGTAGTGTCATCGAGGTGGTAAGCTCTTTAAAATATTTGGGCATTGTATTAGAGGAGTCTATTACCTTTCAACCACATGTTGAATTTCTTGAAAAGAAGGTCAGACTCAAACTTGGTTTCTACTTCAGAAACAGTTAAGTTTCTCTTTTAAGGCCTGTAAAGGACTTGTTTATTGTCACATTTCTGCTTGTACTGGACTATGGAGATGCCTTGTATATGCAACACAGCTAATGCATATGCTAGATTCTCTATACCTCCCTTTGCTTCATCATTTTAAAGCTCTGGCTCATCATCTGATTCACATAATGCAAGATCCATATCCAGGTGGAGCTGGAGTAAAAAACTCAAGATGCTTGGACGTATCTTGCATTTCTCCATGGCATTGTCATGAGGTGTGAACAATACTGTAAGTGACAATTCACACCATGTAATATTGGGTAGTGATTTGGGGGTATTCAAGGTGATTTGTCATGATTATTACTTTCCAGCTGTGATTGTGGCAAATTGGCAATAGTTTTAAAGGTGTGTGTGTGTGCGTGCGTGTGTTGGAGGAGACTCTGGTGACAGCTGAGTACACACTAACTGAAAATACTTGCACATTCCCCTGCTGCTTTTGTTTGTCACCCTTCCCTTCCCACATAAGGGGGCATTGTCCACAAGCCACTGTGAGCCCAAGTGAACAGCAAAGGCCTGTGTGGACTCTTGGTCCAAAGTGAATCGTCGTGCAGTCATCGAGAGCAACATCATTTGAAGGACAAACGTTAAGGAGGGTCTTCAGGAGCACACGTCTGTAAGTTCTGTAATTACTGTTCTTTTTTGATTGCAGCATGCAAGGCTTATATTTTGTGTATTTCTACTTTGTCACTTTGGACTCACAATGACAATTACTTGCTGAAAGGGTGGTGAAAACAAATTATTTCATTTAAAAAATGTACCCATTCTGCTTTAATTACATATTTGTGTTGTTTGTATTGCCTGGTATAATTCATGCAGGAATGATTGATTCCTCGTGTGTGTGCACAGGCAACAGGACAATTAAGAATTGTTCTCCTTTTCATCCATCCATCCATCCATTCATCCATCCATCGATCCATCCATCCATTTTCTACCGCTATTAATTCCAATTATTAATTAACTCTATTTTTCCATAGAGTGACATTTTATAAGTGTACCTGTGGCCTTTATCAGTGGAATGAGAATAACTAGTCCATTTTGGACAGAATATAACAATTAAATATACAGGCTGTCTTTGAAAAACCTTGCTCCAGTGCCAGGACTCGCACAGCCTTGTCATATTTCACAGCAAACATTCCTCTGACGTTTTAACCAAACAGCCAACAAAACTCCGTTGGCCCACTAATTAAGGATGTATTCATGCAAGGCGGCTTTACAAACCCTGTAAAAAAAATGTAATATGTGAAAGGACTTACCAAAGGACCAAAATAACAAGTAGAAGAAAGTATTATGATAATAGGCAGATTCCCCGTGATGTGACTAGTTGTAGTTGAAGTTTTTAGAAGGATCAAATACAAGAATAAAACACAAGAAAAATACCATTACTATTCAATAGAAAAATAATGTTCTTTGCAATAATTTTCTGTAAAACCTTAAACCTTGGCAACAAAAGCAGTTTTGAGATTGCCTAATGTAACTGAACATGTCTGGCTCTACTAAGTTTTACCTATGGCTCTGTTTGAACATACTGCTGCTTGTGTTTATAAAACCTTTTATCCCACTTGACTGACATTACAGATCTCAGGAACATGTGGTCTCGGATGGTGGCTTCTGTCTTCGTCCTGGTCTTCCTTAGCCCCTGCCCTGGCATTGAACCTTTTCCAGTTGAGCCAGATGATGATGTTTTTGACATGGAGAACTATGACCTGAATACTGAGATTGAATGGGAGAACATGGATGTCAACGTTTTTGGAGACGATTATGATTACGATTACCTGGATCAAGAGGTATGAGGAAGAAAGGGGATGGAAGTCACTCTCTAACTACTTAGAGAACAGAGAGATATCGATGGGATGGTGCTTCTCTGCCCATCCCTGTCCTGCCTCCATCTCACATGCTTCCACCCAAGATCCCTATTTATGCACTAAAATATTTGTATTAATCATATTAACAAATTAAATCTAATTAAAACGCTATATCACACTCTTCTCTGGTGTCCAGGATGGAAAGACTGAAATTGAAAATGTAGCACCAAACACCCCCTTACCAGCTACCCAGACCACAGCTCAACACTATGAGGAGGCAATGACACTGACTCCAGCACCAGTGTCCCTGGACTTTGAGGGACCAGGGCTCTTTGGCCCTGAGACTGGCCTGGGTAGGTCAAATAGTTAAATGCTATTACACAATGTATTCAATACTTATAATAATATATTGATAATGCACTGTGTTAACTGTGTGTTAACTGTGTGTTAAATGTTCCCCTCTCCCTGTGCGCAGGTATGCCTACCTGCATATTATGTATGTGCATTGGTGGGAGTGTGTACTGTGATGACATGGGCCTGGATCAGATCCCACCCCTGCCCAAAGACACAACCCATTTCTATGGCCGCTTCAACAAGCTCCGTCATGTCAAGAACACAGACTTTTTCAATCTTAGTGAGAAACCACTTTGCATATGCTCTGACTGACTGTTAATGTCGATAGTCATCGGTGTCATGGTTTTATTCTTTGTTTGTTTTGTTTTTGTGTTTCACATAGACAAGCTCCAGTCTATCGATCTAACTGGGAACCAGATCTCAGGTATGGATGAGGATGTGTTTCACTCTCTGACACAACTCCAGGAGTTATTGTTGGCCTACAACAACATGCAGGTCTTGCCTGAGCTGCCAGTCAACTTGAAGCGCTTAGATCTACGTAATAATAAACTGATAAGTCATGGGTTGCATTCTGAGGGTTTTAAGGTAAGTGTCTCTTCAAATATGATGAGAATACGAATGATGTTGCTACTAAAGCTGGTGGATGACAATTACTGTTTTCCATGCAGAATATGAGTCACCTGGAATTCCTCTATCTGTCCGGCAACAACCTGGATTATATTCCTACATCATTGCCACTGAGCCTGAAAGTGTTACACCTGCAGGTACAAACACATTCATGGCTCATCTATAATGTATCCGTATGGACAACCTGTCTCATGAAATATTGTGTTCCTGGACAACTTAATTGCATTCTAAAATCACATTATATCAGGAAAAACTTTTCTCCCAGTTTGTGTTTCATAAACAGTGACAGTGATTACTATAGGTAAGTAAGCAATATTGTTACTTTAAGGTGAAACAATGCAAGATTATATTTATTTCTAATGGAAAGGATGTTGCTGCAATGAAGAATCTGTAGACATGTAAATAAGTAACCTGATTTTGCTTCCGAAAACATTGTAAATTCAGGTTGACCTCAGTATGTCAATAGGTTGTCCATAATCTGACAGAAAGTTATACTTTGTATGCCCTTCAAAATTTGATAAATAAGTCATACATCGATATATCCTCCAAAATCGAACAAAAAAGTCACACTTCGTATGTATGTCCTTCAAAATTAGAAAAAAAGTCATACTTCCATGTCATCAAAAATCTGACAAAAAAGCCTTACTATAGCATGTCGTCTAAAATATGAATGAAAAGTCATACTAAAGCATGTCGTCCAAAATTTTGCCAAAAAGTCATACTATAGCATGTCGTCTAAAATTTTACCAAAAAGTCATACTATAGAATGTCGTCCAAAATTTGAATGAAACGTCATACTATAGCATGTCGTCCAAAATTTGACCAAAAAGTCATACATGTCATCCAAATTTTCACCAAAAAGTCATACTAAAGCATGTCATCCAACTTTTGAATGAAAAGTCATACTATAGCATGTCGTCCAAAATTTGACAAGAAAGACATACTATAGCATGTCATCAAATTTTTTATAAAAAAGTCATACTATAGTTTTTCGTCCAAAATGTGTATGAAAAGTCATACTAAAGCACGTCGTTTAAAATTTCACAAAAAAGGCCTTATTACTGGGCAGGGGTGGCTCAGATGGTAGAGCACCTGCCCCATATGCTGAGACTGTAGTCCTCTCTGCAGGTCACCCTGGTTCGAATCCTGCACTGAGCGGTCTTATCTGCGTGTCATTCCCCGTCTCTCTCCGCTATACTATCGAAAAAAGTCAAACTATAGCATGTTGTCCAAAAAGTCATACTACAGAATGTTGTCCAAAAGTCATACTATAGCATGTCGTCCCAAATGTGAATGAAAAGTCATATTATAGCATGTCGTCCAAAATGTGAATGAAAAGTCATACTATAGCATGTTGTACAAAATGTTGCCAAAAAGTCATACTATAGCATGTTGTCCAAAATTTGACAAAAAAGCCATAGTATAGCATGTCGTCCAAAATTTGAATGAAAAGTCATACTAAAGCATGTCGTCCAAAATTTGACCAAAAAGTCATACTATACCATGTCTTCAAAAATTGACAAAAAAGTCATACTATAGCATGTCGTCCAAAATTTGAATGAAAAGTCATACTAAAGCATGTCGTCCAATATTTTGGCAAAAAGTCATACTATAGCATGTCGTCCAAAATGTTTTCAAAAAGTCATACTATAGAATGTCGTCCAAATTTGACCAAAAAGTCATACTATAGCATGTCATCCAAAATTTGACCAAAAAGTCATACTATAGCATGTCGTCCAAAATTTGACCAAAAAGTCATACTATAGCATGTCGTCCAAAATTTGACCAAAAAGTCATACTATAGCATGTCGTCCAAATTTTCTCAAAAAGTCATACTATAGCATGTCTTCAAAAATTGACCAAAGTCATACTATAGCATGTCGTCCAAAATTTGAATGAAAAGTCATACTATATCATGTCGTACAACATTTTGCCAAAACTTCATACGATAGCATGTTGTCCAAAATGTGACCAAAAAGTCATACTATAGCATGTCGTCCAAAATTTTACAAAAAAGACATACTAAAGCATGTCGTCAAAAATTGACAAAAAAGTCATACGACAGCATGTTGTCCAAAATTTGAATGAAAAGTCATACTAAAGCATGTCGTCCAAAATTTTGCCAAAAAGTCATACTATAGCATGTCGTCCAAAATATGAATGAAAAGTCATACTATAGCATGTCGTCCAAAATTTGAATGAAAAGTCATACTCATGTCGTACAACATTTTGCCAAAAAGTCATACTATAGCATGTTGTCCAACAATGACAAAAAAGTCATACTATAGCATGTCGTCCAAAATTCGACAAAAAAGTCATACTATAGCATGTCGTCCAAAATATGAATGAAAAGTCATACTAAAGCATGTCGTCCAAAATTTTGCCAAAAAGTCATACTATAGCGTGTTGTCCAAAATTTGAATGAAGTCATACTAAAGCATGTCGTCCAAAATTTTGCCAAAAAGTCATACTATAGCGTGTTGTCCAAAATTTGAATGAAGTCATACTAAAGCATGTCGTCCAAAATTTTGCCAAAAAGTCATACTAGAGCGTGTCTTCCGAAATTTGACCAAAAAGTCATACTTTAGCATGTCATCCAAAATTTGACCAAAAAGTCATACTATAGCATGTCGTCCAAAATTTGACCAAAAAGTCATACTATAGCATGTCTTCCGAAATTTGACCAAAAAGTCATACTTTAGCATGTCGTATAAAATGTGACAAAAAAAGACATACTATAGCATGTCGTCAAAAATTTGACAAAAAAGACATACTATAGCATGTCTTCCAAAATTTGACAAGAAAGACATACTATAGCATGTCGTCCAAAAATAAATGAAAAGTCATACTATAGCATGTCGTCCAAAATTTGAATGAAAAGTCATACTATATCATGTCGTCCAACATTTTGCCAAAAAGACATACTATAGCATGTTGTCCAAAATTTGACCAAAAAGTCATAGAATAGCATGTCGTCCAAAATTTTACAAAAAAGACATGATATAGAATGTTGTCCAAAATTTGACAAAAAAGTCATACTATAGCATGTCATCCAAAATTTGAATGAAAAGTCATACTAAAGCATGTCATCAAAAATTTACAAAAAAGTCATACTATAGCATGTCGTACAAAATTTGACAAAAAAGTCATACTATAGCATGTCGTAAAAAATTTGAATGAAGTCATACTAAAGCATGTCGTCCAAAATTTTGCCAAAAAGTCATACTATAGCGTGTTGTCCAAAATTTGAATGAAGTCATACTAAAGCATGTCGTCCAAAATTTTGCCAAAAAGTCATACTAGAGCGTGTCTTCCGAAATTTGACCAAAAAGTCATACTTTAGCATGTCATCCAAAATTTGACCAAAAAGTCATACTATAGCATGTCGTCCAAAATTTGACCAAAAAGTCATACTATAGCATGTCTTCCGAAATTTGACCAAAAAGTCATACTTTAGCATGTCGTATAAAATGTGACAAAAAAAGACATACTATAGCATGTCGTCAAAAATTTGACAAAAAAGACATACTATAGCATGTCTTCCAAAATTTGACAAGAAAGACATACTATAGCATGTCGTCCAAAAATAAATGAAAAGTCATACTATAGCATGTCGTCCAAAATTTGAATGAAAAGTCATACTATATCATGTCGTCCAACATTTTGCCAAAAAGACATACTATAGCATGTTGTCCAAAATTTGACCAAAAAGTCATAGAATAGCATGTCGTCCAAAATTTTACAAAAAAGACATACTATAGAATGTTGTCCAAAATTTGACAAAAAAGTCATACTATAGCATGTCATCCAAAATTTGAATGAAAAGTCATACTAAAGCATGTCATCAAAAATTTACAAAAAAGTCATACTATAGCATGTCGTACAAAATTTGACAAAAAAGACATACTATAGCATGTCGTAAAAAATTTACAAAATAGTCATACTATAGCATGTCGTCCAAAATTTTGCCAAAAAGTCATACTATAGCATGTCGTCCAAAGTTTGACAAAAAAGTTATACCATAGCATGTCGTCCAAAATATGAATGAAAAGTCATACGAAAACATGTCGTCCAAAATTTGAATGAAAAGTCATACTATATCATGTCGTACAACATTTGGCCAAAACTTCATACTATAGCATTTTGTCCAAAATTTGACCAAAAAGTCATGCTATAGCATGTCGTCCAAAATTTTAGAAAAAAGACATACTATAGCATGTCGTCAAAAATGTACAAAAAAGTCATACTACAGCATGTTGTCCAAAATTTGAATGAAAAGTCATTCTAAAGCATGTCGTCCAAAATTTTGCCAAAAAGTCATACTATAGCATGTCGTCCAAAATTTGTCAAAAAAGTCATACAATAGCATGTCGTCCAAAATTTGAATGAAAAGTCATACTATATCATGTCGTCCAAAATTTTGCCAAAAAGTCATACTATAGCATGTCGTCCAAAATTTGACCAAAAAGTCATACTATAGCGTGTCTTCCGAAATTTGACCAAAAAGTCATACTATAGCATGTCGTAAAAAATTGACAAAATAGTCATACTATAGCATGTCCTCCAAAATATGAATGAAAAGTCATACTAAAGCATGTCATCCAAAATGTGACCAAAACGTCATACTATACTATGTCTTTGACCTCAATGTCATACTACACTATTTCGTCCAAAATCTGACCAATTTTAAAAAAAAAAACTTTTGGTCCAGAATTTGACAAAAACATCATACTATACTATGTCGTCCAAAATCGGAAAAAATTTTTGAAAGCTTTTTTTTTAAGCCAAAATGTGACCAAAACGTCATACAGTACTATGCCGTCAACCTCAATGTCATACTACACTATTTCGTCCAAAATCTGACCATTTTTTTGAAAAAGAACTTTTGCTCTAAAATTTGACAAAAACGTCATACTATACTACGTTGTCCAAAATCAGAGGAAAACGTTTCTATGTGGCTGTTATAGCTCAGTGGTAAAGTCTCAGACCATGATGTAGAGCGCTGGGGTTCGAATCCTAGTCAGGATGCTTATAAACAGTGCAAGAACCTAAATTCTCGAACTTCTCAGATGTGCAAGATACTATACTATGTTGTGGAATTTCTTTGAAAAATGAATTTTTGGTCCAAAATGTGACCAAAACGTCATACTATACTATGTCTTTGACCTCAATGTCATACTACACTATTTCGTCCAAAATCTGACCAATTTTTTGAAAAAAAACTTTTGGTCTAAAATTTTACAAAAACGTCATACTATACTATGTCGTCCAAAATCGGAATTTTTTTTTGAAAGCTTTTTTTTAAGCCAAAATGTGACCAAAACGTCATACAGTACTATGTCGTCAACCTCAATGTCATACTACACTATTTCGTCCAAAATCTGACCATTTTTTTGGAAAAAAACTTTTGGTCCAAAATTTGACAAAAACGTCATACTATACTATGTCGTCCAAAATCGGAAAAAAAAATTTAAATCTTTTTTTTTGCCCAAAATGTGACCAAAACGTCATACTATACTATGTCTTTGACCTCAATGTCATACTACACGACTTCGTCCAAAATCTGACCATTTTTTTTAAAAAAAACTTTTGATCCAAAATTTGACAAAAACGTCATACTATACTATGTCGTCCAAAATCGAAAAAAAAATGTAAATCTTTTTTTTTGCCCAAAATGTGACCAAACCATCATACAGTACTATGTCGTCCAAAAATCGAAAAAAAAATGTAAATCTTTTTTGCCCAAAATGTGACCAAAACGTCATACAGTACTATGTCGTCAACCTCAATGTCATACTACACTATTTCGTCCAAAATCTGACCATTTTTTTGAAAAAAAACTTTTGGTCCAAAATTTGACAAAGACGTTGTACTATACTATGTCGTCCAAAATCGAAAAAAAAATTAAATCTTTTTTTTTGCCCAAAATGTGACCAAAACGTCATACAGTACTATGTCTTTGACCTCAATGTCATACTACACTATTTGGTCCAAAATCTGACAAATTTTTTGAAAAAAAACTTTTGGTCCAAAATTTGACAAAAACGTCATACTATACTATGTCGTCCAAAATCGGAGAAAAACATTTTATCATACCATGTAGCTGTTATAGCTCAGTGGTAAAGTCTCAGACCATGATGTAGAGCGCTGGGGTTCGAATCCTAGTCCGGCCGCTTATATCCAGTGCAGAACCTAAATTCTCGAACTTCTCAGATGTGCAAGATACTATACTATGCTGTGGAATTTCTTTGAAAAATTAAATTTTGGTACAAAATGTGACCAAAACGTCATACTATACTATGTTGTTGACCTCAATGTCATACTACACTATTTCGTCCAAAATCTGACCAATTTTTTGAAAAAAAACTTTTGGTCCAAAATTTGACAAAAACGTCATACTATACTATGTCGTCCAAAATCGAAAAAAAATGTAAATCCTTTTTTTTGCCCAAAATGTGACCAAAATGTCATACAGTACTATGTCGTCAACCTCAATGTCATACTACACTATTTCGTCCAAGATCTGACCATTTTTAAAAAAAAAAAGTTTTGGTCCAAAATTTGACAAAAACATCATACTATACTATGTCGTCCAAAATCTGAGGAAAACATTTTGTCATACCATGTAGCTGTTATAGCTCAGTGGTAAAGTCTCAGACCATGATGTAGAGCGCTGGGGTTCGAATCCTAGTCAGGATACTTATATCAAGTGCAGAACCTAAATTCTCGAACTTCTCAGATGTGCAAGATACTATACTATGTTGTGGAATTTCTTTGAAAAAAGAATTTTTGGCACAAAATGTGACCAAAACGTCATACTATACTATGTTGTTGACCTCAATGTCATACTACACTATTTCGTCCAAAATCTGACCATTTTTTTGAAAAAAACTTTTGGTCCAAAATTTGACAAAAACGTCATACTATACTATGTCGTCCAAAAACTGAGGAAAACATTTTATCATACCACCTAGCTGTTATAGCTCAGTGGTAAAGTCTCAGACCATCATGTAGAGCGCTGGGGTTCGAATCCTTGTCAGGATGCTTATATCCAGTGCAGAACCTAAATTCTCGAACTTCTCAGATGTGCAAGATAATATACTATGTTGTGGAATTTCTTTGAAAAATGAATTTTTGGTCCAAAATGTGACCAATACGTCATACTATACTATGTCGTTGACCTCAATGTCATACTACACTATTTCGTCCAAAATCTGACCAATTTTTTGAAAAAAAACTTTTGGTCCATAATTTGACAAAAATGTCATATACTATGTCGTCCAAAATCAAAAAAAAAATGTAAATCTTTTTTTTTGCCCAAAATGTGACCAAACCGTCATACTATACTATGTCGTCAACCTCAATGTCATACTACACTATTTCGTCCAAAATCTGACCAATTTTTTAAAAAAAAACTTTTGGTCCAAAATTTGACAAAAACGTCATACTATACTATGTCGTCCAAAATCGAAAAAAAAATGTAAATCTTTTTTTTTGCCCAAAATGTGACCAAAACGTCATACAGTACTATGTCGTCAACCTCAATGTCATACTACACTATTTCGTCCAAAATCTGACCATTTTATTGAAAAAAAACTTTTGGTCCAAAATTTGACAAAAACATCATACTATACTATGTCGTCCAAAGTCGGAATTTTTTTTTGAAAGCTTTTTTTGTAAGCCAAAATGTGACCAAAACGTCATACAGTACTGTCGTCAACCTCAATGTCATACTACACTATTTCGTCCAAAATCTGACCATTTTTTTGAAAAAAAACTTTTGGTCCAAAATTTGACAAAAACATCATACTATACTATGTAGTACATCATACTATAATATGTCTCCAAAATGTGACCATTTTTGGAAAAAAAACCTTTGGTCCAAAATTTGACAAAAACGACACACTATGTTGTCCAAAATCTGAATTTTTTTTTGAAAATCGTTTTTTTGGTCCAAAACTTGACAAAAACGTCATACTATACTATGTAGTACATCATACTATAATATGTCTCCAAAATGTGACCATTTTTGGAAAAAAAACCTTTGGTCCAAAATTTGACAAAAACGACACACTATGTTGTCCAAAATCTGAATTTTTTTTTGAAAAACGTTTTTTTGGTCCAAAACTTGACAAAAACGTCATACTATACTATGTAGTACGTCATACTATACTATGTCTCCAAAATGTGACCATTTTTGGAAAAAAAACCTTTGGTCCAAAATTTGACAAAAACAACATACTATACTATGTCGTCCAAAATCAGAATTTTTTTTTGAAAAACTTTTTTTTTGGTCCAAAACTTGACAAAAACGTCATACTATACTATATAGTACGTCATATTATACTATGTCTCCAAAATGTGACCATTTTTGGAAAAAAAACCTTTGGTCCAAAATTTGACAAAACGACATACACTATGTCGTCCAAAATCTGATTTTTTTTTTGAAAAACGTTTTTTTGGTCCAAAACTTGACAAAAACGTCATACTATACTATGTAGTACGTCATACTATACGATGTCTCCAAAATGTGACCATTTTTGGAAAAAAAACCTTTGGTCCAAAATTTGGCAAAAACGACATACTATACTATGTCGTCCAAAATCTGATTTTTTTTTTGAAAATCGTTTTTTTGGTCCAAAACTTGACAAAAACGTCATACTATACTATGTAGTACGTCATACTATACTATGTCTCCAAAATGTGACCATTTTTGGAAAAAAAACCTTTGGTCCAAAATTTGACAAAAACGACAAAATCTGATTTTTTTTTGAAAAACGTTTTTTTGGTCCAAAACTTGACAAAAACGTCATACTATACTATGTAGTACGTCATACTATACTATGTCTCCAAAATGTGACCATTTTTGGAAAAAAAACCTTTGGTCCAAAATTTTGACAAAAACGACATACTATACTATGTCGTCCAAAATCGGATTTAAAAAAAAAAAAAAAAAAGTTTTTTTGGTCCAAAACTTGACAAAAACGTCATACTATACTATGTAGTACGTCATACTATACTATGTCTCCAAAATGTGACCATTTTTGGAAAAAAAACCTTTGGTCCAAAATTTGACAAAAACGACATACCATGTCGTCCAAAATCAGATTTTTTTTTTTAAAAACGTTTTTTTGGTCCAAAACTTGACAAAAACGTCATACTATACTATGTAGTACGTCATACTATACTATGTAGTACGTCATACTATACTATGTCTCCAAAATGTGACCATTATTGGAAAAAAAACCTTTGGTCCAAAATTTGACAAAAACGACATACTATACTATGTCGTCCAAAATCTGAAATTTTTTTGGAAAAACGTTTTTTTGGTCCAAAACTTGACAAAAACGTCATACTATACTATGTAGTACGTCATACTATACTATGTCTCCAAAATGTGACCATTTTTGGAAAAAAAACCTTTGGTCCAAAATTTGACAAAAAAGACATACTATACTATGTCGTCCAAAATCAGAATTTTTTTTTGAAAAACTTTTTTTTTGGTCCAAAACTTGACAAAAACGTCATACTATACTATATAGTACGTCATATTATACTATGTCTCCAAAATGTGACCATTTTTGGAAAAAAAACCTTTGGTCCAAAATTTGACAAAACGACATACACTATGTCGTCCAAAATCTGATTTTTTTTTTGAAAAACGTTTTTTTGGTCCAAAACTTGACAAAAACGTCATACTATACCAGGGGTCACCAACCTTTTTGAGATGAGAGCTACCTGAAGGCTAAAGAATAATATGGAGGGCTACCACATTAACATTTTTTTTTGTTTACCATTTAAATGATTAATATTATGCATTCAACTGCATACACATTCATTCCAGTGCTTACTCCTAACGATTACCAGTTTTTATAAACAACATCAAAGATATTTTACTGAGAGATCATACGGATACATGCACGTGAGGTGAAGTGAAGTGAGCCCGCGGGCACCGTATTGGCTGCCCGCGGGCTACCAGGTGCCCGCGGGCACCACGTTGGTGACCCCTGTACTATACTATGTAGTACGTCATACTATACTATGTCTCCAAAATGTGACCATTTTTGGAAAAAAAACCTTTGGTCCAAAATTTGGCAAAAACGACATACTATACTATGTCGTCCAAAATCTGATTTTTTTTTTGAAAATCGTTTTTTTGGTCCAAAACTTGACAAAAACGTCATACTATACTATGTAGTACGTCATACTATACTATGTCTCCAAAATGTGACCATTTTTGGAAAAAAAACCTTTGGTCCAAAATTTGACAAAAACGACATACTATACTATGTCGTCCAAAATCAGAATTTTTTTTTTAAAAACTTTTTTTTTGGTCCAAAACTTGACAAAAACGTCATACTATACTATGTAGTACGTCATACTATACTATGTAGTACGTCATACTATACTATGTCTCCAAAATGTGACCATTTTTGGAAAAAAAACCTTTGGTCCAAAATTTGACAAAAACGACAAAATCTGATTTTTTTTTGAAAAACGTTTTTTTGGTCCAAAACTTGACAAAAACGTCATACTATACTATGTAGTACGTCATACTATACTATGTCTCCAAAATGTGACCATTTTTGGAAAAAAAACCTTTGGTCCAAAATTTTGACAAAAACGACATACTATACTATGTCGTCCAAAATCGGATTTTTAAAAAAAAAAAAAAGTTTTTTTGGTCCAAAACTTGACAAAAACGTCATACTATACTATGTAGTACGTCATACTATACTATGTCTCCAAAATGTGACCATTTTTGGAAAAAAAACCTTTGGTCCAAAATTTGACAAAAACGACATGCTATACCATGTCGTCCAAAATCTTAATTTTTTTTTAAAAAACGTTTTTTTGGTCCAAAACTTTACAAAAACGTCATACTATACTATGTAGTACGTCATACTATACTATGTAGTACGTCATACTATACTATGTCTCCAAAATGTGACCATTATTGGAAAAAAAACCTTTGGTCCAAAATTTGACAAAAACGACATACTATACTATGTCGTCCAAAATCTGAAATTTTTTTGGAAAAACGTTTTTTTGGTCCAAAACTTGACAAAAACGTCATACTATACTATGTAGTACGTCATACTATACTATGTCTCCAAAATGTGACCATTTTTGGAAAAAAAACCTTTGGTCCAAAATTTGACAAAAAAGACATACTATACCATGGCGTCCAACATTAGAATTTTTTTTTGAAAAAGTTTTTTTGGTCCAAAACTTGACAAAAACGTCATACTATACTATGTAGTACGTCATACTATACTATGTCTCCAAAATGTGACCATTTTTGGAAAAAAAACCTTTGGTCCAAAATTTGACAAAAACGACATACTATACTATGTCGTCCAAAATCAGAATTTTTTTTTGAAAGTCGTTTTTTTGGTCCAAAACTTGACAAAAACGTCATACTATACTATGTAGTACGTCATACTATACTATGTCTCCAAAATGTGACCATTTTTGGAAAAAAAACCTTTGGTCCAAAATTTGACAAAAAAGACATACTATACCATGTCGTCCAACATTAGAATTTTTTTTTGAAAAAGTTTTTTTGGTCCAAAACTTGACAAAAACGTCATACTATACTATGTAGTACGTCATACTATACTATGTCTCCAAAATGTGACCATTTTTGGAAAAAAAACCTTTGGTCCAAAATTTGACAAAAACGACATGCTATACCATGTCGTCCAAAATCAGAATTTTTTTTTGAAAAAGTTTTTTTGGTCCAAAACTTGACAAAAACGTCATACTATACTATGTAGTACGTCATACTATACTATGTCTCCAAAATGTGACCATTTTTGAAAAAAAAACCTTTGGTCCAAAATTTGACAAAAACGACATACTATACTAAGTCGTCCAAAATCAGAATTTTTTTTTGAAAAACGTTTTTTTGGTCCAAAACTTGACAAAAACGTCATACTATACTATGTAGTACATCATACTATACTATGTCTCCAAAATGTGACAATTTTTGGAAAAAAAACCTTTGGTCCAAAATTTGACAAAAACGACATACTATACTATGTCGTCCAAAATCTGAAATTTTTTTTTGAAAAACGTTTTTTTGGTCTAAAACTTGACAAAAACGTCATACTATACTATGTAGTACGTAATACTATACTATGTCTCCAAAGTGTGACCATTTTTGGAAAAAAAACCTTTGGTCCAAAATTTGACAAAAACGACAAAATCTGATTTTTTTTTTGAAAAACGTTTTTTTGGTCCAAAACTTGACAAAAACGTCATACTATACTATGTAGTACGTCATACTATACTATGTCTCCAAAATGTGACCATTTTTGGAAAAAAAACGTTTTTTTGGTCTAAAACTTGACAAAAACGTCATACTATACTATGTAGTACGTAATACTATACTATGTCTCCAAAATGTGACCATTTTTGGAAAAAAAACCTTTGGTCCAAAATTTGACAAAAACGACAAAATCTGATTTTTTTTTTGAAAAACGTTTTTTTGGTCCAAAACTTGACAAAAACGTCAAACTATACTATGTAGTACGTCATACTATACTATGTCTCCAAAATGTGACCATTTTTGGAAAAAAAACGTTTTTTTGGTCTAAAACTTGACAAAAACGTCATACTATACTATGTAGTACGTAATACTATACTATGTCTCCAAAATGTGACCATTTTTGGAAAAAAAACCTTTGGTCCAAAATTTGACAAAAACGACAATATTATACTATGTCGTCCAAAATCTAATTTTTTTTTGAAAAACGTTTTTTTGGTCCAAAATTTGACAAAAACGACATACTATATACTATGTCGTCCAAAATCAGAATTTTTTTTTGAAAAACGTTTTTTTTGGTCCAAAACTTGACAAAAACGTCATACTATACTATGTAGTACGTCATACTATACTATGTCTCCAAAATGTGACCATTTTTGGAAAAAAAACCTTTGGTCCAAAATTTGACAAAAACGACATACTATACCATGTCGTCCAAAATCGATTTCTTTTTTTGAAAATCGTTTTTTTGGTCCAAAACTTGACAAAAACGTCATACTATACTATGTAGTACGTCATACTATACTATGTCTCCAAAATGTGACCATTTTTGGAAAAAAAACCTTTGGTCCAAAATTTGACAAAAACGACTTACTATACCATGTCGTCCAACATTAGAATTTTTTTTTGAAAAAGTTTTTTTGGTCCAAAACTTGACAAAAACGTCATACTATACTATGTAGTACGTCATACTATACTATGTCTCCAAAATGTGACCATTTTTGGAAAAAAAACCTTTGGTCCAAAATTTGACAAAAACGACATACTATACTATGTCGTCCAAAATCAGAATTTTTTTTTGAAAATCGTTTTTTTGGTCCAAAACTTGACAAAAACGTCATACTATACTATGTAGTACGTCATACTATACTATGTCTCCAAAATGTGACCATTTTTGGAAAAAAAACCTTTGGTCCAAAATTTGACAAAAACGACATACTATACTATGTCGTCCAAAATCAGAATTTTTTTTTGAAAATCGCTTTTTTGGTCCAAAACTTGACAAAAACGTCATACTATACTATGTAGTACGTCATACTATACTATGTCTCCAAAATGTGACCATTTTTGGAAAAAAAACCTTTGGTCCAAAATTTGACAAAAACGACATGCTATACCATGTCGTCCAAAATCAGAATTTTTTTTTGAAAAAGTTTTTTTGGTCCAAAACTTGACAAAAACGTCATACTATACTATGTAGTACGTCATACTATACTATGTCTCCAAAATGTGACCATTTTTGAAAAAAAAACCTTTGGTCCAAAATTTGACAAAAACGACATACTATACTATGTCGTCCAAAATCAGAATTTTTTTTTGAAAAACGTTTTTTTGGTCCAAAACTTGACAAAAACGTCATACTATACTATGTAGTACGTAATACTATACTATGTCTCCAAAATGTGACCATTTTTGGAAAAAAAACCTTTGGTCCAAAATTTGACAAAAACGACATACTATACTATGTCGTCCAAAATCTGAATTTTTTTTTGAAAACGTTTTTTTGGTCCAAAATTTGACAAAAACGACATACTATATACTATGTCGTCCAAAATCAGAATTTTTTTTTGAAAAACTTTTTTTTGGTCCAAAACTTGACAAAAACGTCATACTATACTATGTAGTACATCATACTATACTATGTCTCCAAAATGTGACCATTTTTGGAAAAAAAACCTTTGGTCCAAAATTTGACAAAAACGACATACTATACTATGTCGTCCAAAATCTGAAATTTTTTTTGAAAAACGTTTTTTTGGTCCAAAACTTGACAAAAACGTCATACTATACTATGTAGTACGTCATACTATACTATGTCTCCAAAGTGTGACCATTTTTGGAAAAAAAACCTTTGGTCCAAAATTTGACAAAAACGACAAAATCTGATTTTTTTTTGAAAAACGTTTTTTTGGTCCAAAACTTGAAAAAAACGTCATACTATACTATGTAGTACGTCATACTATACTATGTCTCCAAAATGTGACCATTTTTGGAAAAAAAACCTTTGGTCCAAAATTTGACAAAAACGACATACCATGTCGTCCAAAATCAGAATTTTTTTTTAAAAACTTTTTTTGGTCCAAAACTTGACAAAAACGTCATACTATACTATGTCGTCCAAAATCTGATTTTTTTTTCGAAAAACGTTTTTTTGGTCCAAAACTTGACAAAAACGTCATACTATACTATGTAGTACGTCATACTATACTATGTCTCCAAAATGTGACCATTTTTGGAAAAAAAACATTTGGTCCAAAATTTGACAAAAACGACATACTATACTATGTCGTCCAAAATCTGAAATTTTTTTTGAAAAACGTTTTTTTGGTCCAAAACTTGACAAAAACGTCAAACTATACTATGTAGTACGTCATACTATACTATGTCTCCAAAATGTGACCATTTTTGGAAAAAAAACCTTTGGTCCAAAATTTGACAAAAACGACATACTATACTATGTCGTCCAAAATCAGAATTTTTTTTTGAAAAACGTTTTTTTGGTCCAAAACTTGACAAAAACGTCATACTATACTATGTAGTACGTCATACTATACTATGTCTCCAAAATGTGACAATTTTTGGAAAAAAAACATTTGGTCCAAAATTTGACAAAAACGACACGCTATACTATGTCGTCCAAAATCTTAATTTTTTTTAAAAAAACGTTTTTTTGGTCCAAAACTTGACAAAAACGTCATACTATACTATGTAGTACGTCATACTATACTATGTCTCCAAAATGTGACCATTTTTGGAAAAAAAACCTTTGGTCCAAAATTTGACAAAAACGACATATCATGTCGTCCAAAATCAGAATTTTTTTTTGAAAAACGTTTTTTTGGTCCAAAACTTGACAAAAACGTCATACTATACTATGTAGTACGTCATACTATACTATGTCTCCAAAATGTGACCATTTTTGGAAAAAAAACCTTTGGTCCAAAATTTTACAAAAACGTCATGCTATACTATGTAGTACGTCATACTATACTATGTCTCCAAAATGTGACCATTTTTGGAAAAAAAACCTTTGGTCCAAAATTTGACAAAAACGACATACGATGTCGTCCAAAATCAGATTTTTTTTTTGAAAAACGTTTTTTTGGTCCAAAACTTGACAAAAACGTCATACTATACTATGTAGTACGTCATACTATACTATGTCTCCAAAATGTGACCATTTTTGGAAAAAAAACCTTTGGTCCAAAACTTGACAAAAACGTCATACTATACTATGTAGTACGTCATACTATACTATGTCTCCAAAATGTGACCATTTTTGGAAAAAAAACCTTTGGTCCAAAATTTGACAAAAACGACTTACTATACTATGTCGTCCAAAATCAGAATTTTTTTTTAAAAACGTTTTTTTTGGTCCAAAACTTGACACAAACGTCATACTATACTATGTAGTACGTCATACTATACTATGTCTCCAAAATGTGACAATTTTTGGAAAAAAAACCTTTGGTCCAAAATTTGACAAAAACGACATACTATACTATGTCGTCCAAAATCTGAAATTTTTTTTGAAAAACGTTTTTTTGGTCCAAAACTTGACAAAAACGTCATACTATACTATGTAGTACGTCAAACTATACAATGTCATCAACCTCAATGTCATACTACACTATTTCGTCCAAAATCTGACCAATTTTTAAAAAAAAAACTTTTGGTCCAAAATTTGACAAAAACATCATACTATACTATGTCGTCCAAAAATCGAAAAAAAATGTAAATCTTTTTTTTTGCCCAAAATGTGACCAAAACGTCATACAGTACTATGTCTTCGACCTCAATGTCATACTACACTATTTCATCCAAAATCTGACCAATTTTTTGAAAAAAAACTTTTGGTCCAAAATTTGACAAAAACATCACACTATACTATGTCGTCCAAAATGGGAATATTTTTTTGAAAGCTTTTTTTTAAGCCAAAATGTGACCAAAACGTCATACAGTACTATGTCGTTAACCTCAATGTCATACTACACTATTTCGTCCAAAATCTGACCATTTTTTTGAAAAAAAACTTTTGGTCCAAAATTTGACAAAAACGACATACTATAGCATGTCGTCAAAAATTTGACAAAAAAGACATACTATAGCATGTTGTCCAAAATGTGAATGAAAAGTCATATTATAGCATGTCTTCCAAAATTTGAATGAAAAGTCATATTATAGCATGTCTTCCAAAATTTGAATGAAAAGTCATACTATAGCATGTCGTCCAAAATTTGATCATAAAGTCATACTATAGTATGTCGTCAAATATTTGACAAAAAAGTCATATTATAGCATGTCTTCCAAAATTTGAATGAAAAGTCATACTATAGCATGTCGTCCAAAATTTGATCATGAAGTCATACTAAAGCATTTCGTCAAATATTTGACAAAAAAGTCATACTATAGCATGTCGTCAAAAATTTGACAAAAAAGTCATACTATAGCATGTCGTCAAAAATTTGACAAAAAAGACATACTATAGCATGTTGTCCAAAATGTGAATGAAAAGTCATATTATAGCATGTCTTCCAAAATTTGAATGAAAAGTCATACTATAGCATGTCGTCCAAAATTTGATCATAAAGTCATACTATAGTATGTCGTCCAAAATTTGATCATGAAGTCATACTATAGCATGTCGTCCAAAATTTGATCATAAAGTCATACTATAGCATGTCGTCCAAAATTTCTCAAAAAAAGTCATACTATAGCATGTCGTCTAAAATTTGACCAAAAAGTCATACTATAGCATGTCGTCTAAAATTTGACCAAAAAGTCATACTATAGCATGTCGTCCAAAATGTGACATAAAGTCATACTAAAGCATTTCGTCAAATCTTTGACAAAAAAGTCATACTATAGCATGTCGTCAAAAATTTGACAAAAAAGTCATACTATAGCATGTTGGCCAAAATTTGAATGAAACGTAATACTATATATAGCATCTCGTCAAAATTTTCACAAAAAAGTCATACTAAAGCATGTAGTCCAAATTTTCACAAAAAAGTCATACTATATCATGTCGTCCAAAATTTGAATGAAAAGTCATACTATAGCCTGTCGTCAAAAAAGTCATACTATAGCATGTCGTCCAAAATTTGAATGAAAAGTCATACTATAGCCTGTCGTCAAAAAAGTCATACTATAGCATGTAGTCCAAAATTTGACAAAAAAGACATACTATAGCATGTTGTCCAAAATGTGAATGAAAAGTCATACTATAGCATGTCGTCCAAATTTTCACAAAAAAGTCATACTATAGCATGTCGTCCAAAATTTGACAAAAAAGTCATACTATAGCATGTCGTCCAAAATTTCTCAAAAAAAGTCATACTATAGCATGTCGTCTAAAATTTGACCAAAAAGTCATACTATAGCATGTCGTCTAAAATTTGACCAAAAAGTCATACTATAGCATGTCGTCCAAAATTTGACAAAAAGTCATACTAAAGCATTTCGTCAAATATTTGACAAAAAAGTCATACTATAGCATGTCGTCAAAAATTTGACAAAAAAGTAATACTATAGCATGTCGTCAAAACATTGACAAAAAAGACATACTATAGCATGTTGTCCAAAATGTGAATGAAAAGTCATACTATAGCATGTCTTCCAAAATTTGAATGAAAAGTCATACTATAGCATGTCGTCCAAAATTTGAATGAAAAGTCATACTATAGCATGTCGTCCAAAATTTGATCATAAAGTCATACTATAGTATGTCGTCCAAAATTTGATCATAAAGTCATACTATAGCATGTCGTCCAAAATTTGATCATAAAGTCATACTATAGCATGTCGTCCAAAATTTCTCAAAAAAAGTCATACTATAGCATGTCGTCTAAAATTTGACCAAAAAGTCATACTATAGCATGTCGTCTAAAATTTGACCAAAAAGTCATACTATAGCATGTCGTCCAAAATTTGACAAAAAGTCATACTAAAGCATTTCGTCAAATCTTTGACAAAAAAGTCATACTATAGCATGTCGTCAAAAATTTGACAAAAAAGTCATACTATAGCATGTTGGCCAAAATTTGAATGAAACGTAATACTATATGTAGCATGTCGTCAAAATATTCACAAAAAAGTCATACTATAGCATGTCGTCCAAAATTTTACAAAAAAGTCATACTATAGCATGTTGGCCCAAATGTGAATGAAAAGTCATACTTTAGCATGTCGACTTAAATTTGACCAAAAAGTCATACTAAAGCATGTAGTCCAAATTTTCACAAAAAAGTCATACTATATCATGTCGTCCAAAATTTGAATGAAAAGTCATACTATAGCCTGTCGTCAAAAAAGTCATACTATAGCATGTCGTCCAAAATTTGAATGAAAAGTCATACTATAGCCTGTCGTCAAAAAAGTCATACTATAGCATGTAGTCCAAAATTTGACAAAAAAGACATACTATAGCATGTTGTCCAAAATGTGAATGAAAAGTCATACTAAAGCATGTAGTCCAAATTTTCACAAAAAAGTCATACTATATCATGTCGTCCAAAATTTGAATGAAAAGTCATACTATAGCCTGTCATCAAAAAAGTCATACTATAGCATGTCGTCCAAAATTTGAATGAAAAGTCATACTATAGCCTGTCGTCAAAAAAGTCATACTATAGCATGTAGTCCAAAATTTGACAAAAAAGACATACTATAGCATGTTGTCCAAATTTTCACAAAAAAGTCATACTATAGCATGTCGTCCAAAATTTGAATGAAAAGTCATACTATAGCCTGTCGTCAAAAAAGTCATACTATAGCATGTCGTCCAAAATTTGTCAAAAAAGACATACTATAGCATGTTGTCCAAAATGTGAATGAAAAGTCATACTATAGCATGTCGTCCAAATTTTCACAAAAAAGTCATACTATAGCATGTCGTCCAAATTTTCACAAAAAAGTCATACTATAGCATGTCGTCCAAATTTTCACAAAAAAGTCATACTATATCATGTCGTCCAAAATTTGAATGAAAAGTCATACTATAGCATGTCGTCAAAAAAGTCATACTATAGCATGTCGTCCAAAATTTGACAAAAAAGACATACTATAGCATGTTGTCCAAAATGTGAATGAAAAGTCATACTTTAGCATGTCGTCCAAATTTTCACAAAAAAGTCATACTATAGCATGTCGTCCAAAATTTGACAAAAAAGACATACTATAGCATGTTGTCCAAAATGCGAATGAAAAGTCATACTATAGCATGTCGTCCAAATTTTCACAAAAAAGTCATACTATAGCATGTCGTCCAAATTTTCACAAAAAAGTCATACTATAGCATGTCGTCCAAATTTTCACAAAAAAGTCATACTAAAGCATGTTGTCCAAAATGTGAATAAAAAGTCATACTATAGCATGTCTTCCAAAATTTGAATGAAAAGTCATACTATAGCATGTCGTCCAAAATTTGATCATAAAGTCATACTATAGCATGTCGTCCAAAATTTCTCAAAAAAAGTCATACTATAGCATGTCGTCCAAAACTTGACCAAAGTCATACTATAGCATGTTGTCAAAAATTTGACAAAAAAGACATACTATAGCATGTCGTCAAAAATTTTATCATAAAGTCATACTATAGCATGTCGTCCAAAATTTCTCAAAAAAAATCATACTATAGCATGTCGTCCAAAATTTGACAAAAAAGACATACTATAGCATGTCGTCAAAAAATTTACAAAAAAGTCATACTATAGCATGTTGTCCCAAATGTGAATGAAAAGTCACACTATAGCATGTCGTCCAAAATGTGAATGAAAAGTCATATTATAGCATGTCATCCAAATTTTCACAAAAAAGTCATACTATAGCATGTCGTCTAAAATTTGACCAAAAAGTCATACTAAAGCAAGTTGTCCAAATTTTCACAAAGAAGTCATACTAAAGCATGTCGTCCAAATTTTCACAAAAAAGTCATATATAAACATGTCGTCCAAATTTTCACAAAAAAGTCATACTGTAGCATGTTGTCCAAAATTCGACCAAAAAGTCATACATTTGTATGACGTCCAAAATTTGACAGGAAAAAGTCATAGATTATTATTTGACAAAAAGTCATAGGTTGGTATGTCTTCCATAATTTGACAAAAAGTCATAGGTTGGTATGACTTTTTAAATTTGACAAAAAGTAATATGTTCCAAGGGCACAACTTTTAATTCAGTAAAATGAAACATTGACGGTAACCTTCTTAATTTTTAGGACAACAACATCCAGTCTCTGCAAGAGGACACTTTCTGTAACAAACATGATCACAACTTTATCCGCCGAAACCTGGAGGACATCCGTCTGGATGGCAACCCCCTGAACATCAATCTGTTTGCCCAGGCGTATGTCTGTCTTCCACGCCTGCCTGTCGGTAATCACTGACAGCTTCCAGAGACCAAAACGTGCCGTTTTTATGGAAATGTATTTTCTGTTGTGTGTGTGAGATAATAATGTTAATGTGGGCAGAATTACATGGAAAACACCAAGAGACATTACATTACATGTAATATTTTTATCCAAAGCAACTTACAAGAGAATTGAGTACAAACTGTCGGGGGGTGGAGTTGAACTTGTGACCATGATGTGTCTTGCACAGGAGGTACGGGTCTTAACCACTGAGCTTAACCACTGAGCTACCCCCACTCCCAGACATGGATTTAAAAGGAATTAATTGATTTTCTGGGTTTCTACAGTTGTATATGAACAACAGAAGTTGTATATGGCCAATTTATTGGCAATCAGATGGCTATTTCCATATCCAGCAAACATACTGCTATGTAAGTATTATTTCATCTGTGGTGTTGATTTGGTAGCAGTGATCATTTTAATGTGTCTTTCCCTTTCTTTTCATTAAATCATCATATTCATATCTCATTAAAATAGTCATCATACTTATGACTTGCATGATTGTTATGAGACTCAATTAGACTCTGAATGTATTCGAGGTTTTTCTTGTTTCTGGGGCTTTATCCTAATTATGAAACAGTATGTTATAGCCACATTCTAGTCACTACTTACAGTATGTGAGTTGTGTGGCATTGTGTGCACTTATGTCCAATGGCTTTTGTCTGATAATATTTACATCATGGTATTGCTCATAAATATGTACTTTTGTCTTAGTAAACCTCATACTTTGATGAAAGAACAACAACCACATCACATGTCTATTTTAATATCACACAGAACAATATATTTCACAGACAGAAACAGAAGTCCAGCTGAATGCTCATGTTTTTCTGCTTTGCATTGCTTCATGTCTTTGTGTTCAGTGTTTTTTTCACTGGAGTGTTGACTCCTGCCCTTAAACCTAATGCTCTACACTTGGTGGAAATGGTGTTTCACGGATCAATGTCTTTCATCAAAGTCCTCCACATCCGTTGAGAAGGTCGTCCAGTCTCCATGTTGCCACAATCAAAGTTCATAGTTTTTATTCTGAAAAAACAAACAGACAAAAGGGGGAAAAAAGAGAGATGAAAAAGTGCAATTATACAACAGTTGCAGGAATACATACACCATAAGGTTCTGGCTGTTGTGCAGTAAAGCCCTTTACATATTTTACATTATATCCCTGGTCTCTAATTTTCCCTCTTACTGTCAACATCCTGCTGGAGATTTAACCATCTTAAGAACAACGTAATACTCAAACTAGTCAAATCTATTCCCTGATTAATCACTGCCAACAGCTTTTGTTTATCAAATCTTTTAAAACACAAGTTATATAGATATACAGCTTGATAGGTCTGAAGTCATATTACACATTTGTTGAGAACAATACAGAATTATTTATTGTAAATAAGTTACATTTGTAACAATCACACTGACCTGTGGCTTGCACTGAGGCCTGCTGCTGGAGATATTTATATACTGCTATTCATGACTCCTTCTGCCATCTGTAGGGGGCGCTGGTGAGTGGTCTGGTTGCCAGTGGCCTCAACAAAGAAAGCATCAGAATGGTTTCCAAAGAGACTATGTCTCTGTTGTACAAGAAATAGGAGACATTACAATGTTAATGTTAACACAGCTTCTGTCACACATTTAACTGAAGTTTAAAGTGCCCATATTATACCCTATTACCCTATTAAGGATGAAGCACCATAGCAGGTTATGTATCTGTTTGTACACTTTCACACACTATTCATTGGATACATCTTTGTTTGATCAGAATGACACATTTTTTTTTACATCCCTAATCATATGTTGACGTGTAACATTCCAATAAATTTTGCCATAAAAGTGGGGTGAGATTTTGTGTTATAGATACAGTATATAATCTGGTTAAGTTTTGACTATTGTCCTTACTTTTATTTTGTTGATATTGGCCAATGTTCTTTCAAAGAGAATTGTTGTTTTTATACAAAATTCCCAGGTAGGTCAAACTATTACCCTTAGGTTGAGAGAACAGGAGAGGTGGGAGTTCTGCCATAGATTTCTATAAAGGAATTTCTAAGTCTAATGACAGGTCATTATTAATCCTACTATATTTCCATTCCTCCCTCTACCCTAACCCTACAAATCTCAATCCCTGCTGCTACCCTGAAGGGGGTCTCCTCGGCAGTTTCATCAATTGCTCGCTCGATGTCTTCTTCAGTTATCAGGTCTCCAGAAATGGTCCTATGGAGTTCTGGAGCTGCCTCTTCCTCAATGTTCCTCAGTCCTGCCTGATAGACACAGAGACAGTAAAGTTAAACTGGGATTTTACCTTCACTTTTGTTTCACTGTTTCCCATTGGATAATATTGTGCTTTAACTGCTTACCTGTATCTCATGGGTAGCACTTTTCTTGGTGGGCCTGTAGCCATAGTACTCTTCCTGTCGCTTCTTCAATTTCCTAAAATAATCCTGGATTAGGAAAGTGGCATAGAACTTTCCCACTGTCACCTCATCGTCTGTTGAAACACAGGGATGCATGTGTATACGTCCGATCTGTTTCAATGGTAACTGACAATCAACAGCTGACATAATTTAACATCTGACTTAGCACTCATACCTCCAATAGGAGGGATGACTTGATCCAGGAGTTTCATACTAGTACGCTTCCAGATTTTCTTTATTATTGCCCTCAGCTCCTCGTTGGCTTTTTCAAAATTACCTGAAAGAAAGAAAGTATCAAGCAATCAGACTACTGAAATAGCCAACATGCACATTCAGAAACACTGAAACATTATTAAAAGAAAATGAGATTTTTTAAAAAAGTAATATTTGTGTTTCTTTCTGAAAATTCAGAAACCTATTCATTCCCTGTTATGCAAATAAAAAAAAAATACAACACAAATAGTCACAATCACACAGACCTTCTGTCTTTATTTTCAGTGCAGTTCTAACCAGGGCAAATAGTGTGGCATTGAAGGTTACAGTTCCATCACTGTTGAGGGGCATGTTCATGGAGACCAACCTCTGAAAAGACAGAAGAAATACACACACACATCTAAGCATTGCCAGTAATATTTTCGCTGTGGTGCATCAGTCAGCACAGACTTTTTGTCAGTGCCTTTTACAACAAACTTCTAGGCATTTATAAGAAGTTTCAGGACTTGACAAGTAAAAAGTTGTATATGGAGCAACCTGATGTGCCTGACACCTCATTACATGGAATATCTGCAAATCAACACAGAGCTAAAAGCTACAGTAGATATGGCACCACACTCTTTAAAAACATCACAGTGACTCACTTTTGCTCAAACTGAACCACCAGTACCAGGCATCATCATCATCTCTACCATGTGACACTTGCCAAAGCAGTTCCAGCCACTGAATGTAAGATATTGATGTGAAACTGTATAATACATGTATTGATGTTACAGAGAAAAGAAACCAAAGGTGCCACATCTACCTGAAACACAGCTACTTTGTAATGTTGAGTCACTCGATAGGTTTGTCACTAGTCTGATGTAACTTATGAGCAAGTGGTTACAGGATAACAGAGGTAGAAATGCTTTGAATGCATCAAGACAAATGAGGGGAACAAAAAGGAGAGCTGCTGTCGCCAAAGCAACAAGCTGGTGCTCGGCTATTTAATAACTGCAAAATGAGGCTGCAGCAGATGACATGTCACAGACACAACAAAATTGGTAGTGAAGCATCTTTTCTGACGTCTTTGGTCGCAGCATCACCTCAAAACAAGGGAAGTGATGATCAGAGAAGAGTAGACAGCTTCCAGATTACATGCACATGCGTTTCATGCGTCATCAGGCTGAAGATTTTCCCTCACCTTGCAGGCAATGCGATGTGGACAGAACTTGCCAAATCCTAGAGGTGGAGGTATTCTCCGTAGAAGTGTCACCACATCAAGGTGCTTAATACGACCTCTGTAAGAAGGAATAAAAAATACTTAATGATGAACCCATACTAGTGTATAAAGATGATTCTTGCTTGTTCTCTCGCATGTAAGAATCTTCCTATAGTTCTTTTTGTTTAACAGAGAAGAAGACCAAGTGTCATAATATTAGAACCATTGAATGTCAGATACATCACAAGCTGTGGTAAACAGTGCTGTGTAATGATCGATCGCTTGTGACCAAAAATAACAATTCCAGTCACAAGTCTCAAAGAAAAATTCTGCAATATATTCCATGAACATGCAAATACTTACGTAGCTTCAGGGTCATATTCAGCCCAGATTTTCTTAAATTCATCCAAGTGCTGAGGACCAAGAATGGACCAATCACGTGTCAAGTAGTCAAAGTTATCCATGATGACAGCCACAAACAGGTTAATGATCTGTAAAGGATAGAGTCATTTTTATTAGCTGTGTAGCTGTAGACAAAATTAAATTGAAAAAGAGCATTCAAATTACATTGGCATTATTTCTGATTTATGTGAGACTTTTTGTTCATTCTCTTTATTTCTTTTTTTGAATATGCATGAGATAAATTGTGTCACAATGTGTGTGTGTGTGTGTGTGTGTGTTATTTTACCAGAAAGGCACAGAGCATGTAGAAACTCATGAAGTAGATGATGGCAAAGTTGGATCCACACGTGTATTCTTCCCCAGGCAGGTAATCTGACTTGGGGTCACACCTCTTCCCGTACATGCACGCTAACATGACTTCATGCCAGGCCTCCCCTGTGGCACATCTGCAAAATAGATCCAATATCACCTCTGCTTCTCAGTTGTCATTCACCTTCCTATTAACTGTTATAATATTTCACCACATTAGCAGCTGAAAAGCCATTTCTACAAAATTATTTTCTCATTATAATTAACATGTAATTAAATAAGTATGCATGATGTACACTGAACAGAAATATACCGTAATATTCATCTATTATATATTTCTTGAAAATTAGTATCAGCATGACTTTTAAGGCAACCAACCCAATGCAATTGAAGTTGAAATTATGCAGACATGCAGATCTGGCGTTGGGTTAATTGGCAACTCACAGCAGACAGGAACACAAGAACACAAACCTAGGAAAGCTGCCACCACCAGCACAAATCCACAAAAGGACACTTTGGTGCCTGAAAATCTAGATAAACTGGACAAAGCAGGTTCTATTCTGTACTGAAAATGTACCAGGAGTAAGGTAGGTGTCATTATTTTAGTGGCATTTTTCATCAATGTATGTTTTTTTTTTCTTGATTTTGTCTGAACTATTATTTCTAATTCCATTCATACTGTCATATTCTTATATGAATCATGTGGGGCCACTTTCTAATCAGACTCTCCATGCTGCTATCAATGTCAGTACAGTACACAGCATCAGCTGGCAGTGTGTGAGTCACTGTGACCTGCCACCACAGCAATAGCGGCTATGCTAGATGGCAAACCATGAATCAATCACAGGATTTGTCGGGTCTATGGGTTTGTGTTAGGTAACCTACAGCTGCTAGACAACTGCAACAAGGGCATCTAATCAGAATGGCAAGATGGCAGGAATTGGACTTGTAACCGGAATGTCACTGGTTCACATCCTGGGACCAGCCAAGGGCTGTGGCTACCCCTGAGCTAGGCACCCGATTCCTATTGCTCCCTGCTCTTGTGTGTGTTCACTACTGGTGTGTAATGTAAAGAATGGTTTAAATGCACAGGTCAAATTCACTATCACTAATTAGTGTTTGTGCAAAGTGGTGCTGAGGAGAGTAATGTCTGGAACACCCTGCTCAGCCTGCTGCCACTTACAACTAGACCCGAACCATTGGCTTGTTTATGTGTGTTTTTGTGTTTGCACAGCGATAGTAGGCACGGTAGTTACTGAATATTCTGTTGTTTCTGCTGAGTGAGACCTTGAATTGAGGTATTACTTATGGCACAGAGTGAGTGCACATGAAGATGCTGTCCACCAACCTGAATAAAAGGAGCACAGCCTGTGGGAATGTCTGAAAGTTGTTGTTCCTGTTGATGTATGTCCCATCAACCAATGCAATTTTACCAAATATCTGCAGAAAAAGAGAAGTAAGGTTGTAATTGTGGGTTTCTTGCTGTGCATCAGGTTGTTCTTAGCCCAAGGAACATTAAGCATGGAATTCACAGATTTGTGTTTGTGTTTCCTCTGAATGTGTTATATGCAGTCAAATTATGATGTTCGTGTATGGTTTGATTGTATATCTAATCGTTTTTGTGTTAAAAAAAACAACAACAAAACAAAAAACAATATCGCATTATAATTTGTTTGTGTCCCAATAGGCAACACTGTGGTTCACCTGAACTATGCCTAAATTCACATGTAGCCTCATTCATAGATGCGTTTGAAGGCACCTACGCCTTCCAACTATGACAATGACCCAAAGAACACACTTTTAAATGAGAACCAGCTGATAAATAAATAAATTAAAACGATAAAAAGCATAGATATTCAATGTATGTGTGTGGATGTGCAATATACCTGCATTCCAACCACAGCATATATGAAGAACAGCATCAGGATGAGCAGTGCTACATAAGGAAGAGCCTGTAACACAGTGACACAAGACCATTGTAAGAAAGACATTCAATCCAAAAACAGACAGAACGATGCTGAGAGACCACACTGACCTGCAAGGATTTGATGAAGGTCCACAGAAGGTTCCTTATTCCCTCGGAGCGATTCAACAGTTTCACCAGACGCATTACGCGGAACAGTCTGAAGAATGTGATTGATACGCTCATGTTCTCAGAAGACTTTGTACAGAGAGAGAGGACAAATTGGGAATTACACAAGGTTAACCACTAAATTCTACCAAATTCTAATGTATCGAAGTTAAAGAAACTCACAGCAATTGCTTGCATGGGATCCACTGCCTGTAGAAAGAAATAATTTATTTTTCCACTAGAACACTTTGGGGAATGTACATTACTTCTTAAGATAGTTTTACTCATGCTCATATTGCAAGGTTTGTTAATAAGTGCAAGTAAACATACTTTTTTACTCAAACAATATTTACACAATGCAAATATGAACTTACATTTACTGCTATCACTTACAGCAACTTAGTTAAGCCACAATGAGTTCATGCTGCTCTGAGGTACCAAGACCATAATGTCAAAGCATTCAGGCAGAGAGACAGATAATATTACAAAATCCAAGCAGTCACAAACTGAAAATCACCTCAGAATATACAGAAAATAAGCCATTTCCTATGTGAACGTGCAGGGCACCATTCCCTTATAGTACCAGGCTATAAAACACAATTGATAGACCTGGCCTTGTTCAGATTTCAAATGCCATCCATGAAACACGTGAATGCCATGCAAAAGTGAAGCAAGTGATAGTTACAGCACAGCCATGGAGACAGTAAAGTCCTCCAGAGGAGGCCAGTGCTGCCTGTGGAAGGGGAAACACAAATTATAGTGATGTCAGGAAAAGAAAGCTGCCGGCTGTGAAGGTGTCTGTGTGGCGAAAAAGAAGAAGAAGGCATGAAACATGTACAGCAGATAAGGAAAACTTTTTTTTATGTAACCACTCACAAAAACAATAAACAAACCATATTAGATACTGATCTTAGAAAGTCGAAAGTAAATGCTTTGTGACAGAATTCTTTCTGATTCACATGTGCACAATGTGCTTGAGCAAATAACATACAGATACAATTACTATACTTTGTCTATGAAACACACTTGTAATGCTTATCCCGCAACATGAACATGAACGTTGTATTAGAAATTAAGAACAGCGCTGAATGTGTGTCTCCTGAGAGAAGAAGAGGTAAGTAAGTCAGAGAAAGGGAGTCAAGAAGTTTATCCGTTCATATGTGTCACTTGATTCACGTTGTTGGCCACACAATAGTTTGAATGCAATAGTTTGTTTTAGCATTAAACCTGGATAAGTGGTCATATACTGTGTTTATTTGTGGTATTTCAGAAAAAGTGATTTGTTGTGTTTGGTACTCACATCAATTTCAATCAGCATCACATCCACAACACTTCCAATGACGATGACAAAGTCAAAAACATTCCAAGGATCCCCAAAGTAACCCTGGGTAAAACAACGAAGTTAAGAAACAAACAAAACAAGGTGTGGATGTTTGTTGAGATGACACACATAATGAGGCTGGTTCACTCCACATTGTCATATCGTAATTGCTGCATATTGTTCACTTTACAATGAACGAATGAAATACAAAACATACAATGAAAAGGCAGACATAATTTACCCATTCACGCTTTAGCAAATGCATCTGCTCCTACTCTACTGTCCTTTGGTTATCCAGTAATTTCCAGGTAATAGCTTGGTAATGACTTCCCTAATGCCTGCCGCACAAAAGAGGATTTTCAAATCTGACTTGATTTGAAAAAATCTTGGGAGACCACACACACACACAAACAGACTTTGTCACCGATTTTCAATGTTTTAATCCTGAGAAGACGAGACGATCCAGTCAAGATGCAGGACCACATAGAGACATGGACGTGTTTATTAGCATCATTAATTAATAGCTGTGCTGAGAAACGCCAAACGTCATGGCTGAGAAAACGTTATCAACTGGCTTGTATAAGTTACGGTCAACTTGATCTCATTCGTTATTGTTGGTTTCTGCCTGTGCCCCAATCACAGTTCGCATTGACTCTGATGCGTCCGATGACATTAAAATCGCGTCTGTCAATCACTCATAATTTGGCCAAATAATCTGTTCAAATCAGCCTAAAATTGGAAGGCATCCAAGAATCTTGGGAAGTTGATTGTTATTACCAAGCTATTATTTGCTGAGTATTAAGTATAAATCAAATAATCGTTTGTATGTGTTCCAAAATTATTACCACATTATCCCCATATTGTTACTGTTAATATATCTCAATCCCAGTGTCAGCTGTTATGCAATTTATTTGGACAATATAGTAATATAGTGTGTTGAAGTTTGACTAACCTTGGCTTTGAAAGCCATGAGTTTGAGGATCATCTCCACAGTGAAGAGCACAGTGAAGATCATGTTCAGCATGTCCGACAGGTGAGTAACATGGGCCGACTGGTTGCAGTGCTGTAAGAATTACAGATTGACAGCTGCGTGGATATCGGGTGAGACAGTGGGATTAACTTTTCACTAAAGACAGTCACAAGATGAACATTTGTAAATATTTTACTTTATGTAATAATATGCCCTGCACTGAGTCATTATTTTGGTCCTGCAAAAATGGACCCATAACATCAATTATCAATCGTGAAATGTGAAGTAAGTTTAGATGGTAGACGGTTACAAAAACAATGCAATGTGTATTGTATACATACCTGCATTCCCAGACACATGGTGTTCAGCATAATAAGCAGGAACATGAGGTACTCAAAGTAGCAGGAGGTGACGATGTACCACACTTGATACTGGTAGGGATTCTTGGGAATATAGCATCGCAGTGGTCGAGCTTTAAGTGCATACTGTACACACTGGCGCTGGATGGGGTAAAAGAAGGTAGAGGGAGGAAAAAATTATTGAGACCTCCTGATAATTGTAGTGTGTACTACAATAAAATTAATAAAGTATAAATATAATGAACAATTGTGTAATATGCGAGGCATCTGTTAGTTTCAGGATTTAATTATCATATACAATGGGTACCCTCAAGCATCATGTCTTGTCATTGTAACTCTATGTAAAGAGAGAAAGAGCATACCTGGTTTTTGTCCAGCTCACAGTTCTTATATTCTTGCTCTCCTTGCTCTTGGAAGGTAACAATGACGAAGCCCACAAATATGTTCATCATGAAGAAGGCAATGAGGATGAGGTAGACGATAAAGAAGATGGAGATGGCCACTCTGTTGTTGTATACTGGGCCTTTGTCCTCTAAGTTTGAATCAATAGCTTTATACAGTATCCTAGGTAAATAAAAAAAAGACATGTCCCAAATAAGCACACACACATACACACACTGTCATAAACTACATTTATGGAAAAAAAGACAGATCACTCACTTTGGCCATCCTTCAAATGTAGAAATGGTGAAGAGAGTCAGCATGCCGTTGAGGATGTTATCAAAGTTTAGTTCAGAGTTGGTCCATTTCCTGTCACGGACCACCATTTCATGAAGTGCTCCTTCCTGGTACCGTATGTAGTAACCTCTGAGCCACAGAGAGGGAGGGACAGACAACATTGTTATATGAGGACCAAATAAATACCATTGTCCCAATTCTTTACAGATTTAGTAAAGGTCATCCCTTCTGCAATCCTGTCTAAACTGGATGTACCTACTTTAGGACACATCTAACTAAAATGACAATTTTTTCTTTACATGTTTTTCAAAGTCAAAATTATTTTGAATTGCTATTGTCTTAAAGTGAGTTTTGCAAAGACTATACTGAAGCAGAGACCAACCCAAATGTAGCACATACAATCAACGACAGGACCGAGATGGGCAAAAATTGCTGTACTTACTTGCATGTTTCCTCAGTCATTTTGTCTGGATCCGTGCAGGCATAGAACTTGCCCTAGGAAAGCAAAAGAAGGAACTCTCTTTATGAAATAGCAGATTCACAAAGCTCATTATGAAATACAGAAATGAGCTAAGCTAAAATAATTCACTGCTCTTACTTTGAAAAGTTGGACTCCAATGCAGGCAAACATGAAGTCTAGAAGCATGGTGACCAATACAATGTTTCCGATGGTCTTCACAGCAACAAACACACACTGGACCACGTGCTACAAGACACAAGATATTACAGATAGATGATAATTCAGATCAGTGCGAGGCTACGATTTGTAAAACTGGAAGTCGATTCAGGGACAGTTTATACCTTCAGTCCCTTGGCTCTGTTTATAGCCCTCAAGGGCCGAAGTACCCTCAACACCCTGAGAATTTTCACCACTGAGATGGCACTGGATCTATATTATACAAACACAGATGTGTCACATTTGCTGATAAATTGCAGTTTTCTTGTCATATTTGCAACAAAGTAATGCGGTACATGTGGAGAATCCAGTCCACTTACTCCATGCCCATTGAGAGGAGAGACACACTGACCACCAGTAGGTCCAAGATGTTAAATGAGTTCCTGCAGAAGGACCCTTTGTGGAGTATAGCCCCATATGTTGTCATCTGGAAAGGATACGATATTTTCCACTCAACAACCGTTGCTTTATATAAGGTTAATGCTGTTGGTATAACAATGCTTGAACAGAAAAAGGGACAATCATAAACTGACAATCATTGTTGGATATTATCTTGACAGATCGTGAGAAGTTTAGAGAAAGAAGCCATCAACTCAAACCAGGATCCACATGAAGAATCTATTACTGGTGTATTGAGAGGGGCTGTCTCAATACACCAATTATCTGTCACCAACATGGATGCTGATTTGGGGGGCTGAGAAAAACAATGATCAAATCCCTCAGTGAGCCCCCCACAACCAACATGGAAACCTGTGTGTTCACCTCTTCAAGTTTCTCCTTTCATTTGTCAACCATCTGTATCAACATTATCAACCGTTATTACCTTGAGCACAATTTCTGCTGTGAACACCGAAGTGAAGACTATATCAGCATACGCCAACACCTAAAAAGTCAACATTTGCAATGTCATCATATTATTATGGGTACAATAAATGGTGCAATAAATCAAATTTTGCAATTGCAATGGGAACATTTCAGTCACAATCACGTCACCTTGTTCCTGAAGGACATAGGGTCAATGGGATCCTCAGCTGCTAAAGAAACCGATGACAGCAGGATGAAGAGGAGGATGATGTTGGTGAAGGTGGTTGCATTAATAATACGATGGCAGAGCTTCCGGAACCTGAAATTGTCAGAAATAAATGTTCGTATAAGTAAATTCAAGATGTAGGGTTGGAAGGATGATGTGTTCTGGGTTAGATGGTTGGCTACGTAAATAAAACTGACTTAACTAGGTTTGAATCGCTATCAACAACATATTTCAACATCATACTTGTTCTGAGGTCCAAAGATGAAAAAAGAGCTGGCTTCTGGCATCGGCACGGCTTCCTCCTTCAACTGCAGATCTGCCATTGGACGAGGTCTGGGACTTTCTGGTATATCGGGGTCCTCTTCCTCATCATCACCTGACCAACAGAAAACAGAACAGGTTCATTCTTCAAGAGGTTCATTCTTCCCTCTGAGTTGGTAATTGTATAATTAACAATAAAACAATGCTGTGAAGGATATAAGATTTACCTGGAAAGTCTGCTGGAGGGAATGGGTCTTTAATCTCATTGACATTTGACTCAAACTCATCGATCTTGAGCTGCAGATGGGGAAATCAAGCAGTTTAAAGGTGGGTTAGAAAGATAGGATTTACATAAATGTATAAAAATGTACTGGCAGAGCAAATGGATGCTTTTGGATCACCTCACCTTGGCAGTAGTAGGCATGCACTCGATGCCTTTAGCCCTTTGCTCAGCCAACTTCTTCGCCAGGTTTGCTTTCTCTTCTGATATTTTATCAGGTACGTTTGCCCTTAACAATCCACAAAGAGATTAGTTTAACTGGTTGGTGGCATCTCTTACTACATACTAAATCTTGTTATTCTGGGGCTCAAAGATGCAGTGATTAGTACTGTTGTCTCATTGCAAGATGGTTACTGGTTTGAATATGAATTTTACCAGGGGATGTTACGGTTTTGTGTAGGTTCTTTGACATTGACTTGACATTGAGTTCTATACAAAACATACAAAAAGTTACCTGAGGGCTTTCTTGCGATTCTTTTCCTCTGCTTTCTCCTTCTGTGCTAAAGTCAAAGACTCCGCCTCTGCCAGATTATCAACAGCAATGGCCAGGAAGACATTTAGGAGGATGACTGAATAAAAGGCAAGTTAAAGATTGTAAAGATGGTAACATGTTAAATATAAAACATACATAGGCATAACATATAAACATGAACTTCATGAGGATACAATTTCCACAGACGAAGAGGATGATGAAGTAGATACTGACTAGTATTCCGGGCATACTGGGTCCACCATGAGCCATAATACCATCATACATGACGGCATTCCAGTCCTCACCTGTCAGGATCTAAAAACACACAACTCATTCATTAAAGGTAGCTAAATTTGCACACTTCCAAATTTAATTACTTTAACCTAATTTTTTTTAATCAAATAAACACTGTAAATACCTGGAACACTGTAATGAGGGCCTGAGGAAAGCTGTCAAAGGTGCTGCGCGGTTTGGTTTGATTGGGAAAGTTGAACTTCCCTCCAAATACCTGCATACCCAGCAGGGAGAAGATGACAATGAAAAGGAAGAGGAGCAGCAGCAAACAGGCAATGGAACGGGTCGAGTTCAAGAGGGAAGCCACCAGATTACTGAGAGACGTCCAGTATCTGAAGGACATAACGGGAGTAAAGGACATTATCAATCGTTAAACTAGCTTTGTTTACAAATGCAATCCACAATATTGTCCACAGCAACTGCAATACAATATTTGCTCAAACTTATGCAGCCCCCTAATTATAAACAGTCATGTTTACATGCATATAAATGTTCATATTCAAAGCTTTTTTACCTACTGACTTTAAGCAGACGGAGCAGACGTATGCAGCGGAGCACAGAAATACCCATGACTGACATGACGCCCATGTGGACAAGAATGAGCTCCATAATACCAGTAGACACCACAAAGCAGTCAAAGCGGTTGAAGAGGGACATGAAGTATGAGGGCAAGCCAAGAGCATACATCTTCATGAACATCTCAATGGCAAACATAGACAGCAGTAGCTTATTGGTATTGTCTAACAACGGTGGACGTTTTTGGGGCCAACAGCATGAGGAAAAGAGGGAAGGAAAAAAAAGTTAGGTAACGATACATGCATGGAAAATATGGAATTTGGCATAAAATGTTATGTTTTGCATGGATAATTAAAGCATTGTTATCCCTGAAAACTGTTTCTGAAGTCATTAAAAATTGTTTGGATAATATGTATATATATATATATATATATATATATATATATATATATATATATATATATATATATGTTTTATATTTCTTGAGATGTTGTATAGACACAAAGGGGAATATATTTTATGTTTCCAATTTCTCCACTAAATGGTGTCATGTAATAAGTTAATAATTACTTAATCACATAGCAAATAATTTTTCCTGAAAGAATCACATATTAAATTTGGGATGAAATGCATTACAGCCTGTCTAGTTTATGATGCGCTTACCTTGCCAGTTTGTGATTTTCTGAGACTGCTTGTGGTGTTCTGTTGCGATGGCCAATGTATTGAGAAAGACGAGCATGATCACCCACCAGTAGAACAGTCTGGACTTCACATACACTCTGCATTTACGCCTTAACCATCGATTCCACTTACGGGCCAACTTACTGCATGACAGGGGAGGAAAGATGCGATGAATAAAATGGTGAATCCTTAGGGTCCTAAAATAGTACTACTTGAATGAATGAATGAATGAATGAACAACCACTCAAAGTACTTAACTCTACAAGTCACATTTATCTATCCACACAGTACTTCTATATACTGATTTTCTGATCATACATCATCATCATACACCAAATTAGATTTGAAAAAAGATAACATTTTCAATTTCATAAATGATCATACATCTATGCTGCTTATTGTGTTGATGATAATGAGGGAAAGCCGGGGCCAATCCAAGCTGGCCAGGCACATGGTTGTCAGACTATTAAATGGCCAACCTACAATGCTCCAATTAATTCCAATCTGCATGTTTTAGAACAGAAACCAGAATAGCAGGTAAAAGTCCATGCACAAGAGAATAGAGCATGTGAATCCCACACCTAAAGACAATGATATAATAAAATTGTGAAGATTACAAAGACACTACTGACTAGTAATAGATGATCAGCTGCATTGTATCCATTTTTCCGACACTTCCCGTCTCCAATCCTCCATTTTCCGTGCTGAGCAGACCTAAAGAAAGCACAAACACCTGTGTTATATTATCTCACTACATGCAGTTTTAACAATCACCTTCCTCTGCCATTTTGGCTTTTTACCAAATATGTCATCAGCCCTTCTGTAGCTGGTAATGTTGATAATAACAAGTTGCTTACAATAACCACTTGTTCTGGTCTTTTAGCAGAGCTGTACAGAGCAACATACACTACTTGCTCAGTGAAGCAAGGAGACAATAACAGCTAACATCTATAACAACATTTATCATTACATTTAAATTTGGTGTTTTGGAAGTTGCACGGGACAGTATCGCAGTTCTGTGTGACCTTTGTCTTACCCTGTCCCTCCTGGTCATTGTCAATGACCTCAGCATGAGTAATCCACTCCATATAACCTTTGAGATCCTCATCTAGCTGCTGTGTTTCTCTTAGCTTTTGAAACTCTCCACGTGACTTGGCCTTCTCTCGCTCTTTCGTGAACTCACTGTTAGGAAAACCCATGAAAAGAGGTTGAATAATGTGTGGAGAACACAAAGATGGCGGATAGAAATGGACAGTGGAAAGCATGATCATGTAAAACGAATTATGGAAGGGTAGTAAGTTGGCTTTGAGTAAATCCTACCCACTGAGAACACCCAGGACCAGGTTCAGCACAAAGAAGGAGCCAACCAGGATGAGCGTGGTGAAAAAAATCCATGGCCACTCCATTCCTATAGCATCATTTACCTGTCAGAGAGAGCAATTACAACTATTTCACATCTCTTCATGTGATTAATGCTCAGAATTTGTGACAATCAAGCTATTACACTTACATGTGTAGCCTGTTGTATGCCTTATTGTACAGTGTTTGTTGCTGTACCAGCCTCAACCAATATAATGCAACATATTTACTACCCTTTTCTATATATTAGATATATGGTTTATTTTAGGCAAACAAAAGTTGCAATGTTGTTCTAATATCTGTATGACCACCATTTGCCTATGTTACTGTTACTATGTACGCATGCAAGTTAGTTATCTATAGAGTTTAATTTCTGAAGGGATAGACATAACATTTAAAAAAAAAAAAAAAAAAATTTAAAACTTGCAAAAAACCTAAAACAAATCGTTGAATTGACAAAACCCTGGGGTAAATTGGTCTCCCTCAAGCCTAATGTGGGGCTAATGACATTGTTTGAATTAAACAGACCAATACCTTACCCAGTAGAGGACATCAGTCCACCCTTGTGTAGTGATACACTGGTAGACAGTCAACATAGCAAAGCCTAGGTTGTCAAAGTGGGTGATTCCATTGTTTGGGCCTGGCCAACCAGCACGACACTCTGTGCCATTTATGCCACAACGGCGACCGTTTCCAGCTTGAGCACATGGAGCAGGCTTTTCATTCTCCACTGTTGCAATTATGTCTGAAGAGCAGAAAACAATAATCATGATCACGGAATACACAAATATAAATCATTTATCTTCCTAATAAAAGTGGATGTCACTCATATAAACACATGGTAATCCATAGCACAGTACAATTTGAAATATTTGTGAAAGATTTAATCCATCACATTGAATTCAGTTGTTCCTGGTGCATAATAAATAAAGAGCTATTGTTCTGCATACTGTACTTGTGCCTTTGTAGTAGCAGGTCTTGTGCATTTTGCACTTGAAGAGCTCCAGACCCATGATAGAGTAAATGGTGACCATAAAAAGGACCAGTAAGGTGATGTGAAAGAGCGGCAGCAAGGACTTCAGAATGGAGTTCATCACCACTTGCAAACCTGAAGGGCAAATAGAAATGCAACTTAGAATATATCACACCAACTGTCATATTGTGATGTAGACACCATGATGTGTTTATGAGGTGGTATTACACAACTTATAGGTTAATGAAAATGTCAAACTCCTCTTATGATTAATACAAATACATCATCAAAATCCAAAAGTTTTAAAGAAACCCTGCTCACAGACAGACAAGCATCAGCAAACGTATAACCTCCTTAGTGGAGCCTCAGAGTCACAGATGAGTTACTCACTGGGGACTCCAGAGACCAGTCTCAGTGGTCGAAGTACTCTGAACGCACGCAAAGCTTTCATGTCAAAGCCACCACCTTTTTCACCGACTGGAGCCTCCACTCCACTGATGTGGTTAATGGCATCCACAGCCACAGTGAAAAGCCTGGGGAGAAACAAACGCTACGTATGAGGCGTTCTCTGAATGGAACGTTTTAAAACCTGGTTTACTAAAGTCTAATTTCTCATAGTAAACTGAAAATAAGTGAGCATCTTCCCTGTCTTTCTGGCTTTTTTTGCCCATTAACATTTGCCAAAATTCTTCTGCCTATCTGCATATGCATCCATTTGCTGTAGTTGTTTACAACAACAACTTCAATGCTGAGCAGCAAGTTCTGTAAAATTAGTGAAAGTTGTGTTGATAGTGCACAAACCTTATTTTTGTAGAATGCACTACAAATATAATTGAGCACAGCAGAGGCAAAGGATAGAGAAGCAGATTGATTGTTTCATCAGTGAGAATGGAAAATTGCTAACATTCTGATTATTTACTGTGCCAACCAGCCCAAAATAATCATGTAATAAGATGATAGTTGTAAAATCATACAGCATTTCAGAATGAGGCCGTGGACTTACCCAACAGATACACAAACAAAGTCCAAAATGTTCCAGCAGTTTCTTAAATATGCGTCAGCGTGGAATAGAAATCCATAGGCAACAATCTTCAGGAAACACTCGATAGAGAAGATGAGGAGGAAGATGTACTCCAGGCTTTCCTGAAAAACAGCGTTGTAATCCATGTTACATTATAAATACTTACTATTCCATAGACTGCATCTAATTGACCAAGATGGACAAGATCAGACATTAACATATTCGAGGGACAACTCAGTTTGAACGGTCTGGAGATAAAGAATGAGAGTAAAGGTTGTGATGGTTAGGTCTCGTACGGAGGAGGGACTGTGATTATATTGGACACAGGATGTTGAAGATGGAGCTGCCGGGCAGGAGGAAAAGGGGAAGACAGCAGAGAAGCTTCATGGATGTTTTGAAGGAGGACATGTGGACAAGAGGACAGTTGGTGTAAGTTTTATGTTTCACGTCACAGTCTTTTCTGTGACTGTCACTTTCAAACTCACACCGCGCTGCAGAGTTTAATGGCCTCTCGCATTTCACCAGGAGAATGCAGAGAATGTCTATTTTAACATCCCACTGACAATGTCCTTCCTCAGTGCCTGCGTGATAATGCCTTTGAATCATTACCACTGGTTGTAAATAGATTAATGCAATGTAAAAATAACGATGATGAAAGAAGACAACAACCAAAACTAAATACGAATCAAATTAATGAAATTAAAAGTTAAAATAGACCCTTTTTTTTCTAACCAAAGAATTTTTTTGGCAAAAAAAGAATGGAAACTCTTGGGTTTGTATTGTAAATTATTAAAATGAACATTCAAGAACGCAACTGTTGTGTTTTGTTGTTCTCACATACAAGCAGGATTTATTCATTGTCTAGATTTCGTGTGTATTCACGAGATACATTCATATTCTAATAGTATAAATCCATACTGGAGAAACAGTCTGAGTTTTTCTCCTCAATGGTAACAACTCTCATTGTGATGTCATGATGAAATTTTAAATTTGGAAGCAGTGGAAAACTTTTAACAGGATAAACCATAAGAAAGTGAGCTAGTTATGTCTGTCGCTTTGAAGCTGTAAATAGATTAACTGTTCGAGGTACAGTTTAAAACTCACTGGTCATGCTATTTTGCTCATGTCTGACCTGCTTGCACAAAATGTGGCAGTGGTTTGTTTGGGTTGTATCCTAAAAACTGGTGAGATTAAGTTTTTATGTTTATATTAAGGAGTGTAAAACACAATAGGATGCATATAAAATTGACCAATTTAAATAATGAAAGACACTATTTGTTGCTGCACAATAGTAGCAGTATAAGAGGGCATATCTTACATGTGACAACAGCAAGATGTTGTGATTGTTATTTTCCACATACATTACATTAAGAGGTAGAGCTCAGCTACAGCATCAGGTCAGATGTAGAGCATTGCTTCACTGAAATAAAAGTAAAATAGTTGTTTTCTTGGAAAGGATGTTGTCTTCTGGTTTGATAACATTATTGCACTATATCAAACAGCAAAACACACAGTATTAAACCTCTGTGTCTGGGTTTATTTATACCGTATATCCACAAAAAGGACACATCAGCAGCTGTGGCTGCTGATGTGTCCTTTTTTAGGATACATGTCAAGTGAGTTTTTTGCTGTTATTAACTCTAATTTTCCTTCTGTGTATCGGTTTATTTTTTTCTTCATGCCATTGCCTTTGCTCCTGCCCATGTGACTCTCTCCATCCTCTGTCCATCCTCACAAACGAGGAAGCACTTGAATTTTGTGTACAAACATTGTATCATGTCTTATGGTCTGCATATCTATCATATCATATTTTGGAGGGTTTACAATACAAATAAATGCAGAACTGTTCAGATCAGAGTTTGGATGAAGTGTTTTGTTTTTCTCGAGACTTCATGTGAGAAGACACATGAATTATATTAAATACATTAAATACTATTTCACTCAAATAATATCAAACTATGCACACGACAGAAGCATGCTGACGCACCAAGTTGCTGTTGGTGTTGTTGCTGTCTTCCTCGGGCATGGGCAAGTACACAGCCAGAGCCACACAGTTGGCAAAGATGGCCAAAAGGATGATGATCTCAAAAGGTCTGAGAGTAAGTTATAGGAAGCTTACAAGTCAAAATCACAGCGATTCACACATACAGGAGATGTTCGATGTTATGATCCACTAAAGGGTAAGATGTCTATAATTTGTTGAGATTTTTAATCCATAATTGTTTATCTGTGACCAATAAACTCAAGGTTTGATGTAACTCTGTTCATTTGAAGCATTTGAAGTGAGGACCCTCAAAGCATTCCATACCACACTTAAAGGGATACTTCACCGATTTGAATGTGGCTTTGTATTGCTACAATAGCAGTAGTATTTTTTAGAAAATGTGCTTCCCTCCCTCAGTATTTCCCTGACTTGTAAAAAAATCAGTTTTCCCTTATCCAAATGTGCCCTACTGTGAGTCAAATGACGCGTTTTGCATCACAGTAGGGCACATTTTGAAAATGGAAAACACAACTCAGTGAAAAACTGAGGGAGGGAAGCACATTTTCTAAAAAATACTACTGCTATTCTAGCAATACAAAGCCACATTCAAATCATTGAAGTATCCCTTTAACCATCACAACTTAATGCCTAACCCTTATGCTAACCCCTAACTTAAACCCACTCTAACCCTAACAGTAAAACAGGGTCTTGACCCCCAAAAAGGTCCAGCCAAAATGTCCTCACTTTCCCAAAATGTCCTCACAAAGCTACAAATTAAAAAAAAAAACACACTGTGCTGCAACAATCACAGGACATCTTCTCCTTTTTTTATCCATCTGCCTGTGACCCTTTACTAAAGCAGGATACTTCCACTCCACAATACTGATGCACGCCTTGCGGAAAGGATTTTTCAGTGACAAGAAAAGGAGAGAGCGTGCAGGTCTTGGGTTGCCCCCCGTCGCCATCAACTTCTTTAGCTTCTCCTTTTGTTTTCTCTTCAGCGTTTCCTCATCCATGATGTAGGACGACAACGGGGGACTGCTGCTGTCTGCCATTTCCGCTTCAAGAAACGATTGTGCCTCGAAGTTCTCCTCGAAGTGGTGGTATTCCAGAAATCTGTTGACAAACAAGGGTACTGCTTTCAGGTTGGTGTCTTTTTGGTCATTTTAACCCTTCTCAACTTGTCCAAGTCATCTCCTGCACTCTGTTTCTCAGTTCGACTGAGCTACTTCTGTCCCCGTATGTGGAATGACAGCTGTCCCCTCGACTTGTACAGGATTGGTTTACAGAGCAGCTGCTTGGACAAGAGAATAAATATAGACAATGAGCATGGTTGTCAAAGCACGGTGTGACAAAAGAAGATGTTCACACTTATAGTATAGGTGTTTGATAAGAAATAGAAGTGATTGAGTGTATCCAAAACTTATTGGGGGGAAAGCACAGGCCATGAAAGATGTTACAAAATAGGTGATGGAACACAAAAGCATTCCACCATTTCCCTAGGGCATGTTAACAACACAGTTTCAAAATATTTTGACAACTGTCAATGCTTAAGAGCAATCACATTCATAAGCTATGACACCCAACAGCCCAATCAAATCAATTTTATCTATAAAGCACATTTAAGAAGGATCAAGATCAAGAAGTGGCCGGAAAAAATTTCTACAAAGGTGTCTGGACTCCTGAGAGGGTGGACATACGAGAGGGGCTCGGTGTCGAGCTGCTGCTCCAGACATCGAGTCAGGATGCCTTCTGGATGTCTGCATGGGGAGGTGTGTTGGTCATACCCAACCAGAAGGAGACCCAGAACACGCTGGAGAGATGATATCTCTCAGCTGGCCTGGGAATGCATTGGTGTCCCACCAGGAGAGCTGGTTGAGGTGGCTGGGGAGAAGAGTGTCTGGGGCCTCGCTGCTGAGACTGCTTTTCCCGCAACCCGGACCTAGATGTGCGGTAGAAACGAGGACAGTAAAACATTTAAAAAAAATTATATATATATATATATATATATAAAAGCAATACAACATCAATAACATAAAACAACAACCAACAACTTAAAAGTGACACCTCACACAATGTTCAAAACCAAGAAACAGAGGTGCATTCTAGGAAGGGATTTAAAAACAGGCCAAGCCAACTGAGTTCATGGGGCAATCAGGAGCAGCTGATCAGCTGACCTGAGAGCCCACAATGAAACATGGATGAAGCTGGTCAGAGTGAAGGTATGGTTTAAGTAACTTTTGGTATGAGGTCAGAATTGGGGGAAATTCTCTACGGAGAGCTACCCCTACAATTGTGGAATAAATATTTTTATTTTAACTACACTGTCCAGGGTGCACCCCGCCTCTCGCCCTATGTCAGCTGAGATTGGCACAGCACTCCCGCGACACTCATGTGGAGGATAAAGCGATAGAAGGTGGATGGAAGGATATTTTTACAACACCACTGTAAATATCCATCCATCCATTCTCTAATGCTTTATCCTCACTGTTGTAAAAACTGACTCTGCAATGTGTGTTTCTCGCAAGACCCAAGACTTTGTGAGACCTCCTGATTCTGAGGACTCCGGGTGTTGGCCGCCCTGATCTTGCAAGGCTGCTTTTCCACTAACAAACAGTAGAGGGAGTGGAGACAACCCTGCAACATCTCCTCTCAACAAGACATGCAACCAAGACAGTGACTCTGAAGCTGTTAAATTAGCATACATCCTGCATAGTTATGCTTTAAAAGCCAAGCAGCAGGATTTTTAAATAACTGCAAGCAGGGAAGCCTAACTAGCGCCTCAATAAAACACTTATGAGGATTCTGTTTCTCTTTTGTTGTTGTTGTTGTTGTTTCTTTCTCCCTGATTCATTTTGTACGGCGTGTGTGGCAGGGGGCTGGCTGTAGTGATGTCAGCTGCCAAGTCACACCTGGTTGTCATTACTCACCACCTCCATATAAACGCCTGGTCATCACCTGATCACTCCGCAAGATAATTGTGCATCCTATAGGAGTTTGACTCCTCTAGGAATATACTATAATACAGGACCTTAACCTAGACTGTTTTCTGACAGCTCTGATAAATTAAAACCAAAATGCGTGGAACTTGTTCTCGTTATAAATAAATGCACCAGACCACATTCTTGAAATCCTCTCAACTCTACGTTTATAGATCAAATGTATGTCTTTTAGATCATAGTTTACAACAGTTTTATTGTATAAAAACTCTATTAGCAAAACAGAAATACTCAACAACTCAACGACTTATGACAAAGCAAATACTGCCATCTGCTGGTTCCCCTAAAATCTGAATCATACTCAACAAATACACTGTTTCTTAAAATTGTAATTAAAATTTAAAAATCGTACATACTTTTATTTAGTCAAATTATGATTATTGCAACAATCTTTTTAGGAGTAACCTAACGTGCATCAACCAAAAAACTATAATTGACAACAAACTATCTACAACCAGTAGATGTGATCACATCACAAATTAAGTCACTTTTTTTTTTTATATGAATTTTCCTCAGGCAGAATCCTTTTATCTGTCCCATGAATAATCAGGTCCACTCATTTTTGAATCCCTTCTTATTTTTATTGGACTCTTTCAGTTTGAAATTTAATTTATATTGATTTGAATTGGATTTAAATTTGACTTGAAACTTTGATTTGTACAACAATGACTTTTCATTTCTGTCAATGACCAGACGTCATTGTTTATATTTAACGTTAGCACCACCTGGTGGTCTAAATGCAACAGATTGTTGTGGCTGTGGGTCATTCACACATCATCACACTAATTTGCCTAATATCCCCTGAGGGTTTACCCACGACCAGACAATCGTCTACTGGAGTGTTTTAGTTTCTTAAAAGAAGACTTTTAGAGGACATGTCAAGTGTGAACTGGTGAACAAATTAGATTTTGAATGAAAGAAAAACATATGAGTTTATGCTGTTTGTTGAACATGTGGTTTGCATCAGTCGGAGTTGTCATTGTGCATTACATGATGGCTTGTGTTTGAAGTCTTCGAGCTCATTTAGTGAACAACATGTGCGTTGCAATTAGCACAGGATGATATTGTTGTACACTCAGCAAATTAGGACTTCAGATTGTTGGGTGGTGAAATTACTAAACCGTGCATACTAAGAAAGAATAATCAGTTGTATTGTTGTCTGATTAGAAAGTGAAATGGCAGTAGACTGAGTTTACTTCACCTCATATGACCGCCCCTGACTGCTGAATTCAAGTGTGATAGGGAAGGCACGAGCTTCAGTGCTGAGGGGCCATTGTGGGGGGAGGAAGAGGCTGTTCATATGCAATGTCTGGGGTTTTTTTCCAACTGAATTTTTTTGTCTGCTTCTTGGGACAGTGAAGATGGAGCGATAGTTTCACGGTAGATGCTTTGACTTACGATACTTGGGTTTTTGCAATTTTTTGTGGTGAATGGGTTCACTGAACAACTGAACAGTATCTCCCATGCGTGTTTTGCACGTGTTTTACATGTAAACGACCCCTAATCCGGCCCTGATTCTGCCTGTGATTTATGCGATAGTAAAAACTCTCTCACACACACTACCTGTTCAAATGTAAGGGTCGGGCCAACCCCAATCCTCAGTCTTGAAATAGACCCTGTTGGTCTGTGAACTGCAGCTGTCTGTGTGCGTCTACCATAGTTCAGCCTATGAGCCTTTAAAGGCCAGTGTTGATATTTTTAGACTGAAGTTGCTGATGTTGAGTTTTTTATACAGTATCTTACACAGAGTCTAATTTCCCTTCTTAAACCCTGTCGGTCATGTCTATTGGTTTTTTATTTATTCATTTTAGCGTTGTGACTGGTTTTATTCTGATTATCAGAACAGTGTGATATCCACAGTGTGCCAGTAAGTAAATGAACAGATTTACGATCTCTTACTATAGCATTAGCCTGGGTTGCCAACACACCTGTTAGATCCCTGAGCTACTTTTTTTCCTCCAAACTCCCCTGTCATCTTCACCAGTCCACTCCTCCCCCTCTCACTTGCCCTCCCTCCCTTCCTTCATGTCTTCTGTCTAGTCACTTTACCTCAGATCCTTTGTCCTCATCACTTCTGTCCCCACATCTTGTCTTTTTCTGCGTCCTGACTGTTTGTGCTATAATTACACCGCACAGACTTTCTGTTTTCTGAATTTTCCAGCCAGCCGGTTTTTTTTTCTCACCATGGCTGACAAAGGTCATACGCAGGCGAGAAGAAAAGAGAAAAAAGACCCAGAAGCGGCTGAAAAGACCAAGGGCGTAAAGGAGGATGAATCGGAAAAGACAGAAAAAAATGGAGACATTCCTGCAGCTGAGGCATCAGCCAATGGTGCTGCAGCGGCTAATGGTGAAAATGGAGAGTTTAAGGTAGAACCAATGGAATTACCGCCATTCGAAATCATCAAAGGGTAAGTCCAGTTCAAAACAATGTCGTAAACCCAGGGTTATTGACTTATTGACAGATTTAGGTGAAGCCCAACTTCCTTTGACCTTTGAAATATTATTTACCTCCTGTAACGTGTACTGATGTTGAATCTCATTGTTAAATGTAATTCAAAACTATAACCTTCCGTCTGCACTCATAGTGTCTTTTTTCAGCTTAATTAGAACTACAAATTGTATACAGTACAGGTCATGCAGACCCACTATTTTCACTGCATATACAGAATCTTCCTGTCGTCTGATTGAAATAGGGTCCAGCTCCCCAGCTCCTATTTTTGGCTTTGCACAATGTCAGAATGTGAAGAACTGTTCCTTGTTTCTCTTCTGTTTTCCTCAGGGACCGAATTGATCCTTTTGCGTTTAAGTTCCAATTCAAGAATGTGGAATACTCCTCGGGTCGCAATAAGACCTTCCTGTGTTACCTGGTAGATACAGGGAACGCAGCTGAGGGACTTCTGAGGGGCTGTCTGGAGGATGAGCATGCTGGCGCTCATGCTGAGGAGGCCTTCTTCACACAGTGCCTGCCAGAATACGACCCTGCACTTAAATACACAATTACCTGGTACATATATTTCTCTTTACTTGTCAGATGTGTCAGCTATGTGGTTAGGATTAGACCTGCATGCAGCTTTAATCAAAATGAGTGACTCTCTATGTCCACCTGAAACTCATGTGTCCAAAAATCATGATACATGCATATTATATTGTTTGGTTGTAGTGCATGTATTACTGACAGATAAAGTTAAATGTTTAACTATCTGAAACAATTAATACATCAAAAAAAAAAGGTTTGGTCATGTGTTTGAAATGATAAAATTTTCATTTAATTTAGATCAATTTAAATGATCTGATGTAATACAATTTTCTGACCAATGTTGCCACTGGAGGGCAGTATGGTACAGTGATATCGTGTCAGTTATCTGCAAATTGAATAATCGGTTACTGGTTGTTTAAATGGATATGAAAGATGTGCGTGACAAAAAAAAACAAGTTGCGCATACAGTAGATGTACTCTATGAATGTGTGAGTGAATGGGTGAAAAACAGCAAAGGACAAGATATCCATATGTAATGTATTAAAAAGAGAGTTAATCTCCTAAATAAAATGAGTCTTATATATTTCTCACTCACTAGCAATTTAGCACAAAGTTGTATTCTCACTTTTGGTCGAAAATCTATTGTCCAATGTTCAAAATGTGACAATTAATTAAATGTGTAGTATTTAATTGTCCTTTCTTCCTTATGATACTTCCCTCTCAGGTATGTGTCTTCTAGTCCATGCTCCACTTGTGCAGGAAAGATCGCTGAGGCACTGAAGGCCAGGAAAAACATCAAGCTGAGCATTTTTGCATCACGGCTGTTTGAGTGGGAGGAGGAAGAGATTCAAGCGGGGCTGAAGGCCCTGCATGATGCTGGCTGTAAACTGAGGATCATGAAGCCTCTGGACTTCTCCTACATCTGGGATACATTTGTGGAAAACGAAGAAGAAGCGCTGAACCTGTGGGAGGACTGTAAAGAAAATTATGAATATTATCATGAAAAGCTGGCTGACATTCTGCCGTGAACAAAGTGAGTGTTAAGGACAGCCTTTGTGTCCTGAGAGAGGTGTATGGTTTTGTGTAATTTCCATCGCCATTTTTTGAAGCTTGTGCCCTAAATAACATACTGATCACAAAAATGTCATGGGAGAGTAAAAAAATATTAAAGTCGGGGTGCAGCACATGCCCGACACCCCTTTAGTCTCTGTTCTGAGGGATATGAGTGATCTGACATCACCTTGTAATGAACATCTGTTTAAAACTAATGATAAAATTGAATTTTTGAAAGAAAATTGTAATTGCAAAATGGTGCCATGCATATATAAGGTGGGGTTTGTACGAGATTATAATTCATGGAATTAATCTAGAACATTTCCTCTTTTAACAAAAATGATGAATTGTGTTCAGATTTAAATGTCATTGATTGGGATAGTGAAGTGTCATGAATTGTGAACATAAACCGTCAACTCTAAAATCACTCTGTCTCACCATCTGTCTCTCCTCTGTCTGTGTTGACATAGATCCAGTATGAAATGGATCCAGTGTGGGTTTCCCCATCAACAGTATGAGTTGCCCCGTCTACCGTCACCATTACTGCTTTGTTGTTGCCGTTCCTATGGTGCTAAATTCTAAAAGTTCTCTTCTACCCTCACACCCTTTCCTTGTAGAAGTGTGCAATAATGCTGTCGTCAAGCTTTTGTGTTCACACAACATCTGACCGGTCCTAACACCTGGTTCACACTTCAGACATTAGTGCTTAAATCTACATGTTTCGGAGTATTAAGTGCAAAGCCTTAAGCCACTTAAGTTTGTAACTGTATTTTCCACTCTGATGTGTGTGTGTAAGTGAGCGAGAGAGAGAGAGAGAGGGAGAGAGACACTGATGAGCATTGTGAGAAAGTGGTGATGAATGAGTGCGTGTCAGCTTTTCGAACGAAAAACTGAACCCGAACTGCCTAAGTCGTTCATATCTTTTGTTAAATGACCAGATTAAGTCACGTACAATGAACACGTGTGATGGTGCGTCTGCATAGAAAGCGTTCCAGATGTTTTTGTTTTGTTTTGGGGTTTTTTTAGTCAAAAAAAAAAGACGCAACACATGAAACGGATCTCATTTTCTTGTAGAACTGAATCTGCTGCTGCTTCTGCTGCCTTAAATGTTTAAACACTTTTTTGTCGATCACAAACCTGTCTGTTCTGTTTTTTTTTCTAGTTCTTTGAGTAATAAACAGATTCAGTAGTCGTTGTTGTTGTTGTTGTTGTTGTTATTTCACTTGACACGCCACAACACATGACTTAAGCCTTCATGCACGCAGTTACACCTTAAACCAGACAATCTTGTGCGATAATAATGTCTCATCCTGATTGAATCATTCTTAAACCTGTCATTCGGTGTGGTGACCTGGTTTCTTTTGGCACACAATGTTGTTGAACCTAGACCTGACCAACTGACACAAAACCCACATCATCAAAGTGCCCTGACAGACTTCTAAGTAAGTAAGTAAGTATCCAGACAAGCCTTCAGTAAACACATAGCTCAATGATAACTGCTCTGTTAATCTCTTAAGATTGTGATTTTAAAACTGCCACATCCAATTTCTCACACCACCTATGCAGTAGCAAAGCCTCATGTCACTGAATGTCGAAAAAAAGTTAAAAAACAAGTATAGGTTTTTGTTTTGGGGGGCTCTTCTGTGACAGGCGAGTGATTCAGATCAGCTCATTAACACGACACTCTTAGAAATAAGGGTTCCAAAAGGGTCCTTCTACAGGAGCTGAGGTTCTACCTGGAACCATTTGCTTATGAAACACCCTTTCCCGAAGAAAGGGTTTTTCAAGGGTTCTTGGTAACACTAATGGTTCCAGTAAGAACCATTTTGATCCAGAGAACCCTTTAAAACCCCTTTCCTGAATAAAGGGTTTTAAAAGGTGGAACGGTGGAACCTTTATAAAAAGGAGCCAAAAAGGGTTCTCCTATGAGGACAAACAGAACCTTATGGTTCAAGTGTACGAGTGTATCCCTGTGGTGACATTGCATTGATATGATGCGACAGACAAACATGCATATAAATAACAACACTAAAAAATGGACACATAACTACCTTGCTGATCGGCAACAGATCTATTTGTCAACATTCATGGAGTCACCTGTTACTTGTACTTACACTGGACTACCACAAGGCTGTGTCCTCCTGCCTTTGCTGCTCATCCTCTATGCAAAATGCCTGTGTATCAGTCATGACTCCTGTACAGTGGTATATACTGTATGATGATATGTGGCTCTGCTAAGCCTTTTAAACAATGAGATCAATGACAGAGTAGAAATCAATCATTTCTGTAAGAGGCATTTAAGCAATGGACGGATTTTAAACACAAAATAAAGCAAAATAAAGAACTTAATTGTAAGTAACTCATTAACCACATTTTTAGGAACGCCACACTTGATAAGTTAGATAAGATAAGATAGTTAGAGTGGATTAAACTAGGTGAACAGACAAGTTTATAGGAATCCTGTCAATGTAATGCTGAGCCGAGTCAGTGGCGGAAGAACTCTACTCCGATGTAAGTCTGATAATTCAACACTGTTTTGATTCCCAAAGTATGGGGAAGTTTGCACTCAAAACTACGTGAAAAACAAAAAAACAAGGCACAGTTCAGTCTAGTTAAATGCTTCTTAATCATGTCCATTTGGTTCTTTCCAAAATGGATGCATAATCAAATCAAAAGTATAAAGTTCCTTGCCATCAAAGTCAATCTTCAGCTCCCAGAAAACTACTGTAAAACTACTGAGACTCAGATTAATGATCTCATGTCATTAAAGTTCCAATTTCCTTGTTTTGGTGTCGTATTTTACACAAAGTATAATTGAATTGATTTAAGAGTGTAAAAACATCCAACATCAACACATATTTTATTATATGTTCTATATTTGCAAGAGTGAAATAGGACAGTACTGCACTGAAGGAATGATCAGCCGCTCTTAAAACTCAGTCCATCATGGTAACAGACACCTGCTGCACATAAAACAGCTCTCATCACTTCATATTTTTAAATGTGCCTTTAAAACATCTTTTATTTCTCTCTCTTTGGTATTCAACTGTGAGTTATGCTATGGTTTGTTCCCCATTTGGTGTTAATATTTGTAAATGTCAGCTTCATTACTCAACAAGGTTATTTTTAGATGTGCTTTGGGCAGTTGCCAGAGTTTTCTTAGACTTTTGTTCTTTAGTCTTTAGTCTGCTTTTAACCAAGGTTTTGTATTTAAATGTTTGCGTAAAGCACCTCGAATCTACCTTTGTGTATGAAAAGTCCTGTGATGACACGTCTGGTGTCACTATGTCGGAGAGTCCCTTTCTCGTGATGTCATCCTGAGGGCGTGTCTAACCTATGCTCCCCCTGACAGGTAACCAATAGATGGAGATGGCTTCATTGGCATTGTCATGAAAAAACAATGGGGTTTGGTTATTTTGTGTTGCATTATTTCTTTTGTTTTGCACAATGTGTGTACAAATTCCTCAGTGATTTAAGTTGATCATTTAATGGTTTAACTTGGTTGAACGAACGTGCCGCGGTCTCCCTCCAGAGCTGCTTCATGACAAACTGTAGAGTTGGACCTTTTGACATTCGTTGAAAAGACACAACATTTCCACACACAATCGGGTGTCACCTTCCAAGAGTTCGGTCTCAGTTTTCATACCCGGGACTGTGGTGATGCTGAGTGCTTTCAGGTTGCATAATGACAAACAACCCTATCATTCTCCTATTCCTTCAGACAGTGTGGGAACTAAGGGGAGGACAGATGAGACTAATTGTCAAAATCTTAACATGCTGCCAGGAAATAAACACACACAGCAACAATAGAGCAACACCAGCGATAATCAGGTGCTTTCCTTACAAAGGAGGGCACACAGCTTTGGGAATTCATTATGTAATTCACTCAGCTATGAGGAAAACCATGTGAGAGTAAGAGATTATCAAGACCATTATTCCTCATGGAGACATAAAAACCTAGTCCAGAATAGAACAAAATTTCTGAATATTCGGTGCCAAATTCCTTCGTGCATTGCCAGTTGTGCATCATACTTAAATTAAAATATGTTCATGTTGTTTGTGTGAAATAAAGAGGCGCGACAACATGTGAGCGGTAAACTGGGCTTGTCCCACTGCTGTTCACATCCAGTAAACTTCACCGACAAAAGAATCATGCTCAACTGGTTCCTCTCAGTGAAATGGATGCCAACATTGCGATCACCAAAATAAAATAAAAATAAATAAATAAAAAATAAAAAATAAAAAATAAAAAATAAAAAATAAAAAATAAAAAATAAAAAATAAAAAATAAAATAGAATTGAATTAAATTAAATATGCTTTTTCTGAATTGAGATAAGCTTTCATTCCCTCTCAAAAGCTTTATGCTGCTTGTGCAGTTTCATCCAGATTTCCATATTTGTATTGCGCCAAATCACAACATACATTATCTCAAGGCACTGTACATAAGGCCAAAACCTTTACAATACAATGAGCAAGCACTCGGCATCAATGGAGAGAGAAAAAACTAGATTTTAACAGGAAGAAATCTCAAAATGTGCAGCAATCGGCCTAAAGGTATAAGGTTGTTATAAAGATATTCAAATACTCTTATTTGGTCTTGATGCTCAGTCTGTTCTCGAGCGTGCAGGGACCGACTACACTGCAAAACACCGTCTGCACCTTAGTCATACTGCTGCACTTATTTGGGAAAATAGGATTGGTTCAATTTTGGTGATGGGTTAGGTTTTCAACGACTTCATTGCTTGCTGTAGTTCAACCAGTTGGTGATTGCTTTGTTTAGAAGAGGGGATTTCATTCAAAATATTGATACAAATTCACTAAAATTATACAAAAGGGCAGGTTTCCAAAGAGCCGCAGTGTAATCAACACTAGGTTTTGAAATGTAAAATTATCTTTCTTTTTTTTTTTTGCAAATACCTTGTGAATGAGCCGCTTTGTTAAATAAGTTTGTTTATCAGTGTGTTATCAGCAGACTGAGGCAGCTCAGGAGACAGAAGCCAGCTCACATTGAATGATCATGGAAGGCCAGATGTCTGGATCGTCTTAACAAAGTTCTAACTAAATTAGAAACGTCCAGTGTCTAAAATCTATAACAAAGTAAAACTGGATTGAGCTAAACTTGTGGGACCCGTTTGCTTTCATTCAGTATTAAGTTGCTGTGTATTTAGTCAAGTTCAGTTCAGTAAGCTGACACTTCAGTCACTGCTGTCACGTGTGTATTCATAAAGAGCCCCATTGTGTTTAAGTGACTGGTTCAGTTGCTTTATCAGTGACATATCATCGTGTTATCATCACACCTAATTACATTAGAAGAAGTCCTGCTTGTTTTACGCTGTAAATCAGAAGTGTCAAGATGAAATGAATGGCATTTAAAAACATAGTTGAGTAAATATGTAATATTGTGAATGGTGAACTATGCATATATACATTACATTTACACAAGGTGTATTCTGCCTCTTCTAACAATAATAATTTCCAGCAGGCTGCACACTGAGTGGTGCATTACCCTTAGACACATAGTCTGGCTAAATTACGTGATGACAACCATTACACAACTAAAGACACTTACTATAAGCATGAAAACACAACAGAGTTGTATTCTGTTCCCATGCCTCCTCCGTATCTGACTCAGCATTGCAGTATCTTACATCACGGCTGTTGCTACCTGGAGGGACGTTCATTACGTCCTCACTTAGACACAGCTTCTCTACGCCATCAGATAATATTGAAAAGTTACTTTAACATTTGAATGAGTCATGATGGAAAGACAATATTGGCTTTATATTTAACATATGTGATTATAAATTCTCTGCAGCTGTACTCTGTCTATTATTGTTTACTTATACTTACTTATATATGTATTCTTTCTTATATTATATTATATTTGCATGCTTTGGGTATTACATTTGTTTTTTTCTGTTTGTTTTGTAACTTGTACTTGAGCTCAAGTGTCTTGCATTCTTTAGTTCTGCAGTTGAACCTGGGCCAGATTATTCTGATCTGATGATTGACATTTAATTATATAAAGAGCAGACCTGGCATGTTGCTCTCTCTTCATCTCTCTCTCTCTCTGTGTTGCTCCACGTGCCCGTTTCCACACTCATCTCCAGGCAAATGTCTTATTTTGAGTTCAAATAAACGACTTGAATCATCATAAACTGACCATCGTTTGTGCCATCTAGCCAAATGCCACTTTGTCCTTTGATTAATTCAAAGCAAAGTTAATCACATTAATTATTGCCGGGGTTAGGGTTAGTCTGTAATGATGGCAGTGCGACATAATGACGTCTAAAGCAGCAACTTCTTAATTGCTTGAATGAATCGCTCTCCAATCAAGTGATTCAATAATATCTTTGAACGTTCCCTATCACACAACATCACCCCCTGCTATAGTTACACAAGCACATATCACACACATCCATCAATCTGTATTTGTAAATAGAACATAATATGCAGTCTTAGTGTGTGTGTTTGCATCAAAAGGGGTGAAGCAAAGATGGTTCAGTACAAAAGCTCTTTTCTAACTAAAGTAGTTTCTCCAACAATGTTCACTGAGGTGTGTGTGTGTGTGTGTGTGTGTGTGTGTGTGTGCATGTGGGTGTGTAATTAAAAGCCTCCTGTTCACCAAGAGCCTGCCAAAGTTGACTGCAGCCTTGTACTTTACCAGGAGAGGTCACTCTATCTGAAGCTTTGAGTAATTAACCCTTTTTTCTAAAAATCAATTGGCTCAAGTGGTTCACAAAAGCTTCATTTGCCCATCACCACCAGTCTGACAACAACCTGTGACTCTATAATCCTACACGCCTGCATTTAGTGTAAGTTTTGCTCAGTCAGACAGCAAAATAAGGTTTTTTTGGATTACCTTGGCATGTTTCGGACCACTTCCTGTGTGTGGTCTTCCTCAGGTCAGGTCACGTGATGTTACATGTGACATATTGGCCTCCTGTTTTATGCAGACACCAGGGGGTAACTACGCCCCCTGCTGTCTGCACCCCCCAGCATCCCATGAAACAATGTCAAGGTAATCGAGAAAAAAAAAAATGTTTTTCTGTCTGAACGAAATTTAAATCTCAATCATTTCTACCAAGAAGACTGTATGAACCTTTTTGGACAATACACCTAAATTATAAATGCATTACCAGACATGAGAGAGATGGCCTGAAGTGATGGTCCTGGTGGAGTCCACCTGGATTCAACACGAGGTTCGTGCTCCAACAACCACTCTGAGGAAGTCCAAACATTCGGTTCTGCTATAAATGACTTGTATGTCATTGCTGAATTATATTCATGAATGCAATGATGAAATAATTAATTCATAATTAAATGATCCAGTTACCCACTCTGTTTTCTACCACCATCACCTACAAAAGTGCATTCATTGTCTCATCACCATCTGTCAATGTTGAACGCCAAGTCAGCATTTCTAACTATAGTTGTCCTGTTTTCTGAGTTCTAATTTCTGAATGAATTTTTATTTTTTATTTTTTTTAAATCTCTGTAATCGCGCTATCATGACTTCAGTTCAATTAAGTTTTGTTTGTCAAGTCCCAAATGACAACATGATTTATTTCAAGGCACTTAACATAGTAAAGAAAGCAAACAGTGGAGAGACAAAACAAATAAAATATTTCAGGCTGGCTTTAACGCTCCCGGGTGAAACCAACAAAATATTATGATCAGATGGCACATCAAATTTCACACACTTTATCGTCACCGTGTGCGTGCAGATTTCCACCCAAAGACGCTCGTCTAAACACAAAATAAAAAGTGGGAATGCAACGCCACTTTTGCGGTTTGTGTTCAGATCGTTGTCGTGTAAAGCTATAGCCTAATACATGTTTCATACGACATGACAAATGGTCACTAACTGGAGCTGTCTTGGCACGACATCAGTCACGGTCATCCAACCCAATCCAAATAACATATATCAGACGTACAGTATCTAAAGTCAGCAGCAACATTTACTGTTTTCAGTAAAGGCTGTAAAAACCTAGCAGTAAATATTTCCTGGCAGGAGACAGTAGCGTCATAGCCAAGGAGCAGTCTCTATCTTAACACACAATGTGTTATCAGTGTCAAGAGATACTCACACATGATACTGACGGGAAATGAAGGGTGGGATCATAGATATTGGATAGCGGCACCAGTTTGTGATTACATCCACTTTTAGCTTTTTCTTCTAAAGCTTAAACTTTTTGTTTCTAGTTGTTTTACAAGCACATTTTTAGAGTAGGAACCTTTAGACTTTAAATGTTAAAACAGTCAAGCAATTTTAGTTGGGCAATGCCATACTGCCTGATGAACTATTCAGCTTAATTCACTACAGTACATGAGCGCATACTTTTTCTACTCTGCAAAGGTCAGGTGGCGTTAATTTAATGCAACCTTCAAGGATCATTAATCCTGTGTCTGGGAGGCTGACACAAAGAACGTGGGCACAAATCTATTTTATGGAGCTCTGCAAAGCAAAACATTGGCCACCATGTAGTATTTATTAACATGTGATTCATGCAACTATTTTTTATTTACAAGAGTTTTTGAAGGTACACTCTTAGAAATAAAAGTGCTAAGTAGAACCATATAAGGTTCTTCGGCTTGTCCTCATAGGAGAACCCTTTTTGGTTCCAGGTACCAGGTTCCAGGAAAGGGGTTCTAAACGGTTCTCTGGATCAAAATGGTTCTTACTGGAACTAAGTTACTAAGAACCCTTGAAAAACCCTTTAGTTTTTCAGAAGCATGTGGTTCCAGGTAGAACCTCAGCCCTTGTAGAAGGACACTTTTGGAACCCTTATTTCTAAGAGTGTATAGTGGGCAGCATTGTTTTGGGCATCATCAATCAATAATCACACAGAAACTCTGAATGATGTAAATCAAGAGATCTGAGTGGGCTTTGTTTACAGGCTTTACTAATACTGGGCCATTGTAGGAGTAAATGACCAATCACAGGACAGTTCTGCGAAAGTGTTCTCTGAGCTTAAGTTTCCTTCGCTCAGACAGAAAAAGTAAGGTACCTTGACATGTTTCGACCACTTCCTGCTGTCGTTGTCCTCAGATCAGGTCATGTAATGTTAGATGTTAGACGTGGCTTGCTTCCGGTTTTATACAGGTTTGTCTTGTTGGGGACAGCATCCCAGGTGACGTTTGATAGGATGTGAAGGTCCCTCATCCCGTGTGGATGGTTCTCGGGGCGCGTTCCCAGATCTTGATCCAGCGGTGGTGTTTGTTGCTTTCAGAGCAGAAGAAAGACACGTTGCATGTAACATCCCGTGACCAACAAGACAGACAGTATAAACTTTTTTTTGAATTGAAAGTGTATGCTACTTAACTGTTTCACTGCAACTGTGCCGCATACTGGTTCCTTCATATGATCAAAGTTCTATGCTGGAAAATAAGAGAAAATACTTTTTAAAAAGTTGCATACTAAATGCAATAAAATAAGTCAACTAAGATAGTTTTAGAGATGGAGAGATTGCCTTGAGTCACTTGTTCATCTGGTGGGTGTAGCTCAGAGCAGAGAGCTGCAATGCCAAAATATTTGTAGTTTAACAGCATGCCCCTGTCTTACCTCCAGAGCTGTGCAGTGGTCAGTTGTATAATTAGCTGCTCCGTGCTTGTTTCCACATAACTTGAGCATTTTCATATTTTCATTCATGAATTATACCGACACAATACGGTTCGACCGAGGTCCTCAATGTGTGGAGGTTGATTAGTTTTGACTCTGATGAACCCATAATTATTCATAATGCAGCATCAGATCAGAGACATACTGTAAAAGTGTCCTGCTGCGCACTCATGGGTCAAGTCATGAGTGCGTATGGCTGTGTCTCTGTGTGTGATTTAATTTACCATAGTGGCATAGACGATGGTGTGATAGACAAACACAAGTGTTTAATCAGTAACCCTGGGGAAGGGCATAATGACTGTGTTTACCGGGTGACAATGCACTGAGATCACTCCAGAAAAACTCCACCCCATTTCTTTCCCAGCGTGTTTTTCTGGCAGTGATTGTGAAGTTTCCCGTAATCTACGTGCCACACTCACATTCTGGCCAGTGGCCAAATCTACCTGTTCGACTGGTATGTTGACCTAGAAGGAGGAGAGCAGTCACTCGCACCACAATATGTGTGTGCGTGTGTGTGTGGGAGTGCTATGATCAGCTAGATAATTAACAGGTATAACAGTGAATGCATGTTAGTTGTTTTTTTTGCAGTTTACAGAGGACTCAATTAAGTGTGATTGGTGGATGGGTTGTTAAAATATGGAGTCATCAGTTTAGAGTGAGGACATGTGAAATGTTTGCACCGATTATGTGTATCGCTGCTAACAAATAGCAACATGATTATGGTCTTTTACTCCTCAACCTGTTTGTGTGTTCATCACAAAGCATAACGTTGAGGGTTATTGTTTTAAGGTAGGGATGGATGAGTTCTTTTCAGGACGCTTTCACAATGAACTCATAAATAATCAGACTTAAATGTGTACATTTTATTGTAATTGGCAGGGGAATTACCGTGTGTTCATCTCACCTCAATGCTGCTGCTGCTGCTGCTTTACAAATCTGTTCACAGGTTCACCGTTCCTTGTTGTTATCAACATGTCATCTGCAACAAAAAAAGAATGAATTAATTAATTACTAATTATGAGACAAACACATTAAAAAGAATAGTTTTTCAGATGAACAGACAACATACAACATTTCAACAGATTACATCGACAAAAGAAATGATAGAATTATGCACAAGATAAAGTAAGTATTATAATTTTGTTTGATTTTTGGTCTAAATGTTAGGTCACTCACTCATAAATTGCCATGTGTCATTGGTTTTGTAATTTATCACCATTCTGTACATTTAAAACCTGTTTTCTGCAATAATTGTGTTCATTCAAATTAATAAGCACACTAGCGTTTCTCTGAGTTGCCTGGAGGAGGGCTTGCAGAAAACCCCCCACTCCATCTTAACTATTAACCTAAAACCTAAAATTAGCTTGAAAGCCTTATTTTTAGCCTTCCACCCCTGAGCTATATGATAAAAACCAGTTCTCCTAGTTACATATCATCCACCTGCCCCTCACCTGCCCCCTGTAGATAATGACTGCGACAGCCTGATGGAGATTTTCACACAAAGCACAAACCAAACTTTGCACATTTGCAGCACAGTTTTTTATCTTTCATAACCACACGCTGCTGGCACATCCGTAATAAAGCAGTAAACATTGCGCCCAAAACATAGTCACCTGTGTGTGTACTCCAGTGACCACTGAATAAACTTGATTGACTGATAACAAAGGTTGAGACTGGACTGTGACTGCTTGGCACAGCCAGCTCAGACCGGCCACACCAATTCTGTTTTTTTAGTGAAGAGACGAGAGTACCTTGAACTTTTTTATGATCTACTGTTTGATGATGACTGCAAAGACCTTCATTTGGCTTGAGGTGACACGAGTGTTTCAAACACTTTAAGACTTCTCTGTGAAGCCATGTCACTAGTATTGCAACAACACATCATCAGTAGGGTAAAACTAACCCGACTCACGACTAATCTAATCCCAGCTCACGTTCCCTATTAGTGGGTGAACAATCCCACGCTTGGTGAATTCTGCTTCACAATGATAGGAAGAGCCGACATCTAAGGATCAAAAAGCGACGTTGCTATGAACGCTTTGCCGCCACAAGCCAGTTATCCCTGTGGTATAACTTTTCTGACACCTCCTGCTTAAAGGATCGTGATGCCCCGCTTTCATGGTCTGTATTCCTACTGAAAATCAAAATCAATCGAGCTTTTGCACTTTTGCTCCTACTATTATTTAGGTTTGCCTCTGTGTTGAGATTGAAAACTGCTAAACGCACTTTTGGGGCAAATGAATGTGAGCTTTGGACTTGCAGAGAAACCCAATACAACTGTGAAAGTGAAGTGCATAAATACCTTACAGCTGCTGTTGCACGATTTCTCACTGCTGGAGGAGAAAGTTGCATGTGCTGGTGCGACAATCCTCTGGGAAGACAACTATAGCAAAAAGAGAAGACTGTCATGACACACAATAACCAAAGGCAGCAATGCAACAATATGGATGACAACTGCCGTAAAACACCACCAACAGCCATGCAACAACTAGATATACATAGGAATGACACATGGTGACACAGTCAGTACGTTTACATGACATTACAAAAAAAAAAACTGAACATATGAGATGTGTTGATGCCAGTCTGACTGAAATCTAATTTGTCACAAATGAACAAGCTGAAAACGTATGTGACAATAGTCCAGTGAAATGACCTTACTAAGACATTTGGAGATGAACCATAGTGTGCAGATATGTAGAAAATGTAGGTTACTTTTTTGGTACGATGAGCGACAACACCCTCTTCACTTAGGATGGAGCCACTCTCATGTTCTGTTCATTACAGATCCAGATCCAATGACAGCAAATGTGGACAGTGATGGATGTCACTGTTGCATTGATCATGATTAGATCTCCACAGACATCTCCGCATTGCTGCTTTGCTCCAGCACCATCAGATAAGCAGTGTCACTTGACTGGAGACATGGTTGTTGGTGAAACGAGAGCCAACTTTAGTGCCAACAACTGCTGCCAAACTAGAGATTATTATCTGCTGTCATCTCCAACAGGCCAGACCTGTTGTACACTCAGCTTAGGCCAGAAACCACCACCTGCCAGTGTCAGTTAGAGGAAGCAGACAGACAATGCTCAGTTATACTGCTGGGAGTCTAACAATGAAGGATTGATAGTGTGTCTACAGTCAGTGACATAATAAAGACTATTTAGAAATGATTTTGTCTATTATAATGTGCACATACACACATGGTAAGAGAGAGAGAGACAGAGAGAGGGAGAGAGTGACAGAGACCGAGAGAGAAAGCACCTGCACGGTCAAGCAGCAAGGACTGTTTTTTACTTTTACTCATGCATGTTGACTTCTATACAAAAGTGACACATTATATGGCTCATTTGAAAACTTTAATGCAATTGTTTGTTGCATAATGGTGTCAGGTGTGCAGTTCCAGGTCCCAATTGCTGGTTGAAAGGAGCCTTGTGCAGTGTGGTGTAACACAAGCTCTTTGTCAAACAATCCGAGTGGACAGGTCTTACAGGTTTTTATGGCACTCGTCTGGTGAGACCTTAACATTCAGTGTCTGGCACTGTGTGTTGGAATGGATTTTTTTTCTTATCTCTTTTCTGTGTCCGCATTTTTAGTGCAGGTAAAGCAGAACGGGGATGAGACATCACTAGAACCATACATCCATCTTCTACCACGTTATCCTCCACGCAAGGGGGTTGCTGTGCCAATCTCAGCTGACATAGAGCGGGGTACACCCTGGACAGATCGCCAGTCCATCACAGGGCCACATATAGAGACAAACATACATTCACTGTCACATTCACACCCATGGTCAATTTAGAGTGACCAATTTACCTAACAGTGTCCATTTTGGACCGTGGGAGTAAGCCGGAGAAAACCCACGCACACACAGGGAGAACATGCAAATTCTAGCCATCCATCCATTTTCTACCGCTTTATCCTCCACAGGAGGGTCACTGTTTAATGTGAGACAACATGGTCACGTTGAGGGTTAGGTAGAGCACCAACTCATGGTTAATCAATTTCTGCCAAAAGTCTGGTACCTGAAAGCATCTAAGCTTTAAGGCTCCATGTGTCAACAGAGAATCAAAAATCTGCTCCATCTCTGACTGGTGGCTTGAGCACAACATTGTCAAACAGAGTGCAAACCAAGCCTCAAGTGTTGTTGGGTTGAACAATTAAGTTTGTAAACTGAAATCACAGTTTGCACATCACCAAGATTTACTGTTATTGGTTTGCAAGGTCATGGCATCCTATCATGTGACAGAGACCATGACTTTTTGTATGTATTTATGTTTTAACATGTAACAGCTTTAGTGCTAACTGAATACGGTTGCGGTGTTACCGATGCCCAGAGAACCATTTATCTGTTTGGTGATGAAACCTCTTATTGCTTAATAAACAACTGGTTATAAAGAGCTTCCCTGAAAAAGGACGAAATACACTGCACTTTGCAGACTATTAAGATTGAAGGGGCCATTTTGAAGATATAGACGATGTCTTTGTCTGTGTAGAAGTGTATGACAAAGCAGGTGTTGTTGTGCTGTTAGAGACTGTGACTGATTCAAAACAATCAACCTTTGCCACAAATGTGTTTATGGTTATATCGCAACTAGGCCATCTTACGTGCCACGTGCCAACCCTCCTAAAACGGTAAAATCTGCATGCCAGTTCTGTTTTAGTTTTACTCACAATCCTTATCGTGGCCACAAATATACACATTTTAGTCTCTGGTGTTTCCTAATTGCTAATTACTAATTACTTAACTATAGGATAGCGTTTCATCAGGTCTGTTTCTTTTCTCTGACACAGTTTATGTGTTCATAGGGGTTGGTGATGGTGGGTGGGGTGTTTGTTTTAGACTTTATCTGCTATACAAATAATATCTGACTGATTTGATACCAGAGTAGAGCTTCAAAAGAGGCAGTTATTGTATGTCAAAATGTATTTTTTTGTTAACAAAAAGTTATTTAACAATTAACAACAGACATGATATGACAGTGAATACAAATACAATCATCAATTAACATGAAAACAATCACATAAAACAGCATGAAACTCATCTGTTGCTGATGCCTACAACGTGTTTTTGCGGGTGGTTATAACATATAAGAAGTGATATATTTACTTCTTATTCAAACATTGTGACAACACACTTTATAATAAGTGATACCAATTGACATGTAGTGCACATTGTTACTGTATTAAGCTGAAGTAACATCACATCACATTTTTGTCTCCCTGTTCTGTCTTGATTCTTCGCATTAGGTTTATTTGTTAAAAAAATAAAAATAAAAAAATAAAAAAGACTGTTCCTGACTTGATCCTGCATTCAAATCGACATAAGAATATATTTACACACAAAACTGAGGATGTCAGTTCACAGTTTCAAAAAAAAACAAAAAAACAAAGTGAACAATGTTTTCAGAGCTACAATGCTCATACAATCAAACAAATCAACAAAGAAGTGACGGATAAGAATAGGGGGTTAGCCCTGCTTCAGTAAAAGAACTGAACACCCAGGTTCATTTAGTACAGAATTGTAGTGTTTAAACAAACTCACAAAATGATGATCATTTTAGTGCTGTGTACATACTAGCTTTTCGAAATAAAAAATACAAAATAACAGTCACGACAATAATATTGGTTCATAAAACCTACTAGAGCCAAAAACAGTGGCTTACGTTTTCTGCAACACCTCCCTTCTTAAAGGAAGTTAGTGTCATAAACATCGGAGAGAGGCAAGGTTTACTTTTCAAAAGAACACCTTTTTCGTTTGACTTTTTTTGGTGACTTTCTGCCCACGTTCTGTGACTTAATGCCTCACGTCCATGCCAGACTCCTCAACCTTCCAGCCGCTAGAATTCCTCCCAAATTTGTATACAAGCCTCCTGCCATCAACTCGCTCCAGGATCTCCCTCTTATAGTAATACCTGTAGGTGGAGAAGGATCATTTAGTCCAGGATTATTACACAAACTGATCAAGTTCAGGGTTAGAGCAGTAACTAGAGGGAGAATATTGCTGATCCTATGAAAACTGTCGTGGATCTGCTGAATTAGCCAAAACAGCCAAGATGTGTAAAGCTGATGAATGAACTCACCTCATGGCACGGCTGAGTTTCTCATAGGTCATGCTGCTGTTCTTCTTCTTTTGGCCCCACATCTGAGCCACAGCCTCAGACTTGAGGAACTTAAAGACACCCTCACGGCGGTCCTCCCATTTCATCAGGCCTTGGTTCCTTTCTGGATGGATCAGAATGTCCCTGATGAACTCCCACAGGTGTGTGCCTCGAGGAACTGCCAAAAACAGTAGGGCACAGTGAGTTAAATGTGTCTTTGTTTGTGCCTGGGTGTATGATATTGAGCAGGCAAGTCAAATAAGCATCTGCAGCCTGATAAAAATGCAAAATAGATGCAAAGTATAGTTTGAAAAATGGATCTGCAGTGCTCCAGTACACATCCCTTTTGAACAGTGTTTTACATGATGCATAATACAGCATTAGAGCTTTTCCAAACATTTCCTCACCATGTTTGTTTTTCTTAGGGCTCTCGTAGACGCTGCTGTGCTCTCTGCTGCTCTTTGGAGGTCGCCCACGTGGCCGCTTCAGGCGAGTTTCTCCTTTCTCAGATTTGATTTGGTGTCCCTCTGCCAACACAATAGTTTTGTCAGGTGTTTACTTGAACTCATTAACACCGCTGGGAATGTGGAATGCAAAGCTCAAAACAAACAGTGACTATTTTTCTGTTTACTCACTGCTAATCCGTGGGTAGGAGAACTCTGGGTCCGATTCACCACTGCCAGACTCTGGGGAGCTGTGGCCTGAAAAGCCACACATGCCACCTAAACAAAAGAAAAATATGATATGTTATATAATATGTTTTTTTGTAAATGGAGGTAGGTGAGGAATGTGGTAGCAAACTAGCAAATGAAATACTGACCGATTGAGGTGGAGCTGTACTCGCTGTCAGACTGATTATCAGACAGATACTCTTCTCTGACAGGTGTCATGGACTCCATGGTCAAACTGGACAGATCAAATTCATCCCTGTAGTCAAACTCCCTCTTGTTGATAACTACGTCATCTGTTGGTGTGAAGCAGCTGTATTAGTACCAAGATTTTCCCACTTATCCATTATAAGTCAGCGTCTTTCATCGGCGTAAAAAAAATACACACCCAGGCTAACTTTAACGGTGCTGAGCAAAGGACAGTGTGTGGTTTTTAGGTTGTGCAGGAAGTTGTCCAGAAGCTGGCAGGTCTCGTTCAGCTCTGGTCCTGTCAGGGTCTGAAACTCTGGAGAGCAAAAAAAAAATAATCAGGCCACAATCTTTATTCATCCAAGTAGAAGTCTGGCATATGGAAACGGTACAAATCAACATTATTATTGTGTGATGGTGATAGATGGACATATTTCATGCAGTTTTACCATATTTGTGTTCCTGCAGACTGTTGTAAAGGTGTGGTCCAAGCTGTGGGCCAAAGATCCCAATCATCTGGTCCTGGTTCAACTGGCAAAGAGAAGGTCCGTCCATGGTACAGCAGTCCAGACTGAGGGTGCTTGCATCAAACTTGGTACTCTCTACATGGTCGCCGATCCACTCCAGAACACTGTCAGGTGACCAGTAGACCGGGCTGACGTGCTTGTACCACTGACCTGCAAAAAAAAAGGATGGAGGAATTGGAACAATTCCTGTGCGTGCACTTTAATGCACATAAACATTAAAAAATGAATACAGATTTAGAAATGATACATTTTCAAATAAAATCTTAATTTTGGGACCAATTCATTAATACATCAACCTGCCAGATCCACCTAAATTAACCTCAAATTCAGCAATCTGGATCATTGATTGATACCACTCTGTGTCATCATCCTGGTCTGTATTTGTCTCTCAAACAAAGCCCGAGCTAAGTTATGCTATGATAAGCTATGATAAGTTAAACATTAACTATCTGGTAAATGATTAAACTAACAGGATCCAAATGGGGCCATGCAAAGTTCAGTGACCTAATGATCTCGATGTCTGCGAGTTTTGAAAATCAAAAAAAAGGATTGTGTTTACTGCAGGATTAGTCTTCAGCTGAAACCGCCTACGAAACCCAGGCTGGAATACAATAATTGACATGCTTTCAAAGCCCTTAAATGATTCCAGATTTCTTTTGCTCTCACTTAGCACACATGAAATTTAATCTACAACATTAAGAGACAGAACTAAGATTTCCTCTTACTGTTCATGTTGCAGCTGTATGATGGGTTGAATGTCTGCATAGAGCTGGACAGAGCACTGGGCTGCTGTGGCAGGACATCAGGGACTCCAGTGTGGTACATGGTGAGGTTGGCATGCGTCAGGACGCTGCTTAGGCACGTTGACGACATGGAGACTCTAAACAAACACAAGAAAAAAAAACTGTCACCTTTTTGTCCTCTTGAATTAAATTAGATGTTTTCTTTTTTCAGTTCAAATAGGAAATACATGCAATTAACAAATTCATTTTATTGTAGCTTCATAACGTAAGACTGACTTTAACATATTAGTGCAATAGTAATAATGACATTTACCTGAGCCACAGTATGATGCAAAGAAATGACTCCAAGAAAATCCAAGACGAGCGTGTCTTACTGTGTAATAATAGAGATGTGCTCCTGTGATGCTTTATACTGTGGTACAGGAGCGGGGGACGGACTCAGGTGAGTTCAGGGGAATTCCACCTGATAATGACCACACCTCCATCCTCTGCTTCCTCCTCCTCCCCTGCTTTCCTAAGAACTTGATCAACTAAACAAACCAGCCCTGCTATCCTCTCAAAAAATCTTTGTCTTTAAAAGCATCAACACAGGTCGGTGTATACACTGGCATAGGGTTTAAGATATTTGTTTACACTTATGTAATGTGTCGGGAAAGCCAGACAAAAGCACATGAAATTTAAGTATTTGAGGGCAAACTGCAGCACGGTTGTGTTTTCTTCATCGTTTTGCACACTGGAATCACATAAACACATTACATGCTGATTTATTCTCGCAATCACTTCCATTTATTAAGATTAAGTGGATTTTCTATCACCAAAGCCAGGCAAAGAATGGTAATGTTGAATACAATTGTTTTAACTGACTGTGTTTCCACATCACACCAGGTTTCACTAAAACAGAAGATGACAAAATTAGTCACAGTTTGTTACCAAACTCTGGTCCTGGTCCTGGTCCAAGTTTGGTTAAAGTTTGGGGTAATCTGTGAATTTGAATTAAGGTAAAATACAGAGACAGGGAACTGTGAGCAGTGGGACCAAAAAAAAATCTGGTAATGCTGTTGAACCACTTTCGGTTAACTGGTTATGGTTAACTGGTTATGGTTAACTGGTTATGGTTAAGATAAGGGAAAAGGTTTTGTTATCCAAACGAATGGAAGTCAATGCAATGTTTTAACAGGAATAATTGTGCAAACCTGTGCATGTGTGTGTGTGCATGTTGACAATAGGACAATAAATGACTGATAAGAAATATATTAATCAACTGCTAAACCTAACCGAAAGTGGTTCAACAGAATTACCAGATTTTTATTTTTTTTTGTGGTCCACTGTTCACAGTTCCCTTTCTCAGTGTAAATACTCTGTCTCTATCCATGCAACACAGTGGTACATACTGTACATGTATACTCAAATGTACAATGTTTGCACTGATCCTAACACACACCTCGGCATACAGTGCACGGGCCAAACAAAGGTGACCTCGTGTTTGCTGAATGAGGTCAGCTTCTGCGTTTATTGCCGGCGTCTTGACCTTGAGACCGTAAAGAACACCAATTCCAATTGACTTTATCTTTTGTTTCAGTCTCTGAGCAAAGTTTGGATTGGCTCGCCAAAACAAACCATGGCAGCAGTCACACTACCTTCCTCCCCAACAGCATAGCTGAAGCCAACTTAATGGTTGACTTTGTTTTCATTATTCAACTTGGCAGCTATGGTTGTTATGCTAACTCTGAGACCTCACCAGTGAGCTTTGGCAGCAGTCAGTGGATTATATGCAGACTTCTCTCTCCTTCCTTGGAAACTAAAATCTGCCCGTGCATGTTGTTTTGTAATACTAAATATCATATTGCCTATGCAGGTCCTGCTCCAATAAACCTGATGGGCAGCTAAACTGACGAAAGGAAACCTCAGGTCAAAGGTGAATAAATGGAATGCTGAAACTAATTGTAATTGAACAAAAGGCAGAATTCTGCAGGGCAGACACGCTGTGTTTTCGGAGATTTGCTCAGTGCAGGTTGTTGGATCGCAGCAAACCTCTGACGCTTGATACAACTCACTGCTGATACCTAGTGGTAAGTGATCTAATGCCAACACGTCTACAACACCTTCTTCTAAAACGACTGTAATTACTTAAGTATAAATCAAATCAGTTAGGTGTGGACACATATTCCAGCCAGGTACTCTGTGGCATGACGCAGATCCTTGCTCCCATTTAGATTCCACCATAGGAACTAAACTGAGTCCATGACTAACTGGGCTCTATGCTTGATTCTTCCAACCCACATGTCAAAATATCTTGAGACAAAATGAACCCCACATTGCTCCTGATGCCTATGCTACACACAGGTTTATGGCAGGTGTATGATGCTAATAATAGAAGTACCGGAATGCATGTGTGAATGAGTGAATCTTGGCTATAGTGTAAAGTACCTTGTGTAGTTGCCAAGGCTATAGAACACCATTAAAATAAAAAATTGACTTGTGAAACAGCATGGCTTTGTCAGTGCTATTATAGTGTCACAATGGCAAAACTAAAACGACTAAACTGCACTTGAAGCTCTGTTAATAATACATACAATTATGTTATGTTTCCCATATCTATTTATGTAGACGCAACCTTTAACATTTTTGAATTGAACTGAATGTTTTTATTCTTTACCACTGTTTATAGGTTTATTAAGGCAGGTGTTTAAAAATCTATCAGTCAAAAGATACAGATACAGATCATTATAGTGTATTAACCATCATCCTCTACAATCTGCTTTGTATGAGGCCTTGGATTTCTATGGAAGGGTGTTAGGGCCAACATTTGAAATAAAGAAAACAGCATGAATTCTGAGATTAAACTCAGATTTGAAAGAATTGAATTGAGTTTCTAAGAATTCTGACCCTCATCTCACAATTCATGCATCTTTTTTTTCTTTTTTTTACTTTCTTTCAAAAAATATTTTACAAGTGGCCCTAATACTCTTCCATAGATTTTGCTATAGTAACAAACAAGGTTTTGTTATGAATAATGTCTTGACTGTGGCAATAGAGCCCATTCTTCTCTATATAAGTATTAATGGACCAACCTATTTTGAATTTGATGAGTCTTAGACAAGGGATACATCAATAGTTTTTTAGAGACATCCTCTGTTCCTTATCCTCATGCAAACCCTCATCTATGATGCAACAGAATATGTAAATACAAACATACTTTATACCTTAATGTACCTAACATGCCACCAGTAACCAAAGAAATGTGCATGGGGAAATTGAGCAGCTACTGTGCAGATAAAATTAGTTTTTAGTAAAAGTTTTAGTCATAGTTTTTACAAACAGCTATAGTTAGTGTGTAATAGATGAAATAGCACAGATAGATGATAGACATTAATTACAGCAATAGATCTTTGGTCAAATATTTGCCCATTGATCTTTTCCTATAACCCCTGACAATGTTGGCTTTTGAAATGTGTTTCAGAGAGTAATGACACCTCATTTTCTCCCAAATTTCACAACATCACTCAGACCATGTCACTGCAACGTGTTGGTGGAAAAGCTTAGCGTGGAATGCAGCTCGGCAGGTTTTTTCTTTCTGTTGAAGCACTGGCTTTCATGGCCTGGAGACTAACAGGAAAATAATTTCATCACTTGTAATTCATGCTTTTCTTTCCCCCCCCCCTACACCCTTCATAAATCTTATACACCTGTGTTGCTAAACACTGGGGCTTTCCACTGTGTGTTAAAGAAGTGAGGAGTGAAGCTGTAGAGCTGCGTCATAACAGAGGCGCGTCAACTGTTGTCAGCGTGTGCATTTGTCATACAGTATCTGTTAGGGTGTTAAATGGTGTTGGGCCTGTGATTAAAATAATCATTTTAAAAGTAGTATTGCTTTACATATTACTCCCCTCCAAACATATTTTGCTAAACTATACTTACATGTTTGTTTCTCTTAAAATCTTACTTGGTAAAAAAAAAAATACTTTCTCCTCAACAGTATCCGGGGGTGGATACTCCAGGTTTGTGCAGGTATGTCTTCACTAACATCTTCAACCCTTCCCGTGAACTATGCTATTGTCCCAACATGTCTTAAAGCAACAACCACAGTGCTTATAGTGCCAAAGAAAATGGTTTTAAAAAATTTTTTAATTGTGATGACTAATGCCCACTGCCAGCCAAATGCTTTGATAGATTAATTCTGGCCCGGACTATACCATCCCCACCACCACATTAGCCTAGCACCAGTTTAGCTACCGGGCAAACAGATTGTAAGAAGTCGCCATTTGAGCCATTTCATAAGCCCATTACTGTCAGACCATCCTTAAGTCATAGACATGATCCCTTACCTCTGGATCAACATCGCTGAAGACCTCTCCCTGGCCTCACATCTACAGTCACTGGAAAGGCACAACAACTTATCTTCTTCTAGAAGAGGCTGAAGAGAACCTGTGTGCCTCCAAACCCTCTGGTAAATATGTAGAGCATCATTGCAGCACCATGCAGCATGTGCCAAGAAAGATCACAGAGGGCTCTGCTCATCAAGACTCATCAGGACAGAGCTTTCTTCCTGCACCACTGTCGAAGCATTGTCATAAACATCACACATGACCCCAACACTCTCAATCTGACTGACAATAACTCTACTCTGGCAAATGATATGACAATTTAGATAATCAGCACGAGACTCGCTCACATGTGCACTTTGAAATCTATTATGTGCTATGTATTATTGTAAGGACTATTGTGAAAATCAGTCATCAGTAACAGTAGTTACTGTATATGGGGGTCACCATGTTAATATACTGACACTAATATATTTGAATTTGAATTTCACTTGAACCTATATAAAGTCATTCACAGGTCCTGAAACGTTTGCTAAAAAACAGTTACGGTAATGTGTGACCTGAACCTGACCCAGGTCTGTCAATCGTTTGAAAACTGAGACCTGGACCTGTGCAAAAACTGAGACCTGGACTGGACTTAGACAACTCAAACAGTGATTATAAACACAGTATTCCAGCAATATCCACAGTATTCCCGTTTGGTTTAAATCCTGCTCTGACGACTACCCTACACCAGCATTTTAGGAGTCTGGGCAGCTTCTGCTGTCCATCAGGTGACCAAACTGTAGATATAGTATGTTGTTTTGTAAAGATATATAATATTTACCAAAAATAAAAACCTCAGATTGCCTGAAGGATTAATGTGTTTTTAAAATAGATATTTTTGTATACGAATAATATAGCAGGGTGCTGATTTGGTGGCAGCTCTATAAATATCTGAAATTTAAATGATATACATCAGATAAAACAACTGCAATTGCAAACATAGCATTTTTGTACACTGCTTATCTTTTTACAATGGTACTTCTTTGCCACCAACCAAACATAAATGATTGAAAATAAAATAAAAAAGTATTGGTTTGAATTTGTAGTGTGGTTAGAGGGCATTGTTTATTTTTTTTTATATTACCTTGAAAATTAAGTTGTAAATAATACATTCATACTACAATGTGGGGTGTAAGTTTAAGAGAGACATTCATGTGGTCAAATTTTAAATTTGTGATTTGTTTATATTCATAATCTCTTTCTCTCTCTCTTTTCTCACTCTTACTCACACAGAGACGTACACACACACACACACACACACACACACACACACACACAACCCATAATTTCTTTGTCATTATTGTCTATTACACACATCTATTATGTCACTCCTCTCATTGTCGCTTTGTCTCTTCTACGTAGAGACATGTGCGTATATCTGTTATGTCACTACCCTCACAGTTGGTCTTGTCTCTCACCGTGTCCACAATAAAGCAAAGGAAAGAAAAGAGAATGGTTTAGTGGGGTTGAATGAATATAGAAACACCTCTATACACTGCGAATACCTCAAATATCTCCTCGGCATGGTTGATAGAATTTGCTTGAAGTTTTATTTGTCCTGAGCCTTTTAAATGTGTTTTGCAACAAAACACCAAAGCAAATTCCATCTATGTAAAAGCTTACTTGGTGATAGATTCTAGCACATTCCTACACAAATAATGTTTATGTTTGGTGACAATCACCAAATCAGCAGTACAATGAGATGAGATTAATAAAATAAAAAAAACAAACGCCAGCATGACGGCATTTTAAAGTCCTAGTTTAAAATAATTACGTTAAAACACTAGGATTAAAACGCCCTTAGACCAGTAAATAATTGTCTGAAGTGCCTTACAGACTCTAATCATGATGCAGTTTCTAATTGTATAATAATGACGTCAAAACCATTTTGACTTCAGTTGGATGCTCAATCACTGATTTACATGAAATACTGACATCCAGTGGTGAAAGGCTTATAAAACGATGCAGTGGTTGGTTTCACTGGCACAAAACACTGATGAGCTGAATAAAATCGGATGACCTTAACTTAAGACTGTAAAAAATATTGACTTCTAACTTGAGATATTCTGAGTTTAGGTGGATGCTATCACTGATATACATAAATACTGTATTTTAGTATTGTATAAACATATTGACCTGTTGGCCTGACACATTCTTTTTTTTTTTTTTTTTTTAATTACACTGATTTGAATTTTTAACTTTCTTGTTTATTTTTTAGTCTGAAATAATGAATGCTTGACCTTTTGCTTTGTGCTCATGCATCTGTGGCATTTACTGACAGGTGAAACTGTGAAACTCCTGCAAATGATATGCTTTGTCCACAATAATGATCAGCGTATATATCTATATACCATGTGTACCGATGTCTCTTACTGATGTGCGTTTCCTCTGCTGACATCTGCTGGCTCAAAGAGGACACAGAGGGAGAGAGGGATGGTTATCATGGTTCAACTGTTTATCTGAAGCAGGTCTCATGCATCAGGGATAAGGGAAGGTGAGGCGTGGAGAGTTTTATACTTCACCTAGAATAAAAAACAGATTGAGAGAATGTTTCATTAAAAAAGACTAAAAAAAAACATGAGGTTAAAAACATGCAGTGGCCGTGCAAACATTCAAGAAAAAATATGAAAAACAGAGGAGGGGATTGCAAAGTGACACGGGCATCATTCAGCTGTGGTTCAACTGTGTCAATGAGCGGATTCAGACACATGGTTTTTAACTTCACACGTGATGTCATCAGTCCAGGAGTGGCATCGCGGCATGAGACAACCCATTTTTATATGAGAATGGTTTGCAAAAGAACAGGCAGAAAAAAATGTAACAGTCATACAATTCAAGGGCCATTATTGTAGCCCCTCTAATATTTTGCACTTTGGACCAACGTAGCCAGGGTTCCTTTTTTGTATATGAGAATGGGTTGTGGGTTGCATGAGATGAAGCCTCCCTCCCTGGATCAGCAGTTAGAGTCAGACTTTTTTCATTTTGTAGTTAAAAAGTGCCCAAGATTTAAAACCACCCTGATAAAATGGAAGTAAATGCCATACATTTCAATATTTTAAATCTGCTAGGAACAGAAAAGCATCCAGCCCCAGATTATTGACACATCTGAGAATAACAACACCTGCACCACATTGACTACATCCTGACCCTGAAAGCACAACTTCAGTTTTCAGACACAGACTAAACATTCTGGTTTGAATCTGTGCGATGAATGATACTAGATACTGATACTGGACTGGGAAAATGGAAAGAAGAAAAAAAAAAACACCTCAAAGCTGGGTAATAGACCAAAGAGGACCTGACAATGTCCAGCATAGACTTTGCAGTTGCTTGAACTGGACCCCAGTAAACTTTTATCGTAAGTGCTTTATATGTGTTGTATAACATTATCTGAGATAACACAGGTCATGAGGGTCTTCATAAACCTGGAAATCCGTGCTAGTTGAAGTGCCCGCTAACATTAAAGAAAACTTTAATGACTCCCAATGAATGAATTGACTCCCAATCGCATTATCTGGGCGTTGATTTTGTAACGTCAGTCTTTTAAAAGTGGTTTCAAAGGCCCCTGCACGAGTCGCAGCCTCAGCACTTCCCCTGCACTTTGACTTATTTGTCCGTTAACTACATCATTACTTTGGTTGATGTCCAGCTTCTGAAAAGTTGATGAAATGAGTAACAAAAAGAGCGTCCTTTTCTTTCATCAGCAGAGCAATCACTTCTAACGGAGCTGCACGAACAATAAAGACATATTTTCATAACAAAAGGTTATACAACAAAGCCAGGGAGGTGGTGTCTCAGTGGGCAGGGGTGAATTTGGCAACCAGCAGTGCCGGGCCGAGACTTTATGGGGCCCTAAGTAGAATTTGATTTGGGGCCGCAGTAACACAGTACAACAGCAGACAAGTAAACCAGTTTAAAGGCTTTGGCTTTTAAAACAGTTGTGCAAATGTTCACTAAACGTGCGATTTTCAATTGCAACATAAAACCTCAGGGCCTCCACCTGAGGAGCTCACACCAGCAGAGGCTGTGGCTCTGCGCTCCAGTCGAGGACGGCCTCAGATTGAAGAAATGGGGGGAAGACATCAACAGAAATGAATTTCCTCTACTTCAGTCTGGAATGACTATAGTAAATGCATTAAGGCTTTTTTTAAAATGTACTTTTAAATTGTATTTTTTAAATTTCTGTTGCTACTCATTAATCTTTTATTTTTGCATTTTTCTTCAGATTCCGTTACATTCGAGACCTGATTGTAATTGGCTTTTTATTTTCATTTATATGACATGAGCAGCAGAATTATGTTTTGGGAGTCTGTTTCCACTGATGGGATATTCTTGGAGACAAAGCTGAAATTCAGAGCAGAGTCTTATCCAGAGTAACTCTGTGTAATTGTTTCTGGGACTTAAGTAAAAGCCATTTGTAAATTCAATAAAAGTGTAATGCCGGTTTTTATTGTTGTAATTCTTTTGAACTTAAGAACATCTGTGGGCAGCTCAGCCGCTAACTGTTTGCAACTGCTGTTCTGCACAGCGAATGTGTGATTCATTTGACCGTCCACGTGAACTCACGTCAGATAACCGAAAACACAACGAAGATGTCATGGTCTGATTGGTGCAAGCTATATTTGGCTAAGAATTTGGTCCTGGTGCTAAACGCGACTTGATCGAAAAGGACATTTCTGGTGATGCAACATCTGGAAAAAATGTTTTGAAGGTGCAACAATGATCACCTTATTTATCCTCTTTTTCTGACCATGCAATTGTCCTGCATGCTTTGTCAAAATCGATTTATTTAGGAATTAGCAACAGTAAACCAAAAAACAGCAGAGCATAAAGAGGAGTTTGACCTTGTGAGAGGACAAAACCCAATCAGTTTATTGCACAGTATCACAAAGACAGGCCACTGTGGTGATGGGCAGCACTACTGTTTCATTTTACAGCCCCTGAAAAGTCCATCTTTGTTATTACATAAGTAAAAGCTGCATTAGTATAAACGTCTTGGTCTTTGCAAGCAAGAATGGGACGTGGGCCAACAACTTGTGCCTCATTCTGTGCATGATTGTACATGACATTGTATTGTGAAAAGATTTAACTCTTGGTGCATTTGAGTCAAAGATGGAAACTGCTGCTGAATGTGCATGAACACTGAGCCCTTAGTCGTGCAGAGTAGTAGAAAGTAGATTATCATTATGTACTATACTGACAGGTACCACTTTTTAAAATATATGATTTAGTTTTAGTTTTAGTCTTATTTCTATTCTATTCTATTTTGTGTGATGTTCTAATATTGTCATTCTAATCATATCATTTTGTGGCAGAATATATGTTAAAAGTTTAGTTTTTTGTTTTTTCAACAATGTTGGTGTTTCCCTCTGTGAAAAACCTAATGGTTTGTATTATTCTAATCATGTTCTATTGTTTACATGTGAAAATAATTATCTTGATATGTTTTTTTTTTTTATTGTGTCACAATTAATGGATGATTAGCGAGCGCCAGCTTTCATGGAATCAACAAATTGTCTTATGAATGGTGTTTAATATATATATATATATATATATATATATAAATAAAAGGGTATTTATAGCTGAACACTGTCCCCAGTGTTTCAATAGACCATGTGCTATTTATACCTAAATCTTTTTTTTTTTTTACTCATTCAGGGAATTTGGAATTTTGTATTTGAACAATAGAATAAATAGTGGACTTCACAGGGTTAGATTTGAGTCATGTATACACTCTGTCTTTGTGAAAATGTATTTGATACAATTAATAAAAACATTTTTATTTTTTTTAAATATGCTCGTTTAAAAATATCGGAACTTTTAACCTCAACACACTTAGTGACGTTGTTACTAATCCCCTGGAAATTTTCATCTGTATGTGATTTTTTACGATATGCACTTGAAACTGGCAAAGACGCATATTTCATATCCAACACATTTTGATGCTTCATTTTTCTTCGTCTCTGGCTCCTACATCTGTTGTCAAAGCTAAACTAAGCTTCAAAGCGCATAAGCTGCAACATTTGAGAGCGAGTGAGTGTGTGTGGTTTTGTCCAATATGAATCCATCATTTCAGTCAACAGAGAAAAGCAACAACGCTGCGTTCAGATCAGTTTCAGCAACTGGAATATTCTCTCTTTGATCTCTGTACAGATATAAATCTCAACAATTAAAGGTGATGATTCTTTACAGCGGGCCCATGTACTGGTTAGCGCTCTCGCCTTTGCAGCAAGAAGACCTGAGCCCCAGTTGGAACAAGGGCCTTTCCTGGCAAACTGTCCAGGGTTTACCACGCCTATCGCCCTATGTCAGCTGAGATAGGATAAATCGGTAGATAATGGATGGATGGAACAGCTTCCAAGAGAGACATAACAACTCATGAGCCACTCCACCTCGACAATGCTACACCGTGCACACCCCTACTTCCCTGGATTCATCTGCTCCTCGACAGCAGGCGGTGTCATCAAACCAAGGCAGCTACCTGGTTTAAGACCAAGCAAGTGGCTCAGTAAATCAGTTATGGTTGCTTTAGTTGCTCCAATGTTACTTGGATAATTGTGGTAATTCTGGCGCTAATACCAGCAGCGTATCTTAAAGTTCCCAGAGTTAGCAGCTGACCAAATAACCATAAACGATGCTAACTACCAATCCACTGGCATTATTCACGCGACTGTCGTGATTTCTTACTTCTAGCCATAAACTGTACGCAAGAAGAGAAAAGGTGCTGTGCGAAGAGGCTGGAGAGTGTTTGTGGCAATCCTCAGTTCTATTCAAAATAAATAATAAAAAGTTATTCAAAATTGTGCACATTTTTGATCACTTGGGACAATAATAAAATCACCACTGACCTCTGAAGTTACTACAGTAACAGCGATTTACCTTCTATATGTCTCCCTGTATGCTTAATGTTGCTCCATCTTCTTATGGTTTATTTGGCCATTTTCCTGTTGCTTGCCGTTTTGCTGCAAAACCAAAGACTTAGAGAGCAATGTCCCTGGTCTAGATCAGCATAGCAGTCAGAATAAAGAGCTTTTTAACTTTATTTGTACAAAAGCAGTTTACTGACAGTAAAACATAAAAGTTTAAGGGCTAAATTTACTGTTAGCCCTGATCATGGCCCCACCATGTGGCCAACCACGGTTAAATGGTAATAAATTTAATTAAAAGTAAAAAAAAACAAAAAAACACAGAAATCATATTTGAATGGAAGCTTGGGAACGGGGTCCTGATATTTTTTTCTGCTTTGTCTGGCCTGCACACATGGAGGAATGGAATGGATGGAGCACAATTCCTTTTTCCAGGAGCTGGATGGGATTGAATGAATATGGCATCCATCCATCTTCTACCGATGCCAATCCCAGCTGACAAAGGGCGAAAAGGCGGGGTATGAAATGCTTTTGCACATCTCATTCCCAAGCCTTATTCGTTCTTGGCCACATTATAATTTTTTTTTCACAGTCGGGGTCTAGAGAGCAAGAGAAGCAAACATTGTCTGCTCTGATCAGTCGTAAAACTTATCTGGGTAACCTTGAGTCCTGTAATAATATTCCAGGACTCAAGGAAATTAAGTTTATTTTGTAAGGGGGAGTGTATAATACTCCCTTACAAAATAAACTTCATTTCCTATTACATTTCAAAAGACAATTCAACAGTGAATATGGTACAGAAGTTTATTAAAATAGTGGCTACTCATTGAAATGATATGTATGTCTGTGTAAAAAATAAAGCAATAGAAAATAGTTTGAGCATACAGTATTAATCTGTGTATGCACGTTTAAAGCTTAAAAACATGAATTTAAAAAAAGTTTCATAGCAGTGCTACAGTTCAAGCATTACACCCTGGAAGATTTTAGGCACTTTGCTGTGGCGCAGTCCTGTTTGATAAAGTGCTTTCATGCAGTAGATTTAGCGCAGCATTAAGAACCGAGGACCAAACCCTAGAAGCAGTTTGTCTTGCTTCAAGTGATTTGTTCCAGCATGAAGTTTTGTTGGGTCAGGCTGCAGACGGCCGCTCAGCAGTGAGGGTTGCCCATTCGACAGAAACACACAGTTCTGAAGAGGCGACACTGGCAGAAGGCACAGATGTCACAGCATACATTGCTCTGAGATTTGCAGCTTCCCCACAAGGGAGTGCAGTTGGCAGGAGCAGTAGGAGGAGGAGGAGGAGGTGGGTGCTTTGCACCATATTTGTTCTGGGGGGGAAAAGAAAAAGAAGAAGATGAAGAGGGAATAATACATGTGATCATAGTGGTGAATAAAATATCATGACTTTTAGATACCCACTGTCACGTGACTTAAGCCACCAAAAGTTTTGCATCTTAACTCCTCTTGCGCTCAACTTTGTTTAACTGAAGCAGACTGGTGAAAAAAAAAGATGTGCGCGCGTGCACACACACACACACAGTGAAAACCAATACCATACCAAAGCAAGCAAACACAACCTGCTTTTCTTCAAAGTAAACTTTTTCGACCGCAGCTGAGCTCCATTTTATTTCTCACAGTCCTTCCCATACTCCTATCTGCCCCATCTATTTGTACACCTGTTCCCACTTCTCATGAATGTTTTTTTTTTTTACTTTATTCTATATCCAATTGGCGTTTAGTTTACTTTGCTTATTTCTAAGTTCAGTTGGTTTTTGCAGCTTAGATTTCTTTTCTTTTTTTTCTTCCACCCATCTGCAAAGGACACTTTTTCTTCTTTGAATAAAGTAAGTGAACACCTCGTCTGCCTCTGTTTTTGGGTTTTACCCCTGTGATATTGATTCTAGCCACAAGTATATATATATAGGAATTTTCCTGTGACTCTGGACTCCCACGCTCTTCAGAAGGGGTCACTCCAGACCCAGACCTTTGTCCATAAACTACGGACAACTTTGACGAAGCATTTGAGTAGACTCTTTTGTTGAGTCCCGCTAATTTTGTTGATTACAGAGCAGCATTTAAACTAATATATGTTATGACATTATCAAGTTAAACGCAGCAGCAGCAGCAGCTCCATGTGTGAACATGCATTTAATTTGTCTTTTTGTTTTGTGGGTGTGTTTTATTTTTCACCCGACACAAGAAGAGTACATTTTATAATTACAATATTACAATAAGCCTGAAATAGTTTAAAGCTCTGGTGAAGACTTTGGAGTCCCGGTTGTCCGTGTTTAATAGCAGCTGCTATGGCAAGACGTTTTTAACATTTAATAGCGAGACTGGATATGTATTACAGATCTCTGAAATTCAATTCTTCCTATCCACAATGTCATTCTTCCAAGGACAAATGACGTCACTTCAGTGTGGTTTCATTACAATTACCGTAAATGTTATTATGACTAGTAACAATTCGATCGAAGATATCTGAAATGGGAGCTTCTCCTCGTAAGAATTCTATTGCAGATATCCAGAATGTTCGTTCTAGATATCCAGAATGTAATTGTGGATATCTGAAATTGAAAGCCCAATACACATGAATGGCAAAAGTGACGTCATTTGTCCTAGGAAGAATGTCATTATGGATACCTGAAATGTTCTTTTTGACTAGGAAGAATTGAATCACAGATATTTGTAATGTATACCCAGTCTAGCTGTTAAATGTTAAAACGACTTGCCATAGGCTACTGATACCTTTGCCAGGTCTCCCTTGTAAAGGTGATCATTGATCTAAATGGGACTAACAAACTGTTTTTTAAGATAAAAACAGTGTATGAAACAGACAAATCTTCCCTAAATCTACAGCATGAAAGCACATCATCTCAATTGTCAGTTGCGTGGTATATAGCCAAAAAACCATGAGAAGAATATAAGTAATATTATTACCTCACAAACGAACATGTTTATTCACTTTTTTTTACTATTTTCTTGACATAAGAAAAATAACTTCAATTTCTGATTTAACTGTTACATGCTGTCAAACCTCTATTGTGTGCCCACCTTTTTTTGTTTCTTTCCTTTTCTCTTCCTCGGTGTTCTGGGCAACTCTGAAAGCAAACATAAGAGAATGAAAACACCTCTGCACAAGTATCGTATCATACACGTGAGCAGCATCATTTGGCAGAAATGATGAGGTCTTTAAAAAAAAAAAAAAAAAACAGCAAAAGAATCTTACCAACAATAACAACAGGAGGTGAGTGTATCTGCAGGCTTTCAGACAGAGTGTTAGATACAGATAGATTGCTGGAGAGTATTTCATCTGGGATCATGTGGGCAGAGCAAAGAAAGTACTCTGTCGTGGTGAGGACAAAGCAGCCAAGCAGCAAGAAGACATGCATCTTTATCTGAAACAAAGGTATCACAATATATTTGTTTAGGGCATGTTTATGTACAGTATTTAATATATTGTACAAAAACGTCAAGTAAAACATTCACATCGTTATCATTGCTCAATTTCTCTGTTGAGGGTTTTTATCTGCGAACAATTTCACCATTATAAGGCTTCATTTACACAATTTACCACAATTTATTGTTGAAGTGCAGCTGATTCAGCATACATCAAATTGAAAAATGTTTTTATTTGACAGCATATTAATAAGTTGTGTGACTACCCATTTCTTATTAGGACAATTTTTGTTGTGAAAAGAAGGGTGTTGCCCTATTGTAGGCAAATACACACTTTTCCACACACAAACTAGTGAACAGTGACTTGTAAAGCAGTTGTTTTCAGTGTCCTGAATCATTACAATCAGTTAACTAAAAAGATTTGGTCACAGAATCATTCAGTACTTCTTGCATGACCGGAGCACACACTCGCCTGTCACTCGCGATCGCAGGCATATGCACCAGACTCCTCTGTTAAATATTAAGATTGTAGACATTTCCTTGCTTAATGTTGGAGATTAACGCAAGTTCTCAGGATTTTTCTTTTTAAATTGATCTACAATTTCTGTCCAGGGTGTACCCCGCCTATCACCCAATGCCAGCTGAGATAGGCACAGCACCCCCCGCTACCCTCCGGTGGAGGATAAAGTTGTAGATAATGGATGGACGGATGGATGGATCTACAATTTGGGCATTGTTCGGTTTGATTCTAGCGTTGGACGTCTTGCTCATGCTTCTGACCAATCAGTGGCCGGCAGTATGACGACTACACACACAGTATTGTCTCAGCTTGTTTGGAAACTTACCAGAGCATAGTACTTAAAAAATACCAGGTACTATCGCTAATGGAAAAGCAAAAAAAAAAAAGTGCTGTGCTGTTCCGAGTCGAGTCGTGTCGTGCCGGGACCATGTAGTGGAAAAGCGTCAAAAGACAACTGTACAGGGTCATGAGATGCAAGTGCCACTTAAATTCCCTTTAATTCCCCTGTGAGAATCTGCTTAAATTATGTTATTTGTCTTAAGTACCTTATCACAACCATTTGAAGATGTTTGATTTATGATTTTTATTTTTTTTTAATATTTTCCGTTATTATATTTCTAATTTTTGTTCAGGACTGTGTGAGTCGCCTGCATGTCTCTCTGCACGTTCACCCTCGGCCTCATATCATTTATTTGTTTTCCTGGAATTCCAGAAATAGGTACACAGTCAGTCACAGCCTAAAGTATCAGACGTCTGCTTCTTTCTGAATCGTTCCAATATGTGTTGCCGTTCAATTTACACTTCCCAGGTGGTCTCTTGCTAACTGGTCCCTGATGTTTCTCGCATGATGCATCCCATTTCTTTTTGCCTTTAGGTTCGACTTTGATTCAAGATGTTACTGCACTCAACTCTCACTCCAGCACTGTGGATGTCTATAGACAGAAACCAGACCTTGTTCTCTCGTTATCTAGTTGTTTTCATCCTTGTTTACGCTTTCTTTTATTGCCGTCTCCTTTTTTTTATGTTGGTGTATTAGTGTGTGTCATGTAGTGTCATGTTTTTACAATTTGAATACTTCGGGCTAATGATGACATCCATGATGTCTTTAACTATGCTGGTGTCCAAATCAAAATTTATTTATATAGCCCACAACTACAAAACACTGTTTGTCTCATGAGGCAGACCCAAAACATAAAATACACAATTACAAAAAATAGAGATTAAAAAGTCCAGTGTCAAGTGTTCTGCTTTAACTCATCATTTCAAGATACAACTACCCCTTGCCGTCTAGGAAATCCTTCTGACAGGTACCACTGTGACAACATCATCGATTATCACTTATTGGTATCCATCCATCCATCCATCCATTCATCCATCTTCTACCACTTTATCGTCACAGGAGGGTCGCAGGGGGGCGCTGTGCCAATCTCAGCTGACATAGGGCGACAGGTGGGACACATACAAACAACCGCTCAACCATTCACTCTCACTCTGACACCTACAGTCACAATTAAGTGTCCATTTTACCTAATCCCCATATTGCACGTTTTTTGGACTGTGGGAGGAAGCCCACACACACATGGGGAGAACATGCAAACTCCAGGGCCAGAAAGGCCCTTGTGCCAACTACTGCACCAATCGTGTGGCTCACTTATTGGTATATGTATGTAAAAACTGAGTTAGATAATAACAATAAGTACTACACATCTAAGAAAGGAGCTGTAGTACTACAACTTTTATAATAATACCATGCATGTGAATTAAGGTTGAAAGGGAAAAACATTATTCGGTTAGCTCCCATTCCTAAGCATAAGCCTAAACAATTCAGGATGGCGCCTGCCGCAACTGTTGTAATCACAGCGACCTCGGTATAGCACTGGCTCCAGTCTGTTGTCTACAGAATTTGTCTCTTCAAATTTCCGCTGAGCCTGACCGGAATTGGGGCAGACGACTGATGACGCTACTGCGCAGTCCTCCCCATGGTCAGCTCCATGTATCAACAGAGAAACCTTTAAATATCCTAACTCTGGGACTCACAGGCAGACTGACAGAGGATGCCCAACTGTTAACATACTTGTTCATATATCTGAGCTGCTTCCAATAAAGCTTTTCAACTTAACTCATCTCTGACTCCAGAAAACTCCATCCTTGGTCGACTCACCAAATAATCAAATCTCCGCAACGAAGGTCAGTGAGAAGAAAATCAAAGACAAAAGAACATCAGCTTTTGCTGAACTCACTGCACATCTACCAAAGCTGAAGCAAATGTTTCCTCTGACAATGACAGTGTCCAGATCACAGTTTGAATAAGTCTTTATCTGTGCTTTTGTCTGGTTTAGGAGCCGTTCACATGTAGCACCTAAAAACATTTGAGACACGTGTTGAAAAAGCCAGAGTTGTACGGTTGTACTTCTGTCTTGTCTCGTTGTACAACTGATACGAGATGACCGACGGTGTTGCATCCTCACTGAATAAAGCAATGCATTAAATTAATGGAAACAAAGACGAGGGATTACCAGTGCTGCGTTTCCTTCACCCCCAGCCTTGCTTTGATGCATGATGATACATGTGTGGAGATAAAAGAGTTTATCGGCGTATATAAAATCTAGTTATTTTAAAATGAATTATCATTAATCCAGTTAGTGTTGTGCAAATTTGGAGATTAGGGATAGCGGATGGTCTTAAGTAGTGCTAGTCTGATTAAATGCACTCTTATTAGATTAAAATGAAGAGGGGATGTAAATACATACCATGCGGATGTTCAAATAGATTACACCACTTTTAACGAATTAAAGAGTCCCCATGTTGGCAAATTATTTGAAAATTCAATTGCGTGCAGCTACTGACCCCATGACTTTTAGTACGTGTCTGTTCTCACGTCACATTATTTCTTTACTGCCTATGCCTCCACTCCACTCTTTGAACTTTAATGTTTTTATTTTCACGCAAAATGCTCCGTCTCTGACACCAGAGCTTTCATCACCACAGAAATTAACAATAACTATAAACGCGATGAGGTTTTGATCTTAACCGTTTGCAGTCACTTGGCCGCACGTCGACGCACAGGTTTGTTTTATTACAAGCCCTGAGCGCACGGCTGATACGCTTTTCACCTTGTGATGGTCCGTGTGTGTGTGTGTGTGCGTGTACACATACTTGTATTTATTACCTTCTTTCTGGCATAAACGCTGACCTTTTTAGGACTGGTAGTCCTCAGGGAGACCCAAACCTGGTCCCAATGAAGCAGAAGCTAATTCCTGAGGAACATTAGGTTAGGTTTAAGGCCAATATTTGAACTGTAGGTTAAGGTAACCCATGAATTGTTGAGGGTTATGGGATAATGGATTGTTAAGTTTGTAAATTCAAAGCTGCGTCAGCCTGTGTGTGCGTGGGTGCGTGTGTGTACACTTCTTTTTATCAGGACCAGTTTTACTTTAGGTTAAGGTCTAGATGTTTAGATGGATAGATCATGGATCACCATTATCTATATATATTTTTAAGGTAGTTCCAAACATATTCACTTGATGAGTGAATAAAAAATTCTCAACAAGAGAAAGCTTCTGCCTGCTGCTGAAAAAGCGTTGGTGTGAGTATAACAGAGAATTAAGTGTACAGTAAATGTGATATAAACCACACACGGCTTTAGTATAGTCTGGCCTGACGCAGTAAATGTGCCCAGTCTCTTTAGACTTTTTACGTCACATTTAAAATCCTACTCCTACTCCTGGGTTTTTGTGTGTTTTATTGTTTTATTGTGCCGTGTATAAAATATTATTATCGTCCGCTGCTGTGGTTTTACGTCTGCGCCGTTTTACTGATGTAATTGTGTACAGCAATTTGTCCAGCCTTGGTTGTGTTGAACGTGCGTTATGAAAACGTTGTGTCTTGAAACCATTTCACTTTAAATACAGTCATCATAGGTTGAGGAGATTCAATTAAAAAAAAATAATAATAATACAAAAGGCTGATGTGTTAGTGTTAAAGCTCACTATGTTCTTTGGCTTGGTTATTTAGGGCACATCTCTGAGGAACACTAAAGTGACTTTTGTAGAAATATAAACTCATTCACATTTTCAGCTGGTTTTCTTTGGCTCTGAGCTCAGAATGTCCTTGGCACTGCGACCGCTTCACACTGCGAATGTCAAAACAGTGTTTATGAAATCTTCACGTTGCCTAATCACTGTATTTAAATGAAGTAATTGGTCCGGTTTAACAGGAGTTGAGTTTGAGTCTGTTCATTTTCTGTGATATTACAAACAAACCTATAAGAAACATCTGGTCTTTCCCATCCTGTCTTTAAATGACAGATGTTTTCAACATATGTTACGCTTATTATTATTGTCAACCCGACCGTACGCTCTTACACCGTGACCTCACAAAATGCAAATTTCCCTTTATATAATCAAAAAAAAATGTTGTTTTTTAAGATATACCAAATCAAATGTAGAATTTTTTATTCCGTATGGATCGCTGCATATTTTATTGAAATGTAATATTGTCATTATTGTATTTAAGTCAATAAATTACAAATGCTTTTGCAGAAATTATAGTAATTTCATAATTTTAAATGCCATATCAAAAATTCGATATGTAACTCATAGAAAGGAAAAAATAAAAAAAATCATGATTTATTTCACAGGACTTGTTGTTTCAGGTATATCAGCAGTCAATATTGTCGAACTATAATGTCCCTCATAGAATTAGATATCCTGCACCAATATTTAAATTTTTGCTGTAAATAGAGATTTTCTACAACATAACCTACTTAAAATTGTTATTAAAATTATTATTATAGTTTTAAACTAACTTTACATTTATTTAAAATAGTGTCTGCACACTGTTTTTCAAAAACTGAATCAAAGCCAAGCCAGCACATAAAATCTGCATTGATTTAGTTTAATTAACTTGGCAGAAGACTTGGCATTAAAATTACTTTGCTTACTGGCTGCAGTTTCACAGTTTCTATAAAAAACACATTTACTATTGTACAATTGTTTTAAAAACACAAAAATAGAGCTTGTGGAATCAAAAGTACAAGTGGAACAAAATTGAAACACCATTTCCAAAACAACAAAGTTTTGCTGAAATCTACGTGAATATAATTAGTGGAGGCTGCACAATTACATGGCAAAAATAATTGCATTATTCAACAAAAGCACAATGCATTTGTTTCATACATATACAGTAGAGAACTGAGTGCACGGTCACGCAGTACTGCAGAGACGCAGAAATTAAACGTACAAAAAAAAAGTTGCTCTTCAGATAAGAAAACATTCCATTCTAACAAAAGTCAAATCATAATTATTTGGATTTCTTTGTGGCAATGACAAGGTGCAAAACTGAAACAGACTATATGTATATGTGCTATATGTTGGGACTTAAAACGAAAACAAAAACAAAAAAAACTAAGGGAAATGTTTACCTAAGTTCAGCTTTTCTATTTTTGAAGGACCATAAAAAAGATCTGCGCATATTCCCAGTGTTTGAGACTTATGGCTCCATATCTATTGTTGGAACAAAACATTAACAAACAATAATCATTTTCCTTACCTGTGGATCCTTAGTTTTGTCCCACTCTCAGTTGTTGCCTTTCTCTTGTGTCTAGGACGAAGCCGGCCACTCTTCTGACCGCTCTTTTCTTTCTTCTTGCAGAACGTTTTTATTTCTCTGCCTCTTTGATCCCCAAGTCACATCTACCTTTTTCACCACTGATCTTTTCTTTTCTGCAATCTCTGTCCCCTTACCTAAGATTCTCTCTCTGTGTGTGTGTGTCTTCCCACAAACCTTATATAGTCCCCATTCCTTTGTTGTTGTTGTTTTTTTTTTTGTTTTTTTTGTTATCTCTGCTTGACTACAACTACCTTGCCCTGCAGTTGATAATGAAGACACACACTGTGATTTGTACAGGAGGCGGGACCAGAGCTGCACTAGGGTGGGGGATAGGAAAGGTCTAATTATGCAGAGCATGGACAGATAAATGTGAACCAGACCCTCTTCTAAAGTGTTGTCTCTGGTCGATGTTACCACAGCGTCAGTCTGTAACTTTAGCCCACATTTATTTCACTGTCACCTGGCGCACTATACTATAAATGTTTTTGTGAACTATAAAGATTGTGATGAGAAGCTAATTCCTTAACTCAGTCAACATTAAATCTTTGACAGCATTCAGAGTCAACAGATCAACCAGGGTTTTTAAAGGACTTGTCATGTGTTAAAATATTGTCAATATGTCAAATCATATAGTGACAGATATATGTAGATGTAGATATAATTGTATGTCATCTGAATGAAATGATTGCTTGCGTTTATTACAGTATCACGAGTGCAAAAATACAACTTTGGCTCTCAGGACGTTAAGAGGATTTCAACAAATAATGTAAAAAGTGTTTATACCAGTCTGTATAAACTTGTATAAAGTACCTAAAGTGGATACTTGAGTACAAGTACAAGTTTCTTAGCAGAAAATTACTTTGGTAGAAGTTGAAATCACTTTTTATAATATTACTTGAGTAAAAGTCTTGAAGTATTGACATTTACTGTACTTAAGTATCAATGTGACAATAGTCATTTTCTGATATAAAATGTAACTTAATTTTTAAAAGTAAAAGTTTTTTGTTTGTTTGTTTTTTTAAGTGAAGAGTTGGGGTTGAGCCATGGTGGCTCAGTGATATGGCGACTTGTTATTAAACTGGAAGGTTGTGTGTTCAATTTCTGGCTCTGCTCGTCTATACGTGTACGTCCTTGAACAAGACACTTAACCCCACGTTGAAGCATGTGAACGGCAAAACTGTCGTGTAAAGCAGCTCATTAAGAGTAGAAAAGCTCTATATAAATACGAGTGACAACGATAGTCAGAGGAAACGTAGGGGAGTAAAAGTAAAAAGTTGCTAGAAATACAAATAAAGTGAAGTACAGATGTGTTACAACACTGGAAGTTACAGAGAGAAAACGAGAGATGGCGCCAACGAGCAGTGAGGTGTGGAAGTCATTAAGTGTTGGCTATACTGCCCACATGGCATCGTCAGAAGCACAAGACGGTGGTAGCAGTTGGCAGATGGAACGAGAGGAAGGCCCAGGTGAAATATATCAGCAGCCGTCAGACAATTTCCCAAGTTGGCCAGCTTTGAAGTGAGTGACAGTGAACAAATGCACAGTCCAGGTCAAGTCCGGCTAAGCTGTTCTTCAAGCACCCTAATGACAGGTTCAAAGTGACTTACAGTTCAGTCTGGATCACTGATTGTGGTCAGTCACAGAAAACCTGTTAGGCCTCTGGGGCCTCCAAGCATTTTAATGACCCAATAATGATCAATAATCTGATGAATATTCTGTGCTACATCAATGAAAAGAAGCCAGCGAATGCAAAACAACAAGTTTTGACGTGGCAAAAATGAACGGGACCAGTGTCGGATTCAACCTGTCAGAGTTTCAATCCACGGAGATCGACCAATTTATCACAAAAACTTGACAGAGTGAATTTATCTGATCTTTATAATGCCCCCCGGCGTGCTTTTTACAAGTCTGGAAACAGCGGGAGAGGACTTTAGTCCAGACCTGCAGTATCCTGACATCTTCAAACACCTGATTAACTTCCCTTCATCTCACTCCACAGAGTCAATGAACGTTTACAAGAGCCTGGAGGGAAACAAATGGACGCAATCTGGTGCTGTGACCAACGTTCAACTCAGGAGTCGAGCGGCTAAAGATAATAGCGTTCTCGTCACTGGAAGGGTAAGAGGGAAAAGACGATCACAGTAAAAGATTATTTGTTGACATCGACGGCGAATACTCAGAAACTAGGAAAAAAAATCCAGCCTGTGCGGTCAAGAATTTCTAAATAAAGGGGCACACACACTGTGTGTAGCAGCCGCAGATGTCAGAAGATGGATATGACGGATCTGTGGTTTAAAGGTGGAAAAATAATGCCAGCCTGGAATTTTGTGCATGTTTCTCTAAATGTTAACCATCTTTGTCGTACCTCCAGTCATAAATCTTTTATCAAATTCCATGGCCCCCGACTCTGCAACTCTTTACATAAGTCTGTTAAGCTCATCCTGCAAAATGTTTAGGACTAGTCTGGTGAGGTATCTTCTGGCAAAATAATATAAATGAAATGAATTTGTAATGTTATGGATATTTTTCACGCTCTGTTTGTTTATTGTGTCTTTTCTTTGTTTCTTTCCCTTTTTTCTCTTTTTTTTCTATTAGTTTTAGTGTTTTAGTGATTTTGTTTTGAGGGAGAGGATTTTACGTAAGCCCTTTGGGCTTCTTTTCCTCTCCGGCACAAATACTTGCCTTTGTATTGTGAAATATAATTCTTGTTTTTATCATTGTGCATATGAATAAATAAAAATGTCATATTTGTATTCATATTTATTTATATCAAGTCGACACAGGCAATAAAACATCCACTAAATCTCAATAATATCTGTGCAAATCACGTCACACAAATAAACTGTCTTCATGTTCCTTCATTTCCTTTTTGTGACTAAAACTGGTAAACAAATATAATGATTATCTTTTGAAAATGTTATGTCTGATCATTTTTCAAAAAGAAAATATCCCACTCGTGAGCATTTTTTTTTTTTGGGGGGGGGGGGTCTGTTAAACAAAACCTCACTTTCTCATCTGAAGAGGAAGAGTTTTGCACAGTGAATTTCTACAGCACTGCAGAATTTCGCCACAATGCTGTTTTGTCTAAAGTTGCATCTAAAAAGAAACAATTGCAGTGTTGTTCAGTATTGAACCTTTGAGAGGTTGACAGAGGAAACCTTCCTGTTTCTTGGACCCTTGGGTATGATTTTGTCAGCTCTGCTCAAACAAAAATAAATTTATGACCTCAGCGTTCTTACAACTAGCGTCTTGCATCCATGCGTGTGATCAGTGAAGTTTCGCAGACCAGTATACAACAGTTGACCTCTGGACATAATGCAGGCTTCCGGTCGACCTGTCCATAACACTTTTGACTTTTAACACTTTCATTATATAACTGTGTGAATAAGGGTTCACTTGATAAATGTCAATTTTGGTGCCTCACAGACTGAGAGTAAACGTTTGTTTTGGATCCCTTTGGTCGATTTGATCTGTCTGTGTAAACAAAAAGGAAAACCCGCAGAGGAACATCATCATTATCCAGGCCAGAACGCCTGTGACCTTCTCCTGTGGCTGTTTTGAAAAATAAGTCGGTAATAATCAGGAAGGTAATCTCTTCTTAACCGCAGATGTGACTCAGAACACAGACGCCACAACTGCGTCCTTGTTGAATGCATCACTGTATGTTTACTTCACTTTAAAAGAAAAGATTTTAAATAGTTTAATTTAGTGGAGTCACTTAGTAACACTGATTTAAATCTGTCATGAACCTCTATTTCTTAAGCTACATGAAGAAAACCGTTTAAAGTGTGTCGCTTGTTTTCAATTGTGGACAAGTAGCGCATTTGGAAAGAGACTCTGCTTATTTTACCTTCAGTGTATGAATTGAAAGTATGATTTTGAAATTAAGGTTCAATAGAGCTTTAGTATTTTTACATTTCGCATGATTTAATTAATTATTTTGTATCAAATCTATGGAGGTATGGTAATGTTATTGCACACAAGACGAAAAACAAATGATTAAGTACTTCGATTAAACTAAACAAGAATCCACAAAACAAACCAAACTGTTGGCTTGTTGGACCGTTGCATCCTTAATAAACTGCATTGAACTTAAAGGGAAAGACTGCATGACACATCATTAAAGCTGTGTTTAAGCGATTAACAGCTTTTAAAGCCATTAAAGTGCATAACCGCAAAATATAAACAAATGTCCACTACATTCAAACCATTTTCAAGTCTATCAGCTCCACATGACTTTCTCTGGTGTTTCTCAGTATAGAATGTCTGTTTCTGCGTCACGCCTGAGCAGGCGAGGCAGAAGAAGCACACAGTGTGAGCAAAGCCAAACATCTTAATACAGAAAACACCAAGACGTGACCATGAAAGGTTTTAGAAGTCGATTCTATGTCGAGAAATAAACCAGGGCACTCGGGAGGAATTTGCAGCTGTATGTAAATCACGAACACGATTTTGGCGCCTCACTTATACGATCGTTTGATATTGAAAATGCATGCTTCGCCAAAAGAATGCAAAGCGAATCGTGACACACGATTACATGCAACATATAACTCATCAAATACCAAACAAATCTAATGTCTGGCAGAAGGTAAAAGCTCTGTGTGTGTGTGTGTGAGAGAGAGAGAGAGAGAGAGAGAGAGAGAGAGAGAGAGAGAGAGAGAGAGAGAGAGAGAGAGAGAGAGAGAGAGAGAGAGAGAGAGAGAGAGAGAAAAGAAGAAGAAGAAGAAGGAGAGGGGTGAGAAGAAGTTACAATGAAGCTTTAAGTGAGAGAGTTTTATAAAAAATAAACATTTAAAATGTTAGGTGTCTCCTGCACAAGCACTTTTTCACAGTGATATTTGAGAAGTGAAATAAAGTTGACTTTAGCACTAATTATTGGAACTCAAAATTGGTTTGGTAACTTCAGTGACCCTTGACCTCCATTCACAGGTGATTCCCATCATGAGAAAGGGTATTTAAGGAGGTCAATTGTAAATGTTTCTCCTCTTTGCATCTTCTCTGAAAAGTGGCAACACGGGAGCCTTAAAACAACTCTCAAATGACCTGAAAACAATGATTGCTCGACATCATGGTTTAGGGCAGGGGTCACCAACCTTTTTGAGTCAGAGAGCTACCTTAAGGGTAAAAAATAATATGGAGGGCTACCATATAATATTTTTTTGTTTGTTTACCATTTAAATGATTAATATTATGCATTCAACTGCATACACATTCCTTCCAGTGCTTACTCCTAACGATTACCAGTTTTTATAAACAATATCAAAGATATTTTACTGACAGATCATACGGATACATGCAAGTGAGGTGAAGTGAAGTGAGCCCGCGGGCACTGTATTGGCTGCCCGCGGGCTACCAGGTGCCCGCGGGCACCACGTTGGTGACCCCTGGTTTAGGGGAAGGATACAGAAAGCTATCTCAGAGATTTAAGCTCTCAGTTTCAACTGTGAGGAACATTGTGAAGACCACAGGCAGAGTTCTAGTTGAGGCCCTAAGTGGCAGATCAAGAAAAATCTCAGATAAGCAGAGGCGAAGGATGGTGAGAACAGTCACAGTCAACACACAGACCAGCTCCAAATACCTACAACATCATCTTGCTGCAGGTGGTGTCACTGTGCATCGTTCAACTATTCAGTGCACTTTACACAAGGAGATGCTGTATGGAAGAGTAATGCAGAAAAAGCCTTTTCTCTGCACCCGCAACAAACAGAGTTGCTTGAGGTATGCTAAAGCACATTTGGAATAAGGTGCTGTGGACTGATGAAACTAAAATAGAGTTATTTGGGCAAAACAAGGGGCGTTATGGTGAAAAAAAGCACACAGCATTCCAAGAAAAACACTTGCTACCTACAGTAAAAGCTGGTGGTGGTTTCAGCATCTTTCATCATGCTGTGGGGCTGTGTGGCCAGTGCATGTACTGGGAATCTTGTTAAAGTAGAGGGTCACAATGATTCCACTCAATATCAGCAGATTCTGTAGAACAATGTCCAGGAATCAGTGACAAATTTGAAGTTGTGCCGGGGCTGAATCTTTTAACTCAAAATCTACTAAGGCATTCATGCAGAGGAACAAATACAATGTTCTGGAATGGCCATCTCATTCTTCTTCTCAAATATCACAGTGTTTGTCTCCTATATGATATATTTAACTGAAATTTCTTATCCAAACAACAAATGATTTATAAAGGGAAACCATGAAAATTTAAAGAGCATGGGTCAGTTCTTGATGTGATGCTCTCAGATTTTAACAAGCTGCAACCCTCGAACCCCAACTTCATTAATGAGGCGCCAATAAAGTCTGTACACCTGAGCACGGTGCTTGCTGAAATGGGATGTCTGGATTGTCTGCTGACTCATGGCGCTTTTCCACTACTCAGTCCTAGCACAACTTCACACATTAGTGACACTACCTGGTACTTATTTAGTAGCTACCTGCTGCTTCACTGCGGCCCACCAATTAGTCAGGGTGTCGTGAGCGAAACAGCAAGCCAAACTGAAGATCAGTTAAAAATACTTACAAATCCTAGACATGAGTTAATCTCCAACATTTAGCAAGGAAATGTCAAAAAGCATCACAAACCCCTTCCGCTGTATTTCAGTTCAGTGACTGTGCCAGACAGAGTCTGTGCTCCGGTCATGGAGGAAGAATTGAACAAATCCTTTAAATGAACTGATTCTAATGATTCAGTTACAGTGAAAACAACTGCTTTAAAAGTCACTTGTCATGAGACGAGCCATGCCATGCCGGTACCATGTAGTTGAAAAGCTTTTGAAAAACGTTTATGTGTTTTATTGTGCTTTTATTGTTTTTGCCACTTCTGCTGGTTTGGAAATGCTAGAAGCCCAGAAGAAATGGCCAGCAAACTCTTAACAGTGTCATTACTCATTTCCATTTCGCAATAGAACCACAAGGACGATTGTGGCTGATGAGAGGCATTCTCTCCAATCGGCATTTAAAATGCTCATTCTGGTAGATGATGATCATTCCTTCAGTGAAATAGTTTGTGAAAATGTAAACTCACAAGCTTCTCAAAAAAAAAAAAAAACATTACTGAATTCACAGGTGTTTGTGACGTCAATGCAGCACTTGTTGACATATTGACAGCGCTATACTTTTGCGTCAGAGGCCCGGGCCACAGGACTTTGCTTACATTGGAATGTGATGTTAAACCACAGTAATTCCGAGTAATTCCACCTCAGGCAATTTGTGCTTTTCAACACTTTCACACCACTGCTGCTCAATACAACGCAACCAATTACTCGCTGAGAAGCGTTGCACGAGGCGTCCTCGGGTTGCCCTAAAGCAACATATGGATGTGTTTATTCAATGCATTTTATCCACAATATTTAAATAAAACAATTTGATTCATTATTTCTTTCAGAGCAAAGGCAAACCCAGACATTTCACAGGCTTTTTAATTCAGCACAAAATTTCACAACACCATGTTATTCCAAACCTATCCCACAAACAACTAAACTGCATTCTTGAAATGTATTTTGTAACAAGCTTATTTTCTTCTCTATCACTATGTTTGTTTTTAACACATTACAGTAGTGATGTATGTAGTTCGGATTAAATTCTGGTGGCTTGGAAGCAGCAGCAGTTTGAAAACAGGTTGATATTAAATGTCATGTATGGAGGTAAATCTGTCTCACCAGATTCAGAATTTTAAAAGCCTTTGGATTTCTAGCACTTACCGTTTTTCAACATTAAATAAATTTGTGGTTAAAAATAATAAAAAAAAAAGATAATACACTCACTGAAGGGCAATTCTAAGCATCACCGTCACATTTATTTCTTTAGTTTTAGCTGTAGTTGCTGTGAAATGTATTTTATATGCTTAACCACTGCGCTTAAACCTAAACACATGGAACCAGGAAATAGTTTTCACCCTCTTTTCCTATAATTTACACTTTAAATTCCACAAGCAGTTAAAATACGTCCCCAAGGGCATTTTAGCCACTTGAATGTTTGTCACTTATTCTTGATTTTAGATAACTTTTTCTTTACAACTGGTCTCTCCAGTCACTGACGACACCGAAGTCCATAAAGAAAAGCTATGATTTTTCTATCAAAGCTCACAGGACATTTTGATTAAACTGGGGATTTTTGTGACTTCAGTATTTGAAATCCTTAACTCAGATCTTCATTAGTGACAAAAAAAACTTCAGCTCTTGTGTCCCTGTGAGCTAAAAGGTATGATTTTCTCTTTGAACTTCGTGTGTGTTTGAGAGAGAGAGAGCAAGGTTTATAAACTTCAGTTTCCAGTCAGAAAGAGCTATTATGACAAGATAAGTCCTTTGTCCCCAGTGTGTCAGTGCATCATACAGCCACACTTCATAAAAACTTTAACAATCCTTTTAAAAGTGGCCACAAAAGGATTGCAATGTGTCTTGGAGCAGCCTCACAGAAATATGGATTTGCAACTTGAATGATAAATGTAATGTCAGATGGGGTTTTTTTCTGACAATTTGCAGAGCATGCGGAAGAGAACATTTATTGGCCGTGTACTTCACCTCCGTAGGTGTAACCGCAAACGACAAGATGGACGGTGAGATGGATCGTGCTGCGTTTCTAAAGCATTAATCTCATCTCTTCGTCAGCCCCGAGTGGGTCTTCTTCTCCGTAGTTTCCACTATCACCGACATAGTCTGTTGTTTTCCGACAACAGTTCTGCAGTTTATACGTCATCTATTTCTAATTCCAAGACAAAGACTGGGAGGACATTTTGGTGCATGAGCACTTGAGCAGAACGCCAAATCTGACGAAAGCATATACATGTAGGAGTAATCGGACTATGAATCGCATTATCCAGTCCAACTAAGACTAGCTCAAGCTCAGTCAGACCAACGTCTTTACATGACATAAAGGAAACCGAAATGATGGTCTTAGTCAGACTATAATTGGACTTTTAACACGCATGTAAACACACCGAGTGATTCAGCCAATGACTTAGTGTAGCTTTATTTGGGAAAATCCACTGACTCAAGAGTACCAAAGAAAGGAGTGGTCAAGAAGGAGGAACGTGCCAGGACACAGGAGCTGTTCTCCTGATCCCCCATCAGTGGGTTCATGTTCACAAAGGTAAATCAGAATTATTTCAAACACCAAAGTCACAAAACAACACAACTGAATTTAAGCTGTACTTACACATAATGTGTATCGCTGCAGGCTTGATTTTAGAGGGCGATCACAGAAGTTTGCAGAGCAGAGTCTCTCATGACTAACTATGTAGCAAAGGTTGCTAATGTTGCTAAAATGATTGTGATGTAATGCGTGGTGCGTCTGTGAATAATGGGTGCACTTTGTCCAACAAAAAAACATTGGCAGCGAGGAGACAAACCTTTGTCCTAGTTGGGTAGTAACATCAGGGGTGAGTGGGGTTGTCCTCTGCTGAGGACCCAGTGGGGATGACGCACAACACCAAAACTAGTAAAATAAATTCAATTTGGGGGGTGAAAGAGGACACAAACGAGATGTCATATGGATGTGGTTACCTGACTTTTCATGGGGCACTCTTCAGCTCCACGAAAGCCCAATTTTTACATTACGTACATTGATTTTGTACCGTATGTGTGTGCAGTAATAAGACATTGGGCTATGTCTGTGTTTTTGGGTGGATGTACAGTACAACAGCCAAGATGAATGCCATTTTGACTGCAGATGTACTGTGGCTCTGGTGGGATGCCAGCCAGAGACGGAAGAATAACGAGCGGTCAGTGAAAACCAACCGGACCTAACCTGACCAGACCTAAGCAACATAAAAAAAAAAAAACCTGAAGAAGCATGTTGTAGCAAACCACATCATTCCAATTTTTAAACATATATTTGTTGATGCATAAATATAAAGGCCTGTACATACTCTGCAAGAATAGTAGTTTGTTTTCTTGAGGCGGCAAGAACAAGAACAAAATTAGTTAATTTCACGAGAAACCCACATTTCTGCATTAACCAAACCCACATTTCTGCATTAACCAAACCCACATTTCTGCATTAACCACACCCACATTTCTGCATTAACCACACCCACTGCCCAGATGAACACCCAAACGAGGGCTGCGATAAAAGAATGATGTCTTTCTCGCGGAGTATGTACATGTCTTTAGTAAAGTAGAAGGCACAACACGCGCTCTTTTAAGGGTAACCATGGTAACAGCAGTGTGATGTGTTAATAACTGATGTGACGGTGACTTTTCATTAGGATCCCAATCGGACATTAGATAGAACTGAAGCATGTGCAGTGTAAATGACTGGGTTTCAATGGGCTTGAGCTGGTGGCACCAGAGAATGTCCACCGTTGACTTATGTCATTGAATTAATTTCACTGACCATAACTTAACTTAGCTCCTCCACATATCACTGACCAGAGACTATAAATGGTTGTTGAGTCAAAGTCTTGCCCTGGTTTATTAGAATGCTGAAAATCAAAGAGCTCTCTCCAACCCATTAACCCTGAACTATGAACTTCAGAGGAGCCAGCTACTGAAATGCAAGAAGCCCAGAAGAAATGGCCAGCAAACTATTAACAGTGTCATTACTCATTAGTCCATTTCACAATAGAAGCACAAGGACGATTGTGGCTGATGAGAGGCATTCTCTCCAATCGGCATTTAAAATGTTAATTCTGGTAAATGCAAACTCACGCTTCTCAAAAAAAAAAAAACATTACTGAATTCACAGGTGTTAAGTGACATCAATGCAGCACTTGTTGACACATTGACAGCGCTGTACATTTGCGTCAGAGGCCCGGGCCACAGGACTTTGCTTATATTGGAATGTGTTGTTAAACCACAGTAATTCAGAGTAATTCCACCTCAAACCATCTGTGCTTTTCAACACTTTCACACCACTGCTGCTCAATACAACGCAACCAATTGCACAAGGCGTCCTCAGGTTGCCCAAAAGCAACATATGGATTTGTTGAAATAAATAAACCATCCGATTTATTATTTCTTTCAGCGCAAAGGCAAACCCAGACATTTCACAGGCTTTTAATTCAGCACAAAATTTCACTACACCACGTTATTCCAAACCTGTCCCACAAACAACTAAACTGCATTATTGAATTATATTTTGCAACAAGTTTATTTTCTGAAATGGTGTATCCCCAAGCCGCTCCTCAGCATCATGATGCCAATCGGGGAAAAAAATCCTGCTTTCAAATAAAACCTTCATACCTCGTGTAGCATAATTCCCCGGTGTCAAGATAAGGTAAGCCGACCAAATGTGTGACTTAAGAAAGATTTTACAATAAAGTTTTACCGTGTCACATTAACAGGATACTGTAGTGTTTGGACTGTGGTTGCAAGAGGTAATTACATAGTCAGCACTGACTGTGCTGAGCACGTACCCCAATACAAACGTACATACTGGCCTTGAATATCAACGATTGGGAAAAGTCACAGTGCCTGTTCTGGATATTAATCTGTATCTATGGGCGATATCAGACTTTAACTTTCTGGGTCAGACAAAACGAGTCGATCAGGCCCCTCCCTCTGTGTCCATCCCTGTTCTGTGGCGCAGCTGCATTCCAGCAGTCGAATGCTGACGAAGGCAACGTACATTCAATCTTCATTTACAAGTTCCAGCGTGGACTTTACTGTTCATACAGTGAAACGAACACATGTGCCAGTTTCCCTCCATAAGGCTCATGGTCCTAAGAAGTGGTCTAATCAGAATAAGTGAAAACACCTGTGTTTGTTTCCACACAATGGCAAAGTTAGGGTATCATTTTTTAAGAGGAAGGCCCAAAACTGATGGCAGTATTTATTGGCTTCTTACTGAGGCATGTCTATGCAATTAATGGGACTCCTGTTGTTGGTTTTTTACCACAATGCAGCACAAATTCATCATTTGCGACCTGCATTTTGTGCCATTGCAGTTTTTACTGTGTAGATGCTTTTATATACACATTTACGCCACTTGTGTCAAACTCAAGGCCCGCGAGGTCTATGCTGCTTTAAGGCGGGTGTTGACCATAAACTACATTTCCCACAATACATGGCGATTGTGTTACCCGTGAAGTGACGGCATCCCACGACAAATGAAATTGAGATTGAAATATCCACAAATGATCCCAAAATGTCCAGGGAGAGAAAGATTGATGCAGATGGAAGGTAGTTTCAAGAAAGATGGGATGGTGAATACATGTTTGTGCTTCAAGGAGAAAAAAACAAATGTCTTTTGTGTTAAGTCCTGCGTAAAGTGCTCTGCGTAGGCTACGCAGAGTCCTCTGCGTCGACGCAGAACCTGTCGAAGAGCCTCTGCGTCGTCTCCGGGTGCACGGAATATTTTTTAAGTGTCCGTCACTCCGTCAAAGGACAACGGAGACGGCATGAGCTGCGATTGGTCCTCAGGACAGGCCGAGCGAAGCTGCTCTGTGCCGGCTCACAGTACTCGAGTCAGTGAGTAGCGAGCGTCCACAGAGGGCGGAGCTGAAGACCGCCGACTTCGTCGCTGCCGAACAATAAATACGTCATATCTTAACACACACAGCACATGTTTAGACTCTAAATGGCCAATTTCTCGCCTCAAATGATCTTAAAACTGCGTTCCAGGACACAGAAAAGTGACAAACGGCCGCTGTTTCAACAACAACAGTTTTTCTCCCTCGGACGCCATTGCTCACTGTAGCCAAAAGCACAACAACCTTGCGCAGCGACCCCTACTGATCGGGCAGGAAATTGCAGCGCCTATCCGTCACCACGACGCAGAAGTATAAAGGCTCGAGTGGTCTACGTGGTGACGCTGACGGATAACGCATTACGCAGTCGGAGAAGTAAAATGTGGCCTTTACGAGGCGGTGTCGGTCGTCAAAGGGTACAATCTACGTCGGTATTTTGACACGAAACAAGGAGCCAAGTGTGCCAAAGTTAGCCTTCAAGAAAAACAACAAATTGTCAAAGAATTAAAAGGCAAACTGCGATCGCAGCAGAATGTGTTCACAAAAGCCATAACCAAAAACGATGACTTGTTGTTCCAGTTGACTTCTGTGATGAATTTGGTCATGGGCATCGGTTGATTAGGAACAGAAATCGCAGCAAAAAGTTTGGTGACGGAAAGGCTGGAGAAATTCTGGTGTTTGAGGAGCACGTTTTTTCACACAGGCCTCGAGGATGTGGAGGTTGCAGGTAATCACCACAAAATGAGTGATGACATCTTAGAGCTTTAAAATGGACAGAGAGATGACAGATCAGTGGATGGCGGCGCCACAGAGAAGCTATAGGAACACAACATCCAAGAAATCACACCCCTAATCCTAAATTCATGTAAAAGAGCAGCTGTCTAGTAGAGGAAACTCAGAGCAGAGATCTAAGACAAATGAGACAAAATGTTTGGGAACAGCAGAGTGAACGCGTACCTCCTGCCAGTTCACCGTCACCACTGATAAAAGTCAAATAAAACCACACAGTAGAGACGGCGCAGCTGAGAGCGCAAAGCTGGTCAGCCCATCATTTCCATTGAACCCAATCCAGTCAACTTTTAAAATTCTCATTACACCATTTGCAAGGCCACAGCGGCTCAAGTAAACATATGATCAAAGCATTTTTCCTCTGAAAATGCAGTGCGACATGAACACTGCCAAGGATATGAGACGCCTTTGAAGGTTTTGCCATCATTTTCTTTATTTAGGGTCTGCAGAGACCTGCGTATGCAGCTCGGTCACATGTACTGTGAACTTTTTATTAGGTTATTTGTTTATTTGGACATGACCCCCACCTTTATTGATAATTTGTCTCACCAGTGTCTCTTTACCTGTTTTTTAACCCATTAGCTTTGGATACTTGGATTTCCTACCTACCAACCTTGCTACATATGCCTACTTCCTTAGCTATACTTATACCCAGTGTTGTAATGTAAGTTTTATCATTCAAACATCTTTCATTACATCGCCATTCACACGCTGCAACATGGGGTTAAGTATCTTGCTCAAGGACACACACAGACAAGCAGAGCCAGAAATTTAACCCACAATCTTCCAGTTGAAAAACACCTTGCCCTACCACCGAGTTATGGCTAATTTTTTACTTTATAAAAATATATAATATAGTATATTATATATCCGAAAATTACTTTTGATACTGTGTGTGTAACTAAATAAATGTCATATACTTTCAAACTTCTACTTGTGTAAAATTATAAAACATCAACTTCTACCAAAGTCTGCTAAGATACTTGTACTTTTACTCAAGTATCCCTTTAAGGTACTTTATATAAGACTGCATATTAATGTCAGCTGTGGGTTTAACAGAAGAAGTCGTCCTGGAAACGACCGTTGTGTGGATGTTCACACCAGTTGGTCGGCCATTGGTGACCGTTTGATCGCATTGTGCAACAAGTTAAGAAGCAGTATAAAGACAGTATAAATGATCACTTTGCACATTTATCTTTCAATGTTTCTGAATACAATGAACCAATTTTAATTTTATTTCAGAATAGATAAAAGATGTGGGGGTGGGTTTAGATTTCATTAATGTACATTAATCTCGATAAGAGAAAAGATGTTTTGTATCAGGCTTAGCTACTAGATAATCTGGAACACTTTACTCCAAGCTAAGTGAGTTCCTGAAATATAAAACACTTGTGAGGTCTACGTAGGATGAAAATCAGCTCAGCGCTTTCCACTAACGGTAAAAGGAAACAGACACAAACATTTAACCATGCAAGACATGAATAGCAAGTGAAATATCAAGTGAAATGGTGCAGTATATGTCAACATTTTATCTTTTTGACAAAAGTGCCCAGACCTCTGCTCCAGGCCATTAAGCCCATGCAGCAAATGCTTCAAGAAAGTATTAAATCTCAGTTGCCTCACGTTTCTCATAAGAGATGAACTCGCAACTTCTATGTCCCGTAACGTAAAATGACCGTAAACTTTCTTGTTGAAAAAGGCTGAGGGATTATCTCAGGTCATCTGTCACATACATTATGAAGTGTTTGCACCCGTTCATGCTTGTCTGGTGGGAGGAGCTTAGTGCAGGGAGCCTCAGAATAACTAAGGAAAAAAGAAGCCGATGTAAGGACGGTGCTCACTTTGAATGAGGAAATACTTGTTGATTTGTTTCTGTTTTTAAATGGTATCACTGTACCATAATGGCAACAACTATTCAGATCTAACTGCCTGCTTAGGCATTACCCCCCTCATTGGATTGCTTAAACACCTTAAGACTCAATTACCGAGCCTGCACCTGGCCGCCACATGAGCTCCCCAGGCAAACTTCTTTCCGAGAAACGAATCGTCTCAATGCTCAATTTGGGCTCCAACATGCGTCCAATTTTGCAAATTATGTTCACATTTAGAGGAAAATAGATCATAAACCACAACAACACAGGTGTGATTCAGAGCTGGCTGTGTCCAAAAGATACTTGGTTGCAGGTGACACTTGTAAAGTCCAAGCTGCAAAAAAGAGTTATGGTGCTGCTCAAAGTGCAAATCTCAGAGCTTAAATCCTCTTTAATGTACAGTTTATGGTCTTCCTTTGTTTAGGTCGAGTCGCTGGTTTTATTAAAGCCAGACTGAAAAGAATACCCGACGCCTGATTCTGCGTTTTATCGGCTGTAAACACTGAAGGGAGCGGTTGCACATATTTTACATATACAAACAGAGAGGCAAAGTTCAAGACATGCATGCAAAATCCAGATTTTTTTGTTTTATGACAAATCTTGAATGTCCACGGTGACCTTGGATCCTCTGATCTAATTTTTATGTTTTCATCCCGTCAGTTGGTTTTGAACTGTTAAATAAAATATGGGGTAATGTTGTCCAAAGTATTATTTCTCCAACATGTTTTCTGTCATGGAAGATTGCTACGTAAACACTTCATCCTGACAAAAATATTTGCACATTTTTATTCCCACTTTGAAGGACATCTTTAAGAGAAGGACTGAGTTGTCCGCAGCAGTAAAGTCATTAAGATAAATGGCTCTGAATTGTTGTCAAATCTCCGGCTTTTTACTCCGCTCCAAAGACTTAACATTTTAGACCAAAACAAGTCAAAGCAGCTGTGTAAAATAAAAATGACCTCTGATAAAAATATTGAGAGAACAACAATGTAGAGCAAAACATTCTCACATTGTTACATCACACTCAGAGGCCCTCTCTGTTGTAAGGCTAATTTAAATTCTTTCGAGTAATGCCCACTTGGTGACTGTGACTTCAGTGTTCTATTTTAGGCACTAATGAAAGGTAAATCTGGAGTGACAATACAATGACATGGTAGCTTGAGTTAAGACTTAAGACAAGAGAACACGGTCAGGTTGAAACAGATGGAGGCAACAGCTTATCCACCGTTAAGACTTGGTGCAGAGACCACTCAATTCTTGTGCTGGTCTTATACAGTGGGTGCTGGTCAGTCACAGCTGCATTTAAAGTATTTTCATCAGCTATACTGGTTGTCCTTCAAGGGTTGTGGGTGGAGCTGAAGCTCATCACACCTGACATTGGGTTGAGAGGTAGTGTTTTCCCTGGACAGGTCAACATCCGGACTCTATTTTGACCCAATATTAACATCTAAACTGTATTTTTAAAAAAAAGCACATTACCTGGCATTAAAAGTCATCCTGGATACACCTCCTGTGACCTTAACAAGACTGAGTGATACCTACTGCTGAAAGAGGTAGAACAAAATGTTGACTGACTATGTTTAGACACCGCCATCTGCTGGTCAGATTTGTGTAGTTAAACTAATCCGGTGGACGACATTCAGTTACAGATGGGGCCAGTGATCCCTGTGTTTTTATAACCACTGCCAAGGATGCTGTGTTCGTCTGCAAGGAGAATTATAATAAAATCACTCACAGCTCTAACATCTGTATCAGATCAGCTGCTCTCACATCTGGTTTGGGTTTAGTCACTTAACTTATTTAGATTAATAAAATAGAAACCCTGTTTGGCCTGAGGTGAAGGACAGTACAGTAGGTGATCTTATCAGAGCTTAAAGATGGCAGCGATGCCTGGTCTCTTTGTTATGTAAGAATAAGCACAGCAACTTACAGTCAACCCTTCAGAGTCCACAGAACTGATTCAGACCCCGACATCTGTGGTGGCGTCCCCTAAAAACAGGATGTGTTGACTCGGAGTAAATACTGTGCACTTGGTGAACCAATTTTAAAAAATGTAAATAAAAAGTACAGATGCTACGGGCAAGAGAAGATGAAAACACAAAGGTTCCAACAACAGTGACTATCAGACTCTTGCAAAGGAACAGCTGTTAAAAAAATACTAGTAAACATCCAGTGATCTTGTTTTTCCCCACATACTTAAAGGTCTTTGTTATTATAGGTTGATGTGAAATATTGATTCAATTAGTAACAATACAACAAAGGAAAACAAACTCTTAAGATGCGTCCTTGCTAAGGACATTAGCATATCAATTCAGGGTGGGTGTCTGGCACGGTCAAAAAATAATGTCAAACATGCAAAATCAAACAAAAACGTTAGGCTTAAACAGCATTGGATGGCTAGTTCTATGAAGAAAAGAATCATGCTGGTAAAACACAAGCCCACCAGTGTTTTATCCCAAAAACTTGGCCATCTTCTCCACTTATGACAATATCGTAGCAAAGTATTATGGAACATAAGGATTTACAGGTTTCCATTAAACACAGAATGGCATAAGTCAAATCCAGTGCACTTCTCACTCGCAACATTTCCATCATCAACTTATTTGTTCTTTTTGTGTAGTTTTATGACATTGCCTTATTGCTCCATATTTCAGGCATAATCTCTATAAATAAAATGTAATTAAAGTGACTGAAGACAAGAACAATTACCCAGAGTCCAAACACGTTTCTTTTTAATTTTTTCATCGTCTCACTTTGACAATTTCCACAATGATTTATCGCCGACAGCAGATGAACTCTGAACTTCAGGCTAAAAATCGCCAAGACCTGCAGCCGCTTAAACCTCCGGCCTGATGCGTTTACACCCAAAATAAGAACCATGGTCCTCCTTGTCAAATTAAATAAATCATAAGAAAAGAACAAGGCTAGAATAGGCAAAGAATAAAGACTTTTTTTGTTTTGTTTTAATCAGACAAAAGGCATGATGTGCTTTGGTAGCTCCTTTGGCAAGTATCTGCACTTCTGCACAGTTACAGTACAATTTGTCTATTAAGTGCTAAAACAGGGCAGTGTCAATGTGAACCCACAATGGAACAAGGCCACAGTACACTTTACCTCAAATAAGAGCTTTTCTCCTCAAGCCACTACACGAGGAAAGAGTTTGAGTAGAAAAAGATGAGGGGTTCATTTGATTCCATAAGAGAGGGAATGACTTTGCGAACAATCAATCACAGTAGCACAACATGGTGTTTAAGAGTTGTAATGGGGGAAAAAAGAGAAGAGACAGCGGGTGTGAAGGTATTGGTGAAGGTTGGCGAGTTGGAGAATCCTAAAAATACAATTTTCAGATGAAGCACAGATGTAGCTGCTGCTGCTCTGAAGTGTGAACACGTCTTAACACACACACACACACACCGAGAAGCAAGCGCTTCAATACAAGTCAAGATTACGTTGGTTCTAAACTTAAATGTAAAGCAGAACAAGGCGTTGACTCAAACTTTGGCCATGCCAGATGACTGCAAGCAACAGAGGATGCAACTTGTTTAACATTTCTTTAGCATTTGGTATAGAAGTCTGTTGGAGAAGAGCAAGCAAAAACTGTCCATTTCCTTGAAAAGTTCTTATTCGTCCAAATCCGAAGTGGCCATTAAAAAGTGCTTCCTGACTCAATGTTTCATGTGCTCTCACCCACCAAACCGCCACCATCACCTTTCTTGCCACACCTCCTTCTTCTCTTATTTCCCAGCAGGGTGAACAGTCTCAGTAGCGATAGTGGTCCGGTTTGAAGGGCCCCTCTGTGGGCAGACCCAGGTAAGTGGCCTGCTTGGCTGACAGCTTGGTCAACTTAACCCCCAGTTTATCGAGGTGGGCAGCAGCCACCTGTTCATCCAACTGAGGAGACAAAGGCAAAACAAGAGATCGTGAAGTTTCTGTTAGACTAAACTGAGGTCTTTCCAAAAACAATCTTTAATATACATCTCTCCTTTAGGTTTTTTGTCTGATTGCCAATTTCAGTTTTTCAAAAAACACATTGCTTAAACCTGTTGAGTCTCATTTCAAACACTGAATATCTATGTGACATAAAGAATAGTCATTCTGACCTTCTTAGGCAAGAAGTAGACTCCCACGGGGTATTTTTCAGTATTCACCCACAACTCGATCTGAGCCAGCACCTACAGGGGAACACAAATGACAGTCGTGCAGTGATATATTGCACGTCAACATGCTGTAAGACGCTGTAAAGTGAAACTGGAAAGCATCAAGATCTCCCAGGTCTCAAAAAGTTGTTCACAATGAAATAACAAATAGACTTTAAAACTAAATGAGATTCTTTCAGTACCTGGTTTGTGAAGGAGTTGCTCATGACGAAGGACGGGTGTCCCATGGCACAGCCCAGGTTAACAAGTCTACCCTCAGCCAGGACAATGATGTGACGGCCATTCTTCAAACGAAAGCGATCCACCTGTAGAGGAGTACAAGTGCTGCTGTGACAATTCAACAGGACAAACTCAAACAAATGTCAGAGTTTAAGGGGAATTTTCACTTCACATTTATTGCTGAAGTGGAGAGCATTTGCGTTTCCCTGCATTACTCTGCTGGGTAAAAACGATCCACAAATATTTGCCCGTTGTCTTCTTGGAAAAAAGCCATTTTCTTCAACCAATTCCGTCCCTAAATCAATGCGCGACTTTGGCACAGTACATTTGTTTTGTGTCATCTGGTGCCAAATACATTTTTGCATTTGTAATCTCATTGTGCAAAAAAAAAGGCTTGGCACAAATGCATCGTAAGGGGACCAAATTCAAATAAGCATTGGACAGTTTAAAATGAAAAAAAAAAAGTTAAAATCGTCACATTTTATTTTTACCTGAGCCTTGATGTTGATCTTCTGAGCAGCATTTTTATCGAGCCAGTTCATGTCGATCTCACAGTCAAAGTGTCCAATGTTACAGACGATGGCGTCATCCTTCATGCATTCAAAGTGGCTGAGAGCAACACACACACAGGATATTTAGCATGCAATTTAGTACTGTAGACATTTTGTACATAATATGTACGGTTAAATAAAAGGTGCAACAGACAACATTGGTGAATAAGCATAGTTTACACTTAACAGAGATTATATTACTTGTATTATGAAAGGTCAGAGTCTAACTTACTGTCCCATGATGATGTCCTCACAGCCAGTGGTGGTGACAAAGATGTTTCCCTCCTTACATGCTTCATCCATGGTGGTAACCTCATAACCTACAACAATGTCAGGGGACAATATGGTTACAAAAATAACATTCAAATGTTAACGTAAAAATAACCATGTTCGGTAGAGACTCGTCACTTACCCTCCATGGCGGCCTGCAGGGCATTGATGGGGTCGATCTCTGTGACAATGACACGAGCGCCGAAGCCACGGAGAGCCTGAACACAGCCTTTGCCCACATCACCATAACCTGCCACCACCGCAACTTTACCTGCGATCATGACATCTGTGGCACGCTTGATGCCGTCTATCAGACTCTCTCTGCAGCCATACAGGTTGTCAAACTTGCTCTGCAAGACAGATAGAAAAATTTACTTCATCATGTCTACAGGGTCTCTGCGGGTTTCAGCAAGTCAAATTTAAGACTTTTTAAGAGACTTTTAAGACCATAATGAATACAATTTAAGACCCAAGAAAAATTGGCGCTACAAATTGAACTTGCACTTACCCATCTTATGCAAGCAATTTGGCTTAGCTGTGGGCTTTTGTAAAGTTTTCTCCGCTGCTATGCTAAGCTGTAACACGCCGCGGCGTGCGCACAGCATACTAGCTAGCGGCCTACTTTAGTTCCGTATTGTAGTTATGTTAATGCATCCTCAAAAATGGAAACATTTCAAAGTGAGACTAATAGATTTTTAAGACCTTTCAAAATTGCATTTAAGACCTTTTATGAGATTTTAGGAGAATTTAAGACATTTTAAGGCCTTAAATTCAAATTGATTTAAGACTTTTTAAGACCCCGAGGATACCCTGTGTCTAGCTTTTCCAGACAGAATAGAGACCGAGTTCCCACTATAGCCCGTTTGTCAGTTATAATCGCCAAGTTGCCACTTTAAAATCGAGAAGAAAAAAAGTAGCAGGAGGTTGAACAAAACCTTTAAAATTTGGTCCCACTCCTATTCTCTCAAAAAGTCGAAGGATTCATGGAAAAGGGCTTGTTACCTTTGTGACAGAGTCGTTGACATTGATGGCAGGGACTTTCAGGTCGCCCTTCTTCATCATCTTGTACAGGTTGTGGACACCAGTGGTCGTCTCCTCTGACAGTCCACGGATACCTGTAGACACAATGCGAATATATAAATAAATATATATTTAATCAAAAATAAATTTTAAAAAAGACTGCAGGTTAAGACATTAAGGACTTCTAATTTTTTCCAGATTGATTTATCGGTCAAATTCGAGTCAAGACAAATCCTTTGATGATGTCATCACATTGACTCAGCGGAGGAACACGGCTGTACAACAATGAGCAACTTCTAGTCAAGTTCTCTGTAACATTGACAGTCAATATGTATAGTAAAAAGATAAATACATATTTCTCAGAGACATATAAACAACACAAAACCTAGGCTAATACCTTGAACTTTCAGGTAATTTTAAGTCCATAACAGAAAGCGATTAAAATCTCTACCACCCAGCTCTAGTCTGGGCTACGTGTAACCTCTAACCCCAGCAAGGTGTAATGGCCACGGCCCAGCTGCCCTCCCCATGCCAACCGGGTACCCAACTCTCAATTAAATCAGAGAGAGTGCATGAGAGATTGCATTGTGTACACACACAGAGAAGGAAAAACAAACAAACATGCAACCGTCAACTCCAAACACACGACTTATGCCACTGACACAAACATGTATGTTTAAAAACTGTTGGTGGTGACAAATCACTCCAAGTCCTCGGTGTTGTTGTAGAGCCTTGGTGCAGATCACCAACAGTCTCTCTCTGCCACCTTATGACACAGCTACAACACAGACAGTTGAGCTGCAACGCCTCAAGGGCCAGAAAATACACACATAGTAATATGCATATGCAAGAACAAAAAACAAAAGAAATTGGGTAAATCCAGACCAATTTCACGAAAGAAACAAGCAGCATCCTCAAGCAAGACATAACTAATCCACCAAACCGCATGACAAAGATACCGTTAAACCAAATTGAACTTGAACAAAAAACATTTTAAATTGTGTGTTTCTGTGTGAACTGACCTGCCAATAGCTTGGGATATTTCTGGTGGACCATGTTGGTCAGGTCGCCTCCGTCATCCAGGATCATGTTGAGGGGCTGGCCATCCTTGAAGTACAGAGTCTGTTCGATGCACCACACATACTCCTCGTCAGTCTCACCTTTCCACGCATACACTACAGACAGAGAGGATTGATCATTTCATTTATTTTGGCCATGTATATCAATTGTCATTATTTTATAACTAAAATATACCATGTGGTCCTTCATGTGATTTCTGGTGTTACAGACACACAAACAGAGGTTGTGTGTGTTACCTGGAATGCCAGCCTTGGCAATGGCAGCAGCAGCGTGATCCTGAGTGGAGAAGATGTTGCAGCTGGACCACTGAACCTGATGGAAAAAGGAATAGCTGAATTAATTTTCTTCACAGGCGAGTTACCCTCCCCCCCAAAAAACAACTCTAGTAATCTGGTTGTTACAGATTTCTGCAGTAACTAGTTAACCCTGAAAAACCACACATGCCAATAAACAGAAAAATAATCATAAGCAGTTTGAAGTTTGTTTGAATTCTTATCCATTTAATTGACAGTTATGAGGGTTATGTGAGCTTTAATGGGTAACTGAACTTTCCAGCTAATATGTTACTAATCAATCCAAGTCCTTGGTGTTGTTGTAGAGCCTTGGTGTAGACCACCACTAGTCTATCTGCCACCTTATGACACAGCTACAACACAGACAGTTGGGCTACAACGCCTCAATGAGGAGAAAAATCACACCGTAACAAATATTAACAAGAATATTTGGCCTTTTTCACTTCTGTTGGAAATGTGTAGCTGTTGTAATTGTACTTGGAACAAAAAAAAAATAAAAAATTGTACCACAATTCAAGACATCATATTGCAGGTCAGATCAGATGTATGCAAAGCAGAGTTTTACAATGATAGTTTTTTTCCCTGAAAAGAACCATGGTTCTACAAATTAATTTCAAGCAACAAACCATGTAAACATTATTTATGATGGGCAAGTGCATCACTACCTCAGCAATAAATGAAATTGAGAGGAAGAAAAGAAAAAGAATAAAAAGCAGGCTGTGGACAGGTTGTTACTCTCCATTGATTCTCAGGCTGCAGGCTCCTGCAGGACGAGACCAGTCACAGTCGGACAAAAAACATGATTACAGAACATGCTGGTTGGCCTTGAGACAGTGACGGGGAGAAAAAATCCCAGACTCCCACAGACAGTTTGTTCTAATGAATTAATGAGTAAACTTGTCTGTTATTCAACCACTGCTGCATGGACACTTCACAGAGAGTCCATCACAGAAGGTAAGTTAAATTTGAGCATTCCTAGTACAAAGCTGCATTTACAAGAGCCTTAACACTTTGAGAATATAAAAAGGCCTACATGTCACAAGCCAACTAAATACAGACATAAGCCAAGTAAGAAAATAGGTTGGGGTTTTTTGGCTTAGTATTTGCCCGGGCCAGACAATGTACAACCAAAATACATTACTAGTCTGAATGGAACTAAAGGTCTTATGCAATGCTGTGCAAGATTACATAATAGACTTCGAAAACAAACAAAAAAGCTAGGATTTGTCCAGTTCTGTCTTAGTCTGATTGTTTACACGGACTACTCATTCTCCTAGGGCTTGAACAGTTAATCAAATATGTTTAAACCCAATGTCCTGGAAAAAACTTAAAGAAGGATTTCAACCTGCAAATAATGTCTCCCAAGATTAATTTGGTTCATCAACTCATAACAGGGTGAATGGCATTCCCTGCCTTGTTAAGTTTGACAAGTATAATTTCTGTAAGCAAAATCCTCCAAATACTTCATCACCACATCACAAATCAGTACTACATGCCAAACTTTGAAGTAGATTGAAAATGTTACCTCAGCACCAAGGGCGAGGAGGGTCTCAATGAGCACAGCTGTCTGGAGGGTCATGTGGAGGCAGCCGGCAATGCGAGCACCCTTCAGGGGCTTAGACTGACCGTACATCTCCCTCATCTTCATCAGACCAGGCATCTCATTCTCTGCAATATCAATAGCCTTGCGTCCCCATTCGGCCAGGGTCATGTCAGCTAAGAGAAAGAGACAGGGATATGTTCAAAGAGTTGTTCATGCCTACATCCACACCAAGAAGCCACTGAAATATTATTTTTTACTATAGACAAAAAAAATATCACACAGGGGAAAGGCTTTCGCAGATCAATTATAAATGTACTCTTAAAACTACAAACAAAGGCTAAGCCTTTTAAATGTGAATGCTGGCTCCTCTCTGTAAGAATGAAGTGAATATCTTTGGTTTGTGGTCAAATCAGGACCTTTGAGGATGTTGTAGTTTTGGTGTTTAGGAAACAATGATGATAAATGATAAATGTTTTTTTCATCGTTAGCTGCTGCCCTATTAGGTAATGACAGGTCCTGATTAACATTTAAAGACAGGTCTTGTAAAAACTGAAAGAAAAAAAAACAAAGACAAAAGCTTGTCAGTTACAATCAGGTGGGTTTATGTGGAAAAACACCACCACAGAGGCAGCACAGCAGAGATACCAGATTGATATCTACCAGCTGACTAAATGTACCCACTAATCTTATTATCTGCTCTTAAAATTAGAGATTGTCAAGATACTAGAAAGCAGGAAGTGAGGTACAGGTTTAAAGCTACGGGCACCATAGTGCTGGTATCTTTCTGGATGGAGCCAGGGTAACCTAGCCTCACTTCACCTTGACCCCTCCTCCACCACCAAGCGGCGGTCTGCTGCTGTGACCGCCCTAAACCTGCCCGGGTCGGCGCAGTCCAGAGTGGGGGATTATGAACACAAGTTCACACCGAGGTCAAAGCAGTGCCTGAACTGATACTCTTGTTAGCCAGGTTAACTGCAAACTGAAGTATCTTTATGACTGCAAAGCATTTCCCCACTCAACGTACTTATGACTCACAAGGAACATTTTTTAAAAAGTGAAGTGATTCTGCGAATTGTACAGAGAACCATGTGATCTGGAGATTTATTGATAAATGGTTCTAAAAGAATAGAACCTAAAGCAGCACTTTAAATGCAACATAACCAACGTGTGACAAGTGTATTCTTAAGAGCAGAGGGTACGGTGCAGAGACTGCCAACATTCCCCAAAAAAGTTGCTGCTATTTAAACAAATGGTTGTGTTGACATAAATGTAATCCCTGCACCGAATAAAAAAATAGAACAAAACGTGATTATGTTTCACTGTCAGTGGTGGCCAAGTCCTCCAGTTGTTATTGAGTCTCAGTACAGTCACCCTCTGCCACCTTATGACACAGCTGCAACACGGACAGTTGAGCTACAATGCCTCAAGGGGCAGAAAAATAATCTAGATAGAGTCAGAGTATAATCTAACTAATACATAAATTACCTGGAGAGCAGTAGCACCACTATGAATTCATAATGAACCAAGAACACACTTTATGATCCAAAAGCCCCATGGATCCATTTACCACATGTGCTTTAATGTTTTGAAGTCAATGGAGCCGCTATGTTGCTCCTTCCTCCAACTCATTTTATTTACCCCTTTAACCCAACGTATCAGAACTTGGGGAGAAATGTGTCAGTATATGACAGACTTGGTGCTGAATTGCACTCTTAAACACGCCCATTAAACACGCCCAGTGAAGAACGAGTTGACTTTGCCCCAGAACTATCTGTTAACATAAATTGTGCAACTGTTCTGCTTCCAACCAGATGCCTTATGAATATAGCGTTCCCATATGTCACATTTCATTATGGTTTTATTACAATATAACTGAATAACGCTAAATTTATATGCTATTTATCAATGCACGACTGTCATTTTGGTTTTCGTTTTCCCCATGAATATTATTTCTAAAGTCAAAACGGATCGATACAAATGACAGAAGCAACAAAGTAAACGTTACATTTATTTCTAAAACATTAACTCTGCGCAACCTTTGTTCACATGTATTGAGCTGTACTATTGTCTGCACACGAACACCACGTGTGGTGCGAGTAGCATCACTCCTGTATGAAGTAACATACGGTCTCTGACCGCTCCATTCAAATCACTTCTGGCGGCGGGGCGCTAAGTATCATGGGGATTTGTAGTTTAAAATCACAGACCAAAGCCACTGTGTGTAACGCGTTGGGCTAGGGTAGTAAACTACAACATCCACAGGCAGTGGATGTCATTTATGTTAACGTGCTCGGGGCTCGAACACCATTAAATCTCAACAATTCCATTCATACATTTAAGTCCAAGACTGTAAATTACTATTATCGCAACAGTTAGTTACAAGTTATTAGCCGCGATGACTGTAACGAAGAACAGACGTGCTAACTATTGTGCAAGTTTAATCTCAAAATAACAGTTTACAGTTGACAGTATGCTAACGACATAGCATACTGTCAACTTCACCAGTAAGACAAGCGAGTGTTTACGTCATTAACGCCAATATGAATAGACACTTCAGAGTGTCTGAATACATACGTTCCGTTGCTGTGTTTAAGGTTTTACGCTAAGCCCGGGTCTTACGACGCGCACGTTAGCATGAACTTAGACAGTATGTTAGCTTGCCAACTGTCGCCCAACTTCAAACGTATAAACTGAACGAGGTAACGAGTGACACTCACCAACTTTGAATGGTAGTTTGTCAGACATGTTTGTTTTCTGGTGTTTAGTTCACGGCAGGGTGAGAAGTGCTGCTGTAGCCTGGCCGACGGACAGAGGCAAAGAGGGAGGAGCAGAAATGTGACCGCTCGGTTTTTATCGTCGGAGCCGAGTTTACACGACGAACCCGCACTGACTCTAGATTCCGATTGGCCACAGAAAGTCCCGCCCCGCACGGAAGGGATTTGATTGGATAGGGGTAAATGTGGGCCAGCCAAACACTGGAAACAAAGTTTTGGATAAAATTGGTCTGGACTGGTTTGGTCTTACATTATATGTGTCCGAAGTCAAGCTAAGTAAAGTTAAGGGACTTAAGGGAGAGTAACTGCAGGAAGAATGTCCTATTTTATAATCATGAAACGTAAAATAAATAAAACATTATAGTATCAGATAAGACAAAAACACTGCAAAGATTATATTTGACTTTTAACCATGCATGATTGTTGCTCTTATGGCAAGAGGTTTCAATTTTAATTTAATCAGTAGACAGAATATCCACTACCAATATCTGCAAGTCATTCTTACTAGGCAAACATGCAGTTTAGTTTTTACTAGTCAGAATTACGTCACAGATATGTGCAATTCAGTTTTTGCTAATTCCAGGTTCAGATGTCTACCACGCCATAATGACGTGTCACAGTAATCCCCAATTGAAGATAGATATCATGTATGTGTCAACAGACAGTGACAATGGTATGAAATCATTTCCCATGTTTCCCAGGAAAAGTACAAACAGTCAATACAAAATTAAACCCTGCATGAACAGAAATGGAAGCTAAATAACTGGTTATGGTTGGTTCAGGCCTAAGGGGAAAGTTGTTAGCGGTTGAGCAAACAAATTAATACTTACTTAAACATACAGTCACCCCCGGGATCTTCAGCAAACCCATGGTGCCTCAGTTTTCCACAATATCAATGGATCTGTATTTGCATCACCACCAATATCTAATAATCTCTGTCTTGGGCCATAACTGACATAACCAAAACATTTTTTTAATTGAATTACCCTGTTATATAAGCATTTGATTTATTAATAGATATTTTGTAAGAGGACGTTTTGTTAGGTTGAACTTCTTCATGCATAATATCAGCAATAAGTAGCTGACATATACATTTGTGTGTTTGTTTGTACTAAGAATAGCCATTACCCCTCCTTAGCTTCTCACTGACCTCATCTTTGGCATTGCCAGCCCACTGGACCTGGTCTCAGACTCACGGAGGGCAAAGGTCCTCCACTTTTTTCTTTCGCTGCTAATTTGGACATAGTGAATGATACATAAATGCAATAAATCAGTGGCAGGGGTAATGGACAGGTGCTTCCTGAGATGAGCAGGTGTGGAATTTAGGACGCAGTGACTGACTGTTCAGATTAACATTTGAAAATCAGAATGAAGAAAAAGAAAAGTCAGGACACTAAAACTGCTCTCTGGTCGGGATGAAGACAGTGTATTGCAGCCTAAGCACAGACGTGGATATGTAAGTTATCCATTTTGCGACACTAATTTTAGAAGTTATCGGTTTACACTCATAGTATTTGTACTATCGAGACCATCTCGGCAAATGTAGTTTATCTGATTATTTGTACAATTCACCTTTGGTAATCAGTATTTTGTCATAGACTCCGTTGAGGTACTTTATTCAAATTATCAATTTTACATACTATTTTACTATCACAGTGTTATGTACCACCACCACCACCACCGGCTATGTGAACACGAAAAATGACAAACGGTAAACATTGTGCAGTTGGGAAAGTAGTGACTGGTCTATACTTCCAGAAAGAGTGAAATACATTCTCATGCTGAGTAAGGAGGCTTAACTTAGCTCACTGGTGGAAACACTACACTCCAGCTAATTTAAGAATACCGTCTTAAGTATGGTAGGTTTAAGAGCATGGTGCTGGAAGGAGTTGTAAGCGTGTGAATTGTAGCCACCACCTGTACAAAACGTGCCACTGTCAACTAACACACTTTCGTTTCAGGTTTCTAAAACTTTTTAATTCTTTTTAATGATGAACTTGTGATCTTCCTCATACGCTGTATCCCATCAGTCAGATGCAAACCACTTAGTTTTCAAGACTTTGTGGACCAGTTGAAATAAAGCACTTTAATGTAAAAATATTTGCGATTTGACAATAAATGAGCATTACATTGGTATCCTTGATGTAAAAATTACACACACAACACATCTCAATGGAAGCATCACCTTGTCAAATAGTTTTAAAGGTTCTTCAAATCCAGTCTTGACCTCCAGTACCCTTTAAATAGCATTTATACAAACACTGGGCTTAATCTCTACCGTTGCTTTCAAGGATTAGTGGCTGTTGGTTTTTGTTGTTGTGTCTCAGCTTGAGTCAGGGACAAGGAACCTGAATAGCAGATCATGCAAGTTCAGGATGCTCTCAGACTGACAAATACAAGGGGAAAAAAACATCCCTCTTGTATGTAAAGATGCAACAATGCTGACAACTGCATTGGATCCCAACTTTATTAAGATAAAGTGTTTACAACCCGACAATGACAACAGTCACAGAGCAACATGGTTGCCACAAGGAAGATCTCCCATGTCCAACTGTATGTATCCCTCTGAGAAGAACCGTGTACTGGTCACACCTTTTCTGTAGAGCCAGACAGCATGAGTAATATTGGATGTGAAACACACACAAGAAAAACAGAAAAATCAGTTGGCATTCTACACCTCTATTTGATAGTCTGTCTAAATATATGCATTGGGGTCAAATGATGACCATTCTGAATTGGTACTTTTTGCCATTTATATCCTGACGCACATCATGTTTACATTAAACTCTCAACCAGTTGTTTAATTTTACATCAACCCCAATGCATCCATGCATAAATGTGTGTGCAGATGGGAGGAGGAAGGTGTAGCTACAGCGTAAGCAGCAGCAGAAGCTGAAGACTCGCATCATTCGTTCAACACGAACAAGAACAACGTGTTATGTTTGTTGTTCAGTGTTTAAGTCAGGAGCGAAAGAAGAGCAAAAAACAAATCCAGCCTGCCATCTTTAGTATTAATAAGAGGTCACTGTGTCGAGAGACTGAGAAAGTATCACACGCATTCACAACCGTTATATTTAAATTCAGCCCGCGTAGGGACTTCTCAAGAGTACGTCACTGTCAGACAAGGCGCTTGAGGTGTCAGGCACCTTGTAATTTCAAATGCAGCAACAGAAGCATTAAAGTGTTCCCTCTGGCAGCCATATTGGATGTCCACCACTATTTATCAAATATCAAAGTATATCTGGTGGACAGGAAAATAACCACATCACTCATATGATTTTTTTTTTTTAGTAGGCATTGACTTCTGTAGGTTTGCAGCTCAAAAAAGTAAAACAAAAAACACCATATCTAGCATGTTGACATTTGTAATTAATCGTGACAAAAATAAAAACATCACCTGACAATTATTTGTTGAATTTAGCAATTAGCACTAATTTGCACATTGTGTTGTCAGGAAATTGATAAAATTCTACAGGTACTAAAAGTGTATTTTTTTCTATCTAAAAAAAACAAAAAAACATTTTGTATTGAACGGATGGAGGAAAAGAAGAAAACAGCCAATTTGCCATAGAAAATGAGTTGCTTGGGTGAATAAGTTGAAAAGGTTGTTCAAAAATAGCATGAATGGACCATAATATAAAACTTCCATTATAGAAACCGTGAAAAATCAAATCAATGCCAGTAAACACGGAGCTGCATGAAGGCAATATGGCTGACAGAGGGCTCAAACCTTGGATGCTACAATTTTAAGTTATTTGGTTACAACTGATTTCTACTTTTATAATTTGACAGTGACATTTCAAAGAGAAAAGTCCTACATTTTCAGATTTATTCGTATCTTGTGTGTTGCTGCAGTTGAGATTCAGCGAGATGCAGCGTTGTGTACATATAGGTTTGCATGACGACACTGGAAGCAGAAAAATGGTTGTGTCGTATATCTTTTTTTTTTTGATTCTCTTCCCACACATCTTTAGATTCCTTGAAGAAATAACCATTGTCATGTTCCTCCACACCCCCTACCCTTGAAGTATGCACTTGGAAACAACTATCTTGAGAACTCTTTTACTTAAAGAGCACTTTGATAAAAAAACAAACAAAAAAAAAACAAAATAAAAAAACCAGGATGTTAAGTGCATTATATTTACTATACACTTTACACTGTATGCCCTTTATAAACAGAGGAGTGTGTGGCTAGAATAAAGTGATTCTTAGTGTAACATCAATTAGAGGAGAGGAGCTGGAGGTCACATCATCTTGAGTTTGCACACATCTGCACAAGTGCATACTTAAAGGTCGGGGTATGGTTAGATATTGGGATGCCGACTGTAAGAAAGAGCAGCATGCCAGCTCAGTGGCCCAGAGTCTCCGTCTGTCCTCCAGATGAATGCGACCTCTCTGGAAGTAGAGAGACAGGTGGGAGAGGAGCGCTAGCTGGCTAGCATAGCACACTAGCCTAATTAGCTGCCCAGGCCTCAAGTTCTGCCATGTCATCTTCATCCTCCTCCTTCTTCTTGGCTAAAAAAAAACACACAGACATAGATGATCAAATTAAAGCAGACATGGAAGAATATGAACATTTAATTGGTCGTGATTATCTTGACCAAATGAAATTATTTGTTTTATTGTTGCTTTTAACCATTTCACTTCTCTAAAATCATAGTAAGATCACTTTGGCGTACATTTTAGAAAGAAGCAAATATCACAGATAGAGTATAGTATTTGAAAGTATATAACAAGAATCTTAATAAATAAATAACATCATTAAAAAAAAAATAAAAAAATGAGGTCCTCGAATGACTGTGCGACCTAATACCTGGTCTCGCTGGAAGTGATGTAGATGGTACGCTGGGCAGGGGAACATCTTGAGTTCCTTGGATTTCCAAAAGATTTTTATCGAGCTCTTCCTGTTCCAGATCCTCGAGCTCAGCCATGAGCACATCCTAAAAACACACATGCACAGGAGGAACAGTAAATAATCAATGCATCAGAGGCCTCATGTATAAAGGGTGCGCAGCTTTCATTCTGAAATTTTAAAATAAAACCATATGCATATGCCGAGTTCCATGCCTCTTTTCTGTATACATCCAATCAAACATGAGACTAAGCAGAGTTGAATGAGAAACACACCCCTCACCTTTTCCACCCGCAAATGAATATACAAATAACCCCAAAATGCCCTGTCTGATGCCTTCTTCTGGAAGAACAATGGCAAACTCAGCAGAACAATAAAAGAAAAAGAAGAAAAAGTGTGCACTGAACGCATTAATCTATGATGTAGAAATCTGAAAAAGAAAAATTATTTGGGAATTAGTGATAAATGCGAAGGAACTAAATGTCAGGGTCACAGCGGCTGGTCTCATTAAATATTGATGCTTTTTTTAATGGCTGTGCATTGATCATTGAACCTGATATATGTTTAGACATGACTTAACCGTGCGAGTTGAATGTACAGATCATTTCAACAATCTATAAATTTGTCAGTGCGCAAAGTGAGTCTTAAACACACACACAGGTTTGTAGTGTGTGTGGGCGCACATGACCAGTTTCTTCTTCAAAGCCCTCTCTGATGTAAACCACATAGGATCAAACTTACATGGTGTATCAGTATTCAGAGGTGGAAAAAGTACAAAAATATTGTACTCAAGTAAAAGTACCAATACTCTGATAAAATATTACTTTGCGTGGGGTGTGAGGGTAGTAGAAATATGACAAGGGGTCAGAAATCCAAAACTATTGTGGAGCTCACACGCCCGGCACGACACAGGATATTACATCACTTTTGGCTTTTCGTTACTTTCCACCTCTGTCAGTATTGTTTTTTAAACACTGTGATAAGTTTGAGAGCTTAATATTGCAGTGTCTCCACCTGACAGAGCCGGACCAGAGTTTGCGTGGTGCTCTACAAATTCTCACAGCTGTGATCCGCAAAGTTTCAAGCAAGTACACTTTTACACATGCCGTTGCATGCGTGAAAGCAAGCCTTTTCTGCATTGATGACATTATAAATGCATCACAGTTCACATGAACAGACGGAAGTAAAATTTGGCCCCATGCAGAGCTGACACTACCCGGTGAGCAATGCTATAATTCTCACCTCATCATAGTCTTCACCGAAGCCAACTGGTCTGGAAATGGCATCTGATATTTCCTGTGCTAATTCTTGCTGCTCCGTAATATCGTCCATCAAATCGTGGACATTGTCTACGTCACTGAGAAAAAGGAGGAACACAGAGAGACAACAGGTAAATTGCACATAGATAGAAAACATTTTGAACTTGAAAAAAGAAGGAAATTGGATGACACAAGTTTTAGATAAATCTCATGTTAAACATCGTTTTAAAATGTTAACTTTTTTTTTTATACAGCATCCAACAACTCACAATATTTATATTGAATACCTCAGCACAGACTAAAGAAAATGTCTCTTACATGGTTTGGTGTGCAGCCTGCAAAGCCTTGGCAGCAAAGCCCATGTTCCTGAGCACTTCTGTGTTGGTGTTGGCGTTCTCCAATGCGTCTCTCTGGAACTCAATGGTGGACAATGTTCCATCAATCTGACTCAGCTGCTTCTCATACCGCTTTTTTCTTTTCAAAGCCTGTAGAGCCACTAGGAACAAAAAGAGAGGACGAGACAAAGTTAGATTAAAGTCAGTTTGCTAATATGTTTCTTTGGATGTTTTATTTATTATTTCATGTGTTATGATCATGAATAATTATACATTTATAAAAACTGATGATTAACATTTAATTTAATGCGTTTATAGTCCAACTCTTTTAGACTCTTTTTAGACCAAACTCATTTGTTTTTGACTGTTTTTCAGTGTTGGCAGTTGGAAAAGTGGAACAGCCACCGTACCAAGGGATGTGTACATAAATCTTCTGAAGGACCATGTGATTGGTCATCATGGGATTAGTTTACATGACTTGAAAGGTTTTAATGGAAGTATGTTGAGAACAACAAATATATGTTATCAGACAAAATATGCCTTCGTTGAGATGAGCTTCTGAAAAACTTCAAGTGGACATTGATCGGAAACTGATACTGAGAAGATGTCGGCCATAGAAACTGAAGTCTATCTTCAGCGGACTTTGGCCTTTCGTGATAGCAGCAGTAGTAACTTGAGTTCCCTCACACCAAATCATATCCTGTTTACACCATATATCTACATTGAAAGTAAGTTTATTTGAAAATGATACCAATTCCTATTGATTTATAAAAACAGTAAACTTTTATTTCTGAGGAGTTAATGGTCTCAGTTTCAGGTTTTCTTCAATAGCACATGTACATTTTGAAAAATGATGTTCCAATTTAGAAGAAAATAGATGATAAAGCACAGCCCATATGAGTGGACACCATTACGCTTGACAGCTGGTGTTGACCTTCATTGTTCGACCTATGTCTTTGAATTTTGATTTGAAAAACCTCAACATGGTGTTGAAATCTCAAACAGTTAAATTGCTCCACGTAGGTCCGAGTTAAATTTAAACACAGGGAATTCCCCTTTGATGCTGACAAGGAAAATTCACATCATGACTCAACCTGCTGAGTCATACAGCATGTTTGGTGGAGAAGTAGACGGAGTGAACTTCATCATAGTGTCAAGATCAGAGGACGGTTTTTAAATCAGATTATTAAAAGATGACAATTGTGCCCAATTTCAAAAATCTCACTCAATTTTTAATCTTGAGTGCAGCTTTGATTTATGATTTAATACCTGCATATATTTAAGTATATTCTTAGGACACTCATAGACAAAACACATTCCCTAGCCCCCTGCCCTAACCTTAACTAATTGCCACCTAAATGCTAAAATGTTCTAACAAGGTCAATATGTCCTCACAAAAACAGATTTGAATCAAAATTGGACACATAGAGCATAGTATGTGGTCGGTTGGTCTGGTCCACCAGGGGCCACACGGCACCTGACAGTCCCAGTGTCATAAGATTATATCATTGGCTGGCTCTATTCTTGGACTGATAACATTGTTACCCAACACAAATGATGATCAGATTACTTGGACTGCAAAGCTACATTCAAAAAGCCTTCCCTAAACTAATTTCACAAAATGCCTATGACTCTGTGACCCTTTTGTCCTACTGTTGTCCAGTGGCCATTCAGCAACCCCAGCAGCAATAAAAAAAATAATTCAGCTTAAGGGATTCTGATCAGTGCAACTTTCTCTTATTTTAGAGAAATGTGTGGGTGCAGGTGCATGGCTGAATTCTTATATACGCCATTAACTAGTCAACACAGACATGTTTATGTTAACGTGTCTGTGTATGTTGCGGTGTGTGTCTGTTTATCGAAGCAAGTGACAGATAAGTAGAGAAAGAGGGAGTGGGGCTAAATGAATCCACTAGGCACATCCTGCTATTACAGGACAGAAGATTTGATGTGATTAGCGTTAATGCTCTGGTGATGGCTAAAAATCAATCAACAAATGGGCCCCGATTACTATAAAGGTACTTTACTGTAGTGAAACTACAGTGGATCAGAAGACATAAGCTGCAGGGGTGGTCTACCACTTGGGTTTGTGTAGGACATATCCTAATACTATGATGAAACAGTCGGAAAAAAAACCATATGGTTTGATAAACCCTTGACATTCCCATTTGGCACAAACACAAACAAGCACCGTTGTCTTAAAATCAAGTTACCACATTGTTCAACTACTCTACTGAACCACCCTATTCTTGCCAGTGATTCCCACATGCCTGTGTTTAATTCATTCAGGGGATATTATGGATTTTGAGCATATCATACATCTCCCAACAGAAGGCCAGCTGATTGGAAGAACAATGTTGAAAATCTGGTTGCACAATGGTTGTACTTGATTATTTGTGGCATTTTCACAGATCTCTCGGATGGAACCACAGCTGGTTTACTCAGGCTATGAAGTGCAGTAATGTAATATGTATTATGTTACATTTACAGTAACCAAAAAAATATGGTCAACTGTACTGTTGGCTTATAATCCAAACTCTCATAAACTGCAACTTTTATAGCAGATAATAGATAAAAAATAATCTTGTCTTGGATTTTATAGAATAATTTAACTGTCAATTTGCATGAATTATTAAACTGCATATACCGAGTGTCATAACTGCCTCCCACCTACTGTTATGAGGTAATTTCTTCTGTTTCTCTTCTGTAACATAACTATTTCCCCTTTCATGATTAATAAAGTGATCACTAACATACTGTAAAATATCCTTTAACATGAGGTTATTACAGTTCAGGTCAACAAAGACTTCATACAAAAACCTTGAACGTGACATCAGATCATTGTTTTTTTGAGTAACTGAATGGACACAGAACATCAGCAGTGATGGGACCTTGGCATAGCTATATAGTGAGCTCTTACAAACCATAAATGCACCATGTCCTGACCAAATTGACGCAGAGTGGTGGGTCCTGGAAAAGCTGACCAAAAACCCTCACCACAGTCAAAGCTGAAGCTAAGAGAACATGATGCTGAGATGTAGAGTAGCTGTCGTGAAAAATACAAGCTGGTTGTACTTCAAAGGGTTGCAATGCTTAGCTTATGTTAGAATGCCAAGCCCTGCCCAAAGTAGAGATAAAACAAAACAGACATCGAGGTTTGGTTCAACAGGGGCTTTAACACAGCATGCTCTGTCTGAGAGGCAGTGTGTAATAAATGCAAGTCCTACAATTGGATGTCTGCTCCACTGGTTACACATGCTTCAACCCTGACATACAGAGAAGGGTTACAGCTCATCTAACATGACAAAGCAATAACTGCAGCATTTAAACGTCTTCAGTCATAGACTCATAACCTATTTAAAGATATATAGGTCATATATATATATATATATATATATATATATATATATATACATATATATAAAATGTAATGTTTTGTTTAAATTTTTCCACATATATATATAAACACACATTTATCTCAATAAGTGAGATTTTCTCATCATTACGCTGGGGTTTCTTTTCAATATGCAGATGCCAGAAACAACATAGCATGCCTCAGTTCAAGGAAAACAAAGACTGCAATGCTTATGTGTTCCAGAATTAGGGACGGGAATCGGTATCGGTCCGACACCGATCAAAATCACTGGAACCATGCACACATGGTTACAAAAAAAAAAAGATAAGTCAGCAAAATCATATTAGCCAAATTTATTTATTCTTTTGGTGAGAACAATGTTTATTATACACTTGAAGAATTACGTCTTTGAAATTACTCAACACAAATGTGTTGTTAACAGCTTCGTAGTTCATAAATGGTCTAAATTGACTGTATCAGAATAATATTGGTATTGGTAGATACTCTGGTTTTTATATCAGTATCAGACACAAAAAGTAGTACCGTCCCATCCCTATCTACAATGGATAATCACATGTGTACATATAGCAGATATGTGTCAATGTAAATGTAAATGTGCTGAAAAACCAACCTACTACAGATAATGATCAGACACAAACTAGTACTGACTCCTCAGAGATTAAATCCCCTCTGCCATTTATGTTAACGAGAAAAGGGGTGTGTCAGTGGATATAAAAAATACTTAATGGACAGTAACATTCACGTGACAATAATTAGGGTTCTCAACAGGGAGCCATGTTGACATGACAAGACAGCTGCCATTTTTGTTTGGACTGGTCAACCCGTTAAACAAAATACAAGTCTATGTGGTTTGTGTGACGGAAATAATCATTCACAACGCATTTTAAATACCTTCAGAGATTTATCTGTCATCTGTCAAAACGACCCTTTACGTCCTCGTATGTTACTTAGTAAACTTAAGCTAACTGTTTAGCTAACCGAGACACTCAACGTAAAGCTACATAAGTAACAGGCATTTAAAACGAAACAACATAAAATGACAAGAAAAGGAGCGCATAAACACATACATGTGTTAATTTTGGGTGTAATAACATCATACGCTAAGCAACAAAGTTCGCATACAGGAAGGTCAGAACATGTTCAATAGCGTCAAAGATGGCCAACACTTTTAGAAAGTTCCTGTCTTTATTTAACTTCCCAATACGCAGTGCCATCGTGTAGTAATAATAACCGCCTGTTAATCGTCATTTCAACAGCTTAATTGTTGACTATATTCATGTAGCTGCTGCCCTTAAATGAGACATTTAATGACGACATCAGACCCGTGTTCGATTAAACACCCTGTCAAGAACAACTTCCTTGTTCCCTTGTTAGCCTGCGGGCTAACCAGCAAACTCACTGTACTGTTCTAATACAGTTAAACCTGGGTGTTTATGGATGGTTTCCTCACCTCGTTTGTTTTTCGTGCCGTTCTTCTTCGCGGTCATGAGCTCCTGTTCTATTTTCTTCTCCAGGAAATCTTGTTTTTTGGCCAACATCTCCTCGGTCTCTCGGAGTTTTTGGATAGCGTCCTGGGTAGTGGGCGCTTTCGCATTCTTTCCCCCCGTGCCGAAAATCTTAGCAATTAGCGACATTGTGTGATTAAATGTGAATAACACCAACAGAAGAACCGCAAACGCAACACCTGTGGCAAAAGATACCGGCCGGGTAGTCGACAATCGGCTCTGCCTTCTCTCTTTTCTCCTGTTCGTCAACTATCGGGAGTTGACGCCGCCGTTGCTGTTGTTTTCGTCCCGTCTTCCGCCTTTTCCAAACAGGCCTCGTGATGTCACTACGTCAGATTGATTACGTAACATGCGTGACTCACCCATGAGTCGTTCGGTGGCCCAGAGAAGTGTATTATTTCGTTTCAAAGGACCAAAGATTTCCCCATCTTATTCTTAAGTACTAACCAGACAGGGGAATAAAATAACCGTCTTTAGAAATGTAGCGACGTTATCTGTATTCACCAACGAGCAACAAACAATTACTTTCTGGGTTATCTATATATGACCGATATGTGTCACTTCTCAGTAAAATCACAGTCATATCACAGCTTACTTTTAATCAATCCGTTTTCTCCACATTCAAAACTGCAATATGATTGATAATTCACATGGATTAGTCGAAACAACAGGACGGTGGTGGACGCCGGGGACTTCATCGCTCTCAGCCACAAGCGTCAAAGGGCCAGCCCAGCTCCTTCAGAAAACTACGCCTCCCATGATGCACCGCGCCATACTTATCCAGCTGTAAATGTGAGTGACCCGAGCGCCAACCAATCAGGGCCTGAGTTGTCCGAGGAAATGGAGGGGAGGGGCCAACCTAGAGGGATGAAACAAAATGGATGGATGCATACACACACACATAAATAAATATACATGTAGACAGACAGACAGACAGACAGACAGATTGATAGACAGACATATAGACAGATAGATAGACAGACAGACAGATAGACAGACAGACAGATTGATAGACAGACATATAGACAGATAGACAGATAGATAGATAGACAGACAGACAGACAGATTGATAGACCGATAGATAGATAGATAGATAGATAGATAGATAGATAGATAGATAGATAGATAGATAGATAGATAGATAGATAGATAGATAGATAGATAGATAGATAGATAGATAGATAGATAGATAGATAGATAGATAGATAGATAGATAGATAGATAGATAGATAGATGTCCTACATGGGTGTATTTGTCTGGAGGGGTCTCAGTTCGTGGCTCTGCTCTCTCTGCTTCCTTCAGCCTCATATTCTCCGTCTTGTACTGAAACACAAGCACAACAGATAAGGTTTGGTCCACCAGCAGAAGAATATTTCACTTAGTAAAACACTTAAGTTTAATACCAGCACAAAATATAAAGCCAGAAGAGAGAGACTGAAGCTGGTGTATAAACCACTGTCAGAGTAGTTATCAACTGTCTTAATTATGTACATCTCCACTACAACCCGAATGTAAACTTTAAAATCTTATTTTCCAGCTGTATTAACTTAAGACTAAAAATTGTGTAAAAAAGTAATGGTAAATTTAAGATATTGTTGCACAGAACTACAGCAAACAAAAACATTCAGCATTAGCCTACATTAAACAGGTGAAATTCAAAGTGTTTATATGATGTTGCATCAGTGGGGGGCGCAATTGTGTGCCTTGCAAATATAGCAAGGAAGGACAGAGGTGTTTTTGGCTCCAGTCCACATGAAAAGTAATGAAAGTTTCCTTGTGCATCTTCAGAATATGTCTGTGCGTGTTTTCACTGCGGCCTGACCTGGTCTGAATGTGATGTCTGTCACTACTATAGCGCTGTATAATTAGCACACGCATACACACAGATTACCTTTCAGTGCAGATTATTTTCAGTTGTTGTGTCGTTACTTTTATTTGAAACATTTAAGGATTTCTTTGTGTTGCTGCGTGCGTGTGCGTGTGTGTGTGCGTGTGCGTCTGCGTGTGTGTGTGCATGCATGTTTATACCTCCTTGTAGACCTCAGTCAGGAAGCCCCACTTGTTGGGCCAGATCTCAGCTGAATCCTTCTCCAGCTTTACATGTGCTTTCCTACACACAGATGGAAATCATGCATAAAGCAGGCATGACCACGAGAACCATGAGAACCATGAGAACATTTTCTTTCTCGTTCTCAAAGTCCTTCTGAAGATGTACCAAAGTTTTGCACCGCTTTATTTACTTATTATATAAAGCTACAGTGTATAACTACATTACCTGGAATAGAATGACAAAAAAAAAACAAGATGAAAAATAATTTAATCAAGAAAAACATAATGATGATGTAAAAAATTCTTCAGTTGTTACATGACATCACAAAGACTCTCTGGTAGATTACAACAATACCATGAATTATTGTTTAAAAATAAGTAAAATAACAGAATCTAGACAAGGTTACGTTAAGATTTACCAGATTTCATCCTGATGCACAAAGTTGATGGGTTCAGATGTTCGCTCGGATTCTGCCATCTGTCCTGACCAGTGTGTGTGTGTGTGTGTGTGTTTGGTCTCGCTCTCTCCGTGCAGCTAATGTTTCACCTGTGTGTAAGTCACACTGACAGACCTGTTTGTTGTCGTCATGGGGATGGAATTCCCTGACACACATATATCTTCTCTGGTGGTTATGGTGGGGGGTTGTTACCATGGTGATGGTGGGATGAAACCACCAGAGGGGTCGTTTGTTCTTTTTTTTTTTTTCCTCAGCCATACTGAAAGTCGCATAAAGCTCTAATAAGGCCACTGATTAGCAAATGTTAGTTTTCTAACACGTCAAATTAAGATGGTGGTACATTACAGATTACAGAAGATTTTTTTTTTTCTTTTTAAATAATGGAATATGTTTCTGACATGAACAAATGTTGTTGAATGAATTAAGAAATTATTGCTAGATTATCTGAAGCTTTTCCTTCTTGTTGCAATTTAATGTGGCCCACCACTTAATATCAAGTCATAATGAGTTATTTCAGCATGTTATATTTATTTATTAACAGATTCATTTTGCATCATAATGATTTATATTGTGAACTCTTTATCATTCCATGTCAAAACAAGCACTTTTATTTCGAAATTATATGAAATATCATCACAAGTATTGTTATTTCAAGATCTTTTTCTTAAAAAGAATGACTTTTTTTCCACTTGACTAGCCCCCATATTGACCAAACTAGACACTTGGATGCATTTTTTTTTTGTTGCACCATTTTGTGCATCAGGTGTCGCATAATGAAACACTACACAAACATATATAAAAAGCTGTGCTCCACAGTCATTTAGCTACAAACAGACTGAAGTTACTGCAATCAGACCGTGTCAACAAAGACTCTGTTTGGAAGCAAATGTTTTGACTGACTTTACCTTATTAGCACAAGGAGTAGAATTGTGATGTCTCATTAAAATGTTTATAAAATGACACTAAAAAGATCACTTAACTTAATCCTGCTTTTAATCATCTATGCTTCACGGATATTGTATTTATTCTTGAAACACAAATCACATTTTCTTTCTTATTAAGATAATAACAATAGTTATAGAAAGTCTTAGTTTACTCTTGGCAAACAGGGAAACATGCCTCTATTTTCAGAGACAATATGCATCCAAGAACATTTTATTTTCATGAAGTGACTGGTGTGCATTATAGTGTAGAAACAGAGGGTGGCGCTCTATTCAAGGCAAACTCGGGTTGTCTTCACTGTGTCGCCTTCTTCACCAATCAACTTTTCAAGTCTGAAGTTCTTAAACACAGACAGATGAAAGAAGGTGAAAGTAAAGTTGTTGTGTTGTTTTTAGAAATGTTGTCTTTGTGTTGCATGCCATATAAAAAAAAGAAGATATATGCTGACAAAATGATCAGTAAAACTATAGTAATTTAAAGTATGAGTGGGAGGTCTGGCCTAACCTCGCTCTGGTGCTTTCAAAGGCATAAGGGATTTATTAACATCTTGTCCTCTGTTCGAAAAAATATTAACACAACCAGTTTACACATAACAGGGTCATATCTTAGGACCAACAACCACAACAAATTCACTCCAAATTTGCTATTGATGAAATGCATTCGTGTGGGAGATGACTATTCAGATGTTGTGCTTTTACCAGGACAGTGGGATGTTTTTGCACATTTGTGCACATTTTCATGAACGTCATGAACGATGCCACTCCTCTGTGTGTCATTAGGCTTTGCCTCAGCACATTTGGTACTTTTGCCTCCACTGTTGTTTACTGCAACTTCTGAACCGTGATGTCACAGATCAGATCAATGAGTGACACCCTTTCACTAACGTCCGATGCAACGCAAAGTCCGCAAGACTGGCCGTGTGCGTATGTAGTCAAACTGGAAAATAAATTCCGGATATAATGTTTTTAGAGGACCAATCGCAGCCCTTGCCGTCTCTGTTGTCCCTTGAAGGAGTGACAGACATGCAGCCGGAGACGACGGAGAGGTTCTCCGACAGGCGCTCCAACGACGTAGAGGGCTCTCCGTAACCGACATAGAGCACTTTATGCAGGAGTAAAAATTGGGCTTAACAGTTACACACTGCAGTTTTAAGGTTTAAGGTGTATTTTCTACCTTCTTCCTCCTCTTTGTCATCTTCTACATTGATAATAATGTTCACTGACCAGTGTGTTACGCTGCCCTCCACAGTTCAAAGTTCTTAACCACGGCTCAAAGTTCTCCACGACAGTTCAAAGTTCCCCTTGCTCTTCTTCTACCTGTAAATATGATGACGTCAAACCGCTTCCCACCGCCGAAAAAACCTGCAAAACAACAGTCAACAGTGAAGATAACGTATCTCCCTGTGCCCGTCCCACACGACATCAGCCTGGTTTATATTCAACTCGGAAGATTCCAATATATATATATATAAACTCAGGTTAAACAATATACATCGATGCGATCGATGTTCTCCGATGCGAGTTCCCACATAACACGATGTTACATGGTTATAACATGAGAGGAGGAAACATAGTTCACTACATTTTCAGCTTTTTGGGTTGAGAATATTCACTTTTCGAAACAGAAAGTATAGTGACAGCTATAGAGCTGTTATGTCAGGAGAAGGAAAATATGTCACACGCAGACACACTCAATAACATTATCAGTTGTTGTTGAGCAAGTTGTGTTGATGTTGTTCAGTCAGCTCTGCTGTATCAGTGTTTTTGAACGAGGAAGTGTGTTAATGAGCTTCCCTGACACATGCACTCGGTCTATCTATGACTTTTTTTTGTTTTTTGGACGTTATTTACAGGTGATTGAAAAACACACAAAAAAACTTTATCAAAATATAGTAATGAAGAGTAGAAATGAATGAAATAAATGTTTAATAAACTGAATAAAAGCAATAAATGAACTAAAATTGCCCCAACCTTTTAATATATGAAACAAATGATGATCAAACAGTACATATAAGTTAAGTATGTCATAAAACCATTAAATTGTGACATAAAAGCGAGGCTATAACATAAGTGACATTTTAGTTCAGCTTTCAGATTGAACATCCCTCGGATGAGTTTTTACAATTGCTAACAGAGCATTGAGCAAGTGAGAATGTTGTTCATAAAACACCAGAGTATATAAAGAGGTTGTTATGTAACTGTTAATGTGCAGTTAACTCTGGGTTGCAAACAATGACGAATTAAAAGCAGCCAGATGATTAACTGTGACGCAATAATGCACAAAAACACTCATAAAAGTAGATTTGCAACGCGTGTCGCTAAGAAAACACATTTTAGTTGGAAGACATGTAATAGATAGATTTAACCACTGTGCGAAATACAGGGGGGTCTGGGGGGTTAGAGCCCCCTGATTAACACTCAAGTCCCCCTGAAAGCCTCAAATGCAAAATTTGAGAGGGGGTCTAAACATGTTACAGTGTAATTGGAAAGCATGTTTTTTTCCTAAAGATTTTTGTAATTTCAGTTTTACATATATGATCTACATACATAATACACTTTGCATTCTTTCTTATCCTTTTTAACAAGACAAAATGTCTATAATTTTATTTCTAATTGTGTAATGTTTTAATAATTGCTTTCCAAATGGCGCTGTGGAAAAGGCCCACACAAGCCCAACAAGCCCACATCTGACAGGGAAGATGGCCAATACTGCAAGGTGGCACCTGGGGTGATGCAGTATTGCGCAACAAATAATATCCGATTATAAATGGATATTTCGCACACTGGATTTAACCACCCAGAAAAATGTACTGTTTCCGCAAGTAATGGGAAACATGCCATTTATACTTTTTGTACAGGAAGGCTGTAATGTGAGGTTGTATGTCATATCCACATTTCACCTCATTTCACGTAGAAGATTTCTTACTCTCGAGACACAGACATCAGAAGACTTGTTGCAAATTGTTAAGGAGTTATGAGGACGCGGGAAATGATGCTGAAGAAAAAAAAAAGATTTATTTCTAGTTGTAGGGAATATTACTAAGTGTCCATTACGTCAGCGTAAATAATTCTTCTGCAACTTAGCAGAAAAACTGCGCACACACACGTGCACACGCACACTGACCTTCGATCTCCCATGGCGAGCCTCCGTTGACTAGCCAATGAGAAGTTCATCATCCAAGGCCTTGTCCATGTCACACTCACGCCTGAAAGTGTCAAGCTTGCATCATTTGGTGAAGTGGGTCAAAGTTCAACACCAGCTGCTGCAAGAGGACATAAGGTTACCACACCAAGAGGACACGGAGATGGACAAAGCTGCGTGATAATGATTGTTTGAGTAGAGTTGGTATGGTTGGTATGGTTAAATATATGTGTATATATATATATATATATACATATTAGTTTGTAGTGTACCATTTCAAAATAAAATAAAAAGTTTATTTTACATGGCAAGGAATTATGTTGTTTAATTAAAAAAAAAAAAATGTACTGGGACCCCAGCCAACCTACAGCTTTCATTATCAGCTGACGGGCAGAGGAAAGCAGTTACGTGAAGATGGCATTACTTCCTTTTTAATCATTCACTGTCACCGTCAAAACACAATGTTTTCCAGATGCGTAACAGAACAAATGGTTCATTTAAATAACCTCCTGCTGCACATACTCCCCGACTGACACACACACCAATCACACACCCTCCTCCCCCTTCACCCCCCCCCCCCCCTTCACTCCTCTCTCACCTCTTACATCCTAGAGTATAAAAGGAGCATGCACTGCTCCAGCAGATACAACCTACCTGGAAGGAACCTCAGCTCGTCCTTGGTAACAGCCGACAGAGAGACCGCCCTCAGCTGATGAGGACAAGCTAAAGCACTCGCTGCTCTATTGAACTACTGAAGGTAACTTCACACTCTTCTCCTTTCAGTGATGATGCGGTTGAAGCCTGTTGCACCAGTTTGACCAGCAGGCTGCAGCGATTCCGTCAAAATTGCACCAATTAAGGAAACATCTAAAATCATACATGTTGTTTTTTGTTTCTCCTCATCTAACTTCTTTATTTCCTATCTCACTCCCCTCTCCTCTTCACCTGCATGTCTCCCTCTCTCTATTCTTCTCCCACCCTCTACCTCTCTAGCCTCTCTTTTCCTTCCTGTCCTCTCTCTCTCTCCATACACTGCCTCTCCACCTCCCCAGCTCCAGCGGCACCATGCCTCCTCAGATCCAGTCCAGGAAACAGGGTGGACCCAGAGTCCTGCAGGGCGACCTCAGCGCCCTAAGCCCAGCTGTTAGAGAGTTTGTGGAGGCCAACGTGACTCTGTGCCAACCGCAATCCGTCCACATCTGCGATGGTTCGGACGAGGAGAACCACGCTATCCTGACCCAGCTGGAGGAGCAGGGGATGATCAAGAAGCTCAGCAAATATGAAAACTGGTCGGTTTGCTGTACATGCTGATTTCAGTTCCTCTCACGTTGTCAGAATAGTTTTTAAAAACATTTTTAGTGGGAGCAAGGGCTACAAAGAAAATATAGCGTGACATTAGATAGATTTTTTAATCATTAGTGACAATTAGTGACAATTAGTGACTGTGGCCGCTTTTGTAACCAGCTGATCTATTATGTGAAACCCTCTGACCGCACATCACGCATCAACATTCTGCCTCAGTCAATCATCAGTGACTACATGTAGTAAACAACATACCAAGGAAAAGGTCTCCGTTCTCTCAAACCAGTAAGTCTGGCTTATTCAGTCATGACACAATCCTGCTCGCCATCAGCTGTCACGCGGCCGACAACACTCCATTATGTTTTGAATTGGTTCAAGAGACAGGGACAGTCAAGTAAAAGCAGAGAAAGTCGAGTGAAAAGCAAAGAACGGGACAAAAACAGAGAGTCGTGTAAAACAAAATATGAATACAAAAAAGGTCATAGGCAAAATTAGACAATAACAGAGTACAAAATTCACGTTATCAATCACCAAAATAACTCTTATTTTTCGTCTTTTCTCCCTCTTACCCAATTCTCCTTTCTCCTGCTGCAGCTGGTTGGCTCGGACCGATCCAAGGGACGTGGCCCGCGTGGAGAGCAAGACGGTGATTGTGACCAAGGACCCAAGGGACACGGTGCCCACGCCTCAGGGAGGTGGAGTGAGCCAACTGGGCCACTGGATGTCCCAGCAAGACTTCAAACAAGCCATGGATCAGCGGTTCCCTGGTTGCATGAAAGGTAAGATTTGATTTAAGCAAAAACATCAGTAACTGACAGTTTCCTCAACACATTTAAACTCAGTTTAACTCATTGTTGATATCTCGAATGCTCTGTCCTCAGGTCGTACCATGTATGTCATTCCCTTCAGTATGGGTCCAGTGGGTTCCCCCCTCTCAAAGATCGGAGTGGAGCTGACTGACTCTCCCTATGTGGTGGCCAGTATGAGGGTGATGACCCGCATGGGGAAAGCCGTGGTGTCGGCTCTGGGAAACGGAGAGTTTGTGCGCTGTTTGCATTCTGTCGGATGTCCTCTGCCGCTCAAGCGTATGTCAAAAATGTCTCCTCACATTATCACTGCTTCACATTATGTTGCTTTCAAAACAGCCCTTTGATTACACATTAACCAACTCCTGACTCCTCTTTCAGAGCCGCTGGTGAACAACTGGCCCTGTAACCCTGAGCAGATATTGATCGCCCACATTCCAGACAACAGGGAGATCGTCTCCTTTGGCAGTGGTTATGGAGGAAACTCCCTTCTGGGGAAGAAGTGTTTCGCTTTGCGAATCGCCTCACGTATTGCCAAGGAGGAGGGTTGGCTAGCTGAGCACATGCTGGTAAGGAAAGGAAGAAAACTCTATCATAGGTCTCTCCGACAATGACCTGTTCATTGTAATCAAACCAAATATTCCTTATGTTTAGATCCTGGGTGTCACTAACCCAGCTGGAGAGAAGAAGTACATGGCAGCAGCCTTTCCCAGCGCCTGCGGGAAAACAAACTTGGCCATGCTCAACCCCACGATGCCTGGCTGGAAGGTTGAGTGCGTGGGGGACGACATTGCCTGGATGAAGTTTGATGACGAAGGTGAGTTTAGAAACAAAAAAGTCTATATATTTAAGCTCAGTAGGAAGTCTCTTCTAGGCGCTTTTCAATTCTCTACTTTCTTTCCGTTCAATAGGAAACCTGCGCGCCATCAACCCAGAGAATGGCTTTTTTGGCGTCGCACCTGGAACCTCAGCTAAAACAAACCCAAATGCCATGGCAACCATTGTCAAGAACACCATCTTCACCAATGTTGCAGAGACCAGCGACGGTGGTGTGTACTGGGAGGGAATAGACGAGTCGCTGCCTGAGGGAGTCACCGTCACGTCTTGGAAGAACAATCCCTGGAGCTCAGATGATGGTAAGACTTATTCCTTTTCTTTAGTTCTGTTTTTTATTAATCAATGGACAAAATACATTTAAACAGACAGGACAAGAATGAGTAATAAACCTTACTCTCCTCTCTTCCCAGATGAACCCTGTGCTCATCCCAACTCTCGTTTCTGCACTCCGGCCGGACAATGTCCCATCATTGACCCACAGTGGGAATCTCCAGAAGGCGTTCCCATCGAAGCCATCATTTTTGGAGGACGCAGACCAGAAGGTGAGAAAGTACCAGGTGGAGAACCTGGAAATTGGTAGAAGACAAGTCACAGAAAAGAGTGAAAGAAGATACATGCGAGATAATCAGATGATGCTAATCTAACACTTAACTCTGCCTCACTTCAGGCGTCCCACTGGTGTATGAGGCGTTCAGCTGGCAGCATGGAGTGTTTGTTGGAGCAGCCATGAGATCAGAGGCCACTGCCGCAGCTGAATACAGAGGTCAGAATCTTTCAACTGACAAGATACTTCTACGTTACACTTAATTATCATAGTACCTTAGGATTTAAGCAATAAAAACAGGTTCTGCTTGCTTAGCGCTGCATCTGTATTACAGAATACTCCTGTCTCATCTTTGCCTTGTCTTTTCTCCAGGAAAGGTCATCATGAATGACCCATTCGCCATGCGGCCCTTCTTTGGCTACAACTTCGGACAGTATCTCTCTCATTGGCTAAGCATGGCTGACCGCCCCGGCGCCAAGCTCCCCAAAATTTTCCATGTCAACTGGTTCCGCAAAAGCCCCGCCGCCGGCTTCCTCTGGCCCGGTTTTGGTGAGAACATCCGCGTTCTGGACTGGATGTTCAGGCGGCTGAATGGCGAGGCCGGTGCCGTGCACTCAGCCATCGGCTACCTGCCATCCCAGGACTCCCTGAACCTCCAGGGTCTGCAGGGCAATGTCGACCTGGACGAGCTGTTCTCTCTGGATCAAGGGTTTTGGCAGAAGGAGGTGGAAGAGGTGAGGCAGTACTTCACCACGCAGGTGAACGACGACCTGCCCAGCGAGGTCGCCCTGCAGCTGGACCTCCTGCATCAGAGAGTGACACAGATGTAAGGGGGAGACACCTGAGCATGTTGGGAATTGTTAACATGCTTATATTAGTAGAAGAGCTGGGCATTTTAGATCATAGTATTAATATTACAGAAACATTTTCCTCATTCTAGAACATAAATGAAGTCATTCTTAGAGCAGAATGCGACAAAATTCCACCAGGTTTACTTGTTTGTAGAAATCTTTTGGGGATCATTTTTATTAAAATGCTGCAGCTAATTTTCAGCTAACATTCCTTGCTGTAGCTATGCCAAACAGACTATACCAAGACTGTCGATTTAAATGTTGGAAACGGAATGTTAACCATGTGTATCTGTTCTCTGCTGCTGCAGAAGCACAGTGTTGTCAACTGCTGTTCAAATGTGCTGCTGCTGCTGCTGCTGCTGCTACACGACTATTTAAAGAAAATGTATTGCGAATGCACATCACACAGTCTTTGCCGTGTAGAGTTGTGTGGCACAGACCAATGAAATAAGCAGGGGTTTGTTTTATCTGTTAAACTCAGGGGAAGTTGATATTTTATTTCTTGTCATAGGTTTTTTTTTTGATTTTTTTTAACTTATTTTGGTAACGCTTTCTTTTACAGTCCCTAATTACCAGGTATTTACCTGGTAAATTCATGGTAACACCAAAGTGTTACTAGGTAATTACCAATGGTAATAAGAAAGTAAATACAGTGAAACTGTTGCCAAAATACTGGGCATTTACCTGGTAACTATATAGTTAATTATAGCGTGTTATTACTGCTGTTAATAAGAAGGTATGTACAGCTAAACTATGGCAAAACTATGGTAAATGTAAGTGTATTATTGGGTTATAAACTGGTAATAAGCAGGTACCTACAGTCCCCTAATCACTAGCTATTTACCCAAGGGGTAATCTAACAAACCTAACCCTAAAAATGTGTGTAATTACATGGAAACGAGCTTGGCTTTCTTTTACAGTACAGTTTTACTTTACTTACCGAGTACATTACCGTGCATTACCCAGTATTTTGGCAACGGTTTCACTGTATTTACTTATCTTATTACCCTTGGTAATTACCTAGCAACACTTTAGTGTTACCATGAATTTACCAGCTAAATACCAGGTAATTAGGGGACTGTAAAAGAAAGCGTTACCCTTATTTTTATACTGTATATTGTAATGCTGGGTTCCCTATTGCAATCTTACGTCTCCATTTATGGTGAGACATAAAAAATAAAAGTATTTAAGCATATTTGTGACTCGGTTTCATTTTTCCAAGTATCACGTTGCTGTTATTTGGTCGTTCAGCTGTGTAGCAAATAGCAAAAATCATTTGAGCAAACAATGACAAGTATGAGAGAACAAAAAGTTCAGAACAAATGTTCATCAAAAAGTTTGGCGGAAAACAAACATGTCAACAACTTGTTTTCGTCAAGTAAAGACAAATAGCTAGATATTATTATAAAATCCCTGAGATCAATGATAATATTGGACAACAGAATCAGCAAGAACTCACACAAGAACCACAACGCCTGGAACAAACCAATAAAAACACTAAAGGCCCCCTTCACACTTCACACTAAAATGTGTTTCCTGTGATTGGATTGCAATCGGATAAAGGTGTACGGAGACAAAATAGACAAGGGACACAGTGATAAACACAGATGAAACTAATAAGACACAAGTCAATCACATTATGACAGGGGAGACAATCATGAAGTAGGACAGGACAGGAAGTAAAACCAAGCAAGGTACATACACAAGGAAGGAAAAACAGGAAACAACAAATTAAAAAACCCAAGGTTAAAGAAAACACAAAGAACTATTGTGTAGAATCTCCTCTAGTCTCATCATTTGTATTCTCTTCCCCCTGGCTTTGTTATCCTAAGTCAGATCCAGCCCATTCTTTTTGATTTCATCCAGTACAGTTCCAACAAAAGTCCACACATCTGTCCTCCCTCTCTTCATTCCCGGGCTTTTTTCTCATTTATCAATCACTCGCTCAGCCCTGGATCCTCACCAGACGGCAAAAAACAATAAATAAAGGGAAGTAAGCACTGGTGTCTCAGAACGAGAAGGTAATCGCTTTGAATCGGAGTTCTCCCAAAGTCTGCATGATATTCTTGTGGTATGTGAGTAAGAATGGCTATCTGACTTTGTGTGATTTACACTGCCACTCACACAATGTTAGCAGGGACGGATGGATGGATATTGGACAATTAAATAATTTCTATTCTACCATTTACATGCACCTTCGTCTATGTGCAACATTATTTTTAATCCTATATTGTTCACAGCGACTCACATGCTGCTGTGCTCACGGCATGAAAGTGCTGATCTTTGGAAAACAGGTTTGGAACAAGGATAAAGCCTCACAATATGAGTGTCACAAAGGCTAATAATGTAAGTCTAATCACAGAAAAACATTGCGACTATGTAATAACCATCCATGTAGACCACGAGAACCCACCAGTTAAACAATAAGACATGGACTGTGGCTGAATGTCACTGTCCTATGGTTCACTGCAGCTGTTGCATAAGACATATGCAGATAATGGCGGTATAGCATCAGTTAATCATCACTCACTTGTTTTTGACACTCTCTGCAATCTGTGTCCTAATGTTTTCCTCTTCTGTGAGGAAAAGAAAAACACAAACAGCAAGGTGAAGAGTTGCATGGATTTTGACCTCTGCACTTTCAACATTCATAGTCAGATTCAACTCAGATTGTGCAAGAATACATAATAATGTGCCTGGGGTCTGATCTATGATGTCCTTAAATGGATTTGAGGGAAAAGAATCATGTTACTGGCAAACGTATTTGTCGATTTTCCCATATGATTTTGCATAAATACACCACACATTCTCTGTCAGTATAGAGACAAATACACTTTAAATTATGCATTAGACAAAGTGACTGCAGACATTTAAATATAAAAAAACAGATTCTAAGGTCCTATGTTCCCCGCTTTGTATGTGACTGGGGAACAGGACCCTTTTTCTAAAAAAGGGTGTAAAGCTTTACTGTCAAACTTGACTTTGACAACAAGGGAGAACCTTCATTCATCACTCTCTCGTTGAGATGACGGGATGATTTGATTGTTTTGTAAGAAATGTGTTGTGTCGGAGACAATGATTCACTCCCTGTTTTGTTTTCACAAGCTTCGTTATCTGAGGAAATAATTACCCGACAAGAACACACACACAGAGAGCCACACTTCCACTGCGTGTCTCCCTCCAACTGTTTTTTTGAAACTTGTTCTTCCATAAAATCAGTAACTGAGCCTCGACAAACTCAGAGCCTAACTGAGCTTCAACAAACAAAAAGCATATTCCCCCAAACTGCATTCTCAATTAAAGCTCACATAGAGTGGTCCTGTTGTACATATATGCTAGTTATGGAGGTCTACTTAATATACATTAACTTGTTTTTATGGTCAAAAAACCTCCTAGTTGCTGTAAACGAGCCGATAGAAATATGTCTTTTCTGACGCTGTGCTGAACCGCGATATTTCAGACTGAACTCTAACCCCCAGAAGACAGAGTGTGTTGTGAGCGTAGAGCCTTCCCAACTGTCTTGTGATTGGCCAATACCCGGAAGTGACATAATCAGTACACCCGCTCTCAGAAGCACAGCGCCCCCCTCTGGAACAGTGGATGCACTGCTCGTCATTATCAAAACATTGTTTTAACAGTGTTTAAAAATAGCTTATTCACAACTCCCCGCCGCAATCCCTTTTATGACTTTGACCCGGAGTCAGACCCAGAGTCAGAAGACACTGTCGCTTGTGAAACACCTCCACAACGGACGTTATTCTTCTTCTGCGGTTCAAGGTACGTAACTGGATGTGCCCTGACTAGTGCCCGGACCAGGACGATCTGCTGTTCAGGAGAAACGCTGTTTACATAACCGGGTTCTTTCCGAGATCTCGCTGAGCCCGAGATTAAAATAAAACAGCGTTCTCAGCAATGGCTGAACTGATTGTTTTGAAACTTCCGGGCTTCGTAAACAAGGTAATGACGCAGATACACACTAAAAAACAGCGTTAATTGGAACTTCCGGTCTAGGTGCGCTTTAAATATTTAATTAGGATCCTGTTTTCTGACACGAGATTTCAATATTTTCCTTCATCTAAATATTTTATTGAGCAGACTTGTAAAACAGGTAGTGCAAATGCAACGTGACTCAACAATCCTCCCTCCTATGCTCACAGCAACCAGATGAATAAATACAGTACAAATACAGTTTTGTTTGTCATGTACATACAGTACATGACAAACCAAAATTCTTTTTTTGAAAAACAAAAAAGCAAATAAGTGAAATCATGTGTCTCAGTGACTCCTTTGCCCCCGAGCTACAGCACAGACAGTCTTGATGCTCTGTGCTGCCTGTTTCTTTTGCCAACAAAGAAAAAAAGTCACAAGCACAGTTAAACTGTGTTGCTGTTCTTATGTCTTTATTTCTACACCCATCATAGTCTTATTAAGATTCATGCCACAACACCCATCAGACTTGCAGACTCAGAATTTAAAGTCCAATGCATGCAAACTCATGCGTTTTTATTGGGGTATTGTATTCAAATGTAGCCACAAGGGGGCGACTCGGCTGGTTACATAAATAACTCCGTTTGAATAAAAGTCTATGGGCAAATAAGACGACTTGATTAAGGACATCAGTAAACGTCCTGCGTAGTGTTTGAGTGAAAAAAAACCACGTATGAGTGGACACTAGTGTGAATGACAGTTGGTATTGTCCAATAGGAACATATACTCAACAAAAATATAAATGCACAAACTTGAACAAAAATAGAATGTCATGACATTTGCTCAGATTCTTGATGCCTTTGTTTATGGAATGATTTGTTTTGCTCAAACCCAGTAGTCCAGTGTCACTTGGCCACTCCTATTGACTACAATCTCAGATTGAGTATTTCAACTCAGGAGAGTCATGGAGCATGGCAGAGTGGTGGTCAATATGCGTGACCAGTACAGAGACACTCCTTATGGTCTGGTCAATAAAAGGGCACACCAAAATGTGGACTTTTGTCACTTGTCAATATGCAACAGCGTTGCAGCTATGGCAACACAACTGAATGATGCCGTATTCACCAGACATGTCACCTGTCGAACACCTTTGGGATGTTCTGGATAGTTCCAGTTCCAGTTTCTCAGAATGGCCGCCAACTTCAAGTGGCTCTGCAGGAGGAATGGAACATCCCCCAGGCCACGATCGACAACCTGGTGATGTCCATGCGTCGCCGGAGTGTACCGCTCTGCATGAGGCTAATGGTGGACACACACGTTATTGAAGTTTGTGAACTTGGATCATCGACCCCCATTGTGTTCTTCCTGCCATTACTCCAGGACTTTTGTTTTGAAATTGATCCTAATGCTCGCAAATTAAAGCCACTTTATTGATAAAGTTGTACTGTTATTTTTGGATAGTTACTCTGTTTTGTCACATAACAATAACTACAAGTTTTTCTTTGTGCGTTTATATTTTTGTTGAGTGTAGTTGCAGGTGACATTTGGAATTTCAGGTTTCAAAAAACTGACACGGCGCCTGTCAAAATGTCTCTGTCAAACCAGCCTCAACCATGCAATCCCATGTCAAACCAGCTGTCACACCACAGGCCTGCTATATATAAAAAATAAATCTACCTGGCTGTTTTTTCACTGTGTCCAGTCTGGCTAGGCATGATGTCAAAGTAATAAGTTATTGACTAAAGGTTGTGGACACAAATACTTAAGAAATACTATAAGAAATTATAATATTGCATATAATATATCCATGCATGTGTGGACAAATAATGTTAAAGCCTAGTGGTCAAGGTCAGTATTGCAGGTCACAAGCAACAAGGTCCAATAAAAGTGTGAGAGTTTGTGAGCCTTAATAAGCTTTGAGGGCCATATTGGTCAATTTTATTGAAAATAATTATTGTTTATTTTCACTCGAGACAGAGAAAGCCTGAATAAATTTGACCGAATTTTAAGGTCGCAATCTTAAAACAACGCAATCTTTTTTCCCTTGACTCGAGCTCAGACTTGTACTTTAACACCGCTGATATGTATTGGTGAATATCCTCTAAATCAAAGAAAACAATGTAGAGATTCAGACAAAGGGCAAAAAAACGGATGTTGAGTAATGAAGCATCTACAAAAGAGAGAATCAAAGGTGAGAGCTTATCAGCCGCGTGTGTGTGTGTGTGCTCAGAGGGCTGCAAAGCTTCGGCGAGGGTCCGTTCGGGGTCCACCACTGGACGTCAGCAGTGATATTGACCAAAGATAGGCAGTGATTAGTGATTACGGAATTCTGTCTGACGTAGTGGGAGATCCTGATGTTTCCTGAAAGCGTTACATCATTACAACACTAGCCACGTCTAGAGAGACATTGTGAGGCTTAGGTGTTAAAGGGTTTATGCTTCAATACAACCCCAAAAAAGTCAAATTACATAAATATACCTTTAACAAAAATGAGGAGAAAGAGGAAAGTAAGGGTGTTTGTAAAATCCCTGAATGATCCCTGAAGGATAATTGGAATCTGCATCAGCAATCAACCCACATTCTTATCACCTCATTCACTGTCCCTTTTTTTTACAACTCCTCTGTAAACTAATACAACCTCTTCATCTCAGCCAAGTGAGCCATAAAACAGCATGGATAGTGTTTGAGTGATGGGCAGATTGCCAATAATGAGATAAGACAGAGAGGGCGAGATAGATGGAGTAGTTTGATAACCCTGCAAGAGCTGACGTAAAGACCTGGCACAACGAAGAGAGTGTAACGCAGTTTGGAGTCGAGTCATCGAAAGCTGATCAATAACTGGCTCACTGACCCTAAATGCTTGGGGAAATCGTCATTTAAGCTGAAACTCTTTGCAGTGAAACTGAGCCACTGGCCTGGACTTCAGCATGTTTTTCCTCTGACATTTTGACCATATACAGTATATGGACAAAAAGTATTTGGCCACACCTGTTATTAAATGAATTCAGGTGTTTCAATCAGCTTTTGGTCCCGACCCCTTATCTCTGATGAAGGACAATCTCAACAAATTCAGCATACCAAGACATTTTGGACAATGCAGTGCGTCCAACTTTGGGGCAACAGTTTCAGGAAGTAGTAGTAAGGGTTGCAGTTGTGCCAAATTCACAAAATTAACAAAACAAAAGCAGACCCTAAGTAACTTTTGCTTAAGAAAATACAATACAATACAATAACATCATTAAAAAAAAACACTTAAGTATCTGACAAAAACAGCTTTTAAAACAGTACAGGGGTGGCACAACCGATGACCTAGTGTCCAACAGAAAACAAACTATGTGGGACAAAAAAAAAAAAAAGACAGTAGGCAAAATGGTAGCAACACAGAGCAGAACTTAGCCACATGTGGAATCAAACAACCAGAGCAGAGAGAGCCAGTGAGTGGAGCTGGCTCTTCTTAAAGTCTTCCTCCTCACACTAATTGGCCAGCTCCAAGGAAAGAGAGCCAATGAGCCGCAGCAGCCTGATCCCACACGTGTCAGTCTGTATGAAGTATGGAAAGTAGTTTTCCCTGCAGCATTAGCATTAATATCTTTACAAAATGATTATACTTATTATTTTAATTATTCTATTCTATATGCTTTTGGATATTATGATAATATTTTACTGCTGAATAGACAGTGTTTATAGACAGGGAAAGTTAAACAGTGATTAAGATCAGCAGGCTATGAACATAACAAAGGGAAGAAAGAAAGAGGAAGTCTTTTTTTTTTTTTTTTTAAGATGCTTTTGGTTCTCGTAATCTGAGCTGGTTACAACGTTGGTTATGAATGGAATGAGACAAAATAAATGACATAATGTATTTGGCTGAAGCCGAGTCACTGTCGTGAAACAGCAAGAATCCAGTTATGTCATGTGTTGTTTTGGAGTTAAACTTGAACATTTATCACAGGAGACAAACGTGGCCGACAAAAGGTGCACAACAAAGATTACAAAAACAAAACAAATACACGCAATGAAGCAAACAAACTCCCTTACCTGCTCTAACATAATATCTGTAAACTGTACAGATAACTAAAGTGCGCTAACTGCTGGAGATCTGTTGACATTACACACACATTGAGCACATTTTACAGTGTCTTGCTCCTAATTTCTTAAAATCGACTGTACACATTTTACAGTGATTTAAAAGGTGATTACAAAGGTGAAAATTTAATTTAATTAAAAATTCATTTATATTTAATGACCTTTCACAGTGCAGTACCGTCACGGTCCACTAGGGGCCCGCTGCCCACACTCTGGTAATCGCTTATTTATTGAATATAATTTCCATACATACAATCTCCGCTTTCCAGTTGTCATTAATGAGTCTACACTCATCTTTTTATTATGGTATGAAAACATTAAGTTTTATTTTGACAGGTTCAATTCCTGTTTCCGGTTTACAGTTTACCGTCACCATGGTTACACGGTGAAAACGGGCAGAGGACTCGTCTGCGACAGGAAAGTTCTGCGTAAAAAATAACATAAAGAGTCAGTGTTTGACCGATTGACGAAAATGAGTGAATCCGTCACTCGCACCGTTCTTAAGAAAAGATGTTCAGACAAAGTAGTGAGGCGAGAACGTGTTTACGACCATTTGTACGGTGAGTAACGTCAACTTCAACAGTGAACAGCGGAAACTGTGACTGTTGCACACACAGGTGGTAATTTAATGTGATGCTGCAGATCCACTTTACACGGTGTCATCAGAGGTGGACCACGTCAGGTCCGGACTAAAGGCCTACATGTCCAAGGAGCGACTGGTAAGAGAATATAATATAATATAATATAATATAATATAATATAATATTATATTATATAATGTTGTATAGTATAATATAATATAATATAATATAATATAATATAATATAATATAATATAATATAATATAATATAATATTGTATAGTATAGTATAGTATAATATAATATAAAATAATATAGAGTTGTATAGTATAGTATAGTATAATATAATATAACATAATATAATATAATATAATATAATATTGTATAGTATAGTATAGTATAGAATAATACAATATAAAATAATATAGTGTTGTATAGTATAATATAGTATAATATAATATTATAATATTATATAATATAGTATAGTATAATATAATATGATATAGTATAGTATATAGTATAACATAACATATATATAGTATAGTATATAGTATAACATAAAATAATATAGCATAGTATAGTATAGTGTAATATAGTATAGTATAGTATAATATGATGTAATATAGTATAGTATAATATATAATATAGTATAACATAATATATATCATAGTATAGTATAATATAATATCATATAATATAGTATAGTATAATACATAATATAATATATAATATAATATAGTATAACATAATATAATGTAGTATAGTATAATATAATATGATATAATATAGTATAGTATAACATAATATAATATAGCATAGTATAGTATAGTATAAAATAATATGATATAATATAACAGTATAATGTAATAGAATCAAATTTTGCTATAGAATAGACAGACTTAACATCATCTACTGAAAAAACTGAATTGTTTTCAAATAACTTCTAATTTTCTCAGATTTCTTGCAGATATTAAGAGTATGGTTCACCGAACAGTTAATCATTTAATGCTAGTGTTTTGATGTTTCCAATGAATACGATGAATTGAAATAGCTATATTTCAAATGTTTTGTTAGTATATAGGGGTGGTGGTCAGGCAGTGGAGGGTCCATTGTATACAAATACAATGATGAAGAATGGTTCCCACAAGACAAATAAAAGTGTTTGTTGTTGTCTGAAAACATGCCTCTGTTTCTCTCTCCCTGGCTCAGCGGAAAGTTCCTGACTTTGGCTCGATGTTCAGTAACCTGGTCCACCACCCACGCTACACCGTTCAGCTGGAGCCTGCAGACCCTGTACCGCCATCTATTGACCGTCGCTGGCGAGGCCACACAGAGCAGCGCAGAGAGGCCCTGCAGCAGCTGGCTGGGTAAAAGTTAAAAGTTAACGTTAACTAAATGAGTTTGTCACTTTGACTCTTAACTTTACTTCTTCACAGGGTCGGTCCAGATGCTCACGCGTGGTCCAAAGGGAAGGAGTGTGATGTGACAGGAGTGGATCGGTGGAGATACTTTAAACGGTTTGGTGGAACATCATCACACATGTGCAGCACTTATCAGCTCCATGATGTCTATATTAATGACACAGTGTCTGGATTCTGTTTCCTTCAGCCCTTTAAATCCCTCTGCACAGCAGCTTCTCCCTGGTGTGATTTTTGCTTTGCCAAAGTAGGTCTGACAGGATCCTCATATATCAGGTTTTTGAAGTCGGTGTGTTTTCTACTACATGGAACAGCTCTGTTTTTTATCTTCTCAGAGAAGACTTTGTCACAGCCGGTGGAAAAGATGTCAAACAGCCCACACATTTCACAGTGGGAGTCCAGACGGACTACAGGGAGAGTGAGGCACAGACAGAGCCATACAGCCCTGAGTATGTGATAAGACCTGGGATGACCCCACCAGAGCTCCTGCACCTGGCACCTTTGACATGGGGTAAAAAAAAAAAAATCCACTTAAGTTCCCAGAGATTTATCTTTTGCACGTATACCTTCACATTAACTCACTGTGTTAGCGTTTCTCCTCAGGTCATGGTCTGCCTGCTGGCCTAGCAGAGGTGCAGCTGATCGAGCGTTTGCGTACCAGACGAGCCTGGGAGGCTAGCCTTCCTCCACTGGATGACCTGAGTCAGCTGGACAAGAGGAGGCGTATGATGGAGGAGATGGAGGCTAGAGAGTGGGCTTTCAGAGAAGAAGAAATACACAAGTGAGTGGTTCTGCACCTCAGTGACCTTTTAGCTGCAGTCAGTGAAATACTTGACTTAAAGTCTGTGTTAAATAGCGCTGTATTGTGAAAGCGCTCTCTGATCTGGAGTGTTTTGGAAACCACATACTTAACTTTAAACCCTGTTTCCAGACTGAAGGAGACCCGCCTTGCAGTGCTGAAGAACCTGCTGAGGCAGAGAGACGAGGTCCAGAATGAGGCCACAAAGGACAGACTGAGCCAAATCTATTTAAAGCATCAAAAGGACAAGGAGACGAAGCTGCAGAAGATCCACAATGACTACAACAGGTGTAAGACAAGCACTGCCTCTGTTTGAACACAAGTGAAAGGCCTCATTCACACCCGGTGTTAACGTCCGTCCTGAGTGACACGGTCACGGATCTGTCCCGAGTGTGTCTTCAGATCAGATTACATAAAACACCTGATGTTAATTTATTTGCACAACATTAACACTGATCACCAAATGATTTCATTTACCCAGTGGTTGAAACTTGTTTCACGTGACAGCAGCACGAGTAGAGCGATGTTCCTCCACACCAGGGGTCACCAACGTGGTGCCCGCGGGCACCTGGTAGCCCGCAGGCAGCCAATACGGTGCCCGCGGGCTCACTTCACTTCACCTCACTTGCATGTATCCGTATGATCTGTCAGTAAAATATCTTTGATATTGTTTATAAAAACTGATAATAGTTAGGAGTAAGCACTGGAAGGAATGTGTATGCAGTTGAATGCATAATATTAATCATTTAAATGGTAAACAAACAAAAAAATATTATATGGTAGCCCTCCATATTATTTTTTACCCTTAAGGTAGCTCTCTGTCTCAAAAAGGTTGGTGACCCCTGCTCCACACAAACAGGCTGACAACAGACACTTGTTCAGTCAGACTCATGCAAAACACCTTCCTTTCCTTACAGTCATGACGTCAGTGTGTGTGTGTTAAAATAAACAGAGTGGATGCCAGATTCCGTCATATGTGGTCCCAGGTCAGATCACCAAGGATGTTTATACCAGGTGTGAACGCAGCCTAAAACTCATTACTGTTTCACTTGTCTATCTGTTGGTGTTTTGTGTGTAGCCCTGAGAAAACTGGAGGCTACTAGGAGGAATATGGTGGGGAAGCTCGAGCGACATGTCAAAGACTACACGGACACTCAGACCTACAGGGGCACGTTTACCAGGAGTGTCCAAAGCCACTACTTGGACACCTACGAAGGTCTGAATCTAATGTCGTTGACAAGATAACACATCGGAGACTATGAGAAAAATCACTTTCAACTCGATTGCAGGCTTGTTGGAGCTGGAGGCCGGAATGTCTGACTCCATCTTCAACCATCGTGCGAAGAAACCCAAACCCAGAGTTAGCATCGCCAATGATGTGCCCATGGCGCCTGTGAACGGAGCAGTAAAACTGATGAATACATACAAGGTGAAGCCAAAAACTGAGTGTGTTTACACTACCGTTCAAAAGTTTGGGGTTACCTATACAATTTTTTTGTGTTCTCCATTAAAACTTCACTTTTATTCATCAAAAGAGTTGCAAAATGAATAGAAAATATAATCAAGACATTGACATTTGATATGATTTTTTTTTTAAGGGTTAATCTAATCATCCAATAGCCTTCCAATGGGATTAGCAAACACAATGTACCATTAGAACACTGGACATATGGTTGCTGGAAATGGGCCTCTATACACCTATTTACATATTCCAGATGTTACAGCTAGAATAGTCGTTTACCACATTAACAATGTATAGAGTGTATTTCTGATTCATTTAAAGGTGACATGTAAGAATGTGGCCAAAAACGGTTACTACATTCAAATTCAAAATACCGACCGTCTTTTAGGTTTTGTTTTCTGACATAACTGGCAACCCGTGGTTACTCGGCAGCTGAGACTCTACTGACTGCAATGATTGGTAGACGGCGGTAGGTGGCGCCACATGCCAAAACAGGATTTCAAAATATAAACTATAGACTATAGATTTGTAGTCTGCAAAATATTTTTTTTAATGCAAATATTTTGGCTGTACTGTTGTTGGTGAGTTCAGTTTGTTATATGAACATTATTCCTGAGTCTCTGTGACATATTAGGAGGATTTTATGGCCAGTTTCTTTAAATTTATTACATAATGCACCTTTAATGTTATGTTAATTGAAAAAAAAAAAATTAGGACATTTATTAAGTGACCCCAACATTTTGAACGGTAGTGTACATGTCAGCAATGGCAGGCTACACTTTTACAAATCGCAACCAATACAACCCAATACAACCCAATACACCAATAGTGTTGCAAAGGTTAGAGACACACTGACATCAGATGTACGCATGTATTTCCAGGCTCTGAGGGAGGAGGAGAACAAGCGAGTGACAACAACAACACCACCGTCACGTTTTCTCATCAAGAAGGAGAAGCCTGTCCCTCGTCCGATCACTCCCAGCGTGGAGCCACCAGAGGTCAGCGAACGTCTGTGATAGCTACGTGACGCTGCTGAGCTTGTTCAGTGTATCAGAGACGATGTCTGTTTCTTTGATTTACATGTTCTCCATTAGGGGGAGGAGGAGATGGAGCTGGCAGTCATTCACTTCCAGAAACTACTGAGAGGAAGAAGTATCCAGTGTGAGGTCTGTAATTTCACCTCAATGTGGTTATTTATGGGTTAAGACTTTGGTTTTAGGGTTGGTGATAGAACTAGGTTTAGGATTGGGTTAAGCTAAGGGTTGGGTATTTAGTTGGGATGGTCAAGGTGATGTAAGGGGCAAGGGAATTTGGTTGTACGGCCGAAATTTCTGGACTCCATGGTTGATGCTGCAGGAGGAAGATCCAGGATGGGAGGGTGTGTAGATGTGAAGGAGGTGGAAGGTTGCGAAGAGACTTTAAAGTGAGAAGAAGAAGTTTAGAGACGATATTCGGAAGTCGGTGGAGTTGTTGAAGGACAGGGTTTTAGATATAGAGAGGTTAAGGCAGTCAAATAAGTATGTTTACTGTTGGTATCCATGTTGTACAGATGTTTACGGGGAAGGAAAACCACATGGAGCTCATCCAGGAACTGAGAAGCACCCACGCTCTGCAGACGGAAGAGCAGGAGCTACAGAAGGCCGACAAAGACCTCGTTATTGCTCTGAAAAAACAGCGAGACATTCATCTGCAAAAGGTGAAAAAACACAAACATTTTACAAAACATTCCATGTTCTACGGTCTCCTTACCTCCTTCTCCGTCGTCCAGATCTCTGAGGAGGAGGCATCTCAGGCCGGAGCCGTAGGTGCAGAGCTCGAACAACTGTTTGACACTTTGTCCAAGGAGCTGATACGTCTGCAGGAGGAGCGCAGGATCCACGCGTTTACAATAGTCGCCGAGAGAGACCGCCGCCTTCGAGAAGCCAAGGAGAGCGGACGGAGACAGGCGGAGGAGCAAAGACGCAGAGAGGAGGACGAGGTCTTCAGACAAGTGGGTGCATCGTCGTTTTCGTGCTGTGAGAGTGCAAAGGTCATGACACAGAATAAAGTGTGATTTCCACATCATTGTCACAGGTGGTGCAGGTCCACCAGGAAACAGTGGATTTGTATTTAGAGGACATTATCCTGGCGTGCATGGAGCAGACAGCTGACCAACAGGCCAGAGAGGAGATCCACAGGAAGGCGAAGGAGGTCAACGACATCGCTTACGCCGCCGAGGAAAGGTAACGGACGGCCGCCTGAGCACAGACATTCAAACACGAGAATCATCGACAAATCAATGATTTGTGTGTGTGTTTTTTTTTGAAAACAGTCAGAGCAATCTGCAGTCTGAGGAGATCGTGTCAGAGTTGGTGTACAGTTTCCTAATCCCAGAGGTGGAGAAGATCAGTGTTAGAAAACGAGGTTAGACTGCTTACACATAAAGACATACATGTGGCTTTATTGATCAATAACTCTCATATCATAAACTTTCAGCACTAACTCCATTTTGACTTCTCCCTTTAAATCTTAGTGCAACTCAGGCAGCAAAGACACTTGCAGGCAGCTCGGAGCATCATTAACGGGGCAGCAGGGGATTCTGGGATACGTCCAGCCACTCAAAGGGCCTCACAGTTGACTCCTCCGTCGGAAAGGGATCTCCAACCGAGTCCTTGAAGGGAGAATCAGACAATTAGAAGCAGAGCAGCATCTCAATCAAACGTAGTGACAAAAAGGTACAGGATGAGACGCAGTGTGACTACATTTATTCTCCTAATTAAATATGTTCTCATCATATTTGATAATCAGATTTTTTTTTCTTACCTTGAAGTATCTATTGTTGCTGCTCATAAACGCTGTACTAATAAAGTTAGTAATGACAGTAAAGAAATACACACACAGTCACCATTTGATTTTCTTGGCTCATTAAATAAATAAACCACAAAGACACAGGCGTATTTATATATATAAAAAAAGTTTTAATTCAATTTTTAAATCAAAAGGCAATAACTGAAATGTGTCCGATTTATACCGCGTTCTGTGACAACAACGATAAGCCGCTGTCTCCCGTTTGTAACAAACGTAGAAGAGAACGACGACGACAACCACAACATAGCAAACCCGGCAAACACAAAGAACATCCATTATAAATTAAAATAAACTGCTTTAATGCACAAATAAGCAAGTATATTATCATTGAGAATAAGTAGGCCTGTATATAACTGTGAGCCGTGCTGTGACAGAAGAGAACAGATGGGATTTCCACCCGGAGATTTTTCAGCACCATGTTCATCCTTGTTCCACAGGGAGACTTAATAAGCATGGTGCTAAAATTAAATGCAGGGAAAATCATCTCTTTTTTTTTTTTTTCCTACTAGAAACAGATCAGGATTTTAATTCGACATCTGGTCCTGACTCAGATCCACCTCCAACTGATTTTTCTGGACCACATGCATGTGAGAATCCTGACCAGGAAGAACTGATCTAACGAACAAATCCCACATTTATAAACATGCTATAACAGGATCAGACTCGACGATGGGTGGAAACAGTCACTGTGGTGGACGAGCATCACACACACACACACACACACACACACACGCACATACTGCAACCAGAAGAGTGTATTTGTATATATTTGTCTTCAACAACATTGTCAGAGGAAAAAGGCGCAACATAGCGCTGATTCAAAGAGCAGAGGGAGGACACGATGATGCAAACTGGGCAGAAATACATGAGGAGGGAAAACAGCCTGCTTTATATTTAACCTTTCTCCAGTTTGAATGCATTTACTGGTACAACTATTATGGAGGTGTGAGAAAATATGAACAAGAGTGTTACAGAAACTGGAAAAAGGCATCTTTAAAAGCAACGTGTTCAGAAAAAAATAAATAAAAAACAGAAAAGTTCAAGTCAGGTGTAAGAGACTGAGTCTCATTTAGGATGAATCCTTCTTTGGAAATGTCTGAAACGATAGTGTGGACAGAAAACCGAGGTACAGGGTGTAAAACTGGTGAAGTTGCACGTTGCAGCTATATTATTTTATTAAATTAATTTTAAAATAAATACACACTGGACCGTTACGGTCACAATATGTTTGCGTGACATGATCATATGAACTTTATGGTTGTCCATTCATGGCAAAAAAGAAAAAATTGAAAATGACTAAATGAGATAATAAGAAATCTCATACTCTATATTAGCAGATTTTTCTTGTCTTAAAATGTAGATCAATGCTTCCCAAATATGTGAACTGCCGCCCACTGGTGGGTCTTGGAGGTACTGCCGGTGGGCCAAAAGAACATATACGAAGAATGCGACACAGGCAAAATGGTTATCACAATTACTTGTGATCAATACTGAGATTATGATTGTGTACTTGTATTTATTTCATATTTGAACTGCACTGTATTGCAGTATAATCTGTTGTTGTACAACATTCTTGCTGATTCTTGCACATTTATCAAAATGTGGGAGCCTCAAACTTGGTAAGCTTTGATATAGACGTTTAAATTCTGCTGATCTATTGTGTCATATTTTTCCCCTCTGACATAAATGGACATCCACATATTTTTTCTATGTAACAGAACAGTATTTGAAGAGTGTCGTTTGCACCATGATAAGTTTTACAGTCGGGGGGGGGGGGAGGTCTCCGTTAAGCCCGGACACCAGAAGGCACATTGTGTAGACGCTGGGCCGGGTGAGGAAACAGGATTATTAGGGATTGTGGCAGACTGTGTTACCATGATGCATGATTAAAGGATACTTGGACTACTAAGTGCTCAAAAAAACGAGAAGTGAGTGTAAGTGGTGCTTTGCTCAATGTTAGCACGCTCTAACCTGGAAAGGGCACTTAAAAGCAGAATTTCCTTATATTTTACTCTTCCTCCCCAGTCATCTGTAGCTAATGTGTGCTAGGTAGTTTTTGCACTCTCAATGTTGGTTTCCACATATGAAAAGAAATGAAAAAAAAAACAAAAAAAACATTGTGATCAACGGACTGATAGAAAAAAAAGAAGTGTTTTTTTTGTTCTCAAGTGAATAAACAACAATAACACAAATAATTAAAAACATACATTTAGCACACTACGTTAAAATATGACTAATATTATCAAAAAGGCAAATAGTAGGTGTATTGCAACGCTCTCAGCGGCATCACTATCAAAAACATCTTCATCATCACTATCCTCAATCATCATCATCATCATCAACAAACTCATCCGATCATCAAAACTCATCATTGTGCGAGACGGGCAGGAGGCGTGGCCTGGGATGATTGACAGCCCAAAAAAATAGCCACTCACATTTGACCTCATCTCAGCACATGCAGGCACACTTGTAAATGACATAGCAACAATAAACAAACAACAATGATGGACATTTCCGAGGGAACCGAAAGACGGCTGACCAATGGCGGCAAGGGCCAGTCAGACGGGGGGTTGGGGGGGAGGGTGGGGGTTGTCATTGGACTGCAGGCATCTCCAGGAAACAGGAAGAGCTCATTTAGACAGGAAGAAGGGAGGGGGGTGCAGGTGTGTGTGTGTGTTTGATAAATGTTTTCGCTATCTTGTGTGGTCCAGAAAAAAAAGGGATTTGGATGAATGACAGTTCAACTGTGTGTGTGTGTGTATGGTCTGGTTCTTCGGTTGGATTATTTAGTCTAGTGTGTGTTTAGTTTTTGTCTAGACAGCTGGAGGTCTTTCCCAGGTCAAGTCAGTGAACGCCGACCGCTCGCTTTCCTTACCGCGGGGGAAAAACACAAACAGAACCATGTGGACTCATTTTTAGACATTTGAGCTCGAGACTTTACGTGGATTTGGTCCGGTTGGCGCTCGCTCAGACCCACTGATGTCCCCCCCTCTGACACACACACCTGATTCTAATTGTCAGCTCTTCCTAATCAAGCTCATGCAAAAGTCCTGATAACGACACATTCATTTGGATCAGGTGTGTTGGATCGAGGTGACGGGTATTTAATTAGATGATCGAAAAAAGGCTAACTTAGGCTAACGGGGCAGAAAGAGCTCAAACTTTGTTGAATGTACACTAATGTACTGTCGAGTTAAAAGTCTCAAACAGCCAGTTTTACAGGCAGTTTTGGACTCAACTATTTCTTCATCTGACCAAAAAAAAGTGTACATTGTTGTGTTAATTCAGATATAGCTTAATTGGTTTGCTTACTTTTGTCAGATTCATTGTTCACACAAGTTAAATGGGCAGATAGTAACAGGTGGTACTGTTAATTTGATTGCATCCTTTATCATCTAATCCCACTTTTGTATATTGTATATAATTTGATTTACTGTATGTTTTAATTAACTTGAACATATTTTTTAGAATAGCCTAACAGGGGACAGGGATTGCAAATTAGCCTTGGCTACAAATCCTACACATCCTAACATACTAATTTGATATAATACAATATTTCAGTTATCATGCTTTACCACACGTTGTCTTGTGTCTCTATATGGGCAGTGTTTGTAATGATAGATGTGTGTAAAATGTGTGTTTTGTGTTTCCCGTCCTCTCCTCCTGTCATTTTTTTTTAGTATCATCAGCCAGCACAGGTTTCCCTGAAGTAAAACATTGATCATACTCTTTTTGTTTTTTCTTCTTTTTAATTTCTTTTCAATTCCAACTACATCAACTCTAAATGATTATTACCGTCACTATCTTCTGACGCCAAGCCCCGATCAGAGTCCATACGTACAGCCTTCTCATACCCGCTGCTAACCCTCAGAACAGGGAACTGAACCATTTTTTACAAAGGAAACTGCCAGCTCCAAAAATAAGTATCACAAAAAAAAGCAGGAGAGAAAGAAAACAGGGCCGAAAGCGAAAGGCAAATAAGTTAGCTAAAGTTGCTTTGGGCCCAGGCTCATTATCTCCTAAAAAGTGATTAAAACTTTGATTGATTAAATCAAAGTATTCTTTTTTTTTTAATAATGATTTTTGAGAGATGTTAAACATGGTGACTTGCAAAGAAATGGCTTTAGAATATTTCTAACATTTCTTCTTTGTTGGCATCACAGGCATATAACTACAGAGTTTACTATGCTGCAGCTTTTGTCCTTGGTCTGTTTGCTTAATTTTTGATTTTGCATAATTTCAAGAGAGACATGACTAAAAATATATTGTAACACAAGGACTTGATTTAGTCTTTTTCATCTCTAGTTGGAGGTTTTTTCACAGTGGTCACGCAGAGGAGCAAGACAATTGCGTGATAGTTGAACTTTGCAGTAAATGTAAGAGGATTATATTGTTTTGTTACCTGTGTTACTCAAACGCAATTAACACCTGTGATTTCACACAAAAAGGAGAAGATAAAGAAATTTAATTCACCATATCAGATTAAAAAATATGAAATCTATTGGGGTTTTTTTGGCCTATTTTCTCTTCTGGCAACAGGTTTTGGCTGCGGTTTGGTTCAGTCCATGTGGAGGGCGCTGTTGCATAAAGGCTGGACACTAGAGGGCGCTGGATTCATGTGGGCTGGCCAGTAGTACATTCACATCAATGTAAACTCACAATAACTGGTCAGACCACAGGGTTAAAAGAGTGTCCGTCACTTTTCATAGAAGCAGCAATTTCAAAAAATCTAGCAAATACTAATTTTAACCTTTATAGCCACACTCTTAGAGATGACACAAGACAAGCTGCTATTAACACTCGTGTCACTTTTTAACACTTCAATGTGTCTAGTTTACAACAACCAGCCTTGTGCTGCCTCCAACACAAAGAGATCTGCTCCAAAACTGAAAACGTACGACAAAAGAAAAAAAATGAATGGTTTTCAGGAAGTGAAGTTGTTGGTTGTTTTCCCACCAGAGGGACGTTCTCGGTGTTGGCACACACATCTTTGCGTCTTTTAAGAGTGCGGCTATAAAGGTCGAACAGTTTCAATCGAGAAAATAAAACGCAAAAGGTTCTGCTGCTGTTTCTAAGTTTTTCCTATAGCTGATGCTGGCTGACGGAAGATTGTTGTCTCTTTCCTGATGCAGTAAAGTGCTCGGAGATGCCTGCAAGACAGAGAGAGAGTCACCACAGAGGATTGTTGGATGTGTTGGTGGTGTGTGTTCGTGCGGGGTAGCTGCAGCAGTGCACAGTCAGTCTATCACATATTTTAGGGCATGTGGGGCAACCTGCCTTCCTTCCTATGTAGTGCACTACAAAGGGGACGTTAGGTGTCAATGAATCTGCTTTGTTTCCACTCTCCTCTTACAATATGAAAAAAAAACCAACTATAACTTAAACGACAGCAGGATTTAAAACCTACATCTAGTCTAATCTTTTTTTTCTCTATTACATTACACATCGTCTTGATTAGTTCAGACATTCGCTCAATGTGACAAAATCTGAAACTTTATGTGCTTGACTTGTTTGGTCGAGGTAGTGACAGCCTGCTTTAGGCTTTGTGATTGGCTAATGATTCGGCCAATAGGATGAGACGGAGAGAGCAAGAAGCAGATTTTCTGATTGGGCCCACAGATTAGATGCCGACTTGCGGTTGGCTCGCAGGACTTGGACATTTGCATAATCCTGGGATTTTTTTTTTAACTTATATATCTATATATCTATATATTTATATATATCAATGGTACAGTAAAGGTGGGTCCAAGTCCATTGGACCAAAGTCAGTATCTCCCCATGATATGTTCTCATGATACTGGCTGCTGTGCACTGATGTGGCCTGACCCTCAGAGTCCCTGTGGCGTCAGGTCTCTCTCTTAGTGTATGTGTCTCAATGGACAGAGCCCCTTCACAATAAAAGTCTCTCTGACACGTTCCATCTGCGCATCCTACAAAATAGTGCAATTCTTTTCAGCAATTATATAAATAACTCTTAATCCATATATACATGCCAACGCGTGTGTAGCAAAAATGTTCAACGTGAAGGTTGGCACGCCAACAGATAACAGATGTTTGTTTCTTCTCCTAAATCTACACAACATATAAAAACATTTAAAAAAAAAACATTGTAACTGATAAGAATCCACCTAGTTTAGAAAAATACTACTACCCTACTTTCTCTATTTTCTCTCTTATCAAGCATATTGCAGATGTCTTTCTTTTTCTGGGGTCAACAGTCTTCAACTTTGTGCAAACCTTCTTCAAAAAAACAAATTAAAAAATAACAACCCAAAAAGATTTTAGTGACAACTCCTGCATTAGCTGTTTTTTTCTTTCTTTCTTTTTTTTTTTTTTTTTTTTTTAAAGGCAGAATGTTCAGCTCAAGGACATTTTCGCACTGTGCTACAACTGGCAAGATTGAGCTAACGCTAACTACATCTAAACTCTTGTCTGCAGATATCCTCATGTGCTAACGTGTCTCTGGTGACGACAGCTAAAGCCCGGTGCAGGTGTCACTATCCTGAACTGTGCAATCACAAACAAAATGAATGGAGTTGGAGCAGCGAAGGGGATTTTCATAGGAGAACAAAACCAATCCTGAAACCTGAAGGAACCAAGAAGACTGTCACATTTCACAATTCGACTGGATAGAAATGATCTTGTAAGCTTGAAATAGACAAACAAACAAAGGTACTACAGAAACAAACAGAACATGTAAATATTTATAGTGTGTAAAGGCTAGTTCAGTCTGATAGATGGGCGGTGAGTTGCCCCCCACACTCACCCACCCTTTGACCTCCTTCTCTGACATCATCATTGGTTCAACTGAAGTGCACAGGAAATTGTGGAACAGGAAGTACCAGATGTTCTCCTGCGTCTGTGCTCTGCAGGATTGATGTGGCGGCGCACATCTGCAACATCTGGAACGGATGTTCTTACCTAACGAGGAGCCGGCGTGCGCCGCGTTCACCGCCTCCCGGACTTAGCACGATTCCATTGTGAGGGGAAACCTGCGTCAGCTACAACTAACCAGCCATTGACCATTTACAAAGTGGTAATACATAATCCTGGTTTCCCAGCGGGCTAGGGAAGAGTAAGCAGGAAGCAGTACTGTCACACCTGCTGGGGCTTTTGTGATTTCTCCTTCGTATTCCTTGAATTCCTGTTGTCCACATTCCCTTGCTGCTGAGGTGGAGGTCGGATTAGACCATGAATGAGCAAGGACGGGGGTACTTGTCCAGAGACTGTGCGGTGGTTGTGGCTAGAATTCAGGGACGCCGTGTGGTAGTAGTGCCCGATCACCTCGCTGTAGGCAGGGGGAGCTCCCTCTACTCGGGTCAAGGCCTCCTGGGCTTCTAACACACTGATGCCTGAATGGACACTTGGAGGAGGAGCCTGCAGACTGAGAGTAAAACAGGAGGGGTAAATACTGTGGGATTGATTTTTTTGGTTGGTAAGTAACAGAGGTCTATAAACAAGGGACCTGCTCGCTACACATAGTGCTACTTCATTACCTGGCCTGCAGACAGTTGGATGGGTCGAGGGGATGGGAGTCGAACACAGTCCGGTTGGGCGGTGCTCTGACTGACTCACGGTTCAGTTCCATCTGTTGCTCTGGATCCCGTAGCTGAAGGGTGCAGGGGCCCTGGTACGGCGGGGGCTCTTCCCCATCTGAGAGGGAGATGGTGGGCGGAAGGTCGATGAGGCTCTGGGGCAGGTAGGGGTACGTGGGCTGGAAGCGGCTCGCAGTGTACGTGTGCTGGAAGCGCTGAGAGTGGAGGGGAGGCTGGGACTGGGGCTGGGTATGCTGGGGCTGCCTCTGCAGATAGGACGAGTGAACGCCTCGATCCGGAGGTCGAGGGTTATAAACCTGTTGACGTCAAACCACTGTTGAGTCACGATGTTTGAACGTGTAAACGTGCTTTTCTTAGCCTACATCCTTATGTGTTAACATGTGGTAAAAGTCAAACTCACCTCGTTCAGACCACTGTTGGTCGCCGCGCTCTCAGAGGACCACAGACCTGCCTCCTGATGGATGAAAGAAAGAAGGAACGAAAGAAAGAAAGAAAGAAAACCCATTTAAAATTCAACACACTTGAATTAAATTAGCTTGAACTTGATGTAGTTGTAATTTTTTTTTAGCCACCAGGGAGTGCCACAGCACACAATCTCTGTCTCTTTCACAATCTGTGTATCTTTCTAACCTTTAAATCCTCAGATTACCTGTCCGTCTCTGACTCAAAAACTACTGAACTGACCCTAGGTATGCACTTTCTAGTTTTAGTCAGTATTAAATGGTAAAACAGTTTTAAACGGTATGTTTTTATCTCGGTGAAGCTGCTCTTATAAATTGTGCTTTTACTTCAGAATTTACTCACAAACATATCAACTCTCAGATTTCACTTCTCTGGTTTTTGCTGATCTTGTCAGAGCAGAAGTGCAGCTTTCATGTGAATAAAGCTTCATCTAGTTGAAAAAGTCAGTCGATAGAAATCTTGAATCCTATTTCTGCCTCTTTAGGAGCAGGTTTTGGTCTCCATGAGGACTACTGGTGCTGACAGTGATTATGCCAGAAAAGGTCCTAAAGAGGTAACAAGTACAAGCACACACAATGATTCAGTAGCAGGTGATTCACAAAGCACAAGCAAAGTTTTATGTCTGAAAAAGCCTCAGGTGCAAGTGTGTGTGTGTGTGTGTGTCTGTGTGGGTGGGTGGGTGGTCAAGGTATTACTCATGTCATGTCATCAGTCTGTTTACACAGTACTGGGACTAGTCGTCCTCATGGAGCTAAAAAGTCAGTCTCCATAACAACGAATACAAGTTTTAAGGATAGTTATGATGAATCAAAAAGTGGTTATGGTCAAGGTTACGAAACTGTGTGTGTGTGTGTTTAAACAGTCATCACGAGTGTCTGTGTCTCTCGCTGAAGAATTTAGTCAGTGTGCTAGCGTTAGCCTGCAGCTCTGTGATCACATGCTGTCACTCAGCACGTCTCAAAACCCAGCATTTCCTCCAGAAACAATACAGAACATCTGTTGTCACTGGAAACAAAAATGCTGAAACAACGGTTTCTGTCTGATGAAAAAGAAGAAACTTTGATAACTTTTCCCTCTCTAACACAAGAGTCCCAGTCACAGGGATCACTAAGAAATGAATCAAAATATTGATTAGGTGATATATATCGTCGTCCGAGAATTGATACGCCAGGGCAAATATTGTTATTTTTATCACCAAATTAAGGCGCTCTAATGTTCTTCTAACAGTCCCTGCCAGTTTCACTCGTTGAGCTACTTCATGTCTCTTTGGCAGAAGTTACCTGGCCGAAGAAGAGGGAGTTTACAGCGGGATAATGGCGGAGAAAGCAACGTTAAGAGATGCCACATCCACGTTCAATACATAGACTTTATGAACTTTGTTCTCCATGTTGTGAATAAATGGAGAAATCCTGCATTTTTAACTTTTTACTGACATTTTGTTTAATTCAGTTAGACAGATATTGTGACATATCACTACATGACTGTCTTGCAATATATTGATTATCACAGAATCGTTGTATCGTGATAATATTGGTATCGTGGGTGGGCCTTGAATCGCGGATCATATCATGAGGTATTCCCACCCCTAAACAAATGTGTTAATATGTCTTTCTGTTGCTTCCATAAACATTCCCCTCCCTGCTCTCTACTCATGAACTTGTGGCTCATTTTATTAACTTCATGTAAAACACATGTGTATTAAAGTTGGAGTTAGAGCCACATCATCCAACATGTGGATAAATCAGATGAAAAAGTGGTGTTTGACTCACATTAGCCAATGGCAGGTGTCTCCTGCGTGTGGGGGCGTGTCTGGAGAGGAGAGAGCGTGCCGACAGGCGGTAGTGGTTCAGCAGACAGGTGATGACGACCACCATCACCATCATCACCACCACGATCACCAGGATCTGGACGAACTCCAGCTGGGCTATGAACACAAAAAGACAAACATTTGCCTTAGTTTAGAAAGTTTGCTCATCAAATAGTCGTATAGTGTAACCGGTCACTGTGATGTCATTTTACATTTTATCTATTGGTATCTGATTGAGTAAAAAGAGATGAGGTGCATCATGGGAAGTGTAGGATTAACTTTTGACACATCTCTGTCATAGTCAAAGGCAAATTTAAAGTAAAGTAAATTTAAAGTAGTAAAATACAATTGTAAAAAAAAAAAGGTTTCCTAAACCTAAACAAAATACATTTAATTACAAATATCTACATAAAAATTCAAAGACAGATTTAGAGAATTCAATGGTTTGAACATAAATTAATATTTGATTTAGTCCCATTTCAAAACTAAAATGAAGACAATGAATAAATAACAAATAAAAACACACATGTACAGACAGACAGTCCATGTACTGTATGTACTTCTTAGAATAGGGAATTTTCTTCAGATGTACAAAAAAAAAGGGTAAAGCAAATACATCTGCTCTGCATTTTTATCATTATTATATATGGGGGGGGGGGGGGGGAATGATTGTGTCAAATACAAAAATGTGACAAAAAAAAGTAACAGCCATTCAAAAAATGTTTTTTTATGAGTTTAAAATGATATTTGATTATCTGATGTGAAAATCCAACAGGTTTGTATGATGCCGTGTTGTGACAGAAAGGTTTTCAAACGGAGTCCAGACAGACCTGCTTCTTATGCAAAGGTCACACTCTCTCTCTCTCTCACACACACACACACATATGGTGTCTGACTAGACCAGACAGACACAGGGGGGGCTTTGTTCAGACACAGTCCACTTGAAAACTTGTGCGTGCGCACACACACACACACACCATTTTCTCACACTTTTTTCACAGGGGTCAGAGCCAAGTCAGACAGAGGAACAAACATAAAGCAGCCTGTAGACCTGCAGACAACACACACACACACACACACACACACACACACACACACACACACACACACACACACACACACACACACACACACACACACACACACTTTTAACTCATTTCAATCTCTCAGTCCTCAAGGATAATGAGACTCTCTGACATTGTAAGAGTAATAGAGTAATAGTAATAGATCACTTCACATATACCAAACCACCTGAATGATGATGACTTTTTGCACATTACAGCATCCAGACTTAATCTACTGAGTACTTAATCAATGGATTACCAATGTTTACAACTTCATTGTAATAAAACACCTACAGTTCAAATGATTTACACAACAGCCTAAAACTTGACCAAGGTCACACAGTTGGGAAAAAAAGACATTATGATGCAGCACCATAAGATGTGATGAGAAAGCGGTGAATGTTTGTGAATGTCTAACTCAGTCAACTAATGGTTTAACGGATTGATTATGCAAATTATAGAATGCAACAGAAATTCAACAGAAAGAAGAATATCTGAGCCATAATCCGATCACTGGTGTTTTTTCTTCAGCGTGAGCAAACTCACCGCACAGTTGCGTCTGAACACAGTTGTCATGGTTGTGAGTTCCTGACGAAGGCTGCATAGTCTCGTAGCTGTGCTCAGGTCTTTGCTCAATGACTTGGTCTCCTACACCGTAGATAGTTTGTATTCCAGAGGTTAAATCGCGAAGATGTTTTCAGGGAAAAGAGAGTCCACAGGGGCAAATTAAACTAAAATAAGAAAACTAAAAGAAAAGAAACTAAAAAGAAAAGTTCCAGGGGAACTCTAAGCTACATGTCCCGACACCTTGCACGTGTGTGTGTCCTCACCGGGCGACACACACATACTGAGCTTCGACGGAGCTTTGTCCACAACTTTTTCTCACACACATTCCCACACTGTTGTTCAGACACACACACACATGCTGAGGAAACAGCTGACCAGACCCCTCATTCACCCCCACTTCCCTCATCCACCACCAGCACCCGATAGTTGTGAACAAAAGGGGTCAATGTGAAGGAGGAGGGGAGGGAGAGAAAAGAGACAGAGAGACTAGAGGGGGAAAAAGACGAGGGGAGTGGTGGGAGCGTCTGGGAGAGACAGATGGGTCACAGGGTGGACAGAATAATGATAAGAGGGAGAACTGGGGGGGGGAGAGAAAGTAGGGAAGGGCGAAATCAGGATTTGAGGCTTGAACCACTCATGAGGACAAACTTAAGAGCTAATCTATGGGTTGATTTATCTACCCCAAGTTTAAAGAAAACAAACACTTTATTAAACTATTAGGCAAAGTAGGAAATCCACACTACAGACATTTGTTTGGGAATCTGCTAAATACGCAAGTTGCTGAACAACACGCAAATTGCAAATGCCATGCGATACCTAAATATCATGATACTGTGATTCTGTGACGATCGATATACTGCAAGAGAATCATGATACTTCACAGTATCTGTGCAAATTACGAAATGCTCCTATGAAGGGATTATTTTCGCTGCCGTCTGTCATCATCAGCCCACAACATTAATTCACATTACCCTGATTCTGTGATAAGCGCCACTATGAGGAGTCATGAAATAGCGACGCTGGTGATACAAATTGGAAGGAAGTCTGTTTAAAACCGACATATTTTCAAATTACAACAGTGATACCTCATCTCACGAGTCAGAAGGATATTATACTGCTCTACTAAAACTTATAGGTTCCACCTCTATCGACGAGTGAACTTTTCAGAGCAACCTTTCAAACCTAAAGAGGGTTTTCATCAGTCTGAATAGGGGAAGCAGAGCTGGAACTCCTTGTAACACAACAAATCCACCAGCTTATTAAACTACTCTTAAAAACCCGTGAATACACATAGATCAATAGCAGCAATTTAGCATTAGCAGTGTAACCACATTCTGCTACGAATAAATGACGTACATAGAATAATACACTGTATATCATGAGATCAGAAATTGTGTATGATAATTCACTAGGTCACTGAGTTCATTAGAGAATCACATGAGAGACACTCCCACTTTTATACTTCTGCTTTCTTTCTTTTTTGTAATTTAGCGATGATGTTGAAGCAAAGAAAGACGGAACTGTCATTTTTACAGTGAATACAGGGGACAAACGGAGGACATGATGAAGTGAAGGCATACAAAAAGAGAGAAGGCACATAAGGAAGTGGGGGGTTAATGAAGGGAGGTGAATCATAAACAAACACGCAGATATAAAGAATGATTCAATGAGCACAGGCACAGTGCTCAGATGATTAAACAGACATGATTGTGAGATCCTGTGTGTGCGTGTGCCTGCAGCCTGCTGACAGCTCGACTGTTCCTCTGCTTGCTCAGCTAGTGCTGGACTGCATCTTTCTGCCGAATCACTCCCACAACTATGATTTCCTCCTCTCCTTTCCTTTCCCTCCATAACTTGGCAGTATAAAAACATTTAATACATGGCTTATGACAGACTACAAGGTATCCATAAGCCGACATAAGTCATTATTATTAACCATTGACTTCTATAGTCAATGCATCTGATTGCAACCAGCTGAATACCCCTCCCTTTTCAAGGGTACCTACAGTGACAAACTGTATCCATCCATCCATCCATCCATCGAGTATAGGGCTACAACTAATCTGTATCCGACTTTCTTGGTTCAATCATTGAAGCAATTTTACTTTATCAATGGTTAAAGTGCAACTTAACCCCTAAAATAAAAATGTTTAGGTGAACTAGTATATATGGGTATCTAGTAAACCATAGATATTCAAATTGTATTGTTATATTTGGAAAAACAACAGAAGTATTTATTTAATTCATTGTCAAAAACAAATGCCAGTTTGTTGATTGACTTATGCTGACGTCGTGACATCGCTGAACTCTGCGGTAAAACATTTCTCTCTCTCTCTCTCTGGTGAGGACAGTGACACGTGAATGTTTCTATACAAGTCCTTACTGTTGTCCTTCGACTGACTGACACTGGACATTCTGCATTTCCTCACATTAGATCCTGCTGTCAGTTTGTCCACTGGTAGGAAAATGTGTGTGTACTCGGAGAGTATCCTCTCCTCTCTGGTCATCACGTGTGCTCTACATCCACAGAGAATGCATTAAACTCTTCTGCTTTGTCACTGGCCCACTTTCAATTTGAAGACTCTGAGGCTACATTTTTAGTCTGGAGACTTGACACTTTTGGACACAATGACGCAGTCACCCACATCTTGATTTGGTCTACTCAGTCATGAGGAAAGGAACAGTGAATGCAAAAATGCTCTTAACATTTCCTGTCAGTCCAATCGGTCCCTAATCGGTCCAGAGAAATAAATCAAAACTAGGACTGTCACTTTTAATCTTTGATGACATAGTGTGTCACATCACATATAATATAATATACCAAATATAAGTGATAAACGGACACATCTGTACAGTCAGACTTATTAAAACTCTTTTTTCCCCTCGCAAACAGACATGACGCCAGTGTGCATGCAAACATAGAGTGGGTGATGCTGGATCCAACCACATGGTGTGAACAGTTTTACTTAATGCTGACTACCTGTGGTTCAATCTCTCAGACAGGTTGAATGAGGCAGAAGAAAAAAAAAAAAAATATCTTGTGAGAGGCAGAGATAGAGAGAGAGTGAGAGAGAGCTGAGCCCTTCCCTCCCTCTGTGCTGTTGTCTAGACAGGAGGCTGCAGGCCTGGCAGGCAGACACTCCATGGTTAATCTAAAGCAATTAGCTCATTTGTCATCCGCTGCCTACTCTCCTGTCTATTTGCCTCCTTTTCCCCCTCCCGCTGCATTTGGCTAAAGGTCACAGGCGGTCACTGTCGAGTCAGATGGCTCAGAGAGAGCATGCAGACAGTGAGGAGGGGGGGCCTGAGGGTGGTCGGGGGAGCATAAGGACAGGGTGGAGGAGAGGATGATATGAGGATAGAAGAGAGAATGAAATACAGAGAGTAAAATATAGTTGTAAAGGAGAGAAAAGTGAACGGAAACTAGAAGACGGACAACATGTGCAGCAGAGGAAGGAGCAAAGCCGGGGAGAGAAGGATCAAGAAAAGAAAGATGAAAATGGTCATGGACGGAAAAAGAAAGTGATGGAGAGAAGGAGAGGAGGAAAGAGAGAGTGAGAGAAGGAAAGACTTAAATAAAATCTATGTTGAAAAAAGAAGAAAGCGAAAACGGGAAGGACAAAGGGCAGAGAAGGGAGAGAAGCTTACTAATTTTCTCCCTCCCCCCTCCTTTCTCCTCCGTCTGTGGATGACTCGGCAGTCTGGCTAGTCAGAAATAGCACAGACAGCTGTGTGTGTGTGTGTGTGAGAGAGAGAGAGAGAGAGAGAGAGAGAGAGAGAGAGAGAGAGAGAGAGAGAGAGAGAGAGAGAGATAGTGAAAGAGAGAGAGAGTTATAGGTCATAGGTGCACATAATTTGCTTGCCAATTTCCATGAGAAAGACTCTGGGGTAACAAACACACACACACACACACACACACACACACAAAGAGTCTCAGTTGACTTTGGATGCCACGTTCATGGCGCAGCCAACAAGTGTGGGAACTTTGGTCAACAAAACTCCCACTGTGGGAAAATGGAGAGGGGAGGTGTGTTTATGTGGGTGAATGTGCATGTGTGGTTGAGGGTGTCCTTAACACTTCCTTATCTTTCCATCAGGCTACATCCACATTCCTCTGCTTTGGTTGAACTACATATCAACTCTGTTCAAGATACAGCTGCCGTTCACACTGCCCAGGTATCTACAAGCCCCAGAAATGGAGAAGCCCAACCGCTTTGCTGGATGAAGATTGAAATTGTAGAATGGATGCACAGTCATGTTTCACTTAAAACTGCACTGCACAATAAGTAGGGGTGTCCCGTAAAAAAACACTCTCTACAGTTTTTACTGAACTTCACAATGTTATAATTAAACATTTAGGTTTGTATCCACAAAGCTTTTGTTGTACTATTCCAAAGTAGATTGTTCCTGACATACATTAGTGTTTAGACCAGACTAGAACAGTACATGACATACAATAGATCCCAACAGATATGTAGGAGTACAGACAGTAAGAGTAAAAGAAAGCTTAAATATTGTGAACAGTATATGCTAAGATAATGAGTATATTATCTCATGAAGCGTATACAAATACTGTACTTGAGTAGAAGAGGTGTAGAATAAAGAGAGGGGAAGGAGAGTGGAGCAGAGCGTTAGGCTAAATTTAGTGTGCTAATCCAGGGAACTCCGTTATTCAAGTGTGAGTCCCATCTGGAACGCTAGCTATGCTAACGCTAGCAGTGAGAGGGTCACACTATGAATCGACAAAATGTTTGTTGTCCATGAAGGACATGGAGACTTGTACCAGCTCCCAACAACACAATCAGGGTGCTGACCTATGACTCATGGCATTCTCTAGAACTAAATGGTTGTTTGATGCCAATTGAGTTGTACCTTTATTTTATTCACTGAAGAGAAATCAGAGTTAGTCATAGTTGCTGATTAAAAAAAAGTTTGGGGTTAAAGGTTGACGTTTGAAAAACATTTATATAATTTTCTTTGCTGGTGCAAATGAACCGTTAGACATAAAAGCTGTCCGCAGTCCAATTTTCTTTGTGTCTTCTCAAGTAGGTGGAAATATGATGACCAATATATTTTTTTGTTCCAAAGTCCGATTACTCCTGCATGTCTATGCTTAGTCAGACTAGAGTCGAACTTGGCATTTTTCCGAATTCACCGAAATGTCCTCCCTGGTCTTTGACCCGGAAGTAGAAGGGGGCGACGTATAAACTGCAGCACTGTTGCCAGAAATCATACGGTGGCAGCATCTTTCTTCAGACAACACAGCAACCACAAGAGCTATACTCCATCTAATTTGTATCATGATGTACAGCGGGTAAGAAACATACCGAGCCACAGCACGAACCATCTCACCGCCCATCTCGCCGTTCACTGTTTGTTTTTCTGCGACATAAAGGTCAACAGGAAACTTATTTCATACACACTAGCTTATAGAGAGATACATCGCCACCTACGGGAGCGGAGTCAGACGTACACGGACGATAAATCAATTTTGTCTTAGTCGCTCAGAGAATATTGGTGGTTTGGTTGTATCGTCATGGTTTATGAATGGATTAATCTTCCATAGCTGAATATCAGAGAAATAAAATGATCATCCAGTCTCTTTGATGGTCGCAGTGTTGATGTTGTCACTCTGCCTAAAATCACACTTGTGTGAGTCATTGTTTTCATGAGCAGCACTTCAGGCTAGCAAAGACAACACAGAAGAACAGCTTATTAGAGTCAATGAAGGCATCGCAGTATTTAGTTGAATTATACATTGATACTGCTTACAGAACGCTTGCGCACATCAATAAGGTTGAAAAGTGAAATCCATGTGATTTTACACTGTGGATATAATGTTAAGGAGAGTTTTCAGTGATCTTTTGAAGATTCAAGCTCATTTATAGCCAGATGTGGGTTAATTGTAATGTTGGGATTATCTTACGTGTAGATGTATTTGCCTGTAACTATCAACATTCATTAGAAAGACATCCTGAACGCTCTCTCTCTCTCTTAGCCAACTGTAAACAAGCATTTCATTCTCTACATTCATTAGATTATTCCAAATATATACATACAAAAGTTGTGTACACAAGATGCTTACTTGCCGTTTGTCTGTTTAGTAAAAATGCTTTTAAAAAACACAGGGGGAAAAAAATCAAATGATGTTGTTCTACCATGGACTCAAGAGGTATGTGCTTCATCAGTGAGTGATCTTTGTACTCGCATATTATTCTGTCTGGGACCTGTCTGGATATTTGTGTGGTATTTCTTATTTTTTGAAAGGTGCAATTTCAAAAGCAGTGTGTGCATACAATACAGTATAATCTAACCTTATATTTCTGCTTATATGATAGCACTTCTATTGCAGTTAATGTCTGTGGCAGTAAGAAATATCCTACAAAAATGAAACGGTAAACTATATCAAAATGAAAAGCATTCCAAAATGTAATCAGTGTCTGGATAGTTCATAATAAAAGGAGTTAATTATAATATAACATAGATAATTTAAATGCTGTATTGTATTTTTTTTTTATGTAAACAGAAACATTTGTCTTTTATGGCTACACAGACGTCTGGATGTGGTGACATCACAAACATCATAAAAAAAAACACACAGATGAATGCAAACAACACACCTAGTGGCTGCAGACACACAGGCTGCTTTAATGTCAACAATGGAAATAAAGACCAAACATCACTCAGACACAAGCTCTCGCTTAGTCTGTCACACACACACACACACACACAGTGTAGCGGCTGACCTGCAGAGCATTCTGTCTGAAACATATGAAAATCAAACCTCATTATCAGCTGCTTGTCTGGCCCAGTGTGTGTGTGTGTGTGTGTGTGTGTGCGCGCCTCATTATAATTCTAGCCAGAAGGAGCTAGACTACCCCTGTCGTCTCACACCCCCGCATGCACGCGCGCACACACACACACACAGTCCTAAGTACACAAAAACACACAATGTTCATTTAAATGTAAAAGGGAAAGGAAAGCGAGCACAGTCAGTTCAGAGTCGCACAGGGTTAGTCATTTGCACTGTGTGCGTGTGTGTGTGTGTGCACGTCTCAAATGGCTCTGATCCAGTGTGATACTAGACATAACAGTAATCATTAACAGGCTGTACTGGCTGTTTTTCCAACACTTGCACACATGCTCGGTGCAGCAGGTTAAACATAGTCAAAGAGGTACAACAGAGTGTATCCTGTGTCACCCATGAACAACAGCTTATATATGTAGATCATAAAAATCTCCATATATCAATCAAAAGATGTATTATATAAGTTAGTGAGAAATGCATCATTAAAATTATTTTAGGGCTCCAACAAGGAATTATTTTCATTATGGTTAAATCTGCTGATTGTTTCAAAACAAATGAAAGAATCCCTGACAAGGTAAAACTGTGGGAATTCTCATAAGATGTTTTATTTATAATCTTATCATCAATTCAGGAGTCAAAGATATTCTATTATTATTATTATTATTCTATTATGAATGTCAAAAAGGCAGAGAAGCTGAAGCATCTATTTGTTTTTTTTAAATGACATTTAATGCTTTGTTATTATGAGAGATCCCCATTGATTTTATCATCCTCAACAAATCAATTAACGAACTAGGTTTACCACCACCATGCTGAGTTCGTTATTATTTGATAAGATTTTTTGTTAAATGCAAGTGATGTCACCCGTTTGTTTTATGGGCTGCCTCTGTGAAGCCTTTGGTTTAAATGGCAAAGAGTTGCCGAAATGAATTACACCAGAACAGGGACAAAAACTGATGCGTCCACCCAGAAGTGGAGCCAGTAAACAGCCTGATATGACTACTGGTGAGTCACTTGACCCAGGAATAAATGCTGATCATTTCTTTTCCCAATGAAAACAAAAGCCAGATGTTCAGTGCATTTTTTTTTTTTTTACAGTGAGCCAGAGGCTTCAGATGAGGTGAATAAGAGGCACAAAGCACAAGATCAAAGAGAGGGAGAGCCAGATATGTTGTCCCTGTCCAAACAGTGTTTTGCTGCCAAACCTAAACCAGCTCAGCCGGTCCTTAAACACACACACACACACACACACACCTGGCTAGACACAACAATGTCTGAACACTCCGAATGTCTGTCTGACCCTGTGTGTGCCTGTGTATACCATAACCCTCGCATTAACAATGGTAATAATACATTTAAAGCACATATAGCTTTGACTGCACTATGATGTGAATGTGTGCGGGCCTCCATGTGATTCAACAGGCTACTATCCATGAGCTTTCCAGCTGGGATTTAAAGTTGTCCTGTTGCTGCTGAGATTAAAAGAGGAACTTTGATCTTTTCATTCAATCTTTATTTTTCTACTAGAAGTCACAATGAGAAATTAAAAAACACCTAATCAAAGCATGTTTTTGGACCGTAGGAGGAAGTTAGCAGAAAAAAACTCAAGCACATATAGTGGAAAACATGGACATTCCACACAGAAAGGTCGCTCAAGCCACCTCCAGGTAACACTAGGTCAATCACTTACTATCACTTTTACTCATTATAAGTCGATTTATTAAATCTTAACATATTTCCAATAAAGCAATAAAAAAAACATGAATTAAATTAACCACATTTATTTGACAATGCACTTGAAATTAACATGTCAAATAGATAAATTCTCATTACCTACACTGCTTTGGAACAAATGTAGACAATGCTCTATTGCACCATTCAATTGACAAAACTTCACGTGCCTCACCGGAACAGCTCAGTGGATTACAGTGGGAAACATTGGGAAACACCTGTTTTTGAAAAATCCTTTCTTCCACAAAGACGCGGCACAAATTAGCCCAGATCCTCACTTTATCCTTTGCATGAATCGGCTTGCCTTTACTTTTGTGTCTTCACATTGTGTGTGTGTGTGTGGTGGGAGAGAACGAGAGATAACCACTACTTTAGACAAAACAAACCTCCATGGAAACCCAAACAAGATCACAGTTACAAAGCCATTCAAATGAAGCATAGCAATGAAAGTTACAGCAAAATAAACTGAAAGATTGATGATGTACTAAAGCAGAGTTTAAAACATGAACATACTTAACTGTCTGGGGGATTTGGAGGTTGATTTTCACTGGCCTATTTGTCAAGAAACAAAATTTCTGAAATTCTCAAGGCGAGTGTTTTCATATGATGCCTGGCAACGACCCAAAACACGTCGTTTTTTTTACTCTGTATGTGTGTGAGTGATCAAAGTCAATTTTCTATGCACTAAATTTTACAGCTGCCTGCGAACTAAGTTGTCAACTATGCAGCAAGTGTCAGAAATGTTAACCAGGAGCGGATCTGTAGCTCGGTCGTGAATGCTTCATGATGGATGGGTGGATGGCAAACAAGCCGGGGAAACTGGCTTGGTGCCTACAAAATGCACAACAATATTGGCTTCATATATACGTATGTGTCTGTGTGTGTGTGCCAGCTGGCATGGAGCTCTCCAGTGAACGGGGTGTGGGAGGTTGGTGGACACAATGCGAAAAGCAATCGCGTTTCACATGTTGCCAAGAATCTGTCAACTAAGGTACGATGGGGGTCTTTATTTTCAGGAAACATGTCTGCTCGGATTTAACTTCTTGCAGCAATATTCTCTCCATGCTGTCCTCATCCAAAGAGCAGACAACAAATATTTAAGAAATTCCCTCTCTTCAAAGTGAACATTTTACTCGCAATCTTCCTCTACACAGCCACTACAAAAGGAAGGACTGTCTGTTTTTTGATTTGATTTTGAGGTTTAACTGAACAAAAAGAATGTGCCTAAGGCAACATTTGCTGGAAGAATTCCAGTGTGTTATGATTAAATAGTCAGAATAGTATCTCAGATACAGATATGCCACTGGTGCACAGTACAGTTTGGAATGTAAAGTCCATGGCTAGCTGAGAACAGTACCTTTGCATGGTAGGCGGGGGTGTGCACTGTGCTTGATGGCCGCATAAGCTAACAAGCCAACAAACGACATTGAATGCGGCACAACAGACGACAACAATGTTGTCCAACAATTCTGCTTGGTTTATGGTTAAAGCTTTGTACGAGAATAGACTGAGGACGTTGGAGAAACAACAGTCGCAAGGGAGTGACGCTATTCTGTTGCCCAATCAGCTAACTGTCGTGGGTCTAGCTCCAATCACACCGTAGCATTGCTCTGGTACCCCAAGGGAAGGGTGATGAAAAATGGAAGGGTTGGGGCTGTTTATTTTGGTACTATTCCTAATGGAAACGCAAAAACATACTTTAACGAACCGTTCCACTCGGTGGAAACACTCCTTTAGGTTTGTATTAGAGAGTAAGAAGTGCAAGTTAACGATGTTTGTTTAGGTTGGAGGACAATTGAGCAAACAGTTGCCTATATAACATGAAGCATTATTGCTGTGTTGTGTTTGCCTGTCATTTAAATGCTTTAACTGTTTATTATAATACCCATTGGTTTGCTTTTAATTCTGTTTTAGCTTCTAACTTAAAGTCCCTGTAAAGTGCATACAGGGATTCCCCTCTTCACACATTATTTATGATAGAATATAATGGCTGTGTGTTCTGTGTGTGAACTGTGTGTTCGGCTCCTTCAGTGGACACACCCTCGGCGTCTCACAGCAGAAAATCTAACAGAATTTTTAAACACATATTGGCATATATGAGACTTTAAAGTAATCCAATAATACACAAAGGTTGTTCATCCTTTGAGTTAGGGTTAGAAAAAAATGCAAACGTAGACCTGTTTTGCTAAAGTTTATGTCTGACTGTGGACATTTAAAGTCTCTACAAATCTTAGAAAGAACTTTAACGTGAATGTAAATTTAACTCCAGCATCTGTGCATGTGTTTTTTTTAGTCTGCACTTTTAAACACAAGTAAGTCTATTGTGTGTGTGCATTTTTGTGTGGGAGTGGCTTGTTGTCATTGAGGTGGCGCTTTACTTGCAACCTGCTGGGTGTTCATAACAACAATTGCTAGTGCATTATGCACACGGGCACAAGCAGTTGTTGGTTGAATTTATAATTATAATTATTAGTAATATAAACAAAAGAGATGAAATCGCAGTGCTGTCTGACCGTGTGTTTTTACTATGCAAATGATGGTCACAGCTGTTTACTATGGGCCAGAGGGCAAAGGAGGAGGCAGACACAGTCCTCCTGTCTACAAGTCTCTGTGTGTGCGTGTGTGTGCGTGTGTGTGTGGGTGTGTGTGTGCGTGTGCGTGTCAAGCCCACGGTCATGGATGTATATGTCATGTGTGGGGGGTGTGTGTGTGTGTGTGTGTGTGTGTGTGTGTGTGTGTGTGTGTGTGTGTGTGTGTGTGTGTGTGTGTGTGTGTGTGTGTGTGTGTGTGTGTGTGTGTGTGTGTAGACTAAAACGTCTCCTCGTCTAGACTCAGCCTTGCAGTCACGACCAGCCATAACTGACTGAGTAACGTCTCGGTCTCACCGGCTCACACTTTGCGGGAAATCTATGTCACGCATTGCGTGTGTGTGACACACAATAGTGCAACACAACCACATATGTACATCACTGTGTCGAGATCATGTCAGCATCACTCTCTCGACCACACATTCGGTGCAAAAAAACACCTAATTTGTGATTTCATGTACAATGAATAGTTGTGTGAGCACAGCATTAATATTTAAGCAGCATCGCTGAACGTTTTGGCAGAAAACAACATTTTGAAGTGTTTACTAACTCAAAATCAATAATTATCACTTATCGTATGAATATATATCATTACACCCTGTCATTCATTCCACTTGTGGGCATACACAGGAGGAGGAGTTGTTGTTGTTGATAAATTGCTCCAAGACTGATCTCAGGCTATTGATGTCAGGACAGACGCTGGGCTATCAGTCACTTACTATATTACATATGTACCTTTATCGAAGTCAGCGGCCAATGCTTGAATTACTTTGAAGGAGCAAATCACTTAGCAACACTAATGCCTCATACACAACTCTAAATATACTGGCACCCAAACAAAGAGATGAGAAATGACATGGAATTAATCAATAAATTCTGAGGACTTCGTGTTTCAATGCACTGAGTCACTTTGTGATAACACAAAAAAAATTTGCTTTTTATACAAAACTTGGTGAAAATCACCTCAGCGTAAATAAAGGAAATTAAAAACAATGACAACTATGACTAAATATATACAAACACACGTTCACACTTCCCCACTCTCTCAAAACCAGACTCTTTTCTTGTGTCAATGAACATTTCGTCCCTCCTCCTCCTCCTCCTCCCTGCCTTCTCCTGACCTGACCCCTAACCTCTGCCTTCCCAGAGACCGAGACTGCCTGGCTTCACCCGCTCCTCTCTGCAGATGCAGAGCAACCTCAGTTTCATTATGCAAAAACAAACCAAGCATTTACATACATACATGAATATGTTAATGTTTAATAGCAATCATCTGCTTGTGGAAAACCTCACCCCATGACCAGTCATCTGTTCAGAGGTGAAGGTACATTGGCGTTACTAATTTTCATTTTGGTTCGAACTACTACTAGAACATATACTTTATCTTTAAGAAGCTGAAGTGTGTCTTTAATTCTTTTTAAAATAATATCAAAGTTATTAGTCGATCATTTCATTACACTGTTGCAGCCCACGTTCGATGTCGGACCCCATATTTACAGGAGCACAGTGTGACTAATTCATGACAGACTAGAGACACACTTGTCCATATCACAGACTGCAGTGACTTCATCCAGGTTCGGTAATTGAACACACATTTTTCGAAAGAACAGACAAACACCGAGTCCTGTGACTCAGAGTAGTTGAAAGGAAGCTTGACATAAACAGGCAAACAGTGACTTATCCAGGGTCTGAATAAAGACAAAGTAGAATGGCTCTCAGTAGCAATGCCAAGACCGATAGTCCACTCTTTTGACAGATCTGAATCTGCAACATAATACATTTTAATATACAATTCTGGATTTACACCAAATTAAACGACTTGTAATGTAGCCCATGTCCCACTTCAAATCAACTTAATAGTTTTCTAACCAACTACCAGACTCATGTCACCATCTGATGTTTTAGAAAGCCAAGCGCAGTTAAAACGAGCTCCCACTAATTAATGGAGACTTGCTACGAGACTATAGACCTGCTGGATAGCAATATACAATGCAACAAAACACTTCACAAAAGCAGAACCACTGTTTTTAAACTGCATAAACAGACAACAATAAATGCATTTAGACAGCCATAAAGGGGTTTCTTCCCTGCCTCAGACTAATTAATGAAAAACAAGAGACAATCTCTTTCACACTGTATGTGCATAGAGCTAGCAGACAGTCATAGTCTTTATTTATAGCACAGCCTCCTGGTCCTCAGACAGTCTCCGTATGGATTTATTCACACTGCGAGACAGGCATATAGGGCCGTCGCCGACTTCAGACTAATTAATGGGGACAATATAGGTCCATCAGACTACAAGGGCCTCAGTTGAACACTGTGTTATATGCAGATCATATGCAGAGAGGGCGCACACACACACACACACACACACACACAAGCAAACAACCCCCAAAGTAACAGTGACCTTGACCTTGACCCCCAGACACTCCTGCTGCATACATCTACATATGCATGATGAAACCATGCTGATGTCTTATTGTTTCTCTCTCTCGTGTGTGTGTGTGTTCAATGTTATTGGTGTCTGAACCATGCATTAATGAACAGCTAAGAGCAAAATTCCCAAATTAACTTTCTGACTTGTCAAGAAAGGCAGATACAAATAAAAATCTAATTAAAAAAAAGCATTGTTTTTTTTTGTTATTAAGTCAGCCAAATAAATGAACTGTCTTTGTTATTTAAGTGTTCCATTGAGATAATACAGTGTTTTATTTCCAGTGTACCACAGTTTCATGATAAATAAAAAGCATTTCATAAAACATCATTCAACACTTCATAAATCTTCATCTTGATCCCAAAACTCTACCAATGATTTCAACAATGTTGAAATAAAACAATGCAACAAATCATGCTTGTTTTTTGTTCATACTTAAACAGGATTAAACTGTTAATTTTGCCCTTTTATATGATTTTGTCTCTCAGACAAAATCATATAAAAGGGCTGTGTTTACTAATGTGTTCAAATCACAGTTTTAAACAATACAATTAGCCAATTATAAGTTATATTATTGTTTGATCTATGTTCAAGGACAGTTTAAAACTTCATATCTTGAAATACTTATATCTTTAATAATATTTCGATGGTATCTCATCTCATAATGTCTTAATTCTCTTACACAGCAATACTGTACTAAAACTTGATTTTAAAGAACAATTATAGGCCAAATCAAATCACAATATTTGTCAAAAAGTCATATATTCTTAATGCTATTGCTAGATTATGTCAGATATGTTCCCCAAATCCTTAAGCCCTTGTGCTAATGATTTAACCAGGGGAAAATGCATGTCCATCCAAACCAAAGCTAAGTGCTCCAACTGTGAGCTGAGTAACATCATCTATGGGGAAAATGAATGGGATTTTTATTTCTGGAACTGCTTGAAATAGGTCTCTCCACTTCAAATCCCTATTAATGAAAGAGAGGACGGAGGAAAGCGAAGCCGAAATGGAAGCTGGAAAGAAGAAGGCTATAGGAAACAAGGACGGAGTAATCACAAGAGCAAATCTGCTGCTGCATCTGTGGGTAAAGAACCCTCGAGCAGCGTTCTGTACCCACACAACTGCACCACTGAATAACTGAAAGTGTCATGTGGTGAGCGGATGACTTTTCTTTCTTTCGAGACAAATTACAGTCTGTTGAGAATTAAAAAAAAAAAAAAAAGTCTGTCGATCACAGTGGAGGAAAAAAAGAAAACCACAAAAGCTTTAACAAACACACACAACTTCAACTACTTTACTTTGAGAGAAAAATGACAAGCCATCAATGAGAAGCACGGGACAGTGAAACCATTACCAATAATGACATTAAGACACGTTTTAGACGTAGTTAGAGCATGGAATTAAAATCAAAATTGTGAAAATAATAGAGACAGAGATGCAACGCTGCTGTCACACACTGTGCACACACATCCATCGTGGAACCCTCCTTTATCAAATTATAACATCCAATTTGGAGTTTACACAGCAGCAGACGGTGTAGACATGAGTCATGATCAGATCGCCAGACTTTGCTCAGTGAAATTATACAGAACGGAATATTCTCCAAGAAACTCGTGTTAAAATCCTGATATATCCTGAATAACAGCATGAGGTCAATAGTCTGTTTTCGTGACATCCGTGTAAGAATTATCAAGAAAAGAAACTGAGCCTGAACTGATGACAGCACGTTTGACAGTTACTTCAGGTACAGATACTGTAGTTTATAAGCGCAAAGACACACAATCTGTAGGACGGGATGTATCACAGATAATGTTGTCATAAATGAAATTGCTTTTCATGTGGATTCATAAACATTCTCGCTGCGTGAAATGAGAACTGCAGTAGGAAGTGAAGTGGAGGGGAGTTTTTTTTTTCAACAGAATTAACTGATTATTCTCTTTCTTTCTTTTTTTTACGATGACACATGACAATATCAAAAGAGGAATTTCCAACGCGAGAGTGACTTCTCTATCAAGCTGCTGGTGCTTGTGTACAACAAACCAGAAGTGATGCCGCAATTAACATAAATGGAGATGACATGATGTCTGAGCATTTTTTGATCTCATGCAGCTCTGATACAGTTTAAGTGACTAAAAAGGACAGATGCAACAGTATGACTATTATTTCATCACTGTCACAAAAGTCCCTTATGACCCAACCTCTTCTGGTTTTCACGGTGTTCCGAAAGTGAAGTTTTCTTTTCAATGGAAGCCGAAAAAAATTTCTTAAATCGAGTTAAAACAACCATCTCCATTCGGTTTGATCTTTAATCAATCCCATATGTATTCAATCAGGCACACTTCCCGTTACAATTCAAATTTCGCTTCGCTATAAAAGACATTCTCGCCGACTTCTTTTCAAAATGAGAACAGACATCTGCCTTTAGGCTTAGTGGTGCCTTCAGGGGAGCAACTCTGCGCGTTCTGCCGTGTCTGACTCGTTTCCTCAAATTCAATAAATGCTGCTACCCTCCAGCTGAACTCACTCTCACACACACACACACACACACACACACACACACACACACAAAGAGAAGCACTGTATAACATTTATGCTGGCAATAGAAACATACCATGGAGGTGTTGACATTAAACGACCAGACACTTAGTAACAAATGTACAGGAAAACCAGGCGGTTCGTAGGAAACCGTTTATATGATCTGATACCAGCAATGACTTCACCGTACACTTACTCACACTCACACACACACACACACACACACGGCTAGCCTATGAGTAATGCTGATGTCATGTGCTAAGTGATGTCTGACGCTCAGAACAGGTGTGTGGGAGTGTGTACCTGCCATTCCTTATGTTATTCTTTATGAAGACAAAAAACAAGTCCCCATAATGCTAAGTACTGCATTTTAAGGTGAAGACAATGTTTTAAAGTTAGGCTGAGTTTAGGGTCATGTTAAGGTTAGGGTGAAGGGACTAGTAATTATGTCTAAGGTTAAAGTGAGTCATCAGGAAATGAATGTAAGTCAATGCAATGTCCTGTCATGGAAACCTGTGTGTGTGTGTGTGTGTGTGTGTGTGTGTGTGTGTGTGTGTGTGTGTGTGTGTGTGTGTGTGTGTGTGTGTGTGTGTGTGTGTGTGTGTGTGTGTGTGTGTGTGTGTGTGTGTGTGCGTGTGTGTGTCAGGGGGCGTAGCAGGTATATGTAACCCTACATTTACAGTGTCACAGATCCAGATGAGAGAGGATGTGAAAAATGACATAGAAGAGGGTTTAACATGAGTCACATTAACTGAAACTTGATTTCTTCTAACTTAAACATACATTATTTACATGAGCTGCCAGTACACAATCATTTAATGTGTATTCATCGGGTATATTGTTTGCATATATAAAATACATTTGTGTCACATCATTCCACATCTTGTCATAAACATTATGAAATTTGCATTCACTACACTAATACTATGGCAACATTTCCTGCCCACAAAAGACACCATCAAGTTGCTAATTTGATCTGTGAAACGTTTGACTTTACATACAACGCTGGTGTAGAATTTTACATTGCTATGGAGGCTCAGATCTCAGAGGCAGACAAGTAAATCTGTATCAGGGGAAATTAATGTTATCTTTTTTTGTAGTTGAGGTGAACTGACTCCTACAGGCAGCTTTAGCTTATGCGACGACTGTAAAAAAAAAAATTAAAAAATTAAGACTAATTTCCCAGACAGGTCTTTTGAAGTAAAAAATTGAGGAAACCCATTCTTTTTTTCTCTATCAGCTCCTTTGATCACTTCCTGTCAACTGTATAGTGTGAATTATCCTGTGTTGAACTTTTTCTTTCATCTTTTTCCCATCATTCTGTGGTGCACACCGTCTGACACAGCTGAAACATCTTCAATGTTACCCCGTTTTTGCTTTTATTTGCTGGTGAACACATTTCGAATTTCCCGTCGACATCTAGTCGACGATGATTGTTGCCTGACTGCAGCATTTCATCTCCTCGTTTGCTCGGTTTCGCTGCTTTTCTCGCTGCTCCACACCTTGTTCTTATTTAGCATCATTTCAACATCGCTCTTCTTTTCTTACCATCACTGCAGTGTCGTCTCTCGCCTGCTTTGGTTTATCCGTTTCCCTCCATCTGCTGCCCAGACTAAACATCACGTCTGTTCTCAGACTGAGGAATTATGTGTGTGTGCCTGCATTCTTATCATGTCCTTCTGTTACAGGTCCAGACAATTTGTATTACACTGACTGATATGGCGCTTTTCCACTAGCTCCGGGCTACACGGCACTGAGCGACACGACACGAAACGGCACGGTTTAGTTGTGTTTCCACTACAGAGAACGTACCTTCTCAACGTGGGCGTGGTTATCACAACACGGCTGCAACCCGGCTGCGCGAAACTGCTATGACGTCTTATACGCGAGACACACACGCACATAAACAATGACGGACGTGGACTCGTTCTGTTGCTCGGTCTGTGGCATTTGTTCACACACAGAAGAGAAGATCGCCAGAAAAAGCTACAGGCGGCAAGAAGAAATATTGTGGAGGAGTACAGAGAAGTTTGGGAAGTCATACATCATGAAACTGAAGATGAGATGTTACGAGACGACGAGTGAGGGTAAGCTAATATAGTTGCTATCGCTAACTAGCTCATATACAGTACTGTGCAGAAACGATGTTGTTTTTTTGAGTATGTAATACTCACGCATGTCTTGAACCAGAAACATTAATTAAGGTTCCACTCGAGTATTAACAGAGTTGTGTTATTGTTCAAGTGTAAGGGTCGATCACACTAAATACTGGACACCTGTAGAGGATGTTTTTTTTAAAACAACAAAAAACTGCATACATATATTCTGATTGTGTTCCAGTAAAGTGAAATAGAAATAATGATTCCTCTATTGTCATTATAGCAACAATCTAATGGTGGCCTCAGACTTCTACAAAGTACTGTACAATTGTACAGCGTAGTAATGACCGAAAGCAATCTCTATTTTTGGTATTCTGGTATTAACGTAAGCATGCTGCCTGTGTGTTTCAGATGGTTCTGTCACTCCTGAAAAGGAATGACTGTGAAGTCCAGCTGGTACACAGCAGCTACAGTGGTTAAACCTGTGGTGGCAGTGGCACAGGGTGTAGAGGATGGCAGAGATGTAGGTGAGGGCCTGATGTGTCACTTGTTGTGAATTTGTAAAATGCTTTATTATTGTACTGTTTTTCACTGAATTACAAATAAAAGTTTGTACTTTCTGCAGAGATGTCTCCTTTTGTCTGTATACGTTTTGTTTGTAAAGGCTGCCACAATTAAAAGAAAAGAAATACGCATGACGTAATCACATAAGTGACATTGTTGTTTATTCAAACAAAAAAACACAGCAAACCAAAGTTAAATTGCACAGCAAATCAAATAAACTGTACATAGGTGGTGGAGTCCTAGGACAGGAGGGAGGAAATAGGTCACATGCTCCTGCCACCTATTGCCTGGACAAGCTGCCCAATCACTCAAAGGAATGCGTGGTTGAACGCAGCACTCCCGTGGTGTGGCGGTTACGTTGTGTCCGGTTCCACTTCTGCTACTGAACATCTTCCACCTGAAGCTCTGCGAGGACAGCTGTGTGCTTCTTTTTCTCTTCCCTACATAACACTATAGAGAAGAGAAAAGGGGTTATTAATCAAACCATTAAGGAAATACACAAATGCTGTAAATCATGTTTATTATTTCTTACCAGTTGCACAGATCTGTGGTCTGTGGCGAAGTTGGTGCCCCCGATAACGAAGCAGCTGATGGCTCTGCTGGGGTGGATGAACACTCCTCACATATGGAATGGGATTCTTGAACAAAAGAAGTGTATACATACGCTGTAATTACACGCATAACAATATATATATATTCAGCCACAGACTGAAACACCCTAATTGAAGGAGCTTTATCATTATTATTATCCTTTATTCCTCCCTGCAGCTGTTAGCTCTCAGTAGACAACATATAACCAGGCTCCTCATCCCATGTGCAATATACTGTCTTTTTGCAAAAGTGTAATATAGACATATAATATCCGATGCTCATTCTCTGTCTATAATGTAAATATAGAACCCATACTGTATATTCTGGTCTAGTCTGTTTTAACACGCAAAGACAAAACGTTACACGGTAGTAAGTCTAATTCATGACTTGTACAAATCTGGTTTCTTTTACAGGTTTACGTAATGTTTTGTTGTAGGTTGAGCACCTAATAGCGACATTGCTAACTAGCTAGCCAACTACGTTGTCTCGTGTAAACAGACGGACAGAGATTACCGACACACATGATGTTACTTTTATAATGTCTTGTTTAAGCGAGTTTATTCTCAGCAGTAGTTAAACGTTGCTCTTAGGCTGAAAATAAAAAACTTACCGTTGGCGTGTGCAGAGTTATTGGAGTTGCTGTGTACGCCGTGAGCGGACATCGACTCCCGGCAAGACCTGCTCGTTACGGGCGGCTCCGTCCAGCGCTCTGTATTTTGTCGTCTCCGACTAAACACAGGACAGTCTGGACCTCGTCGTTGGACCATGGAGTGTTCTTATGCAGAGTCGCCATGTCCAAGTATTTGCGCGCTATTATTTTTTGAAAAATGGTGAAATAGACTCCTGCATCCTGTATTTTATGTCGCGCTCATGACGCACCCAGTGACGACACTTCTGGCCAATCAGTTACCGGCAGTTTTGACCAATCAGCGCATAGTACCTGCGCATAGTACCGGCACCACTGAATGGAACCTCACCACCGCAGGTACTAAAAATAGTGCCGAGTTCCAGGTACTACGCTAGTGGAAACACTCGCTAAACCGTGTCGTGTAGTGTAGTGCCGTTTAAAGTCGGGCCGGTGGAAAAGCGCCAATAGTTATTGCTACTGCTGCATCACCTCTGCTGAGATTTATGTGGACATCCTCGGGCTTGGGCTCTGCAGATATATTTCATAGTCCCTTAAATCCAATTCATGGAGATTGAAATGCAATGCAATGATATATAAAAGCTCCACTCCTGTTTTGATATGACAAGGCATTCACGTTACGGTCAGCGTGGAATGATGATGATGATGTGGAGCTGTGGGTTAAACTGGAATTCTATCAATAAAAAAATCCTCCTTCTTCAACATTGCAAAAGTACAGAGGACAGCTCAAAGACTTTTCTATTTCAAGCAGCCAAAAAGGTTAACACACGTTACGTGAACACGATTTGAAATCTGGATGAAAGTCTAGATCTTCAAGAGAGGCAGGTGCTTTGTTAAATTCTGTGAATATTTAATATGCATCTCACCATGCATTCATATTTTCTTTAATCTTGACACGGGTAATGGAGATGTAATCTATGAAAACTCGCTTTGATTTCAAGTATTTTAAATAGTACAACACATGTATTTACATGAATAATATATATATGAGGACTTGATTTATTTCTACTAGTTTAATTACTATATCTAGTCTAGCAATGGTGTTGTCCAGCCTATACTAATATAACAACTGGGTTAAATGATTAAATAGTTTTTTAGTTGGCAACTGAAGACAGAACAAGGTATTTCAACTGAGATGAGAATGTGTGAATTGACAGTTTAGCTTCAGTTGATTTCATTATGACAGGTGTCAAATAGTTTTTGTGGCCACAGAAAATAATTTAGGTGCAATTTCTCTGACAAAATAAAGTCCAAGATGTATTATTTTCTTTGATCCGTGTATTCAATCAGGAACTTCAATCGGGAACTGACAGATGGACTGGCTGTCTGCTTCCCTCATACTAAAGCCACTTCTATTGTAACTGGGTCTCTTGTTCAAAAACACACATATTACAATAGATTAACACACTGTACAAAACATTCACAGCGAACAGGGATTTCCAGAATACGACACACACTCACACACACACACACACAGGGGTATGGGCACGCGCGCACGTGCACACGCGCACACAGGCAGGCAGACGGCTAGACAGACGTCTGGCTTTGCTCGACATGACGAAGCGGCGACAAAACTTCCAGTTCTCCCCCCCTTTCCTACCATTAAACGCCACCATTCCCTGATATACCGTGTCCACACTCCTCTGTGGCAACTCCCCGACAGTTTACACACACACTTTAAGCCTCACGTATACCGCTAAAACCCGGAAAAGTGTGGGTTATCTTCTTAAAATTAAGTAAGTTACCATCAGACGGGGAAACGGCCCTGGAACCCGGCCGAGACAACCGTCGTATTATGTCAAAATCACCAGACACAGTGAAGCAGGCAGCTGAAAACAGGCTATAAATCACACGAACGAAACAACACAGGGGGGTTGTTTAGTTCGGCATTGGTTATGGAAAGTAGAAGCTCCTGGTTTTTGGTCAAGTTCAAACTCAAACGGAGGAGGAAACTTAAACGTATTTCAACGTATTTATGCTAGCAGCAGGCTGGACGTCAGACCGCAGTGTTGTTGAGGGGAAACCACTGTCTCTAATGTCTAAAAACACAACTTCCAGTTTCTTCAAAAGAACATTATACCAGCCATGAAGGCACACACACACACACACACACAGAGCACCGATGACATACACTATGAAACACAACAAACTAAACATACATCCAAGTGTGTCGCCTCACTGCTGCGATTTACGCTCACACGCCATGGGAAAGGTAATGTAGAAGTAAAAGTAGAAACAGACAAAAAAGTGGTGAAATGGAAGTTTACTCACTGATTTCCATGCTCTGGAGGGAGGTGTAGCGTTTGCAGTTACATGTACACGAGACATTGGCGGCGGTGGTGTTTAAAACACCCATCAAGTTCAACATTTAAAGAGTCCGAGGAGCAGACATGAAACACGGTGTACTCCAGAGGAGGCGGACAGGGCGAGCGGAGAAAGAGAGGAACCAAACTTCAGCCCAAAAAAAAAAAAATCCTCCCTTTTCTCTTCCTCTCCCCTTCTCCAGCCTCCTCTTTCCCTCTGCTCCGTCCTCCTCCTGTCTCGGTTCTCTCCACCTCCTTCTGTCTCTCTCTGGTTTGTCTTTCTCTTCTCTTCTTCGTATCTATCTATCTATCTATCTATCTATCTATCTATCTATCTATAGCCGTTAAATAAAAACTGTTTAAAAAAAAAAAAAAAAAAAAAAACGCAGTTCGGCCACTTTCAGTTAAAATGTTCGGTTCCGTTCGGTACAGATCTGCCTTCGTGTCTTTCCGCCGACTGACCGGCGACTAAACTGGACGTCTGTCTGCTCTCGCTGCTGCTACTGTTTCTCCCTCCCCCCCTTTTTCTTTCTCTCTATACCTCAGTCTCTCCAGGGATTTTCTCCCTCTCTCCCTCTCTCTCTCTCTCTCTCTGAGACACTGTCTGAGTCTCATTTCCAATTTCCACTCTGTCGCACAGACACCCTCTGCAGCCACACTCATACTTGTCTCTGGTTGTTGTGAGGACTCTGATCAGAGACATATCATGCATTTACCCCAGCCCTTTCACTTGTTCTCACTCATCCATCTTAATTGAATGCCGAAAAAACCCCAACCACAGCCCTAATCTAATCCTAAACCCGAAAAACCGTCTAAAAGCTATTTGTAGAACCTGCATCAAATGTCCTCACAACGTCAACATGTCCTCACAATTGTCGATCACATCACATCAACACAAGTATCTATGAGGGCTTTTTAAGTCACTGTATAGATCTTCAACACAAAATGTAAATCATGCAGTTTTGATGTATATATTGTAACATAATACAGTATATATACTATATATATTTTTTTAAATACAATGTATTTGAATGTTTTAAATTCTATTTCCTGGTGTTTATAATGCATGTTTTTAACGATTTACTGAACTGACTCATCTGTGCAGTTAATACTTAATGACAGTAAACACTATCTTATCATTAGCATTAGATGCTATTGGTAAAATGTATTACTGGATATTGGCAAACTATTGACTAGAACTGGAGGCTGAGCCCTCCTCGACCTTTATGCTTGTGCCCTCTGTATCAGCATAATGTACATCTACTGTACATTATGCTGATACACGAGTATGAAAAATATTATTTAATTTACAAATTACAAAAGAGACGAAAGGACCTTTGCAACGTTTATGGGCCAACATACTCGGCAAAAAAAAGTCCACTATCGTCTAATTTTTATTGTTGTTATTATTATCAGACTTTCATTTATGAATGTAAGGGTGAGGCTGGAAATATTCTAGACTTTTCTTAAGGTCAGTCAATGTTTTGATTAAGACCAAAACCAACATTTTATATGATACGTTAAAAGTGCGTCACAAACATACATAAGGCCACATGTGAAGGTGTTGTGGATCAGCATTGCATCACCTCCACGATTGTAAACTGTAAAGGTGCATGTGCAAGTGGTTTGTATTGCCTCGTTTGACTCACAGGCTTAAACACTCAGTCAGGTCTGATAGTATTGCTTGACAGAGCCCATTTTCAGATGTAGGACGGAACATACACATAATATTACTTTGTTCTTAGTGGTTCTGTGTGTTTTGTCATTTGCTCTACCCAGCAGTAAAAATATGCCTTTAAGGACACATGCACTTTTTGTCATGACATGAAAAATAATGTGTTGTACACTGAGTAATTTCCCCATAAAACCACAGTGACAACCAGATTTATAGGAGACCAATTTTTTTCAGAAATGAGCGTATTCGAGGAACAGCTCGGGTTGAACAGTTTGGAGATAAAGTAAGAGAGTCAAGGTTAAGATGGTTTGGCCAGAGGAGGGACCGAGATGGTTTTTGGATAGAGGATGTTGAAGATGGAGCAGCTGGGCAGGAGGAAAAGAGGGAGACCACACAGAGAGGGTTTCATGGCTGTAGTGAAGGAGGACATGAGGATAGTTAGTGTGAAACTAACCTTGACACCTTTCAAGACTTTGAGTGTCTTGAAAGGCGCCTCTTAATATAATGCATTATTATTATTATTATTATTATTATCATTATTATTATTATTATTATTATTATTATTATTATTACTATTATTATTATTAATAATAATAATAATAATAATAATAATAATAATAATAAGAGGAAGACACAAGGGAGAAGGCATTGTGCAGTCAGTTTTAACATCATAATAACAAGGGTAAGACCAAAAGTTCACTATTTCATGGGTCATCAATAAAGTTCTGTTCATATGTTTCGAGCACGACAAAGACATGACAAACTTTAACAAAGTATTCACTTCTAGCTTAACTAACCCAATTTCATGTTTAATCTTAAATTATTATTATTTTAACTATAACAGGTTGACCTGCCTGTAATTGTTATCAATACGATTTATGGGTGGCAGTCTCGTCAGCCTCATACAGCCGATACACCAGTATAAAGCGTGGCCTCAGGCCTCTGCTGCCCCCTGCTGGGCTCCGCCAGCACTGCTACAAGTAACGCCACCAAGACTGGAGCCGAGATTTGGTGATATTGGTCCAAAGTACTGCTCACACTGTTGTTATCATGTAGAAGACTGAGTGTAGTAGGATAATGAAGTATGACTCATTAAGATGAAACATGATTTAATTTACTCATCAGTGCAGCCTAATCCAGAATAAAGTTGGGAAAACTGTTTTGTTTTGCTGTCGAGATTAAAGGCATCAGTAGTACTGGACCATTTTCAAACATTATGTTACGACTGCTCTGCTACACTCAACAGTTAGTTCAGGCATATGCTTTTTTGGGGGGGGGGGGGGGGGGTTTGACACAATAGTAATCTCTGAACTAGAAAAAGCATCGAGAGCACATGTCCTATTTGTGGATCAGTAAACGCAAAGTCAGTGGAAAGAGCTGCACTCGCTGCCCGTATTCGCCTTCTTTTTCTTGGGTGTTTTACAGCTTTTTTTGTTCTCTTTTTCTCTCTTCTTTGCCTCACTCCACGCCTCCTACTGTGCCAATATTCAAAGGATTTTTTTATATATATTATAATAATAATAATAATAATAATAGATAAAGCAAAGCTTCCATCTATCAGAGATAGTTGTCATGCATTAGCAGGAATAAGAAGACTAATTAAAAATGACACCACAGTGTCTTCAGTGCCAGTTATGCAATTACATAAATAGTCTGAGGTAGATTACTTAAAGCTGGGGTGGATAAAATATATTTGTTGTTACTGGTCAATCATTTCATAATAACCTTTAACCCTACATTTAAGCTCTGTTTTCCAGCCTTTGAGAAATAGTGGCAGTTGGTTTTATTTAGATTTAACAGGCTGGTTTGCAGAAAATTAAAATAGCATTGTTTCTAGGAGACCAGGCTGTATATCTAACAACATGGCATCAGATTTAACAATTAACTATTTTCCTGTTGATCCTGCCTACTACAGATTTAAACAAAATTCATCCAAGTGCATGAAAACTACAGCTTCTTCACATCATTTCTGGTGTAATAAAGAAAAATGCTCTGTTAGATCTCCTTTGTTTGTGTGTAACAGGCCGTAGCACAGGCAGACAGGGGTCAGTGATGGAACTGGCAGTGAATCAGTTTACCGGCTACTGGAGCTGAGTCACCAATACAGACTTCTTGGAGTGGTCATTGTTTGTCTGTCTAATTCTCTCTCTCTCTCTCTCTCTCTCACTTGTGTCGGTGTCTTTCTTCCTCTCTTTATCACACCCTTCCTTGGAAGACTGAAGTCAGTGAATCATCTCTTCCACAGCACAGTGTATTTGTTTATCATTGCAGGGTATTGGGAGAAAATGGAGGCTGCACAAATAGAGTGGTCGGTTGTGTCAGGAACCGGCGAGAAGGTGTAATAAAATCTGTCAAAGTCAATTTGCTATGTTAATTTCTTTTTTTAAAAGGCAAACATTAAATCTGATGTGAGTGTTGTCATTGTTTGGCTGACTCATGGGGATGGTGTAGCTGTCATAATATGCCGCTTTTTAATATATATTTTAGTGGAAGTATTATGCTGGCAGCAACCCACCTTTAAAATGAATTTGCCGTCATAATTCGGGCGAATATCAAAGTGGTTGTGGGTGAACAAATGACAGGGATTCCCATCTTTAAAGACACAGGTTTGATGAGGTATAAAGGACAGATCATGTTCCTGACATGTGCTTCAAGTCACAAGATTACAAGATTCAGAGGTTGTCTATATATCGTCTCGCTTGCAGCCTGGGTTTCACATCAACACACAAAGACACACAAAGAAATCGGAGCTGGTACAAGGGACAAAGGGATTTTGGGTTTTAAAAGTTATGAGTATGAGAATGAATGGTTGTTCAGCTCCGTGTGTTTTGCCCTGCGATGGACTGGCGACCTGTTCAGGGTGTAGCGTACCCTGCCTTTCACCCTACATGAGCTGGGATTGGCTCCAGATCCCATGTGTAGGATAAAGCTGTGTCAACAATGAGTGAGCGAGAGCGGCAACATATGATCCTGGAGATTGTATATACAAACTGATGTAATCTTTCGGTTTACAAGAAGCCAAGGAAGTCAGAGAAAAGCAATAGTTGAACTGAATTTGAACGCATGTCTATGGGTATTGAGTCTACTTCGCACATGAACATCAAATCACAAGCCTCAAAGCTTCACAGTTCATCGAGCAGCCAGAAAACTATAAGTCAGTCTTTAGGACATTAAAATAATACACTTTTCTTCTTCTAAAAAACAAAATCGTTTGGGAAAAGAGCTAAATCGTACACAACTGGGTCATACACTATAAACTATGAGAAAGGGGAAAAAACTACTGAAACTAGAAACCCAGGAAACAGATAAAACACACTCCTCTAATACATAAGGGAAGGAGGGTTAAAAAGATACAGGTGAGGTTGCAGAGGTTGAAGAATATAGTAATAATAAGAATATGACAGTGAGCTGGTGTTCATGACAACAGGATTTTGGAAATTCTAAATACACCCACACTTTTCCTACGGTGACATGTCAAAATGTCATATCCTTGACATCTTATATGGTGATGTCTTCCGTCTTTGATATGGCAAATAAACTAAATTGAAACTAAGCTCTTTTTTTTTTAAAGCAGCATGCAGAGTACTGTCTTTCTTTCCTCTTTATTTCAGTCATCTAACCTCCCTGGTTTCTGCTTTACACTGGATTATGATGGTTCTCTCTTTTTTGGATTCTCCTCATCTTTTCTATTCTTCCTCCCACTCTCCATCATCACCATCATCCAAATCCCTGGCTTTGTAGTTTCCTCTCCACTCGTTCCTCTGCCACTCGCCTTCTTTTTCATTTTAATTCAATTAGACATGCATTGTTGGAGAGTGAGGCAGACTCAGAATTGCCAAAACAGATATCATTTCTTTTTTTCATCTCCCTCTCTGTCTCTCTCTTCTCACTCGTTGTCCGTCTGTGTCTTTGTCTCACAACCCAGGTGTGTGGAAGTCTGCATGTAAAGCCTGTATTCGGGTTAGTGGCTGTCAGAGTCTTAACCAGTGGCCAATACCATTGCAGGTGGGATTAAACAGGGATTAAGCATGTTTCTCTTTGAAAGCAGACAGACAGACTAGCACTAATCTGTATTTAGCCTTGTACTGGAAAAAATTGCAGACTTGTGCAATCCCACACTTCCGACGCCGCATTTTGTGCCCTGTGTGTGTGGTGTTCTTGTTTTGTTTTTGTTTTTTTGTGCTTGAAAACTATCTTCTAAAGAGCAGATATTTAAGGGAAGAAAGAGAAACGTATGTCTTGAGTTAAGACCACAGTCAGGATTAGGGTTTACGGCTCAAGATGGGGTTTTACACTCGTATGGGATTAGCATGAAATGGTTCGTCAAAAATTTGAAACATTATTTTGGAAACTTTGGGGAGTCAAAGTACTTGCAGTTTGACAGTAAATGTGATTTACTGCTATTGTGTTAAAAACAAAGAAAGAGCAAAGCCGTCGCTAGACCTGTAATACTGATGACATTTAATACAGTTTGAGTGGGCAATTGGCCGTCCTGCTGCATGGCAGTGGAATATATTTGCAAATGCAATTTGTTGATTTTAAAATTACATTACACAACAGCAAACTGTCTGATCAGCATTCATCAACTACAATGACATTCAGTACAGTGTTTACCTCTGCCGAGACCCGACAGTGCCCTTAAACTTAATGAAGCCTTTTAGCTCAGACCAACCTCCGTTTGTGGCCCATTATCCCTTTGTCCACAAAGTGTCATGAACAAACAAACCAACAGATGAACACAGGTGACGAATAATCAACAATTTTGGCTTCACGAAATGCCCAATAACAACAATAAAAGGCGTCCAGTATTCACCTGCTTCAGAAATTCATTTCCAGCTCACACAACTGAACAGAAGAAGCCTTTGAAATGAGAGGTGATGTTTCTTAACTTGAATAAATCCTTAAAATGGACTCTTTAGAGACACCCCCACCCCAAAAAAAACATCTAACCTTCTCTCTTTTATCTACTGCTTTATTTATCGTCTTTCACTCAAATATAGAACCAGTATTCAAAGATCATGGGGGTAAAACAAAGGGCTGCTGTGAGTCACTGCTGACTCGACTACGGCACTTTTATGGTTGCACTGCTCGGAATGAGCTCATTTTGATCTCCTTCTTATGGTTTAATTTACACATGCTACACCCCACCAACCACCACTATGTCTTTGCTCAGTTGAAGCCCCTTTGACTACAGACAAATTATCCACTCACCTTGGTCAAGTCTCTACAGTCTCTACAGTCAGTGTTGTTGTTGTATTCGTTTCTGGTGGATCCTCTCGAGAACTCTCACACTGCATGGGAACAGTCTGTGAACCATCGTCATAAATGTTCAGTGAGGGTAAAAGGTGCCATATGTAAGAATGTGGCCAAAAACCGTTACTACATTCAAATTCAAAATACAAAGGTCTTTTAGCTTTTCATTTTCTGAGTTAACTGGCAACTTGGGTTGCTCGGCAGCTGAGACTCTACCGACTGCAATGATTGGTAGACGGCGGTAGGTGGCGCCAAATGCCAAAACATGATTTGCAGTCTGCAAAATGTTTTTTTTAATGCAAAATATTTTGGCTGTATTGTTGTTGGTGAGTTCTGTATGTTATATGAACATTATTTCTGAGTCTCTGTGACATATTAGGAGGATTTTATGGCCAGTTGCTTAAGATTTATTACATAATGCACCTTTAAATCCGGGCTCTGAAGATGCTACAGCGTCACCTACTGGGACAGGAGTCCCCGTAGACTTCCAAATGCAGCTTTGACCAAAGATAAAAATGGGACAGCCGTCTTCCGAGTTGGAAAGTCAAGCTAATGAATGAGGACAGAGATAGCGGTGTCCACTACTTGCAATGAGACATTTGAATGGAGGTCTATGGTCTATACTTCCTATTTGATTTATAAAGTCAGTAAACATTTTCCCTGAGGAGTTGATGGTCTAAATTGTTGTTTTGGCTCCCTTTCACTAGAAAATCATGTCAAGTGTCTTCCCATTTAGAATAAATATAGACTATAAAGCATGTGTACAATAGTGCTGGTATCATTCAATAGGTGCCTGGTTGCAGGTGACAATTGTGAATTGCCAGACTTCACAATGAGCGTCCTTTTTGCAACCAGCAGACTGCATCAGTTTGTTTTTAATGTACATTCTATGGCTTTAACCTGCAGTACTTAGATGTGCAGTCTAAGTTTAATACTATATAATTGTGCAGCGCATCGGAGGCTTTTAAACTTTACACTTCAAGCTCGCCCACTCTCAGTTTCATGTTAAAACAAAGTGGATTCTAATCTTGTTTAAAGTAATCTTCCTGTTGTCTCATGAAAGCTTTGACATTTGACTCAAAATCTGTTCTTCAGGATATTATTAACAGGTTCATGCCTTTGCTGCTCACACACACACACACACACACACAATCACACACACACACACACACCCACACACACTGTCACCCTCTCTCGTCACTGCAGCAGCTGTGTGAGGTAATGTCTGTGTCTGTGTCTGTGCAACACCCTGCATGAAAAACAAATCCACCTGTCTCTCTCTCCTTCTGTCATACCATTATCTCACCCTCTCTCTCTTTCTCTCCGTGTGTCTCTTCCTGTCTTCCCCCTCTCTCTACACCATTTACTCTCATCTTTTCCTCGCTCATCCACCCCTCACACCCCCCACCCCTTTCTGAGTCGAGGTGCAGTAGACTATTAGAAATGTCCTCTGTCAAGATGAGGCAGTGTTGTATACAAAGAGAGAGAGAGAGAGGCAGCAAAAAACAGACATGAATGATAGAAGAGGGAAAAGGCAGAAATCACTTTTCACCATTTTACTTTAAGATAAACGCATGTTTTATGACTTGAACCTGAACAGTGACATGCAGACTGGTGGCATTAGTGTGTGTGTGTCTGTGTGTGTGTGTGTGTGTGTGTGTGTGTGTGTGTGTGTGTGTGTGTGTGTGTGTGTGTGTGTGTGTGTGTGTGTGTGTGTGTGTGTGTGTGTGTGTGTGTGTGTGTGTGTGTGTGTGTGTGTGTAATGATGCTACTGTTTAATCTGACTAATCTGATTACAGTGTGACAGATTTGATGCTTCTTAGTTGTCTGTCTGTCTCTCTCTCTCTCTGTGTGTCTGTCGTCTGTCTTCTCACCGACCACCTGTCTGTCTGTCCATCCATATCACATCACTCTCTGTCTGTGTCCTGTTCACAGACAGACTGACAGACAACCTGCTCTCCATTATTTTGCTGATCAGAACGTACACACTTTCAAGCAAATAACACTTGACTCAATTTCATCGGTTTCCATGGAGTCGGTCAGAAACCAAGAGTGAGAGTTGAACAAAGGTTTCCACTCTGTGATGTTTGCAACAGGAAGGGCAAAACAGAGAACTGCCAGGGGCCCCAAGCTGAGAGGAGGTGCCCGGCTGTCTGTTGGACTGTCCAAGTGGACTACTGTCTGTGTCACTAGTCTTATTCTGTCTGTCTCTCTCACTATCTAACTTTCTTGCTTACTCACTCTCTGTCAGCTCTCGTCTGGTCTCACTGTGCTTGTTTTACAAAAGATGCTTCTCTGTCCTGATGCTGAGAATCTGTCTGCTGGACCACTTCCCTCTGTGTGTGTGTGTGTGTGTGTGTGTGTGTGTGTGTGTGTGTGTTCTTGTATTGTATTTATTACCTCTTTTGGACCTTTTCCTGTATAAACACTGACCTTGTCATGACCAAGATTTGAATTGTGTAGGTTTACAGTTAGCCAAGTAACTGCAGAAACCAGTGTGTGTGTGTGTGTGTGTGTGTGTGTGGGTGTGTGTGTGTGTGTTGGAAGTTTTTGGTTTGGTTGATTACTCACACATAAACAGTGAGTAAACCCCAGATGTGACTGATTGGGTTTCCTAACACACCGTCTGTCTCTGTGCAGCTGAGGGATGTTAGTTCTGTGTGAGATTGTCTTTCTTTCTTTCTTTCATTGCATCTAAATCCCCTGTTTTTTACTCCTCTTCCTCCTTCCACTACTTTCTACCCCCTCCCCCTTTTGTCTTTCCCCCTGTCCGTCTTACTCTGCACCTCTCTTTCCTTCACATCATGCTCCCTCTTTTTTTCCTCTTTTATGCATACCCCACCCACACTCACCCTCATTATTCTGTATAATCGGTTGTCTAGACAGTGACTCCCTGCACAGATCACACCTGAGAGAGCACGATGGGTGGTGGTGGTGGTGGCGGGGGGATAAAAATGAAATTATAGAAGAGAGGAAGAAGGAGGTTATCAAATTGTTTGCCTTCCTACCCTGAAATCCTCCTTTCATTCTACAGGGGAAGCTGTCTGAGACAGGAGAGAGAGAGAAGGGGGTGGGTGTGTGAGACTGAAGGGTATACGCACATTTAATTTTTTTTAAACTTCTCATTTACAACACTGTAAGGCATTCAGTGTATAATGCATAGATGCATAATGCCTTTGCCACATTGTACTGAATTAGTTTTATTTTATATAGAGTTGGATCTAACCATGTATGGGTGGGATCTTTTGGGAATTTTGCCCGAAAGGATGAAAGATTTGGCTAAAATAACCATAACATTCATCATTATTGGTCCAATTTCTGTACTATTACATCAGAAATTATATAATTATCATTTATAGTAGTAAAATACATATGGAATATTTATTGAACCACTTTAACCCAGTGTTTCCAGGAGAGCATGAAACAAACGCACACACACAAACACACAGGGACCAAAGCAGGTCAACGTTATCGTTATTCAATGTTTGAACAAATAAACACATTAAAATATTCCCCCAGAAATTAAAGCACATATTTAACATACAGGTACATATCACCACCTAACGCAGCACTGCCGCTTTACCACAAGATGTCAATAACACCATTACTATTATCGATTGTGCTACTTTCTTTCTTCTCCGACTGTGTGTGTCTCGTTCAATACAGTCCGGAGTTCCACAACATCCTGTGCCCTATTTTAAGTTCCACAACACGCGTTTGACATCGAGCGGTTGTTTGGAAAGTAACGTTGTCGCCAGGATGAGCGCCGATAACGCCGTTGGAAATGTTTCTGTGCCTTTACGAAACCTACTCAACTCCATACAGTGCATTAGAGACCGAGTCCGAGGTAAACAGCACACATGAGATGTGACGCAATACGTAATCTAGATTCTACAAACATGCTACAGCCTAGCCGCTGCAAGCTAACATCAGCATGGGCGTTTTTGTCCTAATGTGTGATAAAAAAAAAGTTTTATTATTTTAATTTCAGTTTTATCGTATTGAGTTGGCCCGTTTATGACTATAGGTAAAACCATATTACCACACATCTGAAGTCAAGTTAAAGTGTCGTTATCAGTTTTGCACTGGATCAGATACAACGTGGACGCCTTCAGAAACTGTTGACAAACTTTTCTGTTACAGGAGAGCGATATAGTTTGAGATAAAGTGGACTCATTATGTATTTAAACTGTAGCAGTCATGCAAAAATGGATCAGAATATGTTGTTTTGTTGAATCTATGCCATGAAAAAGTAAGGTAGTTTGGAAGGCAAAGGGCAGTCCAACTTGGTACCAACTGTGCATTTGAGAATTGTATGTGTTCATGAATTTAACCCGGAAGAGTGAAAGATGTTTCCAACCTCATGTTCATTTTCCACCACAGATGGAGAGTCTAACGAGTCAGACGGTGCATTCAACCTTTCCAACTTTTGGGACACACTGAGTTGAGTTTCATTTGTCATGTCCAACCTCCCTCCACCATCCTGCTTCATAAAGACATAATTTAAATAATTTATTTTGTAAGTGATGTAAATGTCTCCTCTGTCTTCAGACCAGGCAGCGAAGGCAATGTCCCAGGAAGCCACTAAACTCAGCCTGGCCTTCTCCAAACCCCCACTGCCATCACAACAGGTCCGATTATTGTTGTATTCATAACAAGCTCTTATTTTCCTATTTAGACACACGCAGCATTTAGTGAACACAACCTGTCATCACACTGGGAGGATGCACAAGAACAGTCATGCAGAAACATTTCTTTTACTCCATTGCATTCTCTTTCTGGAAATATATTAGTAACTGGACATCAAACTGGATCAGGCTGTTTTGAAACCACACCATTACTATTTTTTAAGTTTGGGAATTTCTGTAGTAAAGAAAGTTGATATACGTATCCAATGGTCAATTTAGCATTATAAAGCAATGCCAAAGTTTTTTCAGCTTGAATAAAACCTGTTTTTATCCTGATTCCTTTATATCCTCCACTGTCTGTAGGATGGAGAGAAGTTGGCCGAGTCCATCACGAAGAGTGTCTTGACTCTGTCCACAGTGTTTTACTGGCTGCCTAAGAGCCAAGGTAACACCACGTCACCACTGATTTTGATTCAGATGTATGTTTGTTTTGTTTTCATAGTGAAATAGTTTTATCAGTTAATATTAATATTGCGTACAGCTGGACCAAGGATTTATTTTTCTTTGGCAACTTAATTGTGATACATCTATGCCTACAGTAACATTTGAACCAAAATAAAATGAATTACAGTGAATAAACCAACATGTGTTTTGAAAATGAAATGCCATCTTATGTAGCTAGCTACACTTGGACAATTGGCATTGAGTAAGGAGAGGTCATCCTGTGTCACTGTGTTTGGCTCACCTTTCCTCTCCGTTCCTCAGGTATTAGTTTGCGACAGCAGGTCAGAGACGCAACAGTGGAGGTTCTGGAGGGTGTTGCACAGCTGGTGGAGGTCATACTGAGCTCACCGCTGCAGAGGTACACACACACAGAACGAGAGTTGCAGTTAGTTGTTCCCAACCAGAACTTAAATGAAACATAATAAAATAAACACACAAATGCACCGTAGTGTTATATTATTCTGGCACAATAGCTTGGGCTAAGGCACCTACAGCAAAAATATTGTGTTATTGTGCCCTCTCTGTTTAATGTTTGTCTGACTTTCTCTTCCTTTCTTCCTCTTCTTTCCTCTAGTCTGACCCAGGAACAGTTGACATCAACAGGTGCCGTGTGGTCAGCCTGTAGCCAGGTCGCCCAGTTGCCAAAAGGTTAGTTGATTCGACTGGTTTGAAAAGACGAGTAATGGTGCTGTACCCACCTGCACTCACCTACTACTGTAGCATATTATGAGGTATTAATTAACTATCAATGTTACAAGTTTCCATGATAGTAGTTGCTACAGGTTAACAGCAGTAGTTCCGACTTCAACCTGCAGGTGGTGATAATGTGTTAAGTTACTTTATTTTGTCATCGTTTATATTTATTGAGATGTCACTGTGTGAATGGAAAAGGTGAGACCTAAAGGAAAATAAATAAAGCTGGCGTTTTCCACAGAAGATACTTGTCGACATGAAACGGTGGTTCAGGTTCCTCTCCAGTTCAAAGAGATAGGGTATGCTCAAGTTTTATTCAAGTTTAAATGTAGGGCACAGAGTTTAAAATTGCATACATACTTTCTGGATGTGTTCCAAGATAGTGATTGAAAAATAATTGCACTGCAACAAAAGGCATTCAGTTCTCTTGTCCTCACTTGAATTTCAAAGTTTGGAGATGTCATCAGAGGACTCGCAGTGGGACATTTTTTTGTAAGCTTGAATTTATGACAGGTTATCAACTTAAATATTAATTGAGTCTTAAAAACGAACATCGGTATGTAGTTAATTAGTTCATTTGTTGCCCATCTTGTTACGAATGCCAGTCATACTGCGAGTATCTAGCAGGTGGCGTGACTTGTGTGCTTTCCACAGACAATAAAGCAGCAGTGCTGGTGGTTCTGTCTGCTCAGATGGGTGTTGTCAAGGATGCCATAGAGGAAATTGAACAGGTACACAAGCACACGCACACACTCTGTTTGTTGAAATCCTATTATTTACTCGTTTGAAAAAGACATCGTCTGTAGGTCTTGCAAGTCGGTAATTAACAATCCAGTTCATTTCACATGAAATGATTGGCCGATGTACCCGTCTGTCACTAACTGTTTTAAGCTTTTCCAAACGTACTGACCCAAGCTTTAATTCTGAAATAATAGGCCAGGTATTTCACCTCTCCTCTCCTTCCAGGCCTCATCTGAGGCACAGGATCCGTTCAATGACATCCTCGACGACGACCTGGACGGGGAGGAGCCTCGAGGCAATCAGGACGCACACTGGTCAGACAAAGACCGGCGTGTGATTGGTCCGTGCCAGGGGCTGATGAAGGCGTCAGCGGCGTGCCTTAGGAAGCTGATGTCGGCCGTTAAAGCCAATGGTGATGTTACCACGCATCAAAATCTGTCCCAGCTCGACGACCTGGCTTACACTACCAAGGAAATAAGTCCTAGGTGGGCACGCACACACACATACACACACACCAAACACCCACAGGCATGACAGGCTTGTTTGTTCCTGCAGTTTGAGATAACCTTTACAAGAAATATGACACCGATTAAAACTATACTTTCTCCTCAGTGTTGATGATCTGGCGCTCTGCCTGTACCCGCCCATGGACTACAGTGGGGTAGAAAACAACGTAAGATACATTTCAGTGGCATCAGTTTGCATCACACGATAATGATGCATCATAAAACTAACATAACGACTTGGTGTGGTTTCCTCTCCGTCTCCTGTGACTAGTTTAGCTCCCACAATTTCTCAGTCTTTTTTTGTCATTTGCTTGTATCATGTACCATTTTGCCAAATATATACAAATGTATACCCAATAGGTATGGGACAAACATTGATATGGAAATACAGTATTGTGCAGACGTCTTAGGCCACCACAAGATTGTTTTTGTTTTAGTGAAGTCATAAAGTTCGGTTTCCCTTCGGAAGTCAAATAATTGTGTGGTATTTTGGTATGATTAAAAGTTATAGTTATAAAGTTATATACAGTATACAAGCAAGCTTCTCATGTGCATACAGTAAGAAAGTAGGCGAGGTGCGGTAACAAAGGGCATGAATTACCTGTTTATCAAGTATAAAGGAGCTATCAAAGCGCTGCTATTGTTCTAGTCTAATGGGACACTTGAGCCTGCTTATATACTGCACATATTTTCCATATTTTCTAGTTGTGTTCTCATAGAGAGGTAAATATAGAATTGCTTAAAAAAATACGTCTCACGATGGCCTATGACTTTTCACACAGTACAGTAGTTTATATCGTCCTTGATACAGTGATGTATCGTGATTCGGTTATCTTGTCATTCTGATTATAACGGATAGTAATATTGTTATCGTCGACCACTCGTCAGGAGTTAAAATGCGATAAAAGGCGATTGATTGGTGGCGTTATTGATCAACAAATCCATAATTCAACATGTTCATGTAAGTCTGGGAGAAAGAGAACTAGACCTCTGCACCTCTTCTAGACTCCAGACTTTCCAGTCTTGGTGAAAATTTTGTCTGTGATGGAGAGACTTTGACCAATTGGAGAGCAGTTCAAAAAAAGAGGGTGTGCTCCTACTGGCTGTTTTACTAAGCAGCTGCACCTACGTGTCCTTTTAGTAGAAAGATTGCTTTTCACACAATGGTAACAAATGTCTGCAAAGCAAATCAATGCTAGACCTATAAAGTCCAAAGGAAAGTCGGCAAATAAACAATACATTTAGGGCTGCAAGGATTAATAACTATTTTGATAATCGATGATTTGTTTTGAGAGATTGTCTTGGGTCGTCTAATCACACGGTTTTTCCTTGCAATACTGCTACTGCATCTTTAATGTTTTCAAAAATATGTAAATGAAAAATAAACAAACATACAAATGAAACATGTGTTTCTCTACAGGTTTCTAAACTGGCAGCACTGCTGAAGAAAATTCTGGGGATTATCAGGTAACACAGATTCACACGATTACGACCAGGAACATGCACTGAACACTTGGGTGGAACTTGGAAAGGGATGTTCTGTTGACATGATTGATTAATGAGTAAAGCCTGTGGAATCAGTCATGATTCTCAGATAAAGGTGTGTGGTTTGAGAAATGTGGGTGGTGTGATGTTCATCTGATCAGCCAAACTTATTGGTGCACTTTGCCAGACTTTGCCACAAATCACACGATAATTCCATAATTTTTCTTTCTTTCATCTCCCGCCTCTGTGCCCTCTCTGCCTACAGGTCCAGTCATGTGTGTGGGGAATCAGAGGCGACCTGGGTACAATTCTTAGACGGAGCCGTTGATCACAATCTGCAGAAGGCCAGAGACCATATTCAGCAGGACAGCTAGTGTGTGTGCTTGCTAATAACTGGTCAAGATGAGAATATATAATGCTTTGTTTTGGTTGTCCAAATAAACAGAATCAGTGCAGTGTTCTAAGGAGAATAGCTGCACAAACCTGTGACAGAATCAGAAGCCATGTTTCTACATGTGTTGTTTTTCCAACTGCTCGACTCGCCTCGCCTCACACCAGGTACTTTTTTTAGTTCCTGCTCAGGCGAGGTTCCAAGCCAGCTGAGGCGATACTAGTGCCGTCCCAGGAAGAGGCACAACAATCAACTGAACAAGCTCGAACTGTAGATCGGTTAAAACTACTTAACAATCCTAAAACCATGGGTTAATCACCATGGAAATGTCTAAAATCTCAATATTTAACAGGAGGAGTCTGGTGTATTTAGCATCAGCGCGATCACCAGCTTCGGTCATGTAGGAAGAACTGAACAAATAGTTTTAATCAACTTTTTGTTCTAATGATTTTGGTTACACAAAAACAACTGCTTTACAAGTCACTAGTCGCTTGTTTTTGTGTGTGTGTGTCGCGTGTAAAACGAAGTCACGACTGTTTCATGCAGCGGCGAAGTGATGACTCCGCCCACATTGAATAGGTACTATTTTTGTAGTGGAAAACCAACCTAAACTCAACATGAGCCACAGCACGGCTGCATGAAACTGGCACATAAACTAGGGACTTGTTATGGCACTCTGACCAATCAGTGGAGGGCAGTCTGACGACGCCTCGCATGGTGTCGCCTCAGCTCGCATGGAATCTCACCAGTGCAGGTACTATCGCTAATGCCGTGCCAAGCTAGTGGAAACACGCTAAAAATGTTTTTTCAACGCCTACGTTAACCTCAATAACGATTTTTTTTTTATTTTAAAAAGCACTTGTCCCCACATGACCTCCCCGTTCAAAAGAGTCTTGTTATATAAACAATACCTCAGCAGTTGGCTACTCCACATTTTTTCAGGTACACACACCCACGCAAAACCTGCCTAAGGAGCAGTTGTAATTATCCAGACTGGATTAAATTAAATCGCAAACAAAGCTTTTTAATCTCATAAAATCGAGTCATGTTGGTTTTATTTACATATCACAAACACAGTTTACCTCGAAGGGCTTTACAGTCTGGACAGCAAGTGACAGCCTCTGTCCTTAGACTGTCACATCGAGTGAAGAAAAGCTTGATTTTTACAGTTGGCAGTCTACTAGTTGCAATGATTGAAATGTGATGAAGACTGAGGTCAGATAACAAATCCAACCTAAGTGAATCGGCAATCATGCCATGAATAAAATTCTAAGTTGGAAAAAGTGAGCTTCAAGTTTTGGTTTAAAGATATTGAGAAATCCACAACAAGAGGGCACAATATGAAAAAAAAAAAACATATTAACCTTGGGAGCAGACAGGAGCCCTGTGATTTAGGAGCGGAGAGCCTGAGGCGGAAGATTGGAATTTATGAGATCAGCTCGGTAAGAGTCAACAGAAGCACCTTAACATCTGATCTCACCCGTACAGGGAACAGGAACTTGGTTTTGGTGCTCGTATATGACACTAGTCAAGACTCAATGTTACAAATGCATGAATTTGTAAGGGTTTGCACATCTTCCAGTAACAAAGACTGCATTGTTTAAATACTGCGAAGCGGAAAAAAATTGATCTTGGTGGTTTCCTTAATCTGTCAACCAGCACTTAAAGGAAGTGCTAAACGGCAAGATAACAACAGATGCACAGTGTTATGGTGCAGCACTGAATAAAGATACAATCGGCAAATATTAGAAATGGCTTCAATCATTTTAACAAAGAAGATGATCAATTAATAATCATCCAAACGTGGTGTGAATGTTGCTTGTTGTTTGGGGGGAGTGAGTGACCTCCACATGAGAAACAGGAACGGTTGAGGTCAAGGTGAACAAATATTAATAAATGTTTATCACTAGAAAATATCTCGTCACATTAAGCAACTCCCTCTGTCGTGGAGGTTTAATCTTTAAAATACACTGTAGGGATTTTTCCAAAGTCACATACAGTATAATTATTGATCACTCCCAGTTCGCCACCTCCTAGTTCACAGCATTCCAGTTGAGAAGTTGGAAACCCTTTGTTTTTGGAGTATAGAGAATAAATATACACTCATGTTTATGACTGACTTCATGTCAAACTAATAAGACATGTGCAATAAACTAATAGTAGTTCAAGATGGTCATGCTTGCTCAAAGTTCTCCTCTGTGCAAGCTGAGATGTTATCTGTAAATATCCATTTTAATGAGTTTTAAATAAAATGTGTAAAATGCTTTATGTGATTTCTTCAACTACATGCGTTTCCTAAGGGATACATGTTTACACATTACAATAAGGGTCCAAAAAGCATTCAGTAATGGTCAACTATGGTTAACTAATGCTTAGGCACTAATTAAGAGTTAGGTCAGATTACTAATGTTAATTAATACAGTATGTGGTGAGAAGGCAGGGAACTAAAAAAAAGGGAAAGCTCGCCAACGCGAGATGTGGTTTAAGTTAAAATACACCTCATATTAAATATGAATTGGTTCTAAAACATCAATAAAGGCATTCATACAAACCTAAAAACGAATCAGGGCAAAGTGGATAGATGAAGGCTTGTGCAGGGGAGTGATTCACCAAAGGAAAACAACAAAATTACCAGGTAAACGTGCCATACACTCTCAGTGAAGAAAACCCACACCCAGGACACAGCAAGACAAGACGGGAGGATGCCACCACCAGGTCACCAGCACCAACACCACCACCGCCCTACTGCAACTGAAAAGGGAGGAGAACAACAAATTAGGGCCTTGCACAAACTCAAAAAAAGAGAAAAGAAAGAAAACTCAGAGCCTAACAAAACTATAAGCATGGGCAGGTCACAGGCTTAAATTACCAATACATCACTTAATAACTGCCCAATATAACAAAAGAGGAAGCTAAAGAAAACAAAAACTAAATTACCTCATATACTAAACAAATCCCCTAATTAAGCCAAGGACACTAAGATGAATGCCTTTTTTGCAGCAGCAGCAGCAGCAGCAGCAACCGACAGTCACACTCATGAGAAGAGGAAGGGAACATCATTTACCTGTGACCACGCTAGCATTAGCCACCAATCAACAGCAGCACCGACATGGGCGGTCGGTGTATCGGGGCGCTTTGGACGACGCCCTACCAATTCCCTAACCAATTCCAAAGATCTTAGTAGCCTACTAATATTCCTTTCAGCCGTCTCTGCCAGCAAAAGTAGTTATTATCAGTGTTCTACACATATCATCTGTCATTGTCCAATCAGAATCACCAGATTCAAGTCATGTTTTATGGTCCCGCCTCTTTTGGGGCGATTTGATTGACGTGGAGAAATCGCCCCATCATTGACTCTCATGTTAAAACCTTTTTTTGTTTTTGGAAAAATTACTGTCAGTGTTTAAGCTCAGTGTTTGTATCACTCGGGGTTTAACTGCAGGTTAAACTTCACGCAAATCAGACAAAATAAAAACGGTTTTGTGTAAGAAAGTATTGTTCTATGACGCGTTTAGCAACACATCTAAAGATCAAATTCTGCACTTTCCTTTACCCTTAATTAATAATTTGACCAAAAATAGAATGTCATGACATTTGCTCGGATTATTGATGCATTTGTAAATTGAATTATTCGTTTTTGCTCAAACCCAGTAGTCCAGTGTCACTTGGCCACTCCTATTGACTACAATCTAGGGCTGGGCGATATGGCCTCAAATCAATATCACGATTTATTGAGCAGCTCACCTCGATAACGATAAATGAACGATAAGTTCGAAGTTGCAGATGATGTTATCGTCTAATTTACATTATTGACCCATTTGCCCGATATAAGCATGTGCGCCGTGACACACAGATATCAGTACTGACTGTGTGTGTTATGTTTGATATGTATACGCTGAACATGTCCAAGTGTCTTAAAGGGACATGAGCATACCGGTAGCCTGCCTACCTACACACACAGCCAATTATCGAATATATCGACAACGGCAAAATGACATCCATTATCGTCGTAAATTTTGATAACAATAAATTTTTGCTATATCGCCCAGCCCTACTTCAATCTCAGATCGAGTATTTCAACTCACGAGAGTCATGGAGCATGGCAGAGTGGTGGTCAATATGCGTGACCAGTACACAGACACTCCTTATGGTCTGGTCAATAAAAGGGCACACCAAAATGTGGACTTTTGTCACTTGTCAATATGCCACAGATGTCACAAATCATGAGGGAGCGTGCCATTGCTGGGCTGAGCTTTACAGCTGTGGCAACACAACTGAATGTGCATTATTCCACGATTGACAACCAGATGATGTCCATGCGTCGCCGGTGTACCGCTCTGCGTGAGGCTAATGGTGGACACACACGTTATTGAAGTTTGTGAACTTGGATCATCGACCCCCATTGATGATCCAAGTTCTTCCTGCCATTACCCCAGGACTTTGGTTTTGAAATTGATCCTAATGCTCGCAAATTAAAGCCACTTTATTGATAAAGTTGTACCGTTATGTTGGATTGTTACTCTGTTTCGTCACATAACAATAACTACAAGTTTTACTTTGTGCGTTGATATTTTTGTTGAGTGTATATTACATCATACAACAATAGATTCATGTAAATAATTGTTGTTTATGAAGTTGCCATCTAGTGGACACAAGAAGGACTCAGTTAATCATCTAACAACAAATTGATACCGTCTTGCTTTATGCACCTATTGAATGGGTCACCTCAATTATTATTAGAAACAATTGACCCCCACTGAAATTTTCTTCAGGAGCCTCCACATGAGCACCAACCATAACACAGAGAGAGATGACAACCACACCATCGCACACAGGGAACAGAGCAGCACCCAACCCACAACACAACACAAATGCCTTGAGCATAATGGCCAAATAAAAAGGACAGCAGCGTGCGTAAACTACCTGTCGTGGACGCAAACTCTGACCCGGAAGTGACACAGGTGACCATGGGAGCACAGAGGAAGAACCGGTGGGCGGACTCATATATATGGGTGGACTACGGCTTTTGTATTGGCTCACCTCAATGGTTAGTGCTGCTGGTGAAGAATGGAAACCATAGCAACCAATGTAAACAAAAAAAAGCTACCTGATGACTTGCACAGCACAGCATTAGTACATGATTCATTAGGAGCTACATTCATTGTTTATTAATGTACACCATATAGCAAATGATTAGTAAATGCATCATTTGACTGTTACTTAATGTTTTTATATTTTAATTATTCACTCCAAATAAACTAACTTCGAGTAGTACACATGAATTAACTGCTTATTCATGCATTAACAAATGCCAAATAATACATAGTGATTGTTATTATATTATTAAACAGTTAAATAATGTACTAACTAACATGAATTAATTTATTGTAAAGTGTTACCAAATGGGGTATGTTATTATTTTGACAATATACTAATTCGGGGTCGCGCAGTGACCAGGCTTTGCCCACTCCTGCAGATCTTTCTGAGAACGACTGAGGATGTCTCCTGGTCATTCCAGTTCGTAACTGTCTGGGTCATGAGGTAAAATGCATCGCCCTGCGTGCAACGCATGCAGGAACACGAAACTGAAAAACAGAGAGAGACACCATTGTGGAGCTGAAAGGCTTAGTCAGCGAGATGTTACACTCTGCAGCTTTAAGACGGTGCACAATTTAGCTGAGGTTCTGCCACACGGAGAGCACAGTCAGCTGTAGTTGTTATTGTATCGTATACTCTACAATCCCACACCCTTATGAATATTTACCAGACAACATGTGACTTGACTAAGTATCACGCAGAAACCTGGATCACATGATTGTTTTATTTGACAAAAGCGACGTTGTTTATTTGATGTGATGACAGTGTTTACACAATTAATATGTTTCAGAGGGTTGCAACCAACACCCACAAGTTCACAAACCAGCCTACCAAGATATAATCGACATGCATTTGAAAAAGGGTGGGGCTTGACAGGTATTTAAAAAAGAAAAAAAAATCCATCTGCACCACGTTACCTGTCAGAGGTGCAGAGTACCAGCCAGATTGCATTTTACTGAGGGGGACAGAGAAAGAGGGTGCTGGAAGAATGACAGAAGAGCTTAAAATGTCTGGTGAGTATGCCACTTGTTTTTGCAGTTTGTTTTTGTTTTGTTTTTTTCACAAAGGTATTGGTTTTGGAGTAACTTTAGCATTGTTGTGTGGGTCTTTGTGTGGGTCTTTGTGTCTTTTGGTCTTTGTGTGAGACTCCACACTCAAAACATTATCCGTCTCTTCGAAGTTTGGCATGTAATTTCCAAAGGTGTCGACTTGTTGAAGCAGGTTTTTCTGCTAAAAAAAAAAAAGAAGTCACATGGCGATGCAACAGCGCAAAAGCTACTTTTAACTCAGAGTAAAAGTGTGTATATCTACATGCAACGTATACAACATTTAGGAAGAAATGATAGCTCATTTTAGAGCAAACCATCCCATGACACCGTTGTAGACTCAGTAAAAAGGTTGCTTGTGGGGTGGGTGTGGTAACTGCAGATAAATAGTTTAAAAACTATTAATGAGTTATGCAATGAAGTCAAATCCATCCAACAGGAAAGTATCACAGAATGACCAAAATTGTTATTTTAGGAGGTTTCAAAGAACCCATACAGGTGTCTTCTTTGATAAGTAAAAATGCTATCAAATAACACATTACTTGTTTGAGCATTACAAACACATGTTTGATATTGACTCAATGACAGTTTGCTTATGCAAAGCTCTCAGTCACATCATTCCAATTCAAATGCCAGTGATCACAGAATATGACAAAGCTGGTGGTATTTATTTAGAGAAGATGCATTCATCTTCTACAGGGACGTCATTGATACTCACAGATGAAGCAGTCTCTCGTCTCAACATTATCTTGTTTATCTACTAAAATCATACTCAAAGCAAAAGCTTTCGAAAACCACTTAGACGAACGTAACAGTGTGTACAAAAACACCACTCTACAGATGAGCGTAAACTGCACTGTTTACACGTAACCCATTATGATAATCACATTATTATACACATTTGCTCTTTATATACTTTTTCTATTTGTATATTATGTACACCTCACGCACACACAAGGACGTTGACAGCCACGCCCATTCATGCAGCGACACCGGAAGCGAACGCGGGGCTGCTGCTTGGGAAGGTGCGGTGTGTATGTAGTGAAGAGGAGACACACTGGAGTATACGTGATGCTGCTCAAGCAGGGGCACAAGCTTGAGCACAAAATAAACAAAATATTATAATTAAGCAGGAAACAAATTACCGTTTGTGCCGCGAGTGGTTGTTGTGGTCCGCCATCTGGCCGCGTCTGTCCGGCAGCGAGAGGGAGCCGTCCAGAAACGGGAACATATTTATTTGTTTCCGGGCCTAATTGGCCTAGTCCATTTTTTTGTATTTCTTTGTTAAATCTGCTTATTTTTAATATTGAACAACTTACTTACTTTTGTTTCACAGTCTGTCTTGTTATTTATGTATTCATTAATTACAAGCCTGAAATTAAATTTTATTGTCCATATTTTCACTCTGACTCTGATTTTTCTTGGCCAAACCCACTTCCACTCCACAGCATCCCCTCAGCTACCTTCACAGTATATATAAACTGTATGTGCCTATAGTAATTGTAACTGTCCTTTGTTTCTTTCACACTGCTACTGTCTTCATGTTGCTGCAACAACCACATTTCCTCATTGTGGGATTAATACAGTCTTATCTTATCTTAAGAGTCTGTGTGCACATACCCTCAATAATAAAATCATGAATGTCATAACTAAACCTAAATCTTTCATCAGAGGATGAAAAAGCAGACTGTTAGCAGAGATCAGGAGAGTGGCCCCCCGATGGCCTTTCAAGACACTTTTTAATTGGCCTCTCCCAGGGCCTGTGGAATACATCCAAAACTTATAAGGAGTTTCATTTATTTATTTGCTACAGAGGTCTGACATGTGTACCGGCATGTCATCTATAAATGCTTGGATACTGCAACTGTGTCCTTAAATGAACCGGACCTGTTATGTCTTGTCTCATTGACACACATATTTCTTCATTACATAATTGTAGGTTGGTGCCAATTTACATTATGGCGTGTTTATTTTTTCTCATCCAACCACTCTGCACCACACCCTGCCTTAGAGTTACAGGCAAACTCGGTGACTTTTTATTTGCTTAGGTGAATTACTGATGCCACATTTGCTTAGGTGAATTACTGATGCCACATTTGCTTAGGTGAATTACTGATGCCACACCCTCAACTGAGCTTTATAAAAATTGCCCACAACTTGCTCAGCACCAGGATGGTCTCTAAATGTCATTATTTCCATGTCCAAATGTACCAGAGGAGAGATTTCTGGTCAAAAACCATCCAGACATCAAGTTAAAGATTTCCCTTTATTAATGGAGCAGCAGCTCATTAATACAGTTGTAGACTGTATCCATAAGTTGTCTACAACTACAAATATTTCATATGATCTGGTGTCTCTTTGATTAAATTTACCTCTTAAAGTCAAGTTGGGTTTTATTTTGATTGGGAGTTTTCTGCTGAGTGTGTTCTCACAATCGTTTTGCTTGACTATCCTGTCTTGTTCTGTCTTGTCTGGTTGACACACATATTTCTGCGTTACATAACCTCACATTGGTGCCATTTTGCATAATTCCATGTTCATTTATTCTCACCGTCCTCCCACTCTGCAACAAGCCCTGCCAAAGTGTTTGGCTACATTACAAGCCAGAACAGTGACTCACTTGCTGAGCCAGTTTGCTTGGGTGCTTTGAGGTCACCTCGCATCTTTTTTTTATCCACAACTTCCTCAGCACCAGAATTGTATCTATTTAGAATACAGCCCTAAATGGATTGGCGTTTTTTTGTATCCATTGATGGATGTTATATTATTTTGTTGGCAAAGAAGGACACAATTTATACCAGTAAACATTTTCAGCTGAAACAGTTTGTTCAGTATGTATTTCTTCGCAAGATAAATGGTGCAAAGGCTGTGTATAAAACAAACATATCGACCACACCCACTTTAATCTGAAAATCCTCTCAGGCACACCCAAACTTTTGAATCATGACTCTGATCAACACACGAGCCGAGGATCAATAATACCCAAAACATATTATTGTTTTCATGTGATACAAAAATTCAGTGCAAATTCATAACCAGCCTGCATATCTTTCGACACATGGGTGTGGTAATTACAGCTGGACTCCATGTAACTTTTGAAAGGTTTAGCTTCACAACAAATATATATATGTATATATAAATTACCTGCTATATTAGGTCAAATAAAAGAAAAAGAAAAATGAAATTGTATCTGACTTAAAGGTATTGTGTAATAAATGATAACAGGCATTTGTTGATGCCTGTTGCTCTTCTTCAAGAGAGATTCTGCTTGTGGGCTTGTGGGCAATTTAATTTTGACTATGCTTCATTTTTTTTCCCACTCTCAGTTTTTAAGGAAGTGGAGCTCAAGATTGAGCGCAACAACACTGAACACCGCACCTCTGAAATCACAAACAAGCAGCTGATCGTGAGACGAGGCCAAGCCTTCACTGTGATCCTTAAACTGACAGAAGCTTTCCTACCCGACCGTGATCCGCTCACAGCTGTTGCACTGACCGGTCAGTCATCAAATGTTTTTTTTTTTTTTTTTTCACTAATTATCTGATTTAGTAGAACAATTACTGCCAGCTCTTTTGACCACAGTGGTTAGCTACTGTACATTCAAATGATGTGTGTACTTGTACTGAAATGATGATCATGTTGTTGATATTTCTTGGAAATATCAACAGTAGAAAGACAATTAAGTTAAGTAATTAAGTAATTAAGTAATTAAGTAATTAAGTAATTAAGTAATTAAGTTTTAAAAGTGAAAGTATATAAAAAAAAGTGAAGAGTTAGGGTTGAGCCATGGTAGCTCAGTGGTAGGGCAAATTGTCTTTCAACTGGAAGGTTGTGGGTTCAATTCCTTGCTCAGCTCGTCTATATATGTCCTTGAGCAAGACACTTACCCCCATGCTGCAGTGGGTGAATGGCAATACTGTAGTGTAAAGCAGCTCATCAAGACTATAAAAGCTCTATAAATACAGACTGTTAAGAGAAAAAGGGGTTACCAATGATCAGGAGAGGGACTCTAAATAAAGGTGCAAGACAGAGCAGTTACAGAGTAACAGTATGAATGTCCTCTCCAAACTCTCTTGCGCAATTTGTTCCAGTCGCTCCATCCATTTCCCTAAAGTTGGTTCTCACTTTTACAAGTGCATTATAATAAAGTATCACAACACTAAAACTACACACTGGTCCTTTAAACTCATTTCATGTTATGGATGTGTGGGCGTATTAACCCATAAGTGCTTGGCTCCCTCTTCCTGTCTCCAGGTGTCCTACCGTCCGAAGAATTTGGGACAATCTCGTACTTCGGTATCCCAGATGTGGAGCGTTCAGCATCAGCAAAGGGGGTGTGGAAGATGAAGCTTAAACCGAAGTCCACCCCCAAAAAGGGCGTCTTGCATCTGGCCATTACTCCATCAGCTGACGCTCCCATAGGAGAATTCATACTGACCGTCAAATACAAGGGCGAAGAAACGTTGCTGGCGATGCCCCAGTTGCTTTTTAACCCCTGGTGTGAAGGTAGGTTTATGATGTCATTAAAATAGTTTCATGTATGTAAAGTAAATAAGCAGTTCTATATCATTCACCTGCGTCTTTATTATCCCCATGTCTTTGTAGGTGACGCAGTGTATCTCCCTGATGAGGACGAAAGACAGGAGTATGTCATGAACGAACATGGAATCATCTTCAGAGGAACTGCGCTGTACAACTTTCCGCTCGTCTGGGACTTTGGACAGGTATGCCCGGACAAGACCTGCTGAACTGGTTATCCACAGATAACAATAGACTACAGTCACCAAGAGTTAGAAGGTTTTAGAAAGTAGTGCTGAAATCTGTGGATTACAGAATTACGGAGTAAAAAATCTTTAGTTGAGGATATGTTTTAGGCATGTCCAAGAATATGGCTCCATGACACACAGGAGCCACGACTACTCCTCGAACGCTGTCACGATATCTATCAACGCTTTGTCTGTTTGCTAAAAGAGCAATGTTTCTATTTAGTTTGAAGACGACATGGTGAGGATTTGTATGATGCTACTGGATGTCAGCCTCCATCACACTGAAGACCCAGCTCTTGATCGTTGCAATCGTTGTGATCCTATCTACGTTGGCCGTGTGATCAGCGCCATGGTAATTGTTTTTTTTGGTTTTTTTAATTATAGCAGAAAATTCTGTGCTATCAGCAGAATGAAAAGTAATTTAATGAAAAACGTGTGCGTTTCCAGATCAACAGCGTAGATGACAATGGTGTCCTGGAAGGAAACTGGGGTTCTTCATATGAGGGTGGTTTCTCACCCTCTCACTGGGATGGCAGCCACGCCATCCTCAAGAGATGGATAAATAGTGGCTGCTCTCGGGTCAAGTACGGCCAGTGCTGGGTGTATGCTGCTGTAATGTGTTCAGGTAACGAAAAACTGCAAAACACAACATTATATTATGTTATGAAGATCTAACCAATTATGCGTTATCATTAGCTGTGCTTAACACGGCTTTACATGCTTTTCTTTAATTCAGTTTTCATTTGGTTGGTGGCAAATGCATGTTTTTGTGAACTATATGAGAAAGAACACAGGTAAAAATAATAATGTCATTATTATGATACAGAGTTCTGCTACTTACAGAGTTGTATCGTTGTCTGCTTATTGCTGTAAGAAACTACCAAACGGTCAGTCCATACTGCAATGACTCCAAACTCGCTGTTCTGTTACAGTGCTGCGTTTTCTGGGCATCCCCTGCCGCGTTGTCACCAACTTCGAGTCGGCCCATGACACCAACAAGAACCTGATCATCGACACGTACCACGCCGACTATGGCGTTGTAGAGAAAGGTTCCCCTGACAGTGTTTGGTGAGACACAACAATATGGTTTGGCCTCCACTTCACTACTGCTACAATCCCAATTTGCTGTTGTTCTTCTACCTATTGAATTGTATTGATCTTAAAACCTAAAACATCTTGGTCATGCACAGATGCATTTAGCATGTGAGCAGTGGAAGGCTGTTGATTTGGTTGCTCAGTTTGGTAAACAGACAGTGAAATGTTCTGTTCTACTGTGTCACGGATTTCAGTTACAGACCAGTGGCATTTCAAAAAGGCGAGTAAATCCCTTTAAATCTTTATGTCAGATTTAAGAAAAGAGGCCATTTATCATCTCAGACCTTCATAACCACAGCTATTTCTACAGTAATTGTTTTGCCAGTGCTATGCCAAGTTATTTACAGTGTCTTACTTGTTTGGAGCGTTGTTTGGGTGTGGTGACAGTGTGGTGAGAGAAAGACCTGTTAAAGAGGAACTCCACCCGGGTTTTGAAGCCGACTCCACCCAATGCCTGGTTTTGAAAATCTGGCAGTGGATAGGGAGTTATCAGTGAGTAGGGAAGGGAAAGAGGGGTGAGTGAGCGACACTGGGGGGCGTGATCATCGAGTGACAGCAAACGCAAATTGCAGCCAATCAGAAAATAGTATTCACTGTTGCTGGGCAGAATGGACGCGCTGTGCTCAGGTTCACAGCTCCACAGCTCGCTTCCACATGGCTGCTCAGCTGGAGTTGAGACGATGTTTTTTGGGGTTTTTTTCGTCTTGCACAGAAATGTTTCTACCAACCGAATAAACAGGAGCACGCTGAGCTCGCAAGGACAATTTCTGTGATGTAGTCAAGTGAAATACGACGTGGCGTCAACACGGGAGCTTTTATTCTGAAAAAGTAAACCGGATGTTTTATTTTCCTACTTCCTCTGCTGCACATGCATAGAAATAGATGTCACGCTAATAGGCAAATTCAAATGTAATGGGAGGTGCTCGTCCAGGAAGGCAAAACATACACCCATTTTAACACAAAATATGTAATTTGAATGCAAAATTACAAAGAGTTGGACCTGGGTCAGTACTAGATAACCATATAAACTAGTTTTTACCTGAAAAAAGTGGTTTATGGGTTTAGTTACTCTTTAATGAAGACTAACATCGTTGTCCATTTTGGAGAACAGCTTTAGTGTCAATTTCTTATCTACCATGGTGCGTTCGAGTGTCCTGACTTGCTACGCACCCTGAATGCTCTGTTGTGTTTCAGGAATTTCCATGTGTGGACAGAGGGGTGGATGAAACGTCCCGACCTGTCAGACGATGGGAAATATGATGGCTGGCAAGTTTTGGATCCAACACCACAGGAGATGAGCAATGGTAACAACTCCCTCTCTTTCCCTTTCACTTTAACTGAGACACATTCTCCTCCTTATTCTGATGGCCTCGTTTCTGCTCCTAAATGCTGACCTCAATCTGCACTATATTGCAATGTTTCCACTCCACACCTGTAGCAATGCAGCCCAGTGACATTTTTTTTGCCTTCTTTGAAATTACTGCAATTATGATTGGTTATGAGCTTTCTGTATGGTGTTTGCATCCCCCTGTGTGAGCATGGGTTTTCTCTGGAGAATCCAGTTTCCTCTGACAGACCGTTACAACCGAAATTGCACAACTGATTGACGAGTTTCAGGTGGAGGACTGTTGTTCAGAGCCACAGCAACTGAGCGCACCACCACAGGGGACCAACCTGACCGAATGTATCACACGTGTCAAACTCAAGGCCCGGGGGCCAGATGTGGCCCACCGCATCATTTTATGTGGCCTGCGAGTGATTAATTGGTCTTAAAAATCTGTGTTAAAATAGGTCTATGCTGCTTTAAGGCATGCATTGACCATAAACTACATTTCCCACAATGCATGGCGATTGCGTTACACTCTTAGAAATAAAAGTGCTAAGTAGAACCATATAAGGTTCTTCTGCTTGTCCTCATAGGAGAACCCTTTTTGGCTCGAGGCAGAGCCTTTATATAAACATTCCACCTGGAACCCTTTTGGAGGGTTCCACCAAGAACCCTTTTAAAACCCTTTATTCAGGAAAGGGGTTTTAAAGGGTTCTCTGGATCAAAATGTTCTCAAACACTAATGGTTCTTACTGGAACCATTAGTGTTACTAAGAACCCTTGAAAAAGGGGTTTTCAGAAGCAAATGGTTCCCGGTAGAACCTCAGCCCTTGTAGAAGGACCCTTTTGGAACCCTTATTTCTAAGAGTGTACCCGCAAAGTGATGGCACCGCCACTAGATTGCAGTGTATCATTGTATATGCATCATGTGACGAGTGAAATAAGTAATACATACAGAAAGTTGTTTATCAATCAAGTAGTTACCTTTATTTTACATTATATTTGGTTACATTTAGTTACGTTTATTCTGTATGACAGTTACATCTGGCCCTTTGAGGGTAACCATTATGCTGATGTGGCCCTCAGTTAAAATGAGTTTGACACCCCTGTATCAGGAGAACATTTTAACATTCATACATGCACAAACAGGAGACAGATCCAGAGTGCCGACAGACTAGTCAAGCACAAACACTCTGAGTAAATGAAGCCCTTGCTGTTGTAACTTGTGCAAGATGAGACCTGTCATTGTGAATAGATATGGGGTTCCTGCTAAAAGATGTCATCTTGACAAGAGTATACTATGTCTCAATAATCCCGATATAAACCGCTAACTTGGCTGAGCACAGATCATGTTACCATTGTCTTTCAGTCCATCTCAGATCAGCCCAGACAGCCCATTTCTGTTAAATAAAAGTGTCTTTGAAGGGACTTTTCTGGCAATGTGGTTCATACATGCAGCGCCTAAGTAGAGCAGGAGCATGCTTTGCTTAAAGGTGAACTTGTATACCTCTAGTCCACACCAGTGACAGCTGTGGCTGTGGGCAATAGCTTTAGGTTGCCCGTCCATGTGGAGAAATATACGTAATTTGTCTGTAGCCACTAGCCATTATGCTGCGATGGATGGCTAATGATAAGGTAATCAAAACACTGAAGCTGAAGACATTCCAACATACACTACGTATATGGACAAAAGTATTCACACTGACCCTTACACCAACAGTGACTGTAATGATGTATTCAAAAACACATACAGTACTTTAATGTGGCGTTGGTCGCCTGGCTCACAATCTCTGTTCCGGCTGCTATGTAGAGCATGAGCTACCCTTTCTGAGCTGCCCCCCTGTTACTGGTCAAAATCTTCCATATCTGGCCAGATTCAGCTGTCCAAACACCAAACAAAATAAATAATTAAAATGAGGACAAAGTGTGAAATGTGAAAAACTAATTTCTCTGGCATTAACAAGGTAATGGAATTAAAATGTGGACAATTGTAAACAAAACATTGATTTGTTGTATTTGTTTGTCCTTTTTGTGTAGGCTTGTACTGCTGTGGTCCAGCCTCAGTCAAGGCCGTCCTGAAAGGAGACATTGACCGTAAATTTGATGTCCCGTTTGTCTTCGCTGAAGTTAATGCAGACTGTGTTGACTGGCTGGTCAGTGAGCAGATAACCACATGAACATGACACTTAAATATATATATATAATATATAATATGGGTGTAATCATCCTGAAACTGATCTATCTATTATATTTCAGGATTATATTTTAATATTACACCACTTTTTTAAGAAGATTTTAGTAGCTTTGGTAGGACCACTTTAGGATGACCTTTAGTTAATCTTAAATTCTTTTATTATTTTGGTTGGTGTATTTTTTCTAAGGTTTTTGCTGACGGGTCAAAAAAGAAGATCTTCTCTGATACCAAAAGAGTCGGTGCTGCAACCGTCACCAAGTGTCTCGGCACCGACAAGAAGAAATACATCACGCAGAGATACAAGCACAAAGAGGGTGAGCTCACTTCAGGTGTTCACACTGTATGTACAGGAGCAGCTTTGAGAACTGCTGCTGTGCAGTATGACGACAGAGATATTGACAAAGATATGAACAAAGTCAGAGATTTTAATAAGGGCGTCTCACTGAATAAAGGTGACTCATCAAATCTGTGCTCATAGGATCAGATAAGGAGAGAGCTGTCTTCAAGTACGCCCGCGCCAAGATTGAGGAGTGGGACGAGGTTGAGGAGGACGAGGACGAGAAAAATGAGGAAGATACCTCTGGAGTTACAGTTGTAGTAACCCCTGATGTCGAGATTCTACCCCCAATGACCATGCGTTTTGAAGAGGTACATCACAGAAGCTTAAATATTTTTGATCTCCTTTTTTTTTTATTTGACTGTAATACATGTCATTTCCTTTTTTTCATCCAGATTCATTTGGGGTTGCTTTAGGTGCATTTGTTTTTTGTTTTTTTTATTGTGATGTGGCAAAATTATGACAGGTACAGAACTTTGAACACAACAGGTGTCTTGGTGGGTCGTACTGATCGGGTAGCAAGCAATGTGTCAGAATAAAAACATTCAAGCAGGGTTTAAGGAACTTAAATGTGATGGAGATTTTGTCCTTGATCATCTCAAGTTTCCATGGACTGTTTATAGTGCTGGTCTGGATCGCACTTAATTTGAATGGCTGACTGATTCTTGTGGGATAAGTCAGGGAATGACTCAACATACAGTCAATGTCCTTTCATTTCTCAGGTAGACAAGCCGAGAAACGGTAAGGACGTGAACCTGAGGTTGGTGCTAAACAGTGAGAGCAGCGTTGCCAGGCCTCTGTCGATCGCAATCGCTGTTCAGGTCATCAAGCACAATGGTAGACCAACTGAGAACCTCCAGAAGGAAGTAAAGGAGGAGACACTGAAGCCTGGGAAAGGTAACTCTTCTTTTGCATACTAGGGGTTACAAGTCTAAAAACTTCATGTAAAGTAGCTTCCTCCATCTCTTCTAGAACTCTCCATCCCTATCCTGATTCCGTTCTTGACCTACCACAAACCGTTGTTGAAGGGTGCTAGCATGAAGGTGTCAGCTATGGTCACAGACCTGGATAAGCCAGATAATGTTTACCTGGCTGAAGACGACATTGTCCTGATTGAACCTTCTATCACCATCAAAGTGGTAAAAAAAAAGAAAAAAACTCTGTTTATATTCTGATATATCACTAACTGATGTCATTTGAGGCAGAATTCTCACTGGCAGGTCAATGGGTTAGTGGTATTGTGCAACACAGCGAGACATCTGCCATTTGTTACACATTGTTGCAGTCTTGTGAGGAATTTCTGGTGTGTTTTATTAAATTTACAAGGCCATGAGGGAAAACCATGAGCTTTCCCTAAACCTAACCAGGTGCTGGTTGTGGCTAAGCTTAACCACAGGTTACTCACTGTGCCTGACCGAACAACATTGGCTTTATTTCTAGCTCCGCCCTTAAGAAACTACCACTGTGCTTGGTAACGCAGTGGAATGGTTCCAAATGATGTAATGATATCTGCATGCTAACCAAAATTTGAGACCACATAGAGTGAATGGGTCAACTGGGCCAAATTTGGAACAGAGCATTGTGTGGGATCTGGTGCATATGTATATGAACATCAGACTGATGTAGACCCTCACAGAGTATCAATGGACATTGTGCCGGCTCACAGTGAGCACCGAGCGTCCACAGACGAAAGACTGTTGTTGTTGAAACAGTGGCCGTTTCTCACTTTTCTGTGTGACGGAACACAGTTTTAAGATAATTTGAGGCGAGAAATTGGCCATTTAGAGTCTAAACATGTGCTGTGTGTGTTAAGATATGACGTATTTATAGTTTGGCAGCGGCGTTATCGGCGGGGATCATCTCCGCGTCTGTGGACGCTCGGTGCTCACTGTGAGCCGGCACAAAGCAGCTTCGCTCAGCCTGTCCTGAGGACCAATCGCAGCTCTTGCCGTCTCCGTTGTCCCTTGACGGAGTGACGGACACTTAAAAAATATTCCGTGCAGTCGGAGACGACGCAGAGGCTCTTCGACAGGCTCTACGTCGACACAGAGGACTCTGCGTAACCTACGCAGAGCACTTTACGCAGAAGTATAAATTGGGCTTTAGGCTGGGCCCTGGCACCCTGCGGAGGAAACTCATTTCGGCCACTTGTATCCGCGATTCTCGTCCTTTCAGTCAGTACCCACAGCTAGTGACAATAGGTGAGGGTAGGAACATAGATTGAGAGTTAGTTATTAATTATTATATTTTGGTAATTTTTCTTTCTCCTCTTGATCGAGTTGGGTCGTGTTGTTTAGGTGGCTCAGTGTATGTGTTATGATGTGTGTGTTCCAGGTTTCCAGTGAGGTCAAAGTGCACAAGTCTGTAAAAGTGCATGTCATTTTCAAGAACCCAGCAAACGAGAAACTGACGGACTGCAAACTAACTCTGTCAGGAGGTGGACTATTAAGAGAAGAGGCTTTAAGCAAGTAAGTGTGTGCGTGTGTGTCAGGTATGTGCTTTTCGCAATAAACCTTAAATAAAGTGTTTATTCTAAAGCTAGTTATCAACTTTGATACATTTAAGGTTGATACCAATCATTTTACCACATATCTTTGCAAATGAATATGACAGTTGTTTACCTTAATGGTCATAATACTTACAGTCTTCCAGACCTGCCGCCAAACTGCCAGTTCCGTATTGGAGTCCTCTTTGCTCCCTACAAGAAGGGAAAGAAGACATTCCAGGCCAACTTGGACTGCAAGACCTTCAGAGACATCAAGGGCTCCTGCGCTATCACCGTCACTGGCTGATGCTGAGCAACAATCTGAAACAAAACATCACTTGCATAGATTTCTTTCTTTAATGCTCACATTCGAACACAATTTAGTTTACTTTGGGGATAACATGTATGCAAAATCTCATGATTCAGCTTTGATTCTTGGGCTCACGATTTGATTGAAAATCAAGAATGATTCCCAAATTGATACTATAGGAGAAAGTACTTTCTGCGAATGTTCCCATTCCACTGCAATAGACAAAGAAAAAAAACATCTTATCCAAGTGCTATCTATGCGAGCTGTTCTTGCCTATGTACGCTCCTTCTTGCCCATACAAGTTTTTTTTGTTTGTTTTTTTTATCGAAAATGTGATCAAATGGCTACCATCATTGAATCAGTTTCTCTGTGCCTCTTTGCTAGTGGTCACTGATGGCACAACAACACTACCACTCCATCTACAACTTTGATGACTCCAATTACAGTAATTAGAATTGATTCTTTGGAATTAAAGACTCAGTTTGACTCCATGAAAATACGTATGAATCCAAATAATGTGAATCACTTCCCCCCCCCCCCCCCAACATCCTCAGTTTACATGTAACGAGTTTTCAGACACATCTGCATATGGTTTGGAATGGGTTATGGGTTGGAAACCACAACTTACAACTTTTGCATATGCATATGAACTTGTAATGTGACTATGTGGTGCATACAACTGACATCATGTGTTAACAAATCAAATCTGAGTTTGAACCCATGCTTTCATACATGAATTAAATCAAAACAACCCTGTCACATTTTTCACTGATCTCACCCCAGCTTCTCAGAACACAGTGACCTCTGCTGGACACAGTGTAGTGCAGATGCAGTGATCATCTCCAGTTGAACTGTTCTCCATTCACCCAAATAGAAACCAAAACAGTGCCTGCTCTATCTCTCTTGTGGTGCCTTTAGTGCTGAGGAAAACATAGCAAATGTGAGCTCTTCTCACAGCTTCTTGGTGGTAAATTGTAGTTTCTAATGAGATTGACTTCATTGTTCAACTGATCTGTGTTAATTCATTTTTAACATTTTATTTTATGTTGCTGGGGGTTTTCTGTTTTACCTCATCACTCTGGATATGGTGTGGGGCTGTCCCCTTTCAAATAACATCTTTAATTCTGTTGTATGGTTTACTCCAGGGTATTTGGTATTATAAATGAGAAAATACTGGGCTGTGAATGATAGCTATGTTTATGATTCTATGTCTGTGATGAGTGTGAATGTAATCATAATACAATACCCAAAAAAATAAATAAAACTGGTGATTGCTGCATATACAGTGCTCAGTCATTTATGTTTTTCAGCAGACTTTGTCACAGTTTTGCTACTTACATATCCTATCCTATTTGGGAAAAGTTTAAAAAGGTTAAAAAAAAAACATGGCACAGAACCTTAATAACCACAGTGGATATACTGATGTTTTTTTGTGTATCTATATATTATTTTCATAATCAATTCATTGTTCAATTATTTTCTCCATTAACCTAGACATTATGATGTTCCTGTATGTCTTGTTTTGCCCACAAACCAAAATTATTCAGTTGTAATTATTTCTTTGTTATATGTCGCAAAGAAACCAGAAAATATTCACATTTAAGAAGCTGGAAAATCAAGCTTGTTAATTAAAAAAAAACATACCCGTTGCTCTTACCTTTTGTTATGTTTTTATTTTGTTGTTGTACGGCGACCTTGAGTGTCTTGAAAGGCGCCTTAAATATAATGCATTATTATTATTATTATTATTATTATTATTATATAAAAAAAAAGCCAAGATTATCAAAACCGTTGACGATAAACCGATTAATAACTAATATTGTTTATAATTTAATGTTCGACTACGGTCAAAGGTCCTACACCTTCCATTGCACTCGAACGCAGCGTCAGAATGAAGCGAAACTGATACGGAAGGGAGGACGGAAGGAGCGCATGCACACCAGCACCATCCCCACTGTACCCGCACTGAAGTTACCAGAAGCAGTCGGCAAATTCCGCAGCCTCCACCACGAGTCCCCGCAGACAGCAGAGGTACACGGCGTGTGTCTCAACCAGTCATTGGTGTCAGTGTAGTGACGGCGAGCACACAGAGGGGGGAAATATAGCTTCGGTTACCAGGAGTCTTGTTGACGTTTCTGTCGTTTGTGTTTTGAAGAGGAGGGGTTCCTCTGCCGGGTTATTTTGTTCGCACACTGACCGAGCAGCCGGTAAGAGTGTAAAGAGAGTTTAGCTTCACAGCGTTAGCACCGCTAGCCCCGGCTAGCCCGTCGCTGAACTAGCTTTAGCCCATTGCAGCATTCGAGATGCTACTCGAATTAGCACAGCGTAGCTAGCCAGGCAACTCGGCTAGTAACCGGCAAAACGAGCGTCGGTTACAAACTCAAATGTATGGCTGTAATCACCGAGTGTCTTTTTATTTAACTAAATAAGTTATTTAAAAAACAAAACAGTCACAAACGATAAACAGGTTTGAGTAATTGTAAGCAGATCGGTTACCAGGCTGCAACTAGTAAAGCTAACCACCTTTAATGGTCTCATCAACTATCACTACTACTTCTAATGTGCTGTTAAAACACTTAATATCGACGTGTAGTAGAAGACACTGTGGGTGTGATCTGGGGTCATTGTATAGTAGTTTAAGAGATCTCACTGAATTTACAGTTAGGGATGCAACTGGCCATTAGTTGCCCAATGTGTTAAAAAAAATGACATGATGAGATCTGAACCATTCAGCACACTCTGTTAAAGCTTCTCAAATGTGATAAGATATCGACAGGTTGTTGTTTTTTTGGGGGGAGGGTCATTTGTCTGTAAAGCGAATAACATAAATAATATAAATACAACAAACCCCTAGCTTTAAAGAGTGTAGAGGGCATAATTCAATATGTTCTAGTCCTGAAGCAACCCAGAGAAAGCACTTGGGAATTTGTATGTGGATCACCACTAAAATCGAATCTCATTCAAATCAGCTTTTGCATTTTACATTCCCAAATGTCTTCTTTCATTCAGTTTACTGTCATAGAGGAGCAAAGAAACCATAGCATGTTCACATTTAAGAAGCTGAAATGGGCTTATATTTCAGCAGCTATGTCTTTAGGTCAGAGGATGTGTCTGTATCCATTATTGCTGCATTATTTTCCTGCACAGATCAGATGGTTACCAGTGTGTCTTCTTTTCATGTGACAGCTAAATAGAAGAGATGCCTCACAAACACAAATCGCAGAAGTCCTGGATGGATGTGAAACATCAAGGAAATGACTGTTTTAAGAGGGGCCAGTATGGAGAGGCCATCAGTTTTTACAGTGAGGCCATCAAAGAGCTGGAGAAGTCCAGTAAGTATTAACCGTTACCTCTGGATCTGTGAGAAATCATTGCTATAAACACAATGTAATGGACATCCCAAGTGAAATGTATCTATTCAGAATCTTGCAATGTTGAGGCATTTATGACGTCATGCTCCCTCTAACCACAGTGTCTTATTTCTTGTAAAGGTAAAAAGAATCCAGAGGATTTGGCCATTTTGTACACAAATCGTGCAGCCAGCAACTTGAAGAGTGGACATTGTGGGGAGTGTGTGAAAGACTGCAACATGTAAGTGTTTTTTATTTGGACAGGTCCACCAGCTTATCAATTCACTCCATGTCCTTTTGTTATTGAGAGTCTGTGATTTTCTGTTTTCAGGGTGTTTTGTTTCTTTGTTCTTTGTTATTTTTTAACTTACTATAAAACGATGATTGTTTATAAGAAAAAATCTGACTGATGTGGTTCTTATAACTTGTAATCTTAACATGTTTTGCTTCAGATCTCTGGAGTTGTCTCCATTTAATGTGAAGTCTCTGCTTCGCCGTGCTGCTGCCCATGAAGCTTTAGAGCGATACAGGCAGGCATATGTGGACTACAAGACCGCTCTGCAGATCGACTGCAACATAACAGCCGCTCATGAGGGAACCAACAGGTACTTGGTCTGAAAACCAACTCAGTGGAAATCATATGCTCATGTCACAAATCAGAGACTGGTGAGAAAAAAGGGTGAAGGGGTCTGAGAGCACCACAAATGAATCCACATCTAGGGTTGTCATTGATGGACTTCATCAAACCATCGTAAATTTAGATGCCAGACGATTTTGGTCAATGTTTTTCATTTCATATGTACATAAACAATTTAACCAGCTAGTCAGTGTCTTGGTGAATGCCATGAGCATATCACAGTGAATACAAGACTTGCATGGTGCAATATAATGTGTATGGTAGGTCTGGGCTGCTGATTACCTGATTGACAAGGTTCTGATTCAATGCAAATGTCTGATATGCAAATGTCTGATATGTTCAAGTTGAAAATATACAGCTGAGAAGCACATTAGAAAGTTTAAGTAATTACCAGGTTTTCCAGCAGAGGGCAGAGTGAGCACAGCTTGGTCTGCATCCATTCCCTCTTTGCTCATGAAGATCAGTCAGAACATCAATTGTATGGTGTTGGTTTCCTGTTACCAATACAGACAAGTTTAAGCCAGAGAGAGTGTGCCACAATGAACATATAACAAGACATTTCGCTTAAGATAAGATTCTGTTAATTAGTTTCACCCTGTGTGTTTGTGATTTATTTATTTTTTTAACAGAATGACAAAAGCACTCACAGAGGCGGACGGTCCCTTGTGGAGAGAAAAGCTTCCTCCCATCCCCACTGTTCCTCTGTCTGTTAGAGAGAAACTGACCCAGCAAACTGCAGGCAACACTGTCAAACCAAACCCAGCACCACAGCAGAACAACATCGGTGAACCCAAACAGAATGGTAAGGACATAGGTTTTCAAGAGAACAGAGAGCTTTCAGGTTTGTTTTTTATTTTAAAAAAATCTGAAATTACCAACATTCATCATGATAAGTGTGGATTGGAAAATGTTGTTGTGATAACTCTTTTGGCTACGTGGTCCAACACTAATCACGTTGTTCTCCCTTTCTGTCAGCTCCCAGTGGTAAAGATATAAAGAGAGCGCAGGCCCTGAAAGAGGAAGGCAACGGTCTGGTGAAGAAAGGAGAGCATAAGAAGGCCATAGAGAAGTACAGCCAGAGCCTCAAGTTCAATCCCACTGAGGTCACCACCTACACCAACCGGTGGGTGTGCTCTTAAGTCTTCATGCATATATCTACGCCAATACCTGCTGACACTGGGCAATAGGCGGGGTCCACCCTGGACAGGTCACCAGTCCATCGCACGGCAAACACATAGAGATGACCAGTGCTTCATTTGTATATCATAAGGTGTCAACAAATCTCCAACTCTCTCAAATGAAATGTTAAATTTTAAGGATCACCATGAAATTCTTGGGGGTTATTCTGTCAATTTTATTTTTCTATATTATTTTCAAACTTTTGTTAATGTATATATATTTTTTCTATTTGAGAGGTACCGGGTCGGCCCAAATAAGTTCCGGAACGCAGGCAGGTCAAAACCAAGAGGTTACAAATGAACTCCTGGAAATGACCAGCTGCTCATTTGTTATAAGCAGACTGCATTCCTATGTAAACTTGAAATCTCTCACTGCTCTAAATGGCAACTGATGGTGTTCTGAGGCATACAGGAGTGTGAACAAAGTCGCATCCTTTAGATTTTCAAGGAAAATCCACCCTGACTCCATATCTACAGGCCATTGCATGCAACAGGGGGGGTGCACACGGTCTAATCTAAAAATTCACATTATGATCTGGTCATTTATTGGTGTTGAAAACGGTTGACGCACGACTAATCTTACATTCCAGAAAATCACATTTTCCTTTTTTCTGCAGGGCGCTATGTTACCTGTCAGTGAAGCAGTACAGAGACGCAGTCAGAGACTGTGATGAGGCTCTGAAGATTGACAGCAGCAACATCAAGGCTCTCTACAGGAGGGCTCAGGCTCATAAAGAACTTAAGGCGAGTGCTTCAATCTTCATCACTGCTCTTCAATTTCTATTCTCACCCAGAGCAATCAGATGTTACGTTTCAGGAGAGTCTGTCTGGAGGTTTTAAATGTAACGACAAAATAAAAGAATTTCCTGCTGTGATAAATGTTCCTATTTCCCCTGAGAGCTTCTCCTCAACAGTATTCATCTGTTTGCTAAGTGCTCAGCTCCTTCAAAGTGCAACTCTCAAGTCTGTTTGAAAGTTTTTAGTTCAAACCTTCAACCTCATTCAGTTGTAAACTTACGATTCTTCGCGTTGTTCCTGCAGGACACTAAAGCCTGTGTCGACGACCTGAGCAGTCTGCTCAAAGTGGAATCAAATAACTCTGCAGCCCTCAAGATGCTGCAGGAAGTGCAGAAGAAGAAGTGAGGATGCATCAGGGAGTCTGGAGACAGCGGTAAGGATATGTCACTGCACTGTGAGGAGTGAGGAGGATGTGTTGGTGGCTTTGTCATCAGACGGCGTACAAAGCGTACAAGCGGTGACATGATTCAGTCACTTTAAGTCACGTTAAGACACTTCTGGAAAATGTAGCTCTGGGTCGATGGGTGGAACTAATGGACAAGCGCCTTGTTCAGCCTTTGGAATGTTCAAGTTTAAATGACACACATCATATCTGATAATTAACCTCAACTAATATTGTTTATGAAGCTTAAATGCAGCAGATGATTGAGCGTCATGTGATGCCCCTGCTTGGAAATACAATTAATGTTATTGACCGTGAGCGGTGCATGTGACAAATTATCTTTTTTTATCATTATTATTATTTTTGTTTTCAACCACATCACACTGTTTCATTATAGAATGTAACATTTATGTAAAATTGCCTGTTCACAATCTTTTGGGTCAAACAATTGGGTCACACCAGCTTCCCTTTGCTGATAATGACATCCCAAATCCACACTATACTATATTTTTGGCCCTCCTTTTTTTCTCTCCCCCTTTTTCCCATAAGCATATGGTCGAGTCAAACAAGAGTTGAACCATTCTCAAGGCCCTGATTTAATTTGATATCAATTACTTTAGAAATATTTCAGTTTCTAAGAAATTCTTCACAGAACTACTGGATCTCTCAAACCTGGGGCATCATGTAAAAGATTAATGATTACATTAAATATTGACACTAAAATAGCAACATTGATGCATTTTGTATTTAACATGACCACACAGTGCAACTGTATAGTAGATTAGTAGGTGATAATTCAAACCTGAACCGTAAAACCCCCATTTGAGTTCAAATTATGCAGCCTAGAAGCTCCACAGACCATTTGAACATTGTGAGTGCAGCTTGTCCTGTATCCAGGCCACTTGTGCTTTTTGTGCGTGTGCGGTGACAGTGGAGGACACAAACAAACTAAACTATCCTAAACAGACAAATGACACCAAAGCATCAGCACTAACAAAAAAACTCCAATAACAAAGCTCTCCTGTGGCAGTACAACAAAACAGCTGTTCTGTAACATTAGCGTTATCTGGGTTCATCTAATATACTTTGAAGATGTGGAACATGATATGAGGTAATTTTGGATTCTCCATGAAACTACAAAGAGGCCTTGAAATTGACAACTTGTGACTCGCTGCACAGCTTTTCAGTCAACACAAACAGGAAGTAGCTGATGAAAGTCGTGTGTAACAATAAATAAAAAGATTTGCCCAACGTTTGAGACATTCAGATGTGACGGAAGCTGAAAATTTAAGAATAACTCGAGTTATTTACTGAAAATGAAACTGATGTTCAAATCTACGTGCTTAATTTTATATAACTTGTATTTTAACACAGGTGATCATTAAGGTTTGGTCTTTGATTAACAAGTAAACAGCTTCTTCTTTTGTTCCCCCTCCACCCCCACATGCTGTTCTACACTCAGGTCACTCACCGATTTATGCTGCAGTTCCGAGGTTTGAGCTCATCAGTGTTCTTCATCAGTGGATTGATATTTGAACCCATTCAGACCTGGTTTTAAACATCCATCCTGAGCGATTAATGGTCTATAGAATGTCATGAAATGTTGAAGAACTTGGACCATTCTTTCAAAAAAACCTGGGAATGATGATGTTCTTGAATGTCTGGTTTTGTCCGTAAATCAAAATGATTAATTATATTAAGCAAAGAATCCAAAAAATATTCACATCTAAGAAGATTAACAATCAGAGAGCTTGTTTTAATTATTATCGATTACTAAAGTAGTTGAATGAATAGCTGAATGCATCCTCAGATAGGTTTTTGATCATCAGACATTTGTTGACCTTGCCCAGCTAAAACACACCTGATCAAGGTCATCTTATGTATATAGATATGACAGTGTGCATTTGAATACAGGCCGACAGAAATGAGATCTCATCTTGTGTAGCGACAGGATGCATTTTAATGCCAGGTGTAAACTATCATACTTAGCTTATGCCATCAGATCAAAGGACTGAAGGATGGATGTTAATACCAGGGCTGTAACAGGGGCCTTTGCATTCATGCTGCATTCAGGTCACATGATGTGGAGTGAAGAGATATTTCTAAATAATTGGGGGGAAAAAAAACGTTCTGAAATTACTAGTGCACTTTGATATTAGTGACTGACATCTTCAAACTTCCATATGACATGAGTGCAGCATCAAATTTAAACATGGAAGTGTTCTTACCTTCTGTCAGGTGTCCGTACTGACGCATATCTGTTTACTTCCTTTAGGATCAAAGTGTCGGTTTGATTGTCTGACTGAAAAGACAAATGTGAACCAAGTGAAACAGTCCTCAGACGTGTCTTCATTTCATGTGTGTCGTGTTTTTTCCGTTTCCTGTTATTTCACGGATTACGAAAGTGTGCATGCTGCTCTGGATTCAGCCTCTACGGTATAAGCGTACGAGCCTGGGAATGTTGTTGAAAGTTACCCGTTTATTCACGTCGCGTCAGGTGAATCAAGAAGCCACCGGAGCGTCTTTATACTGACTCACCTTTCTGTTCCTGTAAACTTGTTTGTATTGGTTTTTCCTCATTAAACTGAATTTTAAATTTCAGGATTTTGTCTGCTTTCTATACATTATCATTTAAAGGTGAAGTAAGTAGTTTATAGTGACATCTAGAGGAAAGGCTGAAAATTACAACAAAGAACTGCTCCTCTGCTCACCCCCTCCCTTCCCTGAGCGCTACGGTATCCTCAGCCGGTCAAATGTCGTCCTCGTCGTCTTTCTCCGTGTCAGCAGATGAGGTTCGTGAGGCGAGGGAGAGGGCGAGCGGGACTTCCGCTACAAGTTAAGAGACGCTTGTTTTGTTCTCTCGCGTTTGTCCTTACAGGCTCCGGTAGAAACATGGCGTCGTGGCAATGCAGTAGCGGCCCGTGACCATGTTATTTTACATGACTTTTTGAAACACTACGAAAATGAAACAAAGAATATTATACAGCGACTAGACAATGCAGGAGCACATGATATGTATACAAAAGTGGATTTTGGGTCATATAAACCCATAAATACTACAGTGTCCCTTTAAGTGCACAGTCTAGAGTGATGACTTAGAATAAAGCCTGGGAACAGCTAACCTGGCTCTAATGTGCACCAGTGTGATTCTAATTAACTTATTTCCAGTTTTTATTAGGTGAATTTAGGGTCTTTCAGGTACAGACATTCCTTGTGGGAAAGATGCAGCACCTGGTTTTAGGACATAGATGCCTGAACCCTGTGTGGCAGTAAAAAAAAAACCAACCAAATGAGACTTAACATTTGCATGTTGCTGCATTAGCATAGAAACACTTGTATTTGCATTTCTGTGTCGCAGGTGACGTAAACGACTTTGCTCCTGTGCTGAATATTTTTTGTCTTAGTCCTGCGCCTTAACGTCAACTTTTGCCGTTTCATTTTCTGTCCCACCCCCCCCCCCCAAGATAATCTTGTGACAAACCTGAGGCTGGATATATCGACCGAACTTCATATCAAACAAATCTGTACGACATGCAACAGAGTGTGAAGTGACAACATGTGACATGAACAGGCAGAACAGGGCTGATTCAGAACTGATAAAACCTTTATTTCACTTTAAATCGTCTTTTACATTTTTGTCCTGTTTATAACATGTAAGGTGAAACTAGAGCTGGAATTTTTTTTAAAAGACATACACAAATCTAGTATTACGTCAACCAGGGGCGGGGGTGGGGGAAGGCGTCGAGGGGGGTTTTCTTCATATTTTTTTTTGTGTCATTTTCTCATTTATCGGCGTCCTTGAGCTAAAATCTAAATTTTCACAACCACGTGCGCTCTAAGCAAAAAAATAAAATAAAATAAAAAACCGTCACAGAAGCAAACTTTTTTTTGGCGGGGGTGGGGGGGTTGGGTTGGGGTGTATTTTTTTGACATTTTTTTTTAAGTTATTTTTATTTTTTTAACTTTTTTTATTTTAAGCAGAATACTGGTCAGTAAAAACAATGAGTTGAGATACCAGATATACAGACAGGCTCGGTGCCACATTCACTACTGCAATGGGATCATTTTTTTCCTTATAAAGCGTAGAATAACTGCCTTTTTGTTCAGCTATAGAGGAAAAAAGAGCGGCAGGGAGGGATTTTTTTTAACCTTTTAAAACTTCAGTGCATGAAAAAAAAAATTGTCCCCAGCTAAAGGAAAAAAAAAAAATAACATTGAGACATGACTTTTCTACACCTACAGAGTGGAATGTCAAGCTGGTTAATGACAAGGTTATTGTGACACTGAGTGGACGAGGAAAAGTGAAGGGGGGGGGGGGGGGAGGGGGCATTGACACCCACCGGTTTTTCTCGAAGTTTGGGACAAACAACTTTTATAGTTTGGGATTTCCTTTGCTTCTCCATACCTACAACATCTTGGTATTGGCAGAGTGTATTTAAGCCATTTACACAAGAGAATTTGTCTTTTTTTGTTTTTTTCCTACAGATTACAACGATCATCCGAGTCTGAAAATGCACTGGTAGCTGCTGAGTGATTCCTCTTAAAAAGATAATCCAAAGGTCGCTTCGACATACGCACACGTTCACATACTCCAGCTTTAATTGATAAACTGACCCCACTACAGGTCCCCACTTCCTCTAACAGTTGATTGGCTGCCGCGAGATTTGGCCTCTAACGCACATGGTGGACGAAGACGGCGCTAAAAATCACGGCTTCCTTGTTCTTTTCCCCCCGCCCCCCTCATCATTGCGATTTGGCTGGTTTAGAGATGATAAATTGAACTCAGTCAGGAAGAAGCATCACTACCAGGCCTCGCTGCCAACTACCGAGGTAACGAACCACAGAGTGTATAAATTCCTCACTTGACGCCTGCGGTAGATTTAGATGCCGATACAGGGAGGTAAGCATCCTTGTTGGCAGGTCGCACAACAGCGAGTGGAAACTTCTAGACTTATCAGAACAAGCTATGACAGGGAGGAGCAAAAAAAAAAAAAAAAGTCCCCCCACCACCCCCCAAAAAAAGCCGGGTCAAAAATGCTGCGGATAACGACGACTATCTGACTTTTCTTTAACAAGCAGGTGTGTGGCGAGCAAACCGTTTCCCCCCCCAAAAAAAAAAGATTTATGTGAAAAGCTCCAAAAGTGTTTTACAATGTCGTTTCCCAAAAATAATACTCATAATTTAAGAAAACAGAACAAAGACAAAAATTGGATTTGTCTCCGTCTCACTTCTTCCAGACTCTCACAACAAGGAAAAGCAGTCACCAAGGACAATGAAAGTTCTGCTTAAGGAATTAACTTCAGGGACAGCGGCACAGTTGTTCAACAAGCACCTGGTGACAGCAGGTGGATCCCCCAGATGCAGGCAGGTCCCGTTTGTTGTGAAAGATGGAATGTATGTTTTTTTGTTTTTTTTTAATTTAACAAAAAAAAAATGTTTTAGGTATTTTCTCTCGAATCAAATTTTTTCTATTTAGCTCCTGGAAATTGGTAATATGCAGAGTGGCGGTCTCGGTTAGAAAGTAAAACAGAACATCGAGTGTTTTGATTACACAGCATGTAGAAACACTTTTGTTTTGTTTTTTAGATTCGTCAGTGTCACAATACAGCCTTGTTGGAGGACCCTTCTGTATAAACCTCAGCAGAATAGAATCTCACTGCTGCTCAAACATGCCCAGCTCAGTTTCCTGTCTGCCATTAAAGGAGAATTTGGTGGAAAAACTAAGCATCACAGTGTTTGTTGGAAATAAACGGACAGTTTAATTTTTTTTTGTTGTTGTTTAAAGTGGAATAAAACCAGCCAGTTTTTTTGCCAGTACACTAATAGGCAGAAGAAAAAAAAAAGAAGAAGGGATGAACAACTATGTAAATCCATGATCTCGCAAAAGAGAGGGGGAGGAGGAGGAGGGGGAGAGATGTTAGGGAGGAGGAGTAAGGAGGGGGCGGGGGAGAAAAAGAAAGGAATGGAGGAGAGAGATTAAAAACTAGACTTAAAACATCATTTTATGGGAGTGGATTAAAACCCTCCGTGCTTGTTATAAGACGAGGCCAGCCAGTGGCTGTGGCGTGCTGGCTGGCACTGGAGTGCCATGACCAAAGGAGGGAAAGGTGGGAGAGGTCTTTAGGTCTTTTTTTTATTATCATTTGTTTGTTTCAATTCATTTGTGAAAGTCAGGTACTATTCATGCTGCTGGTTATACAGAAGGGAAGTTGGGAGGCTGGGCTTGAACAAGTGGGACAAGGGAATGAATGGGCCGTTTATGTGTACGAAGAGAGGAAGAAGAGAAGAAAGAGGAAGAGAGATAAAAGGAAGAGGAAGAGAGTGGGGATGGGTTAACAGTGAAGTGCGCTCTAGTTCTCTCCATCGCCGGTTTCGGCCTCATCTCCCTGGTTTTCTGATGTCCACAGCTGCACAGAAAAGAGACAAAGACGTCAGCTTTGTGTTAGGATTGTGGCAGAGAAAAAAAAAATCACATCCCGAACTAGTCCATTTCTTTTTCATCACCATAAATTGTTCAGTTAATAAAAAAACAAACAAAAAAGAGCTGTGATTTCAGCTTATGAAATGTGACCGTGTTCCGTTTCTTTGCTCCTCTGGGACAATAAACTAAACCCGCTGATCGACCATTAAAATATTCATTAGCTGCAAATGTCATAATTCAAGACTGATCGTTGCTACTGAACAAACATGAGGGAAATGAACATCCGAGATACACTGCATTTCAAAGTGCGTTTGTACAATTTATAGATATCATATTGATGTATTTAGGGCCCACGGTTGGTGTAGTGGTTAGCACTCTTGCCTTTGCAGCAAGAAGACCCGGGTTCCTGGGTTCGAGCCCCGTTTGGGACAACTTCGGAACAAGGGCCTTTCTGCAAGGAGTTTGCATGTTCTCCCTGTGTGTGCGTGGGTTTTCTCCGGGTTCTCCGGCTTCCTCCCACAGTCCAAAAACATGCGATATGGGGATTAGGTGAATTGGTCACTATAAATTGACCGTAGGTGTGAGTGTGTGAGTGAATGGTTGTTTGTCTCTATGTGGCCCTGCGATGGACTGGCGAACTGTCCAGGGCGTACCCCGCCTATCGCCCAATGTCTGCTGAGATAGGCACAGCACCCCCCGTGACCCTCTGGTGGAGGAAAAAGCGGTAGATAATGGATGGATGGATGGATGGTATTTAGAATTTTTGAGAGAACATCAATAATAATTTATTTCTGGGTGTTTTATAGCCGATTGTGAAGCCGTTTATGACTGATGAAAACAAAAGCACAGAATACAACAGTCAATCGTTAGTTGAAGGTTCACTGTGAATGATTTACGGTCATCCATCAACAATTGAATACAACTACAATTTATCTACGCTACATTAAAGCTACTGTAGGTGCTCATGCACACATAAAATGGGAGAGTGTGAGGTAAAAAAAAAAAATCAATGGTAGTCAGTTGATTGCAATATGCAACTTCACCTCTAGATGCCACTAAATCCCACACACTAGTGCGTCAGAATGTTTGACTTACAGTGAGATTGTCCCTTAGTAGCTGCATAATCAGCGTGCTGTCTTTGTACGAGTCCTCGTTCAAGGTGTCGAGCTCGGCGATTGCGTCATCGAAAGCCTGCAGAGAGAGAGCGAGAGAGAGAGAGAGAGATTCACGGTTCAAAATCGTTCTTTTTTCATACTACAGGTTGGACCTGGGGAAGGCTCACCACGAATAACCCGTAAGATTTTCTTTGCATGAGTTGAAACAAGACGAGCTGCACCCACCTGTTTGGCCAGAGTGCACGCCTGCTCAGGAGAGTTGAGGATTTCGTAGTAGAAGACAGAGAAGTTGAGGGCCAGGCCCAGCCGGATGGGGTGCGTCGGCTGCATTTCCGTCTTGCTGATGTCGAAGGCGGCCTGGTAAGCCTGCTGAGACTGCTCCACCGTTCCTACGCAAAACACCAACGACAACATGATCCTCGAGCATTAGCCTCAATGACAAACTTCAAATATCGCAGGGAAAAAGGAGCAGGGGCCTTTCCTTGCATAGGTAAACAACGATCCTGCAGCCAAGTGTCTTCTAAAAAGGCATCCATTAAGATGCTTTTAAGACTCGGAGAGTCACTAACTCCATCCCGTCACATCTTGCATGACAATGGCTATTGTGGCTTTTTGCTTATTAAAATTCAAGACGACGACCGATAACCTTAGCAACGAAAGCTTTGGTAAAAAGGACATTTTTTACTAATGTAAATTTGTAAACAAATCACCATGTGACTATTATTGCTTCATGTGTCCTCTATCCTTTATCTAATCCTTTACCTGCTTCAATAACACAATCAGAGTAAATAAAAAACAACAAAAAAACAGTAATACTGACTCTTCTTATCATCCCCAATGGCCACCTCGGACAGGTATCTGTAGTAGTCTCCTTTCATTTTGAGGTAGAACACCTTGCTCTCCGGCTGACTTGCATTGGCAATAAGGAATTCGTCGAGGAGTCTCTGAAACAAGACAGAAAACAAGAGAGAGACCGTTAATCATGTTTCACAACAATGAAAGGACACTTTGGTCCACAATGGTAGAAGTTTCTTAATAACTCTCCATGTAACCCTTTAAGTGAACATTTGTTTTCATACATCTTCGACTTAACGCGAGCAAATCCATTTGCCGACAGCCAATTCCTTTTTTGTGACCATTTATGTGAATTTATAAAACCTCCAAGTAGACAAGAAAGCAATAAGACCGTTGATTTGTCACAGTAATATGCATAAGAACACTAAACGAAAATAAAGTAAATCCAAGAAAAGAAAAATAACGACCCGTACCCACCCAGCTCACCCATACTGGAAACCAACATGAAACTAATCATAAATATAAACGTGTGTTAAAATAATGGAAAGGAAAGGGAGAAGTAGCCCCATTCACACCCGTCAATAAACATCAGGGGAAGAAGGCATTCATTAAATCATCATGTCACAAAGTGTGATGACAATTAAGACCAGTAGGAGGCCCCAATAAGCCTTTTGAAGATTCAGCTGCATTCTGCCAAATGAATAAACCAATGTGTTTTTTTCCAGTAGCCTCCATGAACACAAGCAGTTGACAATTCCAGATATACTACATCTAAAATTGTAAATCACATATGACTTTGTTAGACTACAGGAAAACGTGTTAGTGACCACTTTACCAAATTACGTTCCGATAATATGTAGAGAAGCGACATTTTCCACCATTTTGGTGGCATCTTAACATGTTGCACATAAACGGAGGTAGTTTAGCAGCAGTCCTCTATCCTCACAGCAGAGGAGTCTGCTCCTCTTCCCTGTTCTTCTCTTTTTAGATAAAGTGTCAGAGCTTTTCTGTGTTTTTACATTCAGGAAAGACATAGCTAAAGCTATGCGAAAGCTAGCTAGCTAAACAAAGGCAGTTTTTCGGAACAGGATAGAAACCATTTTCTCGACTCCATAATTCTTTACTTTACTCGACACTTTCCCACCGTTTTCCAACATATACAATGTGTGAAGACAATGAAAGCTGAATTTTAGATGCAACTTCAGTCTCGTAATAAGGTTTTATTTATTTTAAGCTTTCAGTTAGCCTACTGTAACATCGGCCCATGGACTACAGATGCTAACTAGCCTTACAACTACATCAGAATTTAAAACTTCTGGGCAATTACAGTTGAAGAAATACTTAGATACAACAAATATGACCTAACCTTCATTGATATTCGTTTCCTTTTTATTATTCTCACATCAAATATACACCATTTTGAAGTGTTAAGTTTGACTCTGTGAAGTAGAGAATTTTTTGGGGGGTTTCTTTCCACCCCCGTTTCAATATGTATAAAATGTAAAACTGTTTCTCCTTTCAAATCAGTCTGATAAATACATTTTCTGTTTTAGGATTCCTTTATGGTTCCTCTGTAAAGACTGCTTTAAGGACACTAACTCCCCACCTGTCCTTCCCTCCCTTCAGTCCTACCGCATTACATCACTGCAGATGCTTCCAGTTTGACCTTGAACATATTATTATAAGTCAGCTCAGGAGCTTAACATTTGAATCTACTTTGACCTTGAGCTGTTTCTGTTGGTCACAGACTGACAGTTTAGGGGGCTATATGTGACGCCTATATCACCTCCCAGAGCTGGACAGTTGGACAAAATTGGAAGAGGACGCACAGTATTATCGTCATCAGCCAATATACGTGCAAACACACCAAGATCCCCAGTAACAGTAGGCAGAACAGGCTGCTACCTCATCGTTTGCCCCCTCTCCAACTATTTATTTTTTCACAACACAAGAGACGAAATGACCTCTGCGGTTTGGCACATCTGTATTGGTAATCAGCCCAAGCACTCCCGACATCTGCATATCAGATATTGGCAAAAAGTCAATATCGTACATTCCTATTTAACATCTCACTGGAGTCCAGCTAGAGTATTTTTGGTTGAATAAGGTTTAGTAACAATTACACAGCTATTCCTCATTTCTTGGTCTCTTTTCTCTGCTTCACAGTATTTCTCTCAGACACACCAGCGACAGTTAGAAATGCAATATATTGGCGTTAATGCAGCATGTAACAGAATCAGCAGTGCCCAGTATGACTGTATGAGTCACATGTATGATTCACTCATTATTCAATCATCTTACCAGCAGCACAGCGTAAAATTCAGTGTCATCATTAGACTTGGTTTAGAATTAAACATGCTGGATTAATCAGTCAATATAAATGATTGCTGTGCATTTGGTTTTAACACAATTGCATTTTTTTGGCAGGTTGATGTTGATCACAATAAAGGGTAAAGCTGTTTAGAGAGCTACATCAAGGACTAGGTATCGCTTTAATTTATTGATTCCAGTTCAATCTAATCAATTGACTAAATCACATGCAATTTTACATCACTCTCGCCACTAAAAAGCACCTCGTCCAATGGGAAGATTAAGCTTCAAAACAAAGGTAAAATGGCTGGATAGGATTTTGACGTGTTGGTCAACAAAACACTTGAGTTCCTGCTAGAGACCTAGGAAAGTAAGACGACATCTTGCCATTTCTTTTTAATTTTTCTAGTGATTTATAGACCATTGGAATCATTTGATGGAGCAGCACTAATTATGTGTGGATAAATGTGAACATTTCACGCTATATATTCCCAGAGTGTCACAGTCAATTATTACAAGTATCAATTCAACACAAGTATTATGAACCATTAAAAAAAATTAAAAAAAATAAAAACGGATTGTATTATGTTAAATTCTAATTGAAGCAGAGCAAATTTGCATGGTCTAATGTGACTGAGGCCTCTTCAGAGATATGAATGTATTCTTTAAATCCACACACTCTCCAAAAAGAAAAATAACTTTATATGGGGCTCAGAGGTAGTGTCAAAAAATAAATAAACATTTATATATTTATTTAAATTTTGGCCTGAAGTTCAATAGTTCCCCTCTGCACTTGTTTGCACCTCATGGTTCTGGCTTTACAGGTCACTGCAGCGACTATTTGCCCCTCCTCTCCAGTCTCACCTCCTTTCTCCCTTTTTCTTTATGCATCAGCTCACCATCATATTTGGTCTCGAGCGTCGTAAGAGTTCCAGCTTTGACCGACTGTTAATCAGATCAAGGCCGTTTAAATAGCCATATTTCATTTTCTCCCACTTCGAAAGAGAAGTGGTCATCCGATGTCACATGTAACCTCTTAAATCAATGTGACAATAAAAATCACTAGATCAAAAACTTGGTGGGAAACTAACACCGTGGATATTTTTAGACAATGCAGGACACTACAATCTTTCCATCACCTCACCCAACTCTGCATTGTAGGTGATTCAACACGGTGTAATATTCCCAGTCAAACCAAGACACCCAAGAATGTTGATGATAAAATCAAAGTGTTGTCTGACAGTTCTACAGCTGCCAGCAACAATATTAATGTCTCCATGAGTAACCACATGACAGACACTCTTCCCTCAGCCAGGAGGGGTCCAATCTAATGCGCTTCCTTTCTTTGCTCCTTTTAAATCCTCCCACCCATCACGACCGTGTTTAAACCCCCCTTCTCTCCTTCCCATCCCATCCCATCCCTCTCCATACCAGCACATCCTCGCAGATTTCTCTGAGTTCATTCTCGATCTTCAAGCGGTATTCTGAAGCCATCTGCTTTTTCTTCTCTTCTGCCTTATGCTCGATGCTGGAGATGACGCGCCAGGAGGAACGCCGGGCCCCCACCTGATAGACAAACAAAAAAACACCAACTTAAAAGTGGCATTAACAGACAGAAATTACACATAACATAAATTGAACTGAAATTACTTCATCACTTGGAAAAACCAAGCTCCAGTTATCCGAGGATTTTTTTTTTTTTTTAAACTCATTTAAAATGATTATTGTCTGACATTTGTGCAGATCTAAGAAACAAACATGTTCTCTTCAGTCTGTAGAGTAATATGTGTACAGATGAAGATGACACATTTTTGCTTTAACAAATATTGCGCCTCCTGTGATTTTGATATAATTTAAATTAATTTTTCAGCCCTAGTTGAAATGGGTCAAACCATCTTGTCGTGCTTCACCTAACCAGATGAGCGCAGATACACGCACCTGAGGCAATCGCTTTAGGGCCATACACGAAAGAAAGAGACGTACTTGGCTAGAAAATCATCAACTAAAAATAAAATAACAGCAGGATGTCATGTAAAAGTGCCGGCACTATGACAGAAGCTCCTGCGTTGAGCAAAATATTCAGCCATCACAGGATGACTACAAAGTGTCTATTCTACAATATCACTCAAGGTGTGGTGTACAATTTAATTTGAACTAGTGTTGAGTCAAGATAGGACGAGCTATAAAGCACACTGCAGCGTTGCAGTCTGCACATTGTGTCCCGTTTCCTGAGGCTCCCACACTAAATGTTTCCAAAGAAAGATCTGGCAGTCATTGGAGGAAGAACAGAGGCTATAACTTAATAGGGAAATGTTCCCAGCTAGTACAGAGGTTTAATCGTGAACTCAAAACACAGCACGTGTGTTTAATTGTAACAATACAGCATGACGCAATGTTTAAATATAAACGAAACAGTGATACTACACATCTGAACTTAATCCCAATCCAAATTCATTTGTGTAAATTAGAAGTACGGCATTTTTTGCACCACTTTCATTGCTGGACTGTTTTGAGCCGTGAGGTGAAAAGTGCTCAGTTTTCATGACGACAAGCAGCAACAATGTGGAACAGTTCAAAATAAATAACGCGTAATCGGGAACGTAACTTTCCTTGCGTGTACTCTACACAGACGACTTGGAGTAACAACAATTCTACTGCAGGTCAGTCATTTGTAATTCCATTTCTTTGTTGCAACATCCAAATGAACAACAGCATTTATCACATTTCTTTTCACAATCAGGGTTTCAATACTTACCAGGGAAGCATGGTTTTATTGCCTGTACATTCTGGGGTTAGGAACTGAAAATGGGTTCAGTGTAAGTTCGGGGTACTGTGAGAAAAGGTTGTGAAAGTGCAAGAATGGAGTGCAGCAAGGACAGCAAGTCACAAACAGTGCCGGCAACTCTTGGTCCAGTGGTGCCGGCAGGAGTATGGCGCTGTTCACTGTCCCCAGTGCACTCCACCTCACCACAGTCAGCACAGCACAACACAGCCAGAGCTCCGACAACTCGCTATGGTCCACCCTCACTGTGCTTCTTGTACGCTGTCAATAAATCTCGACTGGAGGTGGCACAACCACCACCTGGGCCAGCTGATACACTGGCACTTAAAGAGCTCATCGTATGCATGATCTTTCTGGACACAGAACTGGTGAGTGAATTGCTGTTCACATGCAGATATATTGTTCATTAAATGCACTCTAGACCTTTTTAATAAAAACATGACATACACTTCTAGCCCACCATCGTTAAAGTTGTCCTACCATATTTTCACAAGTAACCAAAAATGTTAAGCTTCCCATACGATATCACAATTGAGTATTTTTACCATTGTTGCATTGTATAGCCATCCATCATTACCGTTCACCTTCATGGGGATTACACTTTATTGTTCAGTTTACCAAAAAGTAACAGGTGACAAGCAGACTGTAGAGCCCCGACAAACTTGAGGTAGTAGTTCAGAGCAAATAAAATGATGTCTTACAACGTTCTTGTAGGCGACGGAGAGAAGGTTTCGCTCCTCGTTGCTGAGCTCCGAGCTCTGCTCCGTCACAGCCTTCATGGCAGCCGCCATGTCGTCGTAGCGCTCGGCCTGCTCTGCAAGCTTGGCTTTCTGCACCAGGTCGTTCTTATCCATCTTTTAGGCTGAAAGGAGGAAAACATGGGACAAAAACACAGAATTAGCATTTGGGTTTTCCAACTACCAATTAGGACAGGTGGCAGAAAAGACAGAAAGAGCGAGGTAGACTCAGAAACAGGGCTGGATATAAAGGTCAATCTTTTGCTGTATGCTTTGGATCATTGTCCATCTGCAACATTAAATGCCATTTTGCAGCATTTAGCTGAATCTGAGCAGTGAGGATTATAATTATGTACACTTCAGAAGTCATCCTGCCACTTCTATCAGCAGTCGCATCAATTAACACAAGTGAGCCTGGTCCACTGGCAGCCATGTTTGCCCATGCCATAACAGTGCCTCCTCCATGTTTGACCGATGACGTGGTATGCTTTGGATCATGAGCTGTTTCTTTCCTTTGCCAAACTTCTCTCTTCCCATCACTCTGGTACGAGCTTCTTCATTTCTGTCCAGAGAATTTTTTTCTAGAACAATGCAGGATTTTTAAAGACATTTTCAAGCAAATTCCAATCTCACCTTCTTGTCCTGGAGTGTGTTCAACAGTAGTTAGCACCTTGTTAACCCATCTGTATTTATGTTCATGAAGGCGTCTCTTGATTGTAGACTTCGACAATCACGCACCTATCTCCTCAAGTATGTTCTAGACTTGGCTGGATGTTGTAAAGGGTTTTTCTTCACCTTCAGGATTATTCTGAGATCGTCCACTTGACTTGACTTGGTGTTTGAGTTCTCCAGTGCATTCCTTCTTTTTAAAAAATGGACCAACTTCTTGATTTGGCAAGTCCTTGTGTTTTCCCATCTCTCCAATTGGTTAATTTCGTTTTCTCAGCCAAATTATGGCTTTCTTCACTTGCCGACATATCTTTGGACCTTAACTGTAGACCTTAATCTGCTTGTTCTGACAGGGAATAGTGAAGCAACAGGGCATGGCCATACCTGGCCATGAAACTGCCTTTTAGGCAGTCCAATTATTTCCAAGCCCTTTTTGTCCATATATATAGGCCTAACTGTAGCTGAAGCAATACAACACAAACGTGTTGTGATGTTGCTTTTCCACAGTGGCTCTTTGGCTCGCACACACACACACTCTACTCACAATTGGCTCTAAAGATTCCTGCTCGGCCGTGTGAGGTGCATTATATAATTTTTTCACCACAGTTCTTCCGCCAGCCACATGCTCAAAGAAAAGCTAGGTTGGGACTGCCTGCATATAAGCTGGTGATGGATGTGGTGACTCAGTGGAAGAGAGCTGTGGAGATGCTGGAACACTTCCTGGAGCAGCAACCAGTGATCGTGGCTGCTCTGCTGTCATTTGAAGTGAGCAGGAACGAAAACTGCACCTGGACAGACGTTGCAGTAGCAGATGTGGTGAAAGTTCGAGCCACTGAAGGCAACTACTGTAGGGAAGTCTGGAGAAGTCTCCAATTGATGAAAGATGAACAAAATGTTGCATATACTCTTGGGCCATTAATAACATTCTAAATAGTTTATCTTGTGAATAGTTTTTATTTTGTAACAGCACGTACCTAAGGGGGATGTAGCTGTGGCTGCAGAGCAATAAGACAGCAGTTTTTTGTTTTGTTTATCATTGCAGTGGATGAAGCCCCTATTCCACTAAAAGGCCAAATTAATTTTATGCATTGATGGTTCTCCTTGGGCCAACCTATATGGAAAAAACTGCAACATCTCAAAATAGTCCAACTGAAAAGAAACAGAAAGATGTAAACAAATACAGGGAAGTAAAATGCCTTCCTCTGAAAATGTACTGTTTGAGGGTGCATGCAGCAGAGTATCCCCTTTTTGTCTAGCCAAGCAAAGCACTACCTTTGTATTCCAGGGACCAGTGTCCGTTTTGAAAGTTTTCTCAACTGCACAACAAGCTACATCACTCAACGTGTAGATCAGCTTTTACAGAAAATTATTTTGAATCTCAAAAATGTGAAATGAGAAGGGCCTCCATCTCATGCACTTTTCAAAACAACTCAGTTTACTTATGCTGTATTTTTCTTTTTTTACAGTCACTGCTGGCTGTTACTTTTTTTTTTCCACAAATGACGACACATTCTACCCCTGCACGAGTGGCACTTGGATGTCATGTGATCAGTACCTGCTTTGGATTATGTTGTTAATGTAAATATGTTAATATTCTAATGCCAGGTGTGAGGCATCCTTGTAGAATTAGCAGTATTAATTCTATGAAAATGTTTTTAGACCCAAGTAAGAGTGGTATTTTATCTGAAATATTCCTAGTCAAATCAGAATCAAATCTCGACCTTGCGTATAAAAATCAAAATATTACAGAAAATTGGTGGCGACACCAAGCCCTTCTCGAAATGAATAACAATGGCAGGAATATGTGTGAGAAATACGAGTGTGTGAGATTTGTTGGCTGTTGAATAAGTGGAGCAAGAAAAGAAAACAAGCGAGGACAGTTGCTTACGACATACTCCTAGTGTTTTTAAAAGATGAAACCTATGTAATCCTGTAAACTAACCAGTTCCACACTTTAGCAAACACCAGTAACCTATATAAATCCTTATACCAAACCAAAAAGTATCAAACCCTCAAACATAAGTGAGCTTCATAAAATGTCAAAAAATCCTGAGAAATGGGCTGCTCCCAGTTATTTCATCCCCTGAGGCTTTTTGCTCTCCAGATGATTCTGTAGGTCTAAGTAGGCCACAGCCTCATCTACATCTTTATATCCACTCATCTCTACAAACTCTCCACAGTGGACTGTGATCCGTTTTAAATCATCCATATTTGTACATTTAATTAATTGGAGTAACCATCTCAATTCTATATTTAAACCGCTTTCACGCTGTAATGATTATCACAATCAAAATATGCAAAAATACCGGCTTCATCCTGACAACTTTGCCTTCTCGATGCTTAACCTAGTGACCAAACATCCACCAGAGGAAAACACCACCCTGTTGTGTTAGCGTGAAGCTTACCTGACTCTGACCTGAAGGATGAGACTTCCCTAAAATGGGCACAAGAGGTACATAAACTATGCTAATAGAACACCACAACTCAAATCTTCTGTCACAGATTTCAACTCGTAAATCCATTTTCCTATGAATTGCATTTGGCTTTTAAAACAAAGCTTGCGTTAATATTTGAATTAGCCCATTTAAACCTGGGATTAAATGGGTTTTTAAACCAGTGGGAACAGAGTATAGGTGCGAAATAATGACTCAACCCCCAAGATACCCACTGACACCTTCCCTATGCATCGCAGAAGACCAATACTTCCAGAATCCAGTTACTGTCTCAAGAATAAAAAGGCTGTGGTTTGGCTTGAGAAAATAAAAATATTGGTCAAATATAAATCCAGAGAAGATACCAAAGTATTAACCCAAAAATACATTGCTGCACTATATTGGCCTATATTTGTTTCTGTTGACACAAAATCTAATTTTCACCTCAAGATTTATAAAAAAATTTGTTAGGTTCCTGCCTTAAATTATGGAATTAAATTATAAAATATGGTGTGCCATAATCATTCCTGTTCTGATTTTGCCTTTTGTCAAAACATGCCAACACTGGGTATCGTGCCGGCAGGCAGCAACAATCAATTACTTTATTAAGAAATCTGTCATCTAGCAAATTTGTTGTCGGTCAATTCATGAATTAAACAATCACAGACGTTCTTCTACTCTGTTAAAGTTTACCATCAAGAGTTTATGTGGCACACTTGGCCTCCCTCTCTCATTATTTGTAAGAAAAATTACTTTTGACAGCAGATTTACAGCAGTGCCATATTTCCCCCAATATCTACATGAGTGATCTTGATGAGCGCACTACAAAGCATTTGGGGCCTTGATAAATGTCTTGTATCTTTTCCCAGATTGATTCTTCTCAACAACAGTGTTCCTGTGTTACGTAAAATGCTTCTCATCTTCATGAAAAGGGCCATTTTAGCATATTCTGGTGTTAACTCTAAAATTAAAAGATGGAAATATTGATTGGGCGAATTATTAAAAAAAAAATTACAAATTATTTCACCCACATACTTATTGCTAGGGTTGACATCCGGTATCGGTCAATATCGGCCTGATACGGGCCAAAATCACGTTGTAAACCCCAAAAGCCTATATACACCGCATGCGTCACTGACTAAAATTTTAAGAAAAATCAGCAAAAGCATTTTAGTCTAATCTTCGTTTACTAGCAAGTGCCCATAAAAACTAATACACTAAATCACAACCATTGTCATTTAACTTCACCTTTAAGTTATCCCATTTCCCAATGTAAGGTATGATCAGTATTTTACATAAGACAGTTAAGGTTCCTTCGAAAAGGGAGAAAAAACGACCAGGCTTGCAAAGTTCCAATTTAAGAGCTACTACTGTGAAAAATAGATTCCGTTCCAAACCTTTATTTACAAAGTTTGATTGTACTGCCACTCTAATGCATTATCTATGGGCTGCCTCTGTATATCAAGACCAACCATGGCCCATTCCCAATGCTGACTCAAGGGCTAGACCCTAAAAATCCATTACCTGCTGATATCGAGTGCAGTTCCATTAGTTTACCAAAACAAAAACTAAAATGGTGAGCCCATTATTGTACGGATCATTAAAGGTTAAAAAAAATTCCCTGATTATCAGATAAGATTGTGGTTGCCATAAGGTAAATTGTTTGGCATTGAGAATGATTCAATGGGAGGTTACTATAGTATAGTATATTGACTATATTTGTCAAAAGATAAAATCATATGTTGATTATATGAAAATTGCCAATCATCTTCTTGATTTTTTAAAACATGAACACCCAATACCATTTAAGGCAAGCTCTAAGCTCTGGACGGGCTTTGAATGGTGTTATTTATTGCAATTTTAATTCTGAAAATAAGTTAAGAAAAAGAGATTTAAGGATGGGTAAACATTTCCAATGAATTACATTTTTTATGCATTTTATAGGATGTAACATAGCATTTTTTTTTTAAATATTCTGCCATTACTGGTAGTTTTATCACCATCAGCATAATGTGATTGCATACCTACGTACATAGGCAGGATTGATTGGGTTCTGGAACTTTTTTCAGGTAAAATGACATCAATTTAAGACATTTTTAGAACAAATCAGTTGAACAAAACATTGGATAATGTGGAGCTCTACTACATTGACACTTTATTAGATGAGAGACTTTTTAACTCCACCAGGACCTGTGAAATTGAAAAGATACTGGTAGAAGATGGTTTACCTGCCATTGCCAAAATCCACCTGATGTACTTTAAGATTTTGTTGAGACACATTCACTTTTAAAGCAACCTGCAATATATGAAGCAATGTAATGACATAAAAAGAGCCAGTACTTGTTTGAATGAGCAATCGCAGAACAGGTGATGTTTTATTTGGTATGGAAAACAGAAATAGTTTGGCGAGATGACTCAAAACATCACAAAATGAGAATTGATGGCTCTGAAATGCTGTTTTTTATTTTTGATATTATGGGCATGGGTGTGTCAGCACAGACTAAGTTTATCTTCACAATGCCTTCAATACTTTTATCAAACGGTGCTTATGAAAAAAAAGAAAACCAGGTAGAAGAAATGGTTCAAGTTTTTACCTGTGAACCTGTGGTACATTATGCCAGTCACAGAATGAAAATGAAATAGGATTGCATATGATTCTACCATATTTTATGCAACATCTCATTAAGGTAAGCAATGGTAGATTAGGATTTTTCTAATGTATAATTAGTAATCAATCTCTACATTCGAGAAATGTATCGTGTCACATCAAATCATTTTATCCCATGTATAAGATACATTTAATTCCAGACTCTACTCAAATGTGAGGTGGTCTAATTAACTCTCACACTTAAAATGACCCATTTACTGTTGGTTTCTATGGTACATAAAATACAAATATGAATAAGCACATGTCTATCATACAACGCAGTTTAACGTACAGAAATAATATTTTACCGTCATTTTCAGAATGGTTGCCGAGATCCCCCCCACCCCCACTTAGATGTATGTCAGCAAAAACAACAAGAGGACTGAGTGACGGATATTTACCGTGAACAAAGATTAGAACAGAAATTGAATTTCGGGGCTGCACGTGGCATTCACACAGACAATGCTGTCATTTTAACAACCACGTAATGCCGTCAGGCCAACCCGTCTCATTTCAGAATGCTAGCGCTAGCACTTAGCATCGGGTTAACTGCCTCGGCGATTACAGACGCTTAAAAAGAATTGCTGGTTAACCGCCGCGGCGATCCACGCAGGCCTATTCTACTGTGGTAACAATCATCGGGCTTCGTCACAAACGCATTCGATATTATCAATGCTGCCGTCATCCGACTGACTAGCTCGCTTCGCGGTTTACGTGCTTGTGCGCACCGACATAAAAATGGACAACGCCGTCTTCAACTGCGAGCAGATATGACGAGCGGCTTACAAAACAGCCTCTGTTAATGTTTCATCGCTGCAATTCACCACCACTCCCCCCTCAGAGCAAGAATATTCCGACTACGAGGCTCTGTCGTTCTGCTAACAGCTACGCCCTCCTTGTCGCATTCCCCTGCGGAATTTTAAAATGGAGAGCTAGATTACCGCCACCTAGCTTAGCATGCTAAATTAACGTCAATGCGCGGTCGATGGACTCAGCGGACACCTTAGCTGCTAACACACGGTGACCCATTTGAGACCGAATGGCGATGCTACATATTGAACGCAGAATGTTTTAGTCACGCGTACAATACGGCTTCGGTTACGCTTCGTCGAAGCCCCACCAGGCGTTACACGATGTCGGAAGAAACGGGTGTTAATACCGAAAAACGGAAACGATATGAATTTCTGAATATTGAGGGCGTCTTAGCTTCCACACCGATTCAATACGCCATGACAGCGATCAGCTAAAGGCGTGGAAACGGACTCCTTCAGCGTAGGCTGAGGCCATGTGTATGCGGCGGTCCCGTTATGGCCTCAGGCGTTGTCCTCGCTCCCCGTTATTCGCCAGACAATGAAGTCTTACGGGTTCGGCGGTGCTAAGCACGGACAGGGGCACGACTGCCGGTGCTAAGCTGTCAAAATGGCCAAACTCGGGGGGCCGCGTCTCTCTCTCCACACGGGCACTGGACATCACGCATGGTCCGGAGCGGAGGCCGGGCCATATATAAATATATATATATAAATATTTATTTATATATTTATATAAAACCGAACAAAGAAAAGCAACGATTTTAGCGCAATCGTCCGGCGAAAGAATACAAGTAAACCCATGCCAGGAAATTTGTGGGTTATTTCTGGCTATGTGGCCACAAGGCTCGGCCTAAATCCTCGAACCCAGCCCCAGTCCACAATAGGGACCTTCCGTCGCAAAGGCAGAGAATTAAGGCCGCCGCTGCGACCGCTGTTCCACCCGAAAAACTCTCATTTTACTGGTCTACAAGACATTGATCGAATGATAAACAATATAACTCACATTTAGAGCGTACGTGGAATCCCGATTTTATTCTCTGAAAGATGAGTTTATCAGGCCGTCCTCCGCTTGCTGCTAAGCGTATTCAGGGCAGTACCACTTCCGCCTGCTTTGACACTTCCGCTTCCTCTAAACCCCACCCCTCCCCCCGCCAGTATCCACGGCAACCGTACCAGGGGTCTCCTAAGCATCTTGCGAGGGGCTTTGACGTCACGAGCACCATGGCAACCGCTACATAGAATGACGTGCGCAAATCTCCGTGGCAACTGTCTCCAAGAGGCCGCTGCAGTCGTATCTGAGTTCACCATCGTGTCAGCTGACACAGCTTTGTGTGCGTTACTCAGATTTGTTTCCTCTTCATTTTAACAAGTGTTTGCAGTTAATAACCAACAGATTTGTTAATCCCTCACCACCTACACTGCCAAAGAAATACTGAGCGCACAATATTTCACTTCATAGTGGATTTAAAATGTGATTATTAATTATTCCATATCGCAGTGCAACAGTGTAAGCTACAATTATGAATTGTATACAGTCACATTACTCGTCTAGAAAGACGAAAAGACAATTTTGAAAAGAAACCCACATTTGTACTTATTTTTACTTTAATTCCAACATATTTCCCACATTTTTGTCACTAATCACTATTCTTTGTCTTTAAATGTTGCCCTTTTGCAAGATAAGTACTGCTTTCATGCTGCACCTAATAGAACAACCTGTCAACACATTTTTTTTTTTTTACTATTTCATGTTCAAATCATCTGTAAAATATTTGTCAATCATCAAGATATTTTCATCCTTAACTAAATACTTGACACTCAATTCTAGGGGCTGTAACGAATGATTATTATTATTTATTTTATTTTAATTGTTGAATAAATTGTTACCCGAACCTCAAATTGTCCTCAATTGGTGTTCACATAACAAGAATATTCCGTTTACTATCATAGGACGAGCAAAGAAACCAGAAAATATATTCAGACAGAGAAATGAATCATCCAAGTCGCAATTAATTCAGCAATGAAGCATTAACTGTCCCAGTCATGGCCACACAGTCAGACATAAAGGAGTACTTATAAATTTGTGTCCTAAAAACTAATAAGAAGTCCTGTGCACATCTGACAGTTTTCTACAGCAGGTGATGACATCATTCCCTTTGGCATCAGGAATTGAAGGTTTAGGTCTTGATCAGTGGAATACATTAAGATTGTACTATATAAATATAGAAGAGTAGGATATAATGTATTTAAATGCACACATATAGACTACAAATTAATATATTGTGCACCTGGCTCTTTAGGTAAGGTATTTATATTATTATGCTATGTGTGTAGGTAAGATACTGTAAAGCGACATCGCACCAGGATAATGTAGGGGGACGGAGAGTGTCCCTCCAGCATGTGGCGGCACAGTCCCGTGTAGGGAAAGGATGGTAAAGGTGTCCACCCCCTCACCACATGTCTCCTTTTACTATGGTGGAATGATGAGGATTTTGCCCTTCTTTTCTTTAAGCTTAAGAGATAATAGTGCTTAGCTTTTTCTTTGGTTCTTGTGTGTGTGTACTACTCATACTTACTCCTACTCATTTTGCACAAACCACATGTGCACATACTCACACTTACACGTGCGTGCACACACATAGGTTCATCCACATTCAAATGTTTCAATGTCTGCATCAGCTTATTCATATTATGCAATTATATTGTAATATTGAATACAGTATATGTATATATATATATATATATATATATATATATATATGTATGTACACAGGTGTTTTCAAAATATGTGATGTTGTCTTTATAGAAGTTTTTTGTAGGTGTGGATCATCAGTTAGTAAATTGAACCAGAGACTTGTCTTTTTGGCAATGGTAAATGGTAAGAAAAAGCAATAATTAGTGATGGGGAGGGTATATATATGTCGTGTGGACGGGTCACCGAGCAATGTGATAAGCGGGCGGGCTGGGATGCCGAGGCCAAGCATCTCTGATAGCCATGACCTCCGACCAAAGGTTTTTGATGGGTGGCCAAATCCAGAGGGCATGGAAGTCATGGTCTACTGAGTTTGTGTAATATAAACATGTATTTCTTTGGCTGAAGCCCATCTGGTACAGTTTTTATGTAGTTTGGTGGATTTTCTGAATAACTTAGTACTGAATGAATTGGGTTTTAGAGTTACATGTCATGGGAAATGGATTGTTGCATATGTTAGGCCAATTGATTTCTGATGGGAGGCTGTCAGTATCGGTGGTCCATGTATTTATAGGGATTGAAAGTGTACTATCATGGTAAACAAGGAGTCTTATGTATTTGGGATCAGGTTTTCTTAGGTTTGAGTGATTGTAGACTGTGGCTGCTTTTCCTTTTTAGGACTTCTCTTAATTGGATGTACTGGTAGTGGGAGTAGTGCAGTATGTTATATTCTTTTTGAATAAGGTCAAAGGTCATGAGCAGGCCACCATTGAATAGCTGACCCAGGCAGGTTATTCCTCTCTCAATCCAGGTGGAAAAAGCAACGTTTATTATTGATTAAACATGGGATTGCTCCATAGAGGCGTGCAGAAAGATGGTGAGAAGTTATTTCATCAGTGCTCATCCAGGCAGATATACAGTATAAAGTGGTATTGATGGTAATGCTGCTTTTGTAGCAGCGTCTTCATGGATTTTTCTCATTGGTATATTAGGAGATATTTGACATTCAGTTTCTGAGTCAAGTTGCTTTCTATTTCTAGCCATGGTGAATTTTAATTATTTATCCAGCGGTGGATTTACAGTAATCCATGAAAAAGACAGTATGAATGATAGTTTGGTGCTCCAAGTATTTTTTACTTTATTATTTGCATTTTGTAGGGTGAACAGTTTAAATTTGTCTTTTGTTTTTCTCCAATTAAATTTGGTGGCTGCACTAGTAAGGGAGGAGAACCAGCAGTCATGGCAAAAAGATGATTCGGATGGGATGTTCATTTTTTTGTTCACTGAGTTTCACCCCATTAGGGATAACAACAACATATTCCATCTTTTCAGGGTGTGTTTTATTTCTTGTAATAATGGAGTGGGGTTCAGTTTGAATAATTCATTGAGATTTGGAGAGACGTGCATTCCAAGGTATTTGGGTCTGTTAGGTATCATAAAATATTGCTTGTGTGTCGACTGATTTTATGATGAAGTGACTGTGATTGGATACCTGTTATGTGTTTGGATTATCTAATATAGGTTGCCAGAGGTTGGAGTTGCGGGGGGGATAATGAGCATCCTTGTTGAGTTCCTCTTTGTAGTTTGTTTCCATTTGTTGTGACAGATGCAGTGGGTGAATTACAGAGAATTGTAATCCAGCTGGTGAAGTTTGAAAACCAAAATGACCTAATGACTCGAAGAGAAAGAACCAGTCCCCTTTCGTACATCAAGAGAAGCCATTATGGACGATTTTGGAGGAATTGTTTTGGTTGTAACTCATGCGGTTACATAGCCTTCTGGTCTGGGTGATGTGTTGCTAAGCAAGCAGTGGAAAGCTTTGGTCATTTGATTTCAAACTTCCTCAGGTGAGTTGTTGTGGTCAGGAGTGTAGAGATTTGAGTAAAATGTTTTAAAAGAGTCATCACTTATGGAGGGGTTTTGTGTTATATTTCCAGATGGATTGATAATTGAGGTGATGATGGATTTCTCGGTTTGTTGTTTCAGTTGATTTGCAGAAAATCTATCTGTTTTATTTCCAAATTCATGATGCTGCTGTCAGAGTTTGCCTTCTGTCTTTTTTGTTTACTATATTGTTCATTCATGTTTGGTTTTTGGTGGAGGAATGGGAGGGAAGGAGGTGCAATCTCTTCACCTCTTTCTTTATTTTTGCCGTTTCCCATAATGTGCATGCTGTTATTCACAAATTTAAAGTGGTTATGTTAATATTAGGATCAGTATTTGTACATACATACATACATACATACATATATGTATTATTGTTGTTGTCATTGATGGATTGCCTGTATGAAAAATAAGGTTTCTAATACTGAGTTTTTATTATTACCACGGACACCTATTCATTAAGTGTAAGACTTTATTAAGATTAAAACCTAAATTGAATGAAAATCACATAGAAGAATGAAAGATAAACAAAAGTCAGATGCTGACAGAATTCCATTTTGAGACATGCCTGTTCATCACAGGTCAGACTCTTCTGTGCTGTATGTCCCTTTGGTAACCACTAGATGGCGACAAAAGATTGTAGATTTAATGTGATTCTTCCAACGTGCACTGCCTCCTCTCTTTGGGAGTTTTTAACTAATCGCCACTTATTACCATATTTATCATAAATCTGTGCATACATGTAGATTAGTATAGAAGTGCATTACATTCAGCCAATGTCATTTTTAATGAAGGCTCTGTTTTTAAGAGATTTTTTACACCCCCAAGTCTGTTTTTTCTGAGCATCTTGATCGCTGAATTGAAAGCAAAGATGTCCCAGTTGTTCAGTTTCCAGTTTCACTTTGCTTTGGGTTTGAGACAATGGAAGATTATCTTGTCTTTAGGTAATATTTATGGAATCGTTATTAGTTTGTTCACTCAGGACTTTGTGGTTGTTCAGACAAAAAAGAACACTCGGATCTGCTGTTACCTTCAGTGACTTTTTCTTGAAAGCGTGAGCACCATATGGGGTCAGGCAGGCCGACTGGGCAGAAGAGCTAGTGGGCTACTCCTGGAGCTTCTCGTCTATGGAAGCATACCAGCTTCTGTTGGATGTGTTGAGGAGCAAAAAAAAAACATGTTTTAGATCTGAAAAAAAATCTCGTAAAAACAGACCTGTCAAAAAAATATTGAAAATATAGACCCCAGAAGAAAATCGCATAAAAACAGACCCGGAAAAGAATCTCGTAAACACAGACCCAAATTTTTTTTTCATAAAAACAGATCCAGAAAAAAATATATTGTAAAAACAGACCAAAAAATCTCTCGTAAAAACAGACCCTGGAAAAAAATAGCATAAAAACAAAGCCCGAAAAAAAATCTCGTAAAAAAAATTGCATAAAAGCAGTCCCCTAATTTTTTTTGCATAAAAACAGACTCGAAAATAAATTGTATAAAAACAGACCCGAAAAAAAAAATATTGTAAAAACAGGCCCGAAAATAAATTGCATAAAAACAGACTCTGAAAAGAAAAATCTCGTAAAAACGTAAAAAAAAATGTTTTTTTAAAGTTTTATTTAAGATCATCGTCATCATCCTTCACCATCACAAAGCGCTCCATCATGTCATTTTGGATATGTTGGTCACACTGAAATTTATAGAAGTAAAGCACTTCTGGCTCATGAAACTCAACAATTTTTCCAGTGAAAGTTTTAGGATGACTTCATATTCATATTAATAGCTCATTTCTAATTTCGAGGATACAGGCGTGTGTGTGTGTGTTGCTGATGAAGACCTGAAACATGACTTCACTTCAGGTAACCGGGTACTGTTGCTGGGTTAGAGAAATAAGGACAGCTATATGCTTAGCTTTCTTTTCAGGTCACCTGAGTCCTTCAGTCATCAGGAACAGAACCACTTATGCTCTTCAGCAACATAACTCAAAGAAAACACAGTGATTGAGGGAGCACAGAGCAGCAATAATCAAAGCTCTCACACACACACACTGTTAACAACAATACACACAGACGGCAGACAATCACATCCATTAGGAGACAATGGAAGACTGTGAAAGAAAGTGGGTTGCACATTATCAACAAATGAAACAATAAAACATATTTTCTCCCACTAATTACAAATGAACTCAGGACGACAATCAACCAGGCTACACGGCGGTGACCAAGACACAGTTCTTTACCCCACTTAATGTATGTGGACACAAAAACCCACTTGTAAAAAAAGGTAGACTGGATCACAGCCCAATAAATGACTCCAAATCATCTGTCACCCCCTGGCTTTAATATTATAATATAGGTTATAAATGTCATTTTGCCTGCAATTACATTGAAGGAGTGTAGGCAAGAAAAAAACATTTTTAAACAAGTTTAAATTGAATTTTGCAAGTTATAATTATTGCTAAATCTGAGGTTATAAAACAAAATAGACGTCATGTTTTGCTTGCCACTGTGTTGTCATGATGAGTCAACACTAGCCAGGGCACCATTTGGTGAAAGATTGTGTAGTTGCGTGATTGCCGATGGAACAATCTTGTGATTGATAAACGTGAACGTGAGACATGACGTCCATTTTTTTTTTGCAGTATGTATGAAAACTTAATATTGATATTAGAGAAGTAAGGAGATCATCAGCTGTTGCTATAGGAGGCAGTGTTTCTCAATCCTGGCCCTCGGGAAACCACTGCCGTGCAGGTTTCAGATGTTTCCCTGCTCCAACACACCTGATTCAAATAAATGGCTTGGTACCAGGCTTTTGCAGAGCTTGTTGATGACTATTGGAATCAGGTGTGTTGGAGCAGGGAAACATCTAAAACAGGCAGGGCAGTTGTTCCTGACTATACCAGAATTGAGAAACGCTGAAATATAGAGCACAGCAGACAGTTAATTTTAAATTTAAAGACCAAGATCATAGCAAATAGATGCTGTGGTTTTAAACGTAAAGCAGCGGTCAGCGATTGAATCGTTTGGCTTACATTTGGACGAGACAGCAGTCAGTAACTTTTAGGTGTCTTTGAAGGTAACTCCGTGATGTAGTGACTTACATGTAAATACATATTCAATCCTTGTTTATACTGTAAATATCAAGCCCATACTGTATATATTCTGGTAACTGTCTATAATGTATATTCTATTTTAACTTTTCTTAGTCGTAATGTTAATATCTTTCTATATTGTACTTTCACTTGTGGAAATACATGTTTATTATTTATTACCATTTTCTTTAGTGTCTTTGCTGCCGTGACAAATTTCCTCCACTGTGGGACTAATGAAGGACTCTCATCTTAGTGATCAGTGGTTGATGAAAATTGATTTGTGTGTCGACGGGGCTTTACGCTCAGACTGTAAATAACACAAACGACAAACAAACCAACAGCGACAAAAAGAAACACATGACCAGTTTGAGGTTTACTATGTAGAAGATAACTTTTACCTCTGGATCGGTCGCCGTCCGGAAAAGTGACTGGGAGCTGCGTCGCCATGTTGCAGTCGAGTCGCCGCCGTCTTCAATCAATATGACAGAGTTTGAATCAATATGTTATGAAGTTCTCGAACGCAGCTCTAGCTGTGGGCGCTCCAAGCTGAAGAAAGATGTGCAGAAAATCAATGCAGTCACTCTTGCCCCCAACACAACCATTTGGTCTGAAGGTTACAGCTGAGACCATGGCGATGGAGATGACACAGACTCTGTTAATTGAGATTTGGCCTGTTTACGTTTGTGTACATGTTGGGAATGCGGTAATCATCAGTCCTTATATGCTGCTGCAGATTGACTTCTGCACGTACAAGAGAAATCCCAGGAGTCTGCAGCTCCAATCAGGTTCAATTCTTCACGCCCGTGTCCTGTTTACACATCATTCACTATGAGGGATAGAGAGAGAGAGATGAGACAGGTATGGATGGACCTTGTATGTTGGTTATTTTGTGTGTGCAATCTTTTCACTTTTGTTCATTCAGTAAAACAGCCACTCCCCAACTGTAGCACTGCATTTTTAAAATTATTTTGTTTCTTATATTGGACATGAACTGTGATGTCCAGAGGATTGGGTGTGGACATTTTGTAGGATTGTCTGAGTGAGACGCGGTCACAACAGCAAGGCAATCTCCATAGGTTCCAGACGAGGGGCTAGCACCTGGCTTGAGCACGTAGAAATCAGGACACTCGCTGTGGATTGTCCGATTTCCTCCTGCTTCTGGTGGAGCAAGGGGGCCTACACTCTTAGAAATAAAAGTGCTAAGTAGAACTTGTCCTCATAGGAGAACCCTTTTTGGCTCCAGGTAGAACCTTTTTTATAAATGTTTCACCTGGAACCCTTTTGGAGGGTTCCATTAAGAACCCTTTATTCAGGAAAGGGGTTTTAAAGGGTTCTCTGGATCAAAATGGTTCTTACTGGAACCATTAGTGTTACCAAGAACTCTTGAAAAACCCTTTCTTCTTGAAAGGGTTTTTCAGAAGCAAATGGTTCCAGGTAGAACCTCAGCCCTTGTAGAAGGACCCCTTTGGAACTCTTATTTCTAAGAGTGTAGTGACTGCCACTGATAACCTTAAAATGATGTTATCAAAATGAGAAGAATAGGCAAAATTTACATAATACAGCTTGCGGGCACTTCAGTGTAAACATCACTCTCCAGACTCAAATACTACATCTGTTTTTATACACAGTGTGTACATTTTGGATGAATGATTAATAATTCAATGTATATAATTTCTATGTTGAAATCACCAGTAAAAAAAAGTTATCTCTTCTTTGCTGTCTAAAGACACCAATAGCTTTACTTATGGCGTTTTTCCACTATAAAGTACCGCCTCGGCTCGCCTCTACACGGTTTGGTTGGTTTTCCATTACAATATAGTACCTCCTCAAAGTGGGCGGGGTCATCACAGCACTCTGCATGAAACTGCCATGACCTTGTTTTATGCACAACACAAACAAACTAGTGACTTGTAAAGCAATTGTTTTCAGAGTAACTGAATCACCTGAATCAGTTCAGTAAAAACATTTGTTCAGTACTTCCTGCATGACCGGAGCACAGACTCCGTCTGACACAGTCACTGAATACAGAGGCAGTGTTAGTGATGCGGCTCATTGCTCGTGATCGCAGACTTTAAGCAGCTCTGTCGCTACACCAAACTCCTCTGTTAAATATTGAGATTTTGCTAAATGTTGGGGATTAACCCACGTTTTCAGGATCGTTAAGTCTTTTTAAACAATCTACAGTTCGGCATTGTTCGGTTTGATCGTTGTGCCTCTTCCTGTGACGGCACTAGTATCAGTACCAGGTACCAGGTACTATCGCTCATGGAAAAGCAGTAATAACCATGCCGTGCTGTGATGTGCCGATGCGAGTCATGTCACGCTAGTGGAAACACGCCATTAGACTTTCCTGACGCTATAGTTGGCTGTGTTCCATGAGAAATGCATAGCTCTGTTTCCATATCACCATCACCAGCCTGATCCTTAGTCCCTCATTCGCCCAATTACATGGTATATCCAATTTTACAGGTATGACACAGCATGATGACATACTGGAAAACGGTCTACTATACCGGCCTGCAGGTGATTAAGTATCACTCATAGCATGATATTGTTTCTTCCTCGTATTCACCGTGCTAATTTCAAGCTGAGTAAACTCACTGTTATCGTGTTGTCCATTATCAGATATAAATCCTTTTCTGGAAGGACTTTGACTTGATATAACAATGTTAAATTCTTAGTACACAATTTTCAGTTGTGGTTTCAAACCTGTATGTATTCAGTAAACAATGACTGGATTTGTAATGTGAGAAAAACAAACAAATTAAATGTCAGGTGAAATAAAATACATTTCACAGTATACTGTATCATTCTATCACCCCTCTCCTTTTGCAATTTAGACATAATATACTTTACTTGAAGCTCATAAAGGCATTTTTAGTCATTTGATCCTTAATTGGATTGGAACAATCAGTCACTAGTTCAGAAAATCAACATCATATCAATATGAATTCAATGATATGGAATTTTTGCAGCCAGCAGTTGTAGTAATATGTAGTAGCTCATGTGTTGTTGTGTCAAATATGTGTAATAAATGATGCTTACATTTGCAACATTTCCTATTAGTGCCATTGATTGAAGAAAAAAAAAAAAAAAAAAAAAAGACAGGAAACAATAACTGCTCACCACATGTTCCCACTTCTCTCTTGAGGCGGCTGCATCTCATGGGAGAGTGTTATAATCTCTGGACGATGTCAGTGGCCTTCTGGGAAATCTGCAGGGATGAACGATGACAGAATACAATCCTGATGACTCAGCACAAATCAACAATGGACTCCCAGAGAGGAGGAGCAGATGGAGGAGTGAGTGAGTGAGTGAGTGAGTGTATGTTTGTATTTGTTACCTCTTTAGGACCATTTCTGCTGACCAGACCAAAACCTGGTTCTGTTGAGGCCGAATCAATTCTGTTGATGATTTTTGAATTGTGGTCAGATTAAACTCAGTGTTAGGCATTAAGTGGTTGTGGTTAGGGTGAGGAATAACACTTTGTTTTGGCTGTCCAGATGATTGAAAGTCGATGCAGTGTTCTATGAAGAATGGATGCGAAAACCTGTGTGTGTGTGTGTGTGTGTGTGTGAGTGTGTGTGCACTGACCTGTCACATGCATCGATCTCACCACAACTTAATGACTTCATTCCAAGAAGAAGCATCCTGTCATGCTGTGATAATCGCTGATCACGAACAGAGAGATGGAGACAAAGCAAAAAAGGCTGTTTTTGATCATGTCTGGTCAACAATTCTTACCTGAGAAACATAAAGACAACATTACAGGACAAAATAATGATACGACCATATACTGTAGCTTCGTCTAGACTCATGAGATACAATTACCTAAATTCCGGTGGCAAATATTGATATAAATTGGTTTAAAATAAATATAGGTGAACATAACTTAAACCGTTGGGTAATGGTGAACAGCAGTAAAAACAAACAGGAAGACAACTCCTTCAAATGTTGCACTTTACCTTTCGAGGGGCATTTTGTATACTTCACTGAGACAGATATGATGTACTGTTGGATAATAGTCTTGCAGTATACTGACTATTGCAGAATCCCTGTATAATGACATTATTGTTACTGTGGGCCATAAATCACGCGTCGGATCATGTGTTGCCCTGCAATTCCTTTCCCCCGAATGGAAACTCATTTCTATCACATCACTTTCTCCTCTTGTACAAGGCTGATTGAATCCTGATTGAACTGACTGCAGGACGGATAAAGATGTGAAAAATGAGCGAAGTAATGGAGACAGATATGTGGACAGAGGAAAAGACAGTGAGGAAAGGATCAAAAGGGAGAGAGAGAGGATGGAAAGGTGATAAACTGAGTCTGAGCTCCATTTTATTTTAGTTTCTATATGAGCTGTGTGTCCCACTTTCTCTCTCTAAAACTAGGCTGAAATGTCCAACAAGTAAGATGTAGTGCGTTTTATAGATGTGGTGGAGTCTATAATCATTATTTAAAGGTCCCATATTATGCAAAATCAACTTTTCAACTACTAATCATTCAAATTCTTATATTTGGGACTCTGGAGGCCCTATCAGTCAAAGTGTGAAAAAAGATGACTCACTCATGTTTTCGTGGTCCTCTTCAGTCTAAGTACAGGAGATGAAACACGCAATGTTGACTTCCGCGCTCACTGAGACGTCACAATGCCCTAAATTCCTGGAATCGTTGTCTCACGGAGCTCCGTTTGTCCATAAAGCATGCAAAGAGTGCTGTCGAGGGTAACGATATCTGAAAACCGGAAGTCCACAAAAAGTTCTATTCTTGGCTTCACAGTGCAGCACAGAGTCCTACACAAACTTCCAGCCTCAGAGGATTTATCTGTCCTGTGGTTACAACAGTTCACGCAATGAGTTTTGCATTGGTAGAGAGAGAGAGAGAAAAAAACTCCCTTTTAACAAGGATAAATCTCTCCAGACTCAAAGATGTGCAGCGATCTGCCTTGGCGGGTTGGGGTGAAAGGAAAAATGGGGGGATAGCAGCACAGGAGTCACAAGTACCTGTAGAGCGAGCACAGGGAGGTTATACTAGTACCACTACTACTACTAATATTAATATCCTGCTGTCACATGTCTGAGGTCATAGAGAGAAAAGACAACGTACAGAGGACAAAAGGTTTCATGATGTTTCACAGTTGGAAGACAACTGTTCTGGAAATAATGAAATCATTTTACGTGTGATGTCCTGGTCAAAAACAACTCCAAGGTTCCTTGCAGTGCATGACAGTGTTGTACAGAGAGAGTGAAATCGGGGAGCAGTGAGATCCAGTACATGTGATTCGGATCAGCTCTCACAAATCACACAAAAAGTACACCTGCAGGTGGTGACACAGAACAGAGGAGCACCGCAGGCCCAATGCATCCACTAACATCTGCAACATCTAACCTTTACGATGAAAATGCCACACCAACAAACGACAATGGCTTTCGAGCTATTTATGGCGCGGCGCCACCTGCGCTGCTTTGGCCACCAGGGGACTGATCTTCATCTGTGAAGGAGATATTTATATGCACAAAGAAACGGTAACATTAAGGAGCCGGAGAATACACCAGAAATACAGAGAAATCGCTTCGGAGTTGCTGATGCACACTGTGATGTCAGAGGTTTTCTCTACAATTGGAATATTTATATTTAGTGTTTTTCTTTCATCAGATTGTTTAAGGTGACAATAGTATGTTGTGGGAAGGAAATTACATTTTATCTTCACCCTTGATTTACAGCTCACATCAGAAATGTTCTACCGTTTCTTCTGTTTATCTTAGTCAGCATAATCTGTATTTTCTTCTCCCTCCCACAGAATGTGGAACAAAGGTGATTAAAAGTGACTTTGAACAGAACATGGTTGTTGTTGGTGCTAGATTGGCTGCTAATCTACTGGGATTATAAAGCACAACTGTTCTCGTTCTCATTGATGCTAAGGTCAAAGGTGAACTGAATAACCAGACTGGTTCAACATGATAAAAAGGCAACATTACCTGAAATAACCTTACATAACATGACAACGCCATCATCACATTTATATGCCGTGTTAAAACTTGTGCTCATACAAAATGCATTTGCGACAGTGTGTTTTGGACGCACAGTGGTGTCTCATAAGCACCTGCACATGATATATCCATTTTAACTTTACAGAACACACTTTATTATTTAAGATTCCAAATTTTGGACATCTGAAACTGCGTTATTGTGAGTTCCTGTGCGTTACCACAAAATCTTAGAACATTTTATATATTAATCAAGACTTTTAAGGGATATAATGAGATTTTGGTCATGTTATGATTAATGAAATGGGCTCGGAAATGCATCATGTCAAAAGTGTGGCCTCGGAAAGATGTAAATGTGGCTGCATGAGTGTGAGTGTGTAAGAGTGAAACACCACCTGTGTCCTTGAGAAGACGGTACGTTCTCTCTAACCTGCTGTACCTGCAGCACAACGAGAACAGGGACACACACACACACACACCTGCATTACTGTCCACCTGTAACGTCTGTTCTTTGGAGATATGTTAATTAATGATTGTTGTGTTGCGCTGGCATGTGAGTGGATCAGAGGTTGTGCGGGTTACATCTCTCCTGATTGCTTGACAGTGATGGTGTTGGGCCGCCACAGAATAAATGTTTTAAATATCAAGGTCCCACCAACGCACCAACCCATTTTTTTATGGCATCAAATCATAAGCAAAATAAGCAAAATAAATTTGTCCTAGGAAACTGAGAAAACACAGTTGAAAGCACACCACTCAAAAACACACAGCCAGCCGGCACATCTACAAGTGTTGCACAGATTACTCAGAAGAAATAAATAAGTATCAAGTTATGTCTGACACTCTAAAATATTTTTTTGTGGCACTAAAAGAAAAAAAAAAGGTGCAAAATCACGACTGAGTAGTCATGAATTAAAGATTGGTTCTCATTTTAGCTTTTTACCACTCTGACCATTGTGATGGAGAGAAAATACTTAAAGTCACAGTTGGTAAGTCTGCTCGCAAGAGAAGGCTTACACTGCCAGTGCGTGCAGGTTGGTTAGTGGCATAATAGTTACATGATTTTATCTATCTATAAAGCAAGTTGTGTCTCTGTGTGTGTGTCTGTTTGTCTCTCTGTGACAGGCATATCTTGCTGACCGTTAGTGAGATTGCCCTAAAATTTTGGATATGGGTTGAGCATGGCCCGATGGTGTGTATCCTTGATTTTTTTGGAGTCATTTTAATTTTCGCCGATTTGTCACATTGCTCTTTCGCCGATTCATCACGCTACACCAGCACGCTACAACTGTCAGCCACGCTGGAATCTCTTTACAAGACGTATTTGATTTGCGTTGTGCCTAATGAGATTGCACAGTGTTTGTAGTATGTTAGCCTTTACATTCCTTATCAAGCATTACCATAACTGAAAAATCTTCTTCAGCTCCCATAGGAATACATACTTCCTATGGGCACTGCACTAGTATTTTTAAGTTCATTTTATGAAGCAGTTATACACACACAAACAAAAATATGGAAGGCCTACACAAAGTTAAATCATTGTCCTGACAGGCATTTACCTCATTAATGCAGCTTAGAATCTGTAGTCAGCTTCAGATATCAGTTTAATAGATATTCTTAATTTATGTTTTCTTTTTGAAACAGCAGCATTTAATTCTGCTGTTTCAATGTTTTAAAATGATGTCTGAAAATATAACTAATATAATTAATACACTGAAAAACACCCCACAACTTCAAAGTTGGGGCCCAAGCAAAGTCCCCACAAGGTCTAAATGTCCTCACAAAGATAGGTGTGTGTTTTTTTGGTCCTCACATAAATAGAAATGAAAGTACACACACACACACACACCGCCTGCTGCATAATAAACTGCATGAAACATGAAGTTGTGCAGGTTGTGCAGCAGATGACTGATGATCACTGGGTGTGTACAGAAGCTTGGAGCCACTCTGTATTCTGTCAATTTGTAATTCAGGTACTGAATGTGAGTCGTGATGCTGAGGACATCAAAATATCTCAGTGACACATTATCACATGCCTGGATTTTTCCTGTCCCTGGCGTTATTCCCAGCATCGTTCCTCACTCCTCTTTATCTCTAGACTCTGAATCTTTCCCCTCTTTCATCTAAAATGTCTAAAAGCCTTGAAGATTACTTCTGAGGAGAATTGAACCAAACTGAAGCAAGCTAGTGACATCGGGCCTATGAAATGAGGTTACAACCATGGTGTGGTCTCCTGTACATATATCAAATCATAAAATTCAGTGCTGTGGACAAACATAATCAGCGGTTTAAAATTCAGTGGTGTTTGCCTGTACCTGTTGCAAAGCCTCTATTGTGCAGGAATTGAGAAGGGAACTCAGGCCTTTCCCACTCCTCAGGAGAGCCTGCAGAGCAAAAGGATAATTCCAGGTCAACCAAACTAAGAAATGCGCAACAGGTCTACATACACAGTTTAATCCAGCTAAAGTTGTAGTCTGAGTAAAACAGGCAATCGGACAACTTGCTGAGTCCGAGTATGATTTCCAGCAACAGCAGTTTATGCATTGTCTCCTTCTTATTCCGGGTAAAAGAATGGGGAGGAAATTTTGGTGCATGAGAAGAACACCACGTCCTGTTCCAGTTCGATGTATAGATGCAGGAGTAATCGGACTATGAATTGCATTATCCAGGTATATTAGTCTGACTAAGAATACCTCGATTTTAGTCTGACTAACTTGTTTACATGGCATTAAGAAAACAGCGTAACACTTAAAGGTGAAGTAAGTAGTTTATAGTGCCATCTAGAGGAGAGGCTGAAATTTACAACAAAGAACTGCTCCTCTGCTCACCCCCTCCCTTCCCTGGGCGATACGGTATCCGCAGCTGGTCAAATGTCGTCTTCGTTGTCTTTCTCCGTGTCAGCAGATGAGGTTTGTGAGGCGAGGGAGAGGGTGAGCTACCGTGGCCGTAGCAGACGAAGCGGAAATAGTGGAGGCGGGACTTCCGCTACAAGTAAAGAAACGCTTGATTTGTTCTCTCGCGTTTGTCCTTACAGGCTCCGGTAGAAACATGGCGTCTCGCTGCTAACAGTGGCAATGCAACCGCGGCCCGCGACCATGTTATTTTACATGACTTTTTGAAACACTACGAAAATGAAACAAAAACTATTATACAGCGACTAGACAATGCAGGAGCACATAATATGTATAAAAAAGTGGATTTTGGGTTATATAAACCCATAAATACTGCACAGTGTCCCTTTAAGATGTAAGGAACCCATATTCACCATTAACTAGGTGCTTACTAACATGCACATAAGTAGCATACTAGCCCTTTATTAGTCAATATTAAGTACGTCACGTCATTTAAGAAAAATCTTAATTCATGTCGGAATAGAGGTAGAATAAGGTAATACGGTGTTTATTATGTGCTTAATAATTACTAATAAAGGGCTCAAATGCTACTCATATATGTTAGTAATGGTGAATAATATTCACCATTAACTAGGTAACTATGTGTTCCTTCATATAAAGTGCTACCAAAAACAGAATTATTGTCTTAGTCTGACTAAAATTGGACTTTTAACATGCATGTAAATGCCGTGACGAGCTGATCATGTGAACTAATTTGACAACGGTTTAAATGTAACAGCGACTCGATCATATTTAAAAGTTACTCACAGGAGCTTTATAAAGTGCAAAGTGTGTTATTATTATTATCCAATGGATGTGACGTTACTTTGTTTTGTAAACAAAAAAAAAAAAAAAAAAAGTTGTTTATTTTTAATTAAAACATACTTGTGATGTCATTTATATCGACACACATTTTAACGAAACAATTTCACTGAAAAAGGCTTTATGTGGTTATAACCTGGTAAGTGTGTGTGTATCACAACTGCTCATGATGAATGCTGACTCCTCGAGGAACATTAATCACTTAATGTGCTGTATGTGTGTGTGTGTGTGTGTGTGTGTGTGTGTGTGTGTGTGCTTGAGTGGGGACCAAGCTGAGCCAGCAGCAGTGATAATATTAGTAACTCGCTGAGAGAAGCTGGCGCACACTCATGGCCACACTTGGACAATATGTACCTGCAGACAGAAATACACACGGCAATGAAATTCAGCACGTATGCACCCACAAACCCAACAATTTTCTTCTATGGACCAGTGAAAGCTTTTCCTAAGGTACAGTATGTGACAAACTCACACATTTACATTTTATTTCTCCTATGTGGAAACATGTCACAGCAGCAGAACACAACCAGGTGGACATAAAGTGAAATATTCTACAGTCATGTACAATTCACAACTTAAGTATGAAACAATATTGATGATAGTTAATAAAAAAGTTAAAATATATTGAACTTGGTTGGGACATAGGGTAACCCAATTGAGTTTGGCTTTGCACCATGGTAACATGCGTCTCATGATGTGGCACTGGGATTGATAAAATTAAATTGATATATTAATGTAATATAGTGAGTCACTTGCCTTGCTGCCTCAGCTGTTCAGGTTGTAAACAAACAGGAGAGGTAGACAGATGGTCTGAGTCCTGTGCTATGAATTTCCAACATGGACCAGAATATTTTACTTGCACTAAAATACAGATTTCTCCCCTGATCCTCTCTTTCTCTAGCTGCCATTTAAGAATTTTAGCTTTCAGCTCAGGTGTTATTCCTCTCCCTGTCTTCATCTCCTTTCTCTGGCCACTACATGCAGCACACATAGTCACACACATGCATGCACATGTCACAGAGTGAGTGATCGAGCAGGATGAAGAATTGAACCTGCAGCCTCATGGGATTATCCCAACATGAGATTGGATTAAATCTGTAGCAGGACCCAGGCCCATGTTTCTGAGTATATGTGGTTTCTTGGATGTATATCTTTGTGAGGACTAAACAGTGTTTTTACAAAAAATGGGGAAAAAAAAGGAATGTTCTTGTCCTCACTTTCTCTAAAGACTGGATGTTAAGTTTTGGTTTTAGGTTCACAATCAGTTTTGAGTTTGTCAGTAACGATCAAATCTCTTCCCTCTTTACCATTGACCTCCGACCAACGTTTGCATCTGTGTGACCAAATAAATAATCTTATCAAAAAGTCAAATCTAATAATAGAAAATGAGTTTGTATACATGAGCTGAACGTAACAGAGCAGTAATGTTATTTAGATCAGAACGTATATGATTTATCACATGTATGTTTCAACTACCTTTAGATACTGATCACTTGCTTTCTCTGTCTCTGTATTTTCACCTCCTGATCTCTGACCCAGAAACAGACATGCACACACACACGTTTCTGCTTCATTCATAGTGAAGACCCTCATAGATATTCCCTCGTCCCTAACCCTTATAACTATCACAACTAAGTGCTTAACCCTTACCCTAACCCTAGGTAATAACCTCCCAAAATACCTTTAAAGATGTGAAGACCAGACAAAATGTCCTCTTTTGCCAAAAATGTCCTCACTCCGTATGGTTTATACGATTTGTTTGGTCCTCAGTAAGCAACAAATACAAGAACACAACCTAACCCCAAGCTTATAACCAAGTATGAACTGATTAATACCACTTTTATGGTACTCTGAAACGTGAGGTCCAGCCAAATTGTCCTCATTTTCACAACACGTCCTTACTTTGTGTGGTTTATTTAGTTTTTTGGTTCTCTGTCTCTCTCACACACAAACTCACAGTGGTAGCTTGATGCAGATCTTTACCTCTGGCTGTTCAGCCTTCTGTCTCTTGCTGGATGGACCTCAGAGACACAGCACGACTGACAGACTGACGTCAGGGTGTGTGTGTGTATGTGTGTGTTCATAGATATCGCACAACGGAGAAACACAAGATTTCACAAGATTCCTCAGGCCAATGTCGTCCAGAATATTCAGCTAACGAAACACTTGACTCTGACTCTTAGGCACGAGTACCACTATGGTCGTAAACAGCTGGCCATTTGCTTACAAACGTAGCATTTTGTGACCGTGCATTCCATACATGCCTAAATGCAGCTCCATTTTCCAGTCCAGGTTGTATTCAGCCTTGTTTTGGTCAAAGACAAGACAACAGAGAAGATGGTAACCATGGACACTTGCTTGAAGTTATGTGAGGACATCTAACAGTTCTTACACCTGTATAACCCAGGGGCTCAACAATACAAAGACGTACAATGGGGGGGGGGGGGGGCAAACTCCTGGCTAGAAATTGTCCCTATTGAGAGCCTGACAAAAATCAGAGCTGAATTAGGAGGGGAATAAGATACAAACACAACTCCAAACGCTTGCTTAAACATCACCAAGCTGCGTCTTACACCTGCTGCCGTGTGTGAACATACTGCAGTTGATTCCCGTGAGGCTCCGGGAAAAGATAATGTATTTTTCTGCACACACACACACACACAGGCTCTGAAAGTCAATTTGTGTTTGCAGCAAGTCAGAAAGGAAAAATCATGGCTGCTGTGTGTGCTGTGTGGTTGATGTAATGAAATGTAATGTGATGCTGAGTAATCTGATTGTTGTAATTTGTCCTGGTAAACATTTACATGTTAATGACGAGTATTTGCTTTTACATTAGATGGAAGGATAAAGATTATAGACATGGATTGTGGGTAGTATATTTCTTCTACTTCACATCCTGCAAAAACCATGTTTCAATATCAAACACAGTTGATGTTGGATAATTACAATATTGTGGCTGTTAATCAAAATCATGAGTGGGATTTTGGTACAAGACTGTTAAGAAGTCATATAAGAGACGTCTAAACAGAAAGGAAAGGAGCGACAGAGGGTCCTTCTTCACTCTTATTATACAAGTTTCAATTTTAACGTCGAGCAAGGCAGGATTATTTTTGGAATAACACACATTTAGTTGCATAATCTCAGCAGACTACATGACTATATGTGCGTCTGGAGAGTTGGAGAGAAACCAAAAGTAACTGATTTGAACACCGATAAGACCCCTCTGTGTCCCTGTCTCATCTTATTCAGAATTACACTTTACATATATAACATTTGGAGACGTCGTCATGCTCTCAATCTGTCCCTTAATTACCTCTTTCCCCTTTCCAATTCGCTCTTCTCCCTATCTGGGCTCTATTTCTTTCTGGGCATAGTCTTGTGTCATCTCACATCAATGTCAGCTGATCGTGACGTTACTGCCGCAGTTTGCAGTTGCCTTGGAAACGCCCCAGTTTAGTCAGGCAGGCAGCCAAGTAATAAGACTCCATGTGACCTTCAGGTCCTATCCCAATCACTATCCAGGTCAAGGTTCAGCCCCGAAAGGACATTATCACTTGATTTAAGTGGCCCATGGTATCGGAAGTGATCAGACTGATCAGAAACATGCAAAACCTGGAGACAGAAAACAGACAGGTAATAGTGAAACCATGCAAAATATGTTTGTGTGTGCAGACACTGGCAGTAAATTTAACTTTCTTCCACAAGCTAAGATGCAGGGCAAAATGTCTGTGCATTGGAAATTACATGAAAAGGAGGCATTAATAATAAAAAAAAGATGTCAGTTTAAGTCTGTGGCTGTTATGTAAAATACAATGTAAAAAGGAGCAATGAAAAGCTTCAGCAAAAGATTTGATTTTATTCTGAGGAATTAAATCAAAGGCAGGAGTCACCACCAGGAATCAAATTCCGACGTACGCCATTACTAAAATGTAAATTTTGTTATTTTCTTTACGTGCAGAAAAGACATACAAGCAGACATGCAGAGACAGTTTGGACAGACAAATCAATAAATCAAAGAAACTGGGGACGGTAAAAAAAAAAACAAAGGTTAACAGGAAATTGGATTCAAACAGACATTAAAGAGTATAAGGACGGGCAGGTGACAAATAAACTGCTAATGAGACATAAGGACACAAGTAACGACAGCTGTCCACAGCAGCAGGACGGATGAATGAATGCCGAGAAGGAGGACGCCGTGACAGACAAGCAGATGGAGATCCAGAGACAGGAAGTGACACAAGAGAGGCAGAGACAGAGGCCGTGGCAGGTTGTGGTAATAAAAGGTTAACACTCCCGTGGTAAGGTGCACTTGGACAGCATGCTCACGGCAAGCACTTGTCAACACAATAGCAGTGCACTTCACTGGCCACAGTATACACTCAGCAGAGCACACAAGGATGGAGTCACTGTTGTGTAAAGAGCCTTTTATACGACATGAGGAGGTTGCTGACTGAACGTAATAGACATGAGCCAAGTCCTACACTGAGGGGCTGATACTGCACGGTTGTACATTAGCAAATTCAGGATTAACTTGCTGCTGAGTCTTTTTGAGGCCCCGTTTTTCTGCAGAATGAATGAAAAGTCCAGCTGCAGTAAATAATGCAAAGTGACGAGCCGTGGGCAACTTGTCACTGATGTCACTCAAGAATCTGAATTCCTGCTTCTCATCGTCCAGAACTGTGATTTGGCTGGCACCATGTTGAGTTTTTGCAAGAGGCGAACTTCAAACAAGAACAGATGAAGCTGTCTTCGATAATAGTTAAATCTTAAACACACAGCCTGAACTCACCAAAAAAAAAATCAATAACAAACCTCCCACCCCTGCACGATCCAATCCGATGGAACCCTCACGAAACAATAAAGAGTTGCTTGTTTCCCTATTATCACTGGGCGACTCAACTGGTTGCAAAAAATAAATCATTTAGAACGGCAGTCTATGGGAAAATGGGCCTACTTCTCACCTGATTTACAATGTCAATAACCAATTTCCCGAGGAGTTAATGGTATCATTTGATAGCTTCAGGTCTTCAATAGAACATGATGTCAATTTTGTAAATCATGTTCCCATTAAGAATGGTTGTTTCTCTCTCTATGTGTTCCAGCGATGGACTGGCTAACTGTCCAGGGTGTACCCCCACCTATCGCCCAGCGCCCCCCCCCCCCCCCCCCACGACCCTCATGTGGAGGATAGAGTGGTAAAAGATGGATGGATGTTTGCATTTAGAGGAAAACAGATGATAAACCCCAGCATATATGAGTGGACCAGCAGGGTGATTGAGAGCTGAGTTATATCTTCATAAAACTCACTAATGCACCACAAAGTTTGTTTGCGTTGGCACCTCACATATTGCAGGGGAGGGAATATTTAGAAACACTTGTTAATATCTCCTCAAAGACTTCTGTCTTTCCGGAACTAAATTAAGGTTTTTCAAAGTAAAGTAATTAAAATAACTTTATGATTAAATATTGACGAGAATAAAAAGTTAACATTTTAAGGATTGAATTCTGCCACTAAGGAATCTCAAATTGGTTTTAGTTCAGGGAAGGCAGCAGGTTTAAACCTTCTTAACGTGGAAGAATAGCCCTGGTGCCTGGGTTGAGATATTCAGAGGATTTAAAGCATGATCTTTTCGGCCCAACTCAGAGGTTAAGGTATGAATAGCACCCAGTGAAACTTACCATAGAATTAAGATTCTCAGGACACAGTATTTAACTCGTCCCTCCCTTAGTTCAGGGATGGCAGATATAGGCTTAAGCTATTTAGTGACCTTCTTAACATGGAGGAACAGCCCTGACACCCAGGTTGAGATATTCAAAAGTCAATAGTTACAGAATATGATATTCAATCTTTTCTATTCAACTCAGAGGCTGAGGGTATAAATATGTTACCTAAAGAAACATCCCATATAACTAAAGACTTAATAACAGAGAACAGATCCTTTGCTACGAAAATCAAATCTCAACATGGTATATCAGGAATGAATGGTTAATATATATACACACACACGTATATATTGTATATACAACAGTCAGTACATGCGGCCCCTGGTCATAAACACACTCTGGCATTTTCATAAATGTGCTATGATATATTATCAGCCTGTTGTTTTCTGACCAATCATTTGTCAAGCTGACACTGTGGAATGAAGTCTGCTGTTGTACGAAGCAACAACTTGATCATTTCTGCCAGCTGTTGCCCATGTGCACGTTTGCGTGTGCACGTCTTTCTATACTTGTGAGGAGAGATGACTAGAGGTGGCCATTTCTTTCAACCATTTCTGTCCCTGGCTCAACACTGATTGTCTTTTGCGACATTACACACAAAATAATTAAAGCCATTTCTGCAATTTTTCCCAGTGCAGCAAACTGCTGATGTTATAAGGATGTGTTTTGGTGTCATGATTTCTAAACCTCCTCTTTTTATCCACTGAAACATTGCTGAAAGCATCTGTTCTTTAAAGACATTAAACTGTTTGAACTGCTCAATAAAAACAGGTGAATATATTATTGTGCCTTAAACTCTTGGTCCAACAGAGAGAGCTATTAAAATATTCTCCTCACGTGTGGTTCCTCCATCCCATGTTTTGCATTATATGCCAGCAATAAGGTCGATAACTACCACAGTCACGAAGCTTGTACGAGTCTTCTTAAAGTGGCTTAATGAGGCCACAGAGGTCAGATGAGACAACTTAACTATCTCCTCATTAGTTAAGAGAACAAACGTCATTCGCTTCATGTACTCACAACTTATACTATTAGATTATTATTCAAATACAGCATTTTCAGTTAAAAGCGATCTGTTTTAAGAGGAGCATTTCATCTCTGTCATCAGAAGTAATCTGTATTCAGAATGACACATCTGAAAATGTACATCACATGGCCACTTAGACACACTGGGCATGGACATGATGGTGTAAACATTCTCCCCTCTGCAGTTGTTGCTTGGGTTAAGGATTAGAAACAAGACACAACAATGGTAAAATGTAACAACAAAGGATTTACATGACTGACTGACAATGAGGTGAAAGTGTTAACAGAGCTGTTCTTTCACAGTTGATCGTGAAGTTGTGGCTGAGGAGATCTAAACTGGAAGCGAAGGTGGGTAACTGCATCATTGTTTACAAAAGTCTCCATTTGTACCCATTCAGACTAAAGCCCAATTTATACTCCTGCGTAAAGTGCTCTGCGTTAAGTGTCCGTCACTCCGTCAAGGGACAACGGAGACGGCAAGTGCTGCGATTGGTCCTCAGGACAGGCCGAGCGAAGCTGCTCTGTGCCGGCTCACAGTGAGCAGCGAACGTCCACAGAGGGCGGAGCTGAAGACCGCCGACTTCGTCGCTGCCGAACTATAAATACGTCATATCTTAACACACACAGCACATGTTTAGACTCTAAATGGCCAATTTCTCGCCTCAAATTATCTTAAAACTGCGTTCCGGGACACAGAAAAGTGACAAACGGCCACTGTTTCAACAACAATGGTCTTTCTCCCTCGGACGCCATTGCTCACTGTAGCCAAAAGCACAACAACCTTGCGCAGCAACCCCTACTGATCGGGCGGGAAATTGCAGCGCCTATCCGTCACCACGACGCTACTTTGTTCTGACTTCCCAAGCTTCATTTTACAGACAGGAAGTCCATTTTTATAAACTGCACAGTCTATGGGCGTATGCAGAGTATAATTTAAGCTTTTTTAAATGAAATCAAAATAGTGTGGATGTAGCCTCAGACACAAACATCACCTTCACACCAAAGATGATCGACTCCCTTCCCATTGACAGAAGAAAAGTCATGCCATGAATGCACACAAAATCAAATTGGAAGCGAGAAAAACAACAGAAGTAACCACCATGGTGGCCAGTGACAGTGTTCTTGTGGATATAATCTTATACATCGGTCCCTCTTTCAAACTGCACATACATCATCACAGCTTCTGATTGAAGCCAGACCTTGTGTCTCGTCATTTGACCTGGGAGTGACTGCTGATTGTATTCACACTGTAGACAAAAGGCAGATTTTAGTGGCTGTTTAGTGGGGTTTTTTTACCTTTGAAACTGGGGCTTTTACACTGTGTGTAGTATTTTCCTTTGATCGTTACGCTGCGGTTTTAGTTTAGGAAATAAGTGAGGGTGTTTCTGCCCACATTGTGCCTATGATGCCTTGTTTTGCCTCTGGACAAAATTTACTATAATCAATACATTTATGTTTATCTTTGCTAAGAAAAGAGCAAGGCACACAAGGAAGGGAGCAGAGAGAGAAAGAGAGATGTAGGGAGATATTGCAAACTTGTCCTCTGCTTCTGCTTTAACCAAGCCACACCCATATTCCCTCATCCACCGTGTGATTGGTCGGGCTGCCAGCAACACTGTGCTCCCTCATGTCCCCCCCCACCCAACCCTGGTCTCTCTCTCCCTTCTCTCACAGTGAATGAATCCACTCAAAGCTGTTAAAAAGCACAGCCCCTCTCTCTCTCCCTCTCTCGGCCATGCTCTCCTCATCTCTTGCTCCCTCTCTCTCTCTGTTCTTTCCCTTCTCAGGAGCAGACAGTCAGTGGAGCATTGGCACAGCAACAGAGGACAGAGGAGGACAGCACACGCCGCTGACAGCAACACTACATTAAGAACATTTGCAACAGCAGCAGCATCATTAGAGCATTTATCTGTGCTACTGTTCAAAGCCAAGCAGAAGCAACAGATTGCCCTCGTTTGCAGTTGTTGCTGCAACTGATGCTCTCCTGACTGATCTGCGGTTGGGAACGAAAGCAGATTTGCAACAGCTCCTGCAGCCACGGTCTCCCGTGGTTTGAAAGTCAGGTTCTCTTCTTGTGCCGTGTCAGTGCAAGGAAAGGACTGTGCCACGCAACAGAAACCAAAAGCTTTGATTCAGTCGGAAAAGCAACACGTCTCGCACAGGGCATCGACATCACCTTCCGCCAATATTGTCTCCTCCCATTTTCCCTCCTTCACCAGGATCTGAGAAAGACCAGACATTCGAGGTGTGAATGCACAATAAGGCAGAGGATGTTGGATTGACGTTAAGAGTTTGGGGAGTTTTGCTGTCAAAGGTTTTTATCAGCGTGAGGTAAGATTCTCCTGCCAGACATTGTCGAGTCCATCAGGCTGTCAGCTGGACTTCTGAAGACAAGAGAGGGATGAACAGGAGGATGTCCATGGGCGTCTGCGTGAGAATGGAAGCAAAACAAGAATCTGGAAACTGGAGGCGGGATGACAGGAAGAGAGAGGTTCAACTCTGCCACACAAAGTCCTAGATCAGTTTTCACAGAAAACGGTGAAAACAATTAGCCGATCAAAAGTGTGCAACCAACAGAGACATACTTTGCTTCATAATTTCACCTCAAGGAGGATTTTGCTTTATTGGAGCATGCATCTTATCTGACACACGAAGACTGACATCTTTCTTTGACGCAACTTTTTGCTGCAGCTAAGTTTTCAGCGCTGATTCCTGACGGCGCAAAAAGAATCTTTGGGTTCTTGCTCCACTCTTCTTTCGGGGTGAGGTGGATCTGCCGTGGGGGGCAGCTGACAGCCATCCAAGACGCCGCGAGCCGTACTCCGCGTGAAGAATGCCCAGCCGCGCTTGGCCAAGCCGGCCGACCCGGGGCCGACGGCGGGCCTCTACATGGAGCGATCGCAGAGTCGCATCAGCCTATCAGCGTCGTTCGAGGCCCTCGCCATCTACTTCCCCTGCATGAACTCCTTCGATGAGGATGATGGTGGTGAGTGGCAATTCCTCACGCACACATACCAAGATTTAGGAGCCATACATAAAATATGGGACACAAGACACAATATCTGTCACCTCTCTGGCTTGCATGTGCATCCACATGTCAAGAGGCTGCATAGAATTTAAATCCAGTGCAGCTCAGGCGACATGAGTCCTGCCAAAACCATGTGCATCATTTTTGTTTATCACTGTGTTTATGCTTTCTTTTCCCCAAATAAATGCCATTTACATTTATAAAATAATGTTTAATATAATAAAGTGTTTGCTCCCTTGGCAATTCCAAGCCAACATCATTGAGTGCTGAAACCATTAACTGATTAATAGATGAGACAACGCACAGAAAATTAATTGTCAGCAGTTTTGGAGACAGACGGAAGTAAACATTTTTATAAATAAACAAAATACAATCAGGTTTCCATTTAAAATGAGTGATTTTCTGCTTGTCTCCGCTTCATGTCTTCAAAACGAGCAACTACATTTATCAACTGAACGAAGAATTCAAGTCGTTTTTAAAGTATTTGTTTCTTTTTTTAGAACAGAGTATTTGAAAGCACAATCTTAGATTTTTTTTTCCAGAAATAGAGTAGATTCTTTGTTCCAGTGAGTAAATAATCAATAATATGACAGAGATCATATCACTCAAAAGGAAGCCAAAGTTACATGTCCTACAGCTGACTTTGTGATTTTGTTTGCATGTCATTTAAAAAACTTCAGAACATTCTCTGTATGTTGTGTGCTATATAATAGATTTGCTTCTCGACTATTGATTCATGTCAGTATGGCAAGATCAGACCTCTCTCAACAGATGAAAAAACTAAAATGAGACCTGGATTATATCATTTATAACGAGATAAAATCTTATGCATCAGATGACATAATATTATTGCTATATCACATCGCAGCTTATGTCATGTAGTTTTGTTTTGTATGGTGGAAAAAAAACATAATGAATATATATGATAAATGTGTTGTGTATGTTAATAAAGGTAACAGAACAGTGCATAAACTAGTGATCGAAACAAATATACTTTTCACCTCAGTGATGACAATACAGTTCCTGAAGGTTTGTACTCCAGTGATGTGGGTACACAGTGAAGTAGTGACAGTGAGGAATAGGAACAGAACGATAGAAATTCGAGTTACAGAAGCGAGTGGAACAAAGGCTCACAAGACAGCCAACATGGCCACCACAAGGCTGATAATACATTGTGCAAAGGGGGCAATTGCATTGTGATATAAAGTTATAGACATGTTGTCTCACGTTACCCCTCAATAGTAATCTGTGAGGCACTATGGGGCATTATTCAGGGACACAGTCTAGTGATGTACCAGTTTGGAAATATGAACCCATGAGGGCAAAGGCAACAGAGAAGAAGAAAGATAACATGATGGGAAATTGGTGGCAAAGTGGAGCATAAAACAGTTCACAGGGGGCTCATTGCATATTTTTGCGCTTCATTAGGGCAGCTGGAGCTTAGGTGAGAGGCAGGTTGGGCCCAATCACAGGAACCAAAATACAAAGACAGGCTACTATTCCCACTCATTTTCACACCTACAGTCAATTTAGAGACTCAAAAGAACTTAACCCCAATTTGCATGTCATTGGGCTGAGGAAGGAAACTAGGAAACCTACGGTGGTGAAGATTTGAATATCGAGTGCATGAGAGATGCATGGGTTCTGTTAGCATTTAACATGATTGCACCTCTGCGCTGAAGCTCACACATGCAGAGCTGTGAGAGTAAAGTATGACCGTACTAGTCTGTATGTGGCTTCAGTTCCATCTTATCTCCCGTTATTGACCTCCGCCAGGATTTTTTTGGAATTTTCAGAAAATGTCTGCAATGGGACCAGGAACAAGTGATTCAATTTGGGGCGTGATCTGTACACGCTGCGCGCCGGCAGGGTGTATTTTGTTGGCACTGAGCTGCCTTGGCGGAGGTCTAGTGCTTTTCTAGTTTTGTTTTCGCGATTAAAATATTGACAACACATTAACGTCATCATCGTTTGAATTTTGCTGTCTTTAAATGATGTCATATAACATATGTCATGTGTTGTATAAGTTTCTTGGAAAACTAGAGAAATAGAAAAGCACCCGGAGAGCGCAGACCTCCCCCAAGGCAGCTCAGCCCCCCACAAAATAGTGATAAAAATAGTGATAGCGTCTACGGATCAGACCCAAAATTAAAATCACTTGTTCCTGGTCCCATTGCGGACATTTCCTGTAAATCTTATCCAAATCAGTCCGCAACTTTGGAGTTATGTTGCTTACAGACAGACAAACAGACAAACTCTGGCGAAAAACATATACCTCCTGGTGGAGGTCAAATATTACCTTTGTAAATATAGAGTACTCAAGTGGACCAAGTATATAATTACGCTGCGTTGTGTTGCCATATTCATGAGAAGCACCCATTTGAAAACTTTCCTGTCATACTTGTGATCTCACTCACTTTCTACCACTTTATCCTCCACATGAGGGTTGCGGGGGGCGCTGGTGCCAATCCCACCTGACACAAGGAGTACACGCTGGACAGGTTGCCAGTCCATCACAGAGACACAACTGGTCAATTTAGATTGTCTAATTCACCTAATCTGCATGTTTTTGGACTGTGGGAGAAAACCCACACACACACGGGGAAAGGCCGTTGTTCTGAAGGGGTTACGAACCCAGCTCTTTCTGCCGCAAAGGCAAGAGTGCCAACCACTACACCATACTCATGATCTGATCTGATGTAATGTAATGTGTTTACATTATGTTACATGTCATGTTGGTAAGTTTTACTTTTGGCACCTTTAATGTATCGCGGGGTACATACACATACATTAATTTCATGCAGACTAGTAATATAGATTGTCCCATGTTGTCTATCCGCAATTTTTTTTTACACCCATTAGTACAAATGCAAACATATGTCCTCAAATGTACACATGCAGATATGAAAGCAGTGTGTGAGGTAATCAGAGCAGAGCGGCAGGCTGTGGTTTGTGGCTCTCAGTCTAATTAAATGCTAATATGGCTGCTGATTGTGGCTGACTGCAGCTAAATAAAGTCTGATGGAGGTTAATTCTCTCTCTCTCTCCTTCTCTGCCTTGTTGTCTCTGTCAGGTTTTTGACTCTCAACCATGATCCACTCTTCACTTTAATAATCCTGTCTTTCCCTCCTTAGATTTTCCTTAACTGGCTTTCAGTTTTGAGTTGCATGTACCCCCCCTCGCTTTTTCTCTCATTTTTCTCCTGTCGCATACATTTGGCGGTAGCACTTTATAATAAGTGCATTAATAAAGATAAATAAACATACAAATGAGTATTCATGCGTTATAGATGATGAATTCAATATTTATTCATGCTTAACTAATGCTAATAGTGTGTACTTATTTTCAAGTGTCACCTATTTGGCTTATATCAAATATAACTTAGCAAATATAACGAATGACTGGTGAACTATCCAGGGTGTACCCCGCCTATTGCCCCATGTCAGCTGAGATAGGCACAGCACCCCCCCACGACCCTCCAGTGGAGGATAAAGTAGTAGATAATGGATGGATGGAAATATAATGAATATCACTTCTTATTCAGCGGTATAAAAAAACAACTGTACATATTTAGTGATATCTAGTGTATGTGTTTGGGAAGTGAAGCCAATGCGAATAACGCATTGTTAAGACCCATTAAGATTAATAATGTCAGTAAAATGTCCTGTGGTGATTATGGTCTCAATCACTGGTGCCAGGTCTTCTTTAACACAGCACAATATAAATGATTCATTTTGCAAATGATGGTGCCATTTAGAGTCAGCTCTACAAGACCACAGAGACTGACATGGTCATGTAGGCTTGTACCATATTTCCATCATGTTACAGTAAGGTATGGTTTGGAAGTCCTCGGTCAGGCTTGCGTTTCAACTAAGACAAGTACTTCTACATGGGATAGGCAGAGGGTGGGCTGTGCCCGACGGCTGCATCAGCAAGATACGTAGTGTGATGTCGTACCGGTGCGAAGACAACAGACGAGGACATTGAACGCAACACGGCAGACAAGACAGCTCTTTTTTCCCTGCTCACTTTGTGGCTGTTTGTCTCAACAAGACGTCAAGCTTTGTATGAGAATGGACTGTGGGCATTTGCCTCAAATTCCATGGGATATTGACACCGATCGCAAGGGAGTAACGTTTTTCTGTCGCTCCAATCAGACTGTATTTTTTTTACTCTGGTACCACAAGGGAAGGGTGCCAATGGAATGGTTGGGGTTGGTTACTTTGGTACTACTACTAATGGAAATGTTAAAAATCTGTATTGTACCATACCAAACTGCACCAATCGGTTGGAGAGGACTTCTATGGAGTAACTGTAACAGTTTAAGATACAGAGTGACTTTCCAGATCTAGAGCCATTCTCGAGCCTATGTGTTTGAAAACAAATAGATGTGTAGATAAAAGGTTACGATGTTTGACACAAAGTAACCACTTCATGCATCTAAATGGATGTTATCTCGCGGGGCTTCCTGTTTATCCACAAACAAGTTTCCGTGTTTGCCGCCAAGTGTTTAAAAGCATATTATATTGACACTTACTGCGCACCAACTCTTCACGTCTCTGTGGCTGCTGGTAGGATGTGCTGTGGAGGTCCACACCATGGTGATTCAAACATAAACAGGGCTCAATGTAGGTGTTGTCTAGCAGCTAAGGCGTCAAATTTCACAGCTATTGGTGTAAGGCTGACAGCTGAGGTGAATCTTCAGCATAACTGTTAAACCTGAAAAATTAAATGTACCCTTAGTCACGATGATCGTCTCTCTGACTCTTATCATCGTTCAGTATTCACTCTTTCTAACGCATCCGTTTACAGTAATTAACTTTTTGTCAGATTTTGTTTACTGCCCCTTAGATCTTCTCATCTTCAAGCTCTGGTTTGTTTTCCTATGTCTCCCAGCAGGTATCCAATTTTTTGGTCCAGTAAAAGTCCTACCTCTTGAACAGGGGGGTATTACAGTTCAGGAAGCTTACAACGCTACATCTCTGATTGGTCAAACAAATTGTTGCATTTATTTCACTTTTATTTTATTTTGCAGCGCTCTAACAGCTCATAAAATCTCCTCACATATAAAAGTTCACATTTTGACTTTGTTTTTTTTACTAGAACTCATCTCTTAACAGCAGCACCACATGAATCTCTTTGTGTTTACTGCTGCTGTCATTTTGTCACTTCCTGTTAGTGACCTCTATTGTGGAATCCTAACATAAACACTGTTTCATTAAGATATAATCAGTACTTTCAATAAGTAATACGTTAGTTAGCTCCTTTGCCACTCTTCCCCTGATTGGCTTTACCTACACAAATGGACAGCGGTATGGGTTGATGCCAAGAAAGAGTAGCATAAATGTGATTTGTGGATTGAGAGTGCTGATGGAGTTGCATTGTGTCTGTGTTGTGGAGCTAAAGAAAGCTTAGCCAAGTGAGGAGCTGTGGTATTGTATAAGGAAGTCAGGAGTGGCAGAGAAGTATGTGAGGGTGGTGCAAGATGTGTGAGGACAGTGAGGTTTGCAGTCGGTGTGACAAGATGGAGGTGGGATTACCTCAGGGATCAGCTCTGAGCCCATTCTTGTTTACATTGGTGATGGAGAGGACAGGTTGGCAGATGAGTCTTCGTGGACTATGTTGTTTGCAGATGATACTGTAATCTTTACTCTTAAACACTGAACACGTTTGCACTAGCACACTTTGCATTACCAAAGTTACGCAACGGTTTGTGCAATAGGAAAAATTTCAACGGTTTCTGAAAGCTGAGGAGTTGCAAGTCAAAGCCAACATGTCGTTATTATGGTAATTCCACATGTGATGTTTCAGGATGCCGGAGAATCAGTGTCCCCAGAGAGGAGCAAGTGGGATGAACACATGGTTTCCATTTTCTGGCCAGGTTTTGCACATTGAAAGACTCAGAAATGGTGTATTTTACACTGTTCAAATATTTTAAATTTAGCATGCAAGATCTGTTGTTTGTGTACAACTGCAGTGTTTAAATCTTTAAAACAGTATTTCATCATCCAGTAAATTGTAAATAACTGCCAGATATTGGAAGTTTTTTCTGGAAAAATCTGCAAAAGCACTTAGTTACAGGATATTCTTTGGTCCTTTTATAGGCACCAAAAAAGTCCAGATGAACAATTAGGTGTTAAACGGTGAAGTGAGAGTAGGGAACATGTGAAAGAGAGCCTGGAGTGGTGGAGGAATGCACTGGAGAGAAGAGGGGAGCAAGACAGATTATCTGTGTGTGAATGGCAGGGAGTCAGGTGGTACGGTGAAGATGCAAGGAGTAGAGATATAGCCAAAATGTATGAGGTGAAGAAGAGAATACAGGCAGAGTGGAGTGGGTGGAGGCGAGTGTCGGGTTGATGTGTGACGGAGAACTGCTGATGAGTGATGCCACTGTGCTGCAGGATGAAGCATATGTGTCTGGGGGCTTGGCAGCCGTACCTGGCACCAATGTCCTAAGCCAAGCTCATGTGGCATGCAAGGTATCATGGTACGTTGGTTCCATGGTTCCACGGTGAGACTCTTCCCTCCATCTGACCTCATAATTGTGTTGTGCAATTTAAGTATGATATATAATGACAATACAGATCCTTTGCTTTTCAGGTTTTGATTGAGAGTGCTGGCTGAATGTGTGTGTGATTTGAGTGATGTGTGTTATCCATCAGTTACTACATCAAAATAGCAGCTAAGGTACAGAGATGCTTAGTGTCCTTTCCTGAGAAGGTAAGGCTGAGGAGGAAAGATACGATAAATGAAAAAGGAGAATGAAGAAAAGGAGAGGAGCTCAGGATCAATCACAAATCAACCAGGGATCACATGCACGGAGGGGGAGATGGAGGGATGGATAGAGGAGTGATATAAGTGAAAGTACATGAGGGAGGGAGGAAGAGAGAATTGAGAATAGTAATGTCTCACCTGGTATCTTTTGCACTCTTTGCTAATCAACCATAGGTTTTATTCTTCATTTCCTCCTCTTGGATCTATCATCTGTGTCCTTCCTTCAGTGACCTCTTGTCCTTTCTCCTCCATCACCCCATCTCTTTGTTTTCATCCCTGCTGTGAGATGACATAGAGGTCACACGCAAATATTACAGAAGTATAGAGAGAAGACATAGAATTAGGTTTCCAGGTAAATCTCACAAGGGTGTAAAACAGTGGTGCTTTAAAGGAAAATAGAGTACAGATTTCTATTAGGAACACTGTGATTATGGCCACAGTGTGTGGAGAATGAGGCAGAAACATGCATGTGTCAGAGGAGAAAGAGGGGAGCGTGAGAGGGGGGAGAGAAGTCTCTGGTGTGCTTCTGAGCTGAGATGACCCAGAAAAGTCAGGAGTAAAAAATGGACTGCCAGGAAAGGAGGTCTATTCTATAGGGAGGAGGAATAAGAGGAAGAGGAGGTGGAGGCTGTGGAGGCTCATTTGTTTTTTCTTTTTACCGAGCAGCAAGGCAGCAGGGAAGGTGTTGTGCAACTTGTTTAAGTCTGATGAAGGAGCTGCAGTGGTTCTTTTAACACACTGCTTCACACTGTGATGTACAGAAGCAGGCACATGAGGAGGAGAGGACCGAGGAATTATAAATACATTACCAAGAGATTAGAAAATCACATGATGCTAGACAAACAATCTGATGCTGGAGATGCTGCAGGTGAGATAGTATGAATCTATCTATCTATCTGATCATTTGTGAAATACCCATATTATCGTCTTTAAATATTAAGACTATAATATCAATAATCAAGTCATGCCCACTCAGGTTGATGCAGAGATTAACATGTCATGATTTATGAATTCCTCATAAGTGTCTTTTAAATATACTGCTATGTCCAGAAATCTCCTTTGTCAGGAGTGCAATATAATGTCTACACATAGCTTCCTCGAGTGTGGAAGCTTGTAGGCGATGGCGTCAAATCTGGGAAGACGGTTATCAGTGAAAAATCTACAATTGAATACATTGAATGCCAGGTGACAGGTGTACACGTTTGTCTTTAGCTTTATTGTATTGTTATGGTTATTCGCACAAAGCAAATTCCATATATGAAAAAAAAACCTACATGGCTGTAATAGCACTGGTGTTCATCTCGTTGGTGTCCTTCTGCAAATTAAATATAAGTGGAAAAAAAAAAAAACAGACTGAAAATCTGAATCAAATTAACTTTATGATTCTCTGCCTTAATCAGGTTGTACTAACTAATCTATTTGAAAGTAATATTGTTAGGATATGACACTGTTTAACACAATTGACCCTTTATCTGCTGCTAAATAAATAAACAATAATGTTTTCCATCTGTTATCTTTTTATCTTCTGTGTAATGTCTTGATCACATTGTTTAAAAAAAGCTCCATAAGAGTTGGAACATCAATGATTGAACGACTCCCGAATGCGGCAGCATTACTGTTTTAATTTAGCACATACACTTTGTCGTCTCTTGATGATGAGGCACAAAGCTGTGAAAAAAAGCACTTTTCTGCACACACGATATTTCATTGCTGTTGGATGAGGATTGCTGCCTCATCCAGGCGTCATTTGGCGAGAAGCTGGATGTTGCACCCGCTGTTCAGGAGTGGGGAGCGTTCAAGGGCATGTGCCTTGCCATGAGTTCTTTGTTTAAAAAAATCTCTCAGTGCAATGCTGCTAATATACATACTAAATAGATATATATCTTATATATGAATATATCTTATATATTCATATATAAGATATATATCTTATATATTCATATATAAGATATATATCTTATATATTCATATATAAAGAGAAAAAAAACCCATCTCAAACTATTGAAATTACAAGTTTCGAATCAAGAATTATTTTATAGTTCATGTTACCCTGAGGAAATAAATGATATATTTGATTTAAAGCTTGAATATACAGATTTTCTGCGCTCACTTAATCACAAAAACATACCTATTAATAACTTGATGAATAATCCTATCATACAGTAAATGTATGATTGGGAAAAATTATTCTGTGCCTGAACTTATCATCATTATTATAAACCTTGTAGATATGTGTTCTTAAAGGGAATTCTAGGAGGCCTCCTCGAGGAATGACAAGAGCAGCAAAATCAATTTTTTTGTCATCTGATACTATAAAACTTTTAGAGCATGAATGATGTTCTAGTGTTAAGTGCTCACAGGGAGGCTGGATGAAGTGGCTCAAGCAAAATGTAGTTTGAAATGAACTTCAGTGACAGATACTGTTAAAAAAGAAAGAAAGAAAGAAAAGGAGAAAGAAGCTTTTTGAGGTCAATTCCAAACTAAAAATGTACTTGTGTCATCAGCATGAAACAATTTCATTAGTTTACTTGGCTGTCAGTGTTTCTCTTTAGCCCCGTTTCTAATTCCATCAGGTCTTTTTTTTTATGGCTGAGACTAAAGAGAAGCCTTTTCATTTCCAAAAGTCCCTGCTCAGGCATTTTCCTCATTTTAAAAAAGTCATTGTTGGACATGTTTTCTCTGCAGCCCAGTGCTTTCAATGCAGACCTTGACAAGGACAAACCACTACAATGTCAGTTATAATAGAGTACAGAGGACTGTGTGCGTGTGTGTAGATGCATGGGTGTGTATGTTCAGAATCATTTTTTAAATTTGTTTAATGCCCCTATGACCTTACAGCGAATTACTAACCCTGCAGCAAAATGGCAAAGCTGTCCAGTCACGGCTCCCAACGCTAATGAGGATGCTGGAGTTAAAATCTTTGCCTTAAAACACATTGCGCTCAGCTCGTCTCAGCAGTGCGAGATTGTGTGGGAGCAAATGTAAGGACTTATTGAGTTTAAGTCTTTACATCCTTTCACCAGAGGTATAAAGGCAGAAGGAAACGTTTAGTGTAGCGACACCTGAGCTTTCCTGATCAGGACGCGTCCATAGACTGTGGATTAAAAATGGGTGTTTTCTCCAGGTCCAGAAGGTGAGGCCAATGTGGAAGTGCCTAAAACTTATACTCTTGAATGCTCATTAGGGCGACTAAAATAGGTTAGTTTGTATGAGAAAATAACTCATCTCGCTTGATTTATAACATTATAAAACATTTTCCTCTGGGTTTTATCATCTAAATCCATGCTTCTCAAACTGTGGTATGTGTACCACCAGTGGTACACAAGCTTCCTCTGGTGGTACTTAGAGGAAAATCAGAAATACTGTTCTGGTGTTTAGCAGGGTATATGATCAGATTGGGGCTGAGGAATTTTGACCGGAGTGCGTAGAAAAGACGTTTTTAACAGTCATTCCCAGAGAATAGGTTGGGATTCAATATATAAATAATGATATAAATAGAAGAGACACTTTTTATGGACTCTCATCTGTCTCACATTGATAAGTATTTTATTTTATTGTATCATTGTGTTAACAGCAGTACTCATTTAAGTAAAAAAAATAAAAAAACTTAATATCCATTATGATTAGGTTGCATTTCATAATATTCATGATTGATTTAAGATTTGAATTCCAAATTTTCTAACCAGGTTAACTCTTTTGTGCTCATTTTGTCACATCCTCTGCAGTGACTCCAGGTTTTATGTTTATCCATTTCCCCTCCACCTGTGTGTGTGTGTGTGTGCCTCACCTGGCCTGATTAGTCTCCACAGCTGGGTCAGATCATCCCCAATCACCTGGCAGTACAAGAACCTCGACTCTTCCTCCGCTCATCGCCAGATTGTTCAGCTGGTTTCGAATCACAACATACATTAGCTCGAGGCGCTGTACAACATCATTGAGAGCAGAGAAACCCAAACAATTCACACAATGAGCAAACACGAGGCATTAGTGGATGCCAGTACTGATATCCAGCCACCTGATCGACTTCCACTTCTCCCACAGCCACTTTATCCCTGCCCTTTGCTCATTCAATACTTTTCGTACATAAACCATTTCCCATCTTAAGGGTTAGGGTTATGCGCTTTTGGGTCCAAATCAAACCCCTAGCCTCAACACTTCTGCATTATAATTAGATTGGACTTCAGACTCCGTGTTAATCGTACATTCATCCATGTTGAATTTATGCTTTAGACAGAATGTACACTACCATTCAAAAGTTTGGGGTCACTTAGAAATGTCCTTATTTTTGAAGGAAAGCACTTTTTTCAATGAACATAACATTAACAAATTTTTAAGGGAATATGTACATAGGTGTATAGAGGCCCATTTCCAGCAACCATTGCTCCGGTGTTCTAATGGTACATTGTGTTTGCTAATCGCTTTAGAAGGCTATTGGATGATTAGAAAACCCTTGAAAACCCATCATGTTAGCACAGCTGAAAACAGTTTTGCTGGTTCTTTGACGAAAGGGCAAAATCATTATTTTTAATAAAAATCATTATTTCTAAATATTGTCAATGTCTTGACTATATTTTCTATTCATTTTGGTCAAGTTTGGTCAAACTTGAACGGTAGTGTGTTTGTTTTAGTGTGTAAGAGCGATAACATTCACCTAACAGATTAAACATGAGGTGAAGGTACAGTATTTTTGTTTTAAAAATGTAACTCTACTTGTTGAGTTGACTCAGCTCGGACCAGGGATAACCATAGGTGGTGGCAGAGAGAAGAGAGAGTCAATCTTTCCATAATTGTACATTCATCGATGTGGAAATGTATTATTTATTACCTTTAGCTAACTGCCTTGGCTGCTCTGACAGATCATTGTGGGACGAATAAAGGATGATCTTATCTCATCTTATGCCAGAGCGTGTAAACCTGAGTGGAGCAGGTTAAAAAGTCATCAACAAACCAATGATAAATGAAGACCTTTACCATAGAATTGTCTAATCAATGCCAAATGTTTAACCAGGGAATTGACAGCAGCAAGTGCTAATCAATGCCTTGACCCCCAGGTCACTCTATTTAGAAAGCATCCAACTCAATTTGCCTGAAATAATTTCCTCAGTGGGGAAGAAGAAACCATGTGACATGTAAAATCAACTCATGCATGCACACAAATACCAGCATAAACAGCTTCAAATCAATTCCTACTACATCTTCTGCACTTTACCTATAGTTCACCTTCACCCCATCCCTGTGTCTTATTGACCCGATTGTCATCAGCATGATTGTTATGTCAGTTAGCCTCTATAATTGCATCTTTAAGAGTTCCCAGATAGTGATTGGTGATTGTATGCAACGTGCAAAACTCCAAAAACTCAAAAAAGTGTAATTGGTCTGATCGGTGCCTAGATTGCCTGTAGCTTACGTTGCCACTTAAAGTAATCAGCTGTCTCTGCTTCTATCTTCCAGCCCACAACATTATGTATTGTCTGTCTGGTTTTTTTTGGGTGCTGGGCTTCTAAAAGCAGCTTCTTGTTCATCTCCAGCCTTAGTCGTCATGTGTCTGTATCACTTCTGCAGGAAAGTCATTTTTTAAGTTAATGCTAAAATCTTTCAGTGTCTCCCAGGATCCTACTTCAACTCTCTCTCACACTGACAAGGACCTCATGCTGGATTTTCTCTCAGCCTGATGGTGACACTTTTTACTCACTGTGTGTTACAGTACATCTATATATATATATATATATTTTTTTTTAAATCTGACACCTGAATCATCCACAGAGGTTTGGGCGAGTGTCATTAGATACAGATACAAGAGGTCAATAGATGATTTACTGTTGGAAAAATTACAGATGTAGTCAGTATCGCAATAAACATTGTTGATTGTAATACTAATGTTTTGAGATGTCACTAAAATGCTCCATCAGTACTGACACATGCTTTACTACACATGGTTGCTTTGCAGTTGTTTTTAATTTGAACTTTTCATTGATTAAGTTTAGTATTTTGGTCAGTGTTATCTGTTAGCTGAAAGTTACTGTATTGTTTCTTATATTTTATTTTCCTACAGTACTATCTCAGTGAACACAAATATGACAAAAACTTTACTTTGCCTGAGCGTATTTGTTTTATTACTAGAAAGGGCAGATAAATGGCACAGTTAAATAACTTTGTAAATGTTATGTACCCCTCTGCCCTTTCAGTTTGGATAAATATCCGACTGACACCGATATGCTATCTGAACTGATTTTGGAAATATGGCTCATCGGTTATTGTGTCAAACGTACCATTCAATTTTGGTTTAAGAGGGAAAAAGAAACTTAATTATCAATACGATCAAATGGCAATAATTGTAGCACCTACATTTTGTGATACAATCAATGTAACAAAATGATTTCATCCCAGCCCTAGAAACTAGCCATTGAGGCAGTAAACTCCCCAGGAAAAGGTGATGAAAATGTCATGTGATACGTCTGTAGATTCCTTTTATTCAAAGTGGCCATGGTCATTCAAGAGACTACAGGTTTTCCCTTTCTTGACCCACAGATCTACTATGATTGGGGAAAGTGTTACCAATGTACTCTTTGCACAGCAGCCATGTAGAGTATGTGCTGCTTTAGTAAAGCCAACAGTAGTGCCCTCTCTCTGAAATGAGTTTCCCCGTATTCTTCAACAAGGTATATTAGACATTGGTGAGACCAGCGATGCTGTATGGTCTAGAAACAGTGGCACTGAGGAAAAGACCTCCGAGCTGGAGGTAGCAGAGATGAAGATGTTGAAGGTTCTCTTTGGGAGTGACGAAGAGGGATCGGATCAGGAATGAGTTAATCAGAGTAACGGCACATGTTAGATGTTTTGGAGATAAGGTCATGACAGAATGAGTTGGTTTGGACATGTACAGAGAAGGAATAGTGAATATTGGTAGAAGGATGCTGGGGTTGGAACTGCCAGGCAGGAGGTCTAGAGGAAGACCAAAGAGAAGATGTATGGATGTAGTGAAAGAGGACATGAAGTTAGTTGCTGTGAGAGAGGAGAATACAGAGAACAGGGTTAGATGGAGTTGGTTGATTCGCTGTGGCGACCCCTGAAGGGAGCAGCCAAAAGGAAAAGAAGGCGCAGAAGTTAAAGTAACATTATGTTGACTACCGGAGCATTAAGTCCAAAACTCTCCCTAAAACTAGAAGCAGATGAAATGTCTTTCACAGAAGCTGGAGTAAAGATGACGATCAACAATTTCTGTACATCACCTGCAGAGGAATTTGTCTTGTACCATAGTGAAATTAGGCCAAGCTTAAACACATCATGATGTTTTATCCATGTCTGTTTTTTTTGTTTGTTTGTTTTTTTGAGGAGGAGACGTACCAAAACTGTCTTCATTGTGGGGTTATGTGACGACACGGGAGGCAAACAGAGCCCTAGATGTGTGAGTTTTAAAACTTTGCAAAGGGTTTCAATACAAAAGGCAATAATCCCATATCAAAGCTATACCTGCTATTTTTGTGTGTAAAAGAATGGTAAAACAAAGGGTGGAGTTTATTTAATTCACGGAAAGTATTTAGGTTTATGACAGAAAGTTGCTGGATTTGTCGCTATAGTCGATTTGCACACGGGAACGGGCACGAAGCGTAAAACAGACTTTATTTCCCATATACAGTACGTACTACATCGCTTTGCCGTGTTGTCCATCTTTATTCATCGTCAATAAAAGCCGCATATTTTATTTCGCTTCTAGCCTGTTTTGAAAGGTGTGAATTCTCCGAGGAGAGACGCTGATGCTGGAAAACATTGTCTCTTCCTGCCGTGTTTTTGCACAGGTCTATATTTGTTTTACTAGGCCACAGGGTGTGACCTACCTTGTCTGTCAGTCAGTGTGTTGGCCAGATAAAGTGTCTGAACATGGAGCAGCTATTTTTGCATCTGTTCTGCTTTCATTAATGTTTCTCTGCTGGGAGGAAATCTAATGAGTCCTGGCTCTCTGATTGCTACATCATAACTTTGGTGCGTCACGTCACACTTTTTTGTGCTACATCACAGTGGGTGCTCTACATCACATGCTGTGAACTACATTAACTGTTTGTTTGTTTTTTTCTTTTCCAGAGGTACAGACAAGAACAGGTTTTTTATTTATTAGAATAATCATTCATAGTGAAATCATATCCTGCTAAGGTTTGATCATGTTCTAACCCATGTTCTCTTAAAATAGGCCACTGAGGGGTAAATAGGTCATCACAACTCCCATCACTGCAGACATAGGGAGCAACCAGATTTAACTTTCAACTGAACCAGAGTTAAGTCCTGAAACATCTGGAAACAAATAAACAACAACAACAGCTGGTCATAGACTAAAAACTGGTGCAGAATGACCAGTGCCTGCACTTCCCCTCACATGTTTGTTTTCTCTGCTCACTGTGAAACACACACAGTGTGTTTTAGAATTAAATTATAATCTCGAGCTTTAAAATGTGGCAGATGCTGAAAGCGCAGAGATGCAGACACATAAAAAAAAGAGAGGAGGCAATGCAGGTCCAACGTTATATATATTATGCAAAAATGTTGGTGATGAAGAGAGCCTGGAGAAATGCAAATAAGAAAAGCAGCCAATCTTCTACAGCATAATCTTTTATCGTAACTGTTTCGTAAGATTGCCTTGCACTGCACCGTAGATGAAGCACATTGTGCTGGATTGAAGCAAACTGAGATAATATCCCATCAGGATTTCATGAGAGGGTCGAAGCAAAGCTGAGTGGCTGATGTGTCTCCAGCCATTATCCACCTTGTGTTAGTTATGTAACCCTGGCTCTGCATCAATACACAAGTGGTGATGAGAGGTGACAGGAGTTCATGCACGCATGCGCGCGCGCACGCACGCACGCACGCCTATACCCTCTATTTGACCTATACCCTCAAAAAAAGACTTATTCCGCTAACAGGTGGGGGAGGGCCAAAATCAAAAAGTTTAATAGTAAACCAGAGCCTCACAGAGACAAAGCTATCTTATTTAGAAGCACAAATATACATGCACACATGCAGAATAAATCACCAATTTGGAAGAAATTAAACCAACTTCCAACAAATTATATTGAGCACATTTTACAGGAACATTTCAAACATTTTATCTGTTCTTTAAATTGAAACAAACTATAAGATAATGAACATTATGACAAGTTTTCTATACTTTAAGTTAAGTTTTTGTAATAGAGAAATCAACAATGGGTTTCTGTCTTTTTTTAAAGTTAGACCAAAGAAAAATGTCACCATTGTGACCGTTTTTACTACAATAGTGCACATTTGGCTGCATCGAGTAAAGCAGATTTGGTGGCTTGTAAATCCAGCAGCAGGGCAAGATTAGGATTAAGAAGTTTATTTTACAACTCAATAAAAGGTCTTTATGTGGCTGTTTAGGTCACTCATCTGGTCACACACGCATTACAACCTCATTCTGACCCAATTTTTTATTTTATTCTTTATTTTGTAAGCCTGTGTCAGCCAAGAACTCAACCTTTTTTCTTTCTCCCTTTTGGTGAAAATAACATGGCTGTGTCACTTATGTCACCAAGAAGATTTGATACTTACAGTTTATGGATCATATTGGAGTTGCTTTTTTCTTTTTTCCAATGTCATATCCAGCAGTCTTTGACCAGTATCACACAGTTTGAGTATTAGGCCTGGAACTGGAAAAAGAGTTAAAATGTTACAGACTGAATTCATCATTTATGAAGCATGTTTCTGGCAAATTTTCATTTGTATGTGGTTTAGGGTAAGGGTTAAGTTAGGTTCACATTTTGGGTTAAGTGACAAATTAAACATTTATTTAACATTTAACTGTGTTTATAAACTACATACTAATGAATACTCATGCTTTATACATTATGAATTAAATATTTATTAATGCTCAACTAATGCTTAATAGTGTGTGCTTATTATAAAGTGTCATAGTGCCATGTACATAGCACCATGTACTGCGTTTAGAGTCGTTTTAATGTGGTTTCATGTGGATGGAGACATTTCCTGAAATGATACTGTGAAATGAACTGTGGCATGATAAAACAACAACAGTTACATGTCGATGGTGGTTACCAATGATATTACTCAACTAAATATGACTTATGGCTTCATGAATTATGATCTTGATGAACTTATGGCTATTCAGATCAGAGCCAGCATGAAGACTGTGAAGTTTTAAAAAGTAAAATAAGGAACTGTCTAAGTGTAACCTCTAGTTAACACTTAGACACTATATCAATCACATCACAGAATCCTGGACATCAGATGTAGTAGCTTACCTTTAAAGCTACAGTACAGTTTTTGGCCTAACTAGTCATATTGACCTTTGTGCAGTGATGATGAATGACTGTGCTGCTCTGGATTAACAGCAGATCACTGATCATATGTAACCAATCAGGAAACAATGGCAGTAACCCAGATCTGCCAGCACCCCTTCCCATGTGAACGTGTTAGAAATAGAATCATTCTAGGTCGTTCTTTAATAACTGAAGAACTAACTTCATACCGTGTGGGTATGCGTGTGTGTGCGCAGCATTTTTCGGTCCATTAAGGTGATTGAAACAGTGGAGACAGATACAGTATATAGTCTTAAATAGATCAGTGGATGAAACATAGAGACCTCAAACATCACTGAGAGCTGGGAGGAGCAGAAATATGGATTTTGTTTTATCGATGTTATCTTTAGTTTAGTCAAAGAAAGATACCTCATAACTATTTTTAAATAAACTGTCTCATGGTCTCAATTTAATTTTAAAGTGTTTTTGGGCCAAGTCTTGTTGCGGGGACTTGGAATATGTAGTGATATGTAGGACTAAAAGCAGGTCCCATACATTCACTTTTTGTTTAGGTTTATGAGAGGGACATTTTCAGGTGCTTTATGTAATAATAGGGTTAGGATTGAATTACATTATGGGTTAGTTTAAGTTTAGATTAAGAATAAAGTGTTTATGTCAAAGACATACCAAATACACGCATAAGTTATATATGTAAATGTATATATATATATTTATCTGGTCTGTTCATCTTTAAGTGGAGGAGGAATTCACTTTTTTATCTTTGGCCTTGTAAAATTTGATCCCTTATCACTCTGTTTTTCCTGTGACACTGATGAAGTCACAGCAGATGAAATATAAACAAAGGTTCACCTACTTATGGACTACTCAGACAGAAATGTGGATGACTTCTGCAAAAATAATTTTGCTTGTTATTAATAACCTCCCCGTGCTTGTGCTGCAGGTACCTGTGACTACTGGGCTGCAGGATCCAGATCTAATTGCAAGACACATTATTAATAGTGGTAGTTTTTTTCAATTCAATTCATGCCAAGTAAAGGATATAAAGTAATACTATAAAAATCACAACCAATTCAGGCAGCCATATGTGTGTTGAAGGAAAAATACAGTGTGCCTACATTTTTGTCGAGGTGCATATCCCCTACAAAGCTGCCTCATTATCTCCACTGTATGTTAATAACGTGGCAGGACACCATTTCAGTGATTCGGTTTTCTCCAAACGCTGTCTTCAAAGTTCCACAGCAGCTGCATTTATGTTGTGCTTATATGTTTTCCTCTACAGTGGATACTGACGGCAGGAAGCTTAAGGGAGCCATACAGAGGAGCACAGAGACCGGTCTGGCTGTGGAGATGCCCAGTCGGACTGTCCGTCAGGCGAGCCACGAGTCCATAGAGGACAGCATGAACAGCTATGGCTCCGAGGGCAAGTGAGTAAGAATCCATTAGATAAAGTTAGGTTGGTGCCAAAAAGCACAACATACTCAGGTGTAATTTTCAATAACAGTGATGGTGTTGACATGAACATGCATGTGGGGGATACAGAATGTCAGGATCTATGTGACAGTGAAGTGAAGCATACTCTCTGAAAGTACCTCCAAGCCATGTCATTTGCATTGCAGGAGACGTAACTGCACCTTTGCAACTTGCTCCTTTGTTTGTTTACGGTCATCCATCTAACAGAGATAGTCAGGAAGGGTTTGGATTATGAGAGTGAGAAAAGTGCCAGGACACCAGCAGTGCTTGCATAGTACTACTGCACACACACACACATACACACACTCACATGCAGGTCCGTGCCAACCTGGTTTTCCAGCTTGATTTTCCGCAGCTGCATGAAAAGACACAGGAGTAGGGACGAAAGGTAAAAACCCAGCTTTCTTTATGACCTGCTGCATCAAAAGAGAGAAAGAGAGAAGCCTTATTGGAATTTGTCAAAATCTAAAATGTGGTGTTTTTAATGGGCATGTATTTTCATTCATTTCTCACAGCACAGTCAGTGTACATGTGCAAACTGTGTAAACAGATTTAAAACACACAAAGACACACCACGGGCAGTCTGCCATCAAAGCACTCCGAGTTGATTCCTTTGCACACACACAAAGCAAGGTCACTAGGGTCAAACTAATGAACAGGCAGGTTCAGATTAATTTCATTGAGCAAATCTGGAATTAGGTGGGTCTTGTATTCTTCTCTTCCTTTGTCTGGGTTTATCATCATCATCATCATCATCATCATCATCATCATCAGTCTCTCACCTTTAACCATTCGTCCCTTTCTTCCTCTCTGCAGTTTGAACTACAGTGGCATGTGTCTGGCATCTGATGCCCAGTTCAGCGACTTCCTGGACGGGATGGGACCAGCCCAGTTTGTTGGACGACAGACACTGGCGACGACCTCCATGGGTGAGAGAGGATGTGCAGTTTTTGTGCTAAATGTAAAGAAATATAAAAATATAAGGTATAATAAATATAAATAAATGCATGCTATGATGATTATGGGGCACAGAACAATGAATAGAATACATTATGATAATCAAAATAACAATTATGACAGTGTATAAGTGTCTATGAACTACCAGACTTCATGTTACTGTTTGAATTCTGTATAGCCTAAATATTCCCTCCCCTTCTATCATCCCTTTTCCTAATTATCAAGATTTGAGGGTCAAATCTAGCAGCTATACTAAATGTCCCTGAAAGAGGTAATAAGAAAAATTAAAGATGAGCAGTGATCAGCCATAAGTAGGTCAGTTTCCTTACTGGCACTCAGGCAGTGTCCTTGGCCTGACAACATTGAGACTGACCGGCTCCACAGCAACATGATATAATGTCACAGAGCCCAGAATAACTTAGGACATCATCTGGTCTCCATCATTTTCAAAGGGAATGCATTTGTCTTTTTGGGGACATTTTGCTGAACTTTTTACTTTCAAATATGACTTTGATTGAGTGGAAAGAGAAAACACATTTACCCCGCTGCTAAAGTGCACCTGTGTTTTTCATTCTCCATCCAGGTGATGTAGAGATCGGTCTGATGGAGAGAAATGGAGGCCTGGAGGTGGAGGTTGTCCAGGCCAGAGGACTCACAATGAAACCAGGGTCAAAGGGACCTCCAGGTCAGTCTGTAGTCTGCTAGAATGTCAAGAAAAATCATCAGTCAAAATCAACTCAGGCTCATCTCAAAAATAACACCAGAGATAAATCAAGATCAGTCAACCTTTGAGGTTCAGGTTTGTCTTTATTGTCCCACATTCCACAAATAGACAAGACAGACGAATAAACACACAATGAACACTCCATCGTGACAATAACCCATGTTCACACGTTACTAATCCTATACGTGCACATGTATAGTTTAGTGTAATAGTATTCAAAAATACTAACTGTCATGAGCTGTGTATATGTTACAGTGTGTTTACTGTTATTATTTTTACTTAAATAAATAAATACAACAAACAGAGTGGATTAATAAACTAAGTTAATGTGTCCAAGTCTTCGTGATATAACATTTTACAGCTTTTTTGATTGTGTAACAACTACTATTAACACTGTGGTTACATAATAATAAACCAGCCATTGATCTCTACACTTGCATAAGAACAAAACAACATCAGCAAAAACACAATGTGGGAAACTGTGGGAAAAAAAACTAGGACGGCGAGATCAAACAGGGAGGGATAATGAACAAAGCAAAGAACAAACATGAGACAAGATAGAAAGTGAAGAGAAGTTTAATGTAGTTGAAATTTAAAAAATTGGAAGCCTCCAAAAAAATTCCCAGAAGGAATCAACTTTTCTGTCGGCTGTTATTCCAGCACCCTACATCAAAGTTTACCTCCTGGAGAACGGCATCTGTGTGGCCAAGAAGAAGACCAAGTCAGTGAGGAAGAGCCTGGATCCCCTCTACAACCAGGTCCTCGTCTTCTCTGAGAGCCCACAGGGGAAGGTGGTGCAGGTGAGCGCAGATCATCCAGGTCCAGATATACGTGAAAGTGGTGAAACATGGTTTAGTAGCACACCCTAAGGTGAAAACCTATAAGACAAAGCCAAAACTAAGTTGTACCAAATTCTACAAAACTTAGTGGAAACATGCCACAGCCAAGACAAAACAAAAAAAGTCTATTATTGGGACCATGGCCTCAACTCAGCCATTTTGAATTTGGCGTCCATCTTGGCGATTTGCATGTTCCATCAATGAACAAACTTGTCTGAGCATGTTTGTGCCGACGTTGAAACAAAAAATGTGTCAATTAGTATTTAACACATTAAAGATGAAAACTTAACAAAAGGTCTTATGGCCACAGCAACCATAAGAATTTGGACTGAACTTTGACCATTCACCATGAAACAGGAAGTGCCCTGTAACTTTGTCGTACATTGACTGATCTGCTCGAAACTTCATACGTGAGACAAGAGACCCGGCCAGAAAAGATCTGCACATGAAAACTCAAGTCAAGGGCATAGCGACACATGCTGGCAGGGCAGTGGCTGTGAAAAAAAAAAAAACATCAAACCAACATGCTCTCAGGATCAAAAATGTTCCTTCCTTCGCATGCACTCAGCATGTTTTAACCTGACACGTGTTCGATTTCCTCAGTAATCTGTGGTGCGTTCAGGGGCCTGTAGCTCAGGCTGCTCCACTGATCCTTCCCCTGTGTAATTAACTGCTAAATGCCTCCCTCTTAATTATCCGCTGTCTGTGTCGCTGTCCTCTGAGTTTCATCAAACTCATTCACGTTGCATAATGAAAATCGCTGAAATCAGCAGCGCTTTTTCAATTTGTCACTTCCTGATTTAGCAAAGCCCAGCACTGCTGAAGGTTCATTCAGAAACTTTCTACTCCAGAACTCAATGTTTACAGATACCATGTGAGAATCGTTTTGTTTGTTTGTGTTATTCAGAGCATAAATATGAACATTTTGAGAAGTTTAGGTCAATGAAGGTACAGGCGTTGTGAAAAGGCATTGTGAAACAGCCAATGAGAGTGTCCCTCACCCTAAACTGTCCTAGGATTGGACAAAGTCTCCCATCATGGATCAGATTTCACCAGTCAGAGCCTAGAGTAGGTGCAGAAATCATGCTCTACTGATAAATAATGCCAAAAATATATTGCCTTCTACAGCTTTAAATTGTCCTGAGCTGTTGAGGGATCAGTAATAAGGCCTTAAAAACAGCCGGAGGACACGCGGCTGCTGCTGTCACAGCGTCATTAGCTGCTAAACGCCTCCTTTCTAATTATCAGCTGTCTGTCTTTCTCCTCTCATCCACTCTGCACGTCATCAGCTCGTTTCCTATCTTAGCACTTCCTATCTGGCTGCATGTAATCTTTTATTTTGTTTTATTTCAAACATGTTGTTGATTTCTTTACTCTCACTTCTGATCTCTGAGTGCATTTGGATGTTTTTATTCTATTTAAGAACACCTCTCTCATATTAATATGTTCTATAGGTCACTGCCAATGTCATCAAAGAGGGCAAAAACATTAAAAGAAATTAGCAAAGGAATACAATGGTATTGTTATTAAAATCTCTTTTTTTCTTTTTGACAGCGGGTGATAGATTTCTCAGCCAGTGCTGCATATTTCTCTCTCTTTTCCCCTTAATTTTTCATATTATTCTGTCTCATCTGTCCAGTGGCAGTTTCTGGTGTCAAACCAGATAGAGAGACATGTCAAGCATTTCAAGTAGCCTTTGCACACCGCCATGTTCTGTTACTGTTGTATCTGGAATGCCATTGTTTTCTATGGCATCAAGATTTCTCTCCAGTGCCCATATTATGTAGGTAATGTTGCAAGTAGTAGTAATTCAATGAAAAAGTCTAAAATGGGAGGGCAGTAAAGCAGTAGTGGCTGTTATACATATAAATATACATCCCCTCAGTGAAAAGGTTGCTATTCCAGCATCAGAAACTCGTTCAAGAATGGAGAAATTAGCTCTGGTTATTTATTGTGAATGAAGCATGTGCATTTGTCCAAGTTCATGTTTTAGGCGCAGCTCACATCAAGCACCTTCCATCCCAAAATATTAGCATCTAACCATCTGGAGATAGACTTTAGCGTTTTAACACAGCCATTCCATTACCATCTATTTCTTCTCCTCCACATTCCTGTCTCTCTGTCTGTGTGTGCAGAGTGGTTCGGAGAGTGTGATAGATGTTCTAAATTTCTTCGAGTAAATATTAGTGGTTTATCACAGTTTATGTTATAGGGTGTGCGTATACTGTATGGGTTCACAGTTGATTTCTGGTGTGTGTATGAGTGATAGAGTGTTTGTACTGTATGTGCAGCCTCGTGGCAGCTGGCCTCTCACACACCGACATGTATGATGACAGCTTCTCTCGGCTGACCCGCAAACATGGCATCAAAGCTTTAGCATAATAATTGTATTTGAGAGCTACTTTGCCCACTGGACTCACTGGTGTGGAAATGAGAATCAGCACCTCTAAATTGGAGGCCATGGTTCTCAGTTGGTAACCAATGGACTGCCTACTCCGGATGGGGAATGAGACTTTAGTCCAAGTGAAGGAATTTAAGTATCTCGGGTCTTGTTCAAGGATTAGCCAAAAGGCAAAGCTCTCAATCTACCAGTCGATCTTCATTACGACAATACTGACTTAGATAGGGTGAGAAGCCCAGCCGTCTGGGAGAGACTCAGAGTTTTGAGCAGCTTTGCTTTTTTAAAAATCTGAACTATAAGGTTTGGCTAAGAAACTAATTAATACAATGATTGTACTTTCTTCTAGGTGATTGTTTGGGGTAACTATGGACGAATGGACCGCAAATGCTTCATGGGTGTAGCTCGTATCTTATTGGAAGAGCTGGACCTCAGCACGATGGTGATTGGCTGGTACAAGCTCTTCCCTACCTCTTCCATGGTGGACCCAACCATGGCACCACTCATACGCCATTCTTCCCAGATGTCCCTGGAGAGCACCATCGGGCCCTGTTGTGAGCGATCCTAAGACTCGCACAGAGATAGGAGTTTTTGTTGTTGCACCTAAGATTCTGTTCCTGTCTCAACTGTATATATACAGAATATATGTAGAAAACTTGTTGACCTATGCGTAGGTCATCAAGGGACTACCTGCTTGGAGCAAGTAGTTTACTGTATACACGGGGCGTTTCATCAAGTCGCTCCACACCAGGAAATGAATCACTCTCCTAATTGGGAAATTATTTTACAGATCAATAGGAAATTCTGGCACTCACTGGAAATGTACTGTAATTCTTTTGATATTGTGTCAGGCTGTTTCCTGTGACTCATGGGAAGCACTTTTCTTTTGTTGTTGCAAACAGACCGCCCCTCAGACTCACAAGAACATTTAGCTGTCCTCAGATCTCTTTCACGAAAAACAAAAAAGTACTTAATGAGAATACTTCAAAGGAGGGCTCAGTTGCCGACATTGATCACGTCCTTCTGGGACCACCCCACGCACAGCGAGCTCAGCTTTGCTTCAGCTACGCACCTTCTTCTCAGCCTGCCTTTTGATTCTTATTCCCAGGACTGCTTGTTGTCTTTCCATGTCTTCATAATGGGGCTGGACACCCCCCTGAGTGTTTTCTGTCTATCCACAAATCCAAAGGGAAACAGAGAATGTCATCAGACACCGGCCTCCCAGTTTGCAGGAGCATCGGGGACAGTAGGTTGCAGGTGGATGGATCAAGACGGAAGATTTTTAGAAAGTACAATTAAGCTTATTTGTTTAAACCAACCAAGACATTTTGAACAGACTGACTTGAGTCATCTGTTTTTTTTTTCTGTTACACATTGAGCATATTGCTGGCTTTCTGTCCTCCACCACAGTTAGCACTGTGGTGGATGTTTATGGCTTATAAGCACGTTCTGAGTTCCCAAAGACCATGCATCATAACATTTAAAGGGCCTGTACGTTTTCATTGCAATCAGAAAAAAAAACGAAGGAAGATTGTGCATTAGTTAAATCGGCTCTTGTGTTTGGTAGGAATGAAATTGAACAGTTAGATAAATGTGACCCACGTCCCCACTTCATTTGGCTGTCTCTTGAATCTGTAGGAAATTTGAAATGTAATCTCCAAAACCTAATTCAGTTAGGTTCAGTTGAATCCAAAAGCGATATATAATAGTTGTGAGCACACTGTTGCCAGGCAACAGCAACGCTAGCTAGCACGTTGGTAACACTAACGTAATGCTAAAAGGGAAAATAGCCGGCACTCAAAAATTGAATTCTGAACTCTACGACTAAATCTACAATATATTAATTCACTATCTATACAAAACTGCAATGGGCTGTGCCAAAACTTTAACACAAATGTTACAATTCATGAATCAGACCTTTCAGAAACTTCAAATGGACTCATCTCATAGACAGAGTAAACACAACCAAATGTGAAAGCAATAACTATTCTGCTGATAGCAGCAGATAGCGTGATGTCAAAGAAAAACGGCAGCCATGTACAAACATTATGGTCTATTCTGTCATTCTACGAGTGCAGAGGCAGTATTGCCTGCACAAAGTGTTGAGGATCAGGCCTGTGACAGTATGGGACTGAAAACTTGCTGTATATCCCAGTTTAAGTGTAGATCATAGATCCAAGTAGACTTTTCAGATGTCTCTTCTCTCTCGCTCTCTCTCTCTTAATTTTATTTTTGGCTAACTGTTCAAATGTGCCAATCTCTACCAGCAAGTGTCCTTTCCTTACTCTTCTTCATTAACCTTAAGGCATGTGCCATCATGAGGGACGAACGGAAACAACCACTCACAACATGCGACAACAGCATTACAGCCCTAATCAAACAGACCATGAAGTCACCTGCTACAACCCCTGAGTGTAGTAGAGGGAAGAGGAGGAGGAAAAGGAAGCATGACATTTACTTTGCATCCTCCAAACAAAAGGATCTGTCTGGACTGATGTCAGGTTTCACAGATCAAAATAAAAAAGGACCCAAATATTGGATGAATTTAAAGGGAATATAATGTGCACACTGTTAGGAAATGTATAGTTCATTTGTGAAATATGTCTTTAATTTGGTCACTTTATGATTCATATTTTATTAGACAAATATATGGGTGTTTGTGTGTTTTGCAGTGAGCCAAAGTTTGTCGCGATAGTCGATTACGTTAAAACTCAGAGGGAGGGGAGGGATAGCCTTGATAGTTAACCATAAGATTGTAGCATTAGCTTTTAGTATTCGCATGACTGATTAAAAATGTCTATTTAATTAGACAACTTGATAAAATGAAGCATGAGCTTTATGCTACACAGAAGAGGACAAAGTAAATACCTCATGTTGGATTGAGACCCAATATGAACAGGAGGAGAACATAGATATTATATGTAGCATTCGAGTCTCTGTATGGATTTTATTTCTGTCACAAACAGCAAGCATAAAAAGAGATAATGGGCATAAAATACCACATTTTGAGGATTTTTTTTTCTTTCTCCAAGGCAACTAAATTTGTACTACACTCAAAAAACAATATTCAAGAGAAATCATAATATGGAGTCATCTTTTTGTTTTGTTTTTACTCTTAATCTGTTTTACCAGTAGCAGTATTGCAGGGATATTAATACTTTGTTAATACTTGATAAATTTTCAAACAAATTAGCTACATTCTGTAAAGCAATAATCAAAAAACAAATATCCAGTCATTGTAGTTTTTAGTTGCACAGTTCAAAATGTAGAAGAAGACAACGCTAGAGGTTTTCACTTAAGTGAGATTTGACAAATTAACTTAAATGGTATAGGTTTCACATCAGGAGATTTGGAAAAATGAAAAAAATAAAATAAAGCTTTACTTTTTATTCTGTTTAGCAAGGAGAAAAATTAAACAGCATTATTGTGATTTAAAATATCTTTAAAATTTGAACACATGAACTGAAAATCACTTTTGTACGGTCTGTTCTTTGACTGCAACGCATTCACATCTTATTCCAAGTGGGGTGTTACGTAGTCTCTGAGAATCTTTTTGAAATTTAGAAACTGAAATTTAAAATAAGAATTTCTAATTATAAAAGAAAAAAAACATAATGCTGGATCAGTTTAAGGTTGCAGCTCAAATTACAGTAGTAGCATGGACTTTAATCTAAGGACTGGTAGTTAGACCAACAGGGGTTTTTATTAATAAAGCGAATATAAAAGGTTGATATTAAATAAGTAAAATTCTAATATATATTAAAAATATATATGTTTTACTGTGACCCAGGGAATGTGTTTTTGTCGGCAGTGTTCTTTTGTGCCAAAACTGAAACTTATTTGAGGGCTGATTACTCAACTGAGGACCAATGAGTTTACACACATGGCATGAAATACTCTTGTTAGTAACCCATGAAACAGAGCACATTCTGGGTGAAGGAATTGGCTTGGTGTCCAAGAAAATGGACTGTGTGTCTAAAATCAAAGTGATTTTGCATGATAAAGAGCTATATTTGGTGCAGATCTACTGACACAAGGATTTATGCAGAATGTACATTTTGCAGTGGTAACTATCACAGAGGTTTCCCATCTGTCCTACCTGCAGCAGCTGCCTGTACAACATATTTTATAAAGCATTAATGGCTATAATGGTACATTAATGTGTACCAGTTAACATACTTTCCTAACAGTTCCTCTTTGGATCTGCCATACTGCTGCAGCATGGCAGCATGCAGTTAATGATGGGTTGTCCATGATGGCTACGGTTGCAGATTCTGGAAAAAGTCTTTGTTGTAAACATGTACATCCAGCTGTCCCATGCAAGAACATTTTCCACTAACTGTCTTAAGATGAGTTCCCATGATACGTCTCTCAGTGATTGTTGCCAATGGCCAGACAAACATATAGCAGAATTTGTGCTCAACCGCTAAACAAGTGAGACCAAATCAAACTCTACAATTTCCACTCTGGTTGAAATTTGATCTTTGTCTGTGAAAACTCAGACTGCTACAAGAAGAACATCTGGAGTAGACCCAGGCAAAAGTAGTCATGTAGTGTGAACGACTCTAGATCACAAGAGATGACGTCATACGGTGTGAACTGAACAGCAATCCTACAACTCTGAAAGTCGTGTGTGTGCTGTGAACTCCACTGTATAGCGAAAGATTGCAAGCAGGATTAGTCCTGGTTAATGTCCATTTAATAATGTGATTGTATCACTTTGTTCATCCTTGTCGTTTATGATATCAGTTGTAAGTAGAGGCCTTAAAACACATCTGTATACAATTTGTCAGGGTTAAGGACTGAGGACACATCAAAACAAGGCAAAACAAAACAGTATTAACATTTCAATCCATTGCTTAATGTTTAATGTAAATTATCACTTTGCATAATGTTCTTAATAAATTTCTGCTATGCTGATATAAAAAAAAAAGTGTTTTGAAACATAAATAATTCTAATACTCTGACCTTTTTCTGGACAAGATTTATTTTCTAAACTTAGAAATGTTGAAATATATTGTTACTGTTTCTTAACTGATGTCTAAATAGTCATAATGGTACCATGTGGTTTCAATCACGTAGGGTTAAAAAAATGAACAAATTAAAAGGACATTTGCAATCTTACCGTCTTTAAGAACTGTAATGTAGTTCTGTTGGAGTCTTTTTCCACCCTCACTGGCTTTTAGTTTTTCATTCTGCAAAAAAACAGACATAATTAAGCAATTTATGTGTATAACTAATAATATTGAACTGTGAGACAAAGGTAACAGAGTGAAAACCTAAAGTTTTCCCACATTATTGCTCATGATAGTGACATGTGTAAGACCAATAAACTATGTTTTTCTTTTATCCAGAAGTGTTACCAAATTGTTTATATCGTAATGCTGACAAAAAGTGTTCCATAATCCCAGGAAAATACATTTTTTTAAATCTAAACCAGTTAGTTGTAGTGCCAACAGCTAACCAAACCACTGCCAGTACCTACCTGTTTTTTTATGGCATGCACCCACCACCGGCGGCGGTGCGTTGCAACCGGCTTGGAAAGGCTCGGAGTACAGGTGGCAGGCGGCTCCGACCGTCTGCTTTACAGCGACCCCCCGCCCACACCTCGTCACTTCCCAGGGCCACGGACACATGTACTCACTGAGCGTACTGCCACCCGCCGCCCTCGGCCCCCAGTACGACTGTCAATCGAAGCGGACTGTCCTCAGTGCGCCCCAACCACGTAGCGCCGCTAGGGCGGAGAGCAGCCCACGTAAATTGGGCTCAAATTGGATGCAAACCCTGTGTGTGCCAAGAAAGTGTGTTAACGCGTTAATTTTGACAGCCCTAATAATAAGTTTACCTTCAAATGAATGAACGGTTTGAATATTATGTTTAGGGAATCAAAAACACAGGAGATGGTGTCATGAATTATGATAACTTCCCAAAAACTGTCAGTGGCAAATTGAAGAAAAGTTAAAAGATAAAATATTTGGTATAGCCCAGGTAATTTAGACTCAGGCCAAGGTCACTGCAGAAGTCCTATGGTCCATGTCATGTGCATCTTGAGCCGACACATACGAATGTGAAATCACCTCTATGGGTTTGGGCCCATACAGTTCGACTGTGCAAAGTTGCTGTAGCACAAATATCCAGTCCAATTGGGGGCACATTCTTGTTTTGCTGATGAAGGAGATGGTAACCATGGAAACTTGCTTGAGGTTATGTGAGGAGGTCTGCTGGTACACGCACATATGCTGTATAACCCGTTGCTCGCGGAATACGAGCATTGGACATACAAATGGGGGCCTCTGGAATGGAATGTGAGTTCGAGTACACACACGTGGAACACTCGACTAAAACAGACCCTCGTTTAGTATGAGCATGCAGAAATGCAAAGTAACACAGTCCAGATTGTTCTCTCTCTCGCTGTAAGGTACATGTAATATAAACAAACTCAAAGCAATGGAAAATCTAAGTTTATCACCGATGCGCATCCACTGAGTTGCGTGTCAGCTAGTACCTGACAGTAAAACCAAAACACACTGGTTATCGGGTACAAAAAATATACATCAATTCACATATGAGTATAATGCATTGAACACTAACTGGTAAAGTACCTGGGGAAATTATACATTTCAGTGACTGTGCACTATTTTTTAACACTGAGGCATGAAGTCTAGTCAGCTGCAAGGATTTGCTACATTCACTTTAAACAGTGCAATTAAAAATAAGTGTGTACTTATACGTTTCATCCCTGGTGATGGGTTGGGTCCTGGGATATACTGTATTATATTACTGAAGTAATTGCAAGTAAGTACAGCACAGAACTACACCTCCATTTTAACTATTTTGATCACTGCTCCATCACCGTTAATTCTTTTAATAAACGTCAGCAGCGACAGGATTTCAAACTTTCATCATTTGCTCGATTTATCATTTATGTACAGAAACGCTGACAACCTGAATGTTATCAGGATATGTGCGAGTCATTTAAGACACAAGTATATTTGGAAAACTTATTTTGTTACATAAATGACCAATTTGGTGTATCTATTCCAGCTAGGATAGGAAAATAGTTGAATGTGTTTTTATTTGTGTATGTGATTCATTTGAAATCACAGGAGAGACAGCAGAGGCAATATCAGGGTGTATGCAGGAATCCTGAAGTTAATTTCAATACCTTTTTAAGACTTTTGAGAGCTTCTCAAAATATTTTTAGACCATATCGCCACTTCAAGCTGTAATCTGCAACACATACTTCACTTACATAACATATTAACATATCTGACGATTTGGGAGTTTATTTTGTGTGATTTCAGTTATTATTTTATAGCGTTCGCAAGATGTGTAACGTGTACACGTGCGGCCCCGACCTACGCATTGCATCAAACGTGGGGAGGAAAATAAATACATTCATGCGTAACTTTCGCAGTCAAATGCTATGGACAAAATTTAATACCTCATGAAATCGTGATTAAGACGATGATTGATTGATGATTTTTAAGGGCCTTAATTTCCCCAAAATTGAAATATCAACTTTTAAGCGAGGCGAGGCGTGTCTCGATGAGACGCGGAGTAATGATGCACGACTCCGTTCAGGAAATCCATTCCACAGTTTACAGCCAGCTAGCAGGCGAGCATGATTGACCAGGAGTTAACCAGGAAGTTCAGCTCCGCAACCTGCAGCCGACGTAATCCCAGCTGTCACCGTTTTAAACGCCTGCTCGCTGAGGAGAACAGTTCTGACAGCGGCATAAAAACAATGAAAATCACACTCCTCCAAGCCAGGGTTCACGTCAGCCAGTATATATGCCGGTTTTTGGCTGTTGTCACGTGAATTTGGCCGGCGAAAAAAAATATTAAAACGCCGGCATCGCGTTGTGTTTGGAGATTGAACATTCACAGCTCATCTGTGACTCCGTTTGTGTGTGCGCTGCTCTGCGCTCACTGTGTGTGTGCATGTGTGTGTGTGTGTGTGTGTGTGTGTGTGTGTGTGTGTGTGTGTGTGTGTCGCCAGGGGTCTGTAAAGTCGCTGTAAACGTTGTAACAGTCGTACATATCATACTTGCCTGTATAAAGGAGTTTATTAAAGCCCAATAATCAAAATGGTAATAACAATGATAAGAATAATATTAAAGCAAACAGAGCATCCATATCGGAATAGTATCGGAGTATCGGCAGCTATCTAAAGTCAGGTATCGGGATCGGAAGTGAAAAAGGGTGGATCGGTGCATCCCTAATTCTGAGATAAAGATGACTTTGTTTCAATGACATAAATGCTACATTATCAGACTATAAAATACCATCACTGATGAGAAAGCTTGCATTGACACAGGTTTGAAAATGATTATCAATGTGTGAAGGATTGTTCAAGGCAGCTCAAGGCTGACATTAGAATATTGTTTCACATCCTCATAAACACTGTTCACACTGTACTGACTGCATCCTTGGGAGCATAGAATTCATTTCTGAGGATAATAAACACACAACATGTATAGGTTGAGCTGTTGAACTAAGAAAAAAAAACCTTCCTCAACCTTAAAAACCTGCAAAACTCATCTGGGAACAGATGAGAATGGAAGTAAAAATAGAAAAGAAGAAACAGGGGAGAGGGAGGAAGAGAAGGAGGAGGAAAATCATGGTAATAAGAATGAGATGGGAGCTGGAGAAGGAAGCAGAGGAAAGGAGGGATTCATTTTGTTTGACAGCTAAGGACGAGCAAATATGAAGCTTTAGACTGTCTGTCATGATGAAATACTCCCTCTACATCCTCTTGTCTCCGCATTATTTTCTCTTAAAGTGTCTCTATTGTTCCCTTTCCTTCTGTCCCTCTCTCCTTCTGTTTTTCCACATCACACCATTTTGGCAGACATCCAGACTCCCAAGCGACCAAACTGAAAAGGATGTATTAATCTCCCTCTCTCTCTCTTTCTCGCTCGCTGTGAGAATGGTGGTGTGAGCAGAGTGTCAAGTTTTTTTCATTTCATTCTTACACACAAACCAGTTGACAAGTGTGTTGGATTCTTGTGCAGAGTTTGATAAGCTGACTTGCCGTCAGTTTGGCCGGAGGAGAGGTGGTCGGTTAGAGCAGTGTGAAGTCTGCCTCCTCACTGGAGCAGTTGTGAATAATATGGTTCACTCAGGTGTCATTATTTCACTCCTGCTCTGCCGCTACTCTGTCCAAGCAAAAGAATAAATAAATCACAATTTTCGATGCTCCACCATTTATTAAAAATAAAATGCTGGCAATAGGAGTTCTCTCTGGGTTGTAAATCGCCTCTGCTGAGACATGGGTAACATGGTACTAAAAGACAACTCTGATGTGCTGAAATCTTATTTCAAAACTGAAGGATTTAATTACACAGTTTGGTTGTGGTACAGAGGGGCATTTAATTCGCTCCTGCCTGGAGAAAAGTGCTGGGCGGCGGCAGCTGGGTGGAACACCAGTATTTGTGGCAGACTGCTTTTGGATTCAACCCAAGGTCTATGGCCATGATCGAGGTTCTACATACTGACACTGAGTGTTCTGACGGTCAATGGAGGTTTAAGTGCTCTTTTCTGTATTCAGTGGGGGATGAGACAGGGCTCTGCTCTGTGACATGCTATTCTCTCCGGCCATCAAGAGTCTGCCACAGAAACTAAGAACAGATTGTGGTGTGTGTTTCCCTGATTGTGTTGTCTCTTTTAAACTGTCGGGCTATGCTGATGACATCATTGTTACCGTGAATTCGCAGAGATATTGATTTACTGGTGGAAAAAATGTGAATAGTGTTTCGTTTATCCTCTGCTCATGTGAACTTGGGAACAATTGAGGCTGTCATGGGGGGCAGAGGCTGGGGAGGTAACCTGATATGTAACCTATCTGGGGGTTTTCTGGGTGATGACACCGCGTATGGGAAAATGGGGATGGTGTCAAAGAGAAAGGTCAAAGGATGCCTAATGAAGTAAAAATGGCTTTTGCCAAAAATGTCTTACCAAGGGCGAGTCCTCATCATAAATAACTTGGGTCTCATCTTCACTGACATTGGTTGGCTTGTATTGATCCTCCAGCTAGTCTTCCATCTCAAATACAAAGAGAAAATGTGATTTATCAGAGAAGTAGCATTGGGCTCCTCAGAGAGGTTTTTTTTTGGACAGGGTCTGGTCCACCTGGCCGGCATGGGCGCTGCCTTATGCCTCCAGTTTATTCAGAGACTTTCAACTTGGCCCTCAGTCCTGGTGTCGAGACCTCAGTCCTGCTGAATCCTGCAGAGGCTTTGTGGTCTGAAACATGGTTTATCAATGTTTATGATGAACTATTCCTCCTTTCCTGCATTTTAAGTGCTTTCTTTCCCTGTGTGGACCTTGTTAAAAAAGCTGAGGCAGCAGCAGTTGGTACTCTTTGTACTGGCTCCAGTCCTGCATGGTTTCTTTTTTTAGATCTTCCCAGCTGGGGAGGAACCTCTTTCTCTGGATGGCTTCATGAGGCTGGAGTTTTTTTCTCTGGGTCAGGTGGGAGAGCTGGCTGGACCTCAGTTTGGACAACCCTGCTGCTCTGGTTTAAAATCACATCATTACATAATATGTAATGATGTGATTTTAAACTTGTTAACAATATTATTGTTAACAAGTTGCTAGTTTACTGGAGACAAAAACTGTCAGAACCTGAACTGTCCCTGTTACTGGACTTCCATGAGGATGCAGTGTACAGACCCTTTTCCTGCTGTGAGGATATTTTCTCACTATTTGACATCTCTTTGGAGGGTGTAACATGAAAATCTTTATATACTGAACCACAACAAACCATGTGAACACAAGGACACACCATGGATAACCCATCTGGGCCAGAGCACTGCTTTTTAAACAAGCATGAAGGTCCTTGTGCAAGGACAACTGCCCTTTTTGCAATGAGAGAGAGACAGTCAGTAGTTGAAATAGAGGACTGGGAATAAATAAACAAGTGGAAAAACAGTGAAACATTGTCATGTGCAGAATTCTGCACTCAACAGATTGTCATTTGTGGTGTTAAAGCCCAATCCGTGTGCACTTTACATTTTATAGAGTTAATTTCATAAGTTAATAATAATTTCAGTCAAACTTATATTTGATAAGATTATATACTGTACAAAAATAAATATTACTATTAATAGCTATTGTGTCATGTGTTTCACTGATTCAAAACCAATTCAACTGCAGAAGATAAACATCGGTCTCAACCAAAACAGAGTTGCAGAGGTGGGTGAAGTGAGGAGGAAAAGTGGAAAAAGCTCAGTGATCTGTCTACACTGACAGCCACAAAGTCCACAAGGGCTTAAGACTGTCTCACTCTAGCATCAGCAAGTGCTTAAGGGCTTTGACATGAACTTCTGGAAACTTCCCCAAGGATTTTCAGCAAGTGTGAAAAACCCTGTAGACATTTCAGAGCGAAGACACCATGTTGTGACATCAGACCATTTTGCATTAAATTATATATTGTTTCAAGGCTCAAAATGTACATGGATGCGTCATGATAGGTACCAATTCTAGTTAGGTCGATAAATATTTGGACATCGACACAGTTTATTTTGGATCTATACACCACTACAATGGACTTGAAACAAACAAGATGTACTTTAACTGCACACTTTCAGCTTTAATTTGAGGGCATTTACATCCAAATCAAGTGAACGGTGTAGGAATTACAACACTTTCTATATGTGCCTCCCACTTTTTAGGGGACCAAAAGTAATTGGACAAACTAAACAATCATAAATTAAACTTTCATTGTTGAATACTTGGTTACAAATCCTTTGCAGTCAATTCCAGCCTGAAGTCTGGAAGGCATAGAAATTACCAGACACTGGACAAGGAATTATATCACAGGGTCTCTGCAGGTTTCAAGAAGTCAAATTTAAGACTTTTTAAGACCATAATGAATACAATTTAAGGCCCATTTCAAATCCATACTGGCAAAAAAGTACAAAGACATGAAGGAAAATTGGAGCCACAAATCGTTGAACTTGCAATCAAGCTTAGATCTGGGCTTTCGTCAAGTTTTCTCTGCTGCTATGCTAAACTGTAACACACCGTTGCACGCGCAGCACAGGTGGCCTACTTTAGTTCCGTGTTGTAGTTATGTTATCGCATCCTCAAAAATAGAAACATTTCAAAGCGAGACTGAAATTTATGCATGTTTTAAATAAAAGTAACATTAGCGATTTTTAAGACCTTTCAAAATTGTATTTAAGACCTTTTATGAGATTTTAGGAGAATTTAAGACATTTTCGGCCTAAAATTCAAATTATTGGATTTAAGACTTTTTAAGACCCCGCGGATACCCTGTATCATATGTATAGCACCATACCCATGTGACTCAAAATACCTACAATGAATTGTTGTCTTTTAGTTGTGTGGTGCCGTATCAACTTAAAATAATAACTGTAACGAAATATGTACTTTTACGCCTCAGAAATAAGTTGATTAAATTAACTGTTTGGTGCCTCCACTTGGTAGAACATGAAATAAAATATGATGCATCCTACTAAGAATTAATATGAATTTAAATGGTTTAATATGGGTGGGCTGGTCCCTTTATTTGGTTCACTCAATATAGTAGTAATAGTTATATTAAACCCAATCAATATTTATAATTAATTGCAATATCACTCACACATGGAGTACTTTAAAAAATAAACCAGTGTATTACACACAAACCAAGCTTATCACTTGTTAAAGGCAATGCACCCATATAAATGTTTAAATATATTCAGATCTTTCAGAAACATTCACAGTATCTTGAAATAAACAAACAGTTCGATGCCCAAACAAATGACCACACTGTACTTAGACTCAAAGCAGTTTTTGAAAACGCCTCGCTTAGACAAGCAAAATAAAATAAATAAACGCAATTGGTTTTGTACTCACGCTGCCCGTCCTCAATTGGCGTGCGATGTGTGTGTGGAGATGATAATAAGGAGGTTATGGATGATGAAGAGAGGAAAAGAGAAACCCGTGACCGCGGCCTTGACCCACGTAGCTTCTCACTCACAGTCGCCACCTGCCGCTCACAGAAGAGTATTCTGGTCCTGTACTCTGGCGAACATACATACATACATACATGTCCTTTAACCCGTCATACCGACAGTCTCTATGCGCTTCCGTGAACTCATTCCGAGTTCACTTAACAAACAACAGCAATTTAGCACAACAAGTAATGTGAGGCTACTATAGCTTGACATGTGTAAGCAACCGTTAGCAAGCTAGCGCGAGCTAATCGCTAATTACGTTTAGCATTTGACTCATTGCATTATTATTAGCAGCGACACAGTCCGTGATTATCACAACATAAACATTTACCTTCTGTGTGATTTTATATGTCCATATACCGCTGTCAAACTCATTACAGCGAAATCACCTGTATCTTTTTCTCAGTCATTCCTAACCTGCCGACTGCATGTCCCACCCCGGTATACCACGATTGGACAGTTAAATGACAACTGAGCGGGCAACCAATTGACAAGCTTTACAGGAATAAATGACACAACGAAAAGAAACAGTGAAATAATATTACAAACACATGATTTACGATCAATTTAACCTTTTGTTATGAAACTAACGTTGTTTTTTTTTTTATTATTGAACAGATCAACTAACGCAGCATGGAAAAGTATGGAATTTAATTTGGGTAATTTCCAGGTCTGGATTAGTATGGAAAAAGGGGGGAAAAAAGTATGGAAAAATGTTTGTGTTGTTTCCAGATATTTAAAATTAAATATATTAAACAGATCAAAACAAGTTACTGACGCAACATAGCCTACCTGTAGATGATATGAAACTAATCAGGTTACTGTTACTAACTGCATTCTCATTTATTTATTATTTTCCATATGTGTCGTCGAGCCAGCCACCGATTGTCGGCCGTGACAGTGTCATGGGTTGATGCAAGTATTCCCGAGGGCTGGCTTCATTAAAAATGAGGGATGGTAGATTTTAAAAACATTTATTTACATAATAAGCATCTAACAATTGGTATTCACATGTTTAATATTGACTGACAAATCCTCAGAGAAGTATGTAAATTTGAGTCTGGAAAAGTATGGAATTTTGAAATGGAAAATGTGGAGGAACTCTGAACTTGTTTACAACCCAGTGTTATTTTAGACCGGGCTACATAGGAATAATGTATAATAGGGATTTTAAGAACTAATCTTAAAGCTCAGTGTGTGGAGCTGTTTTCAGTTATTAACTCTCTCATCTTCTGGAGTTTGCGCTTCACAAATGCAGCAAGAGAGTTTGTGTTTAATAAGCATTCAGAGATCTCCAGGCGAGGGGGTTGGCATCTTTCCTCTTGCCGAGTTCTCACATGAGCTCACTCGGACATTAACCAGAAATTGTGCGAGGAGGACGAGCTGTCAGAAAAAAACCTCTGGAATCACTCCTGTGAGCGTTTGTGTTTATACAGTACAGCACCTCAGGGTAATCTCCCGGAGGAGCTCCAGAGTTCAGTGCATGTCTGAAAGCAGTTTAAGTGTGGAAAAGGTGACACTTTTTTTAACAAATTGCATCGGGTACATCCTACCCCTCCCTGTGGGCTCATTCATTAAAACAAATCCCCTGAAATACTAGACGTTGTGTGTCGTGGAACAGCACATTTTGGCTGCACTTTCTGTTATTTTCCCATGACTTGCTAACAGTATAGATAGGCAGGTTGGTTATTAACAAGTACACCAGTCAATCATTCCACATTAAATGATTGGTCATTTAAACAGTATTATGAAGTCTAGATATCAGATTTTTTTCCAGATACAAAAATGGCTATGTGGAGGTGAATTCAACAAATGAAATAAAAAGTGTTTGAGAAGCTAAATCATCTGTTTGGTGTAGTTTAAACAAGCATTGCTCTTTTTGTTATATGCTGACGTAAAGTTGCAGTTGCAGAAAAAAAAAAAAAAAAAGTCTAAAATGTCTAACTGTATTAAGTATTTAAATGTATAACTGATTTCCTCCTCTAAGCACAGCAAAACCGCTGGAATCTAAATTCACAGTTTTAGTTTACAGATGTTTACAGACAGATGCTTTTACTTTGAAAGAATTTACACCACTGAAGTCTCTCCTAGTTGTTTAAGCGAGGTAAATCATTTTCATTTTTCATTTTCTTGTAAACTATTTTAAGTAACTAACATATTCATTTTTTTTTTAAATACATAAATGATGTCACTTTGAATAAACCTCTTGCTACTGCTGGTTTCATAACACATAAAACGCCACATGTGAGTGCTCATAACATAACTTTATAAGGATTTTCACTCAGTCTGGAGAACAGTTCACAGCACCCAACTAGACTAGAGATGCTGACATGACACACATTTGCCAACAAAAATATTTTTCATGGTTTGCTGAAAAGTAAATTAGCAACATTAAAACGATTTAAACCCTTTTAGACAGTAACTTTAGGCTGATTTAATATAACACTTCATTTGCCCTATATTAGCTATCTATGACCAGGCAAGAGACAATGACAACTGGTCACTTTGCTCTGTAGCCATCAGCAATATTTTTTAAACGAAATGACTTCTTTCGGTGAATTATGAAACTAAAAACAACAGTGAGTTTCTTTAACCGCAGCCTGAGTGGAGCTTCCCAGCATTACTTTCTAGCACTAGCATACCTATCAAGGCGAGCATGGTTAGCATGCTAAAGATAGCTTCCCCTCACCAGATAACCTGTTAGCTCTGGTGCAAGTGTAAAGTGTAATAAATTTAATTACAGTAATTAATCACAATTCCTGAGATTCACCAGATTCATATACAGATATCATTTTAATGTCTTTCCCCCATGTGTACCTAATTCTCACTGAACCTAACCATTCTGTCCTCTACCTCTCTCAAATATCCCTCCATTTCCTGGCTGCAGCTGTTTCTTTGGCCAGGTCCGTGGTTGTTTTTATAAGACGTTACATCTGTCTTTAGTCCCTCAGTGTGATAATAACATTGTCATCCTGTCCTTTCCACAACATCTCCCCCTCAAAATCCAGCATCTTGTGCTTGCGGCAACGCAGCAGGATGCCCACCACTTTGTCAGAGATCTTCACATAGCGGTCAAAGAGCCGGCCGAAGGTAATGATAGTTTGTCCCTTTTTATCCTTGATGCCCATGTCTCTGATAATCCACACCAACTCCTCCATCTCCCTGTGAATGTGCTTCTGGGCCCGGTCACCCCTCTCGGCCGTCTTCGAGCCGTCTTTGGGTCGCCCGTAGCCCGTGTCGCCCTTGCAGAGACGCTGAGCCATGGCAAAGTCATGGTCAAACTCCTCACTGAAGGGGTTGAGCTTCTGGCCCTCAATGTGCTGCTCCGACCACTGCTGCCAGCGACCTCTGATGTCATTCATCGTGGCAATCCTAATCTGGAGATAAATTAATCAGCAGGTTAATGTCTTTTCCATAATATTATAAACTATATGTATCCTGTAAAAAGAAAGCAAAAGACTGCTCTTTCAGGTTCTTTTTTTTTTTTTTTAGAGCAGATGAAACAGTGACATTGCAGAACATAAATGTCTCTAAATAAACTTAGCCCTAAATAAACAGGTTGGTTTAGTTGATTCAATGAACTTTGCGCTGCATTTAACTTCACTGTATATATATAAATACAGTACGTATCCTATAGTATATAGTATATAAATGTGTACACCCATATTTATAATGATAAGCTCAAACAAAACATCAAGGTGACTGCGGCCCGGCTGCCCTCTGTGTACAAAACTCTCAATTAATTCAGAGAGATTGCATTGTGTGTACACACAGTGAGAGGGGAATAATACACACAACTTGCGTGACTTTGCGCCACTGACGTCAACGCGTCAACACATCGGCTTTTCTGTTAATGCCCGAGATTGTATGTACACAAACATAAGGGTGCCATTATTTCCAGTTACGTGCGGATAAAAAGCCGATACCATAAGAAACTTTTGAGGATTCTCTTAAATTATTTCTGATACAAGCCCTTATACTGTGTTCTCTTCATCCTCTGTCCTCCCTGCATGTCTTCTCTCTCTCCCTCATCGTCTGTTGGTATTTCCTCAGCTTGCCAGGCCTTCAGATCAGTGTCATTGATACTTCTCAGTATTTGATCTATGAAAAGCTAAGACTTGTAACTGAAGGACCTTCCACAAAACTCTGTGAACCCTTTAAGTGATAATGAACCTGTATCCCTCTACTGTTTTCCATTGTTTTTAATCTTTAGCCAATTGCCATTCCACATATAGACTACTTTTTACTTTTGCGTTGTAAGTTTTGAATTATTTAATTGAATTATATATTTGAGGTAATTCCTTAACTAGGGCAGTGCCTGTGAAAAATCTGTTTTTGTATGTGTTTTTAGTAATTGTCGGTTTGGTGCGCTGTTTTGTCTGTTGTCTGTAGCTGGTTGTGCTTTGCATGTGTGGGATTCTGGAACGTCCTTAAATTCAGGACCATTATCGCAAGTTTAAATTTGGAACCTTGCAGTTGGAATCGTTGTTTGTTTATTCAAAGTCTAAAGACTGTCCAAAGTAGGCTGGGCTATTCGAAGTGTCAGTTTACTGCACATCATGTTTTACATAGTTTTGAAGAGCCACTGCGTAACTGTGTTTGTTGGAGTGTTGTTGCAAAATCCGCGGCCTCATTGCAAAGGAAGCACACCGCATTCAGGGAGTCTTTATTGTTGAGGTCAGACATAATAATCACCCACACATCTTGCACTCGCTTAAGTTTTTACCCGCTGATTCAATTCTGCCAAAACGGCCCGCTTATCCTCTCAGGTAGCCCACAGTGCTGTGTGAGTGAGAGGGGGAGTGGCTACAGTAGAGCCGCGAAAGCCATCGTGTGCTTCTTTTACTGATATATATAACCATATCTTTCGCATTACTTATCCAAACAACGTCAAGTAACTTGGCACCGCACTTACTCACGCCCGTAGCAAGACACCTGTCCAGTTTGTAATCAATCGAACCATCAGTTCGAGGGATATGCGAATAACAGAATTTATAGATAGATATGAAGACTTTATCGGATAGCACCTGACCACTTGTAAGCCCAGGTGTAAATACACCTGAGTAAAGTCTTGTTATCCGAACCACTTCAGTAGGTGATCGGAGACGCATTGTGACCACATTGAACAGAAATATGAATTTAACAAGTCTCCGTGAGTAGAAGTACGTTGGTGGCTCCGAGCGCAGCTAACGTAAAAAGAAAATTTGTTCCGTGTTTCCTTCACATCACTGTTCCTCACTGCCGTCACCCTGTCTTCCCCTCACTGACGATTCCACCTGAAGGTCAGGAGTAAGAACATATTGCAGTGGAAGTCTATTTATTTACATATGTTCCATTGCGCTGCAGTCCAGCTTGTGTTTTTATGAGTTGGAGCCCCTTGACACACCAGAGGCTTCTTGGCTGCCTTCTTTGCCTTTTATAGGTTTTAGTACTGCAGTTATGCAACTGTTGTTTGGTGTCTGTGAAGGGGTTGGGTTTCTTCAGGTGACATCAAAGGGACTTCTGCTTTACCATGTTTAATTCAAGCTGTGAGAATATTTATGCTCCGCTGTGTATTTAAAACAGGGACAGATGGGACATTTATTGTGGTCATAGCTAAAGCGGGGCAGCACATACTCATAAGGGTGTTGTCAAAACATGTTTATAACCCATTGCTTCACACTTATATTTGTAATTAAAAGGTAATTCATGCATGGTCATGTTATCTTTTCTGTAAGCCTACTTATTTCACATTCAAATGTGCAATGGACCAAATTGCAAATGGCCTCTATTACAAAATAAAATGTTTTTGGAAGTTCGCTAGAGAAATAAGTGATTGAGCTTTACTGTCTTCTCTTGTCTTTTCGTATACTTGGTAAGGGAAATTATGAAAAGTTCCCTCTGTATATCTAGCTAGTAGGTTATTTGGAAACTGCCATATGGAGGCAATGTTAAACCTATATATATATATACACATATGGCTAGATTTTTATAGACAGCAAGGATAGGACAGGAAGGGAATCGGTGTCACTATTTTTAAATTCAACTCAAATAGAAGTGAAATATATAAATAAATTATATTATCCTTAAATTTCCAGATTTTTCCCTTCATCAAACACTTCATTTGATGTAAAATCGCTCTACCTTGGGCCTGTTGGTTTGTTTTTTGGTCTTGATGTCACTCAATCTGGATTCACTGCTGCTGCTGAGTCCTGCCTCCTCTCCAAGCCCACTGTCCTCTGTGTCCACACTGCTACTCCTTGAACTCTTCAGGGTCTCGTTGCCGAGATATTGATTGCTCTCCTCTGGACCTGACTCCATCTTGCTGTTGATGGCATTGACCAATTCACTGCAGGTGAACCCGCAGCATTTGGGCTGGATGGTCTTGGTGACGGAACAGGTCCTGATCTTACTCCCGCTGGTGTCGGAAGCATCTTTTGCCATTACGCGTGGGGTGACAGTCAGTTTGACCGTTTGTTTGCAGTCTTTCTGGTCTTCCTCCATGACAGATGAAGGCATCCAGCCACTCGGGATAGCATCCTGCTTTTCTGCATGATCTACGGCCCAACCCTGCCAGCTCTTTGCCAAAGACGACACCATAGCGGCACATTTTATCTTCCGTATTGCCCGTTTGAAAGATGGAGGCTCCTGTGGTGAAACTACGGTGGTTCCGCCGCTACTCATGATGACAGGATACCGGATGGGATTTTTTCTAGAAGTTGGTGCTTATTTAGGTTCTTCTTAGTATTTCAGAAAGGCATTGAAAGAGTTAGCATGTGTTTATAGTTCACCAACTTCCACGGATAAGCTAAATGCAAAAGGATTTGAACGTTCCTCGACCCTCTATGGATCTTTAGAGCGAAAATTTAAGTTAAAAAACAGTACCAAAAACTGAGAGGAATCAAAATGTCTTCTGTTTGATAAAGTGTTTTGCTGCAGCTTGAAGAAAACGCCTTACTCTCCAAGATATGTGTAAGTACTGCAGCTGTTTTCGAACAAGAGTCCAAGCATCTCAAGCTTTATGGGGGGGGGACGGCTCTTCACAAAAACATCCAGATCATCAGTCGGTCAGTGGGTGAGCCTTCAGCGTGAAGAGTGCAAGGACTTTGGCTTTAATCTCCTGCTGAAGACCCTCTGGCTCCACACTGGCCTTTAAATAGGGGAGGGCAGTAAAGTAATGTCCACGTGAGACAGGAAACTCCAGTGTCAACATTCTGCTTACTGCACGTACGCACACACACGCACACACACACACACACACACACACACACACACACACACACACACACACACACACACACACACACACACACACACACACACACACACACACACACACACACACACACACACACACACACTGGAGAGTGGAATTTCTCCCTCTGGGATCTGGGGTAACAGGTGTGTTGCATTTTAAGCATTTATTTTACAGACAAATAATGCTGAACTACAAACAGGCCATTGCTGTGAGTCAAGTTCCTAGACATGAAGCCACTGTGTTTGCTCACTGTGTGAGTGTGTGTGTGTGTGTGTGTGTGTGTGTGTGTTCAAATACCTTTGTGCTTTGATCATCTGAATGTATGAGGCTGAGTGACTGTGGGTCAACAAAAAACATGTGAGGTGTTTGACTGGCTCCAGCCGTTTTAGTCGTTGTATATTTGTGAATATAAGCGTGTGAATTCTTGGATGATGATGATAATGACGATGATGATGGATGATTGTGATTCATATTCATACCTTCATAAGTACAATTTGAGCGCAGCTTTCTCACTTGTACACTGCACGACAGCGAAATTTATTTCTGTTTCCTTACCTAGTTGTTCAGCTCATGGTGACTGTGTGGTGTTTATGAATGTAATGTTGAGACATAAAGCCCTGAGTCTCTGCAAGATTATATGGTACAACTATGTGAGTGGCAAGTGCAGCAGGTTTTTACTTTGTCATATGTTATAAAAAGTTTGACATTTTCAGGAAAATAAAATTGTAAAACAAATTAATAGGCTTGCTTCCTGTGGGATTGTGTAGCTCATGTAGCTCAGCCCATACTAATCCCCTGCTCTGGGGTTTGGAACCTGGTCTAGAGTAAAATCAGCAGATAGGCGATCATGTCAGTCAACGTGGTAATTATCCACTGAAACCGATGTTCAGGCAATTCACAGTGCCTAAATGCTACATGGGAACTAAAGTAGCAAAATCTATGAATAATATATCTAATATGTTTTCCTTTGAATAAGAAAAAAAACATGGTTAACTGTGTGTGTTTATATCATTAATATTATTATTATTATTTTGTTTATTATTATAGTGTTTAATAAAATTACTGAGATGAAAATGGGTTAAATAATGTACTTATAAATAATGGAATTAAATCATGTAGATTGTATCTACTATCTTAAACATCATTTCTTGTTTTGTTTGTTTGTTTTTATAGTATTGAAAGATGATGGCATTTTTAAAGAATGTAAACTGTCAGTGCATCTAAAACGAGTCTCTGTGTTTGTAATAATAATAAAAAGAAATGAACTAACTAACCTGTTCCTTTTCCCTCAACATGTTCCCTGGTGATTGCCTATAATATGTAAAACTGGTGTAAGTTTACAGAGGCAGAGTTCATCAGCCATAATCAGCTTAGGGCAATGAAGTTAGAGCAAAATTACTGTGGATTAAGTGACAGGCTGTTGATGTGTTTTTATTATGGGATTAAATCATAAAATTACTGCTGTGAAGTCATTAGGGCTTATAAAACAGAATTAAATGAAACATTTAATAATATCAAGATGGGAATTTTAAAAAAACAACCAACAAACAAAGACAAAACTATTTATGGACAGCTATCCATTCCTCATAATATATCGTCTAAGAGAAAAAAAAATCTAAACACTTCTATACATCAAGATAACCCTGACTCATTTATTTAGTAAATGAATTTACACGTCAGTGAACAAATGTTGAGCACAATGCTGTTCATGAGAATCATTTCTGTGACACACAGCCACACAAAGCCAAATGTATCCTCTGAGTGTCTGAAGACCAAAATAGCCATTTGGTGTTCAAGCGTCACTGGCTCGGGTTTCTTGCATGTGTGTGCCTCAGATTCCTGCCTATAAGCCAGCAGCTGCCTCACATGCACTCCATCCGTCACCCGCTGTGCGCGCATAGCAGGCTGCACAGGAATAGTCATGCCTGCCTGCCACTAGAAAGCGACGAGAAAGGTGTGATCATCAAGGTACAAGACTCCAAAATAAGTTTTTACTCAGTAAGTTCGCCGTGAGTCACTGGCTGAAGAACACTGTGCTGTATTGGATTATATTAGTTACAAGGAAACTTGTTGTTTCACCAGGTTTAGTGGGGTTCAGCAGCAGAGCAGTGAACTGTCAACAAGTCAGGTTAACTTCAGTATTTGGATTACCTTAAATTAGTTGGAAGTAATTAAACATTATTTTCTATGCATATATGTCATGCTGAATAGACCGCAATTACCACATAGACTTTATTATAAATCACAAAAAACAGGTCTTCTTTACGAAGCCCTTCTCTATTATATCAGCCTGATTAGAATCATCAATCATACACTCCCATTTGTATTAAAATGCTGCATAAATCTTGCATTTTTTTTTTATTTTTTTTTTTAGAAAAATAGGAAACAAATATAATCACTTCTGAAATTAAAGATCACAATCAGGCTTAAGTAGCCAAGTCAATTATTATAGACTAGGAATCGGCTGATGTTGATTTACAGCATGTAGATATTGTGCAATTCTACATGCATAGTGTTTGCATATATTTATATATATACTGTATATATGTATGTATATACTGTATATATATATACAGTATATATATGTGACAAAATTACCATTACATTACAAATATGAAAAGAAGTGGCTGTCTCCCCATCCACAGACCTGGAACTTTAATCTAAACCACCAGATGAACTATTATGACTATAAAACATATGATTTATTGTGAATGATCCATTATCATTATTACAGCTGAGGATTGAGGGTAGTAAATGAGTACTCCTCAGCAATATGAATAAAAAATAGCGTCACAAAACAATGTTGATATCATGTGCTGTTTTTATCACAGTGACCATTAGAAAAATAACTTTGACTTGTGGCTCCTGTGATAGAGTGTGACTCGAGAGAATATATATATATATATATATATATATATATATATATATATATATATGTATAAAAATACTCATGCTGACCAAACCTGACCTGAACCTGACACAGTTAGAGTATGATGAAGCCTTTATTTAGAGCAACATACAAAAGATGTCATTACATCCCAGAGGAAGCAACTCCACCACACACACACGTTTGCACAACATTTGTAATTCTTAGCCATTTATTCGAACCTTAACCATCACAACTAAATATCTAATCCTAATGCTATTACCATAACCATAACCCTAAAACCAAGTCTTAACCCTCAAAAAGTCAAGAATGTGAGGACCAGCTAAAACCTCTACATGTTTTTTGGTCCTCACAAAGATACAAGTACACACACACACACACACACACACACACACACACACACACACACACACACACACACACACACACACACACACACACACACACACACACACACACACACACACACACATACACCTGATTCTTGGCTTGCTCATCAGCGTCAAGTGTATAAAGACTTGGAACGGAGAGGTAGCCAGTGCCAGTTGGCCATTTGGCAGCTCTTTGACTTTATGATTCTGCTGTTGCCAGCTCAGTTGTGTCCACAGAATTATGTTTTTTCTCAGGTTTTATAGTGGGTGGTTATTGTTTTCCGGGTTAGCAGCTTTACTTTATTCCCGTCTTTGGTGCTTTTGTCACAAATCTGCTATTAATCAACATATTTTTTGGTGTTTTTCTTCACTTATTTTCTTGTGTTGATTTCTATTGTTCTTCCGTTCAACCGCTGAACACCTCAGTGATGTAACAAACCCCACGGCCCTCGTCGTACGTCGTCATTTTAACAGGAAGTAACTGGGGACGCTACAGCACGGACACACGCTGGCCATTTTCTTGAGAAAACATTTCAGCAACGCTGCCAATTACTCCAGCCTTACAAACAGCTTGAAACGCAACACATTTGCACACAGATCACAGTTTCTGTATGTATTTGCGTCTAATTGGTCTTTTTTCTGTGGCCGCTGACGCCATCGCTGCAGGATGGAGAGCCAGAATTGAGACCTCATCACTGGCTGGGACTGCACAGTCTGTGCCACATGCATACTCATACATTTGCACCTCTATACTTGGAACACTTGCCCCAGCAAATGCTCATTACTGCCTCACCAGATTGTCCAGGTACATACCAAGATTTGAAAGAAAAATGTATGAAAATGATTTCGTCTGATGCATTCTAATTATTCATGCTCCCAAAACTCTAGTCCCAAGATGTACGGTTTTACTCAAATGGGACTTGCATTTTGTCCCCATAATAGGTCCCTACAATAGATATAGATATCATGTCCTGTCTTGTGAAAACAGATTGGAGTCAGTGTGAGTGTGAGAGGAAAACATTTCTCTGGCTGCCCATGACAGCGTGTGACATCATCGTGCAGACGTGGCAATGGACAGTGTGTTCGTAGCTATCCACAGTGAAAAGAGCAACTGTCTCTGGCTCTGGATTCTCTTCAGCCTGGATCAGCAGAGGAAGCTGTTACACAGCGAGGAAAAAAATAACCAGGACCGTCATCATATTTTGAAACAATATTAACACATGGTTAAAGGTCCAGTGTGTGGCAGAAATAAAAAATAAAGTAATTACAGTATTATTCTAATAATGTAAATGGTATTATCCCAGAATGAGTAATGGATGAACTAAACATCTTTTGTGTTTTGATGCTACCTGAAGACTTCCTTTAAAGGTTCAGTTGGGCACAACAACCTATGAACTAACTTTGTCATTGATATAATAATTTACACATCATTTTAAAATCACGTCATCAAAATTATGAAATACAATGAAACAATAGAATGACAGAAGGGAATAATGGATGCTTTCTTTTCAGCATGTGCACTGCAGACTCTAAGCTGTTATGGATGCTGCAGCACCTCTGCTATTTGATGTCTATTTGTGCCGTTTTACAGTAAAACTGAGGCTGGAGAGCGAGAAGTGGGACAGTGGCAGAACAGAGCATGAAGCACCGTTCACAACAACATTGTCACTGCCACGAGAGCCTACAGATGGAAATAAAAGTGACAGACGTTCTTCAGTTCTGGAGCCCTTTCTCTGCTCCCACTCATCTGCGAATATGTCACAGCTGAGTCACACAGCGGTATTCGTTTTATTAATGTGCAGCTCATTCGTTCATTCGTGTCTATTTATGTGTGTGAAACTCCTTTAGATTGGGTCAGTCAATTTCACTTCATTCTTTATGGAATTAATGACTAGTTTAAGGTATTCTCCAATACAGAATGATGTGCATTTTGCAACTACAGTCCCATTAAAGACCAATAAAGGAGTGTGTGCTTCTGGGTGTGACCATGAAGTGCTCTCAGTAAGATGTTAGCTCCACCCTCTCGTCGAAATGTGATGGCTTTTGGTTTCAAGGAACAAGACGGTGTTGGACAAACTGCAGCCCACAAACTAATCTTGATCCTTCTAGATAAGCCGTTATTTCTACACGGTTTATTTTCTAGTGGACCTCCATGTGGCTGAGAGAGTTGTAAATGCGCCTGCAATACTGTAAAGCTGTCATAAGGTCAGTGCTCTCCCCAATATCTCCCACTTATTTATCTCCTCTACTCCCTCATTCACCTCTTGACTTCTTTAAAAAAGCAGCAGGTGAATGGCTGCTACTATAGTGCCTTGCCATGCAATGTCGTTTAATTGGACCACTGTCCTTGTCCCAGGATACAAACACTAGCGGGGGAATCAGTTTATCGAACGAAGTGTATGTTCACATTTATACTTTAGTTTTAGGCGTTTGAACATTTAAGTCAAAGACAAAAACAACTTTAGCTGGAGGCTAGTTGTTAGTCTTCCATCCATGAACCAATTATATAATTGAAATATTATTGCATAGCATGAAGTTGGTGTACTCCCCAGTTCAAAAATGTATACCACTCTAGACTTCCTAAATGATTTCCAGGTCAAAGTCTATAAACGTATATGTGAAATAGTCATTTGATTCTCAACAGCATTGTCAGGGTGTGTTAGTCCAACACTGAGAAATTCCAGCTCAGGACAAACACGATAATTAAATGATTACTGGCATCATGTAAATGTACTGACAGTTTGCGTTTTCTTTCTGTATTTAGGGAGTTTCTTAGGGAGATTCTTACATAAGTACATGCAATAACTTCTCTTAGACTGTTTGCAATAATTTGACTTTGTTCAATAACAGATGTTGCATGTATTTTTTTTTTCAATCGGAATGTATCGTGAATGTAAAATAAGCTTGTTCCAGTAATACTGCTGAATCCCGATCCTGTGACGCAGAAGCTGTGATTTAGTTGAAAAAAACCCCAAAAACAACAACAATTAGATCTCCAAAAAAAGCACATACACACAGACGCTACTTTGTAGGGACAGGGTAGCAATTATCTGTTCTGGAAGACAAATATACCCTCATACTGCTGAATCATCCTTTGGTCTTGTGTTTTCTTTTGTTGTTGTGGAAAAGCTCTGTAGCGCGTGTGTTTAAACACGGAGGCCTCCATCTTACAAAAATGGACGAGGATATTTTGAAGCTGAAACTTACTATCCAAGCAAATTGACATCCTTTCTACCAGTGCAGGCCACTGTAGTTCCCTGAATGCATGGAAAAGGGAGGGATGCAGTTACAGTTTGCAGTGTTACCACTGGATGTCACCCATTCTCATACACTGAACCTTTAAATGTGCAACAAAAAAAAAAGTCATGTGGGAGGGACATCAGTGGCCAATCAAACTATAGCCACATAATGGGGACATACTATGCAAATCAACTTTTTAATCATTTAAATACCTTGTATTTATAATTTGGGACTCTGGAGGTCCTATCAGTTGCCAAAGTGTGAAAAAAGATGACTCACTCATGTTTTTGTGGTCCTATATGACTGCAATGTGCCTGCGAGAGCCTGCAAATAATCACTTTTCCAAATACTAACTGCTGTTACTCCCAGTAGCCTCTGTGGCTGATGTCATTTCCGGTCCCTTAAGTTTCGTTTTGCTTTTTTTTAAAGGTGGTCCTAAAGAGATACTACTAAACAGACCGTTCTGAACAGGGCTGTTTTGGCAGGGTGATTGAACTGCTGTGGTGCTTCATCCTTTTGACCAAAGCATGTGACAGACATGTTCATTAGGACACCAGGGAACTAAGTTAACTTTGAGAAATAGGATATAATATGACCCCTTTAAAGCATCTACTGCATCTATTTTTGATGGTAAGACCCTAAAACTTGTGACTGGGACCATATACTCTCCAGGAACATGCCTATTGATGTTATAAAGGAAGTGAGAAGTAAACTATTTTATCTCACAGAGAGTCGCCAACGATTCAAGACAAAACACGTTTCATGCACTTCCACATTGGCTTCACTTTCCCGATCCTGAGACTTTAAACAGACCATGGGTGTAAGTCTATCCTGTGGGACAAGGCAACACAACACACAGTAATTACACTACTTTAGCTGTGGTAGACAAAGGCCCTGTCCCAATACTTCCCCTAACCCTACATTTTTGCCATAACCCTAAATTTTGCGCATTCATGTGTAGGGGGAGCAAGGGGAAGTGCGATTTCCCATTATAATCAACCCTCAAAATGTAGTGAGCTCTGATGCGGGCTTATAACGAAGTGAAAAAAGAAATTACCCATGATGCTTTGCGAAATCAGCGAGCCGGCTGATATTTTTCAACAAAGATGGCGGGCCACATCTGCCGAGGAACATTTCCGTTGTACTATATTTTCACAAATAAGCACGTTACAATGTCGAATTGTGTTGGAATATGTTGGTTTGATATACATACAAAGGACCGTTGAGCTTTGACCGCTAATGTCAGAAAATAACTGACGATTTATGAAAGCAGCTAGCTAACTAGCGAGCTAGCGACTATTTGCCGAGTGCTTCGAGAGAGGGGACCGTATCTATGTTCCCCGGGTCCTATGTTCCCCGCTTTGTATGTGACCGGGGAACATAGGACCCTTTCTCTAACCCTAATCCTAACCCTACCCTTTTACAAAAAAAGGGTCCTATGTTCCCCTGTCACATACAAAGTGGACCTTTTTTGGGAAAAACGGGGAACATAGGAACATAGCTGCTAGCTAGCTCTGCTACATCTGGGTAGTTTTGTCAGTGCTTTGGATGTGTGTACCGGCGTTCACTTGAACACGAATACCCTGGACTTCAGATTTCAATCACATTTGTGATATAGCGTTTACGAGGACGGAGAAAAACCAAACATAGCCAATGCAACAGGTAACACAACAGCTGGATCCGCCTGCATTTTTCCTGAATGAAAATAGTAGAGCGCTCCACCGGTGGAATTGTCAACATGTGACGTAGGTTAGCACGTTCGTTACGTTCACTGCGCTAATTTGCATGTAGTGGTGTCCCAATTCCACTTCCCTCAACGAGAGGAATTTACGGTTGAGGGCACTCAAAACCAAGTGTAAATTTTAAGGGGGCGGTATTGGGATGGGCCCAAACTCTCTCTCTTTCTACTTCTGTGTTCTGCACTGCTGTTGTAACAACTGATCTTAATCTAGAGCGATTATGATGGACGCCAAGGGGCCCCGTATCATGAGTAAGAGATGCTTGGAGGTAAAAAAAGAATAATGTTGAATCATGTACATGAATATACTGTATGGCAGGACTGTTCAACTACATTTTTGGAAGGCTCGGCCAGTGGGCCGGACTTTGCCCTGAGCTATTACTGTTATTCTGTATATACACATATATATTTTATATACACTTTTTTTATATATATATTTCACAACAATAGCAAATACTGGCTGTCAGTGCAGGATAACATTGCAAATTCACAGCACCTGCTGGTTTTCAGTGCACAAAAGAACAACCTTCTGGTGAGCAACATCACAGCTTCATATTGCAACAAGAAATACTTTCAGAGTGCAACAACAAGATAGAAAAATAACTAAATCACAACCACGTCTGGTTAGGCTACATACCGGCTGCATCACAGCACCGTCTGGCTTTTAGTGCAACAAAGAAAACCAACTTTAAATACTACCAGCTTTCTGGTTCAGCGTCATAAAAACAAAATCTGCGCTGGTTTAGCAACTCTCTAACAAAAGTTCTCTGACTACGACAAATCATGCACACATTGGCCATTTTTGTGCAAAAGAAGAAAAGTGGACACAGGCAGTGTGTGTGTGTGTGTGGAAGGGATTAACAGAGCAAGAAGAAAAATTAGTCTGCGTTCTTATAATGGAGATTAATAAAGTGATAATAAATCAGCATTGTAATCATGTATCACTCTTTAGTTTCTTCTCTCTTCCATTTATTCCTCTGCTATAGCTAACCCAGTGAGTGGGTCTGTAATGGAGAGAGATATATTTGATGACACATGGCGTTGCAGCAGACTTACTGTAAGTGCAGCAGTGCAAGTCATATCCTCACCCATTAGATAATGGAGCTAATATTGTGATGGAGCAGATAATGCCATGATCAGCTTGAGCTCCTTTACTCAATGAGCAGTGCACTGTATAGATTGAATATATCTCAGGGACAGAAGCAAAAGGACAAACATATTTACACGTCACCATTGCATATACTTTGAAGAAGTTAGTAAAAACCACTTCATTACCTCACACACCTCTACTTAAAAATAAAACAAAAACCTGAGCTGTCCCTTTAAATCCATGAGATTGTGTTGTCCCAGTGCAGAAAGACACAGGAAAAACATACAGGGGAGAGTGACCGTTCCACAATAATGCAGTGCTCTATGCAGATTGTATGCATGTCATACAGAAGCAAATGCTTGTGGTCTAATGAGCTGTGTAATAAATGATCCCCTCATTCTGCAACAAGCCCTAATGCGCAGGAAAATATTGCGGCTGTCAAAAGGGGCTTTAATATATTCATCATGTGCAACTACCCTAGATATATGCGCAGGCTCTTCCTCCGTGGTGCATATTGGTCATCACCTCTCACTTTTAATGAGGAGCTTGTGTCACCAATGCAGAGCTGAGTCTCTGTATCTAAGAAGTTGTGTGATCAATTCTTTGTCAGTCTTTTTATGGAGGAAAATATGCTGCTATATGTGTTATTTATCATTGTCACATTATATCATGTAACCAGAGAATATATTTTTGTCTTGTTACAATGGTCACTGTGGTGATTACAGATGAAAGAAATGGCTGATGGGAAACAAGCACTTGCATCGACAGCCAGGGACAAAACTGAAAACAAACATGGTGTCCAAAGCTGTGTGTGTTGACACATGGTACTATTGATGCTGGTCAAAAAAAATAAAATATTTATACACAGTTTATCTTCAATAGATGAGGCCTGGTGTTAAATCTGTATTGCAGAACAGATGCAGGCGTTTGTCTTTTTTTCCTTTCAAGGGCTAAATACAACTTTGTGTGTCCTATAGACCTTATTTTGGAGTGTGTGTGCTTGTATTAGTATCTCTTTACGTGTTTTATGGCACAAACACTGACCTTGTCAGGGTCAGTGATCCTCGTCGAGACCAAAACTTGGTCCTCATGAGGCAGAACCATATTTCTGTGGAACTAGTTTCATTTACTGCTTTGATCTGACTTAGAAGTAGGTACTGACTAGTTTTAGTTAAGGTCAGGGATAAGGCTTAGGCTGTCCAAATGAATGTAAGTCAATGCAGCGTCCTAAGAAGAATAGCAGATTGGGGGGCCGGGATATTATTAGAAGGGAAGTGTTTATGGACCAACCATATGCCAAGGTTAGTCTACACAATCTTTTTGGTGTTGTATGATGAACAGTATGTCACATTAGGCAATCTAGGGCCATAAATCCATACTGTGCCATCATGTGACCGACAGACATGACATACTACACCGTGGTACCTGACCTGACCAATAATCACGACTGACATGATGACGTTAAGTGAAAGAGACGACGACACGATCCGAAAGCATCCACAAGTTCATCACACCTTTTCGCTCTGCCATTTTCTTTTTTTTCTGTGTGTTACTTTGCACATGCAGAGTGCTCTGTGACATGGCTGAACATGATGTAGATGTACTCTCAAATTCAAATTTTCTGCTATACTGCACTTGATTTCTTTTCCTGACAAATCCCCTATCCCACCTCCCGTCATATTTTTTTTGGGAGATGATAAAAGATAAGCCTCAATATAGATGGCTATTATTTTTGCCTGTTCTAATTCTAATTGCTCCAAATAGTTGGCAGTGGGCCACGGCCTAATTTGATCTGTCTCTGTCACAGAAAGCAAAAAGGGACACTGTGAAACAGAAACTTAATTCTGGTACCCAAAACTTCAGAGAGACACTGTGATATCTGAGAAAGTAACGGTGCCAAACATGTTGCTCATTCGAATCAAGCCCTACACAAAATGCCATTTTGGATCTCACAGAAAAACCTCAACACAGATTAATCAACCAATGTTGTCACAGGATCTATGTGCATGCGGAATGTCATGATGAATTAATGTGCATTTGCGCGTGAATATGTGCTTTGCCAGCTTTTTGTGAAGTATCTGGTAACGCGCTGCAAGGGCACAGAGTGTGCACAGATAGGCAGGTCGGTTTGTGACAGGCACACTGGTTGGTTGTGTATGGTATATGGTTTTGCAAAGGCTACACCACAGTTTTCCCTTTATTTTACACAAATGAGATTAAAAATGGCTGGTGGTGGCTATCCATTGAGCCACTAAAAACGACTGTGTGTCTGTTTCTGCCAGCACATGCATACATATACAGCATGTGAATGTTCTTATTCATCCGTATTTCAGTCTGCTCCAGTAGCTTCGGCTTCATCCATAATTAAATCTATATAAATCAGGCTGTCATTAATGTGAAAGGCTGGATGACGTTTATTGATTGTGGGGTAAAACTAAGGGTCAGTGCAACCTAACAGATCCATGCTTTCTCATATCCAGCACTTAATTACTCTTCATATACAGTACATTATTTATTTCCCCCTCACTGACACTATCACATATCTACATTATAATGTGATAACGTTGCAACCACACTTTTATTTTTATTTCTACGAAAACAGCTTGAAGAAGCAGTTCTGACAAGAGACAAAAAATAGCGTTTGAGTAAGTCATTTGTGGCTGGTGAGAGAGTGTGTTAGAGGTTTACAGGAGGAGATGACGCAGGAGATCAGAGTGACTAGTCTGTTTGAGGACTGAGCAGGAACAACTGGCACCAGTCGACTAACACATCAAAACAAGTCTCCAAGTCTGTTGCTCTTTATTTTTAGATCTGTAGGAACATTAATATGATGCAATTGGAAGCTGCCATATTTTTTTCTGCACAGCACAGTTATTTGTTATTTGTCAGACAAATCTTTAGCCATTAGACTATGACGCACGTCCTGGGAAGACTGAGATGGTGCATATTAAACTAAATTCATTTGATGCAACTTATCTAATTGTTACAATTATTATTCTGTTTCTTTGGTGTCCATGCCTTTATTCAAGGGAAGGTGGCATGACAGGAAATGAGAAGCCAGGGAGAGTAATAGTGGGTTGTTTTAATCCTCCACTATTAACATGCAGTGTAGCCCTACTTATCTGATATTTAGAATTTGAAATGAGTTGTATTTACACATGCACCATTTAGTGATAGTGAATTTGACCTCTGCATTTAACCCATCATTTTTATTCACCAGTAGTGAACATTGAACCTGGGCACCATTTTTTGTTTTTCTTGTTTTTCATGTCCCTTGAATGGGCCTTATATCTTTAAGTCAGGACCTGTGTCAGCTCCGTGGAGACCACTATTTGTACAAACACCATGTTTGTTCAATATTCTTCCTGCTGTTGGACGCCATCTAGTGGCCAGTCTCTCCCATGCTGGAGCCTGCAAGATGTAGTGAAGAGAGAGAGCAGAGAGAGGAGGAGGAGGAAACAGATGGTGGATTAAGTCTCTCTTACAGTAGCAGTATCACTGCACTACCACTAGTACATTTGGTGAACATTTTATTTATTTTTATAACACTTTTATATGCTTATCACAAAGTGCTTTCCAGATGAAAAAGGTATACAAATTACACATTAAGAGAAAATCAGAGGCCTATACTCCAATCTCCCTGAATGAAATACATAAATTAACATAAAAGCACAAAGTTGAAAGACTAACAGTTCAAAGGCCTATGTAAAGAATCATATGCAAAATGTATATGCAATTATGAGAAACATACTCATAATAGAGAAATGCCTAGAAAAGAATCAGCACTAACATAAATCTATGAGGAAAAAGTGTATGAAATAATACCTCAACAAGGTCAACAATAACAATATAATCAATCATTGGGTTTCACAGATGACGCTCCGACACATCAATGTCAAAACCAGGGATACAGGAGCTGCACTACAGCATGGAACATAGCAAACAAAATAAAGGTACAGTATGGGTTGCTTATGTGTGGACACACAAATCCCGTGTTGATAATTTACAATTTAACTTTTTTTAAATTTCAGGTTAGCATAATTATTGAACTTACTGGGCCTGGCAGTTTAAATTATACATTATACACTGCAGAGTGCCAATGAATGCGGCGCCGTGTTAGATGTCAGTGACCCATTAACATGAGTTTGAAGTTGTTATTGAATGGTGAAGGTAGCACGATTGTTGCTTTAAATAAGTATACAACTACAAGCTTTGATCCACAAATCAGCCGGAGTATGTTGGTTTGTAGCAGGGATCTCTTCCACCACAGAGCCACACTGCAGCTGAGTGCGGAATGGGTAACACCACTGCTCTGCTCTGCTCTGCCTCTACAGACCTGCACCAACAACCAGTATGGGGACACTGGCCTGGACTGGGAGAGGAGGCACACAAATAAAAGACAATAATGCATTTAAACTAAGACTGAGTACAAAATCAGCAGGAGAGCGATATATACATGTATATATGTATAAATGTATTTTGCATTTTTGGACCTATGATTAAGACGTAGTTGGATGAGGCATTAACAGAACCTGTTTAAACATCTCCAAAACCTCAGTTTTACTATGTGGCCTTAAGAAGCCTCAAATACTTCTATTTACAAAGATATTGTAGGATCCCCCCCCCCCCCAGTGTTTCACCATTTTCTACCACGTCTACTAACTGTCTGACTTGGGCACATAACAACCATTGTGGAGGGCAAAATAGATATTTAGCAAAAATTTAAAAAATAAATAACCACTCATTCAAAAGATTGATTGTCAGAATTATCACCTCTGTGACAGACTGTAGGTGCAAGCACACACTTTTTTCTTCTTTTACATCATTTACTCAGTAAGTGGAATTGCCTACAGCTAACTCCTGAAGATGACCTCGGACGACTGACATACTAGTCCTATCACAAAAAGAACCGGATAACGTGTCTTGACACGTTTCCATTCGCAACCTAAACAAAACTCTGGTGCAAACTGAACACAACTACTGACCTGTGACCTTCCTCTGGGACTCGACATTTGAACATTTTGACGCTGTAAAACTGGAAAGCTTTTGCTTTACAGTGGCCACACTCGACTTACTACGCCACATTGTCAAAAAACGTGTATTAATGAAAATAAATGTCAACAAGAGTAAAGTTAAAAGATTAAATAAAAACTCGCCGTTGGACGGCTGAGTCGACAGCTGCCAGACTGAAGACACGTAGGATGGAAAGGTCTGGAAAAGCGGGAGGAGAGACGGTCAGACAAGTGACACTGCTTATCCGCTTGGAAGTACGTAATGGGTTGCCAAGTTTGGCCTTTATCCTCCAGTACACATGGGATGGGATTGGGACAGTATCCACAAGTCCCAATGCAAATCTTACATAGAGATAAAAAATAGCAATACATTATTCAGTCCTGTTCTCTTATGACTGCTACTAGTAGACATAGTATTTAGTCAGCAGTACTACTACTACTACTACTAATGATAATAACAACAATAGAGATAAGCTTTTACCTAGAGATAAGCCTAAGTAAGCTTTGATTAAAATAAGCTGAGTTACATAAAAACCAACAAACACGTTAAAATGGAAATGAAAGAAAAGCATAAAAAACTATAAAAACAATAAAATAATAACAAATAAACATTTACTATATCAGATCAGGTGTCTGTAAAACACTTTGAAACAGGTTATTTAAATAACAAACAAACAAAAATCGCAATAAAATTTTGATTTATAAATGATAAGATTTTGCAGAAGATACTTCAACCAAAAATGCATATAAATCAGTGGTGTTTTAGTAAATACAATATAATTAAAAATTAGTTGTGAGGAAGATCAAATACATTAAGTATTTCATCCAAAACAAACTTTCAATTCGATTGTGATTTGTCGATTTATGAAAAACTGTATCCATTGCATTTAAACATCTGGAAGAGATGTCTGATATGTTCAGAAGTGACACCAAAGCGCGTGTTTTTAGCGGACCTGGCAACCTCCGTACACTTCTGGAGAGAGTGGCGACACGACGCTGACTTAAAAATCATGGCGGACGAAGTAGAACAGGTCGGTGCCGCCGCTTTAATTCCTACTGTTTTAAAGCAAACGTTTAAAATCTGAACAAACAGCATCAGGCAGTTTTGTCCATGTGCACATTTTAGTGTTTCGTTGTGTTGCTTTGTGCGTTGTTCATAGCCCGAAATTGTTTGTGACCCGACTCAGCTACGTTAGCTTGGTTAGCATGTAGTGCCAAACGTGTTTGAGTGGTTGTTTGGCATCGAAAACAAACAGTTTTTAATAAAACAAAACAAAAACTATACAGATAACCCAGGCACACATTCAAACGTCTGTACCTTAAATAACAAACAAAGAGAAAGTTCACATCATTTATCTCTGTATTATTTATGTACACGCTGAATGAGCTTTGTATGAAATGCTAGCTGTAGATTGTTTCGCCCAACATGCTTACATAGTTACCACTAAATAAAATATTTCTGTAACATAACTTAGTCCTCAGATAACCTTTAGCTCTTCGTGGAGCAGTATCAGTAACACCTTTCATCATGTACCCACACATTTTGAGTGTGTTCAGATATTTTATTTAAATCTTTTAGGACTGAAACGAGTATTTAAATATTTGATTCATCAATTGCTTATTTGCGGTTTGGTCCTTAATATATTGGAAAAAATAATCATGAAGTACTTAAATATCATGTTTTTTCCTCAAACCAAAAGTGTGTATTTACTCATGGGCGTAAAGACACCACAACATATGTGCATTTAGGAAGCTGAAAAATTAGAGTGCTTGTTTTAATTGTTTGAACATCAAAATATCAAAATAGTAGCCCTAGATGTGAGTCGATGATCATGTGATCAGAATAACAATCATTGAGCTCCAGCAGTGAATTCACATTGCCATTTCTGTCACTCCATCCAATCCATATGGCAGTTTCTTTTTGTTCTTTCATTTTCTTGATGAAAAGCATGCAGATTTGGGGATAAGGCAAATTGGACACTCTAAATTTACCGTGAGTGCGAGAGTGGATGGCTGTTGGTCTCCAATGGACTGACGACTTGTCCAGAGTCTACCCTGCCTTTCGCCCTACGTCAGCTTGGATTGGCACCAGTGCCCCCCACAACCTTCATGTGGAGGAGAAAGCAGTTTAAGATGAATGAATGATTGAAAGTTTCTTGTATCTAACTGTCTCATGTGTGACACATGCCATTTGTTTGTTGCAGCAACCGACCACCAACACGGTAGAGGAACCACTTGACCTGATCAGGCTCAGTCTTGATGAGAGGATCTATGTCAAGATGCGAAACGACAGGGAGCTCCGCGGGCGACTACATGTAAGATGTGCGCGCACACACGCAAGTACACACTGCCAACAAAGTTTCGAAAGTTTGTCAATGTGCGTGATTGTAGAGCAGCAGGCTAACCATTTTGAGCAGTGAGCTTGGCCTCCATGTTATGATCTGTAGAAAGTGTTAAGATTCTCAAGAGATCACTGGAAGAGTAAATCATCTTTTTGTTTGTGTTTTCAGGCCTACGACCAACATCTGAACATGATCCTAGGTGACGTGGAGGAGACTGTGACAACGGTGGAGATCGATGAGGAGACTTATGAAGAACTCTACAAGGTACAGCATGATTTCTTTTACTGAAACTATACAGTCATGCTGCTTCACAGTATACTCACAAAACTGAATTCCCAATGTCTAGTCAAGTTAAAAAGTCGTAGAAAGTATCAGTTGACTATCAGTTAATCCCCCGCAGTTAATTAATTAATTTTTTGTCCTTTTTAGTCGACCAAGAGGAACATTCCAATGCTGTTTGTCCGAGGAGATGGCGTGGTCCTTGTAGCTCCGCCTCTCAGAGTGGGCTAACACTGACCATTTGCGGGAGACTGGGCATCGGTTACAGCTGCAAAGGTTTCTCGCACCACCATTCGCAGAGGGTGGTGCCGTCGTAATAGACTGAAATACAGTGAGGGTTAAAAACGTCCCCTGTGGTTCAGACTGTCATCATCACCTTCCCTATTTTACTTTGATGACTCAAAGGTCAGAAATTTGCCTGATTTTTATTTTTTTTGTAGTGGCTGGAAAGATGAAAAACATGGTTTGGCTCATGAAACAGAACTTGGAGGTGATTTCTTTTTTTTTTTAAAGGGTTAATCATTTTTTTGCGATTGTGGTGATATTAGGCCTTCATTCATCTGTTTTTGTTGTTATTACACAAACGGGTATTATTACTGTTAAACTTTTGGAGAAGACTTGGTTTCCTCTCGATCACATTGTTTTTAAGTACCAGATCCCCATCATATTTTCATTGGAAAAAGAATATAATCATAATAAAAAAAAAGTAGAGGGAATTAATGTGCATCTTCATTGTGAAATGTATTCTTCAAGTGAAACCTCTGATCTTGTCAAAGTAAATGTCTTGCAGTTGCTCCAAACCGACGATCTGTGAATATTTGGGACATTCTCTGAGTTTCTGTTGAGTGTTTTTTCTGTTTTTTTATATATAGATAATAATTTTGTTGTTTTGTGTTTGGGATTAGGGGTACATTATCTGTACATGTGCAAACATGAATATGAATCATTTGGTTTTGGTAAATTTGAATAAAATAGGAGATTTGAAACAATAAATGACTCTTGAATTTTGTGAAAGGTAGCCTAAATCTCATTTGCAGTTCTAGAATTCTCAAACTTAGCAATGAACTGAGAATGAGTATCCCTGTATGGTTTTGAAGTGTTCAAACTGTAATATAATTACATAAATGTGGCAAATAAATGCCAAAGTACAAAGTACACAATTTCCCTGTAATCATGTAATGATATATGGAACAAGTACCACAAAATTACATTTAAGAATTCTTGAATTAACAGTATAGGTGTTTCGCTAAACACCTGTATTTCAATATTTTAACCACATGGGGGCAGCATAGATCTAACCGTTTACAAATGCTTGTTGTTGATGTTAATAGTCTTCTTTCTTTTCCTCTTCAGACAAGTCTCTATGTACTCTAATTCGTAGAAGAACATTAGTGGGATTGCTGCTTGCAAAGAACAGAAATACATGAGTGCACTGAGGATGTGAGGAGAGTGTATACTTTACCACTTCACTGTTTCATGTCATGACAATTTGAAGATCTGAGGAAGGTTCATTTGTATCAATAACTTTGATGTCTTTGTGCATGGCTCAACCGCCCGACCAGTGTGTTCATGTCCAGCATCCATCTCCCTGCAAAGTTTTCCAAACGTGAAACAAAGAACTACCGTCACAGTCGTGTTTAAAAGAGAGCATACAGTGCTTAATAATCTTCATGTTGGCAGACTTTAGAAAATAGTCTGGATATTACACGTTTGTAGTCATCATGACCACTCGGGGGCAACTTGAGGTTAACTGTCTTGCTCCGGATCACACCCTTGAGGAGCTGGGGATTGAACCGATGGCCTTCCAGTTGAAAGATGACCCAGTCCACCACTGATGTACTCACTGGTGAGGAGGGTGTGTAGCCTAATGGAAATAGTCAGGAAAAAGAAAAAGACGAAGAAGAACTTTGATCTGCAGATATAATTTGTTTTCCCCTGTAGAGGGCAGTATTGCACATCCTGATGTACAGTCGGCCAAAAAAGTTTGTGGACTTCGTGGACTTCCAATTTTCGGATACCGTTGCCCTCGCATGCACTCTCATGTGTTTTACGGACAAACGGAGCTCCGAGAGACAACAATTGCAGGAATTTAGCGCAATGTGACGTCCCAATGAGTGTGGAAGTCAACATTGCGTGTTTCATCTCCTGTACTTAGACTGAGGAGGACCACAAAAACACGAGTGAGTCATCTTTTTTCACACTTTGCTGACTGATAGGACCTCCAGAGTCCCAAATATAAGGATTTAACTTATTAAAAAGTTGATTTTGCATGTATGTAATAGGAAGAAGGAGAACACGGTAAGAAGACTTGTGAACTGAGACATTTCAGAACGATGATGATTTGAAGTGAAAAAAACCCACTGTCTGACTGTCTCGAAGAGAGTCTATGCATCTATTCTGATGATACATGAAAAGATCTACCAAGTTCAATTTGAACATATCTTAAATTAAAGAAAAGACTGGTATTATCCAACATCCAAGAGCGAGTGAACAGCCTGTAAATAAAACAGCTTCTTTCACTGTAAGATGTCACCAATCTGCAATGCTGAGCACATTAAAGCATTGCTCTTAAGAGTACTTAAACAGGATCTGCCCTTCCCCCCCGTCAACAAATAAATGACTTCATGCTTTACATGCCTTCACACTTGTGTCAGAAATATTTTCTAATCGCCGCAGCTCTGATATGATGAGGCCACATCGCTTTGTGTTCACACTCGGACTAAAAATGACTCTGATGTGGCTGCAGTTATTTAAATCTGTTAAATCTGTTTTCCCCCAGCCAGGAAACAGGAACACAGTTCCCTGGTCTCATCATTCATGAACTAGAGACTGAAGGGTTTGCTTTCATATTCAAATGCAGACCTTCCGCACTTGCGCTTGCATTCAGACACATTGTTTGGAAAGTATGACTCTATACGCTACATGACGGTATTAATTTAACAGTGGCACGTGTGTATTTTGAAGTAGTTAAATATTTCCGGAATGGGCTCTATGTGGCGTTTGTATTTGTGTTGTGGCTTTGGCTTTTGTATTTGTGTTGTGGCTTTGGCTTTTGTATTTGTGTTGTGGCTTTGGCTTTTGTATTTGTGTTGTGGCTTTTGTGTTTGTGTTGTGGCTTTTGTGTTTGTGTTGTGGCTTTAGAATCAGAATTTGAGATAATATAGGAATACAACAAATGCTGCTTGCCATCAGAGCGACATCTGGCTATTAACCACCACCTCGAACCCAATCATACAGCCTTATGCTTCTTCATGGCCTCCCTGCTCTTCCAAGAAATATTCTCTGGTGCTGCCGTCCCTGCGCACAAAGCAATTACAGCCCAGAGTGGTTCTTGTTTCTGTTTCCCTAATGATGAAATGACCTGCCAAATGCTACTGGAGCAGGTGCCTGTCTCTCACTGCATCCTCTTGCAGACTCATCTTGTCCAAGTGCACCTCATCTTCTTACACCTCATCATCATTTTCAAGATTGTCCTGCAACATTCCACATGAAAAGCAAATACATTACAAATAAAAAGAGAAAACAGGAACAAATACATGTTCATAGTGCGGTTGAAAAGGTTTTTGAGTGAGTAAACAAGAGCAACTTTTTCTTTTTGTTCAACTAGTTTTTGCAGTCAGTGCTTTTAAGAGTCATTGCACGAGAAAACCAGGCAAAACCAGGCAGAGGTGGGAAGATGGGGGTCAGCCAAATCGGCCCATACTTTGTATGTGAGATAGGTATGTGGAACTATGAACAGCCATATAATTAAAACCCTCCAGCTATTTTTCGTTATGGAGATCTGGGACCCCCCCTTAAGAGGGTGTGCTAGGGCGTTACCGAAACCAATTAAGGCAGAATTTTCATACCTATGGATATATGTCATTTTCAAGGCGCATTATCTGCCCTGGGCACATAGTTATGTTCCTTATTATTATTTGCATTTACTTTAATACTGTAATTACTCAAAGGAAAATTCTGCCTTAATTGGTTTTGGTAACGCCCTAGCACACCCTCTTAACTTATACGCTTCCTCTTCAACTTTTGGTCTGTAAAATGTTTACATCTGGCTGTTTCTTCATATCTAGAGTGAGGTGAGGTGAGCCCAGGTGAGGTGAGCCCAGGTTACACCCATCATTTCAACTTCTCATTCAATTTAACTGAAGCATGTCAGGCTTACCACAACACACACACATGCCTGGTCAAATTCCTCTGTAGGACTTGTCTCACCCCCCTGATGTGAGTTGTGCAGATCAGTTACGCTGATGTTTTTGTGTGGGGGTGCTACTTTTTTCACATCTTCATTGTCTCCACCACCCCACAGGAATGATTTTCATCACATACACAAGCAATCTCATTCTTTCAAACTATTGATCAGTTAATTTTTTTTTTTATCAAATATCTTGAGACAGTGGCTAAAAGGCAGAAGGATAAAAAAGCTCTATGACTATATTGTTTATGGGGAACCTACTGTACATATTCAATATTATATCCTCCTGTAACACCTGTTGCTTTTTTGGCACCAATAGCTACTAACGGGTTGAACGTCGTGAACAATGTAAAGCTGAAGAATCAGACGACGGAGACACGTTGTTCTACTTGGTGTGGTATTTTTTTTCTTTTTTTTTTTTTCTTTTTTTGTGTTACCTGTTGAGGATCTTTTCTTTTTTTTTATTAATATTTTTATTTGGAGGTAAGGCACATAAGCACAGCAACCAATGTTATAATTACATTGAATATTACATCACATCCACATGATAGTTGGAAATGTAGACATAACGATACAATACAAATACTGTGCATCATAATGAATGAAGAGTGAGATATACGGTCTGCCTCCTAGGATATTTTCTTATTTTATGTATGTGGCCCAATAGGAACATAATCAGGCAACAAACAATGTGCAAATAATAATAGAAAAAATTAAAATAAAGTAATAATAACAATTGAGGATACTTGTATGTAAAAACTGAATAGTGTGTTTAAGCTACAGGGTGTAACTATCGCAACTGAGGTGTGGTATTTCTGCTACTATTTTCTCCTGATTTGACCTTTGACTCTCAAAGATGGTGGTTTTGTACAAAACTGTTCAGTGCTTCGTTATTTTCTGCATAGAAATAGTGCTTGTTCTATAGCTCGACGACTTTAATTTTTAAAAATTCAGCTGATGAGAAGCCCATTGAGTGCAAACTATGCTTGGTTTCCTGTTAGGATAGCACCTCCTCAACATGGGCAGAGCCATCACTGCACGGCTGTGGGAAACTGCCATGACTCACACTTCATCACGACAATCGCTTTGTTTTCTCCCCCTCCCCTTTGTGTTCTTCCTCCCTCCCTATATGTGTTTATGACAGGTATCCCCCCGATTCTAGAGAGTCTACACCACAGCTCAACTATTGTTTTATAACTGCTCACCCTTCATCGAGATGAGCTGTAACCAATCACAGATCACAGGTGTTTGGCAAATCAGGTTCCACAACATTCTCTAACAATGACAATGGTAAACTGTCTATAATTGTACTGCATTTGTAATCCTCGGTTTACACTCATCCTACACTCCTTGACTTGTGCGTTGGATCGCAGAGAAACAGCGGTGGAATCAGGTTTTCATAGGTATGTCTATCTACATCTATCTATCTATATATATTTATATCGATACCTATATCAATATAGATATAGTAAAAAAAAGGATATTCTGTGTGTTCCATGTTATTGATGTCTGATTAACGGAAATCGGAAAAGAGGCACGGTGATCTTGCCACAGTAATCACAGCTGAGCACTGCTGCAAAGCCTTAATACTCTAAGGTTTACAAGTTGTTAGTTTATATATTTTAGTTAATTTACTAAAAAGAAATTGTGTATACAGATAGCTATTTACACAGTTATGTTCCTCATTATTATTTGCATATTTACATGTTCAAATACTGTAATTACAGCAGCATGTTTAAAATCCTTAAATAATTAGCTGAATCTGCCTTTGGGGTTCTGACTAAATATCCATCTCCATCTGTCTGTTTATTCATATCTCGAGTGATCCAACCACCACACACCGAACCCTCACGTTACAATACCTTAAATTCAAGCAAACAGTTACTATACAACTGTACCGCGACACTGTAGTATTTACGTTATATTTACCGGCAAATGTGAGATGTTATTTTAAGCATTAGAAAAAAAAAAATGAAGTTGTTCAATATTATTATTCCTATTATTAACATTAGTATGGAGTTGTAGGGCCAAATTGAAGAGACACAATATTTAATCTTTCGAGAATAAGGTCGTAATGGTCCAAAGAAAAGTTTCGAGAATAAAGTCGGAAACAAATTCGAACATTAAGAGTAAATGACAAGGTTTTTGTATAATTATTATAATTACATATTTATCATTAGTATTTTGTATTATCATCATCATCATCATCATTATTATTAAAATTATTATTATTGTTATTGTTGTTATTATTATTATTATTATTACTACATTACAAGTCTTTCTGCATGGATCTTTCTTGCACAATCTTTTTCCTGATGCTAATGACAGTGCGGTGCTGATGTGCCAAAGCCCAAACCAAACTATAACTTCACAAAATGCTCCTCAAGGCCCACAAAGTACACAACAGTAATCAGATAATCAAACTGCCAAGACAAGTCCAACAAGAATAGCACAGCCTGAGCAGCAGCAGCGGCAGCGGCAGCAGCATTCTGCAGCTATTCATTGTGTATGCCTCAATAACTATATTTGTGTCTGTGTTCACAGCACTTACACATTTACAATGAAGGTGTTGGTGACAGGGGGGTCTGGCATGGTAGGCAATGCCATACAGCATGTGATCAAAGAAGAGCGAGAGGCCAAGGAGGGGGAAGAGTGGATATTTCTCTCCTCCAAAGATGCCAACCTCATGTAAGAGCCACACATCTTTGAAACAGCACTGATGTATCAGTACCTTCACAAACACAAAAGAAAACTCACAAACTGTTCCTGCATTTATTTTATCATGCTTTCTCACGGTTCTGTATCTTCAGGGACCCAGATGAGACACTTGCATTATTTAAGAAGCATCAGCCAACCCATGTCATCCACTTGGCCGCTTTGGTTGGAGGCCTGTTTCGGAACATGAAGTGCAACCTGGACTTTTATGTATGAGGACATTGCTTATTTACTATCACTGCTAACTAGATATGTGTACTACTTTGAGGCAATACTTCGGTGGGAGATTTGTGTTGACTTGAATGTTTGTTCTGTACATACGTCACATGTCTACCTTCTGACATGTCTTGTCCCTGCAGAGACAGAACGTCTACATCAATGATAATGTGCTGCAGGCAGCGAATGAGGTTGGTGCTGTCAAGGTGGTGTCATGCCTGTCCACCTGCATCTTTCCTAATGAGACCACATATCCTATTGATGAGACCATGGTAAGAGTCTCCTGAATTCAGACTGCACCACACTCGCCTCCCTGCTCAGTTGCTAACTCTTCCCTTCTTCTATCGTCTTTGTACTAGATCCACAACGGTCCACCTCACAAGTCAAACTTTGGCTATTCCTATGCAAAGAGAATGATTGATATCCAAAACAGGTATGTGAACTCTCAATTGTGTAATGTTGTGTTGTAAACGTAAGGGGCAAGGTCTCTACCACCATGAATATCCTGTATGGGGGCGTGGTCTTCAAATGAGAAGATCATTTCCAGCCATTGCGTTTCATGAATCAAACGTGAGATGTGGCATATACAGTGATTCCTGCTCCTGAATCTGTTCCCATTTCTATACATTTGATAAATAATACATCATACAATAGGGCTGCAACTAACAATTATTTTCATAATGGAGTAATCTGTCGATTATTTTCTCTATTAACCTTTTGGTCCATAAAATGCCATAAAATGTTGAAAAATGTTGGCCAGTGTTTTTCAAATGTCAAAAATGTGAACCCAAAATGATTAATTCAATGTTATAATATAATATAACATATATAAATATATATATATATATATACACATACTGTTGCACTACTAGAAATTGCAAACTGTGACACCCTTACAAATGACGTAAGTATGTGTGTTTCACAGGGGATACGTTGAGGAACAAGGTAGCAAGTGCTGCTTCACTGCTGTGATCCCCACCAATGTATTTGGTCCGCATGACAACTTCAGCATCGAGGATGGGCATGTGCTGCCAGGCCTCATCCACAAAGCGTACATTGCTAAAAGTAAGTCACATCTTCATATACAAATAAGTAGTCACGCACCAATCCAACCGTCTTTGTCCTGAGGTGAAACACTTTAAAGTTTTTTCACTAATACTGTATATATCATTCACTGTTAGTGGGGCATAATCCTCCCCTCATTAACAATATCACTAAGTTGATTAAGTGAATGTGTTTTTTCATGAATGACACTGACTGATAGATTGTGTTTTTATGATGGTGTACACTATAAATTAGTATGGACTTGAGTCAGGAGCAGTGTAGTCAAAACATGCTTTATTTAATGTTTGTCATAAGTTATTGTTTGGTGTCATGGCTCTTTTCTGGGACCTCCCTGCAGTACTGTATGCCTATGTTTAAAACCTAAGTGAGGGACAGCAGCAGATCTCTCTACCCAAGGGACGTTAGAACAGTAGCACAAGAATGCACAGACGAGAGCTAATGACACCGTGCGACAGTGATTTAGCATGAAAAGGGACATAGATGTGGTCATAAACATCTGGCTTTGCAATATGAATTTACCAATTGAATGTATTTATTGGATTAATTTTAATCATGTACTTTCTGTGTTGTTTGTTTTGCTAGATGAGGGGAAGCCATTCGTGGTCTGGGGCTCTGGTAAACCCAGAAGACAGTTCATTTACTCTTTGGACTTGGCTCGTCTCTTCCTGTGGGTCTTGTACGAATACTCAGAGGTTGACCCGATCATCCTCTCTGGTGAGTCATCATACATGGCACATGCAAGATGCTGATATTGAAGCTATGTACGGTGTATTGACCGCGTTGTGTCTGCAGTTGGAGAGGAAGAGGAATTGTCCATCCAAGAAGCTGCAGAAGCAGTTGCCCGGGCAATGGACTTTAACGGAGAAGTCCAAGTATCCTTTTAGAATTAGAATTTGTTTTATTTGCACACATACCAACTAGTGATCGGGCATTTGCCCTCTGCATTTAATCTATCCTTGTTAACTGATAGTTATTTCAATTTGTATTTATTTATAACATTTATAATTTTGTATTTTTCAGATTTAAAATAACTTTGTAAAACTCCATGTCCATGTGGACGAGAATCGCATTGTAAGAATTGTTTAAATCCTTCCAGTTTTCAGCAAAGTTGCTATAAACTTCAATTTTGCATTTTGTACAAGATCTCAACACATTGATATTGTGCTTTCATCGTCTGTTTTTGTGCTGACGAACACATCACCCTTGTTTTGGTCTGACGTGCTGGTGCGTCTTCAGCTCAACTCAAGCAAGTCCAGTCTCCTACGAGTTTTGTAGTTTCCTTGACCATGGACCTGTAGTATGATACCACTAAAGCAGATGGCCAATTCAAGAAGACAGCCAGCAATGCAAAGCTCCAGCAACACCTGCCAGACTTCAAATTCACACCCTTCAATCAAGGTGGAACTTTCTTTATGAAATTACTCTATTGGCACTTTTTCACCGCACAGTTCCTCGACTCAACAATTCTGTAAAAAAAATATTTTGAATGAACTGATTCTAATGATTCAGTACACCGAAAACAACTGCTTTACCAGTCACTAGTTTGTGTGTGTGTCGCTTATAAATCGGCGTCACGGCAGCTGACTCTGCCCACATTGAGATGGTACTATAGTAATGGAAAACAATACCAAACCGAGAGTCGAGCCGTGCCGAGCTGAGTCGTGTTGGAACTGTGTCGTGGAAAAGTGCCATTTGTGTGGATGATGATCTAGGACCCTAGTAAATCCTGAATTATTGTTCTGTTTGATATGAATAAACTTGATGAAACGTTACACAAAATCCAACAGCAAGGGAAATTTACAGTATGTTTCATGGGGTTCATGGGCCATGCTCACTTAATCTACAGTGGCTAGGCTGATTTTTATCAGTATGTGCACATTATACACAATTTTATGACGTATGCAGGACTGACACTGATTTTTGTTGTTGTCACTTTCAGCTCTGAAGGAAACCTGCGATTGGTTTGTTGCCAATTATGATGCCGCTCGCAAGTGAAAAGTCGAATGGAAGAGAACATCAAGAGAAGATTCCAGAGTCTGATTCTGTAACTTGGAGACGCTGGAGTCTCATTTAGGAATACATGTACAATGTTGGGCATTAAAAAAAAAAGAGGTATGACACTTCCTAAGGTTTCAGGTTGTTCAATTAACATATTAAGACTACTTGGGGTGTGGTTAATTATATTACTATCGGCATTGCAATAGTGCAAATGAGTTCCAATCCATAAAATTGTGACAACCATAATGTATCAGTTTGTAGATCTGGGTCTTTGTTTCCTCAATTTTCTGAAACACTTCCAAAAATGAATTTGTCGAAGTTGTTGTTGCCTTTTTGCACTTTGTAGAGTTTGCAATGGTAAAAAATGGTAGACAGTGGATGGACGGACTTCCAAAACTATTTGTTTGAGGAGGGAAGCTGTATTTTACTTTGATTGTTTAAGCTTTGTTTGTTCTGGCTGTTTAAGTTAATGGTGACAATCAACTACTTTAGTTTGTCCGTTGTATAATTCATTGATTTACATTGTTACTCTCCTCATCCCCTGGACTTTACAGGGACGTAACAATGATTTATTGAGTTGTGTTACAGTATTTGTATATTTATTGACTCGTGTAAAGCATTTGACACAAACGATCATACGTTTACAGATACTGTTCATACCATTGTCGTATTCCGCAGAGTTGAGTATTAGGGACCTATGTTGTATGTTAATGATAGAGTACAGTATCTAATAAGATTGACGCCAATTTATTTTGATTTATTTTGGGCATTTGGTGTTTGAAAAAAATTGATCTAGCAGTTGACACAGGTACATGTCCTCTGAGCTGGTGTTTTGTAGCAATAAGGACCTTAGATGCACAACATAATTCAAGATGATTAAATAAATAATTCAATAAATGAATAAATAAATAACATGACCATGTCAGAATCCCTTTTACCTCTGGCGTCATTATTCACAGAGATGATATTTACTCATGTTGCTGGGAAGTTGGAACAAGGAGAAGAAGAAGAAGAAGGGAACCCCCCCCCACCTTCCATTGTGTGTGTGGGTATGTGTCACTGTGGTGGATACTTGTCGTGCTCTCTGCATGGTACCAGAGACAAATCTGGCTAAGACCGCTGCTGTGTCCTGGGAACAATTCCAGCACCGCCTTCTTTTCCATCAACACATTCCTGTGATCAGTGTGAGGTAACTGCCCCCCCGCCGCTGTCACAGATGAAACACTGACTTGTACATGCAGTGGTACAGGTGATATTAACCTGCATGTAATGCTGTAGCAACTTCTATTAAGATTATTATTTACTCTTCTCAGAATGTCACAAAAATATAATTTGTTCTCTCTCAATTTCAGTTTCTTTCATCCGTTGCTGTTTTTAAGAATAAATGTTGAGATTTAAATTAATCCGTCCTAATTCCCCACACCTATAAGCTTTAGTTTCAAGGTAATACTGTTATTGTTTTATGATTAATGCAGGGAAAAACCTGAGGTTATTTCTGTGTAATAAGCTACTCAATCAGAGTCTGTTTAAGGTGTGTTTGGCGCAGACCTGTGCCAAGGCTGAAACACTTTGTCATCTGCTTTTTTCATACCAACACCAGAAATGTTTATGTTTTGAATTGTATAGAACTGTATAGCTATTACTATATTACACAAGAGTCAGAGATTGATACGCATCTAAACCGGTAAAAAAGGACGTCCTGTGTTAAACTGAAATCGATGTTGTTTTGTGATTTCATCAACGAGTAGATTCTTATCAAAATCAAATTAAAACATACGCTTGGGCGATCACGTACCCGTCACAAAAGATTCAGATTGCTCCATCAAAGACTGTAGACAGCAAGCTGCTAAATGAATGACAGATGAACCCACGCCGATGGAATCGTAACCTGAGATAAGTAATACGTCTACTGCGCTTGTTAATAAAATTTAGAACAACCCAAATCATTTTTTGCATTATATAGATGATGCATTTTATGTCATGACAGCTGCATTTAGAACTAACCCTAACCCTATGGCCATACATTCCAAAAAGCTTAATGCATTTTCCAGGCGACCTGGATAGTCAAAAAGGTTATCATAGTTTGGGATTTTTCATTAGTTTTATTCAGTTTTGACTTTTTTGTTTTGAAAATGAGTTTGTTTTAATTAGCATAAATAGTTTTTATATTTTGCAAATGCTTAGTTTTAGTTTAGTTTTGCCAGGTGCAAGTTTAAAAAGGTGATAATAGTAAGCATTGTGTCATAAAAACGGAGCATTTTAAGAATGTATTATGGACAACCAAATATCAATCAAATATAACAGTCTACAAGAAATTAGGCTGAAGTGCAAAATGTGCACAATACTGTTGAGGTTGGATGCAGTTAGTGTGCCAGGTAAAAATCAAATAGCCAACAGACTAAATAAATGAACATAACAACATCAAAAATAATAATAATAATAATACATAGTCCTCGTGAGACACATCACCTTGTTTGTGAGCCAAGAGTCTCAGGGAGCTCAATCTGAGCAAAAACATGAGCAAAATTTTTAAAATAAACACAATTAAGGTTTGATTCACTGAGATGAACCAACTCAACCCAAGTCACTACATTACAAAATGCTTGCACAGCCCTGTGTCCCACAAGGTTAACAAAAACAAATTGAAAACATGTTATTATGAATGAATGAAAAGACTGTCTCAAATAACACCTACTTCATATGAACCCCAAAAGGATTATGTATGAAATAAATTCACAAAGACAGTTTTGTTAGTTTTAGGTATTTAGTGCTGTCAACAGACAGACAGACATCTAATGGTGACACTTTGCAGTGTTTACACAGTAACCGCGGATTTACAGTTTAAACAGTTTAAATTTGATACATACAACTGTAAAGAAAGAGTGATGAGGGTTCTTATGGCCCTAGAACACAACTGTAACTTTGTGCTTAAACATTTGAAAGTGTCTTCCCTACACAGACCCACAGTAGTTAGGAGGGCAGTGAATAATGGCTTCATCTTGTGCCGACATTTTTTTTTCAGCAGCCTGAACGGACGTGAACAGGAAAATGGCGGAGAGAATGGGATAGTGGACAGAGTTATTAGCATGCAGAGGCCACCATATATATGCCTGGGAAAGGGAGAGGTAAGTGGGGGAGACCTCCATTTATTGCGGTCTACACTCTCACCATTAGACGCAACTAATTCTTACACTCTTACAATTACAGACTCAAAACTAAGAGTTTACAGGAAAATCATAAAACATTTGACATTTCGCTCTGTACCTTATCCCATCTGTGTGTCAGCATTACTCAGGCTGCCAGGCTAAAGACCTTGTCTGTCTGGAGTCGGTTGCATAGTCCCATCCGGCTCTTGTTTCCATGCCAACCAGCTGTTAGCTCATATCCCTCAGCTTGCCCTCGTACACCTCTCTTAAAAAAAAAAGCACATCTGATTCTGAAAGAGAATTTGCCCAGAATGGAGTCTAACCTACCATTGCATACGTGCTGTGACATTTACGGAAATTCAGCCCTTAATATCTTGTCAAGGACGACAGCTGGCCTTTTTAAATCGCCTGATATTTACGGAATGCAGGATTTCCAAGTCATTAAGTACACATGTAAAAACAATGAGGGGAGATGAATCTGCCTCGTCAGCTGTCCATCTCAGGTGCTTGCTCATTGATGGTTTTCTCATCGCATTAATATTGTAAGATTTCTGCCTTATGATGTGAAGATATGATGTGAGATAATAAATGCTGTGATTTGGCACAAATAAAATAAGATTTGATGACAGTAGTAAGGATCTTGCTGTTGATACAGGTACATATTCGTCTGAGCTGGTGTTTTGCAGCAATAAGGGCCTTAGAGGCACAACAAATTCATCCATTCATTCAACTGCACTTATTATGGCATAACATTAGCCCAACTCAACTTTATAGATAATGTAGGAGCAGGAAGAATTATGTACAACAAAGATGTTCATCGAAATTTTGTCATACTCCACTACATATAGTAATGAACAGCTTGAGTAATGCACAAATTAGCAAAAAACGGAAAATAACTATTCCATGTCTAAACCAGGGGTGTCAAACATATGGCCTGTGCACCAGAACCGGCCCACCAGAGGGTCCAATCCAACCCACAGGATAAATGTGTTATGAATTAGAATCTAATCGTAATGTGAAATAAAATATTTTTCACTTGCAGATACCTGTGACTAAATGTGTGTGCCTTTGTAGATCCCCTGTCATCTATAGGTTGTCTGAATAGTAAATTTAGGCATAATATTCATGAAATTGCCCTTTTTTTCCCTCATTTTTCTCTCACTTCATTAGATTCACGAAACATGGGACGTGATGGTAAACTGTCCGTTGTGCCAATAGATGGTAGTGACGTGAGGTTTGCCTTGATGTTGAGAGTGGCGTGGGAGCTACATCTCAGCCATGGGAAGGATGTAAATTTGGGACACATCATCAGTCGTATACCTTTGAATTGGGGGGTGTTTCGGGCCTTTCAACACTAGACACCCTCATCAAAGGTGGCCAGCTACAGGGTGATCGAGCCTGAGCTTGTGACCCATGCCCAATCATGAGTATTGCCTGGTTATTTAAATGATGCAGCCCACGGGACTATGCAAGGCAGGGGCGTCCTCTCCCCTGAGTCAAGCCTAAAGCTGACCGCATACCTTTCTTATAGTATAGTGAGCAGGTCCTGCTGTTCTTTGGGCCCAGCAAGGATCCTTCCGCATGACCCATATCCACATCCACTGGCTGCTTCTTTTGGCCACTTCAGAGACCGATTTAATTGTCTGTCGCAGAGCCTGTCCATGGATATCGAGGTCTTTTAGCAGCCTGATGGTGGAAGAAGCCACAAAACCTTTGCATCCCACTTCAACCGGATGATCTTCAGTTCAGGCCCTCCAGTTCTGCGTAGCGCAGTTTCTTGCGCTTGAGTGACATGTCTGGCCTAAGGATGGTGGCTGCAATCTCAGGTGGAAAAATTAGTTGCTGGCCAATATCGACTAGCATCTTCCAATCCCGGGCCATGGCTAGCTGTCCAGCTTCTTGTTTGGCAACCTGATGGTTGAGCTTTCTCTGTCCCTGTCAGATGAATGTTGGTGATATTCCTCTTGCTCTCTAAAGCTGCTGCCAAAATAAAGGAAAACAATTTAAGATTTGTTTTTTTATAGGATATTATTTTACTGGTCCGGCCCACTTGAGATCACATTGTGTTGTGTGTGGCCCCCCGAACTGAAATGAGTTTCACAGCCCTGATCTAAACCATACGTTTGTGTACCTATTGTTGCCATGAAGACAATGATGTGGTGCACTAGTCATTCATGTCATACAAACCATATTGTAAGGATGTATTGTACTTATCTGTCGAATGAACTAATGAGCCATTAGAAAGTGAGCAACATGAGCTGTAGTCTGAGTTTATTGATTTTCATTTTGAACTATATTTCAGTGCCTGCAAAGCAATGATGATCAGTCAGGCCAGGCAGAGGAAACAGTGTCTCACCAAACCTAAAGATGCATTTTAATATTCCTTCACAGTTGTTTTTACTGTTTATTTATTCACTTTAATCAATCATACATTTTGTATTTGTATGTATTTCTTTCTTCTACATTTTTGTCATTCATAATTTGTGTCAGGATTCAATATGTCCCAGTAAAAGTCATTGAAATTGTTCTTTTGAAAGCACATTATGCCTTTTGCCACGGGGTGCGTCTAAAATAACTCTGGAATAAACTCACTTAAAGCAGAGGGTACTGAGCAGCATTGATGCCGGTTTGCCCATGCATGTGTACTCACGTTGTGGCGCATGAACGATGCTGCGGCAGAGAATGACCTTGCCTCAAGTTATATGACATCCACTCTCTCAGGTCTGTACTTTTTCCAGCTAATGCTAATAGTCCTGGCAGCTTAATGATACCTGCGTATGTGCTGATTTGGTGGGGACAGTGTCAGCAACAACACACACACCGATTCACTCACATGTAATAGATGCTGCTTTGCTTTATTACATTATAGCCCTCATAATGAGAGTATAGTATTATGGTATGGACTTAGAGTGCTTTCCTTCGTTTATTTCCTGTTTTTTTGTGCTGCTCTCCAGCAGTGGCTGGACATGGCTAGTAGCTGAAGGCTGAAGTCTCATCTCCTCATCCACCGCTGCTTATAAACCCTGGTCTTTCTTCCACTCAGTGCCAGATTATTCTTGGCCACATGTCAGCAAATAAGTAACATAGTTTTCTTGAGCTATCCTTTTATCCTTGACCTGAGTTTACCTGTATGTTCTACGCTAATGCTAATTATAGCCTTGCTAGCTTACCTTTGGAAACAGGTTCACCAAGTTAGCTGCAAAGTAGTAGCATGCTTATGCAAAATAAACATGTGCTCTCGTATTGGTGAAAGGACACCGACTTCGTCGTTTCAGTGTAACACCATGTTCTGCGGTGAACCGTGTGAAAGTGTCTCACTCACCGTGAGGACAGCCTCTTCACTCTCCCACCTCCCTGCGCCAGACAGCACAGCTGCTGCTGATGAGCTGCTGCCTTCCTGGTGTAGCGTGATAAATCAGCGAAAATGCAGCATGATAAATAAGTGAAAATTAAAATTCCTCCAAAAAATTTGAAAATCAAGGATGCACACCATCAGGCCATGCTCAACCCATATCCAAAATGTTAGGGTCAGCGAGATATGCCTGTCACAGACAGAGAGGGAAATTCTTCTGGTTGCAAAATTTAATCCATTGTTACAATACAAATCCTTTTATCCTTGACCTGAGTTTACCTGTGCTCCTCCTTGTTGTGCATACCAAAGCTGCTCAACCAGTGGCACACTGCCAACCAAGCCTCAACTGAATAAACCTTTACTTGGCAGTGTCTACTTTTGTGCCATTCATTAAAAAAAGGTAATGACACAGATGTGATGTAAAGTTGTTTTTCTTTGAAATGTACCTTTTCACTCACTGGTCCTACATCTCTGTCTTGTCCGTGTCTCTCTCTGCCTCTACTTTTGAGCAAAAACACTCTGCAAAGGAAGATCATTCCCACTGCTCACAGCCAACTCGCTCTGTTGAACGTTGGAGAGGGTGGCTTAAAATAAAGACAAGTGCCTCCAAGCTTAGCTTATCATCATCATCATCATCATCATCATTGTCATCAAAAAAACAAACAAAAAACAACCACTACAACTGCCATTTCACTTCCCGTGCAGCACTTTATCTGAACGAGACCTTCAAATCTTGTTCAACTTCCCTCGGGTCAACATGTAATCGGCTCAATCAACAAAAGCACCTGTGCCATCACTTCATGCTTGTTATTGGGGGTGAGAGGTAGACAGACAAGGGGAAGAGATAGATAGAGAGAGAACAATAATACCAACAATGACGACACCGATGGACTCGACAGGCTGCCTTTCATTTCTGGATTCAAGCCTGTGACAAGCTACTGAAATGAAAATCAAATGTACCTCTTTTTTTTTTTCTTACTCTCTTCTAAAACCAGTTTCACACTGAATGTAGTGGGTGTATGAAACCAGGTGAAGCTGCTGAAAAAGGCGATTAACACCATTCTCAATTGCCAGTGGTTGTTCTGCTCTGTGGTGTTTATTTCCCCCTCTGCGTCACCTGTGCGTAAATTGTGACATCACAGACATGCCAGCAACAGAACAAGACAGAGGATGTGGGTTGGGAAAGAAATAAAAATCACCTGATAATTACAGTGGTAACTCTTTTGTCTCTTTTACTCAGGTCTCTGTTTAAATCTGTTTAAAACCTGAAACCTGCATTATTTTGAACGAGTGCAGTGCCCGTAAAAATAAAGTATTCCTATAGTGGGAGCTGAAGCAAATTTTTCAGTTATGGTAATGTATGATAAGGAACGTAAAGGCTAACATAACCAGGGGTGTCAAACATATGGCCTGTGCACCAGAACCGTCACAGCAGCTAGCTACGCTAATGCTAATCGACAATTAAAACATTTGCGTTGTGCCTAATGAGGTTGCACAGTGTTTGTATTATGTTATCCCTACGCTAATGCTAATCGTAGCCTTGCTAGCTTACCTTTGGAAACAGGTTCACCCATGGATGTATAATATGAACTGCATAGAGCACCGCCCCCTCGGCCTTGAAGACAATTTTTACATGGTGGCCACTGTGGGTACTGCAACAGGAAACCCCATAAAAGCGCAAAAGCCCAAAAAGCAATTTTCCCATTGACCGCAATAGTAAAAGAGACGCCTGTAATAGTGTCCACAGGACACCTCGAGACATGGACACAGGCTTTTATAGATATTTATATGGTAGTGACACTACTGCGCATGCTCTATGGGCCCCATAACCCGGAAATAAACGCGGAAGTCAAAAAACTTTTTGGGCATATGCGCTGGGTGAGCAGCTTCTTAGGAATGAACGGAAGCGAAGGGGCGGTGCTCTATCCAGTTCATATAATACATCCATGGGTTCAACAAGTTAGCTGCAAAGTAGTAGCATGCTAATGCAAAATAAACATGTGCTCGCGTATTGGTGAAAGGACACCGACTTCGTCGTTTCAGTATAACACCATGTTCTGCGGTGAACCGTGTGAAAGTGTCTCACCCACCGTGAGGACAGCTTCTTCACTCCCACCTATCTGCGCCAGACAGCACAGCTGCTGCTGATGAGCTGCTGCCTGCCTGGTGCAGCGTGATAAATCAGCGAAAGTGCAGCATGACAAATCAGTGAAAATTAAAAATCCTCCAAAAATTTTTAAAATCAAGGATGCAGACCATCGGGCCATGCTCAACACCATATCCAAAATGTTAGGGTCAGCGAGATATGCCCGTCACAGACAGACAGACACAGACACAACTTGCTTTATAGATAGATGGCTGGAGGGAAATTCTCCTGGTTGCAAAATTTAATCCATTGGTACAATGCTATGAGAAAATTACAACAGTTTTAGGTCATGTTGTCCACATTGTCCTTTTTCTTAAATATGGTCCTCATGGGTTATGACTCACAACCCATTGGTTCTTATGGGCTCATGGGTTATACGTCAAATAGACAATGAAGCATTCATGAGAGATAAGGTGACGCTAATTATTATTATGTAATTGAATACATTTTTTTTTGTTATCTGTTTCATTTCCTACACACTCTGGTCAAAATTCCTCAGCTCCACTCAGATCACATACCACTGGTTATAGGGCATGACTATGGTGTGATTGCCAATGGATGACCTGCCGTTCCCCTCACTTCTTGCTCTTCTCTACCTTCTCCTTCAAATATTGTCTCGTTTCAAAGGGACCAAGAGTCATCTCCTGACATTGCTCCGTCAGAGAGACCTCTGTTACTATCACATTTTGGCTACAGTGTCAAGATGACCAAACAAATGGAGAACGTAGACTCCTTTTTCGTTTTGTTGATTTAATACTTGTGGTCATAACAAAGCAGAGGGAGAGGGGGCTATGGGTGAACAATAGATCCTGTGGAATCCAAGCTGACCACAGTTGCAGTCCTCCTCAAAACAGGAAGATATTAACCTATGAATTCATCTTTCAAGCCCAAACAATGGGTTTCTTTCAGTAACCAAAATATGTAGATTTAAACACTCGCATAATTAAATGCTGACATGACTATCACAGGCCTACAATAGTTCGCTTCATGTCAACACAGCAAATACCACAACGTACTTCCCTCTTTTGAATCGCAAAGGAGGTCATGACACTCTGCTCCCAGGAACTCATGACTGAAACTTGTGTGGCTTTGCCTGCCAGGTTTGATTAAGAAATGAACCCTTTCTTATCTGTTTCCTGCTGGCTTGTAGCTCCTGCAGTGATGTACAAAACACACATTAAAGAAAATCAGGAGGAGGGATTCAAAATTGTGAAGAGAGTAAAGACCCCGGGTTTAAGAGTGTAAAAGGAGGGAGTTAACTGACATGAGTGATAATAAATGAGAGGAGAACGCAAAGCAGAAAACAGAGACAAAGGAAGGAGAAGAAAAGAAATAGTGACGTTGGCAAGAAAGGAGGTGAAAATGGGAGCAGGCCATTGGTGAAGGAGCAAGAAAAGGGGAGAGTCAGATGAGCTGAAGTTAAGCGTGAGAATGCAAAGGGATGCTGATAAGAACACAGAGGCGGAGCAGTGAAGTGACATGAGATTAAATGAGACAGAGGAGGAGACAAGGGTGGAAAAGATAATGGATACAGGAAGATTAAGTAAAAATAAAAAAAGTGGGGTGAATAAGGCAGATTTAAGATAAGTGCAGTTTAGAGCAGGCTACATATCAGAAAAACTACTACTCTGTTAATAATACATGCATACATCATAACAATGGCCTTTTCATATCGTACTTTTCCAGACAAAGGTGCTTTTCAACACGAAAGGAAATAAAGCTATTTAATAAATGTCAAACAATGCAAAAGCAGCCATAGCAGTCATCTGGGGACTTGTGCTCATTTCCAGTAAAGGAATGAGAAGAATCATAAAATGAAGAGAGAATCATTGACGAAGCAAATATGAAAAGGAAGTTGAGAGAAAAAAAAAAATAACATCCCGCACTGGAACATTACGATACATTATTATCTGGAGTAACATGAACATTGATGTCATTTTCTTTACACATTCGCATTCCTGGCATTGGATTTTGTTTCAGCACAAAGGCTGACCAAGGTCGAACGTTTTATTTTTTTGATGAGCAGAAGAGAACACAGTGAACCCACATTATTCTGATAGTGAACGCATAATGACCAAGAAAGGAGAGAAACTTGAGTCGCAGGGGCAAGAGAGCCAGTCAAGCAAAGTGAACCAACAGCCATGAGCTAAAGTGGAGCCATGATCAGGGATCAACACATTCCTGAGGGCAGGAGTTTATCCCTGACAGAGAGTGAACGAGAGAGAAGGAGAATGAGGGAGATTGACAAAATATTGAGGTGTGTAGAAAACAACATGGATAAGGCAGAGAGAGAGAGAGAGAGAGAGAGAGAGAGAGAGAGAGAGAGAGAGAGAGAGAGAGAGAGAGAGAGGAGTCCTTGAGATTTATTAGCAAAATTTGAATGTTAGAGACTGATCGCTGTTGTTTGGATTGTCTTAAAGAGAAATAGAGAGAGAATACGCAGTATTTTCCCCCCAAAATTGAAAAAGATTTTAAGGCTGTTAAGGAGAAAAAAATAAGTGACTTAGAGTGTTTAATAAGCGAATTGCAGAACAGGAGCTTAGCCAACTGGATAATGTTTCACTAAGGAGACGCTGATTAGTCTGTATGCTAAGTCTCTGACCAGCCACATGGCAATAATGAGTTCTTTTGTTAAGTAACACGTGGAAGGGGGTCACAGACACGCCGAGTATTCACATCTTCAAATAAAACTAGAATGGGTAATAATATGTATATCACAATGCAAATAATTCCTTTTTAAGTATTGGAAGGTTTGAGCTTGTTCCGTTACAACTTAAAACGAGTGGTCAAAATGTTCCCGGGACACTTTGCACATGATACTGAACATAATTGTGAAGAAGCTATTAAATCATCTAAAGACTGCAGGGTCATGTATGAAAGCATTTCCAAAAAGGAAGACAATGGAAGGAAGATAGAGACTTAGTTCAATGGGCAACACGGCAATCAGAGATGGCAGAGTTAAAGGTGAAGTAAGTCGTTTATAGTGACATCTAGAGGAGAGGCTGAAATTTACAACAAAGAACTGCTCCTCTGCTCACCCCCTCCCTTCCCTGAGCGCTACGGTGTCCGCAGCCGGTCAAATGTCGTCCTCGTTGTCTTTCTCTGTGTCAGCAGATGAGGTTCGTGAGGCGAGGGAGAGGGCGAGCTACCGCGGCCGTAGCAGACGAGTGAGTGGAGGCGGGACTTCCACTACAAGTAAAGCGACGCTTGATTTGTTCTCTCGCGTTTGTCCTTACAGGCTCCGGTAGAAACATGGCGTCTCGCTGCTAACAGTGGCAATGCAACCGCGGCCCGCGATCATGTTATTTTACATGACTTTTTGAAACACTAATATTATACAGCGACTAGACAATGCAGGAGCACATAATATGTATAAAAAATTGGATTTTGGGTCATATAAACCCATAAATACTACACTGTGTCCCTTTAAGCCCATTCATGCAAAAAGCCTCTGGCGGCCTCTGTTGGTCATGTTGGCAAGTGCAAGTGTGGAAGCACAGACAGACAGACAGAGCCACTAAAAACAATACTCCACTCCCACTCCGTGGGGTGAAGTGTGATAAGTTCCAGGACTTAATTAGCAGAAGTTTAGTTATCCTTTGTAACAAGAAGTAACCTAAATCACTATACAGACATAATTAGTTTACATGGGGAGGTGGAGTAATTTACCTACCTGTAAGTCACTTTACCACAGGGCATCTGTAATATTAATGGCCAATTTACATGGTAAAAGAAATCTCAGTAAAACTACCACAATTAGGAGGGGTAAATCAGGGTAAAACGGGGTAAATCTCTCCATATGTCCTTTGCATCATCCTCACCAATAACCTGGGGCACTGACAAAGGCCCAATGCAGGAGGGAAAGCCAGGTGATCGCGACACCGGCTACCTGTGAACAACCTCACCCCCCGACTTCCCAGACACCAAGTGGTGTCTCCTGTCGCATACTACGCAGCTTATTGCCATCACAAGCACAGACCCTCGACATAGCTTGAAAATCTGAGGAAAAATATTTGTAAACAGGAGATGACGGAAAATTTACCCACATATTTTACATTTTGCTCAGGATTAGTATTACCTGGGGTCATTTTTCTGGACCTTTTCACCCCAGGGAAAAGTTGCCGTAATCGCCACTAACATCATCCAGTAATAATGACTGACATGGCACACTGTCGGACTGGACTAAAATCACTCAGAAGCTCTGGTAATAATTACTTTGCTCCACCTCCTCATGTAAAACTAATCCCGTCTGAATAGGGCTAAAGAATAACTAGCGCGGCGCAATAGGTCGAGCAATGGGTGAGCTGGTACATACCTGATCGATAAATCTGAACAATATTTTTATGTCATTCAAGGCCCTTAAATAGAGTAATACGTTGTTTAAAGCAGACCTAGACCGGAAGTTCCAATTAACGTTGCGTGTATCTGCGTCATTACCTTGTTTACGAAGCCCTGAAGATTCAAAACAAACAGTTCTGCCATTGCTGAGAATGCTGTGTTTCATTGTAATCTCGGGCTCAGCGAGATCTCTGAAAAAACCCGGTCCGGTTACGTACATTGTACCACAGAAGAAGAATAACGTCTGTTGTCAGTGTCTTCTAACTTTGGGTCTGACTCCGGGTCAGTCATAAAAGGGACTGCGGCGGGGAGTCGTGACAAAGCTATTTTTAAACACTGTTAAAACAATGTTTTGATAATGAGTAGCAGTGCATCCACCGTTCCAGAGGGGGGAGCTGCGCTTCTGAGAGCGGGTGTGCTGATTGTGTCACTTCCGGGTATTGGCCAGTCACAAGACAGTTGGGAAGGCTCTACGCTGGCTGGCCAATCACAACACAGTCTGTCTTCTCCGGGCGAGATTTCTGTCTGAAACAGCGCGGCTGATGAGAGCTTCAATAAGAACAGATTTCTATCGGCTCGTTTACAGCAACTAGGAGGTTTTTGACTATAAAAACAAGTTAATGTATGTAAGTAGACCTCCATAACTAACATATATGTGCAACAGGACCACTCTATGTAAGCTTTTAGTCATCACAAACAAATCCAGCTAACGACAGAAGCACAGAAATGATGTGTTTTTGACCTGGTAGTAATAGCATTATTGACATTTTATATGTAATCAGAATCTTAACATGGCACCTATGGCAGCACTCACCTCACAACAAAGGCACGTTTATGCTGCTTTTGCATTTTAAATCATCACTGTCCACAAGTCTTAGTGAGTCATTTGGCAGTTATGCCCCCAAAATAGAGAGTTTTGTCCCTTTGCATCTGGATGAGACCAATAACTTTTTTTCTGTTTGCAGTCCTTGGACACGACACAAAGTGTTCTCAAAGGACAACTTTATTATATCGAACACAACAGCTCACAGGTTCATGATGCACATCAGTGTTTGTGGACTAAACGAGGATTGTTTGATACATGGACACAGAAACAGACTCTCCCAAAATGCCCTGCAAAATAAAGCCCCTGCCATGGCAACAGATCGACTTTCCGTCTCACACTCAGCAGTGATGATTATTTCCATGGCAACATTATCAAAAGTTGCATGGCAACAATCATAAGCATGCCAGCAATGTCTCAATAGTAATGCCCTCCCTATCCTTCTTATATCATCTCCATTTCGTGCAGAGACAGCATTAATACCAGGGGATCAACATGGCATGTCTCACACCGTTTTCCTCTGTTATTGCATCTTTGCATTTATAAACATAAAGACGCAATAATGACAAAAGGTAAATACGTATTTAACTGTTATGTAATATGAAAAGCAGTATTTATTTGCATGGGAGTGAACAGCAACTCAGCAAAATCCAAAAATTAAGACTGAAGCCATATTTTTGGACATAACTGAAATCGAATTTCCAATACAAAATAAGAGAGAAACTTTTTTCCTGCAGGTTCAACTGTGCACTCGAAGGTAGATCATAAAACAAACTGCTGCAGCAATATCATGATGAACAGGACATCCTGCCCATATTTGTTTGATCAACCATAAAACCTCCTCTGTCAGAGTTGCACTTCTTTCCAAGGTCATTTCCAAGCCCCTTCGTGGTGTGGGTTCATTTATAGAACACCGTGAAAACACACCATCAGAATGAATCTTGGAGGCATTATTTGAAGGTTGAATGCCTACATTGTGTCACTTTAAGATTGAATGAACTTATTACGCTTCCAGCGGCATTTGTGTACTTAAATGACCAATTTTATTTTGCTCAGAAACTAAGAGGCCCCCATTGCCTGTAGGAGTTTACTAGGAAGTGGTGCATTTATTTCAGTTTAATCCTCTGCCTAGCCAGCTGGGGCAGTCAGATGACAGGCGCTAATCTCTGGACTGCCTGTTTACTAATATGGGATTAAAACCAATCATGCATCCATTGCATAGCAGGCTCTAGATCCATCATGTGGGTAGAGTGGAGATGACGACACTGATGAACTGCAACATCAGATGAAGAAAGGCAACGTCATGTCTTCTTCTGACGATCGTCATTCTCTCTAAACCCTTTCACTTATTGTCAAATTTAGAAAAATAAAAAGGTGGCTTCTTTTGGGTTTGTTTTGTCATGTTTTTCATTTTTAAAACTACCTGTTCACCCTCCATATCATTTGGTCACTCATTAGAAATATACATATACATATATATATATATGTATATTTTTTTTTTTACACCTGCTCTCCATACATGTCCCTTTGGTGGAATGTTTGCTACTTTGCTACTAAAGAAAGCAAAGATTGTCTACAGTAGAAAGGAGTTGTTCCACAGATAAAGAGCATGCCCTGGGTCATCTGTCACAAATGAAACGAATGTGTGTCGAAGATCAGGATACTTTCAATTGACTGGCAACAACTGGGTAAGCATGTATACATGTGAGAACATGAAGAGAGGATGAAATAGATACACCACAACTTAAGCAGGAAAACATTTTCCCCACTGAACTCATGCTATACTTCATTAACTTACTGGTGGAGACAGCGGTGGATGTAAAATCACTCTCTTTAGTTTCCTGGTAGAAAAGACTATCTAACAGCAAATAAATGTGATGCCCTTAAGTAATCCCAAGCTGAAGTGGGCATAGGTTTTTGTTAGGTGAGGCTTTCGTTTAGTAGCTTCCATGTGTTCTCACTGTCAGCTATGTTTTCAGTGAGAGTGAAACTCGCGCTGGATCCATGTGACGGCCACGTGTTTGAGGAAGTCAGCGCCGAGTATGTGTCATCCACACTTACCGTCAACTATCCTTCTGAGAAAGTAAGATGCTTTTGAAATGCGGTGGCATTGAGTTTAACGGCGCCCTCTCCTGCTCTTCCCCACGCTGCTGTCTGTATCATCAGTCCGTTGTTTTTGCTTAGGGTTAAAACACGAGTCATGCTTTCATTTTCTTTTCACCCTCTCGAATTCCTCAATGAGTTTACGTCAATATACCAAGAAGCAAATCCGTCTGCGGGCCTGAAATGTAAACACATTTAGATGCTATCACCAGCAACAAAATAAAGTGGGAACAACTACTGATTACACTGTCGCACAAGCAACACAGCCCTGGGTTTATTCTTTGACTAAATCTGCACGTTTTCAGGAAGAATGGTATTTAGATGTTTGTCATTTTTCCTGTCAGGTGACCACTCATCCAATGATACTGACAGGGCTGTGGAAATACAACAACACCCTTCATGGTGTCTCAGGCCTGGAATGGGGCATAGTGGGCTTCATTGTGGCTGCAGACTGAAAGAAAGAAATCACATTTCACATTTCTGTGCACAGTTAGAATGAATCATGCCTTTGCACTTATTTAGTTGTAATGTTTTCCAATCGTGCATAGCTTTTGAACATGAATTATTTGTAAGACCAATGAGACAAATGGCTAGGATTGTTAATAACCAACCACTGCTGGCTTACTCCATCACTATCCATACCATTATGCAACCTGTCTCACAAAATAAGCCTCCAAAACAACTCATTTTGCATTATTGAATAACTTTATGTAACAGCCATAGTTTCTCCCAGACATGCAGTTTGGAGACAAAAAGAAAAAAACTTCACTGGTGCTGTGTAAACAAGCGAGTGAGTTATCAGTCAAGCAGCAGACCACTGTTGGAAAACCTGGTCAAGGCTAAGCATTGCACTCATCACAGTGTTTTAATGCCATTCTGAAGACATCCAAGTGTGCTTGACTCCACATGTCACGTGCATTTTGTGCCTGAACCTTACCGCAATCATTCACTGTCTATAGGAAGTAAAGTTTATTTATATAGCACCTTTCACAGACCAACAAAAGTGCTTTACAATAAAATAAATACAATTAATAATATAAGAGACACAAAAAGACAATGGATAAAAACATAGACACAAGACCACATAAGCTATATAAAAGCCCCGTCTAACTAAAAGCCATCCATCCATCCATTATCTACCGCTTTATCCTCCATTGGAGGGTCATAGGGTGACATAGGGTGATAGGCAGGGTACACCCTGGACAGTTCGCCAGTCCATTACAGGGCCACATATAGAGACAAACAACCATTCACTCTCACCTACGGTCAATTTAGAGTGACCAATTCACCTAATCCCCTAATCTGCATGTTTTTGGACTGTGGAAGGAAGTCGAAGAACCTGGAGAAAACCCACGCACACACACGGGGGAGAACATGCAAACTCCATGCAGAAAGACCCTCTTCAACTGGGGGCTTGAACCCGGGTCTTCTTGCTGCAAAGGCAAGAGCGCTAACCACTACACCAACCGTGTGGCTAGTTTGGGAGCCACTGCCTGAAAATGTCGATCCCCCTCTGGTCTTAAAGCTTGTGTGGGGGAACAACTAACTGAAGACCTAAGGGTGCGGGCGAGTGTGTGAGACAGATTCAGGTCAGAGATGTAAGAGGGAGGATTTTTAAAAATGTCCTCTAAAATGAACGGGAACCTGGTGAAGTGACGCTAAAACTTGTGTGATGGCCTGGGATCCGCCCAGAAGAACCTAAGTTGGGAAATATTTGACGTGGAAGGGAATGTAAGAATTATCCACATTAGCATTACATTTTAAAATTAAGTTAAAGGTGCGTTATGTAATAAATCTAAAGCAACTGGCAATAAAATCCTCCTAATATGTCACAGAGACTCAGGAATAATGTTCATATAACTTATTATATTCACCAACAACAACAGTACAGCCAAATTATTTGCATTAAAAAAAAATATTTTGCAGACTGCAAATCATGTTTTTACGTTTTTGAAATCATATTTTGGCATGTGGCGCCACCTACCACCGTCTACCAATCATAGCAGTCAGTAGAGTCTCAGCTGCCGCGCAACCACGGGTTGCCAGTTACGTCAAAAAACGAAACCTAAAAGACCTCCGTATTTTGAATTTGAATGTAGTAACTGTTTTGGCCACATTCTTACATATGGCACCTTTAAATAACTGATCTATTTCTGTTGAGCAGTTATTTATCAGCAATTGAGTGCACAGTTACATTGAACAGACAAATAAAGACTGAACTTCTTTATAGCTGATTATCTTTACAACACATTTGAAACCCTGTTTGCAGTTCTGTTGTAAAAGACAGTGGAGGTGTGACAGTCACCCCCAGTCAAGGGCTAGAGATAAGGACTTTTTGGGGGCATAGGTTAATGCTCGCAGTCAACAAGTGGTCACTCCGTTTTTTATCTCTATCCATTTTATTAGTGGAGAGCACATACCTCCATCAAGGCCAGACAGCCCCTTGAAATTCACTCAAGCCATCCTTCACTGACCTGCACCGCAGTTCACCACATTCTTTCCTGAGCCACAACAGAGTTTCGCAAAAACCCATCAAGTGTTTTGTTTCGTAATCATTTCAACAAACATATAGACGGACATGATGCAGGTGAAAACATAACCTCTGATTTAAGCTTTCAGAGGTAATAGCTGTCATCGTCAAAAGGCATAAACATGGAACTCAGTCAAATTAGAACCAAGAATCAAATATCTGGAACACAAGCGGATCAATGTTTAACTAAAACCACATTTTAGGCCTTAGTTAAACAGGGAAAAGTCACTGTAGAGAATAGGCTGTGTCCCCACGCAAATGCCGCACAAGCTGAAGTGCCAACAGCACCCCACTCCCCCCCCCCCCCCAACAGCATCTTGCATAGGCCCCCCACAATGCTAGAAACGGCCCTGGTTATTCATTCATTTACACCAAAAAAGCAAAGAGCAGCATGTGCTTCTGCAGACATGTAAATAAGAAAAAGAGAAAAGTACACTTTTGTTTGCACTAAACCAGATCAATAATTGAGTACCAGGCTCTTGGAACAGGTTTAGCCAAATGGAATGAGGCCTTTATTATTATCAAGAACCTTCTTTTGGACACTATGGTTAAAACGTGTTTTGTAGTAAAAAAAATAAAAAAACCTACATGTATAATCTACAGCATGTAGACTCCTCACACTGAGCCTCTTTCTTTCCTCGGCTTCTGCTCTCGGCCGCGAGCGTGGCGGGGGTAATGGGGGAGGGGGTGTGGTGTGCGTGTGTTGTGTGTGTGTGTGTGTGTGTGTTTGGGGTTTGGATGCGGGCGTTGTAGCGGGAGCGCGACTCAAATTTTGAGCGGGAGCGCGCCTCGAATTCTGAGCGCGTGCCAATGAGAGCAGGTTAAGATATATATATTAAATTAAAAAAAAAAAAAAAAAAAAAAAAAAAACGGATCGTGAGGGGGGGGCTATGACTTTAATTCCCCCCTCAACGGTGCGTTCATGTGCTGCCCGGAAATCTCTCCACTACATTTAGAGAATCAAAACCGTCTCTGTGTCACTCAGCGATGGATTCTTGTGCCTGGAGGCTGATCATAAAATGAACAAAGCGTGTTAGTGTTTCAAATTTGACACGAGCGTCTATTGTTTTTGGATAACCACCACAATGTTGTTGTGAAAACCTATTCAGCTATAGTGTAGTCGCTAATTACGTTTTAAATGACTTGTATATTTAAAAAACAAAACAAATTGTGTATTGTATATGGAAGTGACACTGTGGCAAATATTATGCCTCTCAATCTGCACAGAATGTTGGGGAAAATTACTCAAACCTTGAGCAGCAAGAACCTTCATCTGAAGTCAAAACACGGCCAGAATAGCTACAGCGGCGCAGTAAAATAATCTGATGTTATCATCGGGACATGAAGGCATCACACACACACACGGCTCTCCTGTTGCTTTGAGAAGCAGAAGAAGAGGCAGGCCGGTGATTTTCCACTGCCGCTGATGTTTCTGGTCCCCCCCACCGTTGCAAGAGACAAAGGTCAGAAACAGAGGCTTATAAATAGGATAAAATTCAGGCTACCTACGCATCCAGATCTCAGACACAGGGGGACACAGACAAGTGGAAACGGACAAGGGACACCGCTCAAAGGACATTAAAAGGACACAAATAATAAAGAAAATCACATCAGCAGAGCAGGTAAAGGGAGAAGCGGCACCCTCACTGCACGGCTATAAAGCAAAAGGTTGGAGATAACGGTTCTGATGGAAGATGATTTTGAATGAGAATTATGATGTTAATGCATTTATTTCCATTTTTTTTTTAAATAATTAAATTTAATAATAGTCTATGCGTGTTTATTATAACAAATTGCGTTTGTTGCTTGTGTGTTTTTTGGTGGTGTGAATGCATGTGTGTGTGTGTGTTTGTCAAAGAAGATGGGATGTAGATTTAAAGCTAATACTAATTTCTCTATTGTCTTTCTCTGTACGCTCCGGGTTGTGCGCTCCAGGTTGATGATGATGACCGGTGTATTTGGAATGTATTTCTTTCTAAGTGCTTTGAATACAAAGACGAGCGACGTTGATCCTGTGATCTTTGTTTATTTCCCCCCCTCGAACGTGTCTTCATTATATGAGGAGCGCTGTTTAAACACGTGCATGTGCACGGAAGGCATCCATTGGTTTGAAGTGAATTCCTATTTGCTGGTTGTGTCACAGACAGACGTCGTGCGATTTGTCGATGTATTTATCCATTTCAGACTCTCTCTTATACTCCTCTATATAAGTCCTTTGATTTGTGTGCGCCTTTTTTTGTTTTGTTTATTGGTTTCATTTTGTCTAAGACCGTTATTTGTGTCGCTTAAACCGGAGCGGAGAAGGGGGGGGGGGGGGGGGATGCTCTTCAAGCGCACGTTGCACACTGTGCGCTGCCTCCCTGTCTCTCTGGTTCCTCTTGTGGATTTCTCTGCCTCAGCCTCAGTCTGCTCTTGCTTTGTTGAAATTCGCAGCCGAAAGAAAAAAAAGGGCGCAGTCATGTAATTTATGCCCAAATTTTGCAAGTGCACGACGACCGCATGTTACTTGACAGTGTCTGGAAAGCAAACGATCTGCCTCTTTTGCATCTATACCACACATTTCAGGAGACATAACGGTTTCTGCGTGGCGCACGTTTACCTCTATAAACGCTAGTATTGTCATTGCTTTCTGACATCATAGTGTGAGTCTCTGATATGTCGTTTATGACGGGCTGTGACGTGTCACGAGTGATGGCAGGTGCTTCCGTTTTCATTTTTTGGTCTTTAGACCAGACGCAACACTCGATCATTACCAAGAGTTCATTCTTCATTGGCGATGGAATAATTCACCAAAGATATTCACACAGCAATGCATCCTAAACAAAGTAAGTGAATGTATAAAACACATGGTTATTATAGATTATAAATAACCTTTTATTAGTCACTTTTATTAATGTGTTGTTTTACTTGTAACATTTACACTAGGTACTGTATGTTAATGGTGAATTTGCATGTTGCAGCTTCTGACCCAGCCTGAGGCTTATTTTGGCATGATAAAAAAAAACACAAATTCATATAATCAGGTGATTGTACCTCATTTCAGCTGCAATTTCTGCTAAATGAAATGATCTTACTTGAATTGTCACATCGTTGAATAGCTCTATTTGCTCAGTGTGTGGATCTGTAAGTCTGTGACTGTCCTCAAATGAAGCGTAATTATGAAAACAGGCGCCCCTAGTGGTAGTATAATGGCATGGAACAAATGGTTCGTTGTGGTATGGTATGTATTTTGTTGCGTTTCCATCAGGAATAGAGCTGCTCCGTTCGATGTCATTGTTCGTTGTTGTTGCTGTACCATGATGGAAACATAGCTTAAATAACAGCACCGTGGTAGCTTGGGAGTTTTCGTCATCACGTAGCTTCAAAGGATTGCACTTTGGCTTAGTCAAAATGGGTTTTTAGTGTGTCATCATTAGTCACATAGTCATAAGTCTGTAACTTACTGCCTAGTCCTGTGTTTTTCAGCCCTAACTCCCCAACCCTAATCACCCTAAAGGCCACATGATACTATACTTTATACTTCTGCGTCGTGGTGACGGACACTCGCTGCAATTTCCCGCCCGATCAGTAGGGGTCGCTGCGCAAGGTTGTTGTGCTTCTGGCTACAGTGAGCAATGGCGTCCGAGAAAGAAAGAGAGAGAAAGACTGTTGTTGTTGAAACAGTGGCTGTTTCTCACTTTTCTGTGTGACGGAACGCAGTTTTAAGATAATTTGAGGCGAGAAATTGGCCATTTAGGGTCTAAACATGTGCTGTGTGTGTATAGATATGACGTATTTATAGTTCGGCAGCGGCGTTATCGGCGGGGATCAGCTCCGCCTCTGTCAGGACGCCCGGAGTGCACTGAGAGCCGGCACAGAGCAGCTTAGCTCAGCCTGTCCTGAGGACCAATCGCAGCTCTTGCCGTCTCCGTAGTCCCTTGACGGAGTGACGGACACTTAAAAAATATTTCGTGCAGACGGAGACGACGCAGAGGCTCTTCGACAGTCTCTGCGTCGACGCAGAGTCTCTACGTAGCCTACGCAGAGCACTTTACGCAGAAGTATAAATTGGGCTTTACACTTATGCTTAGTTGAATTGAAAAATCCCGGTGTGCTAAAACCACCACCTATGGGTTATATTCAGGCGTTTCAGTCGGAGGACTTGTTGCTCGGTCTCAATTTGACTGTGAATCTATGAGAAATGTTTCCAGTATATCACAGCACTTCCAATCCAATCAGGAAACCAGACTCCACAAAGAGGTGTATCTCTCTGCTTGTAAGGTTAGGTCGATTGTCTGAGAATAAATGCAATCATAAAGTAATGGAGGGAGTGAGGAGGAGAATGCGAGAGACAGGAATGTCAGGCAAAAGGTAGCCAGTTGCATTGCTGATAGCAGCCTTAAACCTCAGTATGCTCTTTACAAATGGTGGACTTCTGGTTTACTCCCTGAAGCCAACCAGAAAGTAAGAATATATTGAATAGCCATCAGTGGGCAAATTCCGCAAGTTTGTAAATTATGTTTTCATTAAGAGGAAAGTAGACGATAAAGCATCACACATAATGTATAAATGGAAATCAGTGTGACTGATACCAGGTATCATTCAACCTGACCCTGGTTGCTGGTGACACCACTAGATGGCACCGGCCAAATCCCCATTTAGGGAGTTTTAAAAACAGGAGCTCAGATTATTATGGGTGACTTCCCAACCAGACACTTGACAATGTATGGCTATAATAATCTTTAAGAAAAGGCACTTTTCTTTACAAAGTTGCAAAGTGCGCCACAAAAGGATAAGCTACAGCTGCAGCTCATGATGCTTTTATTAAAGTTCTAACTTGTTGATTATTCGATTAGTTTTTTAGTCCATACATAGTCAGAAAGTGGTGAAAAGTGTTTTCTTCCCCCCAAACCTCAAACCTCACATGACTTGTTTTATTTAGATCCAAAGGTTTTCACTTTACCGCTATAGCTGACACCCTAGTCAGAGCATGGCTGCCATTTAGCAACGCCACCGGAGAAAAATAATAATAGGGGTGTCATGATATCGATTGTTAATGGAATATCGATCGAAAAAACAGCATTTCGATCTCGACCTTTGAAAGCAAAGGTGGAATCGAGTATTCAACCATGCCACTAGTGTGACGTCCTGCAGGCATGCCAGAGGGGGGAAAAAACCATAGTGTTGTGGTTGTAGCCATTCTAGCCACCTCTTCCCCGCTAACCTGAAGCTGCTGCCAACTAAGAGTAACTATGGCAACTGCAGATATGGGCGACACATCTCGAACCCCCTCCCCGCTAGTGTGGAATTATTTTGCGGTCCCCCATGAGAAACACAGAAAACCACGGCGTGTAAACTATGTCATGTTATCTATGCATGCATCGTAAGGACAGAGACGCAACTATGAAAACAAGTCTCCTCGAAACTCGCGCTAAAGTGATAACTAGCGCTGTTGGCATGTTTGTAACGTCATACGGGAGACCTTATGAGGTGGCAGAAAACCCTGGAGTTAAGCATTTATTGGTTATTGTTACATTCCTATTGTTAATTAATGATTTAAATGTGAGAATAAGGCCTTAGTTTGGTACATTGAAAACAAATGATGGGCATTATATCACTCCTGACACTATTTAGACAATTGAAATGGGAATTCAAATATCATATGAGTTATCATGACATAAAACCAATGATCCAAGTCTAAACTAGACAGGACTAAATTTGGCACAACCATCTTTGCTAAAAGAGAGGGGAAAAAAAGATCAAGGATTAGGAGAATCGTGACACCCCTGATATTTAATGCACTTTAAATGTCACATGACCCATGGACAAAGGTAGCAGAAAAAGAACATCCCAGCATTTCTCCTTGAAAAGAGTTATAGCCCCCCGTGGGTGTCGCACTTTATCTTTGTGCTCAGTCTTTGCATTTGGCAGGAACCCAGAGTTTTATCTGATTATAAAAAAAAAGAATGACTTGAATACATACGCTACTTCCTGTGTGCCAAAGGGCATTTCAAGGGAAACAAATAGGTCCAGTTATGTTAAGTGGTTGCATTTTCATGTACTGGTTGAATGTGCATCATCCTCCGTACATTGACTTGTGAGAAACAGCAGCCTGCCAAAGCTGCTGTATTACCTGCATGCTTGTCTGCTGTTAAATCATGTATTAAGTCGGTAACCTGAGGTAAGAGGAGTGTGTGTTTGTGCCTTGGTGGAATCTCAGGCACAGGCAAGGCAACTTTCTCACAGCCGCTTCTTAAAATGAAAGGTGAGAGAGGCAAATGGAGACACAGTAAATAAACACGCGTACACGGCAGCCAAACTTTTTATGACCGTGCATCCTTGAAAATCACTGCTACTGTACGTATTATATTAACCAGCATGAAACACTGACCCACATGCAGTACATTCACTGTAGTAAGTCAGTGACATCAGATCCACCTCATTAGTCCTTGATGGTTTTGTATAATTGTGTTGTAGATATGGTTTAAACAGCTAATGAAATGACTGGCAGAGTCTTACAGTATCATTTGCCTTGGCAGCCAATGAGGAATGCATTACACACAGTGATTTATAGCTAGCACCAGCAGAAGACACGCTGGCTCATATTGTAGCTGGATACCAAGTGCACGTCTTCATACTCTCACAGGCTGATTGAAGTCATCACTTCGGTGCTAGTTGACTGTTGCCATGATGCTGTTAGACGTGGTTTTTCCAAAGATGTGTTGGATTTTTCTGATCTTTGCATCAAACACACGCTTGAAGAGAGGGTGCTACGTAGAAATGTAGAAATGAATACTGTTGTGATACGTCAATGTGAGATACTGATATTTCTTTTCCTGTTCATTGTTTAAGTTTAAATAACAAATGCACCTGCTCCCATTGCAGCACTGATGGATGTGCGTGTTCTTTAAAGAGGTGTCAGGTTTGACCAGCGCCATCTTGGATTTGAGATAGTAGGGTGGAGTCCTTTCCTGTTGGCCATTAAGATAACGCTTGTTTCAGTCACTTAAGTTTGGCTCCACCTTCCAAACCCAGAGACTATGTCTATACACTGTGATTACCACCTACCAAATCAACTGTTACAAAAGCAGACCCATGTGCAATGGTTTAGATGGCAGGGCGTTTATTGGCAGTATGTCTCTGTTTTTCTTTCACTTTTTTATCTCTTGCTCCCATATGTCTGTCCCATTTTCTGTTAAAACCCATGTTTCTGTCCATTATTCTGTGCCGTCTCTGATCTTGCAAAGATGATTCTTATCCATATCAGTGGCATCTATTTTCACCTCATTTCCTCTGATTCTCACATTGTCCAATTCTCTGACACAATTAAATTTCAGCAACCTAGTACGTGTTTCGGCAAGGCCATGCCTTTTTTTTTGCTTGGTTTTCTTTAACTCCCTTTGTCTTTTCCAGTTAACGTTCAACAGCTCTTTAGTTTCACAGTATTTTACACTGCCCCTTTATTTGTTTGTCTCCGTCTTTGTCGCATTGTCTCGTTTTCTCCGGTTAACATGGTTTTTATCGCACTCTCTACAGTGACGGTGAAAAGAAAGAAAGATGCGAAACATGGAAGGCAGAAATAAATTAGAAAAAGAGAGGAATACAAGGTATACAAGGAGTAGAGACCAAGGAGGGATGAACAGGGATGGTCAAAATAACATGAAAAATTAGATTACGTGGAGAACAGGGAGTGATAGAAGACTGATGGTGGGCTGATAATGAGGATGATGGTGACACAATAGCGGTAGAGAGGTGTGGATTAAGAAAAACAATGAAGGAGGAATGCTTACACAAAGGAAGAAAAAGGAAGATTCCTGTCAATTGTTGGGTGAATAATACACACAGTCAGTGTGTTGTCATCGAGTCTGTAATCCACTGATTTCACTGGGATTCGATTAGATGAAACTTGAAGAGAGGAATAAATGGAGGGGGGGAGATAGAAAATGAGAGGATGGGGTGGTGAACAAAATGTGGAGTAGAGAAGGAGGAGGAGGAGGTGAGGGAGGAGAGTGAATGAAACAGGCGGTCAGCCCAGTGGAAATGTACATGGTCTTAAAATAGGAAAGGGTGTTATGTAAGTGGTGAGGGAGTGAAGTCGGAGAGAGGAAGATATATATATGTATGTGTGTGTGTGTGTGTGTGTAGAGAGAGAGAGAGAGAGAGAGAGAGAGAGAGAGAGAGAGAGAGAGACCGGCTGAGTTCTTAAGTCAGTGTATCCACGTCCAGTAACACACACACAGACAATGAGTCTTAGTGTTATACACTGAGCCTTTGGCCTCAACTTTCAATCGTCCAAAAAATTTCATTGCGGTTCCCACGGCCGGTCTCGCTCTGGAGGTTGTCTTGTGGGCAACGGTTCAACAACAACACCATGTCCAGCTCATATATCTCCTCTGTCATCTGAAACACTCCGATGACTCTCACTGCCTCCATAACTTACAGAAGGCAGATCTCTCCTCGAGAACTGGGAAAATTCCACATCTTGGCTTCTGTGCTTTCTTTGGCTTATTAGCCGTGGCAGCTGCTGCAGCTTACGATCAGCCCTCAATTCGACCAATTTTCTGCCACTTATATGTGTCAGGGTTGTGGCAGGTCCTGAACGAGGCATGAACTACATCATGTAACTACATAATTTCTTGGGGATCCCCCAGATGACACCTGCCAGATCGGATGTGTTCCAAAGGCGCAACTGTCTGGAACACATCTATGAAAAAACATCTTTTAACTACATCAGCCGATTTGGTTTCGCCATCAAGAACTTTATGATGTTGAAGCCCTTCTCAAAAAACATACTTATTTCTGCTACATACACTTGTAATTGCATCATATCTATCCACTGAGCCCACACAAAACACAGGTTCCTCTTGAACTACTCTCTTCGTGGTCAGATGCAGTGATGCAAGGCTTTCTCGCTTTTCATAATGTATTCAAGCTGAAATGTAAACTTGGTTCAACAGTGGTAGTAATAACACATTCTACTGATGGCAACACTTTGTCACAGACAAAAACGAGTCCTCTAGCTGTTAAAGCAGGAAATGCTTCTACACAGTCACTCACACATACAGTCTCTGCACACACACACATGCATACATGTGCACATGTGCGCGCCCCCAACCCCCACAAAGCCAGTGCTTTCAGTTTCCTCTCAGCGTTATTAATTAACTATGTAGGAAGTCAGTCATGAATACTCATTTGTGTATGTCTCTCTTTGTGCAATCATTAACTCGTTTGAGGAAACCTCAAATACACACATAGCTACACATGCGAGGACACTTGCTGCAGTTCGCCGCTGTTTGTATTGTTATGCTGAGTGCACCAATGATACCACTGTAAATTCTTGATTGTGCATGGTGAATGGAAAACAACATGTATGAATCTCTAGGCAGCAACAGGGGGATTTGTCTCAAGTGTATCCTTGTCTTCAGACCTGCAGGAAGACAGTGAATGAATGGCCGAGACAGAAAAGAGAAGATAGTCGATGCAAAGAGATAAAGGCATGATATGTTTAACTGTCTGCACCGCTCTTCTAATGAAGAAGGCAGGCGGAAAAAAAAGAGTTTGGGTTTAGTTAATCTACACAATCTCTTTATTTGCTTTCTGGGCTTTTTTTTTATTTTTAGCTAACCTTTTCATTACTTCGTCTCATACTGGCTTGACCTTGATGATTTGATAAGGCATTTTGCTAGCTCTGGTGTTGAAGATGTGAGAACTATTGCTTTGGTGTCAGGGAAGCAGTTCACATTAAGGTGCAAAATGAAATGTTAATACATGGAGGAATGAGTACGGTTTTTGCTCGTTGCTATTATGTAAAAACAAATTAATTCGACAGCAGCGTCAGCCCACAGTCAGCTCTGTTACTACAAATACATCAAGTTAACCATGCTATAGAAAGCAAGGCTGTGTTCATCAGATAAAAAAACAAAAAAAACAAAAAAAACATTAGTCTCAAGTTTTGAATCTCTCTCTGACCAAACTGTGGTTACATGTTTGAATAAGTCAATATACTCTGTGTAAGCCGATGCAAGCGTTTGTTATTGCTTGCATGGTATCGCATTCTTTAAGCACATGATTTCTGTTGTTTAATAGATTACAAAGATACCATCATTTTTATACATATCATCAATTCAAATCTCTGTATCTTGTTTTTTTTTTTAACAGAATGGCTCAGAAAGAGAAGCTCCAGTGCCTGAAGGATTTCCATAAGGACACTCTGAAACCATCTCCTGGCAAGAGCCCAGGCACTCGGCCTGAGGATGAAGCAGAGGGCAAACACCCCCAACGGGAGAAGTGGGCCAGCAAGTTGGACTTTGTTCTGTCTGTAGCTGGTGGCTTTGTTGGTTTAGGGAATGTGTGGCGTTTCCCGTACCTCTGCTATAAAAATGGTGGAGGTAAGACTTTAAGAAATAACACGATTTCTTTTTCACGAAGAGACATTTCTGTCTCCATACTATTGACAACTGTCCCTTAAATGTCATTTTGCAGGTGCATTTCTCATCCCATACTTCATTTTCCTGTTTGGTGGTGGTCTGCCAGTCTTCTTCCTGGAGGTCGCCCTGGGTCAGTATACCTCCGAGGGTGGTATCACCTGCTGGGAGAAGCTCTGCCCCATCTTTACTGGTATGTTGTGCCGAAAGGATAGGAAGTGTTAAGATAAATATATGTTGTGAATGAGCAGACTATTCATCATTCATTCATTTAATTGTGGTTATTTTAGGGCATTTTACTGTGGAAAAGGGCTGCATATGCCTGAGCAGCAGGTCCCGAGGTTTGCTTCCCACCTGGTTGATTTACTGACTCTATGTCTTGTTCCCCCTTCACTGTCTAGAGGAAAATAAAGTTAGAAAGGCAAAAAATGACAATAAGTTAAATACATTTAGGCTATTTATCCATTTGAATATACCGTATTTGATTATTAAGATTTGTATTTTACTGATACTGCACACATGTAAAATAAAATTTAAAAAAAACATGTATTAAGGAGCCTTTTTCACAAAATATCGCCTGCCCTTTATGACGGTTCATTTTTTAAGTTGACCAGACCACAAATCTCTTTTGTTGGTTCACTCTCATTAACACAAGTTACAGCCACAGTAGGCAGGTCAAAGGCAAAGCCACTGTGCCCGACCTGCTTAGCACCTGACACTGAATTTCTTGGAGCATTGTGCAGCTAAAAAGACATCCTCCAGGTGCATGTGGAGACCAAATACGGAGCAAAATAAATGATAAACTGGACAGAAACACAATCCAAATGACAATTCTTATAGCCATGACATGAATCACATGTTATCTCTTACGTTTGCCATATCAAGACCTGTGATTATAGCTCCTCCCCCAGTCTGCCTAACCCTCATCGTTGTTCAGTCTCACTGATTTCAGTGATGGAGCACAGAGCTCAGTGCCTCCAGCCATTTTTTTTGTCCAACTTCAGGCCATTTTCCAAACCTCTGTTAAATTTCACAGAGGCTGTGCAACATAAGGCTGCGTCACACCAGACTCGCCTCCAGACTGCTGAGACTTTACCCTGCAACTGTTACCAGGCAACCAACACACTGAGGCCTCTATCCTCATGTTTATAAATTTGGTTCAGTAATTTTATCGTCACTGTTTCATTATCTTGATTTAATTATTTACTTGCACTACTATTCTCACTTTCACATGCACACATGTTCTGTCCTCCTTTCAGACATATTATATCCCTCTGATGCCGCGTGCACACACACACACACACACACACACACATACACTCACTCATAAGATGGTGTACAGCTTGTCCTGAATCACACGTTGCTACAGCAACATCGGTGCAACACATCAGAGACAGAGCACCAGAGAAAGAAAATAAGTAGACCAGTTAGCAGAGCAGAGAGGTGGATTGATAAAGACCAGAGATAAAGGGAGATAAATAAAAAAAAGGGGGATGGAGAAGAAGACAGAGTGAGGAGGGGGAAGAGGGAGACGGGACAGCGGATGTAGAAAGGAAAAGTATAATGGTGGAAACAAGGGAGTGAGTTGGATGTGCTACTATAGCATTTTGGAATGTGGTGGTGAGATTAAAGGATGGAACCAGCCCCAAACATGATGTCAAGTGCTGATGAGTTCAGTGTAGCTGTACAAGATGTTCTCTGCTGACGTACAGAAATGTCACACTGGAAACATCAAAAATGTTGACACAGGAATCAACAGGAAAGAGATGAACAAATGATTCCAGCGGCATATTATACCATGGCCTCTTTCTTTAGATGGGAGACATCTTGCATCTGGTGGAAATTAATTCAAGTCTGTCTTGCTTTAGAATAAATCCCTTCCCCAGTTTGGTAGCCTTGGGGTTCAGGAAGTGATGGCGTGCTGGCGACCTCTGAAAGGGTTAGGGTAAGGGAAAGGGAAAGTTATAGTTCCATATTTTCTCCAGCTCTGAGCTGAGATGTGGAGTGGCAATGAGCTACAACTAAATTAGGTAACCAGATGGAGAGGTTTTCCTCTCTAGTCTCCATCCACTGATGGAGATGACTGATAGCTAAGGGCTGAAGAAAACCTCCAGCACATGACTCTGTTTCGGGGTAGAGAAGAAGTCATTGCTTACCATGCACTGTATGTATTTCCTACCACAAACTGAACTTGGCACAACCAATTGTTTCTCTCAAATGATATTTTTAAATCTGTTATTTAATGTGACCTGCAGCCATTACCATGGTTACTGTTGGTCTTCCCTATAAATAAAACAGAAAAAAAAACATTTTACACACACAAGTACTCAGTCAAGCTTCGACACTGTGATCAAATATGACCCAAAACTGTAGCTCATAAATCAGTCTGGCACGAAATGACACTCAATACAAACTCAAATTCACCAAATAGACCCTAAATAAACCCTATTGCTTCTTCCAGTCTCGTTACTGAGAGGTCAGCCGAGGTCAGCGAATGAGCACAAGAAATTACATCATGGAGGCAAAGCATCTGTTTGTTTGATCAGCACTGTTCCATGTGATCTGAACATGCGTGTGTGTGTATGTGTGTACTTGTGTGTGTTACCTCTTTCGGACCTTTTCTAGTCCAAACACTGACCTTGTTCGGAGCAATAGGCCTCATGACACCAAAACCTGGTCCTAAAAAGGCAGAACCAAAGGTTTAGTGTTAGGCAGTAACTGGTGATGGTTTAGGGCATGGGTGTCAAACTCAAATACAGAGTGGGCCAAAATTTAAAACGGAACAAAGCCGCGGGCCAAGGTTGAACAAATGAATCTTTTAATAGGGACCCAGACAAGTTTTGCATTGAATATTGAACAAGCAAGGCTTATATAACTTTATAGTGACATGCAAAATCGAGTTTCAAATAATAATAATAATAATTAAAAAATATCAATGGCATATCAAATAAAATTTAAATAAAACATTGAATGCCTCTTTTCTATTTGCAGCCTTCTGAGGTAAATATCAACATTAACTTTTTCCACAAGCTAATAAATTTGAAAATACCGCTATACTGACCATCAAAGTCGCCAAATCGCCGGCTAAACTCAGCGTGATTGCCGCTGTATAATACCGGCGGGCCAGCTCTAATGTTAATTTGATATTGCCTCAAGGGCCAAATGAAATTACACGGTGGGCCAAATTTGGCCCGCGGGCCAGAGTTTGACACCCATGGTTTAGGGGTTAGGGATGATGCTTTTTTTTAGGCTGTAGTGTCCTGAGATGAATAGCTGTGCAAACCTATGTGTGCTTTTAGCTGAGTAATTAAATGGACATGATATGAAGGCGAAGTAGTTCACACATGGGGTTAAGGGTTCATGTACACACACATACACAAAGACACACTTTATCTCAAAGTAGCAATAACAAAGAGACACATACAGACAGACAGACCGACACACACACACACACACACACTGTGTTTACTACCACCTGTGTCTCAAGGCCAGTATTGACGCAGCCGATTGCTCTGGTAAATGTGTCAAATCAAGTGCAGAGCAACACCAGTGAAGGTTAAATCCCTAAAACACGACCATTATAGGCCCGCTCTGTGTCTATGTGTGTGTTTTACAGCAGGAAAAAACACCACCCACAAACAGGAAGTAACATGTTGTTGTGTTTATCTTCTAATCAACACTTGTTAATGTTCTCATTTTATTAAATATGGTATTTGTTTAATATGTGTTTTAATCCTGCTTTGCTGTCACATGCGGCTTGTTTTTAAACTCTATAACTTCTCTGTGAAATAAATAATACACTATTTCTGTTTTTATCAACTTAATCGTTTTTTTATTCATTGTTGAATACTGCATTTTATTTTACGCAGAGTAACCTATTTAATTCTAAAAAGGTATAAAGAAACAGCGGAAAGCTTTTCAGTACAAACAGCGGTTCTTTCAAAAACACACAATGACATTATTTTATGAACATACTGTGATCTATATTGCCTTTTGACCTTTCCCTGTTTCCGTCCTCTTATTGTCATGACCTTTTTATTCCCCTCAAGGTATTGGTTACGCCTCCATTGTGATCGTTTCCCTTTTGAATGTCTACTACATCGTCATCCTGGCCTGGGGCCTCTACTACCTGTTCCAGGTATGTTTTAGGGAAAAAAACAACAACTAATAAACAAAAAACATTGCATTTGTAGAGATACTGAAGATGATTTATTTGGTCAGTTTGGCATAGATTTATTTTTACCCTCAGGATTGACTAGAAGAATGTTATTTTTGTTGTAGAAACTTTTTTTTCCTGGAAAATCTTCTGAATATTTGGATTAGGTTTAAATATTAAAAATATAATAGCCATAATTTCCCATCAAAATCCAAGGATTATAAAAAGTGAAATATTTTTAAATGTCCTTGATGAGGTAGTATATAAGTAACAGAGAAAGTTATGGTTAGTTAGTTAACAGATACACTTTGGGGTTATTTTACTAATGTCATGACACATGTGTGAGTTATTCTTTTAGTTTATTTAGATTTTTTTTGTGAAAACACAAATAGCATAAAATCCAGAAAAAAGGGAATATTAAAAGAGAAGAGGTCAAGAAGCCACAGACTTATACAATAGACCTCATCCTTCTTTCTTGTCTAGTAGTCCTGAAGGGTGAGTTAAACTAATGTCACTGTCACACAACAGACGATATCTCAAGATACATGGAGATATAATGTTAACCCAAACAACAGCACTATAATACACTGTATTATTAGTAAATAATAACCAAAATACTGACCGAAAAGTTTTACAACTCCATCTGGTCAATGTTCGCTGTAAATACCTCTAGTAGCGATATGATTGGAGATGAAACAGCCAATCTAAATTTAGCTTCTCCAAGTCTCTGATTGGTTGATTTTGTGGCACATTTGTAAGAGGGGTTTATTATTGCACGTTAAAATGAATAATTGCAAACACGATAATTCATGTATTGACCACAGAATATATTTTTGTTTGCTCAATTTAAATTATGTTTTGCTCGCGTATAATTTCTCAAAATCTCACATTGTTCCTTCACAAATGTGGCCCAAATATAACGCGATAACTTTGAACGCTAACCTCTTGACTGGAAGAGTGGCTGTCTACATGCTAAGAAACACTACTATAAATTGTTGCTTTTTGTTGCATTTCAGTGTTTTCAGCCAGAGCTTCCCTGGGCCAAGTGCAATCAGCCGTGGAACACCGATCGCTGTATCGAGGACACCTACCGCAATAACAAAACCCTTTGGCTGGCTTCCAACTCCTCCAACTTCACTTCCCCTGTCACCGAATTCTGGGAGTGAGTTACATTAAAACCTTACACACACTTACATTTATATTTGATTATGTTTTACATATTGAAAGAATCTTTGCAACTGTGAAGATGTGCTGCAATTAAATATATAAGACTAGAACTTTATCATAGTTACCACTATAGACTTTGTTTTACTTTGATTGGCTGATATTAGAGAGTCTAGACAAACTTGCAAAACAGACAGATGCAAGAGAGGGCAGTGTGGGAAACCCCGCCAAAGACAACTTGGTCAACTGTAAGGAAACAGGAAGTGGCTGACACTTTACTAATGGGGTCATTAGTTACGCACAGATGTGCATTCCCCAGTTCCCACACATAGGATTACATTTCATCTACAAAAGAATAGCCCTGCTTTTCAAAAAAAAATCACCATTGTCATGAAGTGCCCTTTCAAAGTTGCACAGGTGAATATGTGCTCAATAGAGTTCTTTGTATTTTATTTTACAGACGCAATGTGCTGGGGATCAGCAATGGTATTGAGGAGATGGGCCATATTAAATGGGACCTGGCTCTGTGTTTACTGCTTGTCTGGGTCATCTGCTTTTTCTGCATCTGGAAGGGAGTCAAGTCCACTGGCAAGGTAGCTAATAATGTGTATAATGTGTCTTTAATGCACTACTGTTTGTATACTAGATTTACCCTCTTTTGAACTTGAAATACTCTTCTACAGATGGATAAAAATAACAGAACAAATCTTTTAGTCTTAGCCATTTTGAGATGCATGTTTTATAGTTGAGGTTGTTGCTTGACAATCAGCGTTAGATCATATGTAGTTTTGCAATTTATGGCAGAAATATAACACGTTTACTATATCTATTTAAAGGCGCCATATGTAAGAATGTGGCCAAAACCGGTTACTACACTCAAATTAAAAATACCCTGGGGCCTCATGTATAAACCGTGCGTACGCACAAAAAGACGGCGTGCGCTTGCTTTCGCGCACACGATGGCATTTATAAAAATGTACTTGGCGTTGAACCTAGCGGACTGCAGCGCAAACTCTCGAGCTGCCGTGAGAATTGTGTTCGCGCGCGCTCGTGTGAGTCACACTTTTCTCTAAGCCTTACTTTGAGCAAATAACTGAAATTGATTTAACACAAATTAATCTTTTCTTTATGTAAATATACACCCAGCTGCTGACGTGAACGCATGGACACACGCCAGTGTAACCAGTCTAACATGTTTTAAACGCTCCAAAATAAAGTTACAAACTCATTTGTTGTAAGAAAATTCCTCCCTCCCCAGCGTCCACGACACAATCAGTGACAGTAATGAATCATTATATGCAGTAACTCTATCTGCTTATTCTGTGCGTAATGCGCGTGTGCGTAACTGGATGATGACGCGTGACACTGACAGATTTATAGATTGTTGAAATGATCTATAAATTCAGCTCACATGGATAAGTCTTGTCTAAACAAACATGTTACATCAGAAAAACAACACCCACAGGATCAACTATCAATGCACAGCCAGTTTTTTTAAACATCAACATTAATATGAGAGCAGCCGCGGTGACCCTCACATTTTGTTCCTTCGTGTTTATATCTAATTCCAAATGATCAAACAAACAATAAATATTAATATATCTTTTTCAAATTTATACATCATAAATCGATCTCACACTTCCCATTTTTTTATGTTATTTTCCTCCTTTGCTGCGGCATTTGTCATTGTTCTTCAGGAAGGAGGCGTCAGAGAGGGCGTTTTAGAGTCATTTGTTTATTCATTTGTGGGTGGAACGAGGGCGTGGTGTGTTACTCATTCACCTCCGCTCAGTTTCACGTTTGATGGGATGTATAAAGAGAAGGTGCGCAGGACTCGGCGTACGCACGGTTTTATAAATCTGAGAATTCCTTTGCGTACGTACTTTTCAAATTTTGTGAGTACGCCCTCTTTCAGTATGAAAGCTGCGCACTCTTTTATGCATGAGGCCCCAGGTCTTTTAGGTTTTACTTTTCCGCCCTTGTAACTCAGACATAACTGGCAACCCGTGGTTGCTTGGCAGCTGAGACTCTACTGACTGCAATGATTGGTAGACAGCGGTAGGTGGCGCCACATGCCAAAACATGATTTTAAAACATAAACATGATTTACGGTCTGCAAAATATTTTTTCAATGCAAACATTTTGCCTGTACTGTTGTTGTTGGTGAGTTCAGTTTGTTATATGAATATTATTCCTGAGTCCCTGTGACATATTAGGAGGATTTTATGGCCAGTTGCTTTAGATTTATTACATAATGCACCTTTAACTGTTATAAAACATTGAAGGAAATGTCTGCAGGGGGGGATTTTAGATTCATTTGTTTCATTCATTCATTTGCTGCCACAGCAACAACAACATCAATTGGCCATAAGACCAGAGGCAGCTCAATCAATTCCAGACAACCCCTTTTATTGCCTCAAGACTCTAATTGGTTTGGCCTGATTTATGCTTCCTGGTTGCTACACGTTGTAATTTTGGTAATAAAGAGTGTGGTCACTGTTTTTTTTTTCCAAATAACAGACAGTATTACTATACTTTTATTGATTAAAGGGATGGCCTGTGGTCTGCTGTGGTCACATTGGAAAAACGACACAAATCTCTTATGTTTTGTGGGCCTTGTCATTGACAAATCAGACAAAAGTTAATACTACCGGGGGAACAAGGGTACAAGGTAGAGGATTTTGAGTGTGTTGATAATGTGCAATCTTTGATCTTTTGTCAGGTGGTCTATATCACTGCCACATTCCCATTTGTCATGCTTATCGTGCTGTTGATCCGTGGAGTGACACTGCCAGGTGCTGCAGATGGTATCAAGTTCTACCTGTACCCGAATCTCACTAAACTGCAAGACCCAGAGGTAGGTCCTTCTGTTTTTGCTGACTGAGAAACTCAGGTCATGGGAATCCTGTTATAGTAATTATGTCATGCAATTGTCCATATATGCAATTTGGTGGTGGTTGCTGGTCTTTGAAAAAGGGGAAGATCATTTCAGACCCAGTTATTTATTCATAAATTCGTACACACACATTATACCCTCCACTCAATTGAAGCTGAGCTTCTACTGGTTTAAATGTGCCATGCTGCTACAAGAATGTTCATCCATCCATCTTCTACCGCTTCTATTTACCGCTTCCTGAGAAGTGCACATATCGGCAACTGGACTTGCCAGTAAAGCTCAATCAAGTACACTCCTTAGGATCCAATGACCTGGATGACTTGAGAACCTTCACAGACATGACAAATGCTTCTCTACGTGTCCCATATTTCCCTGGATCAGCAGGCCTCAGCCTTTCTGTCTCACTTTGCAGGTCTGGACTGATGCTGGCACCCAGATCTTCTTTTCCTACGCCATCTGTTTGGGCGCTATGACTTCTTTGGGGAGCTACAACAAGTACAAATATAACTGCTACAGGTGAGGTGCCAGTTTCAGTGAGTGGGTTAGCAGTAGATAGCAGGGATCCTTGTGTGTTCATTAACAAATCCTCCTCATGACATATGTGTGACATAGGGACTGTTTGCTGCTGGGAGCCCTCAACAGTGGTACCAGTTTTGTGTCTGGCTTCGCAATATTTTCCGTCCTGGGCTTCATGGCACAAGAGCAAGGGGTGGCGATTTCTGATGTGGCAGTGTCAGGTACGAGGGTTCTGTAAAGGCGGCAGTGATGGTGGGCGCTGCTTCCTGATTAACTAATTATACAACAAATAATGAAAAAAAAAAAAAGCAATGAAACCCAAAAGAGAAAGAGCCAATATTTAGATTCTGAATTCATTTGGAATCTTGAGGATTCGTTGGTTAGGTACACATGACGGCATCGGAATATGGAAGTTTCCCGAAACCAAACACTTTTTGACAAAAAGCAGGATGTGAGAATCACGAAGTTAGTTGGTCGGTCTATTGGCGCAGTAAAGGAAGCGGAATGGATGATGGATTTTTTTTTCACGGAGAACAACAGTTACAGATATTAGCTAACTATTCAACTTAAAGCACAGACGCTGTGTGACTTGTGCTTGTTTGGTTCTGAGATTTTCCTTGTCTCCATGGCCTTTGATGTGATTTGAGTGACTTAAATGGTGTTATCATTGGTTTGAGCAGGGTTTTTTTATTCTAGCATGCAGTTGAGAGTTGTCAGCCATATTTGAGATTACTGTAAGAGACCACAAGCACCAAATATAATGGTATTAAAAAATGTTTATGGAAAACTATTCAACCTTTTGCTGGGTAAGGAAGTTTGTCTTTCAGTGCCTCAACATTTGTGTGGTTTGCCATGTGGAGATTGAGGTGTTGGGTGTGGGAAAGCTTTTAAGCAGTTGTAATTGTCATCTTGAGTTCTATTAACTTACAATAGGCCAATATTTAGGTTTGCTGGAGCCTCATGGCAGTGCAATGTTGTTTTGTAAATGTACAGTCCAGTCCAGTCCAATGGATTTTTCAGTAAAATCAAACTAAATAATGATGCTTGTTTCAACAGTATAACCAGAAAAAGTGGAACTTTCTGTAATAACTGTTTGAGCTTGTGTGGAAAGTCTGATTCTGTATTTTCTGTGATATATTTTACATTCTTCCATACTTGTTGAAAACATTTAGTCGGACATTAGGTGAGAACTTGTTGTAATATGTGAATGACAGGACATATATCATCAGGGCCAAGTATTTTTTACTTTTAAGTCCTTACAGCTTGTACTTTTACATCAAGATCAACCAGTTTGGTTGTGTTTTAAGAAATGATGCTCCAGATAAGGTTACTAAAGACTAGAAATGCAGATTAGCACCAATTAAAAAAACAAATAGACAGAGCCATCCTGAATGCCTCCCTACTCACAAACAACATGGATGTTTTCCACCCTGATTAAATGGACACATTGATCATACGTTAAATATAGAGGTCAAGTCAACGGAATACACTACGAGTACGAGTTATACTTTTAATATTCTGTAACAAGAAGAAAAGAGATGTGTCTGGGGTCTCATAGAATCAAATGAGCCCTCACATTCCCCACTTCAAAAATCATCACCACATTTGATTAAACACACTGCCTTCATCAGGCCAAAGCCTTGACAGGTAAGCAAGTGAAAGGTTTAGGAATATTTAAAGTAAGTCTGCCGTATTTTGGCTGCTTGTTCCTGATATGTCTGAATGAAGGTCAAATATCTGCATGGGTTTCTGCAGTGCTGTGTAAGCGACTTCTGTTGACCCAAGAATTAACTAAAAAGTTATTTTATTATGGTAATTCTGTGATGACTTATCAAAATGTGATGTGGATTCTGTTCCATTGAATATCGATGCTATATTGTCTGAGTTATTGCTATGTTTGGTTGGATGCCCTGTTATAATACACACTTAAAAAACAGCAAAATATTTATATTTCTTGCTGTCGGCTGCAAATCTGCTTTGCTGTTACCACTGCTTTCTTGTTTGACCTTGTTTGGACCTTGGAAATATAAAAGGCTTTGCTCTTTATCTGATATGACAGACTGCACCTGCTGGTTTTATATGAGCCATTTTGTATTTATGAAGTAAACACACATGCTCAATTTATCTTGGAATGTAAAATGGCTTGAGAAAAACAAGAAGCATTTGATTCAGCTTATCTAGCCGTTGACATGTTAAAGACTTTGAGCTGTGTGGAAAAATGAATCATGGTTAAATAAGTACATTGACGCATTGTGGTCTTTTTGGTAATCTATCCACTACATAATGCATGTGCTATAGTTACAATCTACTATACAGTATGTTCTTTACTGTTGTTGAGGTTAACTTGTTATTGTTGTGGTTTCTCCTCATTATAATGTTGAACTTTCTCCTCATTATATGCTATTATGAAAAGTGTGTTGGTGTTCAAGGTTATAGACATTTCATAATTTCAATAGTGTTACAAAAGAGGTCAGAGGTAAGTAAAGATATGCTAAACATACTTAAGATGCTTAATATGTTAACACTTGGTTTGATGTAAGTGATAGAGTAAGTTTGCTATTAAATGCATTCACATCTGGTTCTGCGTCTCCATTTTTGGGGCCTTTTCTCACGACGTAGATGCAGATCAGATGACCATATCAGATTATACTAATGTTGCCTCTTCTCATGCCCCTCTTTTAACCAACCACCCCCTCCCTACCCTCCCCTCCCCACCCCTCTGCAGGTCCAGGCCTGGCATTTATTGCCTACCCCAAGGCTGTAACCATGATGCCTTTCCCTACAGTCTGGGCAATTCTCTTCTTCATTATGCTGCTGCTGCTTGGCCTCGACAGTCAGGTCAGCAGACGCACATGCTCTGTCGCACATATACATAAACACCGTTGGAGTCAAATGTTAAAGAAGTGACTGTTGCACAAGACGTCCTCATTGTCCACCGTAATATAAAGTGTCCTTTAAGTTGTAAACTCACTTTACTTCTTAATAGTGAAAAACCCTCATCTTCATCTATAAATAAAAGCCCATAATCTACAAATAAAATGGCACCTGACCTTCACATAACCGTGTGTTAATGCCCCGCTGTCCTTTGCCCAATAAAGTGGGATGGCACTGAGTCGAGCTCATACCTAACATTCTTGTGTTGTTGTCCAGATTGGTATGTTCTTCATTCTTGAACAACACATTCTGGAAAGTGTTCTGATCCAAATGTCTGGACATTATCAGGGAAAACAAATGTGATTTTAATGCCTAGAAGGTTCTGCAACCCTGATATGGCATGTAAAAACATAATTGTGTCTTTCTCCTTGCAGTTTGTGGAGGTGGAAGGGCAGATCACATCACTGGTGGATCTGTATCCGTCCTTCCTAAGGAAGGGTTACCACAGAGAGGTCTTCATCGCTATTGTCTGCTGCATCAGCTACCTGCTGGGACTCACCATGGTTACCAAGGTAACAGCACTGCGAGAAGTGAATTGAAGAACCTCGCATGTAAAGGACAGCGTTAGTAATCATTACTGGAACACATGAAGGAATGATGTAAACAGAGGGAACCTGTGCAACTTATAGTAAATAGTAATAGTACAGTATTAATAGATACAGTAGACCTGACATGGATTTTCCAAATTTTCATCTCTTCCCCCTTTCTGTCTCCTATCTATTTCCTCCTTTTCTTTAGTTTCTGATATTTCCCTGTCATTCAAATGAGTAACGGAAATAATATTCCACTATCCTACAGTTTTCATTAATTCAATGTATTCATTATCCAACACTTTATCCACATTATAGTGGGGAAATCCCATCCCACATAGGGCAAAAGGTGGGGTACACCGTGGACACATTGCCAGTCCATCGCAGGGCCAACATATGACCAACAGTCATACAGTCTTACAGTCATGGTCAAGTTAGAGTATGCAGTTAACAGCCCTAGGAAACGCTGTAGACCTTTAAACCCATGTTAATTTAGCTATTTATTCCCATCCACTTTCCACAGTTTCTCTACATGCACCTGTCTCTATAGATGATTATTATTTGACTGTTTGTTGTCAGATTTATCTTCACCCATCCTCATCCTCTCTGCCATCCTGTACGAAAACCCTATGCAATAAAAAGGCTTAAGAACAAAGAAAAATGTATGTACTGAAAATTGTCATTTGGTAACCTCTCTCTTCCTGTCTGCCTCTTTGCAGGGTGGCATTTATGTTTTCCAGCTGTTTGATTACTATGCAGCTAGCGGTGTGTGCCTTCTGTGGGTGGCATTCTTTGAATGTATCGCTGTTGCCTGGGTTTATGGTGAGTACCACCCTTCAAAGCAAATCCCGAAAAGCAAACATGAAAGACATCGGCTTTTTGTTTTGTGTTCAGGATCTTGGTGCTTCTACTGCATTGTCTCCTAATGTCTCCATGCATTGAATGTGATGTCCAGCTCTCTGTGCCCTGTCTCAAAGAGCTATAGGACTACTAAGATTAGGAGTGATTTTGGAGACACTATTTGAGGGTTGAAATCCTACACTGTTTTGCTTTAAATACCATAAACAATAAATAATTGAAGTAATCCAGATGTGCTCTTTAGTAGTAGAAGTTTTTGTTCTTAAGCAAAGATGATCCAAATGTATTTTACTGTCTTCATAGGCGTTGATAATTTCTATGATGCTGTTGAGGAGATGATTGGCTATAGACCAAATCCATGGATGAAGTGGAGCTGGACTGTTGTCACCCCTTTACTGTGTGCGGTGAGTTCCGTCTCATACTGTATCCAGTTAACTGTAATTGTCAGTGAACTTCAGTGAACAGACGATGGATGACCAGTTTTACATTTCTTTGTGTTTATTTTAAGACTTCCTCTACTTCCTTAAACTTGTACAGTCACATGCTCTTTCAGTTTTCTCTTCTAACCTCTTCTCATTTTATCTCAAATGGTTACAGTGTTGTGTTCAATTGTAGATGAATATATACTGTAAGCTCCAGTGATTTAAGCTCAAATAATACACTCTTTTTTTCTTGAAAAATATATCTAACAACGACTTCTGATCTGAATCATGTTATTTAACGTTGTAAATCAAGCCTAATGGCAACCTTTTTATTCCTTCTCATTTGCAGAGCTGTTTTATTTTCTCCTTGGTCAAATTCAAGCGACTGACGTACAACAAGTTGTATAAGTATCCTGATTGGGCCATTGGAATAGGATGGACTTTGGCTCTGACCTCCATGATCTGCATTCCTATGGTGGTCGTCATCAAGATCATTCAGTCTGATGGGCCACTCATTGAGGTGGGTTGTGTAGCCAAATGGTGATTAGCAATGCAGCTGTTTTGCTCATAGTTTCCTCGTTTACTGAGTTCCGCTATGGTCTCTGTAATGTAAATGTCGTCGTCCACCAACAATGGCCACCCATTTTCTTAAGCCCATTTTATGCTCCTGCGTAAAGTGCTCTACGTCGGTTAGTGTCCGTCAAGGGACAAGGGAGATGGCAAGGGCTGCGATTGGTCCTCAGCCAGTCTCTGGGCGGCATCAACAGGCATGCGGTGGGTACCCTGATGATTAATATGAGGTAGCACGCGACGTAGAAGTTTGTCAAATTTGCCAGTCGACATTCAAAAGTACCTGAAGTGGGTTTCTTCGTCCATGTCCCTTATTGGTCCACTAAGACTGTTAAATTCGCTTGCCATCAGTCTCGGTACATTTAGTGGACCTGCCACGACCTCACACTTCTCCAATCTTCTCTTCCTGCAGAGGATTAAGGCGGTGGCAGCACCAGCTCGTGGTGGAGCCAGCTCCCGTCCTGCCGACCATCGTGGCCCCAAGGATCTCACCTACCCACTGGATCCCAATGGGAACCAGGGGCTGCTGATGAAGGCCCCCACCCACACCATCGTAGAAACAATGATGTAAAAGAATGAGGTGGAGGCCCTCCATGAGATTGCTCTCCTCTCTTCTCCTCTCCTCTCCTCTCATGTTCTCTAAATTGCTTCTAAAGCTAGTTAGCTTTCTGTCTGTCTGTTTGTCTGGTGGACTGATAAGGGTTTTAAGGAAAAAAAACATGTTGCTGTTTCAAATCTTTTAGGAGTACTTTGGAAGTAGTTTGCTGTTGGTGGTTTTATTATGAGGGTAGCAATCACATTTCAAATCTATTTCTAAAATACTTAGAAGCTCTTTTTTAAATAATGTGTCCCACCATTGTCTTCTTTAAAGACACAGTGGCAAATTAGCACCAGCCTCTGGTCTTGTGCTGGTAAATGTCTGTTTGGTCCACCAGCTACTTTTGTAGAAAATGAAGGGAGAACGTGTTTTTTTAAGTCTTGGAATCAAACTGCCTTTCGTAGCCACAATATGAAAAAAGTTTCTGAAACTTCTACGATGACCAAAAATGTAACTTTAACTTTTCTGCACTTATCTGAAAGCATATCGTACCATTGGGTTCAGCTTTGGTTTATTCTGGTTGACTATGTTCAGTTGACTGTTTTTTTGTTTTGTTTTTAAAATAAATCAGAAGAAAAACTCTTCAGGTACAGCAGTATTAACTAAAACCTTTTTTCCCCCCTTTTTCCAAATGTTGTTGGCACAAGGAAAGTGTCCCAATCTAACAAATGTTATATCTTGTAAACGGTTGTTTCTGTTTCTGGTATCAAATATTTCTTAGTCAGCAAACCTTGACAAGTCAAAATTAAAGAATGAAAATCCAAAGCTGCAGCCACCAAAATTAAATTATTTTCCTTTACAGCACCCCTCTTCCTTATAATCATAGACCAGCTGAATTGCTATTGATGAACATGCTGAAATGCTGATATATTTTTGGACCACTGATTGCAAAATTGCCTAATGCACCTTTAAAGAAAAAGTAGAAAAAGAGAAATCAGATAAACATAATTGACACTGCCATAGCCAATGACCTTAAAAAACAGAAACCTGTAGTTCTTAAATGCTCCTTAGCACAAATATCGTCATCTGCCATAGCTAAAAATCACGGGTCAAAGTGAAACTAGCAGTGAGACTGGATTGGAAAAATCTGCTCAGAGAGGGATCTGAAAGGATTTGAAATTTGAAATGTGGAGGTTGAACCCTTCAGTGTGTTGTCTGTGCCGTACTGTACAGTAGTAGCTTATCAGTTTATCTATATCTACTTCTCTATCTATCTTTCTCTGTCCTAGACCAGTTTACAGTACATAAGTGACTGCACTAGGCACTCTTGGCTTACAGTTTTTGATTGGATTTATTTTATTTTTGGCTGAGGAAGTGACATTATTGTTAGTGTTTTCCTCCGTCAGTGTTTAGAGTTTTTTCATTAAGAGTATAATGTTATTGGTATTCACTATTGGTGATTATTGCTGTAGTTTTACATAGAAGAAGGAACACTTCTTTTATCTGGTGAAAATACTGAGCTATTATACAAATCACATATTTACAGTGGCAGCCATTGTAGTACCGTCCCTGTCATGAATTTCTACAGCGTTGCTCCTACTAATGACTGTGTGTAATATCATCTATTAAAAAAACAAACAAAAAAACAACATCAATGCAACTGATTTTACCCATATACTTTACTTGCATATGGGGGTATGGGTCAAATATTTATCAAACAGTTCAATTTACACAATAAAATGGCAATTCTACAATGGCTCCAACTGTAAGTTTATAGGTGTTGGGGGGGGTTATATAGCTTTCTTCTTCTGTATATACAAAACGACAGTATTTGAGTTGCTAAAACCCAGCGAGGCAGGCCACTGTAGCCAATGGCTATTAACTATATTATGACAAGCTTTGCACCATTGGTTGGACGATACGTCCAGTAAATAAACCAGTGTCAGCCTTTCAACTAATCCGAGTGCCAAACTCCTGCCCGGACACTGTGAAATGTGGCAGCTGGCTGCAGACAAATAAGAGCTGGTGACTGACAAACTTTGGTTAGGTTTCCATGGCGACCACCACATTGCCCCGCAAAAAGCAAAAGCGAGGGATGGATACGATCATTTCCAATGAGGAAACCTCAGAGTGCTACACACTGCAGCTGAAATTGGATGTCAGTGCTGCTTACAATCAATTATTATTATTAAAAGAGCTCACACAGGTCACAGCAGACTATTAAAGCTTGAGTCTGTAAGTCTGGCAAAGCTTCACTTTGACAACCTCTTTCGTTGGTCTCTTGTCAAAGCTCCGCTCGCTGACTTCTAGCTATTTTCTAATAGATATTGTACTTCTACTTCAGCAGCGTACGCATTTCTGGTACGTGCAGGTACGCAGTTAGTGACAGACAGGTACACCTGAATGAAGTGATTGGTTATGTATACTCATTTTAATATTGTGGTGGCTACAGACACCCGTTGACATGGTTACCCTTGAAACTAGCTAAATCTAAACTCTGTCAGTCACTGATGTGGTAACATGTTACATTTACAGTGTCTGCCTCTGCAGTTCTGGCTGATTATTATTTAATTTTTTTTTCAAACTAAATTAAAACATTACATTCTTCATAATAAGAAGGGGCGATAATATCGAGAAAGCGAAACCATTAACACCTAAAAGCAGATAATGTGACAGGTGTACAACCGTTTGTGTAATAAGCGGTCTCCACTGTGTACGTGATCAGCGAAACATCCACTCAGGGCATTTTCTGTAGTGCTCTTATTATCCCCAGCATTTACAAAAATTTGGCGTCCAAGCGTGGGTGACAAAGAGCTGAAATCAAATGGTAGCAATCGAAAAGGCGTTTTTATCAAGCTTCAAAGGCCATTGCATCAGTTCTCTGTCACGCAGAAAAAAATAATTCACACCTCGACTGCCTGTTTTGTCCACCTTGTTGGTTTAATTTGGACTTAATATCATATGAAGCCCCCCCCCCACCCCCCACACACACACACACAAAAAAAACCACACTGCCATTTTCTATTCAGAGCTCTCACTGGCCTGTAGGAAAAAGTATCTGTGTACTGTTAGAACACCCATAAGCAGACACGTTAAACGTTTGTCTTTGCAGGAATTTGACTAAAAGCATTACAGCAAATGTGATTGTACATCTTCATGCTTTATCTATCAGCTTTTGACAGCTACTTTATTAAATATGAAGACATTAAACAAGCTCATATCATTAGAAGGGATTTATGAAACCCAATCCACAGGAGACTATTTTCATACAGCTTTTCACATAATTTGTTCACCAAGCTCCCAAATGTAGACCTCTTCTTTTAATTCAGATACAAAGCTTCAGTTATTTTTAAGCTCTTAAATAGACCTGGTTCTTGGTTCCCCTGAAGTATCTTAGCATCTCTCATGTATCCTTTGTTAATTCCTCTGTCATTGTTTTAGTCTCACAACCACCCGCAGGTTCTGAACTCATCACTTCCTATAATCTATGGAAGTTTAAGGTCATTTCTCTGGTGCAAGGATGAAAGGACTTATTTGATTCTGTTCTTAGATCTAAAACATTGCACAGACCCTCCTATGGGCATGTATGATGTTTTACATTTCGTAACCTTTTCTTTGTTTTGTTTTACATTTTGGCCATGTATACTGTAAAAATTACATATCACATTATTCTCACATACAAAATCTTTTCCTTTGTGCTAAGATTCTCCTTCGGGACGGAAAATAGGGACCCGCAAATATTAACTCATGTACATATGTATTGGTTTAATCTGCCTATCTGTGTGTATTCGCAGTATGTTCCAGTCCCCTCTGTCTTTTTACACTTCCCGTCAGTGAGCCTCTGCAAAACTAAGCTCACCAATGTCTTTTCTCAGAGATTCTGAATTTGCAAGAGAACTTAAGGAGTAGCAATGTTTCTGCTGCGGAATGTTGAAAAATGTGAAAGTCACCTCCGGGTGAATGTAAAAGTTTCTGAAGATTCATTTTTTAGGTTGGAAAAAAAAAGACATTAGTTTCTTTATCTTTTTGTGATCTTGTTCCATGAATCAAGCATTTATTTTTTTCTTTTGTTTTTTCGATTGTATCTGTCACATTTGCCTTTTTTTGAAATTCCAAATATAGTGTATTTTGAATCTGTCGTTGAGTAACATGTACAACTAGCAATCAGAATCAAGCAAACAGAAAAAAGCTACAATTTATGTGCAATACGTTGTAGATTACTTTTTATCTTTCTCGCTGTATTTTATTTTTCTTGCCCACAAAAGGTGCATACTGACCTTTACAGTGGGATATAAGCTTGTGAATTGTTGAAAAAGAAAGTTTGAATTTTCAGGGGCAATTTAAATAAGAAAACGAAAAGCTCTGCAGTGTGGAACTAAACCACTATTCCATCAATGATCACGTGGTTTGAAATGCACTGAGATAAAACAATGATTATCTTGCAAAATACTAAACAGTACGTTTGTGACGGGGGAATGAGACTTGATAACACTGCCACTAAGCCCACAGTCTCCAGGTGCCTGCTTCTCTCTAAACTGCTATGTTGCTAATAATCAGGTGGGTTTCCAAAAGCACGCCACATCTGACGTTCCCCACTCTGCAATCAGCAGTGTCTGCAAAATCTGACCAGTACCTCAACGGGCTATAGTTAAGTCTGTCAACAAAAAAAAAAAGTGTTTGATTCCATTTATGATGCACAAAGAGGTTTCAGTCCGTCCAATTTTCTTTTGATGGAACAAACATCTTGGGAGTCATTCGGGGCTACTTTTGGGAAGCTGACAATTCAGCAACAAAAGCAGTAAATGAGCTAAAAAGAAAGATTACACTATATCAAACGTGGGCTCTTCTTTAAAACGTCATATGCAATATCTAAATCTTGTAATCTAAATCCAATCCCCACTCCAGCAGTTAATGTTTTATTTAAATTAGTGCTTTATTTAATATAAGTAGAAAACTCTAACTGCAGTAAAACCCATGTCACGTGGGACTAAAAGTCTTTTTGTGATAAAGATGCAACATCAGACCTAACTGAAGTTACCGTTGCGTTACACAGAAATGGCAGAACATCCTGTTTAGGAAGTTAGTAGTTTTAGCATCTTATTCTTTCCCATTTTACCTCCATTTTGTTTCCATGTCAATGCAAAAATCATGTGTTTTTTTTTTCTCTTTGGTTTGAAAGTTGAAGATCACGTTTCCACTCAAAACAACCAACGTTATCGCAAGTCCTTGTTCATTATTTAAATCTTTAGCTTAAATATACATTTTCATTTGTGAGGACAGGACTCAGAATATTAAGTAAGCCTCCAAAATCCTGTTTCTTTCGCGAAATGACTTGAATGATGGCAATCTCAGCACTAAGGCCTCTGGGAAATGGAGTCCTGCTTATTCTCTTCCCTTCTTTGTCATCACTCACTCTGAGCACGGTCTCTGGTGACACTGCCTCTGTCCTTCCTACATAAAACCGAATACCAGCCCTTCCTTTTTGAGAATGTACATGATGAAAATGTTTTTTAATTATTGGTGAAGGAAAAAAAAAAAAAGCAACATTTAAAAGATAGTTTGAAAGGTTTTATTTTTTATTTCTTTGGCCAACCTGTAAGCTAGAAAAAATGTGTTTGAACTGTTTTACCAAAATGTAAAACTTCTTTTTTTTTTTATTTCTTATTAAAAAATTTGTCTTCAGAAAATGATGTTGGTGTTTAATCTCTATTATTCATTTGACGTTTGCATTTGGCACTTGTTGCTTCACTGTAACTCAAAGGGGAGGATGGGCAGCATTAGACGGTATTTCATTTAGGGAGGTAGGTATAGGCATTGAAAAAATATAAGTGTAGAGATATGAACACAAGAGAGAGTATTAATTATGACAATCCATGTAGGAATGTTGATCAGAGGTTAACACAAAGTGAGGGGTTAGATGGTAAGAGGGTGTCGGTATGTGGGGACTTTAATGCACATAGCACACTACGTTGAAGACATTCTAAAAGAGAAAAAGATGATGGTAGAGGGAATATATTACATGCACACATAGGGAACATGTCAGCACTCGATTTAACTTTGATACCAAGGAACTTAGCAGGGATATGTGACTGGGATGTGTTAGGAAAATCGTCAGTTGGGAGTGATCATTATCCAGTGTTATGTAGTGTTACACTTCAAAGGGTGAAGCAAGGAGTAGGAGTAAGAGAGGCATCTAAAGGGACTGGCAAGTACTGAAGAGGAGGAATCAAAGGGCAGTTTCAGACAAGGAGAAGGGCTGGAATGATTGCAAAGGCCCTTATTAGTGAGGTGGACAGGAAGTGGCCCTTATTAGTGAGGTGGACAGGAAGTGGCCCTTATCAGTGAGGCGAAAGAGCAACAGGAAAGTGAGATAGATAGAGCCAAACTTTATACGGTGGCCTCAAGCGGCAATAGGCTGAGCAGAGTGAGAACAAAGAAAGGATGAAGTATTCCATCCTACTTCAACTGTAATGTTGGTTCCAACTTGGTAATAAAGCACATTAGTGAAGTGTCGCTACAATTCCCACAGTTTTACAATAAAACAAGACCTACATCTTGCAGTTATAATAATAATAGTGATCACATTTGTTGTGCTCAATATTATTATTGTTATAAGCATATTCACTGGTTGTGATACTGTGCAGTGTTTTCACAATGTCCAAGAAAAGCCATGCAATGAACTACTCTTTGTCCCAGAAGCAGTTCTTGACGCGACGCGAGTATGAAGTTTGTCGTCATACTTGTGCAGAAGAGTCAAAATCAAATAAGAATGATTTTAAACCACTGACTCTTCATCTTTCTTGAGTGAATACAAGGAGAGGTTCCTTCTGCATTTCAGGATGCAGTGTCCACCAGGCAAACTCTCCACTCGTGCCTTATGTGGCTTTATATTTGAGGATGCTACACCTGCTGTTATTGGTGTTTATTATGCAAACCAAAAGTCTTTTCTGGGTACAGTCATATGATGTGCCTGCTAAATTTGAAGAGGCAGTTCATCACCAGTAGGAGCCGTAATTAACATGTATAGGTAGTAGCACACTTTAACGCTGTGCTTTAGTTTTAACTTTGCAGACCCATTACACTAACAAAACACCTGTTAAACCAACCATGGGAGCAAATGCTTAAAGAATTTGGCTCAAGCATCAAGTGGCACATTTATCTAACATCTAATCTATGATCTCAAATCATGCATTTAATTTGAGCCATGTCTGACTTATACTAATATTAATAAACCTTATAATGCATACTGTAGATGCATTCTGCTGCTCAGCTGTTTGGATGCCGTGCTACAGTTAAGGCTAATGAAATATTAATTATTTTTTCTCTTTTTGGAGTGAGCAGTGAGCTACATCATTGGAGCAGCTGTGAGGGAAGGCGCAGAGAACAGCTCCGAGTGGAAATTCTCATCACTTTGCGCTGCTCACATGCTCTGCATATAACGCACGAAAGGGAAAAAGTAAAAAACGCGTCAGATGTCTCCTTTAAATAACTGGTACTCCAGAGAAAGAAACACATTGCTTGATATTTCCATGTGCTGTCTGCCAGCTCCCAGAATAGACGGAGCTGCTGAGAATCTTCTGTACTAATTCATCTTCACGACAGTTTCTTGGCATCCGCACAAAAGCAAATACAAGAATCCTGGTCGAATCCATGTTTGGGGGTACATTTGCTTTGTGTTCTTTAAATACAGCCAAAGGAACAGAAAATAGCACACACGTTCATACCTATTACTCTGGTTGTACATTTTATGTTTGAAGATATATTACGTCACAACATAAGTTAACGAGGTGGATTATAAAGTCAAATATTTCATTGTTTATGACAAAAATGACAAAGCAAACACTCTGGCTGATGTTCTTTGAGTGTTTTTTTATCTATAGTCTTAATGTCTGTACACATAATAATTATTTTTCGTTCGTCATCAGTGCTTGTGGAAGCGAGACATCCCGAAGACATGTGCTGTGACAAAGAATTTCCTCTTTTGTGTTTCGCAGAAACACTGCGAGTGCGTGGCACACACACCGGCATGTGCCAACTCTGTGTGTCATTGAGTACATCAAGTTCACTGGCAGTAGAACTGTTTTAACACGTGCTGTTGCCATGTATAAACTATTATGTACCGGTCGGAACGCTTATGTAACAGTAGACTGGGGAATAATTAAGTCAGCAGAATGTACAGCACAGTGTGTGACTGTACATAGACTGCTATTGAGAAAAGTCATGTTATATACACAGATAACAAAACACATCCTACCTCATTCAGACCCCTAAAGAGGAAGTCCCAAATGTACACATTTTAAACTAGATAAACATTGCCATCCGTAGGTTTGTATACAGATTTCCAATATGAACTTAAACATATTCAAACCTTTACATTTTGGAGTAATTTGAGATGAAACCACAGTTTAAAACAAGTTCCTTTATGCAAATTAGGCTTTGTATCATTTCCCGAAAAAATATTCTGCTTCAACTTCCTTCCAGTCGAAAGATTTTTCTCTCTGACACAAAGTGCTAATGTCACGTTTTTTTTAAAATATAATAATAGAATAATGTTACGATGCAGACCTTACAGTGCAAATTGACTTGAGACAATGTGTTAAAACAGAAAAAAAAACAGTCACAGTAAAGTTAGGCTTAAAAATGGCTAAATTAATTTCGAGGAAAATACCACAAAATGTACTGTTAGGCCAGAGCCGGACAGTAACGGAGTACAGCACTCAAGTACAATTTTGATTCTGTACTTGAGTATCATTTTTGGGGAGTACTCATGACTTTACTCAAGTACATTTGAGAGGCAAATATTGTACTCTTTACTCCAAAACATTTCTATCCATAACCGCAAGTACCCGTCACTTCTTCTAAAAAAACAACAAAAAAAAAACAACTCCATGGTCAGATTTAGTTGCACTGTGGCAGTAGTAATGCAGTTTGATGTGTGTTTAACAGTCAGGTTCAAATCTGGATGCAAAAAATCCATTCAAACTCTAGCAGAGGTTTGTCAGAGCGTTATTTCCTTGTGGGCAAGTGAGTAATGTTAAATAAAGCAACATGGTAAAAAGATGAAAATTACTTGATTTTACTTTCAATTCCCTTTACATTCTTCAAGGTATTACAGTTTTTCTCAATTGTTTACACACAAATACTGGTACTTGAGACACAATGACTACAACAGGTAACCCCCATGCACCAACCCCCTGAACCAACTCTGCTAAACTACAAGCACAATTCCTGCTTTACACTCAAATTGCAGTTGTAAAACACACTTTTTTTCAGAACACTACACACAATTCTCTGCATTTGGCACAATTTTCATGAAGAAAATCTCTTGTTTTCACAAGGAACACACTGTCATTCAAAATTATACAGTTAATTTCCCTACTATGCAAACTGACTCATCACATGGGAAAACACCTGTCACACAGGTTTACAATTTGCAATCAGTGCGTTAGCATAAAAGGGTTCTGTTTTGTATGTAGACCACTGTATGTGCAACTGTGTGTTGGTTGGGATGGACACTGTGTACATTGTTTTTGTGGGAAATAAATAGGAATAAAATATATTTGTTACTGTGTATTTGTGTGTTTTGAGTATAAAAACAATCCATGCTTCATCCTCCATCATCCATCACATGGCCTATAAAAACAATATTCTAAAATATTTTACACACTTATGTATGTACTGTCTGTAGTAAGTGTAACACTAAACAAAAAAAAGGCCCAATGATCAATGGAGAAGAAGTGTTTTCCATTCATCATAGTGTTTTAAATTGAGCACATCAGTGTTCAACTGGTTCTTATAAATGTCTCTTCATATGATGGTTTGTCTGTGTCATTTGAAAACTAAATACCATTTTGAGAAGAAATAACATGGTTTTGAATGTAAAGTTTCATTTTGCAGGAGAATTGAGGGGTTTTGCCCATTGTGTGTGTGTTTTTTGGATTTGTGTGTAGAGTTGTGAGAGCATGAGGCAAGGTTTCAGAAAATGTGTGTAAACAATCGAGAAAAACTGTAACATTAACATTTTTCATAACTCCATGTAGAACGTTTCTATATGTAAATGTAAGCACTGTGGCAGTTGTAATGCAATATTTAGAAAATGTACTACTCTTGTACTGTACTGTACTTTTACTTACCTTTAGCAAGGGGTATCTTTTACTCAAGTAATGAAGCTGCGTATCTGTCCGCCTCCGTGTAAGGCATTTATAACATCACCACCACATCAGGAAAGTGGGTATTTTAAATACTACTAATCTAGTTTAATAGATATAAATTAACTAGTTTTGACAATGACTTAAGATTAAATACAAAATGATCTGAAAAACATTTGACCACATAGCAGGGCATAGTGTAAAAGTGATTAAAAAAAAGTAAATAAATGGCATGATATAATGAGCCGTATAAATGATTAAACTGTTCTAGTTAAGCATTCAAAATCTTTATCATTGTTTACAAAGATACACTAAAAAAATAAACAGAGCCACGTAATAAAAGTAGATATTTTATTTTTTATTATCTCTGATCTTTTCTCGTGTTCTTCTCAAAAAGAGAAGTATAGCAGTGCACTCCTTGTTTCATAGACAAAGAAAAAAACGAAACAAAATGACGACATCAATAAAGACATACATTTTATTTTCTCATTTTCTTCATTTTTGTGTTGCGTTTTCTTCCCGGTTTTTGGAAGAGTAATATTGCCGTATAAAAATACTATATTACATAGAATAGAACTTTACACAATTAAAAAAAACAAAACAATGTAAACACATCGCATATATTTTAAAGGAAAGGACCCGATCCAGAATCATAATACGGTTTAACATTCAACACTCAATGGATTTAGAGAAGATTGGAGACGCGTGAATAAGAGAACATCAAAGATACTAACAGAGGCTCAAATGTTGTGTTTACAGTAATGGCAATGGTTTCTTAATTATCTGGACTCATGTTAAAGAATCTGGATATGGCACCAATAACTCCTGAATAACATAAAAGAGATAGTCAATAGTCTTTTTATGCAGTATGGTTATAGCTGACCATTTACTACAGTAGCAATGTTGTCCATCAATAAGCCAATGATTGCTGAGTAGTAAACTACTACTCTTGAATTTGAAAAAAATTGTACTATTTTAAGTACTTGTTTTCCATTTTAACAAATCTTATACAAACTCACCATAATTATTGGTTGCCTGGTAGTTTCTGTAACTCTGGGGCAACAAATTTGCCAACTCGCTAAAGTGAAGTTAATTGGTCATGTAGTATCTCGGTTTTTCTGAAATGTAAAACCAACAAACCATCCAAAAACAAGTCATTTTATACAGCATCTGCTTTTGTAAATTAGATCCCACAGAACAATCCATGTAGGGTTTAAAAACAAACAAAGTGTTCTGAAGAATTGATTGTTCTTATCTCAAATAGAAGTGCGACTCAACTTCCTGGGGCCTGCAAAGTGCGGTAGATTATTGAATGACAAGTTCACATTGCACAATATTTGTATAATATGTTATAGTTGAACCATACAAAAAAACCTCAAATGTGTAAGGGGGCAGACGGGAAAGAATTGGCGAAGCTGATGCAGCTGATGTAATAAATGCCCGATTATTATAGTGACATCTGTTAATATCTTCAGAGTAAAAACAGGACAGTGTCATAAAATGCAATTTACAAACATAAACATTTGCATTGCAACATAAATATTTGTCATTTACAGTACTGTGCAAAAGCCTCAGGCCACTATGTTGTTTAGCAATGCTATACTGACCATGTAGTTTGTTTGTTTTAAAGGACTCATATTATACCCTATTTCTCCAAGTTAACCTAGTTCCGTGGTGTCCTAATGAACATGTCTGTGACATGCTTTGGTCAAAATACCATAAGGATGAAGCACCACAGCAGTTCAATGACCCTGGCTAAACAGCCGTTAGCATTTGGAAAAGTGATCATTTGCAGGCTCTAGCAGGCATATTGCCTTCATATACAACACATATCCACTGGACAGATAAATCCTCTGAGGCTGGAAGTGTGTGTAGAACTCTGTGCTGCACTGGAGACAAGAATATAACTTTTTGCACACTTTGCGGACTTCGGATGCCGTTGCCCTCGCCAGCACTCTCGAGGTCTGCGAGACAACAATTCCAGTAAGCCAGTTTATTCCAGTTTAGCCCATTGTGATGTCCCAATGAGCACGGAAGTCAACATTACGCGTTTTATCTCCTGTACTTAGACTGACGAGGACCACAAAAACATGAGTGAGTCATCTTTTTTCACACTTTGCTGACTGATAGGGCCTCCCAAAATATAAGGATTTAAATGATTAAAACGTTTATTTTGCATAATATGGAACCTTTTAACGTAACATATCCACCGGAAATAATTTTAAAACAAACACATTTCTACACATCGGTGTCAAGTATTTAGTGTGACCTGCCCTTATACTCATTATCATTAATGTTACTGGGAAAAACTGTTTGTTGACGGTGACATCACTCCGAACAAAATTGGACAGACATAAAAACAACAAAGCTGGTAGAGCCCTGAGGCTTTTGCACAGTACTATATTAATATTCAATTTACTACAGTAAATTAGATTGATTAAAAATGTAAGAAAGAAAAAAACTTTTCTGTGAGACCGACTGTTCCTGATTGGGCTTTAAACTGACCTTTGACCCAGAAATGCATAGGGAGAATGACTGACCACACATACATACATACATACATATATATATATATATAAACCACCTAAATATTTTTTTAAAAGACTTTGCAATTTTTGTCCTTTTTAGTCGTTGCTTTACAAAACCATTTACATTTTTTTAAATCATTCTTTTTTTTTTGGCCACTTTACTGCATTAAAAAAAAACAAACACTGAGACGAGAGTTTACCGAGTAACGTGAAAATACTTACAGTGCATGGTATTCAACAGTGTGCTTCTCTTTTGTAGTAAGTGCTTTGAAAGAGTCGAAACCCTTTTTGTTCGTTCGCTATGAAAAGGTTTGTCTTTCCTCAGGTTTTCTCACAGAAAACCTTGAGATCATACTGTTTTCAGTCTCATCGGGGGGGGTTTCTGAAAGGAAGGTGAACAGTCATGATGAATATCACCACTGTACAGTGAAATGTACACCACCGAGCTCTCTCACTCACTGTCACGCACACACACACACACACACGGATGTTCCAAAAGGGAGCAGCTGGAAACTAAACTGCGTTATGTAACAATGTGAGGAAAGAGTGAGATGCACCAACAGAAGCTGCGATTGGTCCTGTTGCTGCTCTCACTCACTCTTTTTCACTCATATTATTCCCGTCTTGTGTATGTCGTCACAGTTTTGCTCACCCACACACACGCGCACACACACAGTATTGTTAGCGTTACCGTCTAACCTGTAAAAACTTTACAAATACACTGCAGAAGCAGCAGCTCGACTCATTCCTGTAAAAATTCAGTCTACCAGGGAGAGGAGAGTTTTGGCAGGAATCGGAGAACGTCTTGAAAAACAGGAGGTGACAGAAGTGGAAGGAATCTGCCGTTAGCAAACCAAACCAAAATTAAGAGGAGAGGAGAGTAGAGACGAGGTGGGGTCAGAACAATCATTCAGTTGATTTAGATTTGATGCCATAGAGTCGCGGAATGGAAAGCTGTATTTGCTCCAGCTTACATTGTCTCGGATCAATCATCCATGCCAACATTTGCAAATGTTTTGGATTCTTCTTGCCATTGGAAGTCTGAGACAGGTCACAACGACCCACTCTCACACTCACGCCTATGGTCAATTTAGTGTGTCCAATTTGCCTCCTCCCCAAATCTGCGCGTTTACGCACACATGGGGGAGGGGAACATGTAAACTCCATGCGGAAAGGCCCTTGTTCCATTGTTCTAACGCAATGGATAGGAAAAGATGGGAGCGATTGTGGTAAGAGATGGAGCAAGACTTGGGATACACATTTTTTCATTCATCACAATCTGGCCATTCATATCAAAACAATACTTTTTAAGACTTTTATAATGGACGTGAATGGATTTCCTGGCCAGATTTCCTCGCAGCACACGCGGAAAACAGACAAGTTGGCAAAACGGATAATTAAGTCTCCAGAACCCGCACCGAACCGTGCTTCAGCACTGTGCCCCTTGGTTTGGAAAGCACAACGGAATAACACCAGTGATGTTAGATGCAGGCAGCACTTCTGAGAACAGCTGACTGAACTAAAAAAATCTAGTTCAGGAAAAGTGTATAGCAACTCTTGTACCACATTTTTATCCTTTATAACTGTAAACATTTTAAAATGCTAATGAAGCCGAGGGTCAAGAGTTGGAGCCATTCCCTACACCAAACAGATCATACATTAATCATGTTCTCTCTAAAATTAAAATGAGGGCAGAACTACTAGTTTTGGATATTTGTATGCCACAATTCTGCTCGCAATAGAAAATATCAAAAAAAAAAATGTAAGTCCCTGTAAAAATTCAGGGAAAATTGCTTGTGACATAATTAGTTTTGGTTTCAGGCATCATGACAGATTAATAGTCAATATCTAATCACTATCTAAAGAATAATTATCTTGTGTTGAGATTAAAACCATGGCTGCCCATAATGTGGTGACAAAAATATTTTCTTCTTTTAAAATATTGCTGTGCTCATCTTAGGATTTGTTAGTTGTATTCAATGTTAAGTTTCAGCTGGGAAAACCTGGAATTTCACTGGATCAGGAGTATGCGAGCAGGATCATACCAGCAGCATGGACTTCTAAAATGGCTACAGTTGTACAGACCCCAGTCTAACACAAATTATAATCCCTTAACAGAAAGTTGTTTGGCTTTTCTACTGAGTCTCATTAGCCTTTTTCTAAAATGGAAAAAAAAAAAAAATCTTTAAGAAAACTTTAAGAATCAATGTCCGATGAGACAAATACAGTTGTCTGTGTGTTATCAGCAGTTGGAGGTCGTCATGGGAACCTCTCTTAGTTTTTTTTGTACCAGTAAACTTCAACCTAGTTGGAATGGGAGGGGGCAAATGTGTGGCCATGCATTTTTTTGTGTGTTCTTAGAGGAATCTCTGTGTAGAAGAATTATTGCACCTGTGTGTGTGCATGTGTATGTAAGTCTTAACAATCCGTCTCTTTGTCTCTGTGAATGTGTTACAGGTCTAGTGGGTGATCTAAAGTATTGTTATTGTCCTCTGGGTCATCGTTGGCCATCGGGTTGCGACTGATGACCAGCTCCAGTCTGTCTCCGGCCTCTGTGATCAACGGCACCGCGAGGCAGCAGTCGAAGTCCCTCGTCCTCACGTGGTTCACCTGGAGAGCAACAGAGACGCAGACAATGGAGGCTCTGGTAAAAGTTACAGCTGATGGTTCATAACTGTGGTTTGTCAGAAACTGTACCTTTCTTATACAAGGTACTAATTATTTAGAATTTGTGAAAAAAACAAAAAATAAAAGCTATAATAAATGCATAAATAAAAGTTGTAAACAGGCTCTGTTTACTATTTGGTGTTAAATCCTTGGACTTGGAATATCTAAAGACTCAAGTAGACACAGGTACAGTCAATGAATTAATCCATAAAGTTATTCACTTATCTTGTTTAAGTTAAAATATAACTGAAAATCCAATTAGCATTGTGATTGAGCAATTTAAATACTGTGTGTACTGGTGGGAGCAATGCTCGCAAACACAATCCTGCACAGTAATGCACAAATGAAAATGTGCTTCATCTTTGACGTAAATGCAGGATAACACCAACTGCTCATTCAACTTTGTCTGCCAGCCATGTTTCATTCTCTTTTTATGGGACCGGTTTCTGCAATTTTTTACTGCCGTGTTAAGCCATGACAGCCGGGTCCTGCTTTCTTGGTATTACCCTGTGTATTTGTTCTACATTGAGGCCCTGATATGGATGTTAGCGCTGTCAAATATTAAACCTGTAGGATCCTGTCATAAGGTCTGAGGCCGGCTCGGTCAGCTGGTCCGTCAGGTCTGATCATGTTCACATAAACTCCTTTCTCCAAGAAACCATCTGACACACTGAAGCCGAAGTCGTCGCTCTCTGGGTCCTTTATCACTGTGACCTGCAGATGAAAAACAAAAGGAAATGAGGTTGTTTTAGTGAAAGTCAATACTTTACTTGGTGTAACCTAGATGAATAAGACAATAAACTGATCAAAACTTAAGATCAAACCTCAAAGTAAGCAAACATAATAATTATTGTGTTGAATGTCAACAGAATGTCATAAAAGCAGTTCACTGTTCGATTTATCATTATTTTTATGCTTACTGCTCCTTTAATAAGTGCCGGTCAAGTGACTACAGCGCCGCTTGCTGGAGGGAGGGAGAATAATTAGAGCAAGAGCAGAATGCTACAGACAGAAAAGTCGAGAACATAAATAGGAGTAAAAGACTATTTTGAGGTTTTACACCTTGTTTTTCCTTTTATTTTTGGGAGGATATTGTATTGCACTTTTGGAAAAGCTATTTTTCAGTGTGTGTATTAGCAGGTATTCCTTTGTCATATGAGTTCAGTGTGAAGACGATATTGCTTGCAGCTAAGCTAAAGCAGCAACTGTTATGCTGTGTATTTTGTGTTTTCATTTGTGTAATTGTGTAGCCAAGAGCTAAAAAAAATCAAGACCATCAAGTTGCTTCGCGGCGGAGAAAAAGGCGAGTGCAGAGCTGTCATTTTAGGGCCAGGTTTTTTTTTTTGTCGGGATCACTGGTGTGTGAATACACCTGGAGCCGTGGAAACAAGGATTACCTGTGCTGCAAATTCACCTACACACGTGGATAAAGATATTGATTCTGACACTGGGATCGTGGTAGGACAGAACTGACAGATTTTGCAGCAACACACAGTGAATTTCATTTGGACTGGTAAAGGATTTAAAAGACTGCTTATATATCAAACTGAAGAAATTTGAGTTATTGATTATATTGATCCGTGAGATCTGATTGATTTGTATGTTTGATACATTTTTCTTTATTGAACTTTATTTTCTTTTGTTTATGAACACTTTTTCCTTATTGTGTGCCAAATTGGTATTACATTGATGGGTTTATAAAAGTGATTTAAAGCTTAAATAGAGCGGATTAAGCAAATTAAAGAGAACGTTGAAATAGAACTAAAACTCATAAATAGGCCTAAATTAGATAAAATGAGAACTTGAGAAACTTAAAATGAGAAAACCTAATAAACTCAAAATAGATTCAAAGACTCAAACCCGAGATTCTGGTTTCATTCTGAATGGTTGAAGGGAGATTGAACAAGTCATCTATTAAATGTGTATGTGTGTCTGTAAAAATGTTCTGGTACCATCCATTGCTACTGTTTCTTTTAATAATTTAAATAATATTTAATTATTTATGTAATTTCTTCATAAATAAGCCTGCAGTTAAAACTCACTCACTGGTCTGTGGTCTGTTATTGCACGCTTTAAGAAATAGTTGGCACACGCAGTTCACTGACTGAGGTTTTCATACAGCGCATAAAGACAACAGCTGAAGGCCATTTGATCACATCAGTCATTCTCCAAACACAGCAAGGCAAAGAATGTCTGAACAGTCTCATTGTATTCTTTTTAAACAGTTGACAATGGTAGTGAAAGTTTTCCTGTGATGTTTTCAGACCACTGACTCACTTGAGGAACATGGAAACACAGTAAATTAAGCAGGCAAATTAAATCATTAATGCACAAAATTATTTTCATAGCCTGAGACTGAGAGCTAGGAGACAACTGAAAAATGCATCATTTATAAAGCCATGTATAATAAATATGATAAATTAACACGCACGCAGTGTTCGACCAGATGACGAATGTCAGCTTGATTTGTAATTGTAATTAAAATAAATCTAAATTTTACTTTTAAAATAAATTGAATAAATAGATATGTAATATATAAATATTTTTTTAAATACTAATGAGGCCCATCTTTTCTGCTGTGAAAACAGAATGTGTAAACAAAATGATAATATGGAAGTATGATCTGTCCTTACAGAGATGCTATTAAAGCATGTTGGCTCATGGCCAATGAGTCCATCAGTTGAATAGCCAAAATGCTAATGATTCAATTTAATGCATCCTTTCCCTTCACATAAATGTATTTCATATTCTGGGCTGGCGCTGTACAAGTGTGAGCTGCCAGCATAATATAGACCAAAGTGTGTGTTGGGTGCTATTCTGTAAATCCTGTACTATATCGCCATACAAATGTAATGTCTCTCTCAAAGTCATTTCTATGGCATTTTAAAGTCAAACAAGCTCAAAGTTGTATTCCGTGGCAGACAGACCATTAAGAGGACAGGACATTTCCTAGACACTCAACAGTTGGGAATGAGCTGCAGCATTTAATGCTTTTAATGTGTGCAGCTGGTGCAGCTGCTCTGGCTGTGTGTGCAAATCTGCAAACAGTTGTTCACGACAGGCGAACAATGCAGAAACATGGCCGCTGATGAAGATGACATGTGGCCCAGAAAGTGACTTTTCATGCATGGATTCTGGGAGGTCCGTCATCTTACTCCGGCTTCCTATATCAAAAATGATAGTTAATGGTCAAACGAGGGCATTTCAAGGGATTTATGGGCCCCAGGCAAAAGAAACGTATGCAGGTCAAGAATATTCCCTAACTTCTATTCAAATAATTCAACAAACAACATACAAAGTTGTGTGTTGATTTAAAATGTAAGACTATACCATGCCCCTGTCTCTATGCTCAACTAAGCTGGCTGCAGCCAGGTTTTCCCTAATGCTTGTTACGAGAAAAATCAAAAGCTTATTTCCTGAATTGCTTTTGTCCCTGTCACAAAGAATAACATCAGTTATATTTACTCTGCACTGAAGGCCCCACTTCACCTAATCTTATCACCATCTTTTAAAGAGCAGAAACTACATCAAAGGAGTCTCTTGACAGAGGTTTGAACTCACTTTATGCAGTTCCAGAGGCGTCGGGGACAGAATCCCCTGCATTTCCTCTTTGATCCTTCGAGACTCCCACGTTCTTTCTGACACTCTCAATGAGGCCTTGGGTTTTGGCTCGTGATGCAGGAGGGGGGATTGGTTATCTTGGTGGAGGTGAGCCTCCTGGTTAAAGTGGGCCTCCTGGTGAAGGTCTATTTTAAATAACACATTTAACAGTATTTGAACAAGCATTTTAAATAATAAAAGCTTGATGTGTGACAACATACTCTCAACAATTTAGCTGAGACTAAAGTAGAGTTATACATTTATTTTTCTCCCTTTACTGCCACTGACCATGGTGAAGTTGGGCCTCTTCGTGCAGGTGTGCGCCCTCATGCAGTAGGATCCCCTGGTGGAGGCGTGCGCCCTGGTGGAGCAGGTTTCCTTGGTGCAGAAGAGAATTTCTTCGCAATGGGCTCATCCTGTTGTGACTCAATATGGGCTCAGCTTGAGGCTTATTGATACCATCTACGCCAAGAGTGATGGCTGTGCCCGTCATGATGGACGCCTAAACAAGTAAATACACAGTCACTCAAACTTGGCATAACTTAATGGAAAGTACGTGTTGGGTTGTGGTTGTATAGTTCAGGTAAAAAGAAAGAAAGTGTGAGTAACGAGGCCATATAGCAGCTTTGTGCATTGACTATTTATAATTAGATTTTTATTTTATTTTTTAATTTGGGGAATTTTTATTAGATGCATACAGAATATAGGTACATGCAAACTAAAAATGTAATCATGGTTACCTTCAAGACAAGAATTTAAAGGTGATCTAGTAAGAAAACATTCCTCTGAATATCACTGCCTACAGCAGAACTGCCTTTAGCACCATTTAATTTTATTATCAGGTTTGTACAGGCGACTGCAATGTTACCATGGTTAGAAGGGTCAACAGGGACTGATTACCTACAGCTAGCATCACTGTATGATCCTTAAACACACTTACGAGAGACTAAAAAGGCTCCCACCCCTTTGTGGGAGACGTTTAACCAAGACCCTGGGGTGATGCAAATGTTTGAGGTTAAGGAAGCTAATGCTAATGACTGCATGAATTAGAGTGAATGCCAACATGACGACTGACCTCTATCTCTCTTAGGAGTTCTGATTGTCCACAGGTCTCCAAGTCTTCAAGTGCCTGACACCAGAAACTGTCATCAGGATCCAGCAGAATACCATCTGGCTGTTGGCTGATAAACCTGTCTCACACACACACACACACACACACACACACACACACACAAACAAAAACACAAACACAAACATGATCTCATCTCACCACTGGTTACCCAATGCCAAGTCTTGGTTGATCTGAAATGCATTTTCTCTATTACGTAAAAGTTGTCTTTACGGTTGATGATCAACTGACATGGTTATTTTCCTGTTTCTCTGCATTGGTGTTACATAATGCCGGCAAATGCTACTATCCCCATAACACATCACTACACATGCACACTCTCACACATTCTCTCACGCTCCAGATCCAGATCTGTCACCCTCGCTGACTACATGAGTCAGCCTTCAAACTGAAATTTCCACTTCACCAGAGACTCTGTTACTGGCATTACAAACCACAGTCACAAACACTACCCTGTGCTAGAGCCAGTGTGCAAAATACCAATTAATAACCGGGGGGGGTCCCATCTCCCATTTGTTGCCCAATACTGTTTCACCACTCCAGGTGCCGCCCTGCAGTATTGGCTATCTTCCCTGTCAGATGTGGGCTTGTGTGGGCCTTTAACATAGCGCCATTTGGAAAGCATAGTTAAAACATTACAATACAAAATTACCAATAAAATAATTTACATTTGGTCTGGTTATAAAGGATAAGATTGCATGCAAAGTGTATTATTTATGTAGATCATATATGTAAAACGAAAATTACAAAAACATTTAGTGGAAAAAAAAACAAATTTTCCAATTACACTGTAACATGTTTAATTAAAATAACATGTTCTTTTTGTTTAAACATAAACAAAAACGATGAATTCAGTTTCAACATTAAAGGTGTATTTATTTTAAGACCCCCCCTCAAAATCTGCCTTTGAGGGGGGTCTCGAATATTAATCTAGCCCCCCAAGACCGCCCTGTATTTTGCACAGTGGCTAGAGCACCAAAAGTCTTTAAAAAAAAAAAAAAAAAAAAAAAAATCAACCCTCAGTCCTACCCTGGTGGTTTGTCCCAGTCATCCTCACTGAACCCTCCATCGCTGAAGGGATAGTTCTTCCTCGGTCCAAGAGGTGGTGTGGTGCTGCACTGCTGCTTGGTGCTACGCCACTCGTGAGGATGAAGGGCAATACCAAGGGCTTGATTGTTGTACATACCTTGACAAGGAGAAGGTGTGAATTCACAGATTGCAGTTTCCATTTTCATTTCGAGGTTAAAGACAAGTGAATGTCCAATTGAATCCATTAGTCTAAATGTGTTAAACCACCACTTACCCTGGCTGCCATAGCCAGCGTCCAGCCCTGAGCCATCCCATGACTCCATGGCAGAGTCCACACTGGGTATGGTGGTGGAGTACAGCTCAGAAAGCTTGCTGGTCTGTTGACTGTCTGTCAAATCATCCTCCTCGGGGTCACTCAGGTCGTTTTCCGTCAAGTCTTCTCCTTCTTTCCTGTCCTCTACTTCTTGGAGAAAAAGTGGTTCGAATTAGCTTTGTTCTACAAAAATATTAGCAAGGAGAGAAACTCTGAGGCAATGTATCTATTTTCAGACGGTTCAGAAGTCGGGTTGTCTCTGGGGTTTTATTTTGTTTTCAACAAAGCTATCACACAAGGCAACATCTGAATATGTATTCATCAAGGACACAAGTTGACAGTATGTCACCTAATATTGAAATAAAAGAGATCCTGACAGATTTAAGTGTCTACCTGAAAGTCTGAAAACAAGTCAGTAGCTCGGTAATCTTTTCTAAAATGTAAGGCATCCACTTTGTGCTAATGTATAAGGTGTATTAAAACCTTTTGTACTTACTGTCGAGCAGTTTTTTAATTTTGAGGGTGACCGTCTCGCCAGCCATTTGCAATAGGTGGATGGCTTCACTCAGCGGCTTGCCTTTAAGACTGACACTGTTGATGGCCAGGATCCGATCGCCTATATGAATAGCCCCTGTCCTGGACATACACATTCATGCACAGTGGGCATCACAAAAGCAACAGAAAAGGGACATTCAAGCAAAACTATACAACTTTTTAACTTCAAGTAAGATGTGCTCTCGGGTCCCCCTACAGTTGGTAAACAGTATTGTTTGGAACACTAACAGCCAAACAATACATTGATTGATCGAGAAAAAAATATGCATAATATATATATCAGAATATTTATAAGTGTAAACTGCCTTTCACACAATTCCCCCCCAACTCCCCCTACAACCGTTAAAAGATAAGCAGCCAATAATGAACAGACAGAGTGCAGCCCAATAAAACAACCACATGACTAGTTCATGGTCATAACAAGGTGACTGCGGACCAAATTAGAGTGGCTCCTTTCACCCATCTATCACCGGCCACTGTTGTAAACCTGCTATAAATGTAAAGCAGTCCTTTAAGTCGTGGCCTACTTTGACAGAGATGTTTATTTTGAGCGCTTATCTCACACACTCATATCGCATGCGCATGCTATAAAGAGGTGTGGTGTGTGTTTTCGTGAGAAAACTTTCCGAGTTTTATATGTAGTTTCTGTTTCATTAAAGCACGGCTTGAAGAAGACAAATACTAATGAGGCAGTGAAATTTTCTTTTTCCAACCTCACAAACATTATTTGTATTCCAATGATTTTGTTCCAAGTAAAAAGAAAAGAAAAGAAGCTGTTTTCATTGATAGAAAGCCAAGACAAAGTGTTTAATTGACAAAATTGAACAGAATCTTTGCAGAAGAGACAAGTGACCTGCTCAAAAAAGTTGACGTTACTGTTATTATTATTATTGTGAAATATAATGTTAGACAGGAAACCTATTGCTCACTCTCCTCTGCTATGGACATGAGGTGATATCCAGAATCTCTTTAAAAGGGAAAAGCTGCATATTTTAATAATAGGACTTGTTATAAGGGGTTATATAATATGCATAACAAATTATATGCAGTAATATATATAATTATGTTAATATTGAGGACTTAACACTTTATAACTCATGAATAAGCACACCAATTAATTAATGTATTCATTGTCTATGTCTCTATCCTCCACATGAGGGTCACATGGGCCGCTGGGGCCTAACATAGCGAGAAAGGCAGGGAACACGCTGGACAGATCGCCAGTCCATACTTTTTGAATGACGACAGGATGGTCACCTTACTCGCAAAAGTTTGATTTATTATGTTGTATGACCAAATTCATATATTAAGATGTAACTAAACCCCCTATTCTGCAGACAAGCACCCAATGCCTGATTTGAAAAGAAAAGTTTAAATGAAAAAGAAGTGGGCTGAGCCCTGAGTGAGGGATAGGAGGAAGAAGGGGGAGCGCAGTGGGAGCACTGGTCTGGTAGTGAAATCTGACCCCAAGTTGCAGCTATCTAACAAGGAGCTGCTCACACCGTGCTTCACATGGGGAGTCTGGGACAATGAGCCTTGCTCTGATTGGACAAGAGAGTGATGTAAGAGTGACCCAGTGATGCAAACAAGGTCTAAAATAGCCTTTGACAATATCCATTAGCTGTTAGAGAGGTAGTAGTTAAATACATTTTATTGTAACATGTACAATTTAAATATTTTACATTGAACTCTGAATATTTGCACCTGGATCAACAAATAACATTATTAGATAGACATATACAGTGGCTTTTACTAGAAATAAAGTGGCTTAGTTACACTTTACACTTTTCTGCAATAGCTAGCTTTAGGCACTGCATAAGACTCTCTTTTGACTGTTAGAGTTAGTAACTCACTATACAATGGCCATGGGTTTTATATGTTACAACATACCCCTATTTTGCCCGTGTTAAAAAATAACACATAACTAAGATATAAAGGTGCATTATGTAATAAATCTAAAGCAACTGGCCATAAAATCCTCCTAATATGTCACAGAGACTCAGGAATAATGTTCATATAACAAACTGAACTCACCAACAACAATAGTACAGCCAAATATTGTCATAAAAAATAAATAAATTGCAGACTGCAAATAATGTTTATATTTTGAAATCATGTTTTGGCATGTGGCGCCACCTTCCGCTGTCTACCAATCACTGCAGTCAGTAGAGTCTCAGTTACGTCAGGAAAACGAAACCTAAAAGACCTCGGTACTTTGAATTTGAATGGAGTAACCGTTTTTGGCCACATTCTTACATAATGGCGCATTTAAAGGTGGTTAACAGTAACAATCTTGAAAAATAGATGGTCTTTTGTTATAAATCGTGGGTAATGGTGTATTGTGCATCATTCAAAATGGAAACAAAATTAATAACATATGATAAACCACTTGTATATCCTTTATATGGGTAACAGTTACCAGTTAGATTTTATAGAACTCCCACTAGAAGAAGTGAATTTAGCCACAGTGAATGTGATCGACAACAGCATGTTAAAGCTTCAATAGACATTTTTTTTTTTTCATAGTTGCATCTGGTAAATTGATTTATGGAAGCACAATCATTATCTTGGATATTATTATTTTAATGATAATCATTTTAGATACTATATTTGAATGCTGCACTGGTCCTGACGTAATGACGGGAAAATCTGTAATGGAAATAAAATCTGTGGGATTTTCTACTGCTCCACAGCTGTGTGTGTGAGAGAGTGAAAAAGAGAGAAAATGCATGTGTGTGTGTGTGTGTGAAACAGAGAAAGAGATTATGTACCTCTCGGCCAAGCCCCTCTTGGTTAAGCCAGATATAGTGATGGGGTCAAAAGGCTCCTCTGTGCCTGAAATGGTGATACCCAGAGGGCCTCCGTACCGCTTCAGCTCCACTGTGTAGATGATGCTGCCTGACGTCTCCTGCTCATCTGGTAAAAACACACACGCACACGCGCACACACACACACACACGCACACGCATGTGGTATTCTAATGCATCAGCTCTCAGGAGTAAATCATACAAATGGTACTGTGTATTATGCAAACTCTCAACTCAGTGAACCAAATATTTTCCATCACTCACCAAACATTTTTAACTATGATAAAAAAACATAGTGTGTCACTTTAACATCCTATTCATACACCAGTGCTGTCAATAACCAGACCCAATGACTATAGTGCTGAAAACAAAATATTGTATGTTATTGTATCTTTTTTTTTTATCTGAATAATAGGCTACATCTTAATATTATCTAGCAAAGAAATATAGGAATAAAGAAAAAGTGTATATGGAGTACATTTCACATCTCCCCTGTGCCCAGAAATGGTCTCGATGATGACTACTGGTCCTGACAAGGTCAGTGTTTATTCTGAACAAGTTCCCAAAGAGGTAATAAAAATGCAAATGCACACACAAACTCACACAAAACACCTCAGTCTAGAAGTATGTTAACCCTGGTGAGAAAACAGTTTCCTAGGTAACCAAGGAGAAGACTGCCCCGTCATCATGTTTCCACAATTCTGAGTGTGTGCATGTGTACTTGTATGATTGTACAGTGAGAGGATCAGTTTGAGTGTTAGACCTCACCGAGGAAGACATTAAGATAAGAGATAAGAAATAAGATAGTCCTTCATTAGTCCCACAATGGAGAGGTTCATGAATAATGGGTTAATTCCATTAGTTTCATTATGGGCTATTGTTAGTTTTGTGGCAAATGTTAGAGGGTAAGGGTCGGGTTTAAGGCTTGAGTGGCTTAGTGTAAGTGGCTGGGAAATTCAAAAAGTCCTTATGAATGTCCTTACTTTGATAGATGTACAAATGTGTGCACATGTTAAGAGGATGTGCGTGCCACTATGCACTCTGAGTCATCATCGAGCATGATTACATAATCCCTCAACATCACATCAAACCACAGAGAGAACCACTCAGACACATTCATTTAACTCGTCGAATCGCACAAATGCAAGATGACACTGAACAACAATGCAGTGCAGAATGACACTGAACAACAATGCAGTGCAGAATGACACTTAAGATTCTGCGTGTTCTCATTGCATGTTGTGGTTATCGTTTCACGTTGGATTTTCAATTGGTATCCTGCAGCTCCTGCCTCAATAAGCTCAATGAAATATAAAGCTTCCAGTATCTCACATGAAGACCAACATTACCACCCAGTGGACAAACACTGAAAGTGCCCATCTTTAACCAGATAAAGTATAAAACAAGTCTAATTAATGATATTAACAACAACAACAATAATAATAATACGTATTACAATAATGATGTACATAAACTGCAAACACAACTTAAACTAATGCATAGTTATACCTGAGTTATCTTCATCTTTGCGTATCTTTAGTTTGACCAGCTCCTCACACTGCTGGAGGATCTGCTCTGCGTCATCTTTAGAACAGTTCTCCAGTCTGATGTTGTCAATGGCCAACAGCTTATCACCAGGCTCCAGTGTTCCTGTCCTAGAGGTGAGAAGGGAGAGGGGAAAAAAAGATGTGCGAGAGAGTAAAATAATACAAATCGGTATTAATTATAATTAAATTAGTACGATGATGAGAAAATCATACGAATAGACCCAAACACAGATGACAAAATGAATGGAATAGAACATGGAATACAATACTATAGAAGATGTAAGATACCTGTGAGCCATGCTGCCCTTCTTGATGTTAGAAATGATGAGGGGCTCACCTGCCTTCTTACTGGCTGTGGACGGAGATGTCAACATAAACAACAAAGTACAATATCTGTCGAATACAGTTGTTACTTCCACCACTGCTAATTAAAATACTGCCAATGATAAAAGGACACAATAAATACATCTGTAATGGTGCGACTGTAACATGACATGACACTGGGCAATATGTCAATGTTTTAATATCAGCAGCAAATCAATTCCAACTGTAAATCTACACTAACCAGTGGAGGAGTTCACATGCGTTGCTCTTTTAAACTGTCAGATATCAACACTTATATTTGGTAGATGGCGCCATTGCACCATTCTTTGAGCCATCCATTGTTCAAGGCATTTATAAAATAAAGATGAGTCAATTTCCATCAATTCAGATTCGAGAACAGTCACAGCAGCTATCATCTATACCTCAGAGCTGTCAGAAATGACATAAGTAATTTAACATGTTCTACTGAGCTTCCTTTATTATATACAAGTCCTTCTTATAAAACGCCCCTGAATGAAACAATGATTCTCCAGACGAGCTTAAACTGAAAATGTACAGAGGAAGAGGATTGGTTATACTTGGCACAGCTACCTCCCTAAAAAAAAAAACATTTACATTATCGCAGCCAGTCTGGGGATAATGGTTGTGGATCATAATAGTGCTCAATCCATTCTAATAGCCCACATACTTACGCATTTATATCTTTAATCCAGACATTGAAATGCGCGCCAGGTTCAACAGTCTACCCGTCACTGAGTTAATGCTGGTACAAATAAAGCCATTAATCTTTGCACACGCATCATAAACACATTTTATGACTCATCATTATTAAACACTGGATGTAGTTAAGAGAGTGTTTTAATCATGGTGTCAGCAGCAGCAGCACAACAATTTAACTACCAATAATCACAAGTAAGTTTTGGATTTGGAGCAAGATCATTGTGGAGTCCATGCCAACATTTAAGACACATCAATGGCAATTAACTTCAACCTGGTGTAGGCAACATCATTTTGAGTAATTACAACGTCATCAAAATCATGTGATCAGTTATTTTGCCTTTCCAGCCTTGGTGTATTATGGCTTCTTAGGGGAGACTTTGACCAATCAGGGGACAAGGCAGAGGAAGATGTTCCTATTGACTCTTCTACCAAGCAGCTGCATGTACATGTCCCTCACTACTCCAGATACAGTATAGCATAAAGCCAGACTATCGCGAGGGGGAAAGATAATTTACAATGAGTGTTTAGTTTTTACACCTCTTACCGTTAAAGTGAGTGTTACTGGTGTGAAAGCGTGTTGGACTAAAATGTAAAGAATTACTGTAAAATCTTTATTTTATTTGACAAAGTTGGGGGCATGATCGTTGTAGGTTAAGTTTTCCATAACGTTCCCCGCAACCGTCGACCCGGAATCTCCACATCTGGATGCTATCTTCAGCACCATTGCAGACTCCAATGCTAATTAACTTAAAATTCTTGCTTATTTTACACTGCAGGTTTAGAACACTGTCAGGTTCTGTGATACAGTGCTTGATCTCTGTGGATTAAAAGAGTGCAGTGAACTTTTGGCAACTGGCACTGGTTCCTTCCATTTTTCAGAAACTTTTCCTGCAAACATGGTGGCACTTTAACTAATTCTAGCTTTCACAGACTTACTGTCCTATGCATTAACTGAGATTCAACAATGCAAAACAGCCTCAAATCAAACGATCACTTATAAATGTCCAAAAGGCTCGTCCACATACTGTTATGGAATTATTTTGTGGGGCCACTGTCTTGAGATTAGTGTGTCACCAGAGAGAAAAACTGCAAAACGCATGTTTATTTGTGCGTTTCATGGGTTCTCTGACATTCCACAAGCAGGTCTTCAACACAGAAAATACATCACTTTGAGATTTGGTGTGTTTGTGTGTTTGTGTGTCTGTGTGTGCGTGCTTGTGTGTTGCTACCACTGATGGTGAGCCCCAGCTCCACTCCTCTCTTCTTAGGCAGTTTGACATGGAAAGTACCACTGCTGGGCACCACCGACTCTGTAGCACAAACACATTCACAACCCCAAATTAGATGCTTTTTGTGTCCAAACCTAAACACAGGTTACAGATTGTGTTAAAACATTCAAAACAAGGATATCATCACCCTCAATTTCTCAAAACACCAAAACCTAGGCAACATAATTGTTTCTAATGTGGCTTAACCTATTGTTTCAACACAACTATTCTGAGACTTGTAGATGTTGTAAGCTATATGATGAAGGTCACAACAAAGACTAATACATACCATTATTAATTGTACAGTATGATAACCTACTGTTAACTTCACACACCTGCTACGTCGAATTCTATCTCCAGGGTGACCTTATTGGTCAGCGCTGCATCTCGGAGAAGCTGGTTGGCTTCCTCCAGAGTCCCATCCTCTGTGGCGATCCCATTGATTGACAGAAGACGGTCTCCGACCTGAAGCAGGCCACACCTACAACAAAAGTTACCACGGTGATGTCAAAACATTTATATACCCTATTTCTACAAGTTAACCTAGTTCCCTGGTGTCCTAATGAACATGTCTGTAACATGCTTTGGTCAAAATACCAGAAGGATGAAGCACCACAGCAGTTCAATCACCCTGCCAAAACAGCCCTGTTCAGAACACTCTGTTTAGTAGTTTCTCTTTAGGTCCACCTTAATAAAAAAGTAAAACGAAACTTAAGGGACAGGAAAAGACATCAGCCACAGAGGCTACTGGCAGGCACATTGCCATCATATATAACATGTATTCACTGGACAGATAAATCCTCTGAGGCTGGAAGTTTGTGTAGAACTCTGTACTGGACTGTGGAGCTAAGAATAGAACTTTTCGCTGACTTTGCGGACTTCCGGTTTTCGGATAATGTTGCCCTCACCAGGACTCTTGCGTGTTTTACGGACAAAGTGGAGCTCTGCGAGACAATTCCAGGAATTTAGCTCATTGTGACGTCCCAGTGAGTGCGGAAGTCAACATTGCGTGTTTTATCTCCTGTACTTAGACTGAGGAGGACCACAAAAACATGAGTGAGTCATCTTTTTTCCACACTTTGTCGACTGATAGGGCCTCCAGAGTCCCAAATATAAGGATTTAAATGATTAAAATGTTGATTTAGCATAATATGTCCCCTTTAAAATCACCACACATAGAAAGTTTTCTTTCAAAAATATAACTTTACCGAGTTTTAGTTTACGTGATTATCCTTTTTTTCCCCCCCCCACAGTGCCAGTGCAGGAGCCTACATATTCTTTATCATTCTGACAGTCAGCTCCAGTTTCCATATCCACCTACACTTTTTTTTTCCATTTCATCTCTCCGAGCTTTGACTGAAATCTCTGCTTCAGTAAAATATGGACATGAAGGGTAGTCTGCAAGGCTCCTGGATCTGTGGGACATGTTCCGAATGTTTGTGTTGTATGTTTGAGTGCGACTTTGAAGAGTAATATATAGGCCATTTTATAAATGATGACAATTTTTGTGGAGGAATCCAGAAACTTTTGAGGGCAAACATATCTGATAGTGTGCTATGGATATGGCTCATAGACCCGTAAGATTGTGTTATTCTCTGAGACACTGGGGATGGGTTTTGTGCAGAAAAATAGGACTGGTTTAAAACACAAAGGAAAGGCCACCCACTGCCTTACCTAAATTATGGACAGAATAGCATTCTCCTGGTGTCTATAAGGAGGCAACGTTTGCCACAAACATCATGAGGGTTCGTGCATATTGTACATGCAATGCTGTTGTCACTTACTGAAGCTATTCAGATATGACCTCCCCCAAGTTGAGAACGCAAGCGGAAAAACATCTTACATGTAGGTGTACTAATGATCAGCAGCACCCTACCACGGATGTCTTCTGTTTGCCTTTAAAGAGGCAGGATGATCCCAAAAGCAGCTTCTTACTCCCTGCTGTGCGACATGTCATTTTTGTATTATTTTTAGCTGTTGCAGCTCCCAGCGCTGCGGTTTGGATTTCTGTTCGCAAAAACCTCCAACCCCCCCAAAACTTGGCTTTTTGCAACATAAATCAGTGCAACTGCAGTGAGAAAAGTCACGCGTGTTAGTGCTGACTATTTAAGTCATGAAAAGCGTAAGTACCTTTCCTCCAAGAGGTATTTTATGAATGTGGTATTCCAGATTTTGAGATACAGGCATGTGAACTCAAGGAGAAGCCTCTCAGAATGTTTTACAACAACACTGGAAATAAATAAATAAATAATAAAAGCATCAGTTCCTAAGATGCTCATTGAACCAAAGTAAAACTCACCACAAAAAGTAATCAGTCGATAGGTTTTTCTTTCCAAAGACAACATTCGCTCAAGCGTATAGTCCTCAAAAAACATAACCCCAATTAAAGCTCAAACACACACTTAAAGCTACACTATGCAAAACTCTTAGGCCACAAATTAGATTTGTTTTTAGCAATGTTATAATGACCATAAAGAATAATTATTTACTAATCATTTTTATTGGAACTCATCCAGAAAATACAGGAAACATTTATGCAGTTTAAGAAAGTAACAGAGCTTTCAGAAATGATGAACACCATCTCCAGGTTAAAGTGTCATGTAATTAGTGTGACCTTGAAAAATATCTGCTGTGAAAAAGGTCTATTACACCAGGTTTATTCAAGACGTGCTCGAGCATTTACGTACACAGGTTGTATGAGTTAAATTCATCGACAGCTTGCTAATATACGTCAAGGGTATCAGGGTAAAAATGAAAATACTCAAAGATGATTATATTAGATTTACAGCTTCAAGGCTTTCATAATCCAGCATTAATCTTCACATCGTGTCCCGTCTCTCCTCTTCCAGCACAGCATCTTGACTTACCAAAACATGGGTAAATGAGCTATCCCAGCAGTTCTATCATGCTGTGAGAGACTTTGGAAACTTTGTGAAGCATTACCGACAACTGGTACTTTAGTTGTAATGTGTTCTTGTCATGTCTGCATCAAATGTGATGCACCAACTGTCACTTTTTCCCACAAAAATTAGCAGAGTGAAAAATACTGAATGCTTGCTGACTCTGACTGAAGGTGCCCTAACAGATGCATATAGGTCTTTGGTGGACAGAGTTTTAACGTTTTTGCAGTTCATCCAACACTATCTTGGTTTTTGTAAATAGAAGTAACATTTTGGTCTGACAGAGAGCTTTTGCAGTGTACGTCCGCCTACACTTGCAACCAGTGGACGGTACAACCTGTAAATGGGACAGTGGTTCAGAAAATGGACATCACGTTGAATTGAAGAAGACCTGAAACTAGTAATTGAGACCATCACATTTTCAGGAAAATGTTGACATTATGAATCAAGTAAGAGGTGGGCTCAGTTTTTGATAGATTTGCACACAAACCAGAGGAATTGCCTCAGCATATCAACCACCTTTAAATGTTTATCTGTTGTCGTCGACAATATTCAGTGTTTTTTTCTTTCTTGTGAAAATGAATGAATGAATGAAACTTCTAGCAGCACTAATGCAGGATAATTACAGGCTATAGTGCTAACGGTTCTTGAATTTCACCGCTGCACAAAACTTGTGGAGTTAAAGAGGATAAACTTGAGTATAATTTAGGGTGCGAGGGGGTTCATTTGGATTCACCCTGTCAGGCAGAAAAGAGGGTATTAATCGATCTCTCTGACGTGGGAGAGCGGAAGCTGGCTAATTAGTGTTGTTAGCATGGGCACTGGGGCCTGAGGGTGCAGAAACACACTCAGTACTTAGAGAGAGGCTGCTTATATAATGAGAACATCAGTAAACACACAATGCAAACTGAGCATCCAGAGATGTCGATGCTGTGAACACAATTGCATGAACTAAAGTGACAGACACACACATGCAGGTGGGTATTAACAAAATCCCCACCGACGTGTGTGTGTGTGTGTGTATGTGAATAAAGGATTCAAAATGTTTGAACACCAACACACAACACAAAGCCATTCAGATTACTGTTATTATACCACAGAACCAGCAGACACTATCAGCATTAGTTAAGCATTAATAAATATTGAATTCATCCTTTATATCGCATGGATACTCATTAGTATGTAGTTCATAAACACAGTTGTACATGTTTTACTCAATGTGCTGAAGTGTTGGCATGTACTGAGCGACTGCTGGACACACAGAGAGAGGTGAGAGAGCAGTCCCTGGTAAAGCCCTGGTAGGTTACTTAGGTTACGCAGAGCCCTCTGCGTCGTCTCCGACTGCACAAAATATTTTTTAAGTGCCTGTCACTCCGTCAAGGGACAACGGAGATGGCAAGAGCTGCGATTGGTCCTCAGGACAGGCCGAGCTAACCTTGCTTTGTGCCGGCCACTGTCCGCACCGAGCGTCCACAGAGGAGGAGCTGATCACCGCCGACCACGTCGCTGCCAAACTATAAATAAGTCATATCTTAATACACACAGCACATGTTTAGACTCTAAATGGCCAATTTAGAGAGGGGTCTCCGTGGTTACGCAGTTGAAGAAGTATAATGTGGCCTTAAGTCAATCAAAGAGATCGTTTGTTGGAGGTGGATGCTGATTGGCTGCTTGAGTACAGCAGCTTTTTGGACTCAGTTGATGGGATGAGTCAAACATTTAGAACTGTGTTTATAAACTACATACTAATGAGTATTCATGCATTATAAATTATGTATTCAATATTTGTTAATGCTTAACTGGCATTTAATGGATTACATACAAACTGAATATATATCATACGTCTCTCAAAGACTTGTTGAGACAGATGTCTTTAAAAGGGCTTAAAAACTGAGCAAGTGATACAAATTCAGGGCCGTACCAAAACAGCTACAATAATATAATATATACAATGAATTATATCTAACTTTGTCTTCTGTCCCACACGTGATCATGAATCATCCACATAAATAGTTCAGTTCCTTCTGTGAAACATAGCTTAAACTCTTCATGATCATTCTTCAAGACAATATAATAAGAACTGACCAAAAAATAATAAAAGCACAGTTCTATTTGGCCAAAATCACCCACTGTTAGAGACGTACCTGAACAAAATTGTGCAAAATCTTTTTTTAATTTAAGCATTTAACCCATACTTTATTACACACCAGTAGTGAACGCAGAGTTCCCATACCAGGAGTTAAACCCGGAGCCACCAGGGTGAAAACCAGGAATCCTACACTAGACGGGAAGTTAATCAATTTATTGCGCTCACCTCTCTGCAGAGCTGTCGGGCTCTATGAATCTGATGAGCGGGGGTGCTGACAGTGTTTCAGTTGCGAATATTCCTCCCTGAAGCTGCACACCAAAACCATTGAGTGGGTCACCCGTTAAGACTACCTCACTAGTCTCAACGTGAACGACTTGACCACCTGGACCCACCGAACTGGATGCCAGCGATACTAAACACACAAATACAAAATGTGTGAGGTTGATCAATATTCTCCATAAGAACGAAAATAAAGAACATGGGTCGACGGATATATTTATGGAGCCTACAGGAGCTTTTGTGCTCTTTCTTTCTCTGCCGTCGTTTTAGCAATGAGTTCCGTGGACTCATGGGAACTGAAGGCCTTGGTAAAGTGTTGGAGCTATGGCTACTCGGGCCTGATGTGGTTGTAGAACCAGGAGAGAAGCTAGCCGACACTAGAGCTGCAAAAACAGAAACAAAAAAACAACAACATGATGTCCACTGTTCCCTCAATGCATTGCACAGGCAAAAAAAATAAAGAAGGGTTAAATGTACATGAGTTACTAGAGGTAGGAGAGAAAATACAAGGACATAGGAATAATCATTGCATTAATAGTTCATTATATTCAATGTGAAATAGGATGGTAATAGAGAGAATGGATGAAGAGGAAAATTAAGAATTTCTTTTCTTACACTTGCAGTAATCAAGGCTACTGATGGTGTTATTGTTGGAGGCGGTCCATGATTTGTTGAGGGTGGAGCTTGTATTGGACAGGGTGGAGTTCAAAGGGTGACAGAAGTTTACACAGGGGTCCCAGGAGTGTGGGTGGTCCGACTTTTGGACCTTCACTGGAATTCACATGCACGCACACAGGCAAGCACAGAAACACACAACAATGAATTACTTCTGTCTTTCATGAAACCTAAGCCTAACTTTAAAGAAACAACAAAAACTATTGACAAAAAGGTAACGAAATCCCTTAAAAAATACACAAAGGAGCTTGAAACCTGCTTTCAATTTTGCTGGGCAAACAGATGGTTTAGCGAACACACCACACATTTTTACGTTACACGATTTTAATCACTTTTAATTGGGGTTGTAAATTTTTATTTCCCAATAGTTAAACAGTTAGACAATATGGGCTGCAAGGCCCATTTTTCACACATGGACAAACCCGCTTGGGACCCATATTGTGAGCCCGAATATAACCCTTATGGGGCCCACATGGACATGCAGACTGGGTAGCTGCATAATTATAAGGGAGAAGCTGAAATAAAGAAGGAAATCATATATTTGACCACATAGAGACAAATGAAAGAGACATAAGATAAGAAAGTGACAGGATGAGAAATGAGGGATATTTTGGAGAGGAGATAAAGGATGGGAGATAAGTAGAGAAGACATTAAAAGTGAAAAAATACAAGGTTGGGTTCTCGGATCCAATTCTTTCCACCTTGCACATGCTTCCTCTAGGCAGTATTATTAAAAAAAAAAAAAACACAACCTAAATTTGGATTGTTATGCACATGACACAGTTATACAAATCCATGAAGTCGGTTGACAGCAATCAAGTTGTGAATTTTCAGGAATGTCTCGCAGACATAAAGACCTGGATGACGCATGAAGTTCTACTTCTCGACACAGAAAAAACCAAAGTTATGGTCCCTGGCACAAAATACCTTAGGGAAGCACCACCACTAAAGAACATTTAATAACCCTGGATGGCATTACTACATCCTCCAGTTCTACCGCAAAGAACCTTGGAGTTATTTACAACTCATTTGACTCACGCATACAACAAGTCAGAAGCATCCCATCATGAAAGGATTTGTTTTCTCTCCACTGTCGCGAAGAGGTTTCTCATTGTGTTCCTGTTGGGTTTCTCTGTGATACTTGAAAGGACTTGACCTTACTACGTAAAGTGTCTTGGGATAATGTATGTTATGAATTAGCGTTATGCAAATAAAATGTGTTTGAAATGAATTATGAGAAGGACGCCATAAGCAGGTGCTGACAACTATAAGAGAGCAGTTATGACTTTAATCGAATATCATCCTGCCATTACACTCCCTGTCATTCTTTTTCCTATTCATTTGCTTCTTCTATATTTAGCGCTCCCTCTTCTCCATTCCTTCTCATTTCAAGCCAAAACGACTGCCCCATACAATCTGCATAGAAAGTAGCCTGAAGTGAAAAGTTTCAGTCTAATTAAAGTCTAGAATTTCTCATTTTTATTCTCAGTCTTTCAGCCCCGTCTCTTAATCCTGCAGTGTTTTTCATCCTCTCTCTCGAGTCTCTAATCAGGTCATAGAAAAATTAAAACAATTTTTTCCAAACACAGAAAAAGGACGTAAATAATACATGTTCTGGCAGCTTTGTCATGTGCATGAACCTGTGCACATGTTATATACAGTCACATGTTTCTAGATGTGTACCTACCACTGTGTGTGTAGTGCAGATATTTCATACTTAAATCTGTCGACTGTGCAGCATCAACCTGGGATAATAAAGCCGCCATTGGCATCAGCATTTCCCCCTGTGAATCCACTGGCACTAATTCTCCTGCAGATGAGAAGTCGCTGCTCGACCACGGGTGAGGAAACACTCCTACAACTAATTAAGCACAAAGCTGTCACTGCAGCCAAAAAAATGTCTCAATCAGCGTTCTTGTGAGACAACACGGCAAGTAAAAATATTTTTTTGTTCAATGTTCTAAAAAAAGTTCGATTTGTCAGAATAATAAAAAAAAATTATTATTATTATTAGTAGTAGTAATTATTAGTAATGAATACAAACACACAAATATAATGTCTGCAACGATGCTGATTTTTAGTGATGATGCGTTGTCAACCTGTTTAAAACGGCGTATCTAGCAAGCCATGTCGACTAACTGCAATGTGCTACAGGAAGTGATGGGGGCAGTAGACCTAATTCTCCCATTATCTACACCGATTCTATCCTGAACCAACGAAGAAGAACAAAAATGGTGGGAACATTTCATTTTGGACTAGAAGCACTCGGAGAGCGTAGACCTCCGCCAAGGCAGCTCAGCCCCCCACAAAACAGCGTTAAAAATAGTGATGGCTACCGATCACGCCCAAAATTGAATTCCATTGCGGACATTTCCTGAACGTTTCATCCAAATCTGTCCACAATTTTTCGAGTTATGTTGCTAACAGACAGACAGGCAGACAAACAAACTCCAGTGAAAACATATACCTCCTGGCGGGGGTCAATAAACCATAAAAACAAGTGGAATGCTGCCTCTGCAAGACAAAACTCTCAATGATCACATCAGCAAGCATTTTTTCCCGGCACACAAATGTCCTCAGTGGATATAAGTAAGACCGACAGTGGAAGCAGAGAAGCGTACGTCTAATGTGAAGTGGTTGAAACTGATTTGACTGCAAATAAAGGCCAAAGCCCTGCGAGCCAGAGCCGGGTTCAAAGTAGCTGAGATATCTCTGACGAGGTAAACTTAATAATTGTGACTAATCGAAAAAAATAATCAAGTGATTAGTCTACCAAAATAATTGTGAGTTGCAGCCCTACTATATATAGCATATAAACTTGGCTAAGTAAAGTGTAGAGAAAAAAAAAAACAGTTTCTAATTTTCTCTGCAAATTCCACATGCAGAGAGTCTGTGTATTGCATGTTATTTTAAAAAAAGATATACAGTATACTCAGCAATGGCCTTCATTTGCATGGTAGTGGTTACTTTATGTGTTATAGGAAAACGGTTTTGCCAAATTTAAAATAACATTTATGTGCATGTGCATATATCAACCCACACTGATGTTGAACTGCAGTTTGCACATGAATCGCTTCACGTGGGCTCAGAGGGCAACGACGTAATGGCTTAAAGTAAAGCTGTTGCATCTGTTCAATGCTTTCCATATGTAAATGAATGTAAAAAAAACCAAAACGTTTGAACTCTATCCACCTGTGTCGTGCTGTTTCCCTGCCAGCCTTGTCTGATTGGAGGGTAGTATTTCCAATTTGACCAGTTCTGCTGTGCTTGCTAATAGCTGTGTTGCCTCAAGGACGGTGCAGTGCTCCGTCGATGTTCCATCTATGGACAGCAGGTGATCGCCTGCATGCAACGCCCCACATCTGTGAAAGAAAAATGGTGGTAATACCAGGGTAACTCACGATAAAAAACACAATATGATAATGACATCAGCTCAAGTGTTTTTACTTGAGTAAACACCATAACTGGAGGACCGAACATTCCCTTTCCATTCAAAAGTTACATATTTTTACATTATCCCACCGTCAACTGCCTCTTTCGTTCATTTAGTTAATAGGTTTGAAAGCAGCACATTGGCTCAGGCACCATGCAGGCTCCTCGTACTGTGGTTCAAATTTCAAATATGTTTCAAAAATCACTTTGGAGACCATGTACGAATGTAACGTGACATAAGGTGAACCTCCACAGTCAAACCGCTCTGTTGATTGAGGTTATTTTAGTGCTTGGTTGTGCCCTGACAAAAAAGTTCAAGCGTTTCATGTATATTTTTTGAGCCAGACGGAGGCTGGGGGCAGAATCCTGTCTCCTACCGTCTGTGTGAGTTATAGGGCTGGACACAGCCTGTGTGTGTGTGTGTGTGTGTGTCCGCTTGTATTTGGTACCTTTTGTTGGTAAGTTTAAGGCTATGATGTCCGAATAAATGGAAGTCAGTGCAGAGTCCTTAACAGTCAAAGGGTATCAAAAGGTCAGAAAGGTGATTTACTAAAGTCACTGTCAACATTGCATTGCTGTCGTGTACTAACATAACTTCTACTTTGAGGTTTGAGTAGAACATTACATTTTTAAAAACAGAAGATTTTATTAGATTATGTAGGGCTCCAACAAGTTTCGCCAGTCAGATATTTAGGCCTTCTTATAGTCTAAGTGAGAAAAAAAAAAAATCAATATATATATTCAATATAAATTATAGGAAGTGAATCAAGATCAAACGTGCAAGTGTGTTAACATTTTGTGTGTATGTGTTTTTACCTGTCCGTCACACTCCCAGGCTTAACCCTGTCAATGACAATGACCTGCTTGTTTTGATGATTGGTCGATGTCAGCATGATGCCCAGTGTTGCTCCTGGCGACTTTGCAATTTCCACTAATAGTGGACCTGAAGCGTTTGTCACCGTGTCTGATTAAATATGAAACAGACAAACAAACAAACAAATCACAAAAGCGACACTCAAACACAGCAGTGTAGCTCTCACTCTCAGAGAGGAGGATCCTGCAGATGTGTTTGAGGCGAAAAAAACTGTTTGTGAAAAGCACCCAAAGTGATCTAAGCAATGCACTGTGGTTAGGTTTTAAAGGTTAATCCAGGAAAAAGTCAGAGTTCAGCCTGCGGTGGCAGCAAATGCCAGCACGTCAACAACAAAAAATCCATTTTCTTTTCTTTTTTCAGTGGCATTTTAGAACAGTCTACAAATATATATTCCCAAAGGTTTATTTCATGCATCTGTGTGTGTGTGTGTGTGTGTGTGTGTGTGTGTGTGTGTGTGTGTGTGTGTGTGTGTGTGTGTGTGTGTGTGTGTGTGTGTGTGTGTGTGTGTGTGGTCTCTGACCCATGATGGCAACGTCGTACTCTATCTGAAACAGAGCTTCCTGGCCACACTGAGCCAACACGATGAGGGCATCACTGTGGTTGATGTTGTGCAGCGGCAAACCATCCACACTGAGCAGACGATCACCGGTACGTAATGTTCCCTCTCTGGAAACGGAGAGACAGAGAGTGAGTGACCCCTCATCCCTCCAATCAACTGCGGTCATAGCATCAGCACTTAATTATGGCCAGGTCATGTTTGTAAATGAGAACTGGTTCTCAAACATTTTATCTGGTCAAATAAAGGTAAAATAAAATAATTATTATTGATATCCACTCCTTTTGTAGTGTTCTTACTATTTTTTATTTTTTTATTTTTTTTTTAGTGAAATGTCTTGTTTTAATAACAATAAAAAGCCATTCCATTCTATTTCTTTAAATTCAAAACAAATTATTTAAGAAATTCAAATTTACCTCCATATACGTCCTCTTATTTTTGTTTTCAAACCACTCCTTCCTGTCTCTAGTGACTCTATGTAATGGTGAAATGTGCTTTATTTACATAAATGCATAACATCTCCTTGAGATCAAAGAGATGCTCTAGATCACAGGTTATACCGCTGTGCTTCCCAACACTTCAAATATTCACATAGAAACATTAATGTTTAATATTTAGATTTATTTTATGTTGTATTATAAGATGGATGGAACTCCGTTGCAATTTAGTCATTCAGATAACGTCGAGTAATTATCCCTTTTCACAGACTGAGTATTTACGATGCACTCAAAGGTATTCCAAGAAAGCCATTCATTCCATCGCAAAACAACTAAAAATTGAGATGTAGCACTTTAAAACTTTCATGCAGATGACTGCGTTTGACAGCTGATAGATGCTTTATGCATGATTTCAGAGTGTGAGTAACACGGAGCTGTCACCACACCAGCCAGAGGTTGTAAAGTATGACGCTAATACCCCTGAAGGAAAAATCTGGAGTCAGATAAAAGTCTGAATAAAAGTTGACACTAAAATGGTTTTACCCTTGGATCCAACCTGGGTAAAAGGTGAGCAGGGTGAAAGTGACTCCAAGGCCAACATGACATATGACCACAACATACAATTCCAATTTAAACGAAACAATCTGATGTCTCGAGTCATTTGCACATGAAAGAGAAACCCTGGGAAAGATATGAGCTCTATATAAAACTGACTTTGGGCCTATGGATTCCAACCATTGCAGTCTCCTGTATTTCCAATCTTAAACGTCAAGTTGATTGCACAAAATTGCTGCCGTTGTAAACATTTCACTGACTGCGTTGTTTGTTTCAACTCATGGTGGTTCGCATGAATCTTCCGAGAAAGGAACACAATTCTCCAGTTATTTGGACATCGGGTGAATGGACAATAATATTATGTTCACAACAAATTAAATTATGCTTTTATTTACCCATCATTTGTTACTCTGTAGGTCTGTCCCGATTTAAATGAATTGCATTAAAGGTGACAGGGTAACAAAAATAATAGACCAATGGAGGCCTTCTGTCCTGAACTAGCATGGACAGAACTGTCATATGTGACTGATCTAATAATAATCCCTTAATCTCTGAAATGCTCTGTCCATACTGACATGGATTTTATTGTGTTTATTGCTTGCTGTAATAGTGACCTTTTTCATCCCATGATTGGTCAACATCTCTGGGCTGGAAACAGAGCCTTGAGTCGGTGCAGATATCTAGATGTTTCATCTAGAAGTTGGTTTGGATATTTTTTTTCATCAACAATGCTAAAAATATCCATCAAAGTTGCAGGGGTATCATTGACATGAAAGGCTGCATCAAGATTCCTATTTATAAATGGTCTATTTCAAGTGATGATGGAGTGAAAGCAGTTTCATTGTTGTCCTGTGAAAAAAACAAACAAACAAACAAACAAACAAAAAAACACCGTGGCTCTCTCACTTCAACTTTAATTCCCATTTGGTAATGCAAAAAATGGCAGCACTCCTGGGACTTTGTGGTTCCGGAGATTGGGTTTTCTCCATGTGGCCCAATAGGGTTTATAAAGCAGCATGACTATCTCATCCGAGTCCTGTGGACTGACCTACATTTTCAGGATGAATTTGCTTAAGATGGTGAAAGATGAGCTTCAGGGGCAAAATAATTCAAAAGTAAGAAAAGTTAATCTTGGTCTTGCCCCAGACTGGCTATAAATATATATATATTCACACATTATATATATGATCCATGAAGCTTTAATCAAATTGTCTTATAATAATGGAATGTAATAGAAAATATCACAAGTGATATTGATCAAATTTTACACTATACAATGAATTTAGATGAACCCATGTCTTGGGTTATATCGAATGAGTCCTTAGAAACCCAGAAGAGAGTTGCTGCTAGAGTGCAATTAGAATTTGGTCCGGCTAAGCATCAAACGATTAGAGCTGTAAAAGTGTTCAGAGGGAAATGGTGGCACTTTATTTTCACTTTGACTACGATCGTTGAAGGAACACAAGACAAATGACTGCGTCCAACAACAGCTCAGAACTTAAGCCATGAGAGATGTTTGGGTGAAAATTAAAGCCAGGGTTTATAATTTGTAACAGAACCATTTTCACATCCTAACAGCCTCCAATAAACAAAGTGTGTGAGAAAAGCCAGTATGTGCAGCCCTTGCAATACTATACTATACATATCCTTTTAATTCAGGTCACACGGATTGATTGGTTGGAGTAGCTGTCAATAACCAAACTACTGACCTGTGCAAACCCTGTCCATGCCTGAGTTGTCACAACACACCAGAGAGGTACATGTATGGTCCAGCACTCCACAGCACAGCCAAAATTCACAGTTTCATTACACACAACAACCTCCACAAAGCTTTGTAGAGAAGGCCAATGGAAAGTGGTGGAATATATCAGTTACATTTCACCATAGGTTTTGAGAACAGCTTCAATCTTCTATTGAATCTTCTTGAATGTTGAACCATTATGAAGGAAAGGACAAAAACATTAACTACTCAAACATCCCAGAGTCCAGTTGTTAACTTGCTGTGATCTATTAACATAATGTAATATTATATTACATTTTTTTTTTGTATTTTCAAATACTACTTTATTACTCTATAATGAAAAAAAAATGCAAAAGTCTTTGCAGTTGGATATTTTCTTTTGAGGGGATTGAGTAGGAATTCATATTCTTGATTGACAGAGTTGCATTGCATCATTTGAACCCTAAAGTTGTGAATATCTTATGTCTTATTGCTTAAACATGAAGACTTAGACCGACACATGATGACAACATTAAAAGGCATACGAGGTGATTCATGCTGCTCCTGCTCTGAGCAACGAATAACTGTAAGATGACGGTCACGAAGAAAGACATCGTTACCCTTTGGGCATATTTTAATGAAGACGCAGACAAATCACCAGCTTCTGTCTGGAACTGGCAGAACTCTGTGTTAGATTTATCTCAATTTATTATCCTTGAAAATAAACTATAAAAGCATACTTATCAGGCTCTGATTGTACATATGGTGATGTTTATTTTCCGTGATGTGTTAGTGTATCAGTAGACATGTATATGTTAAGTGTGAATATAACGTGTTGTGTGATTTTATTTTTCCATAGTTAAGTCAGACCTGTCTGCAGGGCCACCTGGCCTCACGTAGGTGACCACTAGGGGGCGCGACTTGTGCCAGTCTTCATGTGAGCCTCCTGCCAGTAAAGAAAAAGAAAGTTGATGATGATAACCACCATGAGAAACCTTTATATTGTTCATTTTGAAATTGCAAAACATGCCTCATGCTTGTACTTCATCTTAGTGAACACACCATTTATGTCATTTGTGGTCATAATCATTTCACTGCATCAGTTACTATTCTTTCAGAATACGAAGTTATCTAAAATAAAACATTCAAATTCAAATAGGAACCTGAAAGATGACCACCAGCAACAAATCATGTTTTCTTTTAAAGAGTGAAAATGGAACTTTAACTGATGGCTGCAGGGAAATGTGTTTATGCGTATAGCTGAAATATAATAGAATAAACAATCTAGATCAATAGAGCAGTGATTCCCAAAGACTCGGTTAGGACCCGCAGATGAGTCACGGCTAATTTTTGTTTTGGTTCCCCGTACACATTTTATGCACGTAGTATAATTTACCACACATTTCTTGCCAAATGATTCGTTTACCAGTTCTAAATGATTTTTCGGTTTTGCAGATATGGCTGTAAATTACGCACAAATTGACTCTATTCACAATTTCTATCTCTAAAGGGATAGTGCAATTGTTGTAATGGGGTTTTATAAGTTACTTAAACATAGATAGTGCCTCACATGCGGGTGACTACAATGTGCCTCCTCCCTGCGCTGAGAGGAAAAGACTTTCTAACTGCAAAGACAAGCAGTGAACATACTGTGTATACAGATAGTGTACGTATATGAAATGCAGGGGAGTCTTTTGTTAGGTGACTTATATATATACAGTATATATAGTTGTCCCTATAGTTACTGCATATTTTGACTGAGCTTAAAGTTGCCTCTTGGCACAGGGAGCACACAGCTACATCTTAACATGCTACGCATCTAATTCAGCCCCACTAAAGTGAAGGAATTATTCAGTGTCTCTATGTTTACAAGGCACAGCACTGTCTCTCTATTTGGTGTTGATTACTAAAGTTCACAACCGACACAAAACTGGTTTGTTTTTCCGACGGTTACCTCTCACGACGAACCCAAAGCTGTTCCCCTCTTTGTGCAAACAGATGTCGATTGTCTTTGATATAACTCCTGAGCTGCTGTCTGGTGCTTTGTGGGTTGAGTGGGATAGTGAGAAAGAGTGAGGTTAGAGGAAGAGAGAGAACATAATGTTTGTTTATAGTTGCTAAATCATTTTATACACACTGTTCCCCCTGTTGCTGCTGTGATCTAGTCAAATTAACATGATTTGCTAATGGAGCTTACAAATGTAATAATGAAACAATAAATACAGTAAAACTTATACATACCTGTAGGGGGCAGTTCATACTCCACCTCCAGCAGAACTCTCTCTCCTACGTTCTTTAACAAGCTAATGATCTCCTCATGCCGCAGTTTGGTCAAATTGATGCCATTCACAGACTTGATGTAGTCCCCAACATTTAGCTGGTCACTCCTACACAGAAATAGGGAGAAAGGACGTCAAATCTGGACGCTGTACTTTGTAGAAAAAGCAGCACTTATCTCCTTTGTTTTATAAAAAAATAGATCTATTCTACACTGAATGTATAGTATTTATTCTGCCTCTTCCTTATAAGTGATGTTTCTCTTCCACCCACCTGGCTGCGAGTCCTCCAGGCCGCAGGTTCGATACCCGTGGTTTCCCGTCCTTGTCGGTTCCTCCTGAGATAGTGAGGCCAAGTGTGCTGCCTTCTTTCTTCACCAGCTCCACCATGGTGACCCCCCGCAGAGCTTCTAACCAAAAACACACGCACACATAAAGACAAAATACACACAAAAACAAAACAGGCAAGGACACGGACATAAACACACATGCACGCACACAAACACACACACACACACTCAAAAACACACAAAATATAGCAGAGAGATATGTTGTTAGTGGCAGCCTTTGCTCCATTCTGATTCATGGATTAAAGCAAAGTCAAGATACAAGAACGATTAACTGAAGGGCATTTGCTGCTGTGCGTCCTTCAGTGAGACTCTGATTCCCTTGTCTGCTCAAAATGAGAGAATCTACTAAAGTGACTAAAATGTAAATGTGAAACTCGGATAAAATCAGCATCAGTTAATGAGAGTTAAGAAACCCTCCTGCAGCCATTCAACTCACAAAGCGGACAAAAATGTTAAAATACATCATGTACATGAGAAACAGCAAATTAACTCTTCAGAGTAACCTAAGTGTATTAGAAATGATCTTAGGTAACTATTAAAAGACAAACAATTTCATGTTTTGGTAACACTTTATATGAAGGAACACATATTCACCATTTACTAGGTGCTTACTAACATATATAAGTAGCATACTAGCCCCTTATTAGTAATTATGTTAGTAAGTACACAGTTAAAGGTGGCATATGTAAGAATGTGGCCAAAAAACGGTTACGACATTCAAATTCTTTTTGAAACCTAACTTTTAGGTTTCGTTTTCTGACGTAACTGGCAACCCGTGGTTGCTCGATAGCTGAGACTCTACTGACTGCAATGACTGGTAGACGGCGGTAGGTGGCGCCACATGCCAAAACATGATTTCAAAACATAAACATGATTCGCAGTCTGCAAAATATTTTTTTTAATGCAAATATTTTGGCGGTACTGTTGTTGTTGGTGAGTTCAGTATGTTATATAAACATTATTCCTGAGTCTCTTTGACATATTAGGAGGATTTTATGGCCAGTTGATTTAGATTTATTACATAATGCACCTTTAATGATGAATATGTTTTTTTTTTAATAAAACTAAAGATTTCAACTGATTCTTGCCGTCTATATTTCACTGTACCTATTGTTCTGTAGAAATCGTTTTTTCAGTGAAAAAAAATAAAGAAATCAACCAACACACAGTAGTCATCAAAGTCACATTTAGAAAATATCTACATACAGAAGTGCAGTGAGCAAGAGTATTATACCGTCCGGCATACATTCCAGAAAATAAATTAACACAGGCATAACGCTCAATACATTCAATTCACTTCCATCGTCGTATCACTCTGTAGTAAGAGTTAATGGTAAAAGTTTGTGTAGAGAGGATAGCTTCAGGTATCAAACGAACAATCACTTTCTGAACGAGGCTGAGAATTAACTTTGGATCAAGAGATCACAAACAGGAGATTTTCTTCGTTTCTTTAAGACACCATCACACGACTCTCGGGCTTCTCCCTCTCTCCCAGGGTTTTGTTGCCATATTGACTGTTATTTACAGTCGCCAACAGTGCCACTGCAGCTACTCCACAACATCACAAGATAAGTTATGGCGGACACCTTGTGATCACCTTAATCTGCTCTGTTAAATGAAGAGGAAACTGAGAATGATATTTCTGAATTGGAAAAAATTTCGAATTGCGATTACTTGGAATTGTGATTGCGATATGATTTGCAATATCAGAGGGAATGGTAGTCTTTCCATCATTCTCATTTGAAAAAACGTATTTCAAATGATTACTGTGTGATTAATGTGTGCAGATCTGTGAGAAACAAAGATCCTCTCTTGAGTCTGTTTCGCCTCCTGCGATTTGATAATTGCAGTAGGCCGTATTGCGATTTAGATAAAATCTTCGATTAATTGTTCAGCCCTTTTCTTAATTAATGAATGAATGCATCCATGATGATACATGGACGATTGAATGAGCGGTGCTGATCTGTCCCGCCATTGTTTTTACTCACGTCATTGCCATTATCGCATATCAACAGCCAACAGAAAACAACACATGAGTACTACAGATAAATAACTAAGAACTCTCTCTCATTGGACTCAATTTCTCTCTTGCCCAGTGTGGCACCCCCCACCCCCCAGCCCAAGCTTTGGAGTGATAAATGTCTAGATTAGGCAAATCTTTCAAGCAACACTCCGAATCAGTGAGGTGCTTCAAAACACATCTCAGTGGGTGCTACAACACACAGAGGCACACGCACACACACGCACACTCTTTATCTGCAGAAACACACTCATTCATTAATTAGTCCTTGTACCGTTCATATTTGCATAAAAGCCCAGGAGCTTTTACTAATGTACTCTGGCGGAGGGAACACATGAACTAAGATGATCACAAAATGATGCAGAGGTGATTGTGTTCATACTCTATAAATGTCTGGATGGATAGATGGATATACCTGGTATACTGTGTCTTCTACAGGCCATTGTTTGTTCTGGTCCAGAGATATCCTTTGTTTTTCCATATGGGCCATCATCTAGACAAAACAGAAAGAGAGAAAAATGAGTATGTCTTCTTTGTTACAATAAGTATTTTATCAGTGTGTAATGTGGGAACATTTTCACAAAAAGGACAGAGTTAGAAGTAACCACCGACAACTTCACAACTTTACACACATGCTAAAGTCATGTCTATGACATGTCTAAAAGCCTCCAATCTGATCTCTGCAAGTGTCAATATCTGAATCTTCAACTGCTAACTAATTGTAGTTCTCTGGAGATAGAGCCACAACAGTCAGCTGATTGAGCGACAGAAAAGCGCCACTCCCCTTTGACCGGTGTTTCTTCAACGCCCCGCAGTCTATTCTCACACAAAGCTCGACGTCTTGTTGATACAAACAGCCACAAACCAAGCAGAAACAAACTAAGCAGCTGGACGTCCTCCATTGTTGGCTCTTGTGTTGTGTTCGATGCAGTATGCTCACCGGTACAATGTCACCATACGTATCTCACCGACAGGGCCATCGAGAACAGAACACGCCCCACCCTCCTACCAAGTAAAAGGTACTGTTCTCAGTCAAAACAAGCCTGACTGAGGGCTTTACCACTCCATACTGTATATGTAGGCATATTTAGTCATTTTGCTTACAAATCAAATATTCATTGATCATTAAAATGCGACGAAACTACAGCAAGCATTTACAATCTAAAACATAAGCGCTTAGCGCAGATGCAAGCACAGCAAAATGCTATTTATTTCTTTGTCTGTGGGACCTGATATTCCCCTCCGATTATTTAAACCAGTGAGGATGTGTGTAAAACTGGATGAAGCGGCAAAAAACGAAAGCCTTCTCATATGCATAAAGCACCAACCTCCAGGGCAGGGCCAGATTACAATATTAAGGTACCTACCGAATCTTGAATATCATGTACCACACTGCTGAAAGTCTGTGTGAGTGTTATTTTTTAAAGAGTTATTTTTTCTGATATGTTGAGTGTAGCTGCTAAACCTTACTACTTCTGGTTTACTTGTACTGTAGATCACTTCTGCACAGACTCAAGATGTTAGCTATTGTATGCAGGTCATTTTAGCTTAATTTATGGACAGTGAATGCAATCCAGCTTTATAGAGTGTCATTGGTTTAAAATCTAACTGATAAAAGAGAAACTATATATAAAGTGATGTTATTGATATAGAGTATTTCTCGTCACACTCAGTTTGACAGCTGTGACAGTGAAACTGAAGCTGTTGGTGTTTCTTAACCCTCAACCTTAACCCCTTAACTGGCCCTCAAAACTAAGTGTTGAGGGTTATTTTGTCACTTAGAAATGGAACACCCCGTAAATGCAGATACGTCTTCAGACTGTGGGGGGCAGAATAACGGGAAAGCTGCGTCCAGTCTGTCAACTCCAAAAAAGAAGAACACATTTACGTCACGATCATTTATTATTATAAAGTAAACGATAGCAAACGATCACGTGTCCGCACCGGCCGGCTATTGACAAAAGATTGTAAAATAAAAATAAATGTTACGCAAAAATGACGTCAGTAATCTATAATATGGGCCTAAACTAAGATAATACAATGGTTTTCATAATTTTTATATCTCTATTAACAAAGAAAATACTTAATTTGTAGCATACTCATTTTGCAGCTTTCGACGCCATCTTTGTTTTGTCAAAACACGCAATGCATTCTGGGTAGCCCTTGCTCTCAAGGGTGGTCTCGGAAAATCTCAATATTGAGGGCGATACAACCCTTAAACTTGTCCCTCAACTTAATTTTTCTGAGAATCGGGACAGCACTTGCACTAGAGGGAGTGCGCATTTTTGAGATTGAGGGTTAAGCAAGGAATTGGAATTCACCCAAAGTGTCCTACTTTACAACCACTCCAGCAGACGGGTGGGCTATATTTTAAGAATTCACAAGCATCCTCTCAATTACTATCACACCTTACTCAAGAGGTTACATTGAAATTTAATATAATGTCAGCAACTTAAATGTCTAATCCTGCTAAAGTTGCAAAATAGATCTATATTTCTAAAGTGGCTCAGCACCTAAAGCAACATTTTTAAGCAGCTTGCCATCAGCAAAAGTGCAATGTAATGAGAAAAGATTGCAACATGTCCTGCAATACAGAGTTAGTGAACTTTTAATGCTCCTTCAAAATACATCCATAGTTTTTTTGATTAGTTTGTTCTTCGAGATGCTGTCACCAAGCCAAACCAATGTCACCCTGTGGCATATTTCCCTCTATCCATCACCGGCATCACTTGTAATTGTCGAGGGTCATGGGGTCAGCTGCAACCAATCTCAGCTAGTATTGAACAAAAACCTCGACAGATCTCCATCCTATCACAGGGCCGTACTACAGAGACATTATCATTCACACCAGGCAATTTAGAGCAGGAGCTGGAGCCAATTCCATCCAACATTGGAGGAGAGGCAGGGGGATATTTTGCTCCTCCTAATGGTCTCAAAATGTAATGCATGCATGGGTCTTTCAAATACATTAAACATAATAAAATAAAGAAAATAAACCAATCAATCAAATGCACACTGTAGGGTTCATATAGGTGTGTAAGACATGCCAAAGAATAGTTAAAATGATCTATTACCAATGTAGTGAGGCCTTCACAAGAAAAACCCTTGAACGCATTTAAGATCAGAGGCAAATCTGGGATGCTGTGTTCGATGTGAAAAACATCTGTGTAATGTCAGCACAGATTTCCTTTCATTCAGGTCAAATTTCTCCTAAAATCTTAGAAATGATATATTATAGTCTCTACATTCCTCAACGGCCTTTTCAAATGCTTTCATGCAAACACATTAGTTAAGCGACATGACCTCTCGCAACAATTTTATACAATCTCAACAACTAATTTAGCATGTTCCATACCTGGAACAATTCCCTTCCCTGTGGGCTTTATATGCGTGTCCAAAGAATATGCAGCACTTATCCACTGGTAATGCTTAGAAATCACTTCAAGCAGTGACAGGGGAAAGGAGGCCACGGTTGTTGTGTCTTGGAGTTTAGCAAATCTTCACAGAGGTGTAATAGGTTTAATAATTCATAGGTTGTTTATTCAATTTTGCTTTAAACCACCTTCATAAGTTATCTGGCTGGCTGCGTTCCTGCTGTAAAGGCTGTCAAAGACATAATGGGCCCCAGAGGCTGCTCATCAAAACAAACCCACACATACACACACACATAATAGCTGCAGGGAGGGCTACATGTGCAGGATTTGGTACCTGCATATGCACAGACATGCAAAGACACAAAATACATGAATGTATCCCCCGTCAATGGACACACAAAGAGTAACACAGAGTATGAAGAGCAATTGACCATCTCTGTCTCTTTGACTCGATTCACAGTGGTAATGAGGAACCTCAGTTCTCATTCTCATAGCCCACAAACCACTGCTCACTGCTGAGCTTCAGTGCCTGGTTTATCATCACAACAGGCATTAGGAAGTGATAATCTGTAAGAAGTTAGAGTCAAAATAATATTTTTTCTTTGAATAAACATAAACCTCAGCTCGACTGGAGCATGTTTTCTTTTAAGGATCTCTTTTCTGCTGCTTTTTCTCTCCCGCTCTCATGAATTAGCCTCTCCTGGTGAATAATTTTAAAGTGATTAGGCTAATGACTGCTGGCACCGTCAGCTTACTGAAAAGGTTGAGTTATAGACAAGGCATTGAGCCAGATTTGACTCCTGCAACAGGATCACTGGCATAATGTTTATAGCACCAGCCTCTTTTCAGGAAGAGATCGTAACAATTGCAACACGTATGCAAGGATGGATTACTGAATGGGCCGAGCATTATTCATGTTATTCATCTAACCGTGAAGTCAAATAACACTGGTTTTGTGATGTGTTCAAGGGTGCCTAGGAGCTATGACATCCACCCCTGATGTCTTGACGGGGCCCTTAGTCAAATAACGAAGGTTAAGTATTGTGATATGTCTATTAGGACCCCTCAATCATGTTATTCTCTTCTATTATATCATTATTATTATTATTAGCCAGCTGTTGCCCATTTAAGGAACCAGAATATTATTTAACTAGTTTTTTATTTACTTTTGGATCTCTGGAGGGTTGAGGGTCCCTGTTCCAGTCTGTGACATTCATGACATCAGTAAAAGGAAGTTAATCAATCAATAGCATCATTTTATGATTGCAAGAGAATCTCAAGCCAATACCAGAGGCAGGGCACAGCCTGCACACATCCTGGCACAGCACAAACACACAGAGACGAACATCCACACATGTTCATAACAGATTATAGATATCCATTTTCTTGAGAGTTTAAAATATAAGTTGCTACTATTTCTCAGTGCACGCACACACAGAAGCTCTATACCTGCAGAGGCTGGATTATACAACTACGGATGAGGTATTTTGTTCTCGTTAGATACGGATATACTTGTCACATTTAAATGAATCCACAATTACCCTGCTGGTCGCACTATAAAGCATTCTGTGCAGATGTAAGGGCGACATTGCGAAGGGGATGTTGTTGGACAGCAGGCACACAACGCAGATACTATCACACCATCTGAACACAGTGGGTAAGTGCTGCTCTTCCACCACCTTCTCTCTCAGCCTCCCCATTGGTCCCGTATACAGTATATATATTTCCTTCCCATGAATCTGATGTTTGATTGATAACAGTGTTTTCATTTCCGTCAGCGTTGAAAGTAAATACAGGGTTGGATGATATTTATATGCAAATGATAGAGGCATTCACTGGGATAACCTTGCAATGAAATTAAAATATGTAAGGGTGCCTCATTTTATCATTCATTTTATTCATTTACACTACTTTCATCAGCTCTGGCATTAAACAACATATTTGTGGTTGTGCCACATGCATATTTATTGAGGTCAAGATTTCAGGGACATCAGTGGTGGTTATAGAACTTGCTTACACTGTAATGCAGTTGTGAAAATTATCTATATGCATTCTAGATATGTTGGAGCCACTGTTGTGTACGTTTGTTCTGATTTGCAAATTTTAGAGATTTGTACATCATCATAAGCTGATTCCGAGACACCTGAGTAAAGGTGTAAATTGTGTGAAAACACCTGCAAATAGGGTGCTGGTATGTATTAAAAAAAACAAACAAACAGAAAAAAAACTGAATGTCTTAAGGTTACGTACCAAATCGATGTAGAGTAATATAACCCTGTTTAACTTTCCGTAGATGAGAGAAGAATTGAAACAACTCGGCAATAAAAGAACCATGTGGAAGATTGCACACTGTGATCACACACACCACAGAAAACACCACAGGGAAAATTGGTCTCTCACTGGTCTCCGACTTAAATAATAATAATAAACCTCCTACAAACTCAGCAGGCCAGTATTATTCGCCAGGAAATCAGAAAACCTGAGGCGTTGTGGAAAGGTTTCCTGGAACAAACTCCCAAAAGACACAAGAGTTGTTACAACAATAACTTGTTGAGTTGTGTGAAACGCTGTGTCTTTTAAAAGACTTGGTTCAAAGTGTTAGTTATTCTTTGCACACACACCAATTAGTGCTCATGAATTTGATCTCTGCATTTACACACCAGCAATGAACACAGACAAGCCGGGCAAAACACTTATCTTTGCCTGTGGAACAAACGGGATTAGGGGCACCTAGCCCTTGAACTGTCTTTGGATATGAACCAGTGACCCTCAGTTTACAAGCCCAAATTCTTTCCTCTTGACCATGAGGTACACTGATAGAGTGGTAGCACTGTTTCTCAGGCACATTTCATCTTATACACTTCAAATGCAACTCTGTTTAGTTTAGTTCTTTTTATCAAGCCCGATTCCTTCCCTCTTGGCCATGAGCTACATGAGCAGTGTGTTTGCGTTGCACCACTTGTTTCTTTTAGTTTAGTTCTTTATTTCAGTGTTAGCAACAGAATGGAAGAAGGAAAAGCAGCAATATCATCTCTATAATGGTCCCTCCTAATAACTTCTAAGCTGCTCCATTTCCTTATCGTTTCAAAAAAGAAGATACTTTGGAGTACAGACACTGCGTAACTATGTCACATTAGATATCTTTCTCCATAATATGCCTCACAAACACACTCTTGAATAGCTTTGCTAAAGGACTCTGATCTGCTTGCTGCAACCGTGATGACCTTACACTTTCTCAAGTGTGGGGGCTCTCCTAGGTTGACGCACACCAAATATGCTCCTTTCAATCAGCTATTTTTAAAATACACACACGCACACATACACGGAAATATGACTTGTACATGCTGTACATGTAGCATATTAACTCAACCATTCACAACACTAAAGTAGAATTCTGACGTGAGGAATTTCCATTATGATCAAAGTTTAACCTCACTGTATTATACGTGACAAACACACAGCAGAGGCTACAGCAGCCCATATGAGCAGTGTGTGGCAGTGAACTCACCATAGCAGTGCTCCACTTTAGGTGCTGAGGGTGCTGAAAGTTTAGTTTACTTTCAGAGTCCTTTATCATCTGGTGCTCTAGAGACCAGGAGGAGCACTGAGGCTGCAGAGTTTCGATATATAGACCCCAGTCAATTAAATGATCCCTTCTCAAGCTCTGGATGTTAGAACTTAACATTTTGCTGCCGTAAATTTCCAACATTTTTCTTTCTCTGCCGTTATTTCCTTCAAGATATCAACGTCACAGTTACAGATGAGAACCCATCGGCATCTTTTCCTATTTGAATATATATATATATAATTTCCTTTTAATTATAATTAACCAGCTATTCAGTGAAGTACCCTGTAGGCATACATTATGCAAATTAACTGCTGCTGTTAAAGGTGTGAGACACCGGCACCTGCTCGTTCACAGTGACAATACAAAAGGAGTTCTTTAGAATGCACGTCAGTGATGCAATCACAATTTTTTTTTTTTATCTTAAAGTTGGACTGTGATTGAGGTATTGAGCTAAAGCCAGTGTGATACACACAATATGAATCCTCAGTGCACTGACTCTGGGAAAAGCAAAACTGATGGACCGGAAGGTGATTTGCATGGTGTACTTCACAGAGTGTGGCCAGAAATAAGTTTTTAGCAACATCTAAGAAGAATAAAAACAAACCCCATTCTAACTGTACACTAGAGTTATACATTATGTACACACATAATATTTTCAGTGGTATAAAATGCTGTGAAGCAGTGCTTTTCTGTGACTATATTTTTTATAAGGTACTCCTACGTGCATGAGCCCAACAGCAACGGCAGTGGTATGGTCCACAGTGAATACAGGGTTGCACTTTCAGCATTCTATTAAGAAATGGCATTTAAAAAGGGGGAGTAGTATTGAACTATTCATTATTATTTATCAATAATTGCAAAAGAATACAAGGTGTGTTTGTTACAGCTACAGCACGACCAGTTGGAGGACATGTGTAGGTCTTGTTTCAGTGCAGTAGGAGACTCACAGATGCGGTTGCTGTATGTGTTTTGTCACATAAAGCACACACACACAGCAATACATGAAAACCACAGTAAAAATGTACAGCTCCTCTCAGTGTGAATATCCGCGCGAGGACACGCAAACACACATCGACAAGCTCTCATCACCGGTATTGTTGAATGCAAAGGCCTCCCGATTGCGGTCATTATGAAGCTGTAGGTAGTGAAGATGGGTAATTAGCTATTGTCTGCGACAAACGCTTGGACACGGTGCAAGCCACACAGAAATGCACTGGGTTAAAAGAAAAAGACAGGGAGTGCAGAGAGAGAGAGGACACAATACCTCATCTGCGAACACACAACCTCTGTCAGCTCTTACAATTTTTTTTACACCCCCATCATCAACCAACACACACACACACACACACACACACACCTGTGTCTCACCCACTCATGTAGAGCAGCCATGGAAGGAACAAGCAATAATGAGGCTGGTTAATTGCTACTGTGTTGTGGTTAATTACAGGCTGTATGAATCTGGTGTTGGGCTGGGAAAGATAGTGTGGTGATGAAGGGGTGTCATCAATTTAGCTCTAATGATCCCATTTTTTTTTTACTTTTTCTCAATAACCTCTCTTTAACTTATTGTTACAAAAAAGTGTGAACTTTATTTGCGTAAAATAAAGTTCCATCACCGGTAATAAGACCGGAACGTAAATTTAATCTGCATCACTTGCATAAATGCATCCTTCTCACCAATTGCGCGAGTGAAATCGTCGTTTTCAAGGTTCACAGCTGTGTGCAGCCAATCGGGATTGTTGTCACACTTGTGATGGCGGCAGAGACTCCCTCCGAGAGGTTTATGGCTACGACATGCTGAGAGAAATGCACTTTGTGGCGGAGTGAAGAGAAAACTGCACACACCATGCACAGCTGATGACAACATCCCAACCACTTACTGGTCCACAGCAGTCACAGTCAATATTAAACTCTCAGCGTGGTCAGCCTGGTAATGCTCAGAAAATGAAGTGGATGAACTCAAGCGTCGGCAGAAAGCCACCGTGGTGATAAAGCCCTCATCATTCATTTATTTTTCATCTCTTCTCAGGTGGGATTTTATGTGGTCATAACTTCCACAGTAATAAAACGATTTAATCACGCCCACTCAAAACAATGCAAAGTTCAGAAATAGTGAGCATTATTTTATACATTATACTGTACATTAGTAATGCCAAGAAAACATAATTATACAGAAGATCGCCCCGAGTTATGTGACCGTGAGGGGAAAAAAAATAGATCTTAACAACAGTGTTTGTATCAACATAAAGCTGAAAAAAATAAATAAAACAAAACAAACAAAGAACAGCTTTGTGGGTTACAGCACCGTTATCCACTCAAAGTCTCTGTGGCCATAAAGTAAAATAGTCACTGTGCTTGTTGGTGCATTAAATAGGAAGAGGCTCTTATTAATGACCCTGGTGCAGTTTTCTAACCACTACAGTACAGACGGAGAGCAACAGCCTTGTTGCAAATAGAAATGTATATGCAAAAAGAAAAATCACCATTCATCTCACTTGATTTATGAAGTTAGTAAATTGACAGCTAATACGATCCGATATAAGTATAATATTCAGAGGAAGAGCTTACAGTAATACAACCACTTACCTGCTCTTACAAATACAGTTAGTTAGTCCTAATTCAGGGGCCTGATACTGATGTATGTCGAGGAAACCTGCATATATAAATTGCAAGTTTATGTTTTGGGATTTTATTGCCTTTAATTGATAGTCAAGTGGAGATAGACAGGAAATGGGGAAGCAGAGAGGGGAGAACGACATGCAGGAAAGGGCCGCCTGCAGTGAGAACTACAGCCTCAACATGGGATGGCAGCTCTACCAAGTGAGTTATATACCACAAGCTCTGAAGGATGAGGTAGGGAAGGCTAAAGTATCAAACATCATAGGTTGAAAAGCACAACAAATATCTTTTAAAGTGAAGATATGAAACGGTTAATTATCATCATTTAATCATGCCTACGCTGAGTGAGAGTGTTCTCATTATGTCCAGTGCAGAGGCAGCAATGCATCTGTGACAGAGGCAGTAGCAGATGGTCTACAGGATTTTCACATGTGGAACGTCAACGGGGACCACATTAAAGTCTCGCCACCTCAGGTTACATCTTTCAGAACATAAACATGATTGACACATATGGCCAATCATGGTGTTTTTTCACATTTCTTTAGAAGTTGAACTCTTGAACCTCACAGGTGTGTCTCCAGTTGTCACAGCTACATGTAAAGAGCATTTGAACAACATGCTATATTGGAAAAGAAGCAAGCTGCACTGGTTTGTTTTCTTTTTGAATCACCAGTGTGATACCTGATAGAATGATTTGTTAACTTTTTTATTGGTATAAGAATGAATTAAGAACTTGACGGTGAAGGTTCTCAGTCGTCCAGGTCATCGTCTTCTTCAGTAGTTGGCTGTAGGCGATTGGACTTTCCGAGAGGCTTCTTCAGTTCTGACAAACTGGTGGGAAAAAAAACCTACAGGTATATCACCTTTGAGGATGATACCTGTTAAATACCTGTTTTTTTCCCCCCCACCAGCTTGTCCAGTTGCCTACAGCCCAGAATAATGAATAACTTTTGCGAAATTTACAACCTAGTTTTTCATAAGACTGTACTACACGTCAGTGCACATATCTAAAGGAGTTAAATGCATAAAACCACAGGGATGAGATCGTTTCCATTTGTCAGGAACACAATCCAAGACATTTCTGCAAGCACATCTTGCTACGACAATAAATCGAGTATAAATGATCATTTCAGAAGGCGGAACTTGATAATAAACAACAATTTCTACTCAAAAGGTATGCGTGGAAAACCATCATGCTATACCATTTCAGACAGAACTGACAAAATTCAAAATACAAATAAAACAGCATGGTCAACAAAATCATTGTTAAGAATCATAGCAGGTTGATGCCATGGCACATCCATGCAACGTCTGATTGGAGAATGTACTTCCAAATGCCACAACAACCAGGATTCTGAGCTTAGTCCGTCAGTTCCATGACAACATTCAAATTCAACTTATGGCTTCAACACTTACCAACACTATTTGCCCTCAGCCCACAAAACATGACAGCTGACATGGATTTCCTTATGAGAGTAACATCCACAGAGGGGAAGGAAGAGAAGGAAGGAACTATGAGAGAGGAAGGAAAAAAAGAGGACACGGATGGAGAAAGAGGAGGAGATGTGGACTGCCAGGCACTCAGGGAACAGTGCGATGATGATAAGAGATGACTGGCTCTTACGACTGCTCAACCTCAGAGAGAGCGACAGAGGGAGAGAGAGGGAGAGAGAGAGAGAGAGAGAGAGAGAGAGAGGGGGGGCACATATTGAAGAGAAAGCTTAGGATATAGACAGTGTGTGAGGGAGGTATGAAGCAGCCAAAAATATGATGAAAGAGAGAGAGAGAAAAATATATCTTTTTCATTATTTTGTCCATGTTATTATCTCAGCCATTGCACCCAGGACATTATGTCTTTGGTTGTGTGCACAGCTGCATAACTCAAAGTGACATATTTTGATGACATGCGTGGGGAAACATGTTACGTCCTGAAGAGGAAATTAAAAGCTCTGGTAATATCTATATTTTGAAATTTTACAGTACATTACATATTAAGTTTGACAAGTAAATGTAATTCATTCTGTCCAGCACTGTGTTCCCATATTTCAGATGTTTGTGTTAAAGGTGAAGTAAGTCGTTTATAGTGCCATCTAGAGGAGAGGCTGAAATTTACAACAAAGAACTGCTCCTCTGCTCACCCCCTCCCTTCCCTGAGCGCTACGGTATCCGCAGCTGGTCAAATGTCGTCCTCGTCGTCTTTCTCCGTGTCAGCAGATGAGGTTCGTGAGGCGAGGGAGAGAGCGAGCTACCGCGGCCGTACCAGACGAGAGAGTGTGGGCGGGACTTACACTACAAGTAAAGCGACGCTTGATTTGTTCTCTCGCGTTTGTCCTTGCAGGCTCCGGTAGAAACATGGCGTCGTGGCAATGCAGTAGCGGCCCGCGACCATGTTATTTTACATGACTTTTTGAAACACTACGAAATGAAACAAAGAATATTATACAGCGACTAGACAACGCAAGAGCACATAATATGTATACAAAAGTGGATTTTGGGTCATATAAACCCATAAATACTACACAGTGTCCCTTTAAGGCAATTATGATTTGGTACTAAGTGCATTTTTCCAGAATAACTTTCTATATCTGTCAGCTATTTACAATTTACTTTTTAAACAATTAAAACAATTTTTTAAATAACATTTTTTTGAGTCTTTGTATTAATGTCCAAGGCCAGAAAATGGAAACTATGTACAAGACTCTGTTTTCCAGATTTCCCGAAACAATGTGAGTGATAGTTGACTTGCAACTTCTCAGCTTTCAGAGACTTTCCAGAAATGTGTCCTACAGTTCAAACCGCCGCGTATGTAAATTGCGCTTGTGCAAACGTGTCATCTGCAAAACACTCGGTGTTAAAGGGTTAAGAAAAAAGTCAACACTTAAATGGGACACATGGGACAGACGCACACAGAGCAGACAGGTGTGACCTTGTGTCAGTATCACATATAAAAACTCTCCCTAAAACTATCCCTAAAACAACCAGCGATTGATACTTATTGTTTTCATAGTGAAACAATGGTGGATTTAAAGTAAAAACACAAACTCACTCACACATGCACACAATACATTTTTAAAGTAATTTGAAGTATTTCTTTTGTTAATTTATTTTGTGTGTAAGTGAGTAGTTCTGTCAAAACTAAAAAAATCGACTCCCAAACTCTACTGGACATTCGTAGAAGCTGCAGAAAACCATGATGTCTGCAGGTCATTATTAAACCCTGTGTTTGTATGCAAATGAATGTCTTATCCAGTTGGAAAATATTATCCAGTTAGGAAATATTGCTGTGGAAAACCTGTCAAACACAGTTTTGTTCACCTGTTCTCGGACTAGATGGTTGGGTGAGAACTCAGATCTTTGCACAGACCCTGCAGGGTCGCCTTCATTTCTGGAAAAAATATGATTCAGACCTTCAAGTTGTTTGAGGGTGAATGGAAAGTTTTCTGATAGATTCTGACAGCAAATCAATCAAGTGTTATTAATTCAGAAACAAACACAAAGTCAAAGGCTACATTTCCTATTAATTTTGACATAAAAAGCCAGATTGAACAAGGTGTGTTAGGTGATACTGGTGCAGTAATTTCATCACAACCTTTCAACAATGCCAATCATATCATCTCAGAGAGAACGAGACTTCTACTTTTTTCACACCTTGGGATATTCTGGCTCATAATGGGAGACTCACAGGCCAAAAACATAAAAATTAAATCTTACTGTGGCCGATTTTCAAGGCTCTCCCAGTCAGAATATTTATTTCAATTCACAATTTGATTTTCTTCTGTATCTTTTATGACATGTGAGTCAGTAACACATATTACATGATGAATTGGGCCAGTCGTTGGGTTCATTGATGTTATTTTTTCAGCAAATTTGACAAAATAATTCACCTTTGACTTAAAAACGATATATAACCAAAATGTAGGCTTTATTCAGCTCTTGCTATGCAATTTTCAATCAATCATGACAATTTATCAAAAATAATAACTGCAATCAGCCAATTATGTAATAATTATTGTGACAGGCGTGATTGCATCATTGTCCAAACAATCAGTTGATTTACACCCACAGTGCTTGATAGTTAAAGCTCAGCTTTTTATAGTTTCTTAACTTTAATTAGATAATCATGAAGTGAATAATAAATGCATCATATGCAAGAGTGGCTATTGTGTCATGGTGTCCTTATATCTTTAGAAATATGAACTGTTGAAATGAAATGTTTGTGTGTTTTTTTCTTTAGTTTTATTACCAGTTTTGGTAATCACAACGCCATCATTGTGAGGACTTTTCTGCCAATCCAACTTTCAAGAGAAAGTGGATGTTATGGTTACTGTGACGGTCGAGAGGCATTTACTTGTGATGGTTAAGGTTTGGGTAAAGTAATAGAAAAATGTTGAGGAGTGTCCCCACAGCTACAGAAAGACAACGGTGTGTGTGTGCATGCGTTTCCTTCCTTAAGGCTCTGAAGATTTGAAAAAGCGAGAAACAGAGAAAGGGGGCAGAAGTGGAAGGAGGCAAAAGAGGTCATCACGAAAATGAGTCACGTACGCTTGCACGACACACACACACTTCAGGAAATCATATTTTGCAATCCAAATACTTTTTTCTTATTTTATCTCTGTGTGTTATTCTCAGTTCTTTAGCTTTCTTCTCCCTCTCCCTACTTCCCTCTCGATCTGGTTTTCAAGTACAAATGAATCCACACTCCAAATTACTGATAAGTACTTTAAAGTGGTGAATGATGGCCTCCTGTGGCTCATAGCAGGAAACACATGCACACGGACACACGTTAACACAGACACAATCACTCTTGCACATGAACACACATATGGAATCTTCTTACACGCAGACATACTGGTTAAGAAAACAATGCACTCACCTCCAAGTGTCTAGACAAGGATACACCATGCACACATACACACATACACACTCGCACAAAGAATGGCAACCTGATCTGAATGCATGCACTCATTTTCCCTCTCAATCAGAGTTCAGCAGACATTCTCCATACAGAAACTTAAAATTAGATGCAGCTTCAATAATTATATATTTTCTCAATATACATATTATAAAAGGGGCAGAGTTTGGGTGTTGTGTAAAATATATGCAGATAGCACATAGTTTTACATATTCGCTGTATAAATTAACTGGAAGTCGTCTTTCTCTCAAGCTTTCTGTTCTGTAGATAATTAGGCGTTTTATAATTTATATACACAGACAACCTTTTTCTCCAGAAGATCACATTACCCCACACAACTGAACTGCACCCTCAGCTATGTTCTGCAGGGAACTCATTTTCTGCACGGACATAAAAGAGTTTCACAGTCTGTTGAGTAAATTAGGGCGATGATGATGATGATGATGATGATGATGATGATGACGATGATGACCATTTTCTGGTCAATCAACTCAGTCTCCTAAAGCCCAATTTATACTTCTGCGTAAAGTGCTCTGCATAGGTTACGCAGAGACTCTGCGTCGACGCAGAGCCTGTCGAAGAGCCTCTACGTAGTCTCCGACTGCACAAAATATTTTTTAAGTGTCCGTCACTCCGTCAAGGGACAACGGAGACGGCAAGAGCTGCGATTGTTCCTCAGGACAGGCCAAGCTAAGCTGCTCTGTGCCGGCTCACAGTGCGCACCCGACCGTCCACAGAGGCGGAGCTCATCCCCGCCGATAACGCCGCTGCCAAACTATAAATACTTCATATCTTAACACACACAGCACATGTTTAGACTCTAAATGGCCAATTTCTCGCCTCAAATTATCTTAAAACTGCGTTCCGTGACACAGAAAAGTGAGAAACTGCCACGGTTTCAACAACAACAGTCTTTCTCTCTCAACGCCATTGCTCACTGTAGCCAGAAGCACAACAAGCTTGCGCAGCGACCCCTACTGATCGGGCGGGAAATTGCAGCGCGTGTCCGTCAGATGACGCAGACGGATAATGCATATGCAGTCGGAGAAGTATAATGTGGCCTTAACTCCTGGTTAAGTTAGGGGCCGGGGGCGAGCTTTTTGTGAGTTGTGGTTCAAACGAATACTTTAGTGTTGCACATTATTTACATTGCTCTGTAAACATTTCAGGCACCACCAGCTCTGTTGTTTTTTTCTGGCTGTCAAATTCTGTAATCACTGGAATTTGGAATGAAGTGATGCGACTTATAGCTGGTCCTATATATTAGTGAGCCGTCAATGAGTTGAACTCATGCAACATGTGTATGTAATGCTCAAGCAGGTCTTGAATAAACCTGGCGTAATAGACGTTTTTTACAGCAGATATTTCTTTAAACTAAATAGTAGGACAAACACAGGATTTACCAGTAACATTAATGAAGGTTCCACTCCAGTATTAACAGAGCTGTGTTATTGTTCAAGTGTAAGGGTATCACGCTAAATACTTGACACCTGTAGAGGATGTTTTATTTTTTTTAAACAAAAAACTGCATACATTTTCTGGATGTGTTCCAGTAAAGTGAAATAGAAATAATTATCCTCTATTGTCGTTATAGCATTGCTAAAACAACACATCTAGTGGCCTAAGACTTCTGCACAGTACTGTGTTCAAATCAATATTGTTTTACTCTTATAAAGAAGAGCATCAAAATGCAGTGTGAGTGCAAATACCTAGAAAACATGTTTTAGACACTATACACTAGATAAATAGGTGTATTAACCATAATATATCAAGAAAAATATAATTTTGAGAATAAAACACTTTTAATACATTTGATCCGCTATATTGCAATACAAAGCTAATTTGGACAAGCAAAAGCTAACATGAGAAGGACACCACTGATAAATTCATTGCAACACCTAATCTAATATCAGTAGGTCAGTCTGACATCAAGCATCTCCTGCTCACATATTGCAAACATGCATGTCTCAATGCCCAATTTTAACGTCACTTCTACCTCTTTTTCAGTCCCTTTACTTCCCTCTAACTTCCTCTCCGAGTCTATATCTCCCCGTTGTGTCATTCTATCATTTTAATAGCACTCGGCACTGCAGGACACAAATGAGGACAGATGCAGACTAAAAACTGTCTGAGAGCAACACAGAAAAAGGAGCAAAAACCGCATGGAATGAATACTGGGAGATGGACAGAAAGACAGAAATGGGGAGCAATGAAAGTGTTCTGTGAAGGAAATAAAACCACGAGAGTCAGAAGAAAGGAAAATAAGTGGATTAAGGAAACACTCCTCAATCAAGAGAAACGTGGAGCAGCAATAGGTTCACTATATTTTGTTACCTTTATTCTATAACCTTGTTAGTGAAAGTATAAACAAATAGATATCTTCTTCAACTCCTTCAGTTTCACTCCAGGAGTGAATTATTCTTGGGTCATGCCCCGCTTCTCTCCATAATTTCATGAATATTGTTTCATTCGATGGCTTTTGAGTGATCCAGCTGATAGACAAATAAACAAAAAGTTAACAAAACAGACTCTCCTGGGCAAAGGTAATTCATTAGTGCATGCTTTTCAAACTTAGATGTTATGCTCAAGTTTGAAAAAAGAAAGAAAATAAAACACTAAATTAGATTTTGGCACAAATGAGGCCAGTTGTTGTACTAATGTGTAGTAGAAAGTGAAATAATCTTATGTTCCCACACATATGCTTTTTATTAAAACAAGCCCCACTAGAGCGACCATGGCACCTGATGTCACATTTCAGTTTTTAACAAAGTGCATCTGTAACAACCTGTGACACTTCACCAGACGACTGTCAGCAGCCCAAGAATCTGCAACAATCAAAACAAATCAACAAGAAATTCAATAATCTACACTATCCAGCCTTAAGAAACAAAATGTATAGAAGTTAAATGGCTAATTAAAAATCAAGAACATAGGAGTAAAAAAAAAACAGAACGCAGAATGAAGAAAGATTAAACCTGTGGTAAAACTAGAAAACAGCACAAAATGGAGATAGAGATGAAATGAGATACAGGGAGGATGAAAGTTGAGTGCAAATCAGCAGGGTTTTTTTTACACTGCTGGCTGGATTTCAAGTGAGTTTGAAATGCAAATGAATCCCAAATCTGTTTTCCACTCTTTCTTGGTGGAATGTCAGCTTTCTGCCATGCCAGCTACCTGTCAGTCTTCTCCTAATTCACCCTCTCATTTCCACAGTGTTTTCTTGGTTTTGTCTCTTCTTTTGCAGTTCTCTTGTGTTTCTAGTTCAGTTGGATGCTCTGCATAGGGAGTATTAGTGACTCAAAGGGATGTGTGATTTATTACTAATCTGCGGCATTCATTAGCCTGCTTATTTAAGGAGATTATAGAAGCTTGTGTCATGACATTTCTTTTAAATTATGCAAAACATGCAGTATTTTTTCAACATAGATTAACCAATCAACATAAAAGCTAAAGTTAGCAATTGTATGCGTACTGCTCTTGTTAAATGATGATAGGAATAATGATCATTTGGATCTATAATACTTTTTTGTCGAATAAATGATATCCTCTTTTACGCACAAATAGCCATCAATTAATAAAGTTGCCTGACAAAAAAAAGCAGGTGTCCGTATGCTTCACAATACTGTAAAAAACATACTACCAATGATTTAATTTAGACCACATGAATGATTCATCTATATACCCATCTGTTTGTGTGTGTCACAACAAACCAGAGAGAGATTAAGTTAGAAAGGATAACCTGAAGTTAGAAAATGCTGAAAGTTCAACCAAAGTTGAGCTATAACCGTCTACACAAACACACTTCAACATGGATTTTATTTGACTGTTTTCCTTCAGATTTGTGAAATGTGAAGCCTTTCACTGATAAACAAGCGTTCTTTCTTTTTCTGGTTATTTTAACTTTCACAAACTCCAATCCTCAATTATCTGATATTTATTTTCACAAAGTGATACTTTACACGACACATATACTCCACCCATAAACATAAACTATCCCTTTAAGCCTTTTTCTGTATGACTTCGTATTAAAAAAGAAAAAAAAAAAAAAAAACGTTTCCTCAAAATGAATTGTTAATGTTGCATGTCTGCAGGAAAAGACAATGTGTTACGCTTTCACAACAAACACATAAAAACCCTGACACAGAAAATAATTTCAAACATTTCATCTCATCTCATCTTTCTTATTCCTCTTTGGAAACATCAGCACTCCCACGTACCCCCTCACACCCCCTCATCCCACATTTTGCTCAGTTGTAAGTTGCCTTGACATAATGAGGCCAGCGTTAAAAAAAGTGTGAAGGATTTTCTCTCTCTTTTTCTCATTGTCCTTCTCTCATATTTGTCTTTTCCTCTTCTTGCCAATCAGTGTGCACTAATATTCTAATTCATTTATAATTCATGCTCATGATTTCTGCTATTTTTAGGCACAAAAACTCAGTCAGACATCCACATGAATCTTCAAGCAAGCATTTACCGAACTGAAAAATCATTTTACACATATCAATGTAAAATATGTTTAACACCATGTTGTTATAGCTATGTGTTAAGTGTAATAAGTACTAACAAGACTTTAGGCTTATGTGATAAAAAAAACAAAACTGGTTGACTTTGTACAAAAAAATAACTAACTAATAACTAACTTGGAATCTCCTTTACAATAAGGTTCCATGACACCAGCCTCAGATGCGGCTCAATCCACGGATATGGCGCTCTCAAGTTTGGCCTCTTTTCTGTTGATCAGTTTTGGATTCTCCTGCCACAAACTTGAACAAGTAGATAAATGTAATCCTGTCTGTTACCTTCATATCCTCCCCCGATAATACTAGTTTAAAGTCAATTCATGGTTGCAAATCAGGTAAAATGCTCTTAAAGGCATTTCCTGGAGTGGTTGTTATGAAGCAGATGGTCGGTGGGAGATTGGAGGAAGAGGTTGGGTGTATTGACTGTCTCTATTTTATTTGAAGTCTTTGTTATTATATTGTTTCAAGAATGAAGTATGGACGTTGAAGACGACATCTAGGGTCCCCTTATACTTGTTATGGCTGACCCGTTATGGCCTATATGTGTGTGCAGTTTTGTGATTTGCCATGTGTACAGGAGTGGGTACTCCTGTCGCACAATCTATCTCTTCTCTCCCCAGCAACTGGCAATTCAGATGTGGTCACGGGAGACCAGAAGAAGAGTAGCAGAGGGAAATCACGGAGGCAACAGTGACAAACAAAGTTGAACCCGACAAAGAGCAGCGCGTGGTCAGTGTAGATAGTGTTGTAAAGTTCATGAGTGTGTTTAGTCACGGTACGGTAGGCATGAATTCCCACTTTTGTTTGAGCAGCACTTGGCTAGGGAGGAAAGGATCAGTGTGTGTCTTTGCTTTCTGTTGTTTGATGGTGTTTAGTCAGTTTTTGGTCGGTGAGAAGTTGAGATTTATTTTGGCCTGGATTCAGCCTGAAGTGGTTTTATTAAATATATTCTCATGAGTCACTTTACACTGTAAATTATAATAAATAGTTCACTGTTGTCTCACAATTCACACTCTCCGCTCATGTTTTTTATGTTGTGCTCCGGCATCCCTGAGGCCAGGCCCAACACCCTCTTCCTTTTCTTCTGGACGTGCCTTTTTTTTTTTTGTCTAATTTGTTTCTCATCTCCCTTTCCCCACCATTTCAATCTGGCCTTGCTTAAATCATCTCCTCCAGCTCAACACATTTTCTCTTTTCTCCTTTTCACATTCTCTTTTTTGCTTCAGTCTATCGGTCTTACACTCCCGCTCTCCTGCTTCTCGCTCTCCAACCTCATCTCCCTCAATATTTCTCTTTTTTTCCCTCTCTCTCTCTCTATCTCTCTCTCTCTCTCTCTCCACTGGAGGTATAAATAAGTCTCCTAATAAAGTGCTAATTAATCTCTGGTGACAAAATCAAAGTAAGTACATCTGCATTGCTAAGAGGAACAACACAGGGAGAAAAGATGTAGACAGGAAGAAAGGGGGACATGGGAAAGGATAGAAGGATGGAGAGAAAAAAGTAAACTTAAAAAACTGTGGAGGCAGATATTTATCATCAGATATAAGAACAAGATCAAACAGTTCTGATAATATGACAATTTGTACACATATATATATATACACAAATTGTGTTCCATAAAAAGAAATATACCTGGGGTCATAACACATGGAAATAGTCAGCAGAATGAAATTACATAACCGTATTAAGCAAATAAAAGACGATACTGTGGAAAATGACGACTGAAATGGATTATATGATGGAGGGAGACATAAAAGTGAAAGGGAGGAATGGAAAAGCAGAGTGGGAGGATAATGAGAGTAAAGTCAATGTAATGTGGGAAGATTTTGAATGCTATCAAAAAAAAAATCTATGAACAAAAAGAGGTAAATCATTGTCACATAATTGTCAGTCATAAATCTCGAGCTCGATATTCATCTCTAATAGATCTCCAACAGTAGTCATGGATATTTTCAGTCTAAAATGGAATTTGTATGAATAACTCTGCAGTGAATTTTGCTCAGCCACAGCGCACGTTTCAATTTGTGCAACAGATGATAAAAAGGTTTGATGGCACTGCAATGTCAGAAAACTCCACAACAAGCCTCAACTCCAAGCAGCTGATTCTGAAATAAACCTCCAAAAGCCATGAAAAAACTTCAGGGAAAAGTGGCTTTCCATTAGCGAGAACACACACCAAAAATGTGTTTGTCCAGTCCACTGACAAAAGTTGACTTTTATAAATGTGACATAGAATACTTAAGAACAATTTCAGTGAAATACAGATTTTGGGATTTTTTAAACCCCATCTCTTGAAATAATATATACAAACAAGGAACCACAACAAAGGGAATTTGTATTAACGTCAATGACTAATGTCATTAGTTAATCTCAAACAACTAGGAGGTGCTGTGATGCTTCAGCAGCCTGGACAGAAGAGATGCCAATGTAAAAGCCAAAGTATGGTAAACTGGCAACTCCAGGCCATCCCCTACTGCGAGGGGAATTGCCTCCGGATGAAAAGCATCAGATATGTTGAGTATAAAAGTTACATGGAGAAGCCATGGTTTATCATCTTCAGCTATACCTTGTTTCGGACTTTGGCCTTTTTTCCAAAGACAAAACTGGCCTTTGCTACTGAATTGTGTCGTCCCCAGTCAATCTGGAAGACAGCCATGTTTATGTCATTCATCCTTTTTTCGAAACAACAGGTCACCAGTGGTGCTTTGTGCAGTACTTATGTGTGCTTTTTGCAACATACCAATTTGATGGAACTGTGACACAGCTCAAGGTCATAACACTGTGCGATCGATCATTTATTTTCTTCACTGTGAGCTTTTCACATCATCAACTCTAACCTGCTCCGTCTCTTGTTGTTATTCAGAAATCAGACTCCTGGCTGCAGTGCACCCTGACAGACCGACAGGCGGCGTTTTTGTCCCCATTTGCCTTTTTTTTTTTTTCTTCTGCACTGCTCCTCTAGACTTAACTTCAAAGCGATAGATCCCCAAATTCATAAATAAATCAGGAGAATATGGAGGGGGGTGGGGGGGGGGGGGTGGCACATCTCTCTCTTCCTCTCACCCTCGCAGACATGCACCACATATATCATTCAAAATGACTCATAACAATCACACAATAATGAAAAAGTAATATGAGAAATAACATTGAATTGAAAGGGAACACATTTAAATCTCCCAGTCACAACATCATCAACTTGCATAAAGCTGCGAGCTAAAAAATTGTTTAATTATACGGAATTCAAAAACTTGACGTCCTACAAAGCACAACAAACAATTGGGTCTGCTCTTAAGACTGTTGTAGTGTCAACACAGACACACACGCACATAGTCACAGTCATACATAGCGTTTATATGGACAAAGCAAAGGGAGTCAATTAAGAACAGTATCTTTTTTTTACTGCTACAAATGAAAAAAGTGGAGTCAAAGTACAATACTTTACGCTATATTTATATAGCGCTTTTTTATAACCCTATCAAACTGCTGTTACTACATATTTAGCATTCACCCATTCACTCACAGCTATGTGCAATACATTTTCTATCACTCAGACTCTGCCAGCACAGTCGTCAGGAGCAGCGTGGGGTTACGTGCCTTGCCCAAGGGCATAGCGGCATGTAGACTAGCAGATCCTGGAATTGAACCCACAACCTTCGAGTTGAAAGACAACTCGCACTACCACTGAGCTACCTTCGCTACCTGTTATGTTGGCAAGTATAAGGTTTAAAATAAGAAGAGTGGGGACACAACTTCACAGGGAGAGAGATACAGACACGACACAGATAATACTAAAAGTACAAAAACAAACGCCACTGGGGAAAGGAAAAGGAAAGCAAGTGCTCTCCCATGTCCCCCATCTGTGATGACAGACAAAAACACAAGCTTGATGATGAGGGGATTTGAAGTTGGTTGTAGAGCCCATGGGGGAGAAAAGCAGCAAGCAAAAGATCAATTAAAGACTAATGACAGCGGACAAGCAATGGGGAAAGTAGCATGAATCGGTTCGACGTGTCAAGTTAAACAGGTAGGTTTACAATCAAATAAAGAAATAACACTAATGACAAGAAAGTCCTTTAATTTTACCTTTTAGAAGAAGCCTTCTCTTCAATATCGCCTGAAGAAAAAGCATTTTACCACACGCAGACTCCAGAATGGACTCTCTCCTCATGGAAGAAGCGGAGGTGGAAGAGGGAGGCAGAACTTCTGTTTGCATTCACCCCTCTCTCTCTCTCCCCTCTCTCTCTCCCCTCCTCCTCTACCTCAGTTCACTCTCTCAAAGGGACAACCCCCCACCCCCCCCACCCCCACCCCCGTTCTCCCCGCTGACACCACATGAATTGCAGCCTGCGTGCATGTTTTCACACTTAAATGGGTAAAGAAATGATCAATTTGAATCAACTCTGCCCTGAGCCCAATGTTTTTGTCTGATATCAATTCTGTTCTGACAAAGCCGACATCCGTGTTTTCACATGTTCTCCTCCTCATTTTCTTTATGCACTAATTTAATTACAGCAACACCCCCCCCCCCTTTCTCCTCTCATGTTTCTCTCATGATTATGCAAAAAATAAAATGAAGCTCAATGCCTTCGGGACTTTCGATGCCCTAGTTTTTTTTGCTAGTCTTCAGTGTCTAGTGGGTTTTTATGAAGCAGGTTCCCCTCTCTCAGTCTCTCCCTCTCTCTATCTCCCTCTTCATCAAAGGTGCAGCCACAAGATGAAAGTTTCCCAAAAAAAATCTGGATCATTACTTTTTCCTCGACTCCCCAGTTAGGTTGGTGATCACACTTGACCAGAGTCACTTCCTCATCCATCCATTCTGTGTCGTCTTGTGTTGAGCACAAATTGTTGGTCTGAATCTTTTTACTGCAAATGTTGCACCATGTTCCTTATTGTGCAGAGGTTAAGAGTCGTCTATTATATGAAATTCTCAAGAATTTGCTATTATATTCGTAATTATACATAATGGTCAACTGCAGGACCTTCATTGTTTATCCAATATGGATGGAAATACTCCAAAACTCCTCAAAACCCGAGAGTCGGCACCAATTTACGTTTCGATCACCCCGTATTGCTACAGTATGTAGCTGTGTGAAGCTGTGCTTGGAAATACTTTGATCTGGTGCTGATGACTTTAAATCATACTCGCAGTGAGTATAGTAGTGCAGCCTGTAGTGCCACATTAAAGCAGTCTTAAAAGAAGCCAAATTGAAGTTTTATTTGCAAAGCTGCCTCCAATAAATCTGATACAACAGATTTATACAGTTTTGTATTGGGACTTCCTCTCTATGACCGAACAGTGATTCATGTATTCAGACATACAGTGTGTTCAATGCTGTTGGATGTTAGGCTACAATTTGTTGATGGAAGATAACGGCACGGTTTAATTTGAGCCATAAATAAGCCACACAAGGCAGATTAGAGCCACATGACTAAATACAGAATTTCAGCACCATGGACAGCAACTCCTGAATCTCTTTTCTGGCTTGTTGTGCAACCAAATGTCAAACAAGCACTCAAACAGACTCAAAAACTCATGCTGAGTCAACAAAGGCTTGTCGAATTCTGTTTCTCCTTTTTTCCCCAAAATTCAAACTTTAAAACGGACCTAGAGTGGTCCTGTTGCACATATATGTTAGTTATGGAGGTCTACTTGCATACATTAACTTGTTTTTATGGTCAAAAACCTCCTAGTTGCTGTAAACGAGCCGATTGAAATCCTCTTCTCTGATGCTGTTCCTGAGTTGCGATATTTCAGAGTGAACTCTCACCCCCAGAAGGCAGAGTCTTGTGATTTGCCAATACTATTCAGCACATCCGCTCTCAGAAGCCCCCCCCCCCCTTTTATGACTTTGACCGGAGTCAGACCCAGAGTCAGAAGACACTGTCGCTCGTGAAACACCTCCACAACGGACATTATTCTTCTTCTGTGGTTCAATGTACGCAACCGGATGTGCCCGGACCAGTGCCCGGAGCAGGAGGATCTGCTGTTCAGGAGAACCGGTGTTTACGTAACCGGACCAGGTTTTTTCAGAGATCTCGCTGAGCCCCGAGATTACAATACAACACAGTTCTCAGCAGTGGCTGAACTGTTTGTTTAGAACCTTCAGGGCTTCTTAAACAAGGTAATACTTAAGAAGATACACACGAAAAAACAGAGTTAATTTGAACTTCTGGTCTAGGTCCGCTTTAAGTGAAAGTGAAACTGAGCTCTAAATATCCAGCTCATGCACACATTCTGTATATATTTGTATCTGCAAATAAAAAATTAAAAAAAATTTCACACAGCAAACTCTTACCATATCTGCCACCACATCTGTGTATAAAGAATACCGAGAGACAGAAATGGGTTAGAAATATAGTTATTTTCTACATCTGCACCAGGCAGCTTCCAGGCATGTGAAACCACAAAGCCCAGGCATCACCATGAACAAGCAAGTGTGTTCTGTCAACATCGGGTAACATGATGGTTGAAGTAAAGGCCTAGTCTCCAGGCGTCTGTCTTTAACATGTGGAGGCTCAGCAGTGCTGTGTGTCACAGGTTTTTTTGTCCTGGGGAAAACAAATGTGTTCACATCTTCATGTGTCAGCAGTGAAACATATGAATTGAAGAGAACACAGACACAAATGCTACCACATAATGTTTTAACATAATTTGATTTGTGACATGAATATGCATCTCTAACTTTAATATGGATTAACATACATTGTGCACTTTAAACAATGTACCACAGGTCCATCAGCTGTACTACTTATCTCCAAATAACCTGTCTTTGGACTGTGGGAGTAGGGCCATAGCCACTGTGCAAAATACAGGGGGGTCTGGGGGGGTTAGACCCTTCTGATTAACACTCAAGACCCCCCTCATCAGTTTAAACTGTTTGACGGTAAATGCATGAATTGTGCACTTGACGGCCAACGGATGATGAGACGTTTACCATTTAGCAAGTGGAATATGAATGAGAAGAATAATCTGATTGATTGCATCAGGAGTAAGTGTTACATTTCTGTGCTTACTAATTTTATCTGTCTGGTATAAATACACTCATGCTACAGTGGGTGGACACAAACATGAGCATCTGTACAGTTTAATGAAATCAGATGCAATTTTTTTTTTTTTGCAACCAACAGCTATTTCACTGTGGCTTAAATTATAAAATTAAATACAGTAGTCAACATTACATAATTGTTATTATGGTTTTCATCAACTACCACAAACTTCCATTCGTCCAATTAAAGCTGCCGTCAGCAATGTTGTCTTCTGGCAAACTTTAGGTCTGTTGCAGTCATTAGAATTCCCTCCTCTCCTTCCTGCATCACCTCAATAACACTTTTGATGACGGGTGTGGAGACATTTATGGTGCGTGTACTACTAGCCAACAGATTTTCATTTTGTGCACTCCATAATTTTATTTTTTAATTATTTGCATCATCATTTAAACTTAAGCCAAACAGTTGCTAATTAAAAAAAAGAGAAAAGAGCGTTAGTTGCACAAAGATTGCATCTTGTTGCATTAGACTGTACTGATGCTTTTGTGTCCACCCACTGTAAAATGAGCATTTTTAACAGAGGAAACACTGATGTAATCAGTCTATTTATTCTTCAAAGTGTCCTCAGCATAATCGATTTTCTTTTAATTTTATATTCCACTTGCTAATTTCCTAAGTTCTTTTCAATGCCTGAAAGATTTAACTTGCAGCCAGTTCCAAGGTTGCTGTCACCAACAGAAATATCAAAAAAAATCCCTGAATCTAAGGGAAAATATACATTTTTCATTTTCTCCGGTGTCAACAGTGAAACGTCTGAAGTGAACGGCCCTGTGAGAGGAAGGATGTGGAAGTCTGCCCAGCTCCAACTCCTGCTGTGTTATTTCCATCTCTCATCCACTCGAGAGCATGACCTCAAATTGTGTGCTAAAAATATACGTTTCTTTGGCTCTATATTTCAAATTGAAACATCAGCAAAGAGTTGGACATTGCCATGTCAAGTCAGGAGTGTGCAGTTATATTCAGTTGGGGACATATAATAAGTGTAGCTGCTGACTTTGGGCGCTTTTCTTGTGTACTTCACAGTTGAGGAGACATTTAAAGACAGATATGATTACTGTGAGTTCATTTCAATATCCAATGTTTTGTAAGTAAACTATTTTTTTTGTGAATCCTTCACTGTTGAATCCATTAGCTCGGTACTCTGTCAGTTTCCCGGAAAGGACAAACAATGATGACCAAAGGGTTACCTGGTTAAGTTCTTTTGGCTCCTTTACTCTGCACCACATACATGGGAGATAATCTGACTGACTTCTAGAAGCTAAATAGATTTATAACATTTACATTGTCATCAGAAATACTGAAATAATCCTACAGTATTCTCACATATGTCCTTGAAAGCAAGAGTTTCCACATCTTTACTTTGTAAGATCACACTGGAAACGTATTATCCTTTTTTAAAAATTATTACTATTATTTATTTTGGTTTCTAGTTACATTTCCATGAATATCCTTTAATCAATAGCTTTTGAGCAATTATGGAGATGCAAACATATGCTCATAGAGTCAGTGAATTTTTGTATTTAGCCTTTGACATCAAGTACTGACTTCTGGGTGTCTATCTGTACCATCATGCTGCACAGGAACACTGAATGAATGTAATGAATTATCTATACACTTCCTCCACGTCTGTTCATTCATATGGTGAAGTGTTTTCTCTGCAGCATTGATATCGTCTCTTAGTCTTCTCGCCACCATTTTAGCCTGTGATAAACTGAAATTGAATTCACCCACAGCTTGGGATCATTTGTTTCTCCGGGTCAGGTCAAGATAATTAACTTCATCCCACCTGGCATGTCAAGCTGATTAAATTGAAGCACAGAGGCTGATGGGAGTAAAGTCACACACAAGCACACACACACACACAGGTGTAAACTGACTAATGCTGACAGGTTCCAGCTCCTGACGGCTTCCTGCACAGTCAGTGAGGGCTTTAATTTTATTGGAGCTGTAATTTACTTGACAAACGGGGCAGGAGTTGTATGTATTTGGGCAGCTTGTTAACAATCAAAGATGTGGCTGACACCAGTTAACAGAGGGAGTCTCTTTTCACAAAGAACGGAAATAGTGTGAGCTACCGCAGCAGCAAAGATGAGACATGAGCGACGGAGACAGACGATTCTTTGAAACTACACGCTGTATCTCAACACGCTACACATTCACCCCATTTGCCACTCATTCCAAAACCTGAGAATTCCAGAACCCATTTCTAATTCAGGAAATCTTCTGGAGTCAAACAAAACCTTTAACCAAAAATCAAATCAACGCACACTGTTTTTCAAAGCTGCTCTTCTGAGAACACATCGACATCCATTCTTTTGGACAGCCTAAATAAAGTGCTATCGCTAAGTTAATGTCTAATCTTAACCTTAAACTAAGTGCAATTCAAATATTATGAACTTTTGTCATTTGTCACAAATAAGTTTTTGCCTTATAATGACCAGGTTTTGGTCTCCATGAAGAGTACTGGCCGTTGATACCATAGGAAAGGTCCTAAATAGGCAACAAATATAATTACTCATGATTGCTTTCATTTGACAGACACTGATTATACTGACCCATCACGTACTGGAGTCTTCTGTCAACTATGATCCCCAAACTAATTATTTAGTTCCAGAGAGAATGTGAGGAGGTAAGAAAGGTCAGATGCACAATAAATAACAGATCATTTAATCATTTAAATCTCACTGCTTTGTTTTATTACATTAGATTACTTTTATAATTGGTCATCAATGTGCTACAGTTATTTCAAGGTCAATTTAAAACTGAAATTTAAAGAAAGAAATAAACAAAGAAATATTTTTATGTTCTCTCTGTCCACCTGTAGTACCTTCACAGCCCACCAGGCGCCCACAACTAAAAGCAGAATCCCTGCACTAAATTATATTAAATCTCACAGCAAACTTTGACAAGGACACAAGAATAATTTCAATATTTAAAAAAATGCAAAATGCAGGCCTCTGACTTATGCACTGCATGTAAATCGACTTATTTTATCTGACTGCATTTTTAAACAGTCTAAAAAGAATTTTAAATGCGAAATGACCTCATTTCTAAAATTATGTTTTCTGAAATTCTTAGCCCTCAATAACAGGGACATGAAGCTAAAGCAGGTGTTCTCTCTCTCGCACTCTTCATCCCTTGAATTTTGAGTTTTACTTGTTTTACATATTAGTTCATGCTTTTTGTTCTTGCACAATGGCACATCCCTTTGTGTCCTTATGCGCAACTTTACATAACAGCACACAGAAACATAAATATGCGCATGCATGCTGCCGCAATTAATTTGGACCCGTTTGATAAATAGACGGACTAATACAAATGTGCACACATAAAAATAATGAATTCCTAATGCATTCTGCTAGACTTGATGAGGGTCGTGGACGCACACATACATCCACACACACAGGGTTGCAAAGCGGTTAATGAAGCATGCTCGGTAAGATACATGGGGCTCATTATTCTCAGACTTCTTTTTTGTTTTTAAATTGCAGAGAAATTCTGAAATATATTGGTGTTGATATTTTTATATTTTATACGTCTCCAAAGCTCTAGTTGGATAATTGAACCAAGGTTTTTGAATAAAGCTTTAACAGTGGTTTAAATATTATGCGGTCAAATATCGATTTACAGGTGGGCACTTCATTTCTAAGCCTCTTCGATTTGCAAGCAGTCCCTGGTGTCATCAAACACAGGTCTGTCCTTTAAATGTACAAACTGATTAAATCTACATCACACATTTTATTAAACAGCAACAATCTGAAGGTGTGCTCTTGCATCTCTTGGACAGTAGTAGCTGTCAATCATATCTGTGGTCTTTAATGGCTAAAATGACAATAATAACACTATAAAATAACATTGTTGTCTTTACTGAATTCTGTCTCACCTGCCCTTGTGTCTTTGTTCTCCACAGCCTGTGAACACAGTGTTTGTTCAGTGAGAGGAGAGCAGCGGGAAGGACTCGCATTCTTCACTGCACTTGCTCTTGTAACTGGGTCTCTGGGTTAAAGCAGACGTCATCCACTAAACTTGTCTGTATAAAAATGTATCTTAAAATGATTAAATTGTAGAAGTGTGCCAAGTGTCAAAAGCCATTTTTATTTGTTTATCATAAAACTAAATCAAAGTACAACAGAAGCACATCAGGAAAAAAAACTAACAAAAAAAAAAAACTAGATTTCTAAATAGATTCTAATGTTCCCGTTGATGAAATTCAGTTTCTCACAGCTGAATGGCTGAGTACTGTCATCTCTTTTCTTTCAGCAGATTATTTACCCCCAAGAAATCATCAATTCATGGCAACACATTCCTATTTCCTTTTAAGGATTCTCTAATTTCTACATAGAAAACTAGAAAAGCACTTGGAGAGCGCAGACCTCCACCAAGGCAGTTCAGTGCCTACACCGTGCGGGCACGTCTGGGTCAGACTAGGTTGCTAAATAACAGACAAACAAACAAATAAACTCCGGCAAAAACATATACCTCCTTGGCGGAGGTCAATAATATAATGAAAGCATGAAATGATTTTCATATTAATATAATACTTTCTGGGAATGTAAGTTGCAGCTTGGGAAAATAAATTTTTTATATCTTTCAAGAGAAGTGGGTGCATTGACACTGAGTGGAACTGAGTGGCCCTGGTGCGTTCTCGATTTTTATATTAAAATCGTTATAACCCAAATGTTCAACTCTTACTAACCCTTTATGAATCTGAGATCAACCGATGCTCCGATTCTAGCAACACAACACAACAACCCTACAAAGTCTGTGGGCTGAAACAAACAAGGCTTTTCCACAATGTTAACAGCCTCATCCATAATAAGCAACGATGGGAAGAGAAGGTTTTTACGCAAGGCCAACCTCAGACGGGGGAGCATTCTTTCATTAAGCTAATGTGGTGTAAGCGCATTCACCTCTGCGAGTCAGTAATGAACTCCAGTTAAAACAGTTTGTGTCCTCAGGGTCAGACTTGCCTTTGTTTTCCCCGTCATGTCGGATGTGCTCCCCTGCTGCTTTGGTGGCAGAGGCTATAACCACAAAGGCAATGGAAGCAGAAGCAGCTGTGACAGGGGTTACTGAGGGTCACTGACTCACAAAATTGGTAGAGTGAGTTTGTGATTTTACCTGAACCAAGTAGACAGGTTGCATGCACTAAAAAAAAAACCAAATGACTTAAGCGGAGTCCGCTGACTTCCATTCTAAAGAGACAAAAGTTTTTGTTTTTTTATTAAAACCAAACTACCATGTTACGGAGATTAATACACATATTTTATATATATATATATATCACCATTTTGTTTTTGGTGCCCTTAGTTAATGAGGACTTTTTATGCTTTGTCTAAAATATCCTTAATAAGAACAGTGAAACGTCAAAAACAAAGTAACAAATATAATAAAAAAGATATAATAAAAAAAATATATAATAACTAAACTAAACTGGAAAACATTTTCAGACAAAAAAGCATGAAAATTGACCTGATCATCCTGTAATGTGCATATCAAGTACATTTCATGTAGCCAACATTATACATATTCTTTTTAATTTCCCGGCTATTTAGGGATAAAGGCTTGCTTCACTTGGCCCCTCCCACCTGATGAGAACAATTTTGCCAATTTCTCCGAAACAATCTGCCCATATTAACATGTTGTATTGCTTTTTTTGGTAAACTTTGCTGTTTTTCAAAGTAGGACAAAGACAGAAAGTTGTGCCTGTTCATCGTTACACTAGCTGAGTAAAGCCACTTTAGGAATAATGCAGGATGCCTCGGTCGGATGAGAGCGTGTTCCGAGTTTCCTCTTAGAAAAGATGTGAAGCTGCTTTGGGAAGCAAATTAAATCTCCTGGAATATCAAAGAGTTCTCTTCATAGCATCTTAGAGCTGTACATGCCAAGTGTCCATACAGAGAAAATGGATCTGCTTTTGTACGTTTGAAGTTTTAAATTTCACAACGTGGCCTCAAGAAGACAAAGGCTTCCTTACTGTGGGCTCAGCTCCTTTTATTAGAGTATTTGCAAACGAAAACCTCATATCTGCTTCCTCAAAAAAAAAAACTTCATGCATCTTTAAAGGAAGACGCAGATGCCACGTTTTGCGAGTCTCTCTGAATTTATGTCTACGCTCTGCTCTTTCCACTGACTTGGCTTCTCTGAATCATCGCAAAGATGCAGCTCCATAAATGCAATATAATAATAATAATAATTCATAATCACCATCACTGCAATCGGGGAATTATTATGATGATTATTAGACAAAACACTTTCTTCAATCCAGAATGATTGTGTTAGCACTTTATCTAAAGACAGGAAGGAACCCATTTGTCTTCTTCCAGCCCTTTTACCTTTTGTTTCCTCGAATTAACCTCGCCATTCTATCTAATATAAAACCAGGATTTATATCCCTCATCACTTTCTCCTCTCCTTCTTTACCTCTTCTTCCCATCTTAATGATTATACTATCCTTTTTCTCTGCCATCAGGTTTGCAGAGCTCAACCTCCTCTCTCTCATATTCTCAACTCTTATTTGTCCTTATGTTTTTATAATTAAACTGTGTCTAACTATCCATCTATGTATCCATCCGTCCTCCCCACTTGCATACTCACTCCTCATCCATCCATCACCTTCCTTTTCCACTAATGAGCAAAATGTCATCTGTCTCTGCTCCAGATATGTCAGAGTTCTCCCTTGACACAATCAAACATTCATCATACACACAAAGAGAGAGAGACACACACACACACACGCACACACCTGTGTTCCCCATGTCACTCAGACTTCTAGGGGGAGTTTGATCACCTGATCAGAAGCTTCACAGGAGCTTTTTTTGTCTGTGTCTGCTTCTGTGCACAAAACACTCATGTATGTTCAAAATAGCATGCACCAATGTTTCTACGCTGGTGTTCAAACTAAAGAAAACTGTGATCACACATTTACAAAAACGGTTTGTGTTTGTTGTGATGCAAGAACAAACATATGTGCAACACCAAGATTGCACATGTGGACATTGCAAAAGGCTTTAGTATGAGGGGCTGTGTAGGCCATAATTCCTTTTTTTACCTCTCACATACACAATTTTACCTCACACATACACAATTTTACCTCACACATTCACACTTTTACCTCACACATACACAATTTTACCTCACACATGCACACTTTTACCTCACACATACACAATTTTACCTCACACATTCACAATTTTACCTCACACATTCACAATTTTACCTCTCACATACACACTTTTACCTCACACATACACAATTTTACCTCACACATTCACAATTTTACCTCACACATTCACAATTTTACCTCACACATTCACAATTTTACCTCTCACATACACACTTTTACCTCACACATTCACAATTTTACCTCACACATTCACAATTTTACCTCACACACACAATTTTACCTCACACACACAATTTTACCTCACACATTCACAATTTTACCTCACACACACAATTTTACCTCACACATACAATTTTACCTCACACATTCACAATTTTACCTCCTCTCACATACACAATTTTACCGCATACATTAAATGTTTTTACCTCACACATTAAATGTTTTTACCTCACACATTAAATGTTTTACCTCATACATTACATGTTTTTACACATTACATGTGAGAGGTAAAACAATTGTATGTGAGAGGTAAAATTGTGAATGTGTGAGATAAAATTATGAATGTGTGAGGTAAAATTGTGAATGTGTGAGGTAAAATTGTGTATGTGAGAGGTAAAAAAAAGAATTATGGCCTACACGGCCCCTCATACTTTAGGGCAGGCATTCAGGCAACTGCCTGGGCCCCTGAGCAAAATATTAACAGATGCATCAGGCCAGTCCTTACTATGATTACAATATAATACCTACATTTTACATTCTGTCATATTGACATTGTAACAGAAGGGAGGTGTAGACCCAATGAGACTTGTTTAGTCTGAATGATTGATAAAAGAAAAAAACATAAACTTAATTCATTTATTCTTAAATAATTTATCAAATGCATTAGAAATCTTTACAAAACTAAACAGAAGTCAAGTTAAACAATGTTAGTTGTATCTGGGGATGGACAGATGATTTTATCTCCAAAGCATATGAAAACAAATTTGCAGGCAAGTGGCAGGTGACAGTTATTTTCACTCGCCACATTACGGAAAAGAGACTACAGGCCTGAAATCATCATGCCTTGCCCTTTCATCTGCACATTAAATAGGTTCTGGGGTCATGCCGACGTGTCCTTTGGCAATACACTTAACCCTACCTTTCTCCTGACAGCTGTGCTGACACCATGTGAATGGATATGAAAGATGTGTGCTGCACATGGATGCACTGTATGAAAGTGTGAGTGAATGGGTGAAAACGGGGTTAAGCAGCTTTGAGTGGTTATCAAGACTAGAAAAGACCATTTACCATCAATATCATCCACCACTGTTGGAAAGCACAATTTAAAGCTCTGGGGACACTAATGACCTGTATAATAATTACATATTTGAGAGCCCACATATAAGATACAGCATAGATATTGGAGTAGCTAGAATGAGTATACCTTCTTTCCCAGTGGCCAAGGCGACAGCACAGCCTTCAAAAGCAGCCCAGTTTCTTTCAGATTAAAGCTGCCGTTGCATAAATACTTGAGTTAAAATAGCTCTAAATATTGACATATTACTGATCAAGAGGGTTTTATTTAGACTGCCACAATGAGGCAGCTCTCTCTGCTTGTAAGGAGAAGTGGAGGAGGGGAAGCGAACATCGGCACACATGAGGTTAGGTAAATATTAGCCAGATGATGACATGACTCACAGCAGCTTTAACTTTGGCAAAAAAAATTTTTTCATCATCAAATGCATTTGTACTAGCCACAGCCATGGAACATTTTAAAATCTCATTATCACATGAACTATCACAGTATCAGGAGTCTGACGCTATACATCATTTTCATGCAGCAGCATTTTTTTTTTTTTCATGAGAAGAAACCAGAGCTCCACTTAGAGGCCGTCCTCTCTGCTCGTGTTTTTCAGCTGTTTGTCAGTGAATGAATGTGTTCAGTATCAGTAATGGCTGATTATATCCAGAATAATACCAGTGATGCAACTTTATGCATGCATTACTGCCATACAAAACGTTAAAGGTCACACAGAGTGGTCCTGTTGCACATAAATGTTAGTTATGGAGGTCTACTTACATATATTAACTTGTTTTTATGGTCAAAAACCTCCTAGTTGCTGTAAAATAGCCGATAGAAATCCTCTTTTCTGACAGTGTATTTTTGCTGCGAGATTTCAGAGTGAACTTTCACCCCCAGAAGACAGAGTCTTGTGATTGGCCAGTACTATCCAGCACATCCGTTCTCAGAAGCGCAGCTCCCCCCTCTGGAACGGCGGATGCACTGCTCCTCATTATCAAAACATTGTTTTAACAGTGTTTAAAAATAGCTTCGTCACGACTCCCCGCCACAGTCCCTTTTATGACTTTAAACCGGAGTCAGACCCAGAGTCAGAAGACACTGTTGCTCGTGAAACACCTCCACAACGGACGTTATTCTTCTTCTGCGGTTCAATGTACGCAACCGGATGTGCCCGGACTACCGCCCGGAGGAGGACGATCGGTTGTTCAGGAGAACCGCTGCTTACGTAACTATTACGGGATTTTCAGTGATCTCGTTGAGCCCTGAGATTACAATAAAACACAACGTTCTCAGCAATGGCTGAACTGTTTGTTTCGAACCGTCAGGCTTCCTAAACAAGGTAATGACGCAGCTACACACCAAAAAAAACAGCGATAATAGGAACTTCCGGTCTAGTTCCGCTTTAAACAAAAGAAACGGCTAAATGTGAACCACAGACACCCACAAAGTGTGTATCCCCTTTGATCGTGAGTTGATCCCAGTCTATAATGTGTGCTATTAATTCAGCTTAGCAATAAGACCAGGGTCTTTGTAATGAGTGATAAGGATTAGGCTTTGAGGTAATTTATAGTCTGAGCAGAGAGATGTTAGACTATATTGTTACTTCTTTTCTTCGTGCAGTCTTAATATAAATATTTAATCAAAGTAGACTAAAACAAGCAGGATTTCTGTTAAATTCACGCATATGTTATAGCCTACCATACGTTTATCAGGGCAAGCCAATTTAAATGCATGTTCACGAAAAAAGAGAGTGTGTGAACTCAAATTGAATGTAACAATGACATGAAGTATGCATAATCATCACTCTTGCACAGTCACTTAATAGGCACCTGGGGGAAAAGATTTTCAAAATGCCAAATGACAAAATGCACGCTGCACATTTTAATATTATATCAAAACATCATGAGGAAAACCTAAGGGATGCACAAAGACATCTCAGAGACAGCGCTATCTCTTCCACCGGGAATTGGAGGAACAGTTGCTGGGCAATGAAGAACAAAGTATCAGCTGCTCAGTTAAACCATTGTCCAACTGTGCCAGACACTGAGGGATCTATCTACAGTTCCACTGAGATTCTGAAGCCACACAAGGCAGCACGTGAAAAACAGTAAAAGCACATAACAGAGTACACACACTCTGCTCAGCCTCTCGAGTGTGCCGTGAAGCTGCCATCGATCAGCAGAGGGCACTGATGGTACAGGGCGTAGATAAAGAAATGAGAGGTTGCATAGGAGAAATGAGATGCAGAGGGAAAGCAGAAAATGAGAAATAATCAATTACCAAAGAATGGGGAAATATTGTGAGGGGGGAGGTTGAAAAGGAGAGGTGGGGACAGATTGAGAAGAAAATAAAAAAGGAGGAAAACTGAATGGGGACAAAGACTGGTTCCGTCTTCATTTTAAATAACTCCGATGCCAATAGAATTCGATTCAGCTGATAATTGCTCCAAAAACTGCACTTTAATCACCATCTACACTGATTATCTACAGGCTCTATGACAAATCATCAATATTGAGGTTGACTGTGGTTTTCAACACTAAATGGTTCATACACTTATTGGTACAACATTTTGGCAAAAACATTTTGCTGCGGCAGTAACATGGCTGCTGTTCCTGCAATGCATGAGCATCATGCAGTAAATCACACCATGGCTCTTGCTTGACTCTTTGTCCCAACTCTTTACCAAAACGTGACCAATCCTTTTACTGCATAAATACTAATTTGCCTCTGAACTTTTCAGGCTGATCATCGCTTCACCCTCTGTAGCGGCGGAGATAATTTAATTCTTCACATTAATTATTATTTAAGAAATACAGATACTGTTGGATCACATTGTTGTAATGTGCTATTTATACAAGCAGTCTAGAAGTGTTAAGATAACAGAAAAGAGTCAATTAAACTGTTTAAATTAAACTCAGCTGTTATGTTAACAATAGCAGAGTTCTGCTCCAGGTCCATCAGGCACCATCTATAATTTTAAAACAAATTTTGATTGTATCTTGTCCGTATCAGGCGTTTTTCCAGCGCCCCATTGGACACACTGGAAGACGGGTCCGTAATTCTTGCAATGTATCGTCGGAATGTCAACATTTTGAGCAGACATTTCAGTCTTTATCAATGTCATCTTTAAAATTGGGGAATCACAAGTGGCCCTAAGGATTCATTCTCTGAGCATCATGAATAACGGATGCAGTTTATCACAAACGTGTTTTCACCGAAATCCCAAAATGTCAATCTCACGGCGGCATTAGATGAAATGTGACGCACGGTTTCATAAAACCTTCACAAGAAATCCTTCAATCCTTATCCGTGAGCGCATTTCACAGACATTTTTATGTCTTCCTGCAATTTTAAAATAAATAAATAAATGCACATCAGCTCTACTCCCTCTTGCTCATTTGATGCTTCATTCCCCGACTGAATAAATGACAGATTTCCCTTCATGTAAAGAAAAAAAGAAGCTCTTTAAGTTGTTTCTTTGTCGTGATTGCACACTACACTGGTAGCTGCAAAATGCTACACCAATCCTGGAGTACTATACCAAAACATAAAAGTCATTTCATTAAATTGTATTTTACTTGAGATTGAACAAAGGCTTTTTGTCTCACACTGTTACATTATTAAGCTGGTTTTACCCTGGGGACTTTTTGAGTTACACATGCTCTTCACATTACAGCTCATATTCCACAGATCAGCAGGTGATGATAATGTACCAGGATGCAACACCACAGGCAGGAGAGGAGAATGCTACGGGGATCTAAACATGATTTTTAAATCTTTTATGAGGAAGGAAGACTCAAAGATTCACACAGAAAACACTCACACAGCCAGACACTTTCATACGTTGACAGTGCAGTCAGAGAAGCGCTCCGACTTTACGTACTGTCGTCTCAGATGAATCTCTTCTTCCCGTCTCATCTATGACCTCCGCTGTTTAAGTATGCGGTGAACTCGAGTTAAAATGCTTTTGGCATAAATTAAGATTGCAGCGTCAATCACGGCACCACTGTTTCGGCATATTTCAGCAGAAATTGTTACACAGGGACACACTGCAAAATGAAGTCGACAGCCCTATAACATACTGCATGAGGGACAGACATGAATACTTATTTGCTAAATTATGTTTCATAACGAGAAGTTGATCAGTTTATTTTGATTTTTTTTTTTATTGAATGGGCATAATAAGTAAAAAGAAAGATAACGTAAAGATAAGAGTAAAAATAGGATAAAAATAAAATACAACATGGTAAAAAAAAATCACAAGACTCTAATGTGACTATTTGGCTTTGCTTTAAATATAGATTAGAGTGCTGCAGGATGTATAGAATAATTGTGGGAGTTGTGTTTTCATATGACAGCTCCCACAGATAAAAGCAACGTTGTTGGTGTGCGTGTGTGAAAGCTATGTATCGTGGCTTTAAGAATAACATTCTGCATCAGTGTGTCTTTTGTTATATTGCACGACAGCATGAAGTGAGCTTTACACTACAGTGACTCCATAAATTATACACCACTTCTGATGCACAGCAGACCTTTTTTTTCCCACAGCAGTCATGACTAATCTGACATTATAATAATGGCATTAATTATAGTACCATTCAGGTATAAAAGTGGAACTGCCAAGGACTTTCCGTCGCAAAAATTATGCAATTTGTGTCAGAGGATTTTTTTTTTTTTTCATGACAAGAAATACAGATCTTTGTCGGCTCAGAGGAAACTGAGGGAAGAAACATGATCATTTGAAAATACTACCAGTTTTTTAATAGCACAAACCTATATAGCAGATCTGTGAAGTATTAATTTAAGCATGACTGTTTCTCATTTGAAAGTTACAGTCTTTTATTGCACAATAATTCCATTAAGACTTCTGATAAAGAAAAAACATGTCTGCACCTCTTAGCATGAATTACATGAATCTTTGACCGTCACTGGGCAATTCAGAGAGAGAGTGAGTGCTCTTACTGGCTGTTCCACTATACCTCCTAGCAATTGTTCCAGAACCGCAAACAACTCCCTATGGTGCAATAAAACAGGGAAACAGGAAATACTCTAAAAGAGCAAGTATCAATATTGGCACTCTTGAACATGGGATTGCCTCAGATCATCTGTTAAAGTCTGTTGTAAATTCACCAAATGAATCATGAGACATGATCCTAAAGGTTTTAGTAGTATAATAACAAGATCAACAATCACCTAATGATCCAGCATTTTCTTAAATTACTCCCTTTTAGACCCATTTTCCTTATTGTAGATAGTTTTCCATCATAGTCCGACTCTCTCTCCCTATATAAATATATACATCTCAACTTCCCTGCGGTTTGTAAATTTCTCCTGCTATGGGCCAGATTTCTGGAACCAGAGAGACAGTGCAGTAAATCAATGTGTTATCATGTCAAGACTGCTGGATGCAGACTATGGAAAAAGCATTCATTCCAATCAAAGCAATAGCTCCAGCTTATTTCTGAATATTTGTTCTGTAATTACTTTGATGTAATCAGAACACATGACCCGAAGTGACATGAGAAAAAAAAAAAAAGACGAAAAAAAAAAAATAATTGAAATCTTTAAAAAATATTAAAAAAAATAATAATAATAACAACAATCGTCTTTTTTTTTTTTCTCATGTCACTTCGGGGGCTCCGTACATATGGGTAGATGGAGGAAAAAAAACTTGAATACAACAGCACCGCTAAAAAAAGGCTGAGCCAGGACCCCGAGGAGGGGCAGCGGACAGATTAAAACTCGCTCCACCACCACCACATTTCTGCTGTAATATTACACGTTACGAAGGTGTCAGCAGCACTGAGTTACAGGAGTTCATCAAGGTGTCAGGTGCGTTTGTGTGTGAGACTGAAAGAGTTGTATGATACAGTAGCTGTGAAAAGAGCTTGGGGCCAGTGTGTTTGTTCTCAGTCAGGGAATAAACTTTTCACAAACAAAGATTTTCCAACATTTCATGAGGGTGAGAGAAAACACCTAACCCTGAATAAGCTGAAGGCTCCTGGGAGAGGAATAAAGCTCGGGTCTGTAATATGTTTCTGAAACAATTCATATTATTTGTTGTTGTGAAATCCTCTTCACATTACAAAAGCGCACAATAAATATAGTTCAAATAGTCCCACCAATCATTTCATTACTTTCACTAATAAAATGTAGCCTATTAGATAGAGGATTAAAACAAAAACGTGTGCAGGTTGTATGAACTCTGACAAAACCATAGCCAATGATCACCAACCCTAACCATTTACTTAAGACTTTGTCATAAGGCTTGAGGTTAAAAACTGTGAACAAAAAAATAAATCAAAAACGATTGTCATATTTTGTAATTGCAACTTATTAAAGTCATTTATAAATAATATCCAATTAACACACTTCAACATTAATTGTCAATAAATAATTTTAAATAAAGAGTAATTAATATATCACTTTTAACAAGTTACATTGAATTCATCAACTCACCATTCTGCTTCTATGACGTTTTACCGGAACAAACATTTGTGGACAGCATGTCTCATGCTGCTCTGTTTGTGGCCAAACAGGAAGTGACCAAACAGGAAGTGGTAGCACCATATATAGGCTTTAACAGGAAGTGATGTCATAATTCAAAATGGTTAAAATGCTTAGTTTATACTATTATTAAAAAAAAAAAATACAGTTACCATTTGGTAACATAAATCAACATTAACAAATTATCTAGCAAAAGAAAAAGACATTAATAGATGCATTAAGAACAGCACATTTGCAGCACATTTCTAATGGCCAATTTAATTATAAACACTGCATTAGTAACTGTCAGTAGACATACAAAATCTAGGGTTTTGTCCATAACGTAATCCCTACATGAATCTAAAGCAGACATCATTCGAGAGAAATGCTACTCGTTTACTTCCAGCTTATAAAAAGCTTGTTTATTTGTATGCCACCTCACGTTTCAGAGCATAACGGCGTGTTCAACCATAAACACGTCACCGGCTGAGATCCACGCCTTGTCCCAGTGCCAACTACAAACAAATAAAACAAGCTACGGTGTCCAACTGGCAAACTGTTCTCTTCCAAGGCCTGTGGTGAGAATTAAACTGAGCTTTGACAAATAAAATTAGTCTGAAATATTCACAGCAGTGGTGTTTCCTTCAGGCAAACACAAAGGCAACAGACCCACAATTATAATTCAAGATTTTGCCACTGATGAGAAGCATAAAAAAAAAAACTGAGAATTTACATATGAACTGAGGAAGCACAAATGCAGTCTGAATGTAGAGTCCACAGCTGTGCAGATGCACAACACACACAAAAAACACTATGGCTTAGGCAACTTTTGTCCCTTCCAAATACACATTTAACATACCGATTATATATTCTAACAGATTTGTTCTCACACATTTATATACTGACACTGATTTCACTGTGCTTAAATCCATCCTTGTTCACCCTGACCCGGTCGCCAGCCTAACGTACAGACAACAAATTCTCGCTCACAGAGTTCACACATATGGTCAATTTAAAGTCACAAATAAGCACCAGTATTTGAGGCCAGAAGCCCACTTTTTTCTGTTTCAGGTTCAGATGTTTGAACAGACCTCGGTTGATGTGACGGGTAAAAGAGGTGGGTCATATTGACCAGAATGTGCCACATAACAATGATTTTATTTATGCACATCCATATGCAGATATCTAGTAACAGAGATCGACCAAAGTATTGTTATTGTCTTTTTGGACTGTGTTCAGCAAACAGGAGACGGAAGTTTGGCCCGGTTATTTTCTCTCTAACCTGGAAGCCTCATATTATTGTCTAAGGATCCCAGAATCTAAACATTTCCAGAGAATAAAGCCAATGAGTCACAACCTTTAGCTCAAGCCCCCTCAAGGAGCCTCAATGCACAAGTAATATTAATAATGGATGAATTTATTTGTTATGTATTTCAACTACAGTAGATTTCTATCTGATGTATTCTCAACCACTGACATACTGTACAGTAAGTTCCACTGACCGAGCATCTTTTTAATCTAAAGACTCACTAAATAAATGGCTATGCACATTACAGCCTGTTTGGAAACTTATCGAGTGACAGTTTCATTATTAGCCTCTTGTTCATGCTTGTGACCCTCCCGTCATGAACACAAGCTGAAACAAATGAACGCTTCACAATCCTGCTGATCAGTGCAAAGATGCAGAGATGAGATGTGGCGCACTGATGAAATCCTCATGAATCCAAGAGCAAGTCGACATAAAATATAAAGCCAGAGCTGCTTGATTAGAGTCATAACTCTCCTCCAAGTGAGCAACACAAAGCCTCTGGGCTCAGCTCTGCAAAGCATGGCTTTAAATCCCGTTCAGCTCGATGGGTAAAACAAAGCACTTACATAAGGTTAGAAGTTCAACACCCATTAGAATAAGCCAATGTGAACAGGCTATACTGGATCAAAAAGCAGCAAAATAATAGTTTTTGTAAAAAACAAACAAAAAAAAAAACAATAACAAGGCCATATTTAACAACCACATGTATTTTAAGCCTACATCATTAAATCTTTCAGGAATAGAGATTGACAAAACTACTAATACTTTCACATTATTGCTTCACATCTATGTTGTACAACCACCGAACCGCAATCTGTGCCTTCCCCAGCTTTTTCGAAAGTTGTCACTTTGAGAGCCTTAAGTCTTCCACGCGACCCTTGGCAGCAACTTTGCATCCTGAAACTTGTGTACTTTATATTCACAGCTCATCCTTGCTGAACTTTTTTGACTTTATAGACTTATTGTGATTGGAAAACTTACTCGGTTTCCCTTGCTCTTCATAAACAGACATATGACTCAATAATGGTGAAGTGAATATACCTAAACCAGTCAATGTACTGACTCTGTATGTGTTGACTCAGGTTCAATGAGGCTAACAGTTACAAAGGAGAAAAAGTTCAGGTACAAGTAATGAAGAAAGAAAAAACAAACCTGATATATAACATTCCAAAAGCAAATACAGATATTTTCTTTTTCATTCTTTCACATTATAAACTATAATAATAGTGGCTAACAACATGTGAAAAGAGAAATACAGCGGTAAAGTAAAAACTGTTTTTATCCAGTCTGTTATTCTAAATTGTTTTAGGTGTGTCAAAATATGGCTCGATGATGCACAGGAGCCATATTTAGCACAACACAAAAGCTGTTACGATATATATATAAAAAAAAAAACCTTGGCGTGCTTTATCAGCATTTGTTCACTTGTGAGTAAACACACCTTCTATTGTTATTATAGATATCATTATAGATTCCAGTTTCTGCCTCTTCGATATCTTTAGAGTTCATTAAAATGAGTGACAAGTTTGGAAAAAGGCATCATACCTTTGATGCCTGTGGATTTAATCTTTGGAGATTGAGGGTGGTCTTTACACTGTGGATTTTTCTTTGCAGGCGAGAATTGGAAGTCTATATTTGACGCAACAGAATAAACATTTACAGTCCAGCAGATTTTTTCTCCCCTCGTTTTTGCAAAAAAATTAAAAAAGGTTGGACGAGAGTGCGAGTAGCCTAAGGCAAACTGCCGCTACATTATGCATTCCGAGTGCGAATCACAAATGGCGTCTCGTTCTCTCTACCCATATTTAACCTGCATGTTAATTTGTTCCGGGGAGAGAAGGTGGTGTCAAATCAGGACGTCCCTTGTACAGCCTGTTCAGGTGGGGGTTATGCCATATGTCCAGAATCACATGGGAAGGGAGACTGTGAAGGGAGATTTAAGAAAAGGCAGAATGTGGAAGCTTTTTCATGATCTTATCATCTTCTAACCAATGATAATTGGTAAACATGAAAAGTGTCATTTGAGTAATTAATCCTCGCAGTTAGAAAGAAGCCCTTTGAGAATGATTTCACATGGATTGATTCCAGCGCAGCTGTTCTTAAGGTTGACTAATCACCACAGAGTGACTGAAATCAGTCCAATCGGGTCAGTTTATTCATCTGGGTAGGAAAGGCTTCACACATGCATGCACACACACACACACACACACACACAGGCTTTGTTCTTCTTTGAGTTGTCACAAAGGCATGTCTACAGTGTCCATCATTCCATATTTAGCTCTGATGAAACATTTATCTATCACTATCTATCAGCTCCATAAGTAACTGGTGGCAACTCCATATCTTTGTAAGTAGTCTCTGTTTATTATAGGGAGGAAGCTGTGATTGTTGTTTTGAACACGGCATGTGATATGATCCACTGGGTACCGCATGTCCCTTTATGTTTACTAAAATTGTGTGCACTTTCCCCCCAAGGTGTGTACAGTGCGCTGTATATAAAGTATGTATTTGTGTCTTTTAGAACGAGAGGCAGAGTGACGCAGTGACTGAGAGTGGAGACATCTGTGGATTTCTCCCTGAGGGAAGGAGGCATCCCGCTTAGTTCTTCATCAGGTTCTTGGAACTTTGAAGCTGGTCCTGCTGTTTTCTTCTCATCCCTACTGCTAAATTGGCTGATACAGGCAGGGATAGACAGGGGCAGCCTACGTACTTCCACTGAGACCAGATCTTCAAGGACAGTTTTCCCCAACCTTTGATGCTACCTCTATTTGATGTTCTCAATTTACAACAACAACAAAAATGCTATGGTATGATCAAGTTGGCAGAGCATTCTCTCTCTCTCTCTGTGTCTCGCCTGAGGACTTTTTTGTCAGCTGCCGTTTGGGTCAGTTTAACTGAAAGGCCAATCTGTTGCCACTTCTGCGGAGACACACACACACACAGAAAGTCTAAACAGAAACACTACTAAATATATTGAGATTTGTTGGCATTGCAGATCCAACTGTAGCAGCTTGCTTTCAAAAATAAAACAGACTGAATTAACAGGCACTTATTTATAAATACGCTTACAACCAGAGGCCTTGGCATTCATGAAATAGTTAGGACAATGGAATGTGAGGATCTAATTTATTTGTTAATGACAAAATCCTATATGCATGGTGTGACAACACTGTGTGAAACCTGTGGACATGTTTGGGAACAAAAAGATGATGGTTATTCCTCATAGTGTTCATCCTCTCCATGAAAACACATACAATGTGTGATAACACTTCTTCTCAAGTCTTCTGACAATTGGTGTTAAACTGTGGTCTGAAGGTCATGGGTTAGATCCCATGTATGTGTCCTTGGGCAAGACACTTTATCCCAAATTGCTCCTGATGGCTGTGCCTGCAGCGTATGCCACTTCACTTTGGATAAAAGCATCTTCCAAATAACTAAATGTAAATGTCCTACAACTGCAATGTTTCCCATGGGTTGTAGAAACATATTACTTTTACATACACACTTACTTTTTTTTTTCTTTTTTTTTTAATCTGGGAGATGAGGCTGGATTATAAATCACTGCTTGATGCAAATGTGCTGCTTTGTTCCAGTATTTGTGCCCTAACTGTGTTTGGGTATGTTAAAAAAAAAGTTCCCTACAGGGATCAATGGAGTATCGTATTCTTGTTGGAGTCTGTAGCCAGGCTCAGGAGACTAAAGTTAACATGTGACATTTTTTATGTTGTATAGTCCTATTTTAGTCACAGCACAACTACAACTACAGCACAATTAGATGTTACTTAGCAACTGCTATTAAGCTATGATAACTGATTTTGATCAAACAAGGAGTTAATGTGCATGTAAGTCAATGAAATTGGCAATGAAGAATGTCATTAGGCCATTTCACCAGAAAACCTATGGATTTATTCAGTGATATAATATTTGGGAAAACTGTGGTCTCAGTCCCAAGGTTAGGTAACCTCTACCTTGTATCCCTTACCACTCATTTCAATGCCAACTCATACTAATGAAGCATTGATCTTATGTGCTGAACTAAAAGCCTCCAAGAACAAGCTGTTCAAAGTTTGTAAAAAATATGTATATATATATATATAATATTTTATAATGTGCATCATGTGCACATGCTGCTAAGTTTTAAGTTTTAGGTTTAATACTCCTAAAGACAAGGTTAAGAAAGTGCGTATACTCTATATAACACATTCATCACCATGGGGAGTGACTGAAGACCACAGATCAGCACCATGGAGAGCACCACAGGGAGAAAAGTGTGGAGGACAATCTAGTTTTCGGCCAAGCTGCTTCAGTCTATTGGATCTCAGTCATCACCAGTGGAGTTTTTACCTGCTCACACCCAGGAAGCCTCTGCTCAGAGGAAGGGATACAATCAAGCAGTTTCCACAGAGCAGCTGAGAAAGTGGAGCCATTCCAAAAAAACACACAGGTCACTGGTTCATCCAACTGTTTTCCTTTTACTAAAGGGAGATTAAAGCACAGGCAATACCTCGTAAATCCTAGTGCAGCAGTGTGGCTTTGGATATATTAGCTTTTTTTTATTAAGTCACATTACTTATACGTTTGTATTGTATTATATTTGTTTCATCACATTCACTCATTGTCTACAGCTTTATCCTCCACATGAGGGTCGCAGGGCCGCTCAAGCCTATCCCAGCTGACATAGGGTGAAAGGGGAAGAACACCCTGGTCAGGTTACCAGTCCATCGCAGGGCAAACACACAATTAAAGAACAACCACTCTCACACTCACACCTACGTTCAATTTAGAGTGTCAACATCTGCCTGTTGTTGGACGATGGGAGGAAACCTGAGAACCCAGAGAAAACCCATGCTCACACAGGGATGACATGCAAACTCCACACAAACCTATTATATTATATTATAAGCTGTTAAACTGTGATATGTCTCCTTTATACACTTGATGAATCAATTGTGATGTGTTCTGCAGTAGGTGAGACTGGTTTCCTATCAGCCATGAGAGCTTAACTAACATCCAACACCATCCAGGACTGAGCTGACCTCTCTATTCTGGCCAGTCTCTTCATCAGCAGGTAAGATGCTGCTGCCCCTGTTGACCACCCCACATAAAAAGGCTGATTCATCACGGAGTCAAACGAGGTCAGCTTTTTTTATATCGTGTTTATACAGTATGTCCTGTATCTAGTGATATTTTCTAATTGTTAGCCTTGTCAAGCTTTTCCTCATCTAACGAAGATAGCCGAGTTAGCTCATAGCAATGTGCACAGCTTATCCTATCGGTCAATGTGAACATTAGCTGCACTTAATGTCCACACTGAAGTTGTCAAAAGCAGGTTGTGAAATGTATCAGAAATGTCCTTATTGAAATAATACTTTGCAGTACATTAATTATTATTTGTGGAGTAATTATGTGTTTCAAATTATATATATATGCACCATTTATTCTTCAAAGTTTACAGCCACTGTCACAATTATATTAAATTACTTGTTAGATTCAAGAAAAGAAAAAAAGCATACGCACCACACTTATTTAACTGTAGATACTCAAAAGTTTATAGCAGCACTGAGGGAAACTCTTATCTAACGCATTCAGCAACACCTCTTGCACACTTCATGCCTGTGTGTAGAAATCCTGCATATAGACAATTCCCATTCAAGCCGCTTCAGCCTTATTTTAAATATGGATTTCATCCAGAACACTTTCCTCGATTTCAGCAGTTGTCTCCTCTCCCTGTGAGTTGCGAACAATGCATTTAGAACAAACTATGTAAAGCCAAGGTGAAGAATTCTGCCACTCTTTTCAACCTCTGAAATAAGCTTACACAAAGAAAGCCTAAATGTGGGACTGTAAGATAATGGGGAGGAGAAAATAGGACTTTACTCTTTTCAAACGGTGACAACCTGGGTTGACAGGGAACAGCAGGGCAGCTGGTGTGAGGCTTTTCAGTGAAACATCAGCTAGAAAGGCCAACAACAAAAAGTGAAACCGCAATGATGTTTATGCATGCAGCTCCCACCCATGTCCATGGTTACTCAGTCCTAAAAAACTACACACACACACACACACACACACACACACACACACACACACACACACACACACACACACACACACACACACACACACACACACACACACACACACACACACACACACACACACACACATAATCTTCTCTGGCTGTTGACAGGGTTTAATCACACAGCAAGTTCACACAGCTGTGTGAATAAAGCCTTTAAGAACTCGACATAGACTACCATTCATTTCAACAGACTGACAAAACCCTTATCCCCCTTAACCATAACCACTTAATGCCTAAACCTAACCTTAAACACACCACAATTTAAATTTCAGTCCAAAACTTAACCAGTTCCTAAAAGAATAAGATTCTGCCTCATTAAGACGAGGTTTTGGTCTCTAGTGTTCCTGACGAGGTCAGAGTTTATGGAGCTTGCATCTCACATGCTTGTACACAACACACACACATGTACATTATGCACAGTTGCAAAGGATGTTGCATCTACAACATAAACACCCAGCTAACCTATTTACAGACGCCTCACCTCCTTCGAGAAATCAGACGCAGGTAGAACACAAGCACACAAATATGCTACAGCACAAACAGTGAGTTCATTCACACAGAGAATCTGCGGACTGAGATATGTGAATGCAAAGAAAAGCATAATTTCCAGTGTAAGGTTTGGTGGTTGTGTTTACAGTGCAGGACATCTTATTTACAGATACAGTTCAGGTTTGATTCATACCTACAGGGTAGGATTTTTCCCACATAGACTCAAGACTTCACCTGGGACCCATAGACGAACGTTTTGACTCGTAAGTCTATCCAAGCTGCATTAGGGTTATTATGTAAAAACACTGAGTGTCCCTCAGAAGAACTTGCCCTGGCCACGTCAGTCAGAAATGAACAGAGGCCACATTTGTCTGAAGAGAGCAGGTGATGCCATTAAGCATTTAGCAGCAGCAACATGTACTAATTATGAAAGGGCAACACGTTGTCTTTCTTATGCTGCTTCCAAACTGAAAAGCTAATTGCAAATGAATGACATTTATCACCTGTCACTGTGACTTTTCACTTGACATCACTGAGCCAAGCTAGCTATGGTTCCATTTTCATCAGAAAATAATAATAATTATAATACAAAAATACAAACTTTCTCCTATTTGTTATGCATAACAGCCGGGTGCAAGCAAAAACCACACATTAGGTAAGACATTAAGTTTTTCCTCTTGTCTATTTGGGATTGTAAGGCCTGTATTTAAAGGCTGAGTACTATAGACAACTCAGAATTAAAGTGTGGTACATAATTAAATACTGAGCAATTAGAGAGGACTGGACTAATATGATCTAATAGAATCAAATCATATCCATCAAAAGCAACAACTGATCCTGTTGTTGCGCTGAAACAATAAAAGGAAACACAGCATTTACATAAGAGAGAAATAAGCAAAGGCTACAAATGCCTCAAAGAGTGTGAGCAGGGAGAGAACCTCACCAGAGTGAGTCACTACTTCTTTTGAAACAAGATGAAAGAATCCCGACAAGAGACGCTGTGCACGTTTGCTGTTCTTAAGAAAAGATTGAAACAACAAATACTAAAGAAATACAAGCTCTAAGTGTTGTTTATTTCTGCAGTAAAGTTGCACTTCATGCATTTTTCATGTGAGATAATGTTTATGTAATAGTTTTTTGTTTGTTTGTTGCCAACTTCACATATTCATTTATTCATTTTTTAAGTGTTGACACACACTTAAACACTGATCGCTGGCTGCTGCTTGAAGATCCTATCACACAAATTAACTTTTAGTTTAGCAATTAGTTTAGCAATTTTCGATAAAATAAAAGAAAAAAAACACAAAAACATTCTCCCACTCTACGGTTTCACAAAATAAGAGAATGTGTAAAAGTAAAACAAGAGTCATTAGTTTCATATAACAAGTCATAAAATTTCATGAACTGGCACTGATTCAGCCAGTTACTGCTCAACACCCGCACATCCACCCACACACACACACACAGCACATGCAGGACACTATTCTTCAGTATTCAAGATTCGGCTCAAAAAATCTTATTCAATCTTACTCAAGATGTAATATTTTCTATTAGAGTGCAAGAAATCCTGGCACCTAACATTTTTCAGAAACCTTTATAACCATTTGAAACACAAAACATAAAAAACACATTATGAATTAATCAAAAAGCCAAAACAAACAAACAAACAACAACCAAACAAAAAAAGGAGTTGAAAAGCCCTGGGCTTCAAAATTAGACAAAGTAATTGTGCACATTTGCATTAAATAAACTCTAACATATAATTCACCTTTGGGGAACAGGGTTTAATTTTTCATCATTGTGCGTGTCTTAAATGGAGACAAGCTCACAAATGACAGCAGCTTTGCTGTTACATCCTCAGCACCATCTGAGTAACATCCTAGTAAATAATAATGTTCCAGGGTCATTATTTTTAGTGTGTCCAGCCATCTGCATCAACATTAGTTGTGATGGTTCTCATATATTTATCTCACTTTTATCACGCTATAGCATTCCACCAAAAATAATGAATTTTAGAGGTGCAAAAGTTGTTGCATGTACAGTAAAAGGCCCCGCAGCCAGTCAGTGTTTGTTTAAGTGTTTTTCTGCTTCACTTCAACAACTCTGCCATTATAAGTCACCCAAACTCAATTCCCTGACTAGAACATCTCCACCAATGAGATGCCGAAGATCACATTCACAGAAAACAATCATGTCCTCCAGAAATAGAAAAAAAAACAAAAAACTTGTTGATTTGAAACTGATTAGCTTCACTCCACAGGAGAAAAAAACTTAAAGTGTCTCATATTTCGCCACACAGCAGCAGAGGCGCAGTGTTTACCGTCATCACGGAAATTACATTAACTCGGGAGAAGATGATCTTATTTCACTTGTTTCAATGCAAACCACAGTCAGAATGTGAGCAGTTTCTTCAGGACATTCAGTCTGTTTTTTTTTGCTCACAGAAATTAAGTGCAAGTTGCAAAAAAGTGGAAGAGCAGAAGGAAGAGCGAGAGAAGAAAGTAGATACTGTGCTTTCCTGTGATATATGCAAAGAACGGACATAAAAACAAACGTGCAAACAGGAGATGCACAACCTACAAACACACACACACACACACTGAGATACAGATACAAAATATGCAAACACATTAGCATCCACATGTATTTAACATCAAACACATCTAAGAAGGACCAAACAAACATCAACAAAACACACACAGAATCACACTGCTGACGCCGCAGCACACAGTACCCTTGTTTCGGTGTTTGATGACCCCTAAGCGGCACTTAAGCGAAACCGAGAACATCCTCTCTCTCTCCTTCCTCTTCTTCCTCCTCAGTCTGACATAGTAAGGCGTGGAAAGGATGGAGAGAGAAAGAGAGAGAGAAACGGAGAGAGAGAGAGAGAGAGAGAGAGAGAGGGAGAGAGAGACGAGGGAGAGCAAGCCAGTCCTTTTTTTCTTCCAGGGGAAAGTGATCACACAGCCCCCCCTTCTATCTTTCACCTCCGTCTCTCACTCTTGTTGTTCACTCTCTCCCTCTCTCTCTTTGTGTGTGGGAAGTAGTATAAAATTAAGCTCCTTCCTTCCTCCCTTCACTCTCCGTCTCTCTCTTCATCCTCTCTTCTTCCTAGCTCATATATTTGTTATCTGTAATTCCTGTTTTCTCTCGTGGTGTTACTTCCTTTTCTTTCCCTTCCTCTATTTCTCCCTCTCTCTCTCTTTTGCTCTCTCTCCTGTCATTTTATACATCATTCATTGCTTGTTGTGTTTTTACTTTTCTGCAACCCAAAGATGATTTCCCTCTGTAATTTTACAGATACGGTGATGAAAACCAAGTGATTTATAATGGACTGGTGTTAAAATCAGAACATATTAGTACTGGGAACATAGGGAATATGGTTGTAAATTACATTACAACCATATTCCCTATATGTGTACATCCCTTGTGTACAGAACTACTTGCATGGCTATACATGGGGAGATTCATGATTTCATATATGTTACACTTGCTACATTGATGCTGACAATAATCACAACATACACTTCAAGTACATGAATTCTGCGGCCAACATAATATTTGGTGAAAATGACGACAGAAGTTTTAAAGGTGTCAGTAAAATTAACATCAGGTATTTTTACAGTTGACTTCCTGTCTTCTTCCATTTTCCAGCTACAGGAATAAAAAAAAAACATTTTTTACTACAGTGATGTTTGTTTGTTTTTAAACTCCGTAACAGTAAATACACGACTTCTCTTCCTCCCCTCTCTGGTCTCTATCTTTTACTGACTCATGCTGCCCTTTCTCTTTCTCTCTCCCTTTGTTGCCGTCTCATTCTTTATCATCCCCAAAAATAATCTCCTTACTTGCTCTTCCCCCCCCCCCACAAGTCAACCTCTCATCTTCTGTCAAGCTCCAATTTCTTAGTATCTGTGTCATGAGAGGTTTGGAGTTAAGGGTTTAGCTATGACAAAAAATGATAGAGTGATCAAAGCAGCATGTGTCATGGGCTCAGCAGCAGAAAAGACTAATAGAAAGATGAGGAGGTGAAAGAGACAGAGAGGGGGAGGCATGTTGGAGCTGTAGCAGCGAACAGAGGAAGGAGCGGGTAGGTGGATAAGAAAACAGCAAAATTGGACAATACATTTTTTAAAAAAAGGGAGAAAGAAAAAGAGATTGAGGGAATGAGGATTGTGATTGAGCGGAGGCTGGAAGTTGAGAAGAAATGAAACAAATGGGAACAAAAGACGGGGAAAGAGTGGTGTTTTCAGAGGGGGGATAGATTGCAGCTCGCAGAAAATAGAACGAAAAAGGGCACATGAGAGGTGGAGAAGAAAAGGAGGAGGGAGGAAGAAAGAATGTGTGACAATTAATTCATTTTTTTACAATGCATGTCACAATTAATGTGACATGCATTGTAAAAAAAGGAAAAGCAAAAAAAGACTATGGTTTCCAAAAATTAATACATAATAAAAAAAGTAATAAAATAAAATCAGCAGCCACATGAACTGCATGGCTCAGAGTGTTGGCGTTCCCGTGAGGATGCAGCAGAGTTTGGAAAACAAGACCGAAAGAGTCAGCAGAGTGTGTACACTGAATGGAGCGACACCCACACATAGCAGCACACTATTTTAGGTACACTGTGTCAATTTTCTAGTCTGTTTTGTAAATTCAGAAATGTTATTTGCAGGGGATAAAACTTTATTCCACTACTCCAGCATATGCAGACTTCAAAATGAGATGTTTGTTCATAAAACTGCATTTATCACCACATAAATAAATATATATGTAGAGAGAGAGAGTTTGGGGATTCATTTTAGACGTTTGTTTTTCATTGTTTAAAACCATATGGATAATCAAATCTTTTGTGTGATTTTACAATTTGGAACAGCAATTAAGTTTATTAGCTTTTGAACAATCCCCATTCAAAGGTCCAGTTTGTAACATTAAAGACGATTTATTAGCAGAAGTTAAACAGACTACCCATAAACGTGTATGTGTATATTATCACTATACTACTACTATGACATAATGGTTTTCATAGTCTTAGAATCATACATACTACCTCATGCAATGACTTTGCTTTAAGGAAGCCAACACACTGCTCTGCCATCTTTCTAAATTTCCAAAAAAACTGCAGCCAGAGCTTACTGCTTATTTTAAAGCAGAAGCTTATAATGCATCCTCGTAAACACGTTGCCTGCACCTTAAAACACATCTAACATTAAAACATTTGCAATTACGGGAAGTTCATAAGCTGATGGAAGACTTGCCACATTTTTTCAGGACGACATCCTTTCTGCTATAAGCCAAGGCCACCATAGATCCTTGACATGCTTGGGAAAGTGAGGGGTGAGTGGAATTTGCTGCAGTTGGCAATTCCACGATTCAAGGTGACTAATTCCTATAGACACTGGATCTATAAAGCTGCTGAGAGGTGAAATATGCAAATAAAATGTGTTAAATATCTCTATATTCCGACAGCTTTCACTGATGTTTGATTAGTGACAAAGGCCTCAATTTAAAATATTAATTCCAGGATATTTCTTTAAGTATTCTACACTTAACCAAATCAGAAATCTACAAAGACATGGTTAGGCAGTGTAATGTGCACTAACTGTGTTCATGACATAAGGAGGAAGGAGGTGAATGCCCATGGAAGGAAACTAGACATTTCCCTCAGCTTTAAAATTGCAGGATGTAACTTTTGAATACAGACGAAATGTCAGTTACATTTAAACCATTGTCAAACGAGTTCACGCAATGCTGTAAAAACCCTTTCAGCTCCACATGAGTCACTCTGTGTTGATCAGAACAGCGGTGTTTAGATCTTGTGTCACAAGATGCGTCGCACACAGAAAGTGATTCATTTTACGCCAACACAGGCAGAGACAACAGCATCGTCGCACGAGCACAAAGTGAGGCGGCTGCAAAGAGGTTGTATGACTGAAAACACAAAAGAATTTGGTAACCAGCTCCCACCGTTCCATTTTTTGGCACCCTTCCCTTGGGGTACCAGAGTGAAATAGTACGGTAAGACTACCGAGTAAAGGTACTGTTCGTCGTAAAGGTACGGTAAGTCGAAACGCAAGCCTGGCCAGGTCTTTACCATTCATGACCGCACTATACTGTACCAGAACGAACCGTGTCAGCATTATAGTACTGCTTGACACAACTGTTTTTCAGATGGACGCAACATACACACTAGAAAAGCACTCGGAGAGTGCAGACCTCCACCGAGGCAGCTCAGTGCCTACAAAATACACCTTGCCGGTGCGCCTGGGTCAGAAAGCAAGTGTTGAAACCAGTGATAACGTCTATGGATCACGCCCAAAATTCACTAATCACTGTTCCTGAAAATTTCATCCAAATCTGTCCGTGACTTTTCGAGTTATATTGCTAACCAAAAGACAGACAGACAGACAAACTCCGGCGGTTAAAAAAGGTTGCATGATTTATGTTAACAAAGAGTAAACAGAGGCTGGATTACAACAAAAACAATCACTTAAATTTGCATATCATCATATTAATAGATGAACAATGACAATATCATCAGGCTATTCATTGATTTGTTTGCCAAAATTGTAAATGACTAATTATTTTCCCCTCTCCAGGTGACTAATGGTTCCAAACCAAACCCAGAATTTCTCCTCAGAGCCTTGTTGGGTGAAGTTTTTTTTCTATTGATAAAGCACTATTGTTGGTAGGAGTAGAAGCTTTATAGGGGGCTTTAAGTCTGGAATAGGTAGCTGCCATTGAGCCACTGGAATCTGTCTGTATGGAGTTGAAAATTTTGCCTGCACCTTCTCTGTCATATTTCTGTCACTCAATAACTTCTGGCAAATGTCTCTGTATCAATAATATATGCCTATCTGCTTTGTTGTGAAGACTCACAGTGCAAAAGCACAGGCACACAGACAGTGTGTGTGCAGGTGGGTCAGTTGGTGACCAGACAGGTAAGGCTCATGTGGTCTGAATGAAAAGATGTGTCATTATTAAAATACTGTGAGGAGTAGAGACATCAGCGGACAACACTATTTATTGTTGGCTATCGGGATTTCAACAAATGATAAGAAGAGCTGCAGAAACACATGATAGACCCAAGCCTTCACAGCCCCTTCACCTTTGGCTTTAACGTGTTACTCTTTGTCTGACCAGACAGCAGGCAATTAAAGTAAACATAGCAGAGAGAAGCAAACACAGCAGATCCAAAGATGTGAGGAGACAGGGGCATCCTGCAGGACCCTGAGGGATACATATAGTACAACTTTCTTTCTTTGACATTTCCAATCCATCATCAGCAAACAACCTCATCAATATTCATGATTCCCACTCGCTCTTACTCCAGGGCACACACGAACACATAATGTAATGTGCATAGGCCTTGTCATACACATACACATATAAATGTTTGTGTATAAATGTATGCGTAAAATGTAAACGCATACATAAATGTATGCATGTATGTATAAACACACAAAGGGAATGATCCTGTTTAAAACTGGCTTTTCAAAGATCCAAAATAGACATTAAGTTGTAAATCACATCTTCAGAGAATTATAGGCAAACATACAGACACAACCCCTACCTGTTTCTTGTCTGCTTGTTCCCGGGGCTGCTCACTGTGTTTTTTTTTTGTTTTTTTTACCTGCCTGTTTCTTGACTCTGATACTGTGTGTGTGTGTACTGGCATACTCGCCTCCCTGTACTCAACTGCTCGCTGGGTTTTCCCCTTCGGCCTGGCCCCTCTAACCCTCCTTGAGACCCCAAGAGACTCTGAACCTGTTTAGAGAAGTGGGCTTTGCCATTACCTGCCTTCGTGTGGCTTATCCTCTTGCCTTTAAATATATAGGACACTTCCAACTAATTATGTATTTCAGTGTACTCCAATTGGGTCCTACCCCTACCTGATCACATATATATATTCTATAGGAATATTAAAATTCATAAAAAAAACTGACTTCTAACCAAGGCTATTGCTTTACTGTTTTTCTCCAAACACAACCCTTTTTTATAGGATTTTGGTGCCTCTTCTATTTGATATGAATAGGTGCTACATGGACCACAGCAAGTCAGGATTCTTGAAATATTGTGGGTACAAATGGGTGATAAAAGTACTATGTACAAATGCTGGATCGGCAGTTTAAATGCAATGTTTATTTTATGGGTCATCGCAGAGTAATTAGGTTCTACATAATAATCTGTTGTGATGCCTTGTAAAACCGAAGCTGTTTGAGGGAGGGAAGAAAGGGAGCAAAGAAGAACGATGCATCTGACCACTGATACAATTCATACTTAGGTATTCAGTGCCACGCACAAATGTGCAAACCACAATGTCTGTGTAAGCATTAGATGACCAATTATGAGATTTTTGTGACTTTTACTTTGATTACACAAATACAACATTGTAGCTATGTTCGGAAACATACTGTATGTTTCCCGTCTCAGATCAATATGCACCTAATAATCTACTATTCCTGCTATTGCATACACGTTATAGCCTACGTCTAATCTCCTTTTCCATTCGATTATTTTTCCACTCCAGTCTTACAGGAATGGAAATCAGTGCTAATTTTAAAGCAAGAAGCTTAGTGCTCCGATACACATGCGTATACACCAGGGTGAGCCCTCCTCCTACGCACTATATCGTGTATGTGTGTGTGCATCTTAGTGAATATTCTGCTCTGAGAGCACATCCCTGTGTCACATAGCAATGTGGTCTACATTGTCTGTGTTCGCTCTCCTCCTCTCTCTCTCTCTCTCTCCCTCTCTCGCTCTCAGTTTGTGTTTGTGTGCACGTCTTGAATCTAGGCCACATCGTCAGATCTCGACTATAAAACAGCATCACATTAGTACTGGATATTTGGAAGTGAAAATAAAAAAAAATAAAAGAAATCAGCAACCAATGGGGAGAAGCAATGACAGATTTAGCCCAAACTCATCCCATGGTTTTGCATCAGTCGGATATCAAGGTTGCACTGACAGCGGATTGGATGCTTCTTGTGGCATTAATCCAGAAATGTAAGTTGTTTTTTTCATACACATTCATACCAAGGCATAACAAAACAATATCTTCACATTAATCAGATTTTAATTAGCCCTGTCCCACAAAATATATTTGCAGACTTTTCTTCACAATATCAGTGATTCAACCGTTACTTAATTCCACTTCCTGATCATTTTGATTCTGAGCAAATTCCAAGCACCACCTAGCGGGATGGATCATACTTTCGCTCCATCAATCAATGCATATCAATATTGCTGCAGTTCAAACAACTCATTTTTCAAGGTTAATACAATTATTGTAAGTCAGGTCATTGTTACTGGCTTCTAGAATAAAGCTGTGGGGCATGATTCTTGCACTGCCATCAATGGCATTACACACCTTTCTATATTTCTTCTATGGTCTGATGATATGTAATCTCTGGTATGGATGAAAATATATGCACTGTCCCTTTTAGCTCCTATAATACGTTTGAATTTTGAACAGTGTGAGTACATTTCCATGCAATAGTGTAAAATCATTATAAGGGAATATGACACCATACTGAACATTAAATATGACCGCAGCATGCTCTGAAATGATTGTTATTATTTGTACTGTGCTTCAAAGAAAAATGTTTGTGTATTAAAACAAATAAATAAATAAATAAATAAATAAAAAAGTACAACTGTGAATAATGGGGACACAGCACTATCAACGAGATCCAACTGATGGAGACAAATTAATGGACACAAATTAAATGCTTCGAATTTCAGTATAAAGACTCCTCTATTCACAGGAAGTCACTGTGGAGTGAAGTCAGGGTTAAAAGGGTTTTAAGTGAACCATTAAGAGAACCTCTCTTAGCCATGGTTTATTATAGTATGGAAATGGGAGGTAATGGACAAGAAGAGATGAAACAGGAAGTGAAGGAAGGGCATGTGTGTGTGTGTATAAAGTGAATGTAGTGTAGGGCATATGTGTGTTTGTGTGTACATGTGGGATCAGTCTTAATTTCTAGATTGGAGAAGGTAAGGAGATGGAGATGGAGTTGTAGTGCTATATGTGAATTATTCTCTCTGTCACACTCACACACTCCAGTGGTCACATCAAGAATGACACTCTGATAAACCTGAACATTCTTTTAAGCTCTACTACAAAACATTAAATAACTGCCACTAGTTTTGAAAATGTAGACAGATTTTCTGAACGTATAGAGAGTGGAGTCATGTAACTGCGTTCCAAACCTGTTAAACACAGATATACCATGTATATATATATATGTGTGTGTATATATATGTATATGTATGTATGTATATATATATATATATATATATATATATAATTGTTATTCAGAATCAGTAGAATCACAGAATCACTGTAGTATTTTAGTCTATTTTTAGTTAGATATTTATTCTATTATTATTTCTGCAATACCAAAAAAGATGAAAACAATGAAACTGCCTATGAATAAATTTGCTGAAATAAATAAGGATACATGAAAAGATTTGGTCATTACATCTCCATTTTACAGACAGGAATTTTAAATAAAAATGGTTACAGTAAAAAAAAAAAAAGAATACCCACACAGCGGAGGCCAACTGACAGCCGTTACTTTGAACACAACAACAGTGAAAAAAACACCTCAAAGCAGAAACTCAAACATGAACAACAAACCACAGCAGAAACAGAGGACAAACACATTTACAGTCGTACAGAAATATTTACACAGCACAAAGGACCGGCAGACAAATAGATAATCTTCATCTTTCTATTTCAATCACATCTTTTCACTAGTTACTTCTTTACCTCACCCATCTGTCATTTTCACATCTGTCATCCTACCTACCTACTCTACGTGTTCCTCTCTTATATACTTGAAAGGGAAGGGTGATCAGCAACATGCAACTTCACCAATTGATGTTGCTAAAACTTTTACCTACAAAAGTCGCCTTCCTCTACCTTCCCATTCTTTATTCATGCCAATGTTTCTTCACATTGTGAATCCTTCTATTTTGTTCCCTCTGCCCCCACCCGATCCTACTTCAACCCTTTCTCTGAACAATTTTCTCCTTTTTCAACATCTGATGTAACAGTATGCAACAGCATCCACTGCTACAATCAATCCCACAATGCAACAAAACGCCATAATCCAGTGGCCCGTGATGCCATGAAAGGAAAACGGTAGCTGCTTTTTTCAAACAAAGCCCTTTGCACAACAGCATTGGAGCAGTTTCTATTTCCCTCCTGCATCTGAGGCTATTTACCTCAAAGCAGAGACCTGTGCTCACTAAGCTGGTCTGTGGGACTCATCTGTCTTTGGTTCAAAAAGGTGTTGTGTCCTATATCTGAACAGGTTTGTATAAAAACACACAAAGGAAGTAACACTAAATGTAAAGTGGCACAGATACAACTCAACTCAAACTTGTGAATTAAACCCACTGTACAACACAACCAGTAGTGGAATATTTGCAACTTAAATGCACCATATGTAAGAATGTGGCCAAAAATGGTTACTACATTCCAATTCAAATTACAGTGGTCTTTTAGGTTTCGTTTTCTGACACAACTGGCAACCCGTGGTTGCTCGGCAGCTGAGACTCTACTGACTGCAATGATTGGTAGACGGCGGTAGGTGGCGCTTCATGCAAAAACATGATTTCAAAACATAAACATGATTTGCAATCTGCAAAAAAATTTTTTTTAATGCAAATATTTTGGCTGTACTGTTGTTGGTGAGTTCAGTATGTTATATGAACATTATTCCTGAGTCTCTGTGACATATATGTTATGGCCAGTTGCTTTAGATTTATTACACAATGCACCTTTAAACTGACAGACACTGATGCTATACGTAATTGGATAATTTGAATCACATTTTATAGGAAGATTTCAGTGGTTTCTGCAAAAGTTATATTAGCAAACAAATCATGTTCAGCATCCAGTGAAATAGAACCAAATAGAGACATTGGTGTTGTGTGAAATGCGCTCCCTGTGGGCAACAACAGTAGATTACATGAGAGGAATTGCCACAGGGCAATTTCCACCCAAAATCCAACCCTCCTCTTTTTTCTATGGAATGAAAACCTAAATCTGTGAAACTTGTATTAACATATTTTGCAACACATGCAGCGAGTTTCTCTCCTTCACCTTCTCCCTGACACCATCCTGGGATCTGTTAGTTTTCAAGAACAATTTTGACAATTTCTTAAATGAATTTACATTTGTTTAATAAATAAATGCAGATATGCATGCACCAGCTTGACCAGGGTCTGTTTTGCATTTACAACATATACTGCAACTATCCAGCAGACGATTAAGAGGTCAACAAGGCAACAAGTGCTAAACAGTCTATTTTGGTCTGCATCACTCTCAATTAAAAAGATGGAGCAATCAAACAGAGATTACCCTGCAGAGAGTAAATATGCAGAGATTAAATATTGGATTGGATTAAAACTATCAAACTGTAACAGTTACGTGACAAAAGAGTGAGACCACACTGAGCCAAATCCAGCCAAACCACTGCAAAGTTTCTCATTTTTTCCCCCAGATCTCATCTAAAGCAGCACTTCACAACTCAGTCACTCCTATTAATGGCTCAACGTCATCAGCTCCAGTGCAGAAGGTGAAATGAATCAACCTCTCCTGCAGTCGGATTTTTTTTCGAAGGAGAAGGAAATTGCCAAATCAAACTCTATTTAGGGAATCTTCAGTCAACCAAACTGTGCACAACAAATTACATGTTTATGAGAAAATGGTGCTTTTCAACTATCAGACAATTTTAATAAAACACCCTGGTTGAATTACAGGCTACAGAGCTACAGAGGCTCTATTTTTCCAGTAATGATAGTTCTAGGTATTGGTCAAATCGTGTTGTGTGGATGGGTTATCAAACACGTCTGCCTCTTGACCCAGACATTACAAATGGGAAGGAAATTGCCAAATTCGTTATCAGAGCCAGGTGAGTCAGATGGACTTGATAAAGAGATGTCTGCTCCCTCAAAGAGTCAGAGAAGTCTATTGAGACGACAGTGACTGTGATTCTGTGAGACCTTTACTATCCTTGTTGGTCCGACTCTGAACACACTGAGAGGTGAATGGTAAGGTAAGAGAATGAGTCAGAGATAAAGCCCACTTAGATAATTCCTAATTTTAGTTAAACGCTCCCTACGCGGTTAAATCACAAAGTTTGTATTCACATCTGTAGTAACTGGACTGAGTTGCAGATGCTGCGCATCAGACGCTAATGGCAAACTGGACACTTCAATTAGAATGTCACAGCCATTCAATAGCACATCAACTTTAAAATAGGCACATCTACTTTAAAATAGAGAACTAACTAGATGCTTTCTCACTGGATTAGAAATCTGTGACACAAGCACATCAGCAAGTCAGGCTGGTAGACTTTCAGACAGACACTCAATTGGCAGGGAAAAAATACAGGAGGAAGACAGTGTCGAGTATACAATGATGTAATACAATATGGCATAACTCAACAACAACCCAACAAAACACTCAGATTGATTTGACTGGTGGTTGGTGGTGCTAGCAGTGGAAAAACAACCAAATATGAGTTTTTTAGCTCCAGGTAAAGTGAAGCTTTGAGTCGTGGATTAGGATGTGGCTGTTTTTTTCTTTCAACCCGATTGCCCATCGAGTTTGCATCATCTGCCAGTTTCTGCAGTCTGAAAAGGTCCAACACACAACAGCTTGAACAAAGTGTGAGCCTTAACCATAACCAGTTAATGCCAAATCCTAACCTTAACCTAAACACAATGCACATCTTAAGCCTAAAACTCATGGGGACCAGCTTTTGGTCCCCACGTGGATAGAAAACGCCCTAAGGGTCCAACATTTCCTCCAGGATTTGCTATAAAACTATGTTTTCTGCTTGACGACATCTTTACACATCCCCTTCTCTTCCTTGCATGTGAAAATATGTGTTGTATGGAAAAATATCATTGGGGAGACTTTTTTTTATTATTGGCAGTGCCATCAAAAACTCTTTCAATGAATTAACTTGCATTTAATTATAACTTGAGGTCAAAGAAACGTAAATGCATCATGGTACTATATTTAAATCCACGCAATACATTTTCACATTTTAATTTCCCACCTTAAAACACCTTCCCAAAAAACTGCATCCACATTGTCTCCTCTCGTTTTACCAAAACACCTCTTTGCATAAACTGTCAAGTGCCAGTTTATATCATGTCTCTGCACATGAGCATGTTCCTTTTAACATATACAATACACATGTCAGCATATTGGCTGCTATTTTAATCCAAGACACTTTCTATATCTGTCCCTCACCTTGGCCTTCGAGCAATTTGCCGTCGGCAAATTTGAATTTTCTGCTACAGTGCACAGCTCCTGTGCACATTCTGATTTTGAAAAAATATAACAGCTGGCACTTTTGCTGCTTTTCACCTGTGGCACACAGCCATCTTGGAGGAGGAAATCTGACAGATGTGAGACAGATGTGATGTGTCCAACCTGCCCTCAAGGCAAGGTTATTATTTTCCAGCATCCCATAATTGCCTGCATTTCCCTCGTTTTAAAAAAATAAATAAAAATACCTGATACATATTCAGCACCCACACATGCACAGACACATTGTTCTGAGACAACAGGCAAATAGCTGCATGTCTCAACTGAGAACTGTGCCCATCGCCATCTGTCAGTTGCTACAATTATTGGGCAAGAGGAAGACAATCAAACCTGCCTGCACTTAAAAAGATAGGTTGACAAGTGCTGTGTGTGGCTTTGAGAGAGAGACTTACATTTTTTTTTTAAACATGCTTTTAAGGACTACTGGATGTGATACCTCTTATCAGAGAGAAAATTGGAAAAAGGCAGGTTTTCAGGTGTTTCATTATTATATTATTATTATTATTTGACTCGTGTTTTCATGCTCCCCTACCTTCAACTAATCCAAATCTCAGGTTACTGTTGTGCTGTCAAAGTGACAGAAAGATTTTATCTATTCATGACGATAAACAGCTGCAGACATTTGTGGACTAAAATTTGCCCCAGTGGAATGAGGAATGGAGAACAAACGTGGTCTGAAAGCAAACGCAAAAGCTGAGAGGCAAAGAGAAATATCATGGCCATCAAAACTGAGTCACTTCTTACTGTTGACCACAGGTGAAACTACCTCTAATAAATCAGAGGTATAGATGATCTGCATGACTATTATCCAGCATGCGAGCAAGAGGTAAATACCAATACAATAATGCACCAGTGAAATAATCCATTGGTCCAACCCACAGCACTCATTCAAGGCACGCTTAACATTTATGACCTTCTGTCGCTGCCCGACACAGGAGATAAAAGCAGCCAACGAATGGCAAAAGTTATGCGAGAAAAGAAACATCTGTTGTGCTGAAACAGAGCGGCGATTTGGCCGTCGTTTGCCTTGATACACTCACGTTCCCCTCTCGTTTTTCAAAGGTACCGTTCACTGCCCCGCAGTATAACGATTGTTTCTCTGGTGGTTGTTTGCTGAAGTTTGAAGTCTGCCTGTGATTATAGAAGTATTGTTTGATAAAATATAAATGGGGGTTCGAAAAAAACAACACTCAGACTCATCTCTCTCTCTACTAGTTTAGTATGATCAAAGAAACTTAAAAAATAAATCCTCGGAAAATCTCAGTGAAATGCTTTCCAAAGTCTTTGAAGAACATGAGGTATCTAAATTCTGGCATCGATACTGGGTGAATGGCATAACTGTAGAGCAGCTTTGAGTCGTCTTCAAGACTAGAAAAAAGCACTACATACAAACCATTTACTCTATTTACTGTGTCATCAGCATTTTACATTTCTGGTCAGTACAGCACGTGCATGGACGTGCATGTTTGCACTCTAATCTCAAAATTGTTTGAGACACAATAACATTCATACACAAACTGTATATCACACCAATCCCAGCTGACATTAAGAGAAAGTCAAGGTAACCCTTTACAGGTCACTAGCCTTAGGGCCATTAACAGACAATTAAAAATACAGTCAATTTAAAGTCTATGATTACCCGAACCTCAATTTTGCAACATTGGAAAGTCACATCGAGACAGCAGCCCAAGTGGAAACTGTACACACACACACACACACACACACACACACACCACACACACACAAAAGGGTGTGACCTCTTACCACTGATGCAGAGGCTGAAGCGGCAGAGTTTGTCATAAAGGGGGTCCGGGCTCTTAAGCTCTCCAGGTCCTCCTCCTCTTCCTCCCCCTCCTTCTCTCCTCTTCTTCTTCGGTGACATCTTCCTCATCATCTTCCTTATTTGCTCCACTTTGTCCATGTTGGCAAACCGAGATTCACCTGTCAGCCGCAGATGCCGTGCACGTTCCCGGAATCTCTTTTCTTTCGCCGAATCACGCTTCTTTTCTTCTTTTCTCCTTTTCGTGTCTTTTTTTTTGTTTTGCCTCACACCCTTTTGTGTAGTCTTTTGTGAATCGTGATAACTTTCACAACTGTACAATTTCTCGTCTCTGTCACAGAAACAGCTCAGCCATTATCGACTGTATCTTATTTTTTTCTTGTTATTCCCTCCTTGTCCTATTCTCCTCTTTTTTCTTCTTCACCTTAGGGAAAACCCCGAAGAATGAAGCAAACATGGAACTGCGAGGAAGAAGGAGTAGAAGGAGGAAGGGAAACATGGCACACCTACTCTCTCCCTCCTCTCTTGCTCTATCCCCCTTGCTCTCTCTCTCTCTCTGTACCCTCAACCCGCCCACCCACCCCATTTCACCACATCCAGCCTTGAAAAGTCTCAGCCGGTGCTTCCAGTTTCAAAGAAGACTCAGCGCGCTGCATGCTGCAGTTCTCTACACTTCATTATCTCTCTCTCTCCCTCTCCCTCTCTTTCTCTTACACACACACACACAATTTTCATTCTGTCACTTAGCAGTTTGTCTCTTTGTCTCCACAACAGCCACCACGGCCCCATCATGTTCATCGTCTCCTTTATGATCTTTTGCATAATTGTATTATTTTCCCTTTCTTTTATCATTTAATATCTCTTCACATAGTTTATTTCATCTATTCCATTCTTTCACATCATCTATCTTTCACTTATTCCAAATCATTTGCATCTATAATGTGCACATGTCGTCTGCGTGCAACAAAAAACTAAACTTAATGTGTTCTAACTGATATCAAGGGTTACATTGTCAAAAAATGGCATCATAACATAATGGAATAACAAAAAGCTCTATTATTATCTCTTCCCTCTCCTGTCCATCAGTTGCTCCCACTGCCTTCCTTAGCTTTTGTTTTCCTGCCCCCATATGGCTGTCTTATCAGGCAATAATCTACTATTATGGCTAATGAACTCAAACTCTTAAATTATAATGTGGCGTGTTGTATTATCAGGCAGGTTTTCAGACACTAGATAAAATTCGCCTGATGTAAAAAACAGACATGGAACAAAAGAACACAAAAGTATGTGGTGCAAATTAGAATCAAATACATAATATCACAATAATTAAGACAGACAACTCACGTTTGAATGTTAGAATGTTTGCAGCCCAGTGCAAATGGTTTAGTTTTGGCATCCAGGCTCGGACTTTATTACTCTCCACAAAAATGTTTACAATGACATGTCGGGGAGTGATGAGCAAACATCTTAAACCCCCCCAGTTGGAGCCTGCAGGTGGATGCTGGGGTGGAGGTGGAGCTTAAAGCACGGGAGCACAGAGTGGCAGTATATAGATGCAGGCAGAGGGAGAGATGGGAAATTTTACAGCTTGAATACCCCTCCAAAACTAGTATGACATGTCTTATGGATATTAAAATTCAGCTCGAGTTGGCTGCCTGAACTAGCATTCACATCATTTTTGTTGAACTGTTTTGCTATTATACAGCTATTGCTGTGCTATTTTAATGTTGCATTATCAATAGTAAGTGTATGATCCATACCAATTCATAATACTTAATAATTAAACACTGATATTCACTATGTAACCTAAATCAGCCTGTTCTGCTTCATTTGTGGGAAGGTTTCAGGCAGAAATGAGCCTTAAGGAGAAATCCAGATCCTCAATCAACATTACAAGTTCAACAGCCACATGACTATAATGTTTAGGGTTTCACAGCTGTATATGTCCCATATTAGCTTACACTTTGGTTGAATTCTGGGCAATACTGTGCCTGACCTATAGAGAACATTTTGATTCACCATATTGTAAGGGTCAGGGGCTGGGGCTAGGCTTGAACAAAAAAAAAACCCCAAACTAAATTAGTGTAAATATATTAGAAAGTTCTTTAATTCCTCTGTGAAATACTGAGGGCATACTTTCTGCAAAGCTGCTGTTGGAGAGATTCTTGCTAAATCAATGTGCCAGCGCCTATAAGCACTAGCTGAAATAGAGCAATTGTAGCTTTAATGAGAAGCCAGAGCTGAGGTGACTTTTACAAGAGTCTTGCACTGCTGAAGACATTAAGCGATTATTCACAGATCCACATTTACACACATACAGTGCATTCCCTGTAGGTATTTAAGAAAGGGAAAGGGACAGAAAGAGAGAACGTGCAAATGTAATGGAAAAAACGTAAATGTGGATAGAAGTAGAGCAAGGGAGCAGCAGAACAGGGAAGTAGGACAAATTATAGCTGAGAACTGCAGAACAAACTCTTTCTCTCCATCTACCGATCTCTCCTAATTTATATATAATAATATATATATATATATATATATATATATATATATACACACACACACACAGACCTACAGGCGTTTTTTGTAAATAAAAAGAAAAGCCCTCCTGTTACCCTGTTTTACCATCCGAGGCACAACAGCTATCCACCATCTTCACTTTTATGACGAAACAGCTGGCGAGGAGACGAGTTGCCTGATTTATGTGTTGTCTATTATATACGTCTATAGAGGTGAACAGAGTAGTACCCTGCCAGAGGCAGCAATATATAAATACAGACAACTTACAGACCATTTAATAGTCTAAGAAGCAACACGAGAGATGAAGAAGACTTGGAGTTGAAAGACAGACCACATATAGTATTTTTACGACAAGCAAGTTCATGGCATATCGTTATAACAGAAATCAGCCATTGCATTTCCATCGATGTGTTCTGAATCTTTTGTTCTCTCCACAGACAATTTATCGGTGGGCAACCAAAGCATCCTCGATCGAAACACATTTCTACAAGCAGCTCCGATTTTTAACACAAGTCCAAGTCTAACAATACAATATTTTATTCTTATTTCTCTGAGTCTGTGATAGAAAAGGGTTGGGCTGCTTCTCCCAGTATCTTTCTACTGGTGGGGGAAAATGACTTGGCTTGTTTGTATTCCATTGACGCCCTGCACAGAAAATGCCACAAAAGGGAAAAAGGCAAGAAGGCTGGAGTGACTACACAATCAAGACCGCCTTTCACTTTTGCAACACACACATTATTGTTTTTTGTTTCCTAAGGGAAAAGGATTTTAAAAACAGAAACTTGCTAAAAGTGGAAGTGGAGCGGAATGCCAGCAAAATGCAGGAGCCCATGCACAGGCCTATACCCTCAGTATACCTGTTTATAAAGCATAACGTATCCATTTTGACTGATTATGTTAAACCATGCAGGCAACAACTTCTCTGGCCTGAAAGTTCACCTGCCAAACTTGCTTTGACCTACATTTGCAATCATTTGCAGGAGCATCGCACTGCTTCTGTAGAGTTATTTTTCATAATGCAAAGTGATGAACAAGTAGTTCCTTGTAATACATTTCTGAGAAAGTTGTATCATCTTGATCTTGAGAATTCTCAGTTAAACTCAGGTAAATGCAGCACATTTCCCTTAATAACTTTAAACAAAGTACATGGAAACACAAAATACTCTCATGTCATCATGGCTAACTTATGATTAACTCTCTTTCTCTCTTGTAACACAAATATACACAATATTTTCCCTTTTTAAACATGTGCGTTCCAGCCAATGCGTTGCCATGGGTAACGAGTCTGTCGGTGGTGTACAGAGAAAGTTAAATGGGTCATGAGGAGCATAGTGGTGTGTGTGCAGAGAAGATAATGTTGAGTTGTCTGGCACATACTGCAGCATTTCCTGACACACACACACACACACATGCACATGCACATACACATACACAGGATGCCCAAGTCATAATTGTCCAGTGAAGCTAAAGGATGGATTAAGTTTAATGAAGAGAGGCACATACATCACCATGGAGTGTCAGTAAATTTGAGAGTTGACAAAATAAAGTGGAAATGGCTAGTTTATGTGTGTGTTAAATATATACAATTATATTAATATATAATAGCATATGGTATCATCTCACTAACTACACAGTCAGTGCTGCTGGCAAACTTTGAAGGCTGCCATCAGAAGACGTGGTAACTATGTGAAAAGTCAAAATGATGTGCTAGTTGACACTGTTGAAGTTCAGTGCATTTTATCAATCCCTGCTTCTATTTTGTTTCACCATTCTTCACAATGTTTTATATTTTCTCAAAGATACCAATCATAATTTAACTAAATGATCTATGCATTTAAACCAAATGAAAATTTTGGTATAAGTGACTAAATGTTAATTTTAAAGTCGGAGGTCCCAGAACACAGAGAGTGGGGGAGTTCTGGCGACTCGGGTGGTGATTAGAGGTGACAGTGCTTGTATGTCTGTATTTATATAGATACCATTGTTGCAGTGGGTGTCGTCAACAGATCCACTGTGGAGAAAAAAACAAAAATAAAATAGAATTTTTAAGAATGGGAATTGGGAATCACTGTCTGTACCACAGTGATAAGATCTGCCTTCGTCGGTGTCTGTGTTCTCATGGGTTAGTCCAAAACAAAACAATAAACTCCGTCTGACGTGTGAACCAGTGAGTTTGAAATGGCAAGATAGAGAGATGGCTTCTCCAAAAAAAAGAAAGAAAAGAAATCCAGCTTAAGAACGACAGGAATCAGTACAGGAGTGTCAGGGTAGATCTGTTGTTCACAGCAGCTCCATCAGCTGGGAAACAAATGCAACAGCACTGCTGAAAGCCTGCGATCCGTATGCAAAACTTTTTTCAGCACAAACTCGGGTCGGGTGGTTGTGTGATTCTCGTCACTAACTGGGTTTTCATCCATCCATTCATTTTGTATTTATTTCTCATTAGCACACACTTTCTCTTATGTTGTCTCACTCAGTGCCACTGTTCTCAACTGCAGACGGGCTTCTGCCTCCACTGAATGACGTGAAGGCGTTTCATATGTTGAGAGAGAAGGCAGCACCAAGGCCGTGTTTGGGGTGAGAAACTCCGAAATTAGATCACGTGTAGTTGTGAATCGAGATTTCAATTTTTTTACGATTTATCGTGCACCCCTACTGCACATTTTCTCTGATTACAGCCATGTGTAAAATGCTGTTAATTATATGAAATAAAAATATACCAGACATCCTATCAGAATCAGACTCAAAACTGATTATCGTTTCAAAAAAAGTATATTTGTCCTGCTTGGTTACCTGCTCAGAATGCACAATTTCCCCAAATGAAGAAGAAAAAACAAAAGAAATCATTAAACAGTCAAAGTTGAGCAGAAATAAAGTGTATAACTGCAGAGATTATAGATAAATATCTGACATGTCAGCTCCTGTTGATGTGAGTGCCAGCAGCAAACCAACCAACCACTGAGCTGACAGATTACTATTAGTGGAAGTGATAGTAATGTCTGTATTGTGTCTTGTTTGTAAGTAGGGCCTTAAAAAAGAATGTGGACTGATGCCTGTTCAAGGCGACTGTCTCAGATCCTGTGGAGAATTATGATGAATGTGTCAACGGTCCACTGTGTGATATCTATGCACTACGCACCTGTGCTGCTGTTTTCTTGTGAAAGTGCCTTTCTCTCGCTCTCTAAATGGATCTAAAATCCAGGCAAACAAGGGGTTTTCATGCAAGAAACACAGACTAACTAAACAGATAACATAAAACATTTAGTTGCCAGACTTACTTCAGTATAGGGTCAACCAGAAATAAATGAAGCTCCAAATACACGCTCAAATTAGCATCCAAATCAAACCATTTCTGTGAAAATTATCTTTTAATTCTACTTTTTTATTCTTTTTAAGACTTTTTTTGTGTTTGCCTGTAGGGCTGAAAATCATTAACTGTAATGATAACTCATGAGCTTTAGTTAATAATTGAGTTCTTCTTCTTCCCAAGTGCCCAAAAACGTAAGTGTGAAAAATTATTTTCTGATTTTACTGACAACTAAAGCACTCAGAGAGCACAAACTGCCAAGGCCGCTTGAACCTGATCATCTAAATCCAATGTGTGTCACTAGCACCTCTGAATGTTGACGATCAGTTTCAGAGTGTGTTATCTGTCACAAAACTGACATCATGCTGTGCTGAAGGAAAACTGTAATACAGCAACAGCCCCATGTGACCTAAGGCTTTTTTCTTTCTTTCCACTTTATAACCAGACTGGATGATTCCTTCTCATCCGTAAAGAGTTGCCAAACAGACACAAAGCGGAGATTTACTTGCATCATTCACTCAGTGGCCACTTCAAAAGACTGCCCAGTGTGTGTGTATGTGTGTGAGTGTGCACACTGCTGAATGCATTCTGAAGAAACAATGGTATCCATGAGCCTTGCAGGAGGTGAGAGACTTTCTAATTAACTCCATGCTGGGCTGTTGTACAGGCAAATTAATTAACACAATGACCTAAGGACTTTCAAAGCATGCGTGGGTGTCTGGATGAAAAAGTATGTGTTGAGGCAGTTTTTCCTCTGGCTTCGCTTGTGTGCATTAACTGCGTGTTAATTGTTATGCTTTGGGTTTTGGTATTCTGAGTAATAGGGGATGCATTGTGATAAGATGCAAAAGGAAATCCAGATATATTTAGAGATCTAAATAGTGTTGAGCTTAAGTTGTCTGGTTTTATTTTGGAATTGACAATTGCTCATTTAGTGCACATTAATAAAACTAGTTTACTTGTCACTTTGGATATGAAAAGTGCAAATTAATAAGAAGTCTACTCTGAGGTGGTGGGAGGAGGTGGGATCCCAAATCAAATTCAGCTTGGGGCGTCCCTGATTGTTGTTGATACCCCAATTTCTTACCTGCTGTTTGTTCATTGAGATGTCTCTTCTTCTATCCCTGCTTTCTAAGAGCATTGTCTGCAGTCGTCCGTATCCTTCTACTTCTGTGTTAGTCTCCTGCTCTTTTTTCACTCTCTGTGCTCCAAACTGCTTTGAAGCGACCCATTTGGCTCTCTGATTGACTTGGCCTCCTACAGTGAAACCGTTAAAGAGCTGAGCTCTTTCCACGCTGTCCCGTGGTAATGTGAATCACACACCAGGTCTCGGTGCGCCTCATCTCCCTTGAGTGTTCCAAAACTCCTGTGCACATGTACACACACACGCTGGTTGACGAGTGCACACACACACACGCGCACACACTCTGGTATCTGTTTGCCCTCACCACTCTCGTCCCTGCTTGCTAGTCTGTACCGAGATGATTAAACTTAACTACAGAGTCCTTGCTGCACTTGGCTTCATCTAAGCCTCCTGTTAAACTGTGATTATTTTAGTCCCTGTGGATTTGAGGAGAGAATTCCTGTTCATTAAATTTAAGAAGTTACATCTGGAAAAGGGGAGAACCTGCAAACTGAATCTTTGAGGGTATTTTGTTTGTCCCTTTACTGCAAAAAAATATATATTAAAATAACTTTTAACTTGAGTGGAAAAATGTGCTGCACATAGATGTGCTGTACGTTGTATGCAATACCGATGCTTTTAACAACCTGCATCCTTAATGTCTCATCTCTGCTGCTAAATAATAACAAGTTGTTTCTTTGATCAAATGAATGGATTGAAAATCTTGTTGAGGCCACATATTGTTGTCTATCATTCATCATCCTTTCAAATATTTACTAAATTCTTCTTCTACTATGCTAAGTCCATGTTTTTAATAAAACAAATACACCAGACCTGAAAATGCAAGGCCCCTATATAGTTTATCTCTGCTCAGTGTGACTAAAGCAAAATGGAGAGAAAATGTTCACATTTATTACAATACGGATATTACAGAACGAAGTCCAGAATAGTATCATCCATCACTTTGAGTTAAGCAGAAGCGAACAGCCTGTGAAGCAGATCAACACCATCCACCTGCAAAACACTGGGATGACAATGAGAAATGGACGTTTTGCAGTATGATGTCAGTAGCACATGGTTTGAACTTAAATGGTTCTTTCCTGTTTTTTTCTGTAAATGCTTGTCCGTCCGTTTCATCTCATCAGAGAGAGAAGTGCAATGTTTGACAGTGAGTTATGCGCTGATCCAAATCATCTGCTATTTCTATTCATCGCTGCTTTCCTAGAGTCTTTGGCAAGTACATCCATCTGTCTGAAGTGGTGATCAATGATAAAAATCACACTTGGCTGATAATAGTGTTACATTTTATAAACTGTACAATCAGGGATGTTGCAACAGGTTGGCACCACATGGGATTGCCCAAAGGGCTGTAAAACAGCTGCACAATTTTGGTTCGACAGCGAAAACAATTTTGTGAGACAACTATTTGATTTTATGATTATATCCATCTACATGTGATGTTTGGACATGCATTTGGTTTTAACTTTTTGCTGTAGTGTTTGTTGTTCATTCTGTTTTCACGGACTTTGGGTTCTAAGCAATGTTTTCCTTGTATCTTTTTAGTTGCCATCTTGTATCTTGTTAGATGGTATTTCTTATACGGTTATATTGCTTTTCCTTAAGCGATAGTACCTGGTACTAGTACCTGCTTAGGCGAGGTTGGCACGATGGGCAAGTTGAGCGGAAGTTAGGCGAGGTGAGCCGTGTTTCAGGGTGAGGCTAGGCTAGTTTTCAGGCGAGAAGAGGTGAGCTGTGTTTCAGGTGTTTTCTTATTTAGTTCTGTGTTTTTTCCCTTCCCCTTTTCTGATAATTGACATTATTTTTGCCTTTTTGTACTTTTCATGGTTTTCATTAAAGAAACATTTAGTTTCACATCAACACGTTAGGGCCATGCATTTTACAAACTCTTCTAGACAACTAACGACCAGTTTGGATTGGATGTGTGCCTGGGCCCCCCAAAGTCTCTTGAAACACCCCCATATATGGATGGACTGGCTAGTGTTTTTTGATTAGCAGGTATTCTGAAGCAGTAAACATCAGCACCGACTAAGTCACAAAAGGTTTTTCCATTGACGCTATTAACACTCAAGGGACAAAGACATTTTACAAACATAAAGTAGACAGAAAAATAATATAAAAGAAACTGCTGGAAAAAACAATAATGGAGCAAGGTGGAGGAGGTGGAAACATGTCAGAAACTGACTAATGAAAAAAAAGACAAATGGTGTTTTACGAAAAATATAAGACATTGGGGTGTTGAAGAGAGAGAGCAATATAAATGTGTGGCTTAATTCATTAAACTGTGCATGTGTGTGTCAATGTGGAGGTTGGAAGACATTATAAATAGGTAGATTATGTCCACAGCAGTTAGAATAAATATGAGTAATATGAAATGAACATGAGATTATTCAGAAGAAGTAGGACAAATCTATTTGTGCTTGTCTCTTTCAGTCTTTCCAATGCATCCAATATCCCCTCATTTTATTTCATCTGTTACCTCTCTGCCACCATCTATTCATCTCCTGTCTTGCTCTCCTCCCTCCTTTTTTTCTTTCATTGGCATATTTCTCTGATGCTCTCTGTACTTTTCTCTGTCCAGTCATTATCTATCGACCCTGATTTGTACCTCTCTGACTCCCACGTTGTCTTCCCTCTCTCCTTAACCTGTCTTTGTCCTGTTGAGTCCTCTCAACAGATGGAAGGATTCTCTGCCTTGTTACATATAGTGTGAATATGGTGCCCTCCTGTGGCAATAAAGATATGTTCCTCTCACCAGACAGATGAACTTATTGTTACTTAAACTCCAAAGCAACAAAACAAACCTGAAAGGATTGTTGAGCATGATACTTTGAGGGTACTTAAATAAATTTGCAAATCTAAGTGTCAGTAAGATGCAAATGTACATACATAGGTTTTTAATGATGATTATGTATTCAGAAATGTATATAAAAGGATACAAACAAATAGAATTCAACGTGCAGTGTCAGGTTTAGCTTTATCAAAATATAAATGTTTGCTGAGGCATGGGGACAGGTAACAGAAAGACATATAGTGACAGATAGGCAGTCAGAGAGATATGCACACATGCAGACAATGATAAATAAACCATCTTCCCTGGATTGGGATGAGAGCCAAGCAACAACATCAGTGCACTTCAGACCAAAACACAGCTGTTTACAACTGCTTCCACTAATCCCAGAGCTACACACACACACACACACAACAGTGGTGCTGTAATCAGAACAAAAATCACCCACCTTTTTTTTTTCCTCAACAGCCACTGCAGTCCAATGCCTCAGCAAATGGCATTGTGATCTTCTTATTTGCCAACTATCATCACAATTACTCGCAGCACTGTACTCGGCTGACTCAGCCACACAGCACATTTCAAATGGCTGCAGCCATAAAGTAAATTTCATCTTTCAACACAGCAAAAAAAAAAAATGTAGCAAGTCAGACGTAAAAAGAGGAGGATGTGTGAAGTGAATTCATGGCATGTCTTTGAGGGTGGACCTGGCTGAAAGTCAGTGAAATTAACAGACTGAAAAACTATCGGGCAGAAGTAAATTGGTCTACACTGGGGGTTAAATAATTGCTTAATAAAAAGAGACACTGGAGAGAGATAGGAGACAGATTTCTGACAAATGGCCCGTTTCCACCGGCTCGCCTCGCCACGGCACAGTTAAGTTGCATATCCACTAGCAAAGTACTTGGTACCAGGTATTTTTTTTTTACTACCTGCTCTGGCGAGGTTCCAAGCGAGCTGAGGCGACACAATGCCTGACGTCGCCAGACTGCCGGCCACCGATTGGTCAGAGTGCCGTCACAGGAAGTCAGACACAAGAATCAAGCAGAACAATGCCGAACTGTAGAACAGTTAAAAATACTTAACAATCCTAAACAAATGTGGGTTAATCTCCAAAAATTACCATGGAAATGTCTAAAATCGCAATGTTTAACAGAGGAGTCTGGTGTATTTAGTGACAGCACCGCTGATTGCGACCAGCGAACGGCATCACAAACCCTGCCGCTGTATTTCAGTCCAGAGACTGTGTCAGACGGAGTCTCCGGAGAAAGTACTGAACAAATATTTTTAATTAACCGATTCCAATGATTCAATTAGACTGAAAACAAATGCTTTACAAGTCACTATTCACTCGTTTGTGCGTCGCGTGTAAAATGAAGTCAGGGCAGTTTCATGGAGCCGTGCAGTGATGACTCCGCCCATCGTAGTGGAAAACCAACCTAAACCATGCCGAGCTGTGTTGAGGCGGGGCGTGCTGGGACCATAGGTGGAAAAGTGGATAAAGATTCCTACACGGACATAACAGCACACATCTGAAAATGTAAAATGACTTATTTTGCTTTGAAAAAAATGGACACGGTTAAGTGAAATGTGTGATGGAAACACCTTTTTATTGAAATGCTTTACCCACTCACATGTTCATTCAAAATGCATCATGGGGGAAAAACATAATGACCAAACACAATTACAAGCATAAGAGGCATTCCCCAACCAGATGCTCTTCAGTAATTTCATTCTTAAATGAAAGCAACCTTGACATTGCAATTTCATGACCTGAATCCTGAATCGTGTTGTCACTTGAAATGACATTGGTCATGCAAATAAAATGGATTAAACATTTAACAATCTGCAAAAGTCTGGAGACACAGATTCAGGAAGAGATACAATAAGCTTTGAGTTCCATCTTCTGGACGCAAATGGTTGATCTATACATTTGAATGCTATTTACAGTGTATGATATGCACTGATGATTTTTCACAAATAAGGATTCTCTTTTTCAGTGTAATTATCTAACAGAAAGAAACATAACCCAACAAACAAAATACATTTTTATTTTATTAGTAGAGTATTATGTATTTACTAAATCAATAATTCAGTTCAAACAACTCCATTAATCCCAATGGGGCAACTCATTAAGTAAAATGTGTAAACAAAACAAAACACAGACAGAACAATACACAGACACAGTGGAGATAAATGATGAATAATAAGAATGATTATATAATGAGTAAAGTTAATAGCAATAAAACATTTTACCGACATCTCAAAAAACAGGCAATAGTTTAAGAATCTATAAAAATGACTCTACTTGATAAAGAGGTTTGATTTTTCAAACACATGTACTGTATAATACCACATAATAACAAACTTCTAAAAACTGATAACAACTGCCATGTAGGAAATGTGACCATGGTCAACTTGAAAAAAGGCTGATGCAAATGTTATGATCCCACTTGTTTGGGTTAATACTAATACCCAATATACCAATACTAATAGTTAATACTAAACTATTGCTGGTGGTGTATTAAACAAGGTTAAAATAAGGCACAGGTTGTACTCAAAGTAAAACAGTTCCACCATGCTGTGTAAATATACTGTGATAGGAAACGATTGATTTAAAACAACTCTTAGTATTACGATTTGTCCTTCACTGAACTCTGCAATAGGTCTATGCATAAAACAAGACGATGGCCTGGGATATTCATATAATCATGACTTAGGAAGACATTTTTTCTTTCCTTCTGTATTTAGCTGTAGGTGATTGGAGTTGCTTGAGTTGAGTTGAAGATGTTTCCCTTCCGATCCAAGAGGTTTCTTCAGTTCTGACTAACTGGCGGGGAAAACCAGGTATTTAATCTCTGAGACTGAAACCTGCCTAGAGAGTATTAAGTTGAACAATGCAGCTTGTTCAACCCCCCTCCCAGCTTCAGGTTGTTGGTTTCACCTGAAACAAACCGTCTCTCTATCACCGGAGAGACAGGATTTACTATTATGTAGGTGTTGGACTTCACTGTTGGCTGACAGTTGGTGTCTTAATCCACCTCCTCTGTTGAGTGATGGTTTCTCCAGGTGAAATTACATGGCTTCCTCTTCTCTGGCCAAAATGTGAACACTCTCATCCTCAAAATAGTGTCCCTTGTCCTTCAGCTGTCGGTGGACAGCTGAGTCCTGTCCGGATGAGCTGGCTCTTCTGTGCTGTGACATGCGTTTATGCAGCGGTTGTTTGGTTTCCCCCCCCGAAGGTAGAGGTCAGGACATTCCTCAATTTTATGTCTTCAGGCAGAATGACATGTCCTTCAGAGGACTTTAAAATGTACTATTTACATTATTTGGACTTACTTTGTGTCCCCACATGAAAGACAAGTCTGCATAGTGTGAGTGTGTATACTGATTTTGGTCCCTACAACACACGCACACACCTCATTAACCCGTGGAGAAGCTCTGAGTGCACAGAAAACTTTCCATTCCATTAGCTCGTGCCATTACTGCAGGCTCTTGTACTGTAAATGGGAATGTACAGTATGTGATTTCTGTCAGAGTGGAAACAGGTATGACCACTGAGGTAAGTAATGTGAACGGCTGAGTGAAGTCTAATAGGTACTGTGAACAGAGCGCAACATCCCTAATTGAGCTTTATGCACGCATCGACCTGCAGTCACGTCTGCCATCATGATCTCATTGACAGAATAAAATGTGTTTGTCGTGAAAAAAAGAGAAATTTGCAAGAATCTTGTTATTTTTTTCAAGTCCATCCTCTGTGTTTTTTTTCTTTTAGTTAAAGGACAAAACTTTGCTTCAGAAACACTTTATGATACTCAATGCATTATTTGCAAAAAAATAACTGGTTTTATTCAGCAACCTGTTTTGAGAAGACCCTGTATGCAATTGTTTTTCTTCTTCTTTGCCTTCATTGTTCTTTTATGCAAATTTGTTAGTGCAAATCTTTAAATTTCTCTGGTAAAGTTTCATCATTTGTATGCAGAAGTTGGAACGTTTTCCCATCTGGGACTTATTGTTGGGTAAGAATAGTTTCTAGAAAACACCCAAGAACACATAATTACACACAATTCTCAACTGACAGGTTTTCATTGATTCTACATTATGCGTAATATTCTAATGTATAGATATTGGAAATAGAATATAAATAGATATACTTCATTAAACCCAAACTGGGAAATTAGACCATTACAACGACAGCTCATTGCACACAAATATGTCTTCAGAAATAAACAGATGAAAGGCTGTTATTAACTGATTTCTGCCATTAAATCTATTCTAAACCTACTCTTAACTGGTCAATATAAGCAATATAATAATATAACTTCTCTTAATATGTCATATTTCTTGATGCTGTGTCTGTTAACTTGTGATGACTGGGACTTGATATATCTGCACAGACAGAACCAGTTTCTGATTGGGCCAAAAGTCTGTGATTAACACATTTTATGGTCAACGATGACAGGTAACAAAGACAGGAAGAGACAGCAGAGTGGAAGAGACAGCAGTGAATTCATGTGTGTCTTTGTTTACTTCTTTGTATCCAATCATCTCAATATGTGTGACTCGTTTTCTCTCTTTCTCGTTCTTTCTTTCTTTCTTTCTTTCTTTCTTTCTTTCTTTCTTTCTTTCTTTCTTTCTTTCTTTCTTTCTAGAGCTTGGAACACCAACACAAATTCCAGTTATCATGCTCAATTTCACTGAAAATTGGTGCCAAAACCAATAAGTCTTTTTCCAAATCTGTTCATCCGTCTCTCCGTTCTCACAAAGCATCTCTTCATTTCCGATTTTAGGTGGACACAGACACACACGCACAAACACAAAGCTTTCGTTCACAAAAGCACTCAGTGATTCAGAGGCCAAGGCAGAGTCCAGACAATTGGTCACTGTCAGCGGCAGAGACAGAGCCTGGGGACAATCAATGCATTCAAAAGAAGTTCAGCCAATAGAGCAAAGTACAATGTCACTGCACTGGAGATTTTAAAAATGAACCTGCAAATCTAACTTTTCAGCAGAAATGCACCCGTTTTATTTGTCTCCAGTGCTAATCTCAGGGCTATGAGGTCAGCGACGAGCTAAGTTGGAGGACTTTATTTACTCTACTACAGAGCTCAGTTTCGAGAAGAACAGGGACAATACCAGACATGAACTGCATCAACTCCTTGAGACAGTGCAGAACACAATCGTATCAAAGCACTAAAATGAAAATCCTTCATCACATACACACAGTAAAGATTTTCACTTCATACAAAGTCCAATTGTATTTAAGAAAAGCCACTATAAGGTCACTTAATGGTCCCATATTATGCAAAATCAACTTTTTAATCATTTTACACAAACTTTCAGCCTCAGAGGATTTATCTGTCCAGTGGATACATGTTATATATGACAGCAATGTGCCTGCTAGAGCCTGCAAATGATCACTTTTCCAAATGCTAACTGCTGTTAGCTCCCAGTAGCCTCTGTGGCTGATTTATTTCCTGTCCCTTAAGTTTCATTTTACTTTTTTACAGGGCTGTTTTGGCAGGGTGATTGAACTGCTGTGGTGCTTCATCCTTATGGTATTTTGACCAACGCATGTCACATACTTGTTCATTAGGACACAGAGGAACTAGTTAACTTGGAGAAATAGGGTATAATATGGGACCTTTAATGTTAAAAAAAAACATAATCTGTGACTACTCTTTCGGACAAGTACAGTAAAAAGGCATTGAACCACTTTGGTCTTTTGACGATCATCTCTGCCTACGTTCTTGACACAAATTGCAGGGCTTTCCACAACTACAAACACAAGAAAACACAAAAAAGTTCCTTCGGGTGATCCAGCGGCATAAAAATTGTATATTTAGTTTTCACACAAAGAAGAAAAATACTCAGACAAATCAAAACTGTAAAAGTGAAACTATGATTTTGGTAAAATTAAGTGTCAAGGGTAATACATTTAACATTTAAATAAAATAAATAACTTTATTTACTGATGTTTAAAGAAATAATATTTATCTGTGCTACTGCTGTGATTACCACTGTAGAGAGAATTCATATAAAAATGCAACACAGGGAATATGACATAGAAGTCATGTAAAGTCTGCCCCAGATGAAGCTGTTTTACATTTGCAGCAAAGGTCAGATATGTCGAGGTGTTTAGATTTGTAGTGCCTGAATCGAAAAGAAACTTCCCAAGACACAATTAAGTATATAACATCATACGTTATATTCCTGGATTGATAATTGTATAGTCGCAGGCTGTTGTTGCAGAATGTATATAGGTCCTTGCAGTTATTACTTTTTTGCTGGGTTTACAATTACAACCTGATTACAATAACTGTATTCTGACTTTATATCAAACATCACAGTGATAACAGACTGAGGGACTGCCTCTTAATTAATAATTTAAAACATTTCACTCAGGTTACAGTTGAACAATTAAGCTACAACAGTAATAGCTTTAAATAGTTTTACTTTCTGTACAAGCACCGCTTTTAATAAGCAGAGAACAGGAGAGACTGATAAAAGAGCGAATACGCCTCAACTATCTTCAATAATTGAAAGATAAAGAGGATGCATGGTATTGTGGATAGAAAGATAGAAAGCGCAGCCTTTTGAATTTAAGAACATTTACATTTTTTTTTTCCATGAGTTTGCCACAGATGGAGCAGAGGGTATGAAAGCTCCTCTGCGAAATCCAGTTTAAACCCCAGGGACAGACACGGAGAAAATGACTCGGGAAAATTCATGATTCAATTTTTTTTCCTCAAAAACCAAAGTAAGAGGTTTTTGTTCTTTAAAAGGGAGTTCAAATGCCTGAAACCTGTATTATCCTGAATTATCCGATCAGTTTGTAAATATCTGAAAAAAATAACCCACATTTAAATTGATTTATCAATTTATTAACCATTTGTGTTAGTTGATATACGGTCTTTGATATGAGGTATTTTGTATTGTGCTCCCATTTAGAGCCAAACGGTTAACAAAACAGGGTGCGTTTGGGCAAAGGACAAAAGACACAAGATCCTGGCACTAACAAAAGTGTAAAACTCTATTAAAAAAGGCAGCTCACCGACTGGGTGACTTCATGGTGGGTTAAGGCTTGAAAATGAGTCTTGTATAGACACAGTCCTTAATATCCTGGTTGGTGTGTGTGTGTGTGTGTGTTTACAATGTAATCTTTAATTATTTTTTATTATTAGCTCATAGATTTTGTGCCATAAGCTGAAGGTCTCAAATGTATAATCAAATGATGTAAGAATGCCTATTGTGTTAATTAGGATTTTTTTCCCCTGTGCTTGTTTGCATGTTTTTGGGATGCTGTTTTCAATGACTTTTTGTCTGCCGGTTCACTAGTTTGCACACTGTAAATAAACTTTCACTACTTTGTTCACTGTAGTCCACACAACACCAACCACCTCAGTGTGTCTTAGACGCCACCATCCTGAAGTGGATATATTCTGTGTTCTAAACCCTCAGACAGCGAGCGGCATCAGCAACAACGCCACGTGTCTCCCAGTTATCTATTGATAGATCGGTGAGGCCCGGCCCACGCACTCTCCGTAACTGATTCAACAGACTCAAATTGATTAATCAAACTGTCTGGAAATGAATTAGATCACAAGCTAAGGCAACAGTCTTTTGTCAAAACACATACAGATAATACAGTTTATTTCCATTCACCAATGTATCATTCAACCCATCATACGACCCTCAGCGGTTCAAGAGTCGTATTCTACAGTCACCAAACTGCAAAATCCTCTGAAGCACGATAGATATGGGAGTTTGATGGCTCATCTGCTAAACTTTAAAACCTTTTAGACTCTGAGCGATATCATCAGCTCTCTTTGCTGTAGCCTCTGCAACAGCAAGTCAGTCGAGTTCATGGATACGATGCTCTCCGAAGAGGCCGTAAAATAAGTCTTCTCTTCACTGTTTATGCAGCATCTGCCTGTTCAAGGACCTGTTGCCTTGGCCAATACAGACTGCACTGATTAGCGATCTAGAAGTTAATGCAGCTTGATATAGCATTTAGGTTAAAGCAGCGATGAGGGGCAGCCAAAGCTCTCTTTTAGAGTTCATGCAGATCTCTAAAAAGACAGAAAGTGTCCAATACTTTTGTTCTATGTGCAGCAATGATATCTACCTGCTACCCCGTCTGTCATTTGACAAAAAAAATGCCTGTAGATAAGCACTTTCACTTATATTAGAACAACTGTCACCCTCTCGTCAAGAATATCACCTTCTTCACACCGTGTTGTTTTGACACTCAGACACTCCTCATTTACTGAGTTGCAAAGACAATTCCTCTTCTGTGCTCACTGATGATAAATGGCTCCAAGTTTATTTGCAGAATCAGAAGAAAAACTAAAACAATACTGACATTATCGTTAATGTGGCATTGGTTTAAATTGGCCAAATAATATAACAAATAAATGCAAATGCAAATCAATAACAGCATATGAGTAAACAGAGCAGTAATATAGAGAAGTTACAGCAGCCAACATTTCTACAGTTAGGGGGCAATGGCAGCTTGTCAGACGGGTGACAGATTTACCGAAAGAAAGTTTTGCACTGTTGATTCCATTATGGCTCACAGCTCCCACATGCACACTCTGCAAAAATGCTGAAACGCAACTGAAAATTAAAACTGTTCCAATCAGTGCTGGGATGTGGGAGAGGAAGTGGATTTTCTCGATCCATTAACGCTCATAGTTCATAAAACAACACCACAATGACATCAAACAAATAAACATTACTGCCAAATAAAGGAGCAATGTCAGCTTTATGCTGTTCTGTTACAGGTGCTACAGCCGAAGGCAATTCAAGAAAACAACTAAACTATCTCCCAAACAGCAGCAAGTGAAATTTATTTCATTTTAATGTTTTTGTCAGTGTTTTATTGTTTTGTGCACACTTTACATAAGTACATACTTAGGTCTTACATAGGTCTATGGTGCTATAAAGATAAAGGGATAAAATCACCAGTCTCTTAATATTGTAACTGGTTGAGTATTGTTATTTTTTTATATCAACTGTTATTAACCAATAATTTAAATGTCATGCCAGTTCCTAATAATATGGTCTTTGGTACTATACATTTCCTAACTTCAAACAAAGCTGACTGTTGTGTGTTGGACTTTTTTTTTTTTTTATCTGACTCTGATTCAGAAACATATAAACTAAACTAAGGGTTTGTTCGCAAATGTCACATCATTGATCTAATCAGACTTTTATGGTTCTAAAAAAAACACCATGTGCCATTAAAGGCAGTTAGATGCCGAAACATTAGGTCAAACTGCTGTTAATGGAAATAATTCAGTTTATAGCAGGCTTGTTAGTCAGTGTCAGTACAATGATATTTTACCCTACGGGCATAATGTTTACGAAATAACTCAACAAAACTGTATGGATTTTCACAAAGCCTGGAAGCAATGGTACTTGGGAGGGCATTTTCTCAGATTGAGGATATGGTTCCTTAGCAGAAAGCCACAGGTTTGTTACCTGCTTACAGCCCTTATCGCCTGCTGCTGTGTGTATAGTGCATGACGACTGCATTACTGATCTGCTGCATCTTGCACGTTTGGAAGTCTGTCTGCTGATCAAATGGTGATCAAAGATAATTTTCAGAGAAAATAGGCATTGTGATAGATAATCAATTTGTATGACACATGTCTCACACAAAAGTATGTGACAGCTTGAATCTGATAACATGGGATTGTAAATATAAAGCAAGGCATTTCACATCCCAAAAATGCATTTAGGCCAGGCCTGAAGGTATTTTGTCACCCCTTCAAAATGATGTTTTTCATTTTTTTTTTTTATATTGATCGTAAATTATGTGAATCTTAAAAGCACCAGGACATAAAAGTCAACAGATATGTTCATTCAGCACAGAAAAAACACTTTATCCACATTAAAATTCTCAACAAACAGCATGCTGTTTAAAACCTCAGTAAAAAAAAAAAAAGTTTGAACTTCCACAAATGTGGAAAAAGTGTTGAGGTGATATTTAGGTTTATGTGTCTACATAATATAAAGACAAGTGTTGAATCATATGTTAGCCGGCACTTCCAATTTAAATAGTGGTAAAATTATGCTGTGGTAAAAAGCACAGCATAATGGAGTGCTTCTCCATGTCTACATCAGCAGGATTGCAAAGGGAGAAGGAGAGAGAGATGTGGAGGAAGACTGCTATGGAAAGAGATGAAGATGTGGAATCAGCTGAGAAAACAAGAGAAGAGTAGAGTGTACCATAAAAATCAATTCACATAAGAGGCTCTATATCCGCTGCAGTCTTAATCAATGTTTCAGCACACTAACACATAGTGTCCTCCGGCCTGCACACTGTATCTCAACATGTACTAACACACATAATGAGTATTAGTCCCGAGTGCTTTGTACACAGTATTTGGTAAATGGTTCAGTGACTCGGAGCGTCTTTACATAAAGAAGATGTAATTAAAATAGTCGTACGTGAAAATACTAAACGAGCAAAATACAAGGGGCAAAACTACTCAAAGATACAAATGAGAAAGCATGTGGTGTTTAAGGTATAAAAGAAGAGAATATCTAATGATACCTGGGGAATATACTGTACGAGGCAGAAACATAAGGAGCAGGAACAAGGAACCAAAGAGACCTGAACTGAACAGATGGGCGAGCAAAGAGACAAGAAAGCACAGAATCTACTCAGACGGCAGGGATAAATGAACACAGGTGAACACATCAGAGTGGCGCAGACAACCAACATGGAGGGAAACTAAACACTGAGAGATAAATCAACATAAGGTACACACAAAACCGGCAACTAACAAGACACAAGGAAAACAAAGACAACTGAAAAACCATGAGTCAATGAAAACAACAAAAATTAAAGTAAACAAAAGCCAATTAAACCACAACATGTCCACAAGTCCATGCGGAATAAATTATATGAATCTATATTTACAGCATAGTCCACAAAAAAAGTGAATTTGCTAATGAAAATTATGGTCCCATTGGAATTGGACCTATTAAGTTATTTTTTGCAAGGTCCACACTCTTATTTCATCATTTATTGCTGAAATATACAGTCAATATTTTAACAATTTACACAATAAATGTAATATTTTCTTCTAAGCATTGTCTTTTATTGAGGATAAAAACATTTCCTCTGCTTGTGGTGAAGGTTGTTTGTTTCAATCATATTCAATATTGTTATAATTTGCCATTAAGCAGTACTCCGTTCATGGGAAAGACTGTTGGAGTGAACGCTACATTCACTCGCTGTCAGAAAGTGAGAAGAGATGATGGCTGACAAAGTTGAATAGAAGAAGAACAAGAAATGAGAGTAGTGTTTATGTGTACTTCATACAGCTAACAAGCATTGCATGTTAAACATTTAATTCTTACAACAATTTTGCAAGATTCGATAAGGAAACCACTCTTCATACCTATGTTGGCTACAGCAAAATCTAATGAAGAAACCATGTTGAATAATGTAGCAGTGTTGTCTTCTGTTACTGCAACCAGTGTCATTGTTCATGTACTTTCTCCACAAACATCTTAAATGTGTTTATTGTGTCATCTTATCTTAGGTGCTATAACTTAAAGGGGATATATATTATGCAAAATCAACTTTTTAATCATTTAAATCCTTATATTTGGGACTCTGCAGGTCCTATCAGTCGGCAAAGTGTGAAAAAAGATGACTCACTCATGTTTTTGTGGTCCTCCTCAGTCTAAGTACAGGAGATGAAACACGCCATGTTGACTTCCGCACTCATAAGGACGTCACAATGCGCTAAATCCTTGGAATTGCTGTCCGCTTTGTCCGTAAATCACTTAAGAGTGCTGGCGAGGGCAGCGGTATCTGAAAACCGGAAGTCCGCGAAAAGTTCTATTCTTGGCTCAACAGTGCAGCACAGAGTTCTACACAAACTTTCAGCCTCAGAGGATTTATCTGTCCAGTGGATACATGTTATATATGACAGCAATGTGCCTGCTAGAGCCTGAAAATTATCACTTTTCCAAATGCTAACTGCTGTTGGCTCACAGTAGCCTCAGTGGCTGATGTCATTTCCTGTCCCTTAAGTTTTGTTTTACCTTTTTTTTTAAGGTAGATCTACTAAACAGAGTGTTCTGAACATGGCTGTATTGGCAGGGTGATTGAATATCCTATATATTGAATATATAGGGTATAATAATATGACTCCTTTGAAGGAATCTTCATTCTGAATTATGTGGTTATTTCCATTCCCATCAAAGAAACAGCCCAAAACCTACAGATAGTCAAGGTACTGATAGGAGAAGAGAAGCGCAAGATATCCTTAGTTAAAGTATGACTTTTATTTCTAAGAGAAAAAAAGGGACTTTCGTTTATTATTTATTATTATTTCAAAAATAGCTTTTAAGTCTTATCAATATTACTCAAGCTCTGCTGAGGACACTTGATCTTTGTTTGTGTATTCCCAGGAGCTCAGCTTGAAGCAGATTGAATCAGAGCATTTAAAGATTCCCCAGAGACAGACATACAGACCGTACCGTTGTGCTGCCTCCATTCAGCCCGCTGAACACTGCTGCTGCTCTGTCTATGTCTCTGTTCTCTCCCTCTTTATTTCTCTCTCTCTGTGTCTGTGATGTCCACTGTAGCCTTGGGGGCTCTGACAGATAGAGACAGTGTTTTATTGGATGTACCAGACCCCGTTAAACAAGAACAACACATGGCACCTTCAGCCTTCATTCTTCCTTACATTTACTTTCTTTCTATTTATCAAGCATTTTGTATCACCTCCTTTTCCTGTCCCCCCCCTCCTTGGAACATACGAGGTGAGGCTATTTCTCATTCTTCTTCTCTTTCTCCCCATTCTCTCCTCCTTGTCATGTTTCTCTTTTCCTCACATTTCCAACCTGATTTCTTATTTCCCTTCTTTCCCCACTCCTCCTCTCTTGAATGCCTTAACTCCCTCCCCCATAGCATATACCTTCACCGTTCCTTCATATGGACTTTTGATTCTTTTCTTTAATAGCCAATATGACCCTCAGCTGTATGTGCATTTCTGCTAGCATTGTTCAGATTGATCCCTCCCTCCCTCCCTCCCTCCCTCCTTCCTTCCGTCCTTCCCATTCTCCATCCGCTTTAAAACAATCTGTAGCCCTGGGTTGTCTGAATCAGCAATACCAACAGCCTGCAAAAAAATGCTTTAATAATGCAAAAGATACAGCAACACTGTGTCAGGAATACAGACAAACCCACTGAGTCGTCTTTGCTGACCTACAAAATTCGGACTATTTGCATTTTCATTCTATAAAACACCCTTCGACAAGGTAAAGGCCTGGTGCTCCTGACTGACACGTTGGCTGACTAAAAATTACAACAACAACAAAAAAGTTCTTACAGAGAAACTACTGACTGAACTTTATGTCACATATATGAAAGTAAAGAAGCAGCAAGATAACGTTTGCGTGCCTGTTTGTTCCAGGTGGATTAGTGTCTGCTCACCCTCGTAAAGGTGCTGCTAAGGACTCAGGTACTTCGTCTCAAAGCCAGTGTTGTGATGCGAATTAATAAGCTCCTCTGCTTGAAAGTAATGAGTGTGCTTATTGTGACACAACACCTGCTCCTCATGAAGTCATCGACACCATTTTGAGGAAGAAAATAATTGCAATTCATGATTTTCTAAATGTCATACTGAAAGGCTCATATCTAGTGTGAACACCAATGGTGTTCTTTGTTTTTCTTTTCAATAAATACAAATAAATGTGAAATTTGTCCTTGCTTAATGCAGCCATTTTCCTTGAGATAAATGATGAACATCCACTCAGAGGCAATAGTAAAAATCCTGAGATGCAGTAGTTTTCTCTCAGGCTACAAACTTCTCTTTTGCACTAAGGCCGAACAATTAATCAAAATGAGATGATCAAAATCGCAATATGCAATTTTCAAATCGCAGGAATAGTGTTGTGACCTATACACATCAAATTCTACAAACTGCTGCATGTAAAATATGTTATTCAAATGAAAATCAGAACGATTATGTCAAAATGACCATTCGGTCTGATATTGCAAATCACATTGCAGTCAAAATAGTCACAATTACATATTTATTCAAAATTGTTCAGCCCTATTTCACACTTAAGTTTGTTGACCGTGGGCTTTATTGCACTACAACAACTAACAACAAACATGTATGCATCCCTGCTACCAAATATTGAATTGTGATAATATAACTGCTAAATCCTCGTGGCCATTTGAATTATATTCACATGATGGATTAGGTAAATTGGTCACTCTAAATGGACCGTAGGTGTGAATTTGAGAGTGAATAGTTGATTGTCTCTATATGTGGTCCTGCAATGGACTGGCAAATTGTCCAGGGTGTACCCCGTCTGTCGCCCTATGTCAGCTGAGATAGGCACAGCACCCCCCGCGACCCTCCGGTGGAGGATAAAGCGGTAGATAATGGATGTATGGATGGATAGTTGTATATTATTTTGCATGCACAACACAGATAAAAGAGGGAGGACGCCTTGCCTCCAACTTCTGTCTAATGTCAGGCAAAGCACAATGAAACACATCTGACATTAATTATTTATTGACTTTACATCGTCGTGCAGATTGTCTGATGAGATTCAAAACAAACTGCAACACCTTCTGTCTTCCAAATATTGGCATTCAATGAGACGAGACAGCGCAGGGCTCATCGCTCAGTGTATCCATAATTAATGGCACAATCTGTATGTCTACATGGAACTGCTCATCCCTGCTCGTCCATTCACGAGAAAAGTGGGAAACCGACGCTGTCACACAAATAGGTGATCACAGATTTTAAAATGATCCTATATTTAGTGCAAATGAGAACAGCAAAAATGACAATATAGCAAAGGTGAGGCTTTGCACGATCACAATACAAGGTCACTCGAAATATGATGTTTATCTTAAAGACACACCTTTATTAGGCACTGAACTTAATCTTCACAGAGGATATTTTTTTAGAGGTACAGGGAACTTATCTCCCTCACATAGAGCTGATCAGACTATTGATCGTGGTCCTCCTCAGTGGTTATGTGAATTTGCGGCACATGAGCAGAAATTGGAAACAGCTGTTGTACTTCCAAACATCCAACATCCAAACATGCTCAATAGGCGACATGTAGTCACGTGGCAGTATGAGAAACACATGTTATCATATAATGTCTCTGACATAAAGCATGTTTAATCTGTGTTTGTTGTCCATAGCTTATGTCTGTTTACCATAACCCCATGTCCACCACTGGGAAACACTTTTCTCACAACATTGTCATCAGTAAAAGTTACTCAATGGTACTGTTGGAATTTCTCATCCATCCAAACAACCTATGGTCAATTCAGAGTGCCCAATTTGCGTAATCCCAAGATGTTCATGTTTTTTTGGAGTGTGGGAGGAAACCGGAGAACCCAGAAAGGCCACGTTGAAATGTTTTTCCTGTGAAAGTATCTTCGTAAGGATCACCTAGTGGTCACAGGGATTATTACAAGTCATATGGGAACTACACTTTGTTTAATTTCTGTACTTCAAGCTCATTCCTCTTCCTCTCATACTTCTCTCAGGTGAATCAGAGTTGTTTTAGTCTTGTTCTCTGTCTAACCCCTTCACTCCTGGTCTGGCCCCTGACAAAATGGAGTTGGCACAGACTCCAATCAGATCAGGCTTTATTTTTTTTATTTTTTTTATATATAAGTTACATTTTGCTGTATTTAATGTCTGCAGATGGAGAGGCTGAGGAGAGGAGTGGCAGTGGACTTTCCTTTTGGTGGGAAAGAGGTGGAAAAACTATTTATGCGGAAGAAATCGCTTTTAATTTGGAAGCATTTGTTAATTTTCCTGTGGCTCTTTCATCATATATATATATATTTATATAAAAAAAATCCATTTGGCAGCACTGCTGTATAAGTGAGCCTGTATGCTGGTGATTATAACCCTCATCCCTCTTACCCCCCCCGCCCCCCCCCCCGCCCCTCGCTGTTGCTCTCCATACTCGTGTGTCTGCATTTTTCAGCCAGTGAAGGATGCACCGAGCCAATGCAGGATGTTCTCAACTTATAATACGTAGATGTATTATGATGATTTATGAGTTTATTAAAATAGAAGAATTATATAAACACCAACAACAGAGAGAAGCATGAAGAAAAAAACTAGGAGGAAATGTTTAAACCTGAACAATAAATCCAAGTGATGACATCATTAAGCAATCTGAAGTGAACATGAAAGTTAGAATCAGGCAGTGACAGAATGCCTTATTATTTTTGACCTGGGGGTATATTACATCCAACAAACTTAAATTCAATGTGTCACAAGGTGATCAAAGACTGACCAATCAATAAGTACAACTGTTTAAGCTTTAAGCAGTGCAAATATAGTTCTATTCTAAATCCTATTTTAGTACAGGTTACAATTGAACAGTTTAGCATTTCAATGAGCTCCTGGCTCCATCCTCCTTCTTCTCCTCTTAACTCTTGGTTTCAATTTTGAAAGGATTATTGGCCTGGGAGAATGTGCTAATATTTCTGTCTCTGCCTCTAACTGTTCTGTCTGTCACTCTCAATCTTTCTCTTTTTCACTGGTGCATTCACTCAACCGCTCCTTCACAATCTTTATGTGATTTTAATGTGGTAGTAAAGGAGCTTGCTATTTTTCTATCCAATTCTTTATGAAACATTTCATTGATTAATGTATACATTTGTTGCTTTCTGAAATGACTTTAAGCTGTGTTGAAGTCTGCAGCAGGCTAATGTAATTCATGGCTTTCCTTCTCTCATCTTTCTATCTCCATATAGTGATGGAGGACATGCTACATCCCCCTTTTTCTCACACAGTTTATCTCTCCTTTCCAACTGTGTATTCTTCAATGACATAAATTCTGCAGTCCTGCTAAGGTTACAGTTTGTGTGGTGAGTTGCATTTAAATCCCAATCTCAGATGACATCGGGTGATAGGCGGGTCACACCCTGGACAGTTCGCTAGTCCATCACAGGGCCACATACAGAGACAAACAACCATCCACTCACACATTCACACCTAGTGTCCAATTTACCTAATCCCCATATTGCATGGTTTTTGGGAAACCGGAGAACCCGGAGAACCCGGAGAAAACCCACGCACACATGGGGAGAACATGTAAACTCACTCAATTTTACTTTTATTAATTTTGACAAAATGGCATTATATCAAATCAAGCCTTCATAACACAAAATGACACCGCGCCAAGGGACTGTGACACACATACACACTTGTGCGTTACAATTTTGCCAACCTATGTAATAGTGGCACGACGGTAACTTGAGTTTAATTTAATTTACAGATGATTATGACAAAAAAGTTGAATTCAACATGTATCTAACCAAGGGATAATATAGAGGCTAACAAAAGAACAAGGGTTAGCAAAAGCTGAATATTTTGAGTTGGCACTGGAGCTGATGTTACCTCATCCGGCTTTGAGCAGCCTGCACTGGCTGTTCACTCGCTGTAGTGACACGTTAAGCCCAATTTATACTTCTTACGCAGAGACTCTGCGTCGACGCAGAGCCTGTCGAAGAGCCTCTACGTCGTCTCCGACTGCACAAAATATTTTTTAAGTGTCCGTCACTCCGTCAAGGGACAACGGAGATGGCAAGAGCTGCGATTGGTCCTCAGGACAGGCTGAGCTAAGCTGCTCTGTGCCGGCTCACAGTCGCACCGAGCGTCTACAGACGCGGAGCTGATCCCCGCCGATAACGCCGCTGCCAAACTATAAATACGTCATATCTTAATACACACAGCACATGTTTAGACTCTAAATGGCCAATTTCTCGCCTCAAATTATCTTAAAACTGCGTTCCGGGACACAGAAAAGTGACAAACGACCGCTGTTTCAACAACAACAGTCTTTCTCCCTTGGACGCCATTGCTCACTGTAGCCAAAAGCACAACAACGTTGTGCAGCGACCCCTACTGATCGGGTGGGAAATTGCAGCGCCTATCCGTCACCACGACGCAGAAGTATAAATGCTCGAGTGGTCTACGTGGTGACGCAGACGGATAACGCATTACGCAGTCGGAGAAGTATAATGTGGCCTTGAGTGGTTGTTCATCTCTGGGTGTATCCTGCCTTTCGCCCTATGTCAGCTGGGATTAGATCCAGCTCCCTGCTGCCCTAATGTGGAGGATAAAGCTGTAGACAATGAATGAGTGGATTTTCATGACTCATTTACTTCCATGACTCCCAGCTACAGCAGTGTAATGCCTCTCTGACTTGATAACAACTTTATTTATTGGTGGCTATCCAGATCTGAAGAGGAGTTTTTAAAAAAAAAAATAGTTTTAATCATTTAAAGGTCACTTTAAAAATATCAGGAATAAAACATTTGAAAATGGCTTTCTTTTCACTGAAACAGTGTGACTCAAGTCAGTCACATTTTATTCCAGACTGTGGTGATAACAACCTGCATTTGCAAAGGCAGTGGGTTTCTGTATTCAATTTGTTTTTCGCTGCAACACTTCAGAATGTTTTCATCAAAGTTGTTGTTCTTTTACATCTCACAAGTGCCCCATAACACATAAGTTATCAGTGAATATGAATTAGGTTCTCTTTTCCTTCCTTCCTTTAACCCAACAACAGAGGCCATTTTGTTTCATAATAAATGTAATTTTAAAGGCAAGTGTCATTGGTGCCAGAAGGAGGATGTTAAGAGTAATAAATACAATCATATTATGTGAGTTTCAGATATATCAACTTAACAGAAAACAACTTTCACACATAATACGACAGAACTTTGTGTTCTAAACACAGGCATATTTTTTGTGTAATCATTGGACCATACACTCATCAGGGGTAGCCTGGTACTCTATTCACTGACACATGATGTCTTGTATCCCTGCTTTGTGGTATAAGTATATATGAACAGTGGAAGTCAGGACTCCTCTTGTCTCCCTCACTCTCTCTGTGATTTCCTGGGAGGAAAATGTTCACGGTAACTTTCCCTCAGAAGAGCTTTTCATCCATTTCATTTCCCAGCTTTGTTGAGACAGAACCATAACTAATCCTGCAGGCAGAATTCTCTGTACTCCATACTCTATACTGTATACTCTTTCTCTCCTTCTTTCATCTCTGACTCACCCTCTGTGTGTGTGTGTGTGTGTGTGTGTGTGTGTGTGTGTGTGTGTGTGTGTGTGTGTGTGTGTGTGTGTGTGTGTGTGTGTGTGTGTGTGTGTGTGTGTGTGTGTGTGTGTGTGTGTGTGTGTGTGTGTGTGTGTGTGTGTATGTGTATTTGTTACCTCTTTAGGGATTTTACTGGCATAAACATTTATCTTGTCAGGAGCGGTATTCCTCATGGATAATATCACCTGGTCCTAATGAGACTAAAGAACTGGTTAAGTTTAGAGCTAAGATTTTAATAGTGGATCGGTTATGGTTAAGGTTAACTGGTTAAGATTAGGTATAATGCTTTGCTTAGGCTGTCCAAATGAAAAGAAGTCAATGCAGTGTCCTCAGAAGAATAGCTGTGTGTGTGTGTGTGTGTGTGTGTGTGTGTGTGTGTGTGTGTGTGTGTGTGTGTGTGTGTGTGTGTGTGTGTGTGTGTGTGTGTGTGTGTGTGTGTGTGTGTGTGTGTGTGTAAGGCTTGACACAAATAGCTAGCGCAGAACCGAGGTGCTGAAGTCAGATTTGGTTGAAAGTCAGACACGGGCGCAAACACACACACACACACATGCACAGACAAAGAGGGGTTGGCAAGACCACTGCAGCACTGGATGCAGTGGAGGAAACTTACATGATTACCTGAAGGGGTTCCTGATATTTCACCCTCCAACAACAGCAGCCCAAACAATGAGAGACACACACATACACACTACAGCCAACTCTCCTACCAGTCCCCAGTGAAATCGCCTTTTGAAAACACAGGAAATCCAAGCAAATTGTCAAGCCAAGCACCACTGCTCACCTCAGTGTCCCCAAGATTCTCCTGCTGTTTTTAATTTGTCTGACCCAGACATTCTCCCACTGCTTCATCACATGTGAACATGACATCGAACTGGAAAAAATCCAGCAGCAATCGCCTAGAGATTTCCTCGACTACTGCAACTGTTCCATGGAGTAATTGACTGAATTAGAGGGTTGGTTATGTTGTGATTATAAGAACATTTACATTTAGGTCACCTGGGAGCCATAGCATTAGTGTTGCATCTATTTTGTTCAATGCCCTGACAGTGGACTAAACTTAAAAAATAAATACTGATTTGTGAAACTTAAATCCAACCTAGAACGTAGAAGACAGCAGTCACAAAAAGTAAAAACAACATGAAATCCAGTTTTTTGTTTAATTCCAGGTTTGTGTGTGGGCCAGGATTCCGAGTCACATTGAGCGGTTTGGGGCTGCTGCCTGTTTTTAGCTGCTTTCCTCCAAATGCAGCAGTCCCATTTTCAAAGCCACACTGAGGATTTGCTGGAGATAATCTCTATTTTCATGACTATTCCAGAATATGCAATCACGTGCTCTGCAGTTGATGTTGAAATTGAATGATAGTTTGGAGTCCACAACAGTGAGAATATCGAAGAGCCACTAAAATATATGATGCAAGCTGTATTTAATTTGAGTTCAGTTACAGGGCAGCTGTGCATGCTTTTAAAATGACCTTTATTATGAAAGAAAATGGCCTCTGTTGTTGTAGAGCCTGAAGGAAAAGAGAACTATGCAGGTGATAGGAACTTCCTGAAACTGCAATCAGCACTGGACAGCTCCGCTAAATACAGATTTCTCCTCTATACATGGTGGCATTTAAAATATGGGTATGTAACTCTGGAAAAGCTAGCAGAGCTATTGTTTGGCAAAATGCAACCAATAATATGCAACCACCCCCTCCACATTGTGTCTCCATATTGTCGTTTGTAGTAAAACTGTGGATTTTAGCTCCAATTTTGTCGGACATTTTCTAACTAACTTATGTCTCTCCAGCTTCATGTGGTCTGAATGGACTGATTGGTGTGTATCACAGTAGATACCATGGCTTGCTTTCTTCACATTCAATTCAGGCATCTTTATTATTGATGGACATGAATATGATTTCAACAGATAAGATAAAAAAATATATATATTTCACAATCAACTTGCAGGCCCTAAATTTAATCTGCTCTTTGACCCTCTCTTTGAAACATCTACCACGGGGAACAATCATTTTCAACTTGAATACTGAACCTACAGTTTGCTGTAAATGCAAAGACCTCAAGGATAGGGTATAAGGATCATTTATGTATTAATAATTCCTTGGTAATCTCTTTGCACCTAAACTCACTCCCATTGGCAGTACTTCACACAACTGCATGTGCACATCCCTTCAGTGGAAGACCGTCTTTCAGTCAACACATGCAACAAAACAGCAGTTAAATGACTGGAAACACGAGAAACTGAGATGTTGAGCTTTTTTTTCTTCTGTTGAGTTGAAAGCACAAAGTGTCAAAGGTCATCTGGTAGACAGCATTTATCAACTACCTGGGAGATGAGACAATCAACTCTTTCTCACGTGGTCCTGCTTACTGCAGCTTCAAGTCGGCATTGTCATGCTGTAATTCACTTGCAGCAATGATCTGAGTGCTTCTTTCACCATTGATTGCGAGTGAACATGTGTGCTGACATGTTTACAAGTATGCCAGAGTGTGTGTGTATGTGTCTCACTGCGTGTGTGTGTGTGTGTGTGTGTGTCCATGTGTGTTTGGGGGAGTTACATACACTGCTCTAAGCCAGGGCAGCCTTGGCAAAGCAAAGATGCTAACAGAGACGGACAGGCTGCCACATCCCTCAGCTGGCCTGGCGATCTCTCTCTCTCTCACACAAACACACACACACACACGGACAAACATAGAGATACACAAAATTACAGATGATCACATTGATTTTTCCTCTCTCACACAGCAGAGTGCTCACATCAGCAGGAAGAAGATGTACATTGACAAAGAAAGAGGGGAAATCTTTGCTGACTCCTTAGAATCGTGTTATCAGGAGAGTGAAAAGTAAACTGGTGGTTAGCTAAAATGCAATGATGATAGGGAGAAAATTACAATGAAGATTCAAAGGAAGTAATGCATTTCCTTTTGTCTCATAGTCTTCCTCTTCATCACCGACACTGGCTTATTTTTGACTGTTTTGTTTTTTTAATCAAATACAAATTTGGTGTAATTATATAAAGTACAGTTTTACCAAAGAATGTTGCATAATCCAGATAAAACGAGAAAATGTGCATTAGACTTCAAGGCAAACTACATTGTTTGTGAATTCCTGGCCCTTCACCTGCAACGCCATCATGTCAGCCGACACAGGAATCTGGAGCTCCTCCAGCCTGTGAGTCAGGGTATATTATTCACAACAGCCTTGGCAGCAATGAGTCCTCACCCCTGACTTGAGCCTTCTCAAATTAATCCGAGGTTCACTCAGGGTATAGGAGGGAGCACAAGACATAAAAAAAATAATGACCAAAATGAATTTTTGTGACAAACTTATTTGTGTGTTTGTGACAGCCTCTCTCCATTATATTCCTAGTTACTGTGCTGTCTCTGAGGTGGAGCTGGATGCAAGAGCTGATTGAACAACCTGTCCACACAGATCAGCGGCACCTGAGCCCAGGAAATAAAGTGAGCAGCTTCCAGTCTGGTTGCCTTTTACCTGCCAGAGCCAATACATTTATGCTTCTGTTTGACCGTTTCCACATACACTCTGATGCCCTTGACTCTGGTTCATAACATGTTTTCTTTATTTGGAGTCTACTCTTATTTGGCCCAGGAATATGTGAAAGGGACTCAGGTGAAGATGCAACATTTTTTTTTCAGTTTGTATTTAACTTTTCTGTATCTAATTTATTTTTTGCAACTGCGTTTGGCTTCTCCATTTTTTATATACTTTGTGACAAATACTAGCATTCTCCGTATGCCTTGTGGATTTCATAATCATCTCTACAAACAAGAAAAGGGACTGAAAATTAATACCTGTTAGAAAAAAATATCGAAAAAATATTGAGATGTAATGTGTTATTCTTGGGTTATACCCCAACATCCCACCTGGTTTCTGGAAAATCAATATAGCAATTTTTGCATAATCCTAATAATTTCATATAATCATATACAGACACACCAACAACAAGCACAGCAAACACAACCTATTTAGAAAGAGGTATACTGTGGCAATTACAAGACAAGAGGTGGTAGAAGTCAAAAAGAGCCATCAAGACATGAAATGCCCTCAATCTGGATGCATTTGCTTCAAGAGGTGAAGGATATTGTCACAAAACATTGGCTACTCTGCCCATGGCATCCACTTTTATTGATTTGTGTGATTGTCCTTTGCATTCCCCAGGCATCACGACAATTGTTCTCTCTTGCTTAACGTTACTCGCTCATTATTCTGCATGGGATCGGCGGAGAGAGACAGTGGACAGTTTCCAACACCGCTAGTAAGTATTCAACATGTTTGCCTGGTCTAAGTATTATAGTATAGTAGTATTGAGCAATGCAGGGAGCATGAAACAGTAGGTGGTGTCGTTACAAGCATGGGCACAGCGGCGGTGGGAGCCACTTCCCTGAATATCAACATAACTTCGTTCTTGCACCAAATTCAAGCACTTTCAATGACTCATGTCTATTTAGAGTGATTTTGTGATTTTTGAAAAAATGTTTTCAAATTCACTATCAAGGACCTGTGAAAAAATCTTGGAAAAAAAAATGGCTGCAGGTCATTTGTATGTCACATACGCAAAATAGAAATAAATTGAAACTGTGGTGAAGCATTGGTGTGTGTGAATTAAAAGCAAGACCTTACACAATGCAGACACAATGCTCATGCTTCCAGTGTGCACCGGGCGTTAAAGTGGGTGAGTATGTGAGCCAGTGACATTGGTAATGACTGAATTCACCTCATGGCCATATTGACAAAAATGACAACACATGAGGACACTTTGTCAGACAATATGACCTCTCATTGTGTCTATAAACTGCCATCTCCATTACCATATTCTCTACAACTCTCCTTTGTGTGATTTTGTCCTTTCCTGTCCCGTCTCAGTATTTCAGAATGGCCTCACATTGACTAGTGATGCAGAGCACAGTTCTGGTGGGATTACTGTTATTAAAAGGACATTACAAGCTGAGAAATGGTTGCTCTGCTCGGAGGAATACATGAACACAAGTTAGGTCCGCATGCAAGCACAAATCAGGCGAGACAGCAGCTTTAGGAGAGTGGGTGTGTGTTGGTGCTTCTTTTTTATTCCGAGCAGTGTTAACTGGAGACTTTAAATTGCACTTAGGTGTGAATGGAAGTGGCAGTGATGGATTGTCTCTGTATGTTGGCCCTGTATTAGGATGGTGACCTGTCAAGGTGTATCCCACCTCAGCTCTCCCACAGCTACAGAGCTACATCCACATCTCTGCTGGGTCTGGCTCCAGCTCCCATGACCCCATGATGGATGAACAAAAATTGCAAGTACAGTGCACCATTCAAGACCATATCGTAACTCAAAATGTACCATACTTTACTGTATTGCAAACTGGCAATACAAAACAAAACACTTCAGTTTTACATAAGCTAATGGAATTATGTTTGACTATAACAACTGCAGCATGACCATCCAACATGCACATATTCAGATTCAGCAAAAGCACATTTTACTTCATATTTTTCTATTATGCACATGTCATGGATACTTATCACCGTTATCAACTAGTATCAACCTGTCTTTCATTACAAGTACATTTTCTCTTGTTTTTGAAATTATAAACAATGATTGGCTTGGACTGATACATCTAATCTGATTAGAACCCCTGTGTTGATCAGTGATCACCAATGAATTTAGTGCACCATCAAAGGGTTTCAAGACAGTCACAGAGCTGATCGCCTCTACGGAATAGTAAGTGGTTATGTGTTTATTTATTTATTTCTAATTGACAGCTTCTTTGGCCTTTTGGGAAGATGCGTGCCATTCACTCAGACTGGAGACACAGTGTAACCTTTCCTTTTTCCTGCTTCACCAAAATTACAAGCAGCCAAAAATAAAAATGACCACAGTGGCCCTGAAACCAACAGAAATCTAATTAAAAGCTTTGGCAATCCAAAGTCCAGTGTATTTCCAGCTATTTAAATGCTAATCATTTCATTACGGAGAACATCATTATGCTCTCATTGCAGTTCACATAAATCAGTATTCGCAAACATCCCTGATAGGGAGCGTGAGAGTGGAGAAGAGTAACATTAGCTTTAAATGAGGGTTGATTGAATTCTCATTCTCAATTACATAATGCAAGTTCCCCCCCCCCCCCCCCCCCATCTCCTAACCCTCCTTCCCTTTTGCTGCTCTCTATCTTATACCTCTCTGTCTCCCTGAGTCAGTCACTGCATGTAATGAGACAGTGAGGAGAGGTGTACACACACACACACACACACACACAAACAGAGGCAGAAGTCTCAGGTGTACCGGCGCACTGCTGACAATCAGCCACACATACAACAGTGCCGACGAAATTAACTCGGCGTTAATTAACTTCATTGTCTTAATGCTCGGTAATGTCTTTGCGAGATGAGGGTGAGCCACGTATGAAGGGGTGAGACTTCAAAACCAACTGCGGTGTGAAGCAAAACATGAACAAATAGTATGGCACTGGCTTAATTATTATGCTAATGAAGCAGCAGCCCACAGGGCTCAGAGAAGTGATGCAACAGTCTGAAATGAATTTAGAAATGCACCGTCACATACTCTCAGTCAATTTAGAATGTATTGGTACATGTTGTTTGTTTCCTGTATATGAGATTATAATTATTTTTCTTTTTTTTAATTAGTATTATTAGTCAGGCAGCAGGGAATTGAGACAGGAGCGAGGCGACAAATAATAGGCTCCGATGTAGCTCAAATCATGGCAACTAAAACTATTTTGTAGCTGTTAATAATTTAGGATATTCACAGGAGAAAATCCCTAATACACATTTGTCCAACATAAATTAAGTTTACTGCATATAAAAGTGAAGACTCGCTCAACAATTTGATGGTTAACAGACACAATGAAGCTCTGGCATGAGCTGCGTAAGCAAGCTACTATTCTGTGCTTCATTCATGTAGTTCTCATTCATCCTCCACTCTCATTTCCTTACTCTCGTCTCCTGGGGTCATTTAAGAGCTCAGCAACACATCCTCAGTGGTAGCCTAATCATCGTGCTGCTGCCTTCTTTAATGTTACCCTCTATATGCCTTCATCTGTCTCAGCAAGACATCACCACCATCACCCCTCGTGTCTAGAATCTGATTTAACAGCTGCTGGTCAGGGTTAATGCATTTCCTCTCAATATTTACCCACTGAGGCCCTGCAACAAAGACTATAATTTGATCATCGCACACAATCTGAATCATATTTGGCCCTGTGATGGACTGATGGCCTGTCCTGCAAGGTGTGCCCCCACCTTTCACTGATGCCAGATCAGACTGGGAGTCAAAGAATGAGTGTTGTATTGTTAGCAATGCAATGATATATCTCATATTCACTTGTCTCTACTGATTGAAATGCACAGCAAATACAGTACTGTGCATTCGATTTGTTATCATAACATGACCATATATTATAGGTATTTCTGGTTTAGTGGTAGAACGAGTCATCTCTCAACTGGAAGGTTCAGGTTTCACTCTCAGCTCTGCTAGTCTACATGCCGATGTGTCCTTGGGCAAAACACTTAACGCTGCTCCTGACAGTTGTGCTGGCAATGTGTGAATGGGTATGAAAGATGTGAGATAGAGAAATATGAGTGAGTGTGAAAGTTTGAGTGAAACTTTCATGCAGAAACTGTAAAACTGTAGTGTACAGCAGCTTTCAAGACGAGAAAACCGAATCCATTTACTGTTACCATTCCATCCATAAAATCCTGTGTATGCAGTTGTGAAAAAAAACATTTTTTTCAGAAGAAAACTGCAAATTTTACTGGTAAAACCTGTTTTCGTCTTATTTCATGATGTATTTCATGTATGGGGGCAGCTGTGGCTTAATGGTTAGGGCTTCGAGCTCGAGACCGGAAGGTAGCCGGTTCAATCCCCGACCAGTCCGCAGCTGAAGTGCTGTTGAGCAAGGCACCTAACCCCCTCACTGCTCCCCGAGCGCCGCTCACTGGCATGGCAGCTCACTGCGCTGGGTTACATGTTCTACACCTCACTGTGTGCTGTGTGTGTTAACTAACTCACTGCAGAATTGAATTTCCCCTTGCGGGACTTAAAGGGTTCTTAATCTTAATCGTATTATCGGCTGTCATTGACAGCTGGCTGTGCGCTAAGATTTTGCATCATACAGATGGAATAAAAACAGGAATCAAGGGATCATATGTGTAAAGAGAGCCTTCAATAAATAAATACATTGTAATGTGGTTCTCGATGACACTGTTTTAACTGCATACTATTTGCACAGTTCCACTAATGGTTATCTACTCATTCCCTCTGCTGACACGCGAATGCTGTCTCAACAATTGGTACATTTTTAGCAAAACATCATAGAGAACAATGCTCTTGGCAAAGGCCGTGTTTATACTCATGTTGACTTTTGCGTGAGAAAAAAAATACTTCCTGCTGTTTATTCAGACGATGGGGGATGCAACACATTCCCTGCAAAACCTCACTCCAGGCAACTATAAATTGTGCGCAAAGCCACCTTGAGTGTGGTGCTTTAAAACATGACTATAAATGAAGGTACTGGGGTTGAAATGCATCGACTCTGGGTAGGCGTAAAAAACCTATAGCAGATGTTTGTTTGCACCGATTGGTCATCTCTAAATGAAATTGACACATTTGGGTCACAATTGACACAATTGGGTCACATTCAGAAATGTCAAACAAACAAACAAAAGGTGAAATTGAGTGGAACCTTGTGGCCCTAAGAGCTGCAAGGGTTAGCGGCTCTTTTGAATTCTGTTATAGCTAAGTCGCATTACAGCAATCTGGCTGTGCGTGAGCCGCTGTCAATCATCCTCCTGTTGAGCAAGAGTGAGGGGAAGGAGAACTGCCCTTTTGCTTTATGCAAATGATGGAGTGGTCATCAGTGCAGCAGTCAGTGCAACTCGTGTATGTGTGTGTGTGTGTGTGTGTTTTGGGTGTATCTATGCCCTTATGTGTAAAAAGGTATTCAGTTTACATTATTACTAGGCCTTTGTGTGTCGATGTGTGTACTGTGTATCTTTATATGTTCACCCATTATACCTTTGTTGAGATATGAATGTAATGTGGAGCTGTTCAGAATGTGTGCACGCATGTCTTTACGTTAAGTTTTATGTCCTTGCTGTTGAAGACTAGACTTGTGTTGTATACCATTTTCTGCACATCCATTCTGTGCAGCCGTGCGTGTGCGCGCCTGTGTGTTTGTGTGTGTGTATACATGTGTCAGTTTATGTCAGTATGCTCTGACAACAGCAAAATGCCACAGAGAGGAAAATACCAATGTTGTCTTTGAATGGCCAAGGGCGGCTTCACTGTTGTGTCACAATAGCTGACGGGAGAGTTCAATAAATAAGACAACTGCTCCAGTAGATCACCCATTCAGTTTCTCAAAATTTAAAGGATAATACATCATTATAGTTTTATTTAACCTTTCATTCAGAGTAGTACCTTATGACCACTTTCCCTGTCGAATAAATATTATGGACACATATATGATAAAGGAAAGCTTATTTAAATTAAATTTCAAAGTTCAAATAATGTCTCCGAGATCAACTCGATGGTACATTAACTTGATGTAAATGACACCTCTGTCAAAGCCTGAGAAGTCCTGATTCACCTGAATTGGCACATTGGAACTTCTGGTTTCAGGTCCATAGTTGGTGAAAGTGCCATTTAATACCAATAGAATTTGTCAGAAATCTTAAGGAGACTGGTTGTCATCAAATTAAATGAAATGAATATTGTATATCCTGCCAAAACAAAATATCAGAGTCCAATGCTAATGTTCCTATATGCTAATGGACTCATCTGACAACAGGAGTGGAACAGATGATCAAACATATGGGCCTTAGATACAGGCCCAGAAGGAACATTTCCTGGAAGAAGCTGCAACCAAATCCCCCAGATTAATCATTTGTGTTAATATGCTTAAGGGTAGTCTTGCAAAGCTGACACTTTGAGTGGTGGAAGAAAAATGCTACTCTCTCTGTGCAAGTTTTATATGCATCAGTGCAACTAATTCATCCATTCATCTTCTTTATCCTCCACAGGAGGGTCGCAGGGGGGCGCTGGTGCCAATCCCAGCTTACACAGGGCAAAAGGCGGTGTACACCATGGACAGGAAATGATCCAACTCGTCACTTAATTGATAACCTCAGTAAACGTCTAAAAAAGTCTAGGGTCTTCTTCAATACATTGTGAAATTCATTTTGTAAATTATTCTAGAGCCAAAAAGAAGATAAAGCACAGCAAATATTAGGGCAAGGATTTTCCTTTGTCTCCATCCACACGAAACCAACCCAAAACGACTCTGTAGTACAAAGACGTTGCACACATGACAATGTATGTAATCACGGAGATGGGAAGAAAAATAAAGGAAATTAAAGGAAATGAAATAAAAGCTATCATAAAGCTAACAGACCAAAAAAAACAGTGTTGCCAACTTGGTGACTTTGTCCCACTATTTAGCGACTTTTCAGACCTTTGGAAGAAAAAAAAGACAAATCTTGCAACTCTCTGGCATAACCAGAATAGCCAGTTCTGCAGCACGAATGAGCTTCATTTAGCTCCGTTTACTGCAGGTGGAGAGCCGGCAGCAAAGAGACACACGTTGGGGGTTGGGGGAAAGAGAAGCACTGTGACCACACAGCACAGACAAGAATGAGCTGTGAATGTGCAGTGCACCTGACCGTGTATCAGCTATCCGCATTTTTCATTCAAGTTACATTAGAGTGTTATTATCTCCTAAACTTGCTGAGGACATGACGTGTTCTCTTGATATCTAGTGTCTTTTCATCAAAGGTAGTCGTCAATACTGCCAATCAATCTCCAATGATTGAATGCCAACACTAGAGAGGTGGGACTATGACATCATTGTTTTCCCAACTACCCAGTAGATGTCTACACGAAAAAATACCTCCCATTTCCGTGTGGATGAAATGCCAATATGATTTAATGAAAACAGGTTCCAGAGCGATCAAAGGCTCTTCTTAAAAAATATGACAACGATGACATAAAAACCAACCAGGCTCTGTGTAAGAGCACACAAGCTTGTTTATGGCAGGTAGCGACAAACTGTCGAGGGGTTGATTTATTAACTATTTTTATTAGAGTTTATTGACTAAACTGTCCCCACTGACAGGAAGAGCTTAGGAAGAGTAGTGTTTCAGTATGAGATAACCACCACCAACAAGTGACAGTTGTAAACTAACTCTTGGCAGTTAATGAATCATCCTTCACCTGAAATAGAATCCTAATTTATTTTTAGTTATAGTTTTTTCTCTTTAGCCCCGAACTAGGAAACTTTCCCAAAACACAACAACACCAACAGGCCATATTTTTTATTTATTCCAAGTGGGAATAATGAGATCATTTTTATTCTTCACTGTAACAATGTCACCGTTTTGAGTACTTTGACTGTGCATATGCTGAATTCCATAAAATACAGCACAGTTCTATCTTCACCTTTGGTGAGAATATAAGTGATGTTGCCATCCATCAAATATTAATTCATTAGGTTAGGTGATATTTGAACATGCTTTATTTGCCGCAGACATTAATCACAACACATGGACTCTGCAGCTTGTGTTTGAGTCCTAATAATTTGCCCAATATAATCAAAACATTTTCTTCTTGCATCATCTGGTTTTACAGTCACAGCAGACCAGGGAGCTGACTCGTCCTGCTGCAGTCTCCTTCACTGTCAGCTACTGATCGGCTCCACTGGAGCAGCTGGGACTGGAAAAGTCTAAGTGCCACAGATGTGAGTTTCAGTACTGCAAATATTGTGTGTTTTGCAGGTGGAGCTGCTCTGCAGATTAAACCTGTGGTGGTGCCGCCACCATAACACATGATCTCATAACACACTGCGAGTACATTAATATGTTACAATGTCAGGACTTAGCCATAGTTCCGTTTCTTCTCACACTGCAGTGTAGACTTGACATGCCCTCAACGCTCAACAGTTTTGTGATTGGTCATCATTTTGTGGGATATTTTGCCATTTGCCGTTTTCTCTAGGTAGCGATATAGCAGCGTTCGGTATTTGAACATTTCCAATTTGAGCGAGCAACTAGGCTACGCCGAGAAAACAACGCCATAAATCTGACGATGATAAGAAGACGCACTGCTGCTGCATCCAGACACCTCCGACTAGAAGATGTGTTCTGGAGGCATATAATGACTTGTTCACCGGACAGTTTGTATTCTGCACACACATCAGGTAAGTTACTTAGTAATATAGCCCATGTATAAGCCTGTGTTTACCAAGGAGCGCTGCAAACCGTCGAACCGGTTTGTGGTTAAATGCAGATGAATACTATTTGTAAATTGTGTACACAGTGCAAACATACTGCTCTGATTTCAACTGAACTTGCAAATCTCACTGGTAAGTCCCATGTAAAACATAGCTGCAGCTCTGCAGCAGCAACACACATGTTGGAGCAGAGGAGCACGAGACACAGCAGATCAGGCATTCATCAGACCTGGATGCAGTTTGAGAGGACTAAGAGTAGAGTATAATAGAATAAAATAGACTTCCCTATTCTCTGTCTCCAGTGCTGTCCATGTCCTTTCCTTATCTCCTTTCCTCTCTCCTTTCATCATTCTTCTCCTGGTGATCTGATCTACGGTTTTTATCTTTCGTCCCTCAGTCCTCGTACTACATATCTTCTTCAGACTCTCACTCTCCTTTACTTGGTGTCTTTGGCGAGCCAAACTCAATTTATTTCGAAAGTGCTTCCATCAAACAGGTTTGTCAGAAAAGTGCTTTGCGCGGATCAGAGACCAACAAATACAGATTAAGCAAAAACACAGAAGATAAAAGCAAAGAAGCACAAAGCTACACGCTACAAATAACAAGATAATGATCACGGCATGTGAGTGTGTGTAGACTTGGTTTTGGGATTACAAGTAAGCTCAAGTTTGATTTATAAATACAGGATACATACAATAAAAGCAGTATAACCCACAGAGGGAAAGTGTTTTTTTTTCTATCATCATTTGAAGCTATTAATGCCACAATTGCCACTTCATATAAAACCTGTGACAACACATGATTTTAAATGGTTTTGTAAATTATGGTGTTATCCTCTCTGAATTGTAACCTCTCAGAAGAACCTAGATTTAATTTACAAGTGTCATAAATTTAAGACAGGTTTACTTCTTGGTATTACAAACATTTCCCATCCATTATGTTGTTACTTTTTGCAGCCTTCGGGCCACAAAAACCCTTTTTTTAATGCTAATTTCTTCATTTGCTTTAGTTTATTTTTATTTAGTTCCTGTGTCATAAAATGAACCTATGTGTATAAGAATGATGGTAACAATTACCATTAGTTTGTCATATTAATTAAAAACCGAATTCTGACTGTGTCACAGTCAAAGCTCACGATCAGTGTCCATTAAGGGAAATTTCACTTCACTCTTATCATTCACAATGCATTTGTATGACAGCCCCAGAAACCATGGTAACAATTGAGACATTTAATATCCAAGCATTGCACTTGGATATGTTACCTTTTTACCACCTTTTCTAGCATAAACACTGACATTGTCAGTGCCAGTAGTCCTCATGGAGACCAAAACCTGTACTAATGAGGCAGAACCTAACTCTGTCATTACTATCAACCCAATTAACTGAATACAGAGACCTGTAAATAAGTCAGTGACCCTGTATCGTGCGTATCTGTAGCTCTGTAACAGATTATCGCTCACACACTCGCACCAGTAGGAGCCAACGACTAAATGTCTCGTCTCCAAACCAAGCACGGTCATGACAACATGCTGCACAGGAAAAAACATGGGAAATGCTGCCATGTTTTTGATGCTGTATTGGTCCATTGCATTGGTTTAATTTAATTTCCTTAAATACATGTCTTCAATAAACTTGTTGACTGTCACGTCTGCAAAATTCAGTCTGTGCATTAATCATAAATGAATACGTACGACATACCACTACTGGAGGACTTGATTAAAAGGGCTAATTCATAGTTTTCACCCTCATTTGGGAACAACTCCTGGAAGGCAAAACACAGCTTCCTAGGATACAGCCATCACAGTGAGGTTACGTCAGTTAGTTACACCAACACTCCTGTGTACTTTATCAAAACGCCAAACAGTTGGTGCTTTGTCAGTTGCACTAATCAACAAGGAGACAAGCCTGGCTTGTGCTTTTACAGGATCCCATCAGGAAAGGAAAAGCCAGAGAGAAGAAAATTGAAAATGAGTTCCATTAGATGTTCCTCTGTTTCTGGGGAAGGAACAGATGAATGGCAACCACCAAAGTAAACAATTTGCTACAATCAATGTATCGTTATACTTTAATCATTATATCGTAATGTTTAGATATTTAGATATCACAGAGTAGTGGTTAGCACTCATGCCTTTGTGGCAAGAAGACCTGGGTTTGTGACCCGGTCGGAAAAAAAGGACCTTTCTGCATAGAGTTTGCATGTTCTCCTTATGTTTGTGTGGGTTTTTTGAGGGTTCTCTGGGTTCCTCCCACAGTCCAAAAACATGCAGATTTGGGGATTAGGCAAATTGGATGCTCTAAATTCACCGTCGGTGTGAATGTGGGAGTAGATGGTTGTTTTTCATCATGTGTCCCCTGTGATGGACTGGTGACCTGTCCAGGGTGTACCCCGCCGTTTGCCCTTTGTCAGCTGGGATTGGCACCAGCACCCCAGAAACCCTCATGTGGAAGATAAAGGAGAAGAGTGAGTGAGTGAGTGAGTGAGTGAGTGAGTGAGTGAGTGAGTGAGTGAGTGAGTGAGTGAGTGAGTGAGTGAGTGAGTGAGTTATCACCAAAGTTGCTCTTGCTCTTTTATGACAGACATGAAAAATGTCATTGAAAAATTAGACAAAATGGACAAAGGCTGGTTTCGTGCAAACCAGACAGTCAAAGAACTAAAGCATCACACATTGTCTTCTCTACATGTACACAACAGCAACAGCACAAATAACAACAACACAGGTATGTATCACCTGCTACTGCCACAAATAGCTCCACAGATCATGGTACAATGGGACCAGACCTAATTACTACAAACACAATCCTCGACTAAGTTGATCAGAGTTCCTCAGCCAGTTGGTTGACTTCTTTGATCCAGATTCAAAACTGTCAATACATTATGCTTCTGCAGTTGAAGGCCTATATTGTAAGCCCTTGATTCACAGGTTACATTGGGCTGTCACAAACAGACCAAACTCCATTTAGTCTTTGTCCTGAAGTTTACTCACGAAATGTTGGAGGATAATCAACATGTTTTACATGACTTTGGCGTTGTCCATTTAACATAACTACAGTTCTCGAACTTGCCAAGTCTGATTGTAAGAGTTTAAGCCACTGACTGGAACAGCTGCTGAAAGATGATGCTATGTTCAGATTACCAGACACATTGTTCAAATCCAAGTGTCATTGCAGTTCAGATCACAAATCACACCAGCTTCATAGTGCAGAGTGCATTCAAGGGCTGCAACTAAAAATGACTTTCTTAATCTCTTAATCTGGCAATTATTTTCTTGATTATCCAATTAAATTGCCTTGTTTTCTCTACAAAACAAAATTATCGAATTTATATGAGCAGAGAACCCATTTAAGTAGGTGAAACTCAGACAGCTTTTTTGATTATTTGAAAAATCACAACCAAATTAATCATTGCAGCTCTAGCATGGAGTAAGAGTCATTGCACGTCTCTATTTCACGTCACTGCAGCATCAATGATTCTGAAGGTGTTTCACATGTTAAATCAAATGCAAAATTACGTCATTAAAATTATGAAATACAGAAAATGTAATTAAATAATGTGAGTATTACTTGACAAAGGTGTAAGTGTTTGAATGAATTATGTTTTGATGGCACCACAAGCAGCAACATTTCTGATTATTTCAATGCACAACAGAGAGAAAGAAGCCCTTTACCTTTGAGTGAACCAAACCCATGTAATTATTTGATCATGCTTTCACTGGTCAAAGGAGCTCTAGTGGATTTCAAAAGAATCAGGTGCAGCCATGGCTAACAGCTGTAATGGAGACTGGTGGTAAGTCGCTGCGGATAAAAGCTGCAAATAGCCGACAGTGTGCGTGTCCAGATGGAGGTGACCAGCTCTTTTCAGTCCCATTGCTGCTGTTCTGAGTCTTTGAAGTCCAGATGAAATTGGATTGGCTGCTGTTTATACAAGACACTGAGGTATCTCTCTCTCTCTCTGCACTCCCTCTACTCTCCTCTACCTTTATCTTCTTTTTTGTCATCCCTCTAAAGCTTTTCCATCCCCCACCTCTTGATACTACATTTGTTTTCTTTGGCTGTTTTGATCACTCCTAATCTACTCTTATCTTTTTTTAGGTCCAGTACTTTTATTCCTTCCTTTTTTTGTGGGTGTGGGAAGACAAGCGTGCTAGAAATAGCAGACCCTGCACTGTCAAATGCAACTAAGACATCCCAACTCTTCTTGCGACCCTTCTTGTCAACAGTCTGCCCCGAAACGCTTACATTTTGGCTGAACTTTCTCTGGCACGTCGCCATGGCCTCGCTACCCTCTGGCTAGGACAGGGCAAAACGTGTCCATATCAATAATTACAATTAAAGTTACCATTTACCTGGTAAATAATACATTTATGGACAGATAACAATAAACACGTGATAAGGTGAGATATAGGTCACACATCTGAGGTTAAACATACATAGCAATTATATGTAATGTCACAAGTTTCTTCACAAAAACATTGCTCACCATGTATAAAGATTTACTACAGAGCAGCAATCTGTAGTAAAAAAAAGTGCACTCACTCTGAACAAGAGTGTGCAGATATTGCTTTTTTATAGACTTATATCTGAAAATATATTGTTTTACTATTGGCCTACTTTTGGCTACTGCTCTCTGCTTCAATTGTGTTTTCCTCTCCAGTGGGTTGTGAGGACAGTCTCTGTGCTGCTTGAGAATACAGTACAGGCAGGGTTCACCACCCGATCATTTCATGTGGCCTAACTGGAACGATTGGTCATGTTTAACATGTATCGTAAAACGCTACATAAGTAGCCCTTTCTTTCTTTCTTTTTTTTTGCAAAATGTATTGGTGTTAAAAAAAAGTTATGACGCCCCATGGCAAAATAATATTAACTTCTAGATGTAACATGATTTCATGCATTGGATTATAGAAAGCCATAATCTGATCACAGATTCATGCAAATATCATTGATGGACAAAAATAAATAAATGAATACTGATATGTTTTTTTTTTGTACCTATGCTTCAGGAGACAGGCAAGCTGTGTAAGTGAATGCAGAGCAGACAGGGAACTGAGCTGAAACAAAGTTGACACACACACACACACACACACACATACAGGCAGTTACACATGCAGACATGTCTCCCACTTAACTGTCTCACACAGTCTGATGTCTAAAGCAACAGCAACCAACAGAACACGTGAAATTCCTATCAGTGACAATGAATGAATTGGATGGGTGTTCAATTATAAAATCAAAGTCATTCAAGATTCAGAATTGTGTTCGACACTCTCACCTCTACACGGTACAGAAACACACCATGTGTCCGTCAGTGTGCACTGTGTAGCTGTCAGTATGTCTTACTAATAAATTACTGTTTTGGTTAATTGAGATATTATTGAAGCTTATTGTGAAATGTCATGTTCATGACTGAGAAGTAGAACCTGCCACAAAGGAGAGAAAAAAACCCTGGAGCCATTCCTCGTTATAACAGGACAATTTTCTCGTTATATTGAGATAGTTGATACGTTTAATGTTGTGCACTTCCCTGCAGTAGTGGCCCCCATCTGCCTGCTGAAGACACTAAGGGGGACAGACGTCTTCAGCAGACAGATGTAGTCTGTATCCTTCAATCTGGGCATGACAGCGCACCATGGTTGCAGCAAAGTGCACACAATTATACTGTAAACGTGTGCAGTGATCAGAATAATCAGATGTCATTAAGCCACTCATGCCAGCGTGCCATTAGAGAGGCTTTGTATGAGTTCTAGTCACAAGAGGAATGAACTGAAATAATGTGGAGCTGCGATCCTCAGCGCAAACAGAGCCTCTCCACCTTCAAACTCAGCCATCCCCTTTGTAAACATCACAAAATAATCACTCAATAAACCCTTTGGTAGAAACCGATGTAATGCAAAATCTATAGATTGTGTTCGTCTTCTATGACAGTTCTACTCTTCTGTACTGAGCTCATACGCCACCAGGTGAACATGGGTAGATGTAAACACTTTACACACAACAGATGAGCCAAGGAATTATCTCCCTCTATGAGATGCTCTGCAGTTGTTGCCAATGCTGGAATAACAACCTTTTAACTAAAGGGATGTGTACATGCAGCTGCTTAGTATAACAGCCAATCTCTGAGCTGACCTGTGATTGGTCAAAGTCTCCCATCACAGGCCAGATTTCCCCAAGGCTGGAAAAAGAAACTTGAGGAGGTGCAGAAGTCTACCTATCGCTCAGATCACATTTCTGAATGGAATTATTGATCAATAATACCAAAAACATTTCCCTAATCCATCTTCATACCAATACTTAAATACTACTAATAAGCACTAAATTCAATGCTGTTCCTCACCCAGGTTGACGATGATGCATACAGTGGTAGTAGAGTTGGTCCTTTCTCTACTAAAACTTCCAATGTACATGATAAACAGTGTGAGTACTTTAATGTGAAGGCACACATAAGGTACATAAGGCATATTTTTGGTGAACTAAATATCAAAAGTATGAATTGGTGTCTGTACCGCAAAGTGTTCTTAAGACAAAAAGGCAGGCCAAATACCTTTAAAGGGACATACAATTGTTTGAGTGATCTATGGGGGAAGTTCAGTGGCATTTAAAAGGTTGAATATGATGTATGGTGGTAGGGGTTAGGGATAATTTGTCCTCTATGTGCTGAAACTGCTGGATTGGGACAGAGACATAACCCTCCAGCAAAATATGTGAGATGTGGAGAGAGGAGCTGACAGGATGATGACAGTTTAGTCCTGGCAGCTACACACACTGGTTTGTGCAGCTATTCTAATTAGGATGTCCATTAGTGTGGAAAGTCAAAACAATTCCCAACCTCCGTAAACACAATGCCTTAACTTAATCACATCTCAGATCTTAGCCCTACATCGATCAGACTGAGGTCACGCCTCATTTGGAGCAGGTTTTGGTCTCTATGAGGACTGCTGGTCCTGACAAGTCAGTGTTTATGACAGAAAAGGTCTTAAAGAGGTAATTAAAGGGATACTTCACCGATTTGAATGTGGCTTTGTATTGCTAGAATATCAGTAGTATTTTTTAGAAAATGGGCTTCCCTCCCTCAGTTTTTCCCTGATTTGTAAAAAAATCTGTTTTCCCTTATCCAAATGTGCCCTACTGTGAGTCAAATGACGCGTTTTGAATCACAGAAGGCATATTTTGAAAAAGGAAAACAGATTTTTTTACAACTGAGGGAGGGAAGCACATTTTCTAAAAAATACTACTGCTATTCTAGCAATACAAAGCCACATTCAAATCAGTGAAGTATCCCTTTAATACAAGGACACAAACACACAAAAGACACATTTGTCACAACGCATACTGTAACCTACACCACAACCCATCAGCTGTGTGCAACAACACTCTCATCCTTGTTCTGAATCCATATTGTAGACACAGAGTGTCACACTACCACCTGTAGCAAGCATGGAAATTTTAGTTTCCTGCTTCCATCCATTCACACATCATATCACAAACCCCCTTCATGAATCAGATTATCAGTTGGTTTAGTCTGAAGATCACTACTCCAACTACATTCATATCATAGAATCTGCCGAAGGGATTTGAGTGTAGTCTGGTCAAACCCTGTTTCTTGGAGAATTATGTCCATAGGAGGCTGTGGTTGGAGCAGTTCTTCATTTGCATACTAAGCTTGCACTGCAAGCTGGTTTGACCATATGTGCCGCTGGAGAAACATGTATCGGCAGGAGGTTGACACTGCAACTTTACTCCACAATTACTACTTCAAAGACTCTGGCTTGCAATGAAGATGGCTGCACATATGTCTACAATATTGGAAATGTGAAATACATCTTCATTTGCAACATATACTGCGAACCAACACTGTGCCCAAGGGCTGTCCCTTTTGATTTGCGATGTGACATTTATTTCAAGTGTACTGTAATTACCTGCTCGATGCATGCTGCCATCTAATTAGCACTTATTTAAGCAGTACCCCTTAAAATCCCACAGAGGGTGTGCGCATAATGTTTCCTACCATATCATCGACACTGTCAGACAAAAACAGGAACAGGATCTTGCAAACGTATGTTACGCAGTAATAACTTAACTTAATACTCTTATTCAATGTACACTGGTTTATTTCCATGTGTGTCAGGGACATCTGTGTGTTCTGAGCATCCTAATACACGGGTAATATTGTAAATAAAAAGACATTGACAAACTTGTGTTTCTGGCATATAATATTATAAATTGATATGCAGAGGTGGAAAAAGTACTAAAATATTGTACTCAAGTAAAAGTACCAATACTTTGATGAAATATTACTCTGGTCCTGGTGTATATTTTCCCTGTACAATACTTGAGTCAATACGTACTCAAGTAAAATAGAAAATCCTGATTTTAAATTGTACTTAAAAATTACAAAATACACAAAAAAAGTATTCAATACAGTAACTGTATTTTGATTAATGTATTTTGTTACTTTCCACCTCTGTTGACATGTTTGGAACTTTTGCCTTGACTATCGGTTCTATGTTTGAACAAAGTTTTAATTTATTCAAACTAATTACAGGTCATTATAAATTTGCTCACACTTTGGGAAAAGTGACAACCCTACTATGCCCCAACCTTCTCCCGCAAAGTAATTGCAGTCCTGCTAATTCCGCTTCTGCTTTTGCTGAAACGTTTTGGCAGGCATGCAGTGTAAGTGGATCAAGCTACATGTAGCGTTTAACTGAGTTCAGAGTGGTACCAGGGTGTTAATATGCAAGTAAGTACACTGGTATTAGGCTTTCAGCAATTCCAGAATCACAGCAAATATTTGGTCATGGATTTGCCATTTTGAGAAAATGTAAGCCCTAACACAATTCAGTCTTACAAAAATACGAGGGAATAAATACACAGTGACACACACAGCCTCATTTCACATTTAATACCATGGAAAATAAATTATTAGTTTGGCAGCATGCATGAGAGTCGTGGAGAGGCAGTCACATAGTCGTGCAGGGGTGGGGGGGCGGTGGTGCATGTGTGTGTATGTGAATATGTGCACGTCGGTGCACTACTGTGTCCCTCCTTCTCATAGTACTCAATCAGTTTAGCCTATAATTGAGTTATAAGCTGCATGTGGGTGTGCAATTAACAGAAAACAGATAAAGAAACTGACTGAAATCTGCATAAGCGGTTAAGCCAAACTAATGACAACCAGCTTCAAACAACATTTGTTCTTCCTTTTATAGACCTTATTTGAACAAATACACACTTTATATACACACATATGTTTGGTGTATGTGCTGTGCTACTAGGTGTCCATTCCCACTGCCCGTGGAATTGGCGTGCATTACGCTATCACAGCCGATCACCTGCTTTTTCAGCGGTAATTGTATTTGTTTCGTTTTTTGGTTTTAATGTCGGATGCCCTCCATGACGCAAAACTTTCGGGCTTGGGACCAGCACTTTACACTGGATGTCCAGAGTGTCCAATTATCCCAATCAATGGGCGCAATATAAATTGGGTATCTTGCTTGGAGCTACCCCAGCCCTTCAACTGTCAGGATTCAAACCAGCAACCCCCCAATAACAAACTAAATACCCTTTGAGGTTATAACAGCAACTCTAATGGTTTGGGTGGGCAGTTAGTTAATGTTCTTAAAAAGAAGGAGAATTAAAATCTTATTGCACTGTGGCATTGGGTAAAGTTTGCGTTTGTGTGAGCTGAAACTATATGTTCCGCAGGGAACAGCACAATAATGCAAACTGCAAACTGTCCCAAATGGACGGCAAAGCCAAATGCATCTTAATGTAGTGTCAATTTTTTGTTCTTTAGTGAAGAGTGGAACATGGGGGGGGAAAAAAGTTTACACTAACGTGCAGCAGACATAGACTAGAGGCAATCATGTACAGTACACATGTGCACAGAATTGCAGAAAATGCCAAAAGGCATAACTCTCGGTGGAGTTGACCTGTCTGTAGGTCAGCCAGCTGAAACTGGAGACCAGATGGGGCCACACACACACACATATACACTAACAACATTATCACAGAGTGACAGACACACATATAGATGCTTTTCTCATCCCGGATGGTAAGAGTGCTTCTTTACAACTGCTGAGATAAACACATTTCAACACATTTTGGCGATATTTATGGTCACAAAAAGATAATCCACACGGCGTGGTTGGAAAATGTGCGATTTGCACACTCGACAGAATCAGTCAGACACATGACAAGACGTATTCACTTAAAAAGCTGATTTAAAAAAAATAAAAAATAAAAAAACTTTTAATTTCTTATCTTGAGGTCTCCAGATCTCTGGGCATTTTACTGCTGGAATCATAGTGTATTATCCAGATTATCTAATGTAGATGGCCTTCCTAATAGCAGCTGAGTTATAGTACAGACCCTACACGGTGTATAATTAGGTACACGCTTAGAAATACGGGTTCCAAAAGGGTCCTTCTACAAGGGCTGAGGTTCTATCTGGAATTTGCTTCTGAAAAAGCGATGGTTTTTCAAGGGTTCTTGGTAACACTAATGGTTCCAGTAAGAACCATTTTGTTCCAGAGAACCCTTTAAAACCCCTTTCCTGAATAAAGGGTTTTAAAACAGTTCTTGGTGGAACCCTCCAGAAGGGTTCCAGGTGGAAAACCTTATATGGTTCTACTTAGCACTTTTATTTCTAAGAATGTAGATACAGTGACAAAAAATGACCCATGTGCCAGTGTCATTTAGTAACAGAGACATAGGGATTTAAAAAAAAAAAACATCAATCAGGCAAACAGAATCAGGCCAATAAATCCTCTACAACTGGTTGACATTAAACAGTATCTACGTGTATCTAAGTGTCCTCTCGATATTATCGTACTTAACAAGGTCAGTTGAAAAATGCCAAGGCACTGATAGATAAAGTTAACATGTTCATGTGAACATGGATGTCAAGGGTTTTCGGTTGAACAGTCAGTTAAGAAACTGACTTCTAAAAATGCAACTTTCCAGTGCGATATCTCGTACATTTACTTCTGGCTACTGCCTACATCTGATGCCACAAAACAAACTGGTAACACTTGAAATACCTCTGACAAACTATAAAGAAGGGGATTTAAGTTGCTTAATGTTGTTTGAGATGTGTTTGGGTTGTACTGTTGCCTAATCATTAAAATCAATCCATCATAACAGTAAGCTGCTCTTATATTTGGCTCTTGCTGCAGTCATTGCCAGCTTCAGTCAAAGTCCCTGCTCACAGTCTAAGATCTCGACGGTACCTGCTCAAGGACAGAGAGCCAAGATAAGCCTGCATGTGTTCCCTTATCTTTCCCCGATAAGTCTGTATTATTATCTTGTTGGGTGTTTTCTTTTCATTTCATAGTTATTGTTGCTGGTTTTATTCCTTTCATTATGGGAGAATGCAGCTGATATAACGCAACAGACCCATTGAAATGAAAAAGCAGTTGTGTTACTCTTCTACTAGATCAGTAAAAGTAACACTTTTAAGATTCAATTGGGTGTTTTTTTTGCTTTCTTTTTCTCATCTTGAGCTCAATAATTTTTTACCATGTCTGCCTGGCTCGCTATGGCACTGTACTCCCCCCCCCCACCAACATTACCCCACAACCAGCCCACACACACACACATATAATTCTCTTATCCTCTGTGATACTGCAGAACTCCGCCTTAAGTCGTGGATCTTGCAGCAGGATTCCGGAGTGTAATGCAGAGCATATAATGGCAGGGATACATCTTCACACATAGGTCTTCTCATTCAACAAATATATCTTTTATAAACTATGCTGTGGATCAGTTGACAAGTCAGTCCACAAAGCCTGAAAGTCTGAATAAATCAATAATATTTTATTAGTGAAGGCGAAACTATACTTTTAGTACTTTATTTTGACTCAAATGATGGTTGTGGATAGGGATGGGAATTTCACACATTTTTCGTGTCGAATTTTTAGTCTATTTTTTTTGTTTGTTTTTTACAGCAGCAGCAATGCGGGGGTGGAAATTATTATACAGTGTAATACTTCATTTTAGGCTCAAACACATGGCTGTAATGTCCGTTATTGACCATCAGAACAGCGATAATAAAAATGAGGGGCAAAAAAAAAGGAAAAAAAAGCGGACTCAACGCTGGAACGCATGTGTCGCCACTCGCCAGACGGCTCAGGTTTTTGAACCTGCGCTCGTTAGGTGTCCACCAGAGTGAAGTACAGTGATCCTGACTGGGTGAGACGTCATCTTCATTTGTGTAGCGCTTGTGTTATGTTCCCCCCCCCGTCCTAAACTTAAGCGCAACCTCGTTCGCACTGCACACACACACACACACACGTTTGGAGGCGCACGCATCATCACCTTTTCGTGCACAGCTTCTTTAACCTCCGTGGTTGTGAACTTTACGTGTTTGTGACACTTCGACTTTTGTTACTTTTGATTTTTTTGTCGAGGTGCGCACGTGTCGATTGTCGATCGATTTGTCGACAAAAAAGTCCCATCCCTAGTTGTGGACCCTGGTAATGTTCTTTACCAGGGGAAATTGAACTGCGGTGTAGTTGTCCATACTTACAGACCTATAGCATTAAATCTGCAGCTGTCAACATCTATCATAAAGAGTAACTCATCAAATAACATACACGTAACATGCCAAAAATCAAATAACTGTATAATGTATTGTTCTACCATGCAGGCATCAAACCACAGCAGAGAGGATATGTCAGATGACAGTGGGCCAATTTATATCCTACAACAGAAGAAAAGGTTTATCAGATAATTATAGGATGTAGAAGCAGCACATGAAAGAAGAGGGGAGGAGCAGAGTTTGGTTTGACAAGGCAGGGGGATATTATAGATGGCACTGCATGAAAGCAGCGAGGAAGTGGCAGGATATTGTTATGAAACAGAGAAAGTACACAGAGTAGGTGGGCAGCATAAGAGGGCATTCAGCAATTTGAACTGGGCATATAGAACGAATGAATGAAGCACCCTGCTCAGAACAAATGGTTGCTTCTGCCAGCAGAGACACAGACAGACTGAAATGTACACAGATACAAAAGGGACTGGACTGAAAGGGAGGGAGTTCTGGGCAAAGAGCACAGGGTGTTTGTTGTGCGCATATGCAGTAATAAGACAGGGGGAGGCAGGGTTATATTGTACACAACTGTGTGTGTGTGTGTTTGTTTGTGTGTGTTAAAATGAAAAGACAATTCACAAAATGAAAGAGAAAATTCACAAAAATAAGATTGAATAAAGTCTGATTAACAGAACCAACCTTGTGGCCTACCTTATAAACATGCAAACCCCCTCCATTTGAATTTGTCCTGTGTCTCTGGCTTCTAATTTGTTTAATCGTGTTTTAATGTGAAAGAACAATGGAGAAGCTCAGACAAATGCAGAGAAGATATGAGATTTGCAAGTTGATGACCTTCGTGACAGAGTGAAGCTCTGACTTTAACAGGTCTGTCAGTCTGCACCACACCCAGACCGGCAATCTGGCAAATACTTAAAATGGCAGATGGACTGGTCTATCAGTTGGCCACAGGACCACTACCAATGTAGGAAAAATTTATTATCATAGCATCCATTGGGCTGCAGCCATTTAATTGGACTCTACACCGCCCCAAGTGCTGTCTACACTTCAAAGCAGGTGAAGAGCTGTTGTCACTTTAGTCAGTCATTGAAGTCGATGTGTTGTTGAGGTCTGGCTGTCACCACAACAAATAAGGAACCTTAACTACACAGGAAATCAAATATCGAAGTGTTGGTGTATGGAAGGTCTCAAAGGAGTTTGGTGGCAGCGGCCAGTTGCCTTCAATACCATGATTAGGCAAACAGGCAACCCGAAAAAGACAGAGGTTTAACCCAGAATAAAGGCCCACGGGCCATCAGAGGGCATGAGGGAAATAATTTAAAGAAGTCATAAGGAGACTGAAAGAAAAAAAATGAAGAAACAAAAAGGAAGGGTTGGAACTGTAGCAGAGCAAAAGATATATATTACATAATTCAGAATTGATGGTAATGTTGCCAGTGCATTACCAGAGACCAAATAAAGAGGAGGAAAACAATTGCCAGCTGATGAGAAGAACTGCCCGTGGAAAAAAGACAAGGCAGCTGCAGAGAGTGAAGAGGCTTGACAGTACTGCTGTATGTACTGACATGAGACAGCAGCCTGGTGTTGTGGTGTATAATTTTGGGGGAAAGGAGCCTGTCCTGATGAAAGTTTTTTTTTCCCCCTCCCATCTAACCCTCAAATCACTATCAATCAACCATCATGCACCATCAAAGAACAGTTGGTGTAGTTGTTAGCACTCTTGCCTTTGCATCAAGGAGACCCAGGTTCGAGGCCTTGCTGCATGGAGTTTACATGTTCTTCCTGTGTGTGTGTGTGGGTTTTCTCCGGGTTCTCCGGGCTTCCACCCACAGTCCAAAAACATGCAATATGGGAATAAGTTAAATTGGACGTTCTAAATTGACCGTGAGAGTGAATGGTTGCTTGTCTCTATAACGTGGTCCTGTGATGGACTGGCAAACTGTCCATGGTGTACCCCCGCCTATTGCCCTATGTCAGCTGAGATTGGTAAAGCACCCCCGTGACCCTCCTGTGGATGAGAATAAAGCCGTTGAAAATGGATGGATGAAAATACTAGACTACGATAAAAAAAAAAAAGGCCCTTGATAAGAAGACTTATTTAAAATCTGACATGCCATTCTTGCTCTGTCAAACCAATTATTCTGAGGCTCTTTAGGATCAGAGCTACTTGACAGAGAGGAAAAAAAAGTTTTTTTTTGTTTTTTTTGTTTTTTCCATGAAAGAAACGTGGGAATGTGTGTCTTTAATTTTTTGACAACACCTCAAATTTTATGGGCCCACGGATCATAACCCCCCCCCCCCCAAAAAAAAATGCAATTGCTTTCAAGGCTCAGAGGTGTGCAGCTCAGTCACTCAGAGGATTGCCTCAGAAAGCAATCAGCCCAGGACAAGCACAACAGACTTTAATCAAGACCGAGGCAGAGAGGCAGACAGTGGGTCAGTTGCACTGTTACATCAACTAAGTATACGTGTGGGGCTGCAAGGTGGAAAACAATCTACTGTGGTCTATCTCAAATATAACAAATCTTGATACTTACAACCATGACAAAAGATATAGTGCTCAGTTTCTACAGACACTGGCGAAAAGAGATACGATTGTATTAGACGGTGGTTGTGACATAACATAACTCAAAAAGAGTATTGCTGCAGGCAGACTACATAATACCCATAAAATGTAGGTGTCAGGTGCGTTTGGTAACCAATGGTATAAAGCAGGGCTGGGATTACAGTAAATGCTTTGTCACAATTCAATTGTATCACGATAACTGAATCATCTACAGTAGCTGCCCCTGTTACTAACAAAAAATAATCAGAAAAGCACTCGGAGAGCGCAGACCTCCGCCAAGAAAGCTCAGTTCCAACAAAATAGCGATACAAATTGTGATAGCGTCTACAGATCACGCCCAAAATTGTATTACTTGTTCCAGGTCCCATTGCAGACATTTTGTGGACACAGTTTCATCCAAATCCGTCTGTGATTTCAAGTTATGTTGCTAACAGACAGACAGACAAACAAACAAACAAACAAACAAAACTATACCTACTTGGCGGAGGTCAATAACTCTTTCAGTTACAATAGGGTCGTTTGCAGTTTGTGTGCTCGGACAACACGACAACAATATTTTTTAGAATCATCTTTAAAAAAAAATGTATTTCATTTTCCTACCCTTCTTATCAAGCTTGCCAATCCGATGATTTTGTGAAATGGACGATAACCAACTTCACATCTGCGATGCCTGGTGACGTTAATAGAGAAAGACGAGCAAGTCAGAGTTGCTTCTAACCTTTTAGGATTTTACACTTTTTGTCACCTCCTGTGACACTGTACCGTTCTGCAAGAATAAAACAAACGATGAAGTAATAGAGGACTGCCGTGTGTCATAAGCTAAAACTGAACACATCATGGAACAAATTTAGGTCAAAAGGAGACTGTCAGCGCAACAGACCGACTAATACTTTTCCCAGTTTAGACTAAAGGTACAGCAAAAGCAAAATTGCAGAAAGACACAGTGTAGCAGAGATTTTGAAGGAGAACATTATAATATAGTATAAGCACTGAATATACTGTATATAAGGGTTGGAATTCAACAGGATGCCTCAGAAGCCATGGTCCACTCATCATTACCACTATGAATATCATTGGACCTAATTTGATGTATTTACTAAGGCTTCAACTGGACGTTCTCTCTAAAAGTTGCTATCTACTGTGGGCAGAGGAGTCATTATAATACAGTGATAAGGTTATCACAGTGATCGGAGAGACGCAAATGACAGGAATTAAATGAGTAGAAGTACAAAGGAGACGAGGAAATAAGCAGGGAGGCAGGAAGTACACAGTCGTGGAGGTATAATGAGAAACCAAAAAGCAAAGTAAACGAACTATAGAGGCAAACAGAAAAGATCTAAGGTGAATGATGCCTGATGAGATAAGGAAATAGAGATGAGAAGGTCGAAAGACGACGACAAAAGGGAGAAGACAGAAAAGGCAAAGAGGAAATCAAAGCAGCCTGAAAAGGGGGGAAAGGAAAGGGGCCCTGATATGAGCTTGTAAAAAGGAGGAGATGAGGAGGAAAGAGCAGAGCATTTGTTGTTCTTGCTCTGCATGAGTCATCGTCAGATCCTATTATGACTGAAGCAGCGTTACTGCTCTCGCCCACTTCTAACCTAGGGCTACATGCCTTCTACACACATCACGTTCACACACACACACACACACACACAGAGTTTACCATTTCTATATTTATGAGGGCATTTGTCTTATTATACAATATTGCCGTAACAGCTTTTCACATTAACACGGTTACAATTTGCAGACACACTGGCAACAAATACGATTACAACCCATACGGCATGTCATTGTACAACAGTTGACACTGAAATATGTTCCATGTTTTCGAAATCTTTAAACCTTGCAATTCAATATTCAATATATTGACCCACAAATGAGCATTATTCTGTTGGAACAAACAAGAGAACTGTGAATTTAACAGAAATGCATTGGTGGAAATGGTCCATTTTGTGACAAATCCCGCATCACAGTATGCATATTTACTATGCCCCTGAGTGTAGTGGTGTTTCTGACCATTATGTTGTCAACGACGGACATTTTAGAATCAACATAGTGGCTTTAAATAAAAGTTTGAAGCTTTACATAAAATAAATTGTATGCATAAGCAGAAATAAATGTTTATTTTGTTGCCTCTCTTCTTTTGTTGTGCAGCAAATCACGCCATAACCACTTTTTCTACGAAACATTGGAAGCATGCATGAGAATTTGAATGAACGTGACACAGAACAGGGCAACTATCAACAGAAAAAAAACGCCAATCAGCAAGGTAAAAACAAAGCCTGATAGAGGCGCTACTTTCTGGGTGGGTCATGTACCAGATAGATAGGTACGCTACTTTCTGAATTATGCTGTAATTCCCTGCTCAAAATGTATATGCCGCATTCTCACAAGCGTCTATATAATTTGTAGCCTTCAGAGTCCAGCCATGTCACCTACAGTGTCAGCTGCAGCAGCAGCCACAGCATGTTGGGGATGCAAGACTAAAAGAGGGAAACACCACTCTCTGCAGATTGAAACCCGTTGCACTGTCACAGCGACTCTGTAAACTGGCTCATAAATACAGTACCTGGTCGGGGTCTGAGCATGTGCTGTCCTCCACAGGTAATAATGTAAATAGAGTCGCACTCGATCCCAATCAGATTGTTTCTGGCAAAAAACATCAGATATTATATTGAGTCATTTGAGGACCTAGAGTGGTCCTGTTGCACATATAGTTATGGAAGTCTACTTACATACATTACACTTGTTTTTATGGTCAAAAACCTCCTAGTTGCTGTAAACGAGCCGATTGAAATCCTCTTTTCTGACGCTGTTCCTGAGTCGCGAGATTTCAGAGTGAACTCTCATCCCCAGAAGACAGAGTCTTGTGATTGGCCAGTACTATTCACCACATCCGCTCTCAGAAGTGCAGCTCCCCCCTCTGGAACGGTGGATGCACTGCTCCTCATTATCAAAACATTGTTTTAACAATGTTTAAAAATAGCATCATCACGACTCCCCGCCACAGTCCCTTTTATGACTTTGGACCCGGAGTCAGACCCAGAGTCAGAAGACACTGTCGCTCGTGAAACACCTCCACAACGGACGTTATTCTTCTTCTGCGGTTCAATGTACGCAACCGGATGTGCCCGGACTAGTGCCCGGAGGAGGAGGATCTGCTGTTCAGGTACGTAACCAGACTGGGTTTTTTTTAGAGATCTTGCTGAGCCCGAGATTACAATACAACACAGCGTTCTCAGCAGTGGCTGAACTGTTTGTTTAGAACCTTCAGGGCTTCTTAAACAAGGTAATGACGCAGATACACACTAAACGACGTTTAGAGTGTTAATTTTAACTTCCGGTCTAGGTCCGCTTTAACTTTCAGAACATTATTTCATTTTAGTTAAAATCTGTCAGATCTTCCTTCTCTTGTCAGTGATTTCCTGTTCATGCTATGAATACTCTAACACGATGCAGCACTGTTAATAAGGTAAAAAAAATATATACAAATTGTTCCTAAAATAAAGAAAACATTTGTGGAGTATATTTTGGGGCGAAAGTAACAAACCTAACATGCTGTGGAGAAAACTGCAGCTAATGGTGACAGCACAGGCATAATAAGTGCAAGCGTTTATGTGGATACCAACTGAGCATTGACCAGCGCGATATTGGATGTCAATATGACAGTCGAGTGGTGGTTATTAAAAACTTCCAGACTCGGATGCTATTGAACATGGGTGCAAAAATCTGTGCAGTGCAAAACATTGATGACATGCACGGACATAAGTGTTTGTGCCACTGAGGACCCAACACAGATAGATATGATCAAACCATGTGCTTAAAGCCACCTGCATGTGCCAGTTGCTCTATCTGGTTCAGGACTGGTGTCAGTGCAAGAAGCTCAGGCTTATACAATATCTAATACAAATCTACTTAGAAGAAGTAGAAAAGCCACTTCACTGTACTGCATTATTCATTGAGAATTCAGAGATGGACTGAGTTTCTCTGCTTCTCGGTCCAATATATCCCCTGTGATACCCATACCCTGTGAAAGGTCGGCAGTTTTAAAGTTCAAACACTTTGAACTTTGCGTGTACAGGCAAAAATGTGAAAATGTGAAATCTGAAGGGTATGTGTTGCCCCAGGTACTGCTGTCCAAGGTTTAAGTGTCTCTCTCTCGACAGGAAAACATTTCAATAGATACTTTGAAGCCAGTATGTTCGTTAAAGTAAAGTAAACACCATTTCATTTGCCAGCGCGTGAGTCGACTGAACGATGAGCCGTCTTGAATCTTTAATAACCCACACAAACAAGCACCTACACCTCTACTCCAAGATGCTTGAGAATCTTCCATGACGGAGACTGGTTGTTGAAGAGTCACACTTGAGCTAGTAAGAACAGAGACGATCGTGTTCAGATCCTCTAGCTCATCTGAGAGCAAACATGAGTTTGTATGTATTGTAATGTTTGAACTCCTGATTCAAAAACAAGCACAAACACATGCAACATTTTAAGCCGCTCTGAGCTATTTATGTACTATCACTGTTTGCACAATTTCTGGTAATCCAATCACGCTACATTCTTTGCCTGTGGTTGATGTTCTCTCTGAAAGTTAGTAGTTCTGACTGACTGATTCAATTACTACAGTGGAGTTTTGATTTGCTGATTGCAAAAACTAAGTGTGTTCGAACTCAAACACTCCCAACACAAGCTCTGTCTTGGCAAAAAGAAAAAATCAAGTTTGTAATGTAGTTTATTTTATAGGAATGGAATATGGAGGCTAAACGCGGAACATTGGCTACATCTGTTGCGGATTTATGCTTAAACTGCGCTTCCCCTGTTTCAAAGACCAGCAACTGCCACTGTCATATACAGTATGTACAACTCAGGGCTGAATGATCACAAGGACAAACCCACAATGGAATGTGAGATTGAGCATGCGCGTGTGGAACACTACACCGACAGTGGCGCGCGGAGGGAACACAAACACGCAACAACCAAGTTTAATTTAGGTCAGACTTCAGGTTAATTAGGTTTTGCCGATATGCCGTACAACCAACATCATTTGCAATTGTGCATGGTGTTAGCTGCTCAGCATCAGCTAAAAGTAAATAAATAAAAGCTATAATGTATTGCTGAAGTATTAGAGCTTAGTAGACGTATTAATCTCCACCTGCTTCTGTTTGTCAAACATTAAAAAGCGACCTTTTTTGAACTCATTATTAATATTTTGGCATCAGGTTCTAAGGATAATACGTGATAAATGGGTTGCAAATAAGTAATAGTATGTGTGAGCTACTGACTGGAAATTCAGTATGAGTCTGGTCCTTGTGGTGTTATTTGTCCTCTAATGTACAGCAGATACTGGTTCACACGTTGCTTACTGTCTCACTAATATTGGCATTTTGCAATTACACCACTGCCTATAAAACAATGTTAAATGTTGTCACCTTCAGCTCTGTCCTCTCTCTCCATCACCTCCTCCAATCAATCAGCGATTACACAACTGAGCCTCATTAAAAAGGGGTTTTTGAAGTTCATGATACACTCACATTTGCACACTTCTATTCCAATATAATCAGCAAATCATCTTATCTCGTATGGTTCTCCTTCTCGCGTGTCTCTCCGGAAGTAGAAGCAGAACAAAAGGCTTCACTTCCGCTTCCGTTTGTAAACTAACGCTGCTCTTACCCTCACTGTCCACAATCCGTCTCATGGTCCTCCTCTTCCGTGTCTGTGACTTCCATGTCCGTTCATATGTCTTCGTTGGATTGATAAATACAGCAGTAACAAAACAGAAATACATCACATTTATGTGAATCAGACACATGATAGCACCAAACCAGGAAGTCCTGAGGACGATCAGATATACGATTTCTTACTACAGACTACAGTTCTTAAGCCCAATTTATACTCCTGCGTAACGTGCTCTGCGTAGGCTACGCAGAGTCCTCTGCGTCGACGCAGAACCTGTCGAAGAGCCTCTGCGTCGTCTCCGGGTGCATGGAATATTTTTTAAGTGTCCGTCACTCCGTCAAGGGACAACGGAGACGGCAAGAGCTGCGATTGGTCCTCAGGACAGGCCGAGCTAAGCTGCTCTGTGCCGGCTCACAGTGAGCAGCGAGCGTCCACAGAGGGCGGAGCTGAACACCGCCGACTTCGGCGCTGCCGAACTATATATACGCCTTATATTAACACACACAGCACATGTTTAGACTCTAAATGGCCAATTTCTCGCCTCAAATTATCTTAAAACTGCGTTCCGGGACACAGAAAAGTGACAAACGGCCACTGTTTCAACAACAACAGTCTTTCTCCCTCGGACGCCATTGCTCACTGTAGCCAAAAGCACAACAACCTTGCGCAGCGACCCCTAGTGATAGGGCGGGAAATTGCAGCGCCTATCCGTCACCACGACACAGAAGTATAAAGGCTCGAGTGGTCTACGTGGTGACGCAGACAGATAACGCATTACGCAGTCGGAGAAGTATAATGTGGCCTTTAGTTTGATTTCTGTCCTCTGATCCTCACTTCCGCTTCTCAATAAACACCTATTCATTCTGCAGTTAGATGGGCTAAATCCCCCTGTGCTGCCGTCACATTCACACAAACGCTCCCTCAGTCAGGTCTGGTAGTATTGATTGGTAGATCCCATTTTCAGATGAAGGACACCACATACAACAATCATGGTGCATTGTTTATGTTCATGAAGAGCAAACATGGGCAGAAAAACAACAGCAAAAATCAGAAAAAGGCATGCACTACAGCTTCAATAACAGATCCTCTCCTCTAGACAGATTTTTACAGAGAGCCTCAAACATCCACTCCTGGGTCCATAAGGCAGTTAACATTGGAACGCAGGGTCAAGCATACTAATCTAATATCCCACACACATGCAGGAGTAAGCAACACTCACTCAATTTATCTCCCTGTCCATCTGAGGTTTCACCAAAGTAAACATTGTCAAACCAGTTCACCACCATTTTTTGGTGCCATACTTTACCACCAGTTATCAGGTTTCACTCAGCTTCTGCGTGGGCCATAATGAGACAGCGGCAAACAAAGTCAGCTTTGTGGTTATAACGCACCTCTAAGCCAGTTACCCGACAAACAACACAAACATTAATTAAAAGATTGGAGTAGGACCAGAATCAAGAATACAAATGAGGGACACACCACAGTCCTGAATGTTGCCATATTGGTGCATAAGGGAGTTCATGAAACAAACGTCAACTTCAGAGAAGGAACCACAATGTGCACGTGAACACCCAATTACTTAGCTCCTTCATGCTGGCAGCTCGATCTTGGTTCATTAGCCCTATACAAAAGACCCATAGTTAAAACCTTCTGGTAATAATGGACTTTTGGAATTTTATTGTATTTTTTTTTTTTTAAGTTTGATAAGCAGATTAGATGCTTCTTTCAACTGAGGCAAAAAAGCCAAAGTTAAATCAATTCTGCCAAGACACAACCTTGAAACATACACAGCCTTCATAACTACTCAACTGGGTTATTGTAACACTCTTTATGTAGGGGTTAGTCAGACTTCCAATTGTCTGCCTTCAACTTGTTCAGAGTGCTGCCGCACGCCTTTTCAGGAGAACTCAAAGACATGAAAACACCTCTCCAAATTTGACTTCTGGCTCCACTGGCTCCCAGTAGACCACAGGATACATTTGAAGTTACTATTTTTTGTGTACAATAGTGTCTTAATGGACTTGCTCCACCTAACCTCACTGACTTAATTCAGCTTTACACATCACAGCTGATCAGTTGCTCTTGGTCTTCGTCAAAATCCCAACAAGATCAGGCCTTCGCTGTAGCAGCTCCTAAACTATGGAATGATTAGACAGGCCTCAACAATATTGTTTTTAAATGTGATTTATAAATGAATTGGATTGGATAAAGCCAAAAAGAATGTCCTGTTTAGTGGCACACCTAACACATTTACCTGCCATTACACCTCAACTTTTGGCATCCACCCAACACACGTGGCTGAGCAATGCCTTTCTCTTCCTCTCACACCACTTAATTAGTAAACAGGTTTTTCTGTCTGAACATTTCAGCAAGGTACATTGAGGCATTCTTGTACTGTACCTGTCATCATAGAATAAACTGTGTCTTATAAACACATACTCTACAAAACTAGAATGCAAACGTCAGAACATTACACTGCAATGTGATAATTAGGTCTAATTTTGACATAGGTATAAAGATATGAGCTACCTCTCTGAGACTGAGAGCACAAGTTTCTGAACAGAGCTGCAGTGATTTGCACCCACTGAGAGCACTGAACACTGAGATCAGCCACTGATGTCTGATGTTATGGACTGGCTTGTCGCACTTATTCCAATTCTGCCGAGAGATACTGAATGTGTCTGAAGTGTAGATTCGTCCACACCAAACTAGGAAATCAGAGTGTTTACATGCGGAGCACGATTCATATAGGATGTTTATGTTCGAGTAGAAAATTGCCTTCCGCAAACTTTTGTCATGAAGTCGAAAGCTTCCATTTTATTGCTGCAGAATTAAAATTCCACACTGGAACTCAGGGGCAGAGGCCAAACTGTGACAACCGGACCCAGATTAAATTTACAGTGTGGACACAACTTAAGCCCAATTTATACTCCGTATACTGCGTAAAGTGCTATACGTTGGTTACGGAGACCCCTCTACGTCGCAGGAGAGCCTGTCGGAGAGCCTCTCCGTCATCTCCAGCTTTAATATTTTTTAAGTGTCTGTCACTCCATCAAGGGACAAAGGAGACGGCAAGGGCTGCGATTGGTCCTCAGGACAGGCCGAGATAACGCTGCTCTGTGCCGGGCCACTGTGCGCATCGAGGGTCCACAGAGGCGGAGCTGATCACCGCCGACAACGTCACTGCCAAACTATGAATACGTTATATCTCTTAATACACAAACCACATGTTTAGACTCTAAATGGCTTCTTATGGATCCTAAAACTGCATTCCGGGACAAAGAAAAATATTTATTTCAGTTGAGAAATGGCCACTGTTTCAATGTTATTCAGCTGCAACAACAACAACAAAAACAGTCTTTCTCTCTCGGACGCCATTGCTCACTGTAGCCAGAAGTACAACAAACTTGCACAGCGACCCTTACTGATCAGGCAGGAAATTGCAGTGCGTATCCGGCATCACGAAGAAAAGAGAACTATGAAGACTCGAGGGGTTTCCGTGATTAAGCAGTTGGATAACGCATTACGCAGTTGTAGAAGTATAATGTGGCCTTTACAATGTTAGTTTGAACTTTGAACTTGTATCCATGAACCCACTGGGAGCTCATCCACTGAAGGACCAAGACTTAACTTCAGTTTTTGTTTCATTTGGAATTTACAATTATCCAAAGCAACTTAAAAGAAAGGAATATGTTACATTTAAAAACTAATAGGACAAGGATGAAATGGATATGATGACTACGAGAATCTCCCATATCTGTCATATTCCTCACTGAATCAATACTAAATCAAGTAGAGGCCTTTTGAATCTGATTCAAACTGCTTCAGGAAATTAGTGGCTGGACCCAGCCCTAATTCACAAGTCGTGTCATGTCAACACCACAAGACTGTTCAGAGTTAATCAGTCCCTAAAGGGGAAAATGTTTGACTTAATATTTTTTACTTTATGCAGACGTGTAAAGTAAATCAGTGGAGAGTCCTTTTGGTCAGGTTTACAAATGTTACATAAAACAAAGTATTCACATATAAACAAACTCCTAAAACATAAAGTAACAATGAAGCAGCTACAGTAATCTTGTCTTGAACTATTGTCTAAACTAAATTCAGCTCTCATACTGAAACAGTCTCACTGCCTCATCCAGGCTTTATTATCAACACCATTTTGTATCTTCCCGTCACATGCTACATACACTTTCTGAACCGCGCACATTCACATTATGTCATCACGCACGCGCGTGCACACACTCCAGTTGACCAACAGCTTTCACAATCCCCTTCACGCTGTAGGACCAACACGCAGCCTCACACCCTCGCTTGGCAATACACACAAACACGCACGCGCATGCACGCTGACCTGCACGCATCACACTTGCCCCGTGCGCGCGATCCCTGCTGTGGCGGCGGAACGGAACAAAAGCCGCGGTGACACGTGTGCGCATGGCGCGCAACTCCAACACACCAATCGTATCGCGCACACTCATATGGTCCAAACAAACACACACACTCACGCATATATGACGCACGCGTGCACGCACATGTACACACAATTGCCGAACCTGCAGGTGCTTTTCAGTCAGAACATGTGCGCACTTCTAGTGAGCCAGGAAAACTCTAAATAATAGTGACGCCGTGGACACACACACACACATGCTCACATTTTAAACTGCAGGAGGGAAATCCACATTGCTCGCGCGCGCACACACTCACGTGCCAGCGCATAAATAATCGCACATTAATTGACTTTGCTCCCCTTACCTTCCTCTTGCATCCGCTGCAGACAGAAAGTGAGGTTCCTCCGCCAGCCCGGCATGGTGATGAAGGACAGGTTCTGGATGAGGGGTGATGGGGATGAGGGGATGAAGAACAGGAGTGATGAGGATGATGATGGTAGTAGATCCTGTCCGGTGGAAGGTGATGACAGACGGCGACAGCAGTGCACTGCAAATGTAACGGCTCCCCCCTCCAATTCCTTCCTCTTATTCTTTCTCTTCTTTTTCGTCTTCTCAGTCTTTCTTCCTTCTTTGTATCTCCCCCTCCGGTTTGTGTATGAGGGGAAAAACGGCGAGTAAGCGGCTGCTCTCTCCGGTAACGACCCCGCTGAAGGTCCGTGTGACAATCGGTCCCGCTGCGGCACCAATGCGCTCCTTCTTTCTATCTCTCTCTCTCTCTCTCCCCCCTTTCTCTCATTCACTTCAAATGCTAAAACATTCAATATAAATGAAGTTGATTCTGAATATATATAGGGCATTAAAAGACTATATAAGTTGTCATTTAAAACTCAAGAGCTGGACCTTGGGGGTGCAAACATACACATAGGTATGTTAAAATGTTTCTCTCCGGCCTGTAAATCATGTATAATGTTCAGTTCAAAATATTTTTTTTTAATCAAAAACAACAACAAAAACTGAGAGATATTAAATTCTGAATGCATAAGGGACACTTAAAGCAAATTAACTATTCATTTTGTTGAGGTGTAACATCCACACACACACACAGGTGTGTTGAGTTGTAGTAATTAAGCCTCTCTCTCCCTCTCTCTCTCCCTGCTGCTAAATATCTGAGGTCACCCACATTCCAAGTGCTAATGAAGATTAAAATGCAGCATGTTTGCCAGGGAAATGTCCCTTGGTTATGTCTGCAGATGCCAGTTTCAGCCTATTATACGTGGCGGTACAGATCTGACATTTAAAAAGTAATGATACTTGCTTCTTCAACTGGCATCCTGTCCATGCAACACAATATAATTTCAACCGTGAATTTTAGGGAGCCGAGAAGAAAGTTGTTACGATGCATAAAGCTGACGCAATGAATACACAGTTGTTGGGGACAGTTATATGAGGGGGTCCAACAGGGGAAGTACCCCCGTGAATATGTATAAGACCTGAATAGTTTTTAAGTTTGCAAATGTATGTCAAAACTGGGTCCCATCTATGACACCAAATATAGCTTCAACTGCATTTGGTTAAAGATCACTATTGAGTGCTTCTGGTAATGTTTTAAAGCGGACCTAGACCGGAAGTTCCAATTAACGCTGTTTTTTTAGTGTGTATCTGCGTCATCACCTTGTTTAAGAAGCCCTGAAGTTTCGAAAACAAACAGTTCAGCCACTGCTGAGAACGCTGTGTTTTATTGTAATCTCGGGCTCGGCGAGATCTCTGAAAAAACCTGGTCCGGTTACGTGAACAGCGGTTCTCCTGAACAGCAGATCCTCCTGCTCCGTGCACTAGTCCGGGTACATCCGGTTGCGTACATTGAACCGCAGAAGAAGAATAACGTCCTTTGTGGAGGTGTTTCACGAGCGACAGTGTCTTCTGATTCAGGGTCAAAGTCATAAAACGGACTGCGACTGGGATTTTTAAACATTGTTAAAACAATGTTTTGATAATGAGTAGCAGTGCTTCCACCGTTCCAGAGGGGGGAGCTGCGCTTCTGAGACTGGGTGTGCTGAATATGTCACTTCCGGGTATTGGCCTATCACAAGACAGTTGGGAAGACTCTGCGCTGGCTGGCCAATCACAACACACTCTGTCTTCTGGGAGTGAGATTTATGTCTGAAATATCGTGGCTCAGGACAGCGTCAGAAAAAAACAGATTTCTATTGGCTCATTTACAGCAACTAGGAGGTTTTTGACCATAAAAACTGTACTAAAAAGTGAATGTATGTAAGTAGACCTCCATAACTAACATATATGTGCAACAGGACCACTCTATGTGAGCTTTAAAGATTCTACAGTATAATTTCAGAGCAGAGCAAGACCTAAACAGAATGGGATAAGTTGGCAGGTGTGTTATGGCACTTGTCACAACTCAAGTCCGTTTTTGGATACATTTGAGCCAACCATGATTTAGAAAAAATGTGCTCAATGCAAACATTTTGAATTGAATTAAATTAAGTTATGCACAAGAGGAGCTATCACTCACTCGCTGCAATGCATGGTGCCAGGTGTCCTCTTCTAACCCTTTGAAAAGTCACTTATCCAGTCTAACCATATTTTTTCAGTAGAAATGTTTGTAAGTGACGCTATGTGTGGCAAGAATACTCCATGCATGCAGTCCTGCAGAGTATAGGCTCCACCCACCTGATTAGTGGCAGTAAAGCACCTGTGCACTTCGATCATTCATACCTGGCCAATACCACTTTTACACTGCATCACTGTGTTTGTTGTGAAACGTGAGAAGCCGGCGACTGGGCAGAGTTAGTTAGTCACAACAAAGTGAGGCACTTCTGTGATATGTTCCATGCCTGTTGTGAGAAATAAACACTCTGACTCTTCCAGATTAAGGCCAGTGTCTGCCTGTTTATGCCCTCTCTGTAAGAGCAAGGGTGTTCGCCATGAGCAGATACAACTCCAGCCCTGGACGGATATCTCCCTTGTGCTATTCGACCACGGTCTAGAAGCTAAACTGGAAAGCTTACGGTACACTGTCGACCATGAAGGGACCACCTTTTAAACAGCAGTGGTGAGCACACAGGGGAAATAACAAGTCAGATAAACTGGAGGAAGAAGCTATGTACAGACTGTCTCCTCCTCCTCCTCCTCACTCAGCTAAGCTAACTAAGCAAGATGGCAGACACTAACCAGTGTCTCCTTCCTGAAAGTAAACACAGACGTGTGTGACAACTTCATCAGTCGGGGTTGCAGACACTGTAACCCCTTTCTGTGTAAACGACCAAAAGGGCAGCATCACAAGTCACCAGCCTCCCACGTTCAGTGGCTCATGGTCTAATTGAGCGGAGGACTCGTTCCACTATGGTGAGCAAAGGAGGAAGACAATGTCATCATCCAGGCTGTCAGTCCCCAGCTAAAGCTTCCAGGTGGTCCTCACACAACTGCCCTAGCATAAGCCATAAGGACAGTAATAGGGAAGAGATGCATTGTCACAACTGCTCTGACATTGGACACATGAAAAGGAACTGTCCCGCACTGCATTATTACAATGCAATCCACCTGAATGCACGCTCCCTCCACTCTGTCATACGACTGTCTTAACTCTGCAGGGGGAGGGGCCTGTTGATGTTCCTGTTCATGCATCCCTGTTCGAATCAACAACCGGCAGATCAGAAGTTAGTAGCCGACAAAAGTCGAGAGGTTCTACTTGGTTTCTCACCCTGGTTCATGCATGTCTTGATTTTTTGGAAGCAACTGCATTATGCTGTTTGGCGACGAGGTGCAATATTTCCCGCCCCAGAGAAAATCAAATACCCATGCAGTGAAAGTGGGCCGGACCGTGGTGGTAGGAGTTGGACAAGCGTATTTGGTAGGGGCCATACCCACATTAATGGGCTTGATAAGCATGGAATAATGCTGGGTTCCACCAAAAGTTTTGTCGCGAGGTTCAAGGTGTTGGTTGCCACTGTCCTGGTGAAAGCCCAATCCTCTAACGCTGTGCCCCTTTGCATCTTTAACCCCGGAAATGCGTCTGTAATCAAATCAAAATTGTGTGGCAATTGTGGGGGTTCTCCAGCCGGGACACTTTTTTTATCAGTAAGTTATACCTAATGTTTGTTTTGTTAAATAATTATGTGAGTCACTGCAAACAGACCGCCCTTCTTACAGCACAGTCTCATTTGATCTGCAGTCAAAGCAAACCTACTGATTAGAGATACCACATTTTCCCATTCGTGTTCAAAAGCAGAACTGTGTCCAGGAAAATATCCCCAGGCAGCTCCACTGTCACATTCATCGACTACATGTTACCTAATTCAGTCTCTGTGAAGCTTCAGAGTACATGAGTGTGAAATCGCAGATGAGAGGGCAGAATGGGCAATTCTCTTTCATTTGATGACTGAGCACCATTCCACCAGTACAAAGTGAACTTGACTTGAGGCACAGCAGATTTGAATGCACATTTCTTTTCTAGTAGCTTCAGCTTGCAAATGCACACACGGTCACAATTCAAAATATATTGTAGTTGTCCTCAGAAGTATTTTGTCTCTCCCCTCTCACTCTGTACTGCCAGATGAGGGCAGAGTCAGTCTGTACTCAAAGGACTTTGTTTGAGCTTCATTAGGGTTCATTACAAGGTAACTTGAGTATCCATTGTCAACCAGTCAGTACACATGCCTAATATTTCAGTATTTGCATTCTAAGTTAATCTGCTCATTTAAATGTACAAAAAGTGTTTTTATTTATGTTGATAATTGCATACTTTGAGAGCCAGCTCTTTGTTGTGAAGCTACGGCTGTAATAACTGCATGCATGTGTTGAAAGGTATGTGCATATTAAATATACATATATTATACATATATTTATGTATATATAAACACACACACACACATATATATAGATATAGATATATATACACAGTATGTACATATATGTGGGAATTATTGATTCTAGTCAGAGTCGTAAGTCGTGGTTTGCTTGGACCCCCGATGATTTTTGGATTTCAAAGCAGAACCCTGACACTCTTAAGTCTGGGAATGGCTGCCTCAGGTAATGGAGCCCCAGAGTAGTGTATCTACCATCTAGTCTCCAAAGCGCATTAGAACATGAAAAAGAATATTCAAGAAATGATTGGATTTAATTTAGTTTTTTGACACCGTTTCAATCACTGAACTACATCATTTTCCCAGTTAGTTAACATACCAGTGTTATCATTGATATCCGATAAACAATAACATCACATCTGGGAAATTTCAACAGGGAAGTCTGGGCTGCTCGATTGTCACTATGCAGATATGTGTCAATTGTTTTTTTTGTTTTTTTTTTCTGTCATCTGTCTGAAGCTTTTGGCCATTCGGATTTGAAGAAAAAAAAAAAAACTAAAATACAGGTTATCCCATTGAGACATGCAGTCTCATTTTCAAGAGAGACCTGTCAGAATGTTGGTAATGTTAATAGAGCAGGACAACGGGTGTAGCCTGAAAGTAAGTGTTCTCCAGCAAACATGATTGATGACCTCAATGGAAAGTAATGCAGTCACACAAATTCCGTTTCGAAGCAGAGATGTTAGGAATCACATATTCCGATTTAAACAAAATGACTTACCAAACATGCACTTGCAGAGAGCTGTGTCTTCCTTAAATGGAAGAATGAGAGCATGCTACGGACCCTCACCTTCAGAGAAGTCCCACCGATAAGAGTCAAGCGGGACACCTTTCAAAACAAAAACATAACTATTAAACTAATTGTAGTGTGTGCTTAGCCTGTGTGCTGAAATGATGAGGAGCAGCTGGCCTGTTTTAAAAGCTACTTTCAAAGTTTACACAGTTTTAGGAATGACTTTTTTCATAATTACTCGATTAATCTGTAGATTATTCTCTCGATTAACTGAGAAATTGTTTGGTCCATAAAATCCATCTGTTCACCGATAAACAAAATCATTTATTAATGTAATCATTGATTTATCATTAAGCACACACATAAAATGCTTTTATGAATAAAATTGCCAGGTTTAAGGTTTGCAATTTTTTTGTGAAATGTATTTTGCATCCCAGTATTGGCTTGAGACTGAGATTGAACACATTTGAATTGCTTGTCACATTTCCAGCAGATTAGGCAGTTTAATGATGATGACCAGTGAAGTTTTCAATCAGAGGGATGATGTAACTATAATGTACTTACCATAGCTTTTTTAGCCTCAGCAGATCATAGGGTAGCCTCATTATACCTCATATAGGGTAGAACTGCCAAAATACTTCACGGAGGTCTTTGACCTCTTTGTCCAGCTCCATCACACTGCTTATCAACTTCTGCAACACCTATCTATTAATGACAATAAGGTACTGGATTACAGTGGTACAGTAAAGAGCAAAAGTGTGCAACCTTTTACTTTAAATTGACAAATGGTTTAATGCATTCATCAACACAACATTTAATGTAGTCAGTTTGTCACTGTTCCTTAAATGCCCAGAGAATATAGAAAGACAGAGATCATGAAAACTGGAGAATGAAAAAAGAATTAAAAATATATCACTGCAAATGTTTGCATCCCTAAATGCTACATGTATTATTCTGCATATCTTCCCTTTGCATTTGTTTCTTGAATCTGTAACAAATATGAAGAAGAAAGGAGTGTATTCAAACATACCTTTGGGGGATATTCTCCTGGATAGGAATGGATGGAGGTTTAGTAGTAATTGGAGTGATCTGATGCACGAAGGGTCGGGCCTGAATCTCTTCATGGAAGGCTACAGATTGGGAGTGTGGCTGGAGCTGCAGTGATGACTCGCAGCTGGCTGGGGAAAGCAGTCCCATTGCGGACGTTTCCCGACGTTTCCTATCCGTCCGTGACTTTTCAACTTGATGTTGCTAACAGACAGACGAAAACATACACCTTATTTTCTTTTTCAGATTATAGTGACTCTCCCTCAGACTGTATGTCTGTGATATTACACAGTTTTTCTTGGGATACCCCTCAAGGCACCTGTCCGCTTCCTACACAGAGTCTACAAACACAATCTTACTTTCAATGACAGGCAAATATTGACATATAGACAACTCATTGAAATGTCACAACCGATATTGACGGCACCCACCAAGACGACCTGGCTTGCTCCTGTAAACTAAATATGTATGCACCATATAGCTGCATTCATTACTCAATATATCCTGCAGCCCTACGTGCCGATCTCTCAGGTCAGCTGACCAGCTGCTCCTGTCAGTGCCTAAGGCTCGGCTCAAGCTCAGAGGGGACCGAGCCTTTTCGATTGCAGCCCCGAGTCTTTGGAACGCGCTGCCGCTCCATATTAGAAAGGCCACTTCTTTGTCCCATTTTAAAATTCTTCTTAAAATTTTATTTCTGTTTTTATTTGTATCTCTGTTTTACCTATTGTGCAGCACTTTGGTAACAGTTTGTTTGTTTAAACTCGTGCTTTATAAATAAAGTGGATTGGATTGGATTGGATATCCATTACCTGCATGCAATTCATTTGCAGGCAAAACATGAACTCATTATAGGGTCCTGTAGACTCATCCCTCCAAATTTAAGAGACAGCATGACATTTGTTTGTGTGGATGTTGTGTGATTTGCATCTTCTGTGCATATATTGCATCAATATTTTCACAGTGAACCTCCTGTTCTTTTAAAGCTTGCATTACCACGAGATCCACCAGGTACACAGAGTCCAATGTGACACTTTTGCGCCGAATTAATTAGGTACAATTCAGCATTCAAAGCTTGCATAAAGGCATGCTTACCTTGTTCAGAATGAGATGTGAGCGCAGTCCTGGTGGTCTACCACATGATGGTCTACCGGTCAACTATAATTCAATGACTTATCAATCATCTTTGCCGGTCAACTCATCAGTCGATGGCTTTTCAACAACAACTGTTCAGATGATTTTTCATCATCTGTATCATCACCTGCTCAACCAGCAGTCAATTCAACTTCTATGTCACTGTCAATATTATATTATGCTGTGTTTCAATTTAAAGGTGAAAAATGTACATGTTGTCAATGTAGGCCTGCTATGATGGTATTCCTCTTCAACTTTAACCTTAAACTAACCACAATTCAAATCTTAGCCAGTTGCTCAGAAATGAGCTCCGTGCCGATTATGATCCCGACAAGGACCAGAAAATGTCACAAAAACACAACTGTGGGAAACTGGGAGGAGTGTGACCTCTTGTGGTTAGTTACTGGAGGTACAGTGTAAATGTCCCCTCTGTAATGTCATGTTAGGTAAGTGCACAACTCGTCAAGTCAGTGAACCGCGAGGACATCTGCATTCCAAACTGCTGAATTTACAAATACTAATCGGTTGCATGGACAGAAACCGTCACAGGTGAGACACGAGGAGAGGCGTTTTCTCGAGCCGACTTAAATGTGGAGAAGAAATTGAAGCGGAACTGACAACTTCATGCTCCTGACCTGCACAGAAAAGGATTGAAGTGAAGACTTGGACCAGACAGAAGGGGAGTGAGAGAGGAGAGGCAGCCTTTATTCGCACAGCCTCGTGGATCTCCTTCCTCTTCGTTTATTCTAATGGGAATCTTTTCTCTTTTTTTTTTTTTGCATTTTTGTTTCATTCGTTTTTTCTTTTTTTAAAAAAAAATAATTTATTATTTTTATTAAAATTTTGTGCGACATGTTGTTCTACATGTGTCGGGAGGCTGCACAACGGTGCTGCTGACAACACTGTCCGCTTGCCAGAGGAACCTGCAGCTCAATTACTGACCTATCATAGGTAAGGTCCTATCTATCTATCTATCTATCTATCTATCTATCTATCTATCTATCTATCTATCTATCTATCTATCTATCTATCTATCTATTTGATTGTATAGTGTAAGTGTAGACACATATAGTGTAGAATCACTTATAGTGTTTTTTTTTCCTTGAATGATACATTTCTTAAGACAATAACATTTCTTGAGACAATAACATTTCTTGAGACAATAACCCACATGTCATATGTACACACTCCACCCTCAGCATACTCACATGTCAAGTGTCACACACATCGGCAGATATGTTAGTTGAGTTTTGTTTTGGGATTCATGTTTTTGTAATTTCCTGTTTTATTTTGGTGAGGGTTCCCTTTCCGTTTTTGTTTACTTTGCACTGTTGCTGCCTTTACTTTGTCCTCTTAGATTTCCCTGAGTGTTTGCACCTGGTGTTATTTCCCTGATTGTCAGCACCTGGCCCCACCTCACTCTTTCCTTCTTAAGTCCTTTTTGCATTATTGATCTTGCCTTGAGCATTCTTTTTTGTTAGAGTAGTTTTTGAGTTTTTTTTTTTTTTTTTTTTTTATCTTGCCTTGAGCATTCATTTTTATTCATGATTTTGAGAGCAACAAAGCCTCTATTTATTTTACATATCTGTCTCCTCTGGTTTATGTTGGATCCGAGCCCTGTCGTGTACACCCTGACATCAAGTCAGTCAGTCTGACATTTAAACTGAATGTGACAGTGGTTAATAACAGTTTTAGGTTTACTGCTACCTTTAGCTGCTACTACTTGCCAGGTGTAAGAATGTGGCCAAAAACGGTTACTACACTCAAATTAAAAATACAGAGGTCTCTCAGGTTTCGTTTTTTCCGCCATTGTAGCTCAGACGTAACCGGCAACCCGCTTGGCAGCTGAGACTCTACTGACTGCAATCATTGGTAGAAGGCAGTAGGTGGCGCCACATGCCAAAACATTATTTCAAAACATAAACATGATTTGCGGTCTGCAAAAAAAAAAAAAAAAGTGAATATTTTGGCTGTACTTTTGTTGTTGGTGAGTTCAGCGTGTTATATGAACATTATTCCTGAGTCTCTGTGACATATTAGGATGATTTTATGGCCATTTGCTTTAGATTTATTACATAATGCACCTTTAAAGTAGAATAAATATACAATCAGGGTAGAGTAGAAAATAATGTGACCAATAACCAGTCTTATAAAGTATATAAAGTAGTTGGTAGTAACAAGTAACAAAGAAGAGTAAAAGTACACCGTTGATCTAGTAAATGTAGTACAAGTGAAAGTTGAAAGTAGAAATAGAAATAAATATGAAGTAAAGTACAGATTTGTGTACTTGAGTACAGTAACAAATCCCTGAATCCATTCATTTTTTTAAAGGGCTTTTATTGTGAAATGTTTGCACTTAATTTGAATGTCTTGTTGAATGTACTCAGATGCTGATGCACATATTTAAATATACAGTATATTGGACTTAACCAACCACACTTATTTGACATTATGAAGTAGTGAACCTCAGCTTGAGGGCATTTTCTGTATCTAGACCAGGATTTTAATTGACTCCCCCTGCATTAGAGGCAGACTATTATTATTTCATGTTGACAGCAGCATGAGAAGTGCTTTTGTTCTCTCCCTGTGAGAGTGTGTTTTAGAATGCAGGGTAACGGAAGACAGCTCGGATATCAGGAAGCGTATACAGAATGCATTTTAAAGTCGGATGTGAGGAGTCTTACTTACAAAGATAACATTCAATTGGATCACTGACAATGGAGAGAATGATATTATGTAAGACAGGGGTTTCAAACTGGCGGCCCGGGGGCCACATGCAGCCCCCCCAATCAATTACATGCGGCCCTCCACTTAAAGGTGCCCTATGTAAGAACGTGGGCAAAAACGGTTACTACATTCAAATTCAAAATACCAAGGTCTTTTAGGTTTCGTTTTCTGACGCAACTGGCAACCCATTACATATATAAATACACTTTTTAGGGCCAAAGCCACGATTGGCAGAGGCCGAAACGGCTGCTGGTACGAATTTTAATTACAGTTGTCCACACTATTATTTATTTCATTTCAAATAAATGTCAGTTTTTGATATTAATACATTAATTTTGCATCGCAAATGGTATTACCCAGTAATGCAGTAATCACCCAGACCAGTTCAGAATAAGCGGGTAGTGGGAGCTAGCTTCCAGCAGATGGGGGATACTTTGTGATAGTCAGTTTTTACATGTGATAGGAACAGATTTTCCACGAAAAACTTTTCATTTACTATCATACATGAGTGTTTCTCAGACTTTTTATATTGATACCCAGTTCTTCTTAAGGTTACAGAAAATGTTACAGACCTTGACTACGACACTTGACATCTGTTGATACAGACTGTAACACTATTTTGAATGTTATTTTAAGTAGGTAAAGCTGAGATTTTTACGAGACACGCGATGACTGTATTCTTTGGTATTTTGCCCTCAATTGTTAATTATAAGTAGCATTGATAGAACAATGGAAACGGTGCAGAAGTCTGCTTTATGAAATATGTGACACAGCACAGTTATCCATTGTTAGTCATTGTGAAACAGTTAACAATGGTCATTACTTTAATGGAAAACATCTAAAGGCAATGTATCAATCTGCAGACGTCCTTTGAATCTTATCACTCCATCAGTACTTTTACCTTTCTGTGTAGGTTTCTGCTGCCAGCGCAGGGAGAAGAAGTTCAGGGCACCGAGTGATATAATGTGGTTAAGTTTTCTGACGAAAAAGATCAGATCAGACATCTGAGTCTGTCCACGCACTCTACATGTTTAGATCATATTCATTTCTATTTTGCCCAGGCTCATTTTGTCGACTGACTAATGGCTTTTTTTTGTAATTCATTTGTATGTTTGTATAACAGAATGGGTCTCAAAGATGAAGAATATGTTCGGTTGTTCTACTCAATAAATGGGTGAGTTAACCTTTCTGCTCTGCACATGCTTACCTTTCATCATATCATCATATAATTAGCCTATGGGTGTGACCCGGGCCGGTCTGAACTGTTCTGCATGGAGTTTGCATGTTCTCCCCACGTCTGCATGGGTTTTCTCCAGGTTCTCGGGCTTCCTCCCACAGTCCAAAAACATGCTATATGGGAATCAGGTAAATTGGACACATTGAATGTTAGAGTGAATGGTCGTTTGTCTCTATTTGGCCCTGTGATGGACTGCCTTACTGTCCAGGGTATACCCTGCCTATCCAGAGATTGGCACAGCTCCCCCCGCAATCCTCAACTGGAGGATGAAGTGGTAGGCGATGGATGATTAGCCTAATAATTTTGCAATTTCTTTATATTGCAATACAGATTCTAATCTGCCATGATTACAAGCAATTTTGACAGGCTCATAAATAGGGGTGTAATGGTTAGCAAAGGTCACAGTTTGGTAAATTTTTGGTCTGTACCTGTAAGGTAATGCAAAAAAAACAAAAAGCAGTTTTGCATTTATTAACACGTTTAAATATCTTAACAGGCTCAACTGTAAACATTGCAGTGATGAGTTCCCCATAATGTCCTGAACAAAGTATTATTACAAATTAACTCTAAATATTGCTGTGCCTACTACCAACTAAATTAGAGGTGAACGTGAAGTTTATCAAATAAATAAAAAGTAATAGTAATACTATGTGGTGCTCAGGCCCTAATAATGAATATCAATTAGTGTAGCATGTAGAAAATATTGTAAACATTTTCAGCTTCACATTCATTGATGTCCAAATTTGGATGATGTCGTTTCAAATGAGTTATCATGTTTGACATACCAGTGGTGTACTAGCCATACATGTTAGTTTTGCATATTTTTTTGAGTGAGTTTAATTATCTACTATTAATATCTGTCCTGCTATTGTCAATATCAAATGATCATAACTGCATTTACCTTATGACTAAAGTTTTAACATAGAGCAATTCGCCAACCCCCAGGTTGCTGTTGCCAGGAGGAGACGTTGACCTGCACACAGCCAATTCCAACCGAGTTGCCAAGATGCTTTACGGATTGGCTGTGAGGGTAAGACAATTAACTATTTAACTGACAACCAAGACGGTGTCATCTGAATTTTTCTTTTTTTTCCTCCTATGATCTAATTTGCTTGGTTTCATTTTCCTCTCATTACATCACACCTTTAGGGTTAGGGCAGGGGTCACCAACGTGGTGCCCGCGGGCACCTGGTAGCCCGCAGGCAGCCAATACGGTGCCCGCGGGCTCACTTCACTTCACCTCACTTGCATGTATCCGTATGATCGCTCAGTAAAATATCTTTGATATTGTTTATAAAAACTGGTAATCGTTAGGAGTAAGCACTGGAATGAATGTGTATGCAGTTTAATGCATAATATTAATCATTTAAATGGTAAACAAAAAAAATAAAATGTTAATGTGGTAGCCCTCCATATTATTTTTTACCCTTAAGGTAGCTCTCATCTCAAAAAGGTTGGTGACCCCTGGGTTAGGGTTAGCCTTGTCTCACTTTTATTACAACACACACTGCCAACACACTCTTGCTGTACAGTAAGAAGTCATAGCCCCTTCCTGTGCTCTTACTGGACTCCATGGTCCTGCTATCTTGATAGCTGTGTCTGGAATGGATGAATGAAGCCATGGTCTCCTTGAAAAGCTGAAGGCAGCTGTCCTTCACAATGTTGTTTGTTGCAACCTGTAGTCTGAGCTCATTCACCCGATTAGATCTGGTGTTGCTCAAGAATGCACTAGGAAGTGGTGTTTGCAGGTGAAGGAAAGGACTCAAGTTTATATAAGACAACGGTTTTATGGTAATCACCATCTCGGTCTTCTCTGAATATCTGCAGGCAAACAATGCGAAGGACTACTTCCCCATCTATGGAATTTGCCAGGGCTTTCAGCAGCTGTCATTTTTCACAGCCAACAAAGACGTGCTTACTCTAACCAACACCAAGGGTGTGGCTCTACCTCTCAACTTCACACAAGGTATATTCTTCTGCTTGTCTGTTTTTAGTTCAGTGTCATTACACTTCCCTGGTTAGGTCATACAAATAAACAGTAATTTATAGTTGAAGAAACTTGCACTATTTTTTAGAACATCTGGAATAATTCCATTGTTCTCAGTGTATACATTTCAGAGATACATTTGGTTTGGAAGACAAAGTCCTGTAGCACTTGAAGCTGGACCATGGCACTTAATTTCACTGACAGGAACATAAGGTTTAAACACACGACATGACATCAAATCACTAGATTTAATTATTTAATGAGAGCTGTTTCATATGCTGCTCAGAGTGACACGTATAAGTTCTAGAACATTGGTTTGGTGTTTAACAGCTGATATGGACATCTGCCAGAAAATAACTGAATTAAAAAGAATAAGAAGAAATAGTCCATAATTCAATTGTGGCCCAATCAATTAAGGGCAAATTTGAGTTTCTCTAAGTTTTGATCATTGTAGCCATAATGTACACCAGAAATGATACTAAAATAAATCAACATTCAATTGCTTTTTTTTTACAAAAATCCACCTTAAACAACTTCCTCTACACCACCCTGTCCATCTGCTTGTCTCGCTCCTGCTTCACTAAACAATATGTGATTGCCCTTTAGACGTCCAGTCCAGCCGTCTGTTTCACAGTCTTCCCAGTGATGTGATGCAGTGTCTAGCCACGGAAAACATCACTTGTAATTTTCACATCTACAGTCTGTCAATGCAGGTATCTGCAACTCCATTTTTTTTTTTGGTAGGGGAAACTTTCAACAACAGCGTGTTCTTGCTGAAAGCAAAACTGAAAGGAAATGTACTTTTTCAAAAATGTTCATTCATTCATTCAATCAATCAATCAATCAATCAATCCATATGTTAATGTATCTATAGTAAAACTCTGAAACTGAGACTCTGAAACAACCAACAGGACTACACTGAAAATCCCAAGCTGAGGAAGTTTTACAGGATCCTGTCCACTAATACTGTTGGGGGTGTAGAATTCATCTCAACCATGGAAGGTACATTTCATGATTATACTTTGTGTTGTTCATTGTTCACTTTTTACAAGCACAAATGTAAGTTCAAATCATGGATGTATTATATGAACTGTATAGAGCACCGCCCCTTCGCTTCCGTTCATTCCTATGAAGCTGCGCTCACCCAGCGCATATGCCCAAAACATTTTTTGACTTCCGCATAGAGCATGCGCAGTAGTGTCACTACCATATAAATATCTATAAAAGCCCATGTCCATGTCTCGAGGTGTCCTGTGGACACTTTTACAGGTGTCTCTTTTACTATTGCGGTCAATGGGAAAATTGCTTTTGGGGCTTTTGTGCTTTTATGGGGTTTCCTGTTGCAGTACCCACAGTGGCCACCATGTAAAAATTATTGTCTTCAAGGCAGAGGGGGCGGTGCTCTATCCAGTTCATATTATACATCTATGGTTCAAATGTACAGTATAACACAAATGGACACACCTCATTAAGTGTATTAGAGTTTCAACCATAATGTTTTTGTTGAGGAGTTGCAGAAACAAAGATGAGTGAATTGATTCTGTTTATTCTGTTTGGAAATGCTGACTAGTATGACTTTATCAATACATTTTGGAAATGCTTGCTGACAATGTCTCTGGTTTTCCTCAGCCTACCGTTACCCATTTTATGCACTTCAGTGGCATCCAGAGAAATGTTCCTATGAGTGGGTTGATAAGCCTGGGATGGTCCATACCACAGCAGCTACAAGAACCTGCTTCTACACAGCCAGCTTCTTTGTCTCTGAGGGTAATTTGTGCTACTGTTGCTTCATATGTATGTATGCGAAATGTGAATTAGAGGTTTGGTGGCCACACCCCCACCGTCTCAGAGGAGAGAATGAAGCTTAGTGATTTTTGAATCACTCAAATTCGGTGGTGGTTACCATCACATTTCGCTGTGGAATGACAAAGACATATTTGTATAATTTTACAGGGACTTTAGATGTATTTAAAAATGTGGATGACACTTTTTCTAAAGAGCTTAAGGATTATTCGACAATGTTGGCACATCATTAAGGTTGACACTTTGTTTCTGAAACATTATAGTCTCATTTGTTAATAATTATCTTCAAATGATGTATCACTGGTGTATTGTTCAAAGCTTTAATGAAAGTGTTGACATTCCACAAACCATTTTCTACACACAAACCTCTGCGAATGTTAATTCCATTTCAACTTGTGCAAAGGCAAGAAAGAAAGAAAAGTCATACAGCCCTTACAGTCTGTAAACTGTGTGCTTTTTCTCTTTTTTTGTTCATTTTTTTCCCTTTTCCCTCCACTTCTGTCTTTCCTCCAGCCATGAAGAGCAGCCATCGTTTCTCCTGTCCGAAGGAGGAAGAGAAATCCCTCATCTACAATTATCCACCGTCGTTCACGAGCATGGATTCCATATTTATTCAGAATTATTACTTTGACTAATGGACTGCTCTGATTGTGAGACTTTTACTTGATTAGAGACCTGGTATGAACATGCATTGACAAACCACAATAGGAGGAGGTTTGTTAACATGTGGCCTGTCTCTTTTTTTCCTCTCTCCCTTTCTCTGTCAGTCACACATACCAGCAGGTAGACACTGCCACAAACCAACACATTGAAAATGAAATTCATTTGTACAGTCAGACTCATTTAAAACCTAATATTGTTCCTTTGAACAGACATGACATGCTGCTGCTGCAAGGCTCCAGGGGCACTCATGGTGTAGTTTCTGACTTTTTCAGCCATTTGCGAATGGCCATTCTGAATGAAAATATAGCTGGTAGCTTCCGCCTGAAAATCTGTAGAGCTGACAACCTAACGTAAGACGTGTGATGTGTTTGTTCAAGGACAACTGGAAACTCGGGAGTTTGAATTTGCACAACTGTTCATTTTGGTTTCAACAAGTCACTGGAGTTTTTTCCGAGTTTTGGGTTGTTTTGAACACGTCATAGACTGAAAACAATATAAAAAACTGATTTTGTAGCATTGGCGCATATTTAGAAAAAAAAAACGCCCAAAAATGGCCGTTCAGACCAAGACGGCGGCCTTCCTGTAGGACTTACGGCAAAGTCGTCATTTACTTTTTTGACCGTCCTGACATGATTAACATGTGTACCAACATTCGTTCATGTACATGAAACAAGACAAAAAAGTCACCCAACGAAAGCTGATTTTCATTTTCATAAGCCCCCCCCACTTCCATTTTTTTAACGTACATTCCCTGAACCACTTTCAGATGTAAATTTTCACCAGGGGTGAAAGGGAAAGGCCTAAAACATGCAATTTATTTAGAGGAAACATAATAATAATAATAATGAGAAGAATAACTCCTTCTGGGTTGTTAGGGTTCACAGTCGAGCTCGAAACCCCAAAAATGAAAAAAAAAAATTGATCAATATTGTTGTAGATGGATTGAAAAAGTAAAACGTTGCTATGTAATGCCTTATTAACATGGTGGGCCTAGTTAGAGTAAAAAATAAATATGAATAGAAAAATAAAAATCCCCCCTTCTGTTTTTGACGCACCCTGCCTATGAGCAGATCACTTAGAAAACATGCCTTGATGTTGCCAGTCTTAAAAAACAGATTTTCCAGTTGACTGTATGTGACAGGTGTCAATGGGTTGTTCACCAACATCTTAGATAGATTATTTTTTTATAAAGTTGAAAGTACTTGGTTTTCTAACAGTGTGGAAAAAAATAAAAAAATACTTGAATGTTGAGGTACAGTGTACAAAATCAGATTTACTGCTGCCAGAAAATGCACATGATGTCCTTGTGAATGTGACAACAATTTTTGCTGTTTCCATCAAACTTCCTAGACTAACTGGATAATATTTACAATTCAAGTCAGTTATTTCAGAGAAAAGCATTGATGTGAGGTTGTTGTTGTGTTTGATCACATGTCAGACAATGAGACAATCCTTACACACTTTCTGAATCGTATCCAATTCTGGTGTGAAAAGTTTGGGATTTGAGATGGTCTTTTATATATGTAAAACATATATAAATAAAGGAATTTTAAAATGTGTGTTGTGTTAATATACCAAGTAAACATCTGACAAGTATAAAACACTGATATCACATGGGGCTGAAGAGTGAAACGCTAAAGGCACATGTTAACATAGGTGTTTACAATCAAGCAATGCTAAGATAATGGCAGGTGTTTGTTGTTTCTAGATCATTATGTGGACATATATTTTAAAACAGCATTAAAATGATCAAGTAAGGATTAATACATTTTAACACTATATTTGTCTTTATAATTTGAATTGCATTTAACACTGCAAAGGCAGAGAAAAACAGAGATACTGAAAAATATTTGTTCACTGAGGAGCCTGTTGCTCATGGTTAGAAGATGGTGAATATTTTGTTCCACTAGATGGCATTATAATACCAATATATAACCATGTAAGAACAGTGAAGCACCAAATATCAGTGCAACTTGATATCAGAGGTTTTGAGGTTCATAACAATACTGGAAATTAACTGACTTTTTTTAAATTGAAAATGTTCATGCATATGCTCAGGTGACAGCCACTTTGACATTTGACCTTTTACCACCAACATCTGATCACGTCATCCTTGAGTTTAAGTGAATATTGCTACCAGCTTTGAAAGGATCCTGTCATGGTAGTTCCGAGATAAATCATTCACAAGGCAAAAAAAAAACTACAAAACATGTTTACATCCTTGAGTCCAAGTGAAGGTTTGTGTGGAAAAATTGAAAGCATATTGATTCTTGAGACATCACATGCACCATTGGATACAAGTTCATGTGATGGACAGTCTGATACTATAATAGATCCACCCACAGCAGCTGCTTGTGTGGATGAATTAAAAACAACACAAACAAAGTAAAGATGGCAAGACTTTAGTGATCTACCCTGATTCTGGAGTTCTCCCACACTCATTTTAAACACCAGAAGTGCCACAAACTGATTCACCCCCCACTGCACTTACATAATTTAATTTGCACATGTAATGCTGTCTCAACAGCTTCGGTCACATCATGTTTTGTAATGATGAACCACAATTTTCCACAGTGTCAATGGGGTTTTTCTTATCTGATCTTAAGTGTTGCATTATGATGTCCTTAAGGGCGATACATATTTTAATTAAACTTAAATGAACTGCATACATGGCAAAGGACTCGATGCCTAATGAGTGACTCAGAGTTTAATTTGAGGCTGAGCACTTTGTACAGCCCTCCCTTGGGTATTCCATCTATTAAAAATGCTTTCACATGAATGTAATACTGTGGCAGTAAATGAATAAGGCATACTGTTTTGAATTAAATGATGAATAAGAATAAGGACTGCAACCAGTTTCATATATTTGTTCTTTGTGAAACATTAATTACACAGCGTTCCTCTCATGAATTCATGAAGTATCTCAATTTCCTCTGCATTACTGATGCACACGGGTACAATGGGATCCAATCAAAGTATTTGCAATTTATTAAATTATTGCGTATTGCAGGTTGCGATGGCACGGTATACAGGGTAATCGTCATCAGAGATGCTTCGCGAGTAAATGTGGAGAGTCACTCAGCCCTATAGTCACCTCGTGAATTGAGTACTCACAAAAACGCGTATACCTTCTATCAACCATCTTCATACGTAATGCACACGACCACACGCAGTTATCCTTTCATTATCATCTTCATCTTACTAACACCATTTGTGCAGCAACATTCATCCTCATACCTCATTAACCCAGAGAAAAGGATGAGTTCATGCATATCACATATGCACAAAGACATTTTTTTATGGCCAAGTAGAAAATTGCAGACACACACTCCACCTCTTGCATTCGACAACTGCAGTGCTGAGACGTTATGTGCATTCCCACCGTATTACACAGAGAACATCAACGCAACTTAGCTTGAATTATACACCATCTATGCCATACTGTATATTGTGCCTTAAAACTAGGAAACAGTATTTGTATGGTACTCTTTATGCAACTTGTAGTAATGAGGTGTCCACCCTATACTCCTGGAGTACTCCCCATAATACACCTTTTTGTAAGCCTTTTTCAGGTCAACAAAGCACAAGTAGACAGGTTGGGTAAACTTCCAAGCCCCTTCCAGTACCCTTGTAAGGGTATAGAGCTGGTCCTGTGTTCCACGGAAAAACCACATTGGTCCTCTTCAATCCAGGGTTCAACGGCCAGAGTCTCCCCTCCAGCACCCTGGCATATACCCTCTCAGGGAGGCTAAGTACGCCCTCTGGTAACCCTTCTTAAAGCTCCCATAGAACAGAAGTACCAATTAACGCTGTTTTTTTTTTTGGTGTGTATCTGCCCCATTATCTCATTTATGAAGCCACGTAAGTAGACCTCCATAACTCACATATATGTGTGATAGGACCACTCTATAGGGAGATTTAAAGATGGTGACCACCACTCCATTCTGCCACTCCAGAGGTACTTCCCCATGTCTTCACAATGCTGTCAAAACTCTGCCAGAGGAGGGAGTTGAAGACCCTCACGACACGTTTAGGTTTACAAGGTTGATCCAAACTCCTATCCCACCACCTGATCCAACTCACCACCAGGTGGTCATTAGTTGCCAACAACAGGTCGACACAGTCCTACAGTCTCTTCATGTGCAAAGCCACAAGGCATCCAGTCAATTACACTGCTGCACAGCTGCTGGACAGGACAGGATATTCAAAGAAAAAAAAAAATGCAAGTCGTTTCTTTGGTGAAAAACCTTGGACAACTATTTATGACTTTCTGTGTGTATCTTGGATAAATCAACAGGGGACTCAGCTTTGTTCAGGTACACTGAGATGGAGCCACATGTCAGAAATCAGACTGGAAAGAGCTGAAAAGGCAGACCGTGCTTCACAATTGATTTCTCAATTAATTCAATTGATTTTAAGTGTGTGTCCAAAAAGCATACATTATACATTCTACGACATATATTAAAATAAATGTATGTCGTATAAATGTGTATTAAATCCTGTCAACTGACAAACAGCTGCAACAATTCCTACTGAGCGGACTTCCCGCGATTTATGTAGCCTTCATTAATTATTTAGACTGTTGACAAGAGAGCAATAAAGCTGAATTTAATAGCTAAAGAAGACATGAGGTAAAGGAAAAGAAAAGTCACGGCTCAACTCCATGAAGAGTTCTCTAAAACCTGGAGGATGATTCAGAGGTAGAAATGGAGGAGGATCAGTGATCAGTGACTTCTGTAAAGTTGATTAGTAAACTGACCTTGCGTTTTCTTTTGTAATTTTGCACTTTGGACCTACTAAGACTAAACAAACTGATAATAATTGTGCATTCACATTCACCAAGTCACTACAACCTGCCACTATAATAATCATGGCTCCACTAGATGGTGGAACACACAAATACAAAGCAGTAGTCCATCATGTATGCAGAGTCATATTATCTGTGTCATGTAAAAAGGGATGATTACCTGGACATATTTTACTGGCTCTCTTTTAGACTCATTTTTAAGACTCTTTGCTTAGCAGCATAGGCAGTTGCCAATGTTGGAATGCCTTTCTGTTAAAGACAGAACTGAACTCTGAACTCCCAACTAACAGATTGGTCAAAGTCTCATAACACATGCCAAAAATGGGAAACGGGACTACGGGAAATCCAGAAGTCTAGCTCTCTCAGATCACTTGATTCACATGCTGCTGAAAATGGGAAATTGTTGATCGATAACAGTATAATGTTGTCTACGGAGCCGACGAAGTGACATGAGAAAAAAAAAATGACGATTTTTTTTTTTTTGAAATCTCATGTTTTTGGGAAAAAGTATTTTCCCAAAAAATTTGAAAAACATATTAAATATTATTTTGGAAAAGTCGAGATCTTGAAAAAAAAAAAAAAATTGTCTTTTTTTTTTTTCTCTGTAGTTGTCTACCCCAACTTTATTGCTTCAATTGTTCTTGAGCAGTCCAGGTAGAAGACACACACTTACAGTACACAAGACAGACAGACCCATGTCCTTGGGGCTAAAACAATAATCTGGGCTATCAGAGCAGCTTTACTCCCTCTTGCCCTACTTGCAATTCACTGATATGATTTGTTTAACTATTTGTCTTTATTTTCCCGAACAGACATTTCAAGCAGCTCTGATATGAACATGTGCCAAATATTGAAAATACCTCTGTTCATTTTATTCTGAATGGCAATGAACCATCGACAGCAGCTCAAGGGGAACCCATTAAGTAGCCTGGTTGAAAGCAAAAATAAATGTGCCGTCGAAAAAGGTTTGGTGGAAAAAGTCTGCACCTGTGTAACTTTAAAGTGATTACACACATTCAATGCACCCATGCAATTTGAAGTTTAATTTGGAAGCACTGCGGGAATAAACAGCCCTAAAAATGATGTTTGGAGAATGGCTGCAAAGCATGGGGTTGATGCTTTGGTCTCCAGACAGTTGTATTAAAATGGTTGCCTTATTTAAGCGTGAAAGCAAAATCGAAGAGGTGGAAAAATACACAACTGTTAGGTTTGACCCGGAAAACAATGTAAATCAGGAATTTGCTAATAATTAAGCTTGGTCAGCTTCTTTAATAACAGCCTGTATTCTCTAAAGACGGAAGTCGCAGGTTTCGTTTCAAGAATACACACAATGAGACAAACCAAAGAGGCACAATTTTGCAGTTATTTGGAGATGAAAGCAATCAAACAGAGCGATTTAAGACCTATTTGATGATTCAAAAATAGGCTCAGAGGGAAAGAGGAATAACTTATCCCCACCATCTCTCCTTTCCTTTCACAATAAGCTTTGTGATTAACATGAGACGTGAGAACTCAAATATCTGCCGCTGTCATCCAAGATAACCATCTCAAAACACATCACGCAAAACAACCTACACACTCAGACACAACAAGGAGACAATCACAATAAATGCAGCCAACGTCAAACAAACTAAAAAGGAATCCGTCAGGTGAGACACAAACAAAGATATCAAGTGAATTCATACGTGTTGTTTTGTACAACATGTTTTCATTTCAGTGGTTTTGTTAGTCACGCAAAGAAATATTTTTTTTCTCTTTACCAAAAACTGACTCAAACATTTTGACTGTAATATGCCCGATAGCAGGAATCTCGGTTCATTGGGCCAGGTCATACTTATTGTGTTCCACATCCGCAGAAAGCCTGCATTTCCACATGTACACCCCAGTTCTGGGGTTCCCTGTCATTTATATTTCCTAGTATTCTCTGAGAATTGACTTAGATGCGCAGTTAGTGACAGGCATCATCATAAATCCTCGTAAGTACGTTTCCATAATTAAGTGCTTCTTTGCTGTCTCTTTTGACTAAAACAACTGGACAAACTGGACTCTAAAGTGTTACAAGCAGCATGTTCAGTCCACGCGTAATCAAACTGGAGGTGTCACGATGGCAATGTTGGTGTGTTCTGGGCGTCACACAACTTTCCTGCTCCTTGCTGAATGATTACTGGATCAAGCACAGCTGCCTTTCATCAGCTCACCCCCGGCTGCTTTTCCCCCGTGCCTCGTCAGATCGTTTGTTCTACTGGTGGTAGTCACGTTTAAAGCGGGTCTAGACCGGAAGTTTCAAACAAACATTTCAGCCACTGCTGAGAACGCTGTGTTTTATTGTAATCTCGGGCTCAACGAGATCTCTGAAAAAACCTGGTCCGGTTACGTAAACACCGGTTCTCCGTAAGAGCAGATCGTCCTGGTCCGGGCACTAGTCCGGGCACATTTATTTTTAAACATTGTTAAAACAATGTTTTGATAACGAGTAGCAGTGAATCCACCGTTCCAGAGGGGGGAGTTGCGCTTCTGAGAGCGGGTGTACTGATTATGAAACTTCCGGGTATTGGCCAATCACAAGACAGTTAGGAAGGCTCTACGCTGGCTGGCCAATCACAACACTCTCTGTCTTCTGGGGGTGAGATTTATGTCTGAAATATTGGCTCGTTTACAGCAACTAGGAGATTTTTGACCATAAAAACAAGTTAATGTATGTAAGTAGACCTGCATACATTAACTTGTTTTTATGATCAAAAACTTCCTAGTTGCTGTAAACGAGTCGATAGAAGCACATATTATGTGCAACAGGACCACTCTATGTGAGCTTTAAGGTTCCTAGAAGAGTTTTTTTTTTTTGTAATATTTGTCATTTGCTTCTCATGAAATCGCCTTTTTTGTCTAACTGCTGCTTTTCCCGTTCAGCTTCATCAACCTGCCAGTCGCCTCTAGCCCCACCGAGCCAGTCCACAACTCAAGATCCCACCATACCCTCCACCACCTGTCCCTCTGCCTCTGCTCAGCCATCGGACCATCTCCTTCCCCTTTCTCCGTGTGGACCTGACGTGCACTCACTGCATTGGATGGAGAGAGAAAAGAAGAGGAAAAGGCAAAGAAACAGGGAGATTAATAATAAAAAAAAAAGAGCTGGAGGGGAGAGAGAGCGAGAGATGAGGGATTATTGGTAATTGAAAGATAAAATGGTAATCATCCAGACGGGGGCAAAATATTAGAACTCTCCTTTTTCATTTAGGTGGCAGGCACATGGGAGCGATGGAGAGGAGAGCTAAGTGGTGGGAAGGACTGAGGGGAAATGGAGTGAGAGAGCAAAGTGGGAAGGGAGAAAAGTGCAAGGCACAACTGGAGAGGAGGAGAGAAAAGAGTGATCTGTTCAAATTTCACTTTTCCACTGCTCATCTTTCTTCATAATAGAACTGTCAAATCAGCGTGGAGCTTAACGACAAACTGCTCTCTCGCCACTCGCTCTCTCCTTTGCGCCATCTATTTATTTCAAATTTCCCTCCACTCTCACACTTATTTTACTCACTTTTCACGGCTTTTCCATAACTCTTGTTGCTATAGTTTGTTACTTGCTACTATCGCTGTGGGCGATTTTGTGCATGTTACTTGCTTGTAACACCTTTGATCATGTTTGAATTTGCTTAAAAATGTGTTTGCTTTATATGTGACGGATAGAGACAGAGATAGAGAACCCAGGGCATTCTGTTGATTTATCAACTGCCAATTTTGCTGTGTATTCTGTTGCATTTGCAGTCCAACTCTCTTTGAGACTTGTGTCTTTTTTCGGTAGTTGCCAATGCCAGAAGAGTGACAGAAACATGTACAACACTGCTGCCAATAGGAGCAAGAAACAGAGCTTAGACTCATTCTTTCTCGGATCACTTGATTCATATTAAGCAGAAATGTTATTATTGGATTATTGATCAATAATGGCAAAATTATATTTCTTGGCCAAACACAGGTCATCTATTCCATCTATCGCTCTAAGTTCTCTCACACTTAAGGGTTTGTAAATACAACGCTCAGCCCTTGAACAACAGTGGCAGCCTGGTGTGAATATTTCATACAGGAACCATCCCACCTTCACATTAGAGTCCTTCAAATTGAATGAAAACGAATGAGAGAAGCAGCACTACTGTCATGTTTAGGCTGAGATGATTTTTCATACAGTGTCACTAATTCCCATGTTGCTGTTTGTCCTGAAATGTAGAATCTGTACAGGCGATGGTCTGCATAAAGTAAAGTTTAGTACATACATACTCAAATGTACCAAAACCCAAACCAAAGAAAAAGGAAAGATAGCCTTAACTGAGCAGGTACAAACAGGAAGTAAGAGCAGAACCAAACTGAAAGATGTATGAGCAAACCAGGACTAAAATAAGGAATCGGGACCGGACACTAGTAAGGCAATAGTCCTACACAAGGGAGACATGGGGATAATTAGGCACTGGTGAAACATAAGAATCATTAAAGCAAACACACAAAGACGGGTTACCAAAGTAAAGACACTGTCTAAAATTCCTTTTAATATTATCTTCATAAAGTTTTGAACGTTTCAAATCAGGGAACCTCTGAGCCAACCTTCATTGTGCATGGATGTTGGCTGGCTTTACATATCTTACACAGGTGCTCACTGCAAATCCTAACCTTTAATATCTATTAATGTACGATTAACGCTGTTACACAACCCGGACATTATCATAACACTGTTATTAAACCATTGTTGGTGCACTGAACTCTAACATTGGTTTTAACCTACGACCTTGCAGCTGCAGGACACTCTTTGTACCTGCACAAAATTGTGCTCCAACCAAGATGATGAAGAAGAGGAGGAATGATGATCTACTATCATAGAACCCTCCTCCTGCTTTCAATTCTACTCTCTGTGGGTTCTGGTGGCAAAAAAAACACGATGACAAATACTCTCTGTGTGATTCTCTGTTGCTAACTCTCTGCCATAAGATTCACTGCAGGTTCACTTGGGGAAATTGATTCATCTCTCCCTCTTTCTCGATTCATCTGGGCAGACAAAAGAAAAATGCCAAAGAGGTATATTTTCTCTTGTCTCACTGTCATATGCAATATACCCTCTTGTGTTCTTCATATATCTACAAGAATATTTAAGATACACAAAATGTCCACCCTACGAATAAATACTTTCTCAATCCTATCATTGACAATAGCAATAAAGGTGATGACGTTAAATATATAAACATGTGAAATGCAGCTCCACATAACCACAATGTCACTAGTTGCAGTATTTATCTTCTACTTTTTTGTCTATGGCTTCTCAAGTTGACTTTCAAATGTAGATACCAAAGCAAGCAGATGTAGTAAGTAGTTATAGTTTTAATTTCAACTCCAACAAAGAGAGGTTAATTCGTGAACTCACCCAAGAAGAGCTAATCGACTTAAATGTAATTTCTTGCCTCAAATTATCTTCAAACTACAGAGCCCCCGAAGTGACATGAGGAAAATCTCGAGTTTCAAAGATGATGAAAAAGAAAATTGTAATTTTTTTTTTTTCTCATAATTTTTTCTCACGTCACTTCGGGGGCTCCGTATAAAACTGTGTTCCGCAACACAGGCAAATATTTATTTCAGTTTTGTGTGTGGTTTTCTCCGCCGATATGTTCCAGCGATTCTGGGATGCATGGCTTTCCCAAGTAGGCTTTCCTGCAAAACTACACCCACCTCCACACCTGTCAAGCACAGCAGCAGACTCTCGGGCAAGTTATTTTTTTAAATAACAGATCAATGTAAATGTAAAGCAGTGTGTACATTTCCAAGTGATTAGAAAAAAAAGCATCTCCATTTGTAGAAGATCCCACAGAGTCTCTGAGCATGGCTACAGTGTTCAGCAAACCCCTCAGGCTTCTCCTGATGATTTTTCTTTCAGAAGCGGCCCTCATTATTGCAAAGTTCCAGCTCCTCAGCAGGAGTGATCTCCCAAGTAGGAGGGCCCCCTACCATCATTTTTATTTCTTTTTTTTTGTTGCCTGCTGGCTGCAAATAATATCAACGCCTTCCTTTCGTATTTTTGTGTACCACTACACTAAGGCTTGTGTATATTGTGCTTACAAGATATGACGAAATAAAATGCCGACCTACTGTTTCAAATTACTTCCATGTCTATTGCAGCTGAAATGTCCTAACAATGTTTTTCTTAAAGCGATGCACAAACATAATCATGGTCACATTGACATCTGACCTGTTGAAAAGGCAGTGCCATGTCTGTGAGTGTTTTATTATTCAGCATACCTCTGCAGTTGATCACCATCTTCTTCAAGGAAACTGTATGAGACTCTGAATACCTTCTTCAGCCATTCAAGTGTGTGTTTACACTCTGGTCTACTTACAATCTCAGGGTAACAGATCATTACCAATATGTAGTGCTATGTCTTTGAAGGTATGGAACAATAACTTACCTTTATAAGCATGTCTCAATGAATGAACAGCAATTTTAGTGCGAGTGCCATAAAGAAAGGAGTTGCACTGTGTGGATCTTGAGAAGTCGGGAGTGGCAGAGAAGTATGTGAGGGTGGTACAGGACATATGTGTCCAGCCATGGCAAAACCGGTCACAAGTCTACTTAGGGACATTTGGAGTTATTTACAGACTATGAAAGTGTGATTTCTAAGCTTTCCAACAATGTCAAACACATGTACATCTGATAATTTTTGAAGAAGATATGGCAATTTGAATGTAGGCACTCCTTAAACTGCTTTAGGGAGAATTTTAGCCTCAAAGATTTACACCTTCTGGGAGCCAAGAGACAGAATCATCACATTTACATAGCACAAACCCCTCCTGGTCTAAGCTGTCAGTGAAACCACACCCTGCTCTGTATCAGCACAGATACAATTGTTGTGAGCTACACTGCTACACAGAACAATATATATATATATATACAATACATTAAAAACTGGACATAATATCCTCTTAAGATTTGAAATGAAATAACCTAAAAAAATATATATGAGGGGTGCGGGGTGGGGGTGGCTTATTCTGTTATCATTTGTGTAGTCATACAGTGGTATGCAAAAGTTTGGTCACCCCTGTAAATCTTCATGCTTTTTCTTTATAAATCATTGGTTGTTTGAAAAAGACATCTCAGTTAAATATATCATATAGGAGACAAACACAGTGATAATTGAGACGTGAAATAAAGTTTATATGATTTACAGAAAGTGTCTTGCCTTCCTTTGTTCAACAAAGCTTTGATGAAGACTGCTATGATGACAATCAAACTTTAATTTCGCACTGCACACAGACACTCTCTCTCCCTCCCCTCCCTCCCTCTCCCTATCTGTGCATGCATATTAATTAGCCATGTGTATTCTCCTTGACCGTCAGCTGATTGGCTGAAAAAGCAACAAAAGCTCTGGAATGTGAGATCGCCACACCCAAACTAGGAATGATTCACAGTGATAAAACAACCTTAATTCAAACACAAAGTTTATGGTTTTAAGACCCACAATACTGTGATTTGAAGCATGTAGTGGCTTCTTCAAAACTTCAACTTGTGTAATTTTGAAAAAAACGGATATCCCTAATTTTGAAAAAAAAAAAACTTTTTCCTGTTTTTTCTCGTTTTGCGCTGGGCTGACTTGTTCCCGCTTGGTCCGTGGCGGGTCACATATATTAGGACAGTGGTGAGGTGTGCAGTTGGAGTGACAAAATGGGTTCAAGCTGAAGGTGGGAGAACATCAGAGATCAGCTCTGAGCCCCTTCTTGTTTGCAATGGCGGTGGACAGGTTGACTGATGAGGTCAGGCAAGGAGTCTTTGCGGACAATGTTGTGATATGTGATGATATTGCAATCTGTAGTGAGAGTACTGGACAGGTAGGTGGAGTATGCGCTGGAGAAGAAAAGGAATGATGTTTAGTAAGAGCAAGACAGAACAATAGAGTGCAGGCAGGTAAATAGGAGTGTCGCTATTTGTGACAATAGGATTGCGGCAAATAGACAGTAGTGAGGCCAGCTATGATGTAAAAAAGATCTAAAAATCACAAGGTGGAGCTGGAGTGACAGAGCTGAAGATTTTCATTGGTAGTGACCAGGTCAAATACCGCCACACTCCCGAGGAAGCACAAGGAACCTTTCGGTTCAGAATATGAAGTTAGGGTTAGGGACCAGGACAGGACTGAGGGTTAGGGTTAGACTGAGGTAATAATTCATACATTATAACAAATTCAGTATATTTTCTTTTTCGTTGACTGCTTATTGTGGAGAGCACTCTACGAACTGCAGCTAGCGTACAGTCAAGTTTGTCATGAAACTAATAATAAAAACAACAACCTGAATTACAGCCAAACTCGAGTGAGTGGAACAACTGAACACATACAAAGCTAGTGTTGTGTCAGCAAATGTGACCATCAGAGTATTTCACCACGTAAACCTAAAGTCTCTAATTCTTTACCAAAAGCAACGACGGCAGGATTATATTTTAGTTATAAAAACAATACCGTGCTTTCACTCCATGAATGTCACTGAAAGCAGCTGCACTTCTCTGCCAGTGTTTACCAAGTTAAATGTTCTTGCCTCAACCAAATAAAAGCACCGTATCAACCCAATTATTGAGGCATAAATTGTTTTGAAAAAAACACATTATTTTCTTCATATTTTCTGTGTGCATGTGCAACTTAAGTCTGAAACCTCATCATATTTAAAAAAAAATATTTTTGGGGTGACCAAATGTTCTTTATATCTCTGTTATTTTACAGATCTGTTATGATGGATGAATAGATGATAGATAACTGACTTATGACTTTAAATTTTGACACATTTCCCACAGGTCAAGACGTTTCTTTTGTGCCTGAAGGGGATGATGAATATGATTTTCAGCAGTTAGATTATTACCCCGGAAACCTACTGCAGACATTTTTACTGACATATGACAAGATGACATTGAGCAAAACATTAACATTTACAAATGTCTGATGTCAGAACTGCTCTGCGTTAATGCCACCCATCACACTTTGTCATAGAGCCTGTCTGTTCCCATCACTCCTAAGCACTGAAGGTAATGGTCTATGTCTGTCTATTAATAATCTAAGTGTGTGTCTGTGGGTCACTGGTCTTTCTTTTTCTTCTCTCAGCAATCATCATTTTCAAACTTTAGACTATAGGCTAGAAGGAAAAACTGTTTTATGAACTTTTGCTTGTGTCACCCAAAAACACAAACATTAATATTAAGTCGAGCAGTCCTTTCCATCTCCTCCTTCCCCTCTATCCACAGATCATTAAAAGAAAGGGTGTTGTTGGTTGGTCAGGTAGAAGTATGAGTAAAAGACAACACTTAAACACACTCCAGGGAACATGCCTTCTCCTCCAATGTTCCTAACATCTCTCATAGTGTGAGTTTATTTGTCGTTATGAAGATGTGGATGCAGGTTGTACTGTACCTCACCTTGTGAGACATTTACATGAATTACGTTCAGTCATTGGCCAAGTTTTCCAATGTGTCATCTCTTTTGCTCAGGTGTTAATGGCAGTCCATAATTTTCAAATCAAGCTGCACTCAAATGAGTCCTGCAAGACAACACAAATGCAGTATCACTCTGAATACCTCTTCTTCCAGCATTACAGGGCAGGGATATGCAAACTAGGGTTGTTTTTCTGGGTAAGGTTGGGTCATTTTTTTAAATTTTAATTTAAATTTTTGCCTATTTAGTGTAGACGAATATTTAATGGAACAGTTAGAATACCAGACTGGATCAGACTGGATTTGAATACACACTGCAAATCAAGTTTTTCTTCAGAACAAATTACATCTATTTACCGATATGCAAACCAACATGTTTGAAGTTCCCCTAATGGTCAATGCTTAGAGGCTCTGTCCTTTTTTTATTTGGCCACACGTTTGGTGGTTAGCACTCCTGCCTTTGCAGCAAGAAGACCCATTTTCGCGACCCATTTAGAACAAGGACCCTTCTGCATAGAGTCCAAAAACGTTGTGATGTAATGCAGTATGGGGATAAGGTAAATTGGACACTCTAAATTGACCAAAGGTGTGAGAGTGGGTGGTTGTTTGTCGCTCTGTGACCCTGTGATGGACAGCTGAGATTGGCACAGCTCCTCCCGCGACCCTCTTGTGGAGGATAAAGCAGTAGAAGATGGATGGATGGATGCTACCGTGAGATACAATTATGGACTAAAACTATTTGAAGTTGATCAACCTACTATGGATTAAGGACAGTGACGTTGATGTGTTTAATGCAGAAAAAAAAACATGCCTTGGTAGGGGCAACTGTACCAAAGCGAAATATACATTTTCTTACTTTTTTGTCTTTGCATCTCTCTATTACTATCTTAAATGTCACTCATATTCTATAAATTCAGCGCTTTACAGTTATACTATCAAACAGTACCATGAGTAAAAGCTCTGTAGACAACCAATATCCGCCCAGTGCAGAAACACAATATTAACTTTCAGCAAGTCTAGGCGTGTGTGTGTGTGTGTTTGTTTGTTTGCATGAGTGTGTTTAGGCCTTAAGGGTAGTCGTGATAAAACAAAGCAAACAGCGTCCATTATTGCTGTATCAAACCTTAACACATGCTGGCTTGATTTTGGGCTGTTATATGACTTAACAGGCTCACACAGACACACACGCAGCACAGCCCCGTTCCTTTTGCACAGACACACACATTACCGCACATTTGTGTCACACTGTGCTTTTGTATAAAACATAAACACACAATTACTGACAGGCCTCCTGCGGAGGCTTATATTTGTTACGTTTCCTCTCTGAACTGCGGAGAGCTGCTACCGCTGCTGCACCAGGTCTAAAATCTAATGAACACACTCACACACAGCGGTAGGGAGTATCTCTTATATCTGCTGACAGTTATTACTGTGCAATTAGTCCATACTGAGGCTGAGTTTAATTCTATTTTCACATAACAGGATGAATTTCTGGTTCTAGTTTTGTTATTTTGGACACCACAGTGTGATTAAAACAGAAAGCTGACACTCGGCAACACAGCATGAAGTAACAAGTTCTCTCTAAGTTCAAAAATTGTGTGAATGTACAATTTACAACCACATACTGCTTTGTGTGGTACTACATTTTAGTCCCCTTTTACTGTTTTATCTCTCAGTACAGTTTTTGTATTTTAAGGGATTGGTTTTGCAAATATGCAACCCAATGTGACCCCTCCGGTGGAGGATAACGTGGTAAATAATGGATGGATGGATGGTTTTACAAATTTGAATCTGATATAAGAATGAGAATGAAAGCTACAGAGAAGACCCACTTTGGGACTTTTCACAATGAACATGTACGGCAGGTACGAAACATACAGAACCACAGCGTGGAGGAGGAGTCAGATGTACACTTCCAATAAACCCATTGTCTCCTCCGCATGTATACTCTGACTCGGCAAGTCTTTGTCGGACCACGGCCTCAGCTCGATTAAACTGGCATGTAAACGCACTGACTGTTTTCTTGTACATACATATACATATACATTGTATATAATATATATAAAACAATCAATCAATATCTTCCAAAAAATAAGCTGAGATAGGCACCACACCCGCCGCGGAACTTCTGTGGAGGATAAAGCGATAGATAAAGGATGGATGGATGGGTGGATGTTGCACACTTTCAATGACCAAACATGTCAATGCACAAATTGTAATGTGTAATGGAGCAAATGGTATAGCTCAGTGGTATAGTCCACAGACCTTGGTGTGGAGGGCTAGGGTTCAAATTCCGGTCAGGGCAGGTCAGCTAATACCCAGCGTGGGCCCTTAGGCAAGGCCTAATGTAAGTCGCTTTGGATAAAAGCGTCAGCTAAATGGCATTCTCTCTTAAGATTCTTGAGATGTCACATTTTTTACGACAATGGCAAGGACAGATAACCTGCCCAGCATTGTCACACACCTGCATAAATACATGTTTTGTTGTGATTTACTTGTTTTATGTCACTTGTGTGCAGACACTGTTTTGATAACATCTAATTACTGCGGTCCGCCTGTCACTACATACATATAAAGTTACATAATCCGGCGTTTGAGACGACTGAAAGTTTTCCACACACTAGACACGCTGAAAAATCTTCAAGGTGAAAAGGAATGACTCAGATTCACATCAGTATTGTCGCTATGTCTGAAAGGAGGAGTATGTGTGTGTGTGTGTGTGTATATACCCTCCAGATGGACCTGAACAGAGTGGAAGGTGTTCCTGCCAGAGGCGCTGGATGAGGACAGATCGTAACAGCTTTCACACAAACACCCTGAAACCTGCTTGGATATTACAAGGCCATGAAAGGTTTCCAGGCATCTGCTGCCTCCTCTGTGTGTGTGTGTGTGTGCGTGTGCGTGTGATTCCTGTGTGTGACAAGGACAAATTGAGATTTTAGAGAAACCATAGTTGAATGTAGTCCGTGTATGTGTTTGTGTAAAAGAAACACTGTCATTCTCCTCCTCTGTTGACATGTATGCAAGTCTGTAAAATGATGGCATTTTATTTTAATCATTGTTTGGTGGCAGTGTATACACCATAGCATGTCCAAAAATACATACTATTTGAAATTAATCATATAGTCAGTATAGTTAAAAGACCGATATATCCCACCCGCTCCTGTTGACCCTCACAAAGTTCTGCCACAAAAGAGTAGAAGTTGTTGAAATGTGAGTTTTTGCTGTCATTTTCAATTTCTCTCTTCCTACTTCTAGCCGTCTTGTCTACTTAAGTGGTGTCTCTCCAGCTTGTTGTGAAGACTAATTACTTTCAGCAAGAGCAGCTGATTTAAGCGAGTGGTCATCTTTCTTACAGTATAATAAGGGCTACAGGCATTGGCTTTTCTTACTGAACTTCTTACACATTTGGGAACACATTTGCTTCAAATTTATGTACCTCTTAAGGTAAAAAATCCACTGTGCTGCAATATTTAATTTTGACGACGTAAAATATGTCACCGTCTTGCTATATACAGGATCAGTGTGCCCCGGGGCGTAGATGATCTCATGACGACGATCACATCGTCGCTTGTGCTTCAGCTTGTTTTTTAACTCCTGTTTGTAATCCCTCAGCACCTTATCGGTTCTGCGCCCTGAAACCAAATGTGATGTGACACATTAATAATCATCCAAAGAGCAGCGCGTAGGTGCACTAAAAGGATTATTGTTACTCCAAATATGTCAATAAACACATCTGAGAAGAGTTACACATACAGTAAGAGCAGACCGAACTGAGCAGGAGGCTATTTTTGAATGTGTGAGGGTGTGATGGGGCTTACAGGCTTTAGAAATGTCTAAATCAGAAAAGGGCTCCAGATTAGGCTGGCATAATATAATATATTATGCATTCAAGAGGCAAAGTACATAATATCAGCTAATATCGTCCAAGGGGCTCAATGGGGCTTGTATGTGCCCACCTGCAGATTACTATTGCACATTTTTTACCATGGGCTCATTGTTGTTCATAGTGAGATTCCAAAGCTCAAAATATAAGAGATCTGGAGGTTTTATTGATACAAACAAACAACTGGACAGTTTTACAAAGAATTGTTGTATTACAAACACACTATAATGAGAAAATGTTGAACCAATAGTAACTTGGAGAAGTTGTACAGATGATCTTAAGGTTGGCAACTGTCCTTGTGTAAACAATGACCCGTCAGCTCATTATTGCAGCTGATTATTACGGCCCATGCTTATGTTTTACATAGCAGTCATATTATTTATAAAAGGAAAGATGGAGAATGTAAGTCGATGTATCAACAGGGTCAGCATTTGTGTCACAAGAGGGTTGATGGGTGACAAAATACAGGTCTTTGGCCAGACGCCACTCTTCATTACCTGTTTAACCAAAACTAAAACAGCACGATTCCCGTTTTCACTAGGGCAATGTCAGAGAGAACTTATTGTTAGCTGAATAATATTATCCATAAGTGATCCCTTTCACAGCATCACATTGCCATTTCATCGTAGCTCATTACCACTAATGAAATTATTAGTTCTAGCTCTACAGCTCCTTCCAGCGAGGCTGTCGTTAAATTCGAATGCCACCCCAGGTGAAGAAGCACCCCAATTGGTGTGAAGTGCCACCTGCTTCCATTTGTTGTTTCTGTTCTTCACACCAAAGCACCAGCTTGTGATCACCTGCATTTGTTTTGTCTGGTTTGTTTTCAGCCTGTCACTTATAAGAAGGGACAGATGAGCAGACATGCACAAGTAAAGAATGGAAGGGTGGGAGTGATGGGTGGAAAGCACTCCAGGTGTAGCTCTTTTGTGTGGCCTTCAGTGTGATTCAGTGGCTTCAGGTGTTCGGCTTCCAAGTGTCAATGTGTGTGAAGAAAAGTAGCACAATCAATCTGCAAGCTCAAGAGTAGTAATACTCATTTGAAAGAGGTATTGTACATCATTTTGTGGCACAAATGTGATTTCAGTGGTTTTTACACAAGGCACTCAAGTCGCACTACAGAAAGTCGCAATACAGAAATGAAACATTTTCATTTTAACCCCACATTATTACAGCATTAAATGTCTGTATGTGATTTTCCATCACAAAGAAAATGTCTTGAGAACTGAGAAAATCCTACTCTTCTAACCATTGTTTCTCCTGGCTGGAAATTCTTTTGACTATCCATGTATTTAAAGCGGACCTAGAACGGTGTGTATCTGCACCATTACCTCGTTTATGAAGCCCTGGAGGTTCAAAACTAACATTTCATTCACTGCTGAGAACGCTGCGTTGTATTGTAATCTCGGGTTCAGCGAGATCTCTGAAAAAAACCCGGTCTGGTTGCGTAAACAGCATTTCTCCTGAACAGTGGATCCTCCTGGTCCGGGCACTAGTCCGGGCACATCTGGTTGCGTACATTGTACTGCAGAAGAAGAAGAACATCCGTTGTGGAGGTGTCTCACTTGCGACAGTGTCTTCTGACTCTGTGTCCGACGCTTGGTCAAAGTCATAAAAGGGACTGCGGCGGGGAGTTGTGACTAAGTGATTTTTAAACATTGTTAAAACAATGTTTTGATAATGAGTAGCAGTGCATCCACCATTCCAGAGGGGGGAGCTGCGCTTCTGAGAGCTGGTGTGCTAATTATGTCACTTCCGGGTATTGGCCAATCACAAGACAGTTGGGGAGGCTCTACGCTGGCTGGCCAATCACAACACAGTCTGTCTTCTGGGTGTGAGATTTCAGTCTGAAACACCGTGGCTGAGGAGAGCATCAGTAAGAAGAGATTTCTATCGGCTCATTTACAGCAACTAGGAGGTTTTTGACCATAACAACAAGTTAATGTATGTAGACCTCCATAACTCACATATATGTGCAACTCCATGTGAGCTTTAATTATTGTTGAGACGTGCTTATCATGGTTAATAGAGCTCATGTGATATATAAGTGAGTAAAAGTGTGCCCTTGGATCAAGATGCCAGGAACGACTGTGTTCTTTTAATTGCTCCTTGCTCGTCAGCCAGTCAGAGCAGATAAGGCGTCTATATTGGGTGTCTCAAACCTGGTCCTGGGGACCCACTGCCCTGCATATTTTAGTAAGTTTCCTTGCTCCAACACATCACATTCAAATAAATGGGTCATGGGTCGTTATAAGGCTTCTGCAGTGCTTGCTGATGAGCTGACCTTTTGGAATAGCTGTGTTGGAGCAGGGAAACGTAAAAAAACGTGCAGGACAGTGGGTCCCCAGGACCAGGATTGAGAAACCCTGGTCTATAAAATATTACAGCTCTTCCCTGATGCTGAATGCATGCCCTGCTTCCTGTGTAAGTATGAAATGTTTGTGCTGATCTGTGTTCAATTATGCAGTGAACGTCAGTCGCTATTTGTAATCCTGTAGCTTTCCTTAATGTGGGCTTCCCTTCTCCAGGGGTGCCCCTCCTGTGGATCGCTCTTGTTATGTCTTTCTTTTTTATTTCCTTTGTATCATAATCACATGATGTGCAATTGATGAATGGGTATCTAATTATAGGTTACCTCTGACAGTGGCTGCGTGGCCACAACAAGTCCGCTCCCCCCTTCGCATCTGTGAACTGAAACATACTGATTAATTGGTATGGAGACTGTTAAGAGTGCCTGCTTCCCATTTTGTTTTAGACTCTGTTGATATTTTTAACATCAGGTTCATTCACGTTAATCTCGGGACAGCATGCCTGCTTTGGCACACTAGCAGCTCCAAGATTGTTGTTGGATGGAACTACATCTCTTGCTCCTTGGTATAATGAACAGGTGTGTCCTTATTTGGGTACTTCGTTTTTTGTTTCAAGGCACTTTTCCATGAGCTTTATTATTGAACAAAATTTGCAGATAATTCTTAAAAACCTATCAACCCTCCACCCACTCGCCACAATCGAAAAATACAACTTTTTTGTAAGACTTTAAGCTTGAATGTTTGTTTTAAAATAAACATGCAGAGTGAAGACAATTCAGAAATCTTAAGGAGCTCTAAAGGGTGATGGTTAAAAACCTCCAACCCTCAAAGACAAACTAATGAAGACTCACGCCATGTGACCTAAACTGTCTGCAATAGTCATGTGACTGCCATTGTGCTCACATGCCCACAATATATAAAACAGCCCAAGTATGTGCATGTAGTATGTTTCCAAAGTTGGCATTTACTGTTGATAATATTCAATAGCCGTGAATTATTAAAGGCCCTGTAAAAATCTAAGACCAAGTTGTTTTAGATGTTTTGGGATCCCCACTCCTGCCTTATTGTTATGTTCCTAACATTGTTTTTTTACTGTCTGCACTTCCTCACAGTTGGTGAGGACAACCTAGTTTCGAGGGTTCATCCCACTCTAAATGAATTAAGCTGTCCTTTTTTAATACCCTAATTGAAATGAATCCTCCAGGTTCAATTTGATGGAGTAGCAGCAGATGTTAATCAAAATCAGTCTATAAAAGGCTGAAAGAGGGAGGGAGATGAACCCCTGAGAGATCAGGTGTATGTGTGTGTGTTTGCTTGAAAGACTTGGAGGGGTACTGTGTGTGGAAAATATTGATTTTACTACTACATTGACATATGTTCCACTGTTACTCAAGACTAATTAAAAACATCCAATTTCAATACACATGTGTACATATGTAATTATTTATCAATATGTTCCCACCAACCAACTTATTTGAAGGTGAGTTCATTGAGTTTGGCATCTATGCTCAGATCTCATCATCCTCATACTAGGAGTGATGAGCAAATATCTAAAATCCCTATTAGTGCCCTCCGGTGGATGATGGTGGAGAGAGGAGGATGGGGAAATGTTGCAGTTTAAATAGACTGCCAAATTGGAAGGGTGTCTTTGATATGTGAGTGATGCGTACCACATGTGTGTGCATAGGCACTTGAGATGACTGTCCGAACTCGCTGGCAGGCTTCTCTGCATTCACCAATGCTGTCTCTGTGTGAATTTTCTTTCGCTGTACACTGTGTTAATCTGTAATACAGGCATGACCATGATCAGGCACTGCACTCCAATCCAATGTACATCCCTGCATGTGGTGTCAGTGGGCCACCACAGGGGCTATATGGAAAATAAACCCCGCTATTCACTCATCAAAAAAAACCAATACCACCCTCTAACCTCACACTTTTGTCGGCAGTGGGAATACATATAATACAGTTTCACTCCCAGGTCCAGCAATATATATATATCAGCTCTAAAAATGACAAAAAGGGTCTCCTCAATCAAAAGGAAGGCACAACCCAGGGGTAGATGCCTTCCTTTAACTTGTGTATATATCTGCAGGTGAGTGTGAGATGGGTTGCAGGTGTGCATGTTTGATGGAATGATGTGTTTAGGTGGATCTCATTGGTCCTGCACAGGAAGTTCCAGTATAAGAGGTGTGATCATCCCAGGACTGCAGGACCTCCCTTGAATCAGTCACAGCCAGCAGACATGTTGTACTTTCCCCCTTTCACTGGCCTGGGTTTGAGTGCATGATGGGCTCTTTCAAGTTCTGGAGGGGAGGGGAGAGAGAGCACATCTTTTCCCAGTATCCACCAGAAGATAGGAAAAGAATGACCTTAGTTGTGTGCTCTCATTTTGCTCTCAGTACTCCTTTGAGATGTACATTGCTCTGTCTGCTTCTCTCTTCAGCCACAGTGTGGTTACCACACTAGAAGACTACATTTGTTTAGGCACTGTGTGGTGTTTGGTTGTCGCAAAATTTAGGTAATTTAAAGTGAATGATAGTCAAAATAGACTGTGTGGCAGGAGCTTGTAAAACACCATTACTACATCCTGTTCAACAATCCATCATGACAACACTTTCAGTCCAACTAGGTTTGGCCCCGAGGGCACTATACAAACACACACACACACATGAATTTTACATTGACTTCCACCCATACTTCCTCAACAACGCATTATCCCTAACCTTAAATATAACCTCAACCTTTACAGGATGACTTTAGTCTGTAAAAAAACCAAAATAACACTTGACCATTGTCCAGGACAACTTTTAGCTCTGACTCTCATTTACATTTTCTTGAAAACCCTGAAAACCAAAAACAGAAACAGACAAAACCTACAAATCCAACAATAAAAGAGATAGTTGGTGTTGTGATACTGGTTTACACCCATAGTCCAAAGACATACAGATGGAAAACAACGAACAGTAGTTTGTCTCCGAGTGTTGGCCCTGTGGTAGGCTGGAGAACTGTCCAGGGTCAATAGGAACAGGAAAAGAAAAATATGAGACTCCGGTTGTACAAATTATGTCCAGATCACAAGTCTGAAATGTGCAGTGCTGAACACCAGGGTAGGTGGATCTAAGTGGAGGTCATACTGTCTGCCTCTGCTTCACCATAACCATCTGGCATCATCTATCACCCATCCACTTTCTCTCCCTCTTGTTGTCAATGCAGTGCAGGTATCCTGGCAGTCTGGCAGCTGGAGAGATTGGAGTCCACCTGGTCCCTAGCCACCTTGTAAGAGTTTAATGCCAACCAAGATTCACACCATGTCTGTGTGTTTATCTATTCATGCCAGATATTTAGATTGGCAGGTGATGGTGACCTGATACTGTTTTCAGTCTGAATACTCACACACATACCACATCCATGTGCCAATGTTCAATCTGCACAGCTGTTTATTTGCCTAAATTGCCCTCGAAGACTCTTGGAGTTTTTTTTTTTTCTACAAGGGTTTACAGGGTGTCCAAACTTTTTCTCAGTGTGAAATGCAATTTTGAAACACAGGAAATCATGTCTGTTTCCATCAACTATGTTAAGTGCATCATTCATGAGGGCCACCAAGTCCTACGTGTTACATTATTATTAAAATGCTAAATGGTTGTGTTACTGCTGACCACCTCAGAACACAGGTGGACATAGCAGATTTGTGTGGACTGTACGGAGCAACTTTGGATTCTGCCTTTTGAATTGTCCAAAATGACCTTTAGAGTGTAATGTGCCATAACTGGACCTTTGATTGAGCTTCACACTTAATGCTACCTGCTATCAGTATGTTGCCATTGCACTCAGTAAGCTTGCTACTTACTTGTGCTGCATACCTAGTGGTGGGTGAAACATTGACATCTAATTTTCTTTTGCGTGAATAATTATGTAACCCTAGTTCACACGACAGAATTCTCAGCCCAAAATTCCAGTTGCCAACGTTGCGGCCAATCACCCTTAATCAGCACAGCATCGCATTGTGAGACAAGACCCACCGAAGTCACAGAACCTAATCTCATTTCCAGCATACTGGAATTTCTCTACAGTTTAATCATTCATCCATTCACAATCTCAACCCTCAGGAGCAATGTTAGGTTTAATATCTTGCCCAAGGACATGTTAGAGAGCGGCCCAAAGGATCGAGGGATCAAACCACCTATCATTTGGTTAGTGGACATCCAGCTCTACACCTTTGGGCTTTGATGACATGTACTGTAAATCACATTAAATTGCGTGTGTCATTGAATGCAGCAAGTGATTGTTTCCTGTAATTGCTTGTCATTTAGCTCCTCTGTTGCTTAGAAGGAAGTAGAAAATTGCAATTTGAAAAACAGCACACACACTTCATTTAACAATGTTGGAAAATGGTATTTGAAAGGCACATTACCATTAAAATAAAATGTCCTCTTGTTCAATTCTTGCTGTTGTTGCTGCGAATAAATCCTGCTCTTACATTATGAAGCTTTTTAATCTCATCATCCTCTTAACAACTAAACCTACTTCTGTCTTTTTTTCCCTTCTAACCTGCTCCCCTCATCACTCCCTCTGCCCTCAGGCTACTACAGCAGGTTAGCAGATCCTCAATCTCTCAGTCCACCTGGAGTCCCATTGTTCTTCATCTATAACCGTGTGTGTGTGAATGTCTATGCCCAAAGCTAAAAACATAATTAGATTCTCATCCATGCAGCGTGGTCGACGCAAAATGCTGCTCATTTATGTAGCCTGAGCTTTAACCAAATTGAATAATTTTTCCAGGTAAACCATGCAAGTGATTGCATGTGCACATTTTACCCTGTGGCTCTGACTTTTACCCTGCAATGAGTACACAAGGTGCTGTTCTTTCATTTGTATTTGTGGAGTAATGCCTGATTTAAAGAATCATGCAATTGTTGCGTCCAAGGTAACTAATGCTAACTTTACTTTACTTATCAGTTCATGCTTCTATCAGACAAACAGAGCTACCTGCGTGGCAATATGTGATTTTAAGTGTCTTCCCAAAATACACAATCTTAACAGTGCTGCATCATGCTCAACCAAGCAAAACAACAAGGACTTTGTTGTTTTGTGTGTGGCTTTGTTCAAAATGTGTGTTTGTTACTCTGCTGTAACCCTGTTATGTCACAGCTTTACACTTGATGTTTTCTGTGATGTGCCGGAACACGACAAAACCTTAGCAAGAAAAATATTGTGGTCTTTTTTTTTTAACGGCTCTTCGTCAACTTGACTACTACACTCACAGTTTTGTCTCCTTGTGAGAAAAACACTTAAACCAAACACAGCACATTCAACAGAAATGTCAGTACATTTAAACAGCCTGATGATCCAGTGTGTATTATGCAGTTGAAATTTGACAAAAAATTTAGGATAAAAGCACTCTGCATGGAGTTTACATGCTGCGTGTGTGCGTGGGTTCTCCAGTTTCCTCTCATAGTCCGAAAACATACAGATTGGGGATTAGGCAATGTGTGAGTGGGAGAGTTGTTGTCTATATGTGGCCCTGTGATGGACTGGCGACCTGTCTTAGGTGTACCCCGCCTTCCGCCCCCATGTCAGCTGGAATCGGTTAATTGAAGTGTACAATCACCTGATCGAATGAATAGCTGTTTTTCATTACCCCAGAACGAGCCTTTAGTATTCATACTCAGAAGCCGGCATTTTGGGGACAAACCGAACCTTCTAACTTCCAACTGACTTCTACCTGAAGGCCACACTTGAGTTTCTATTGTGGCAAAGGTTTAGACAAAACTGACAGGGAGGCTTCAAAGAATTGGAGAATGTGGACACCACAGCAGCAACACAACCCATGTTGGGAAAAATACGCTTGCTGTGAGACAACGTCACATTCAAACACATACACAGTTTTACACACAGAGTACCTGAGAATTACACTCTAGGGCATGTACACACACACACGCACACACACACACACACACACACACACACACTTGTACTTACTGCATACTGAGGACCAGCATTTCCACTTTATAAATCAACATAATTAAAAATATCATGAATGACATCTACAAAAAACTACTGGTTGCAGTACCATAAAATGTCTGCAGGTGGAGCCCCAGAGCAAAAAGGGCTGGAAAACTTTTTCGATTTATTTTTTTTAATTTTTGGTCCAAATTTTATAAAAACATCATACTTAAACTATGTCGTTCAACATTTTTGAAAAAATTTGACCAAAAATGTTTGGTCCAAAATTTGACAAAAACGTCATACTATACTATGTCATCCATTTTTTTTGACAAATTGAGTATAGCAGGTTATAGCAACCTAAGGAAGTGATTTCATGAAAACACAGTGAGGACCGGCCAAAATGTCCTCACTCCGTAAAAATGACCTCACTTTGTTGGTTAAAAACCCTCACTGGTCCTCAGTATGCCGCAAGTACAAGACCACACACACACACACACACACACACACACACACACACACACACACACACACACACACACACACAGTGGTGGGTTGCTTCATTAGCCCTGGTTAATAAAGTGTAGAGGATTTTCATTAGTGCTGAAGAGCCAGCTGGCTGAGGACAGTGCTGACTGACAAGAGGTCAGAGAGGAAGAGGAGAAGAGGTGAAAGAGATGGAGGGAGGAGTCGAGAAACAAAAGAGACACAGTGAGTCACACGTTTATTTACAATTCACTTACAGAAGGACGCAAAGTGAACTGGAGGGTGAGTTAAGGAAAAAGGAGGAAAACTCAGGAAGGAAGAGGGAAAAAAGACAGTGAGATGGAAACAGGAAGTGAAGGGCAGCATTTACACATAGATAGATAGATAGATAGATAGATAGATAGATAGATAGATAGATAGATAGATAGATAGATAGATAGATAGATAATTAACATATGTGTGTGTGTGTCCCTGCCAATAAATAATGTGAATAAACCTAATTAACAATAAATAATCAATAAACAATTATCGATTCACTTTTATTGCATTTGCATCCACGTTTGTGTTTGTGCACAAGGTTTGCTTTTCTCCTGCTGCTCATGTTGGGCTGTTGAGTGCAAAAACAGTCTTTAATTCTGGTCACACAATAATTATAATAAATCAAGCCTGTAACATTTAGAGCCAGAAAGGTTGTGTTTTGTCGTTGCCATTCAGAGGTGACATTGTCCTGTTGGCCCAGACTCGCCAACAGAAGCAGTGTGTGTGTCTGTGTGTGTGTGTGTGTGTATGTGTGTCATTGACAGCGTGTCCTTCCAGATCCAGACAGGACACCTTCCAAACAGAGTCACCTCGTCATGACAAACAGCTTCCAGACAGCCCTGTGTGTTTGCGTGCGTGCACATGCCCCGTCCATAACAAGTGTTGTGTGTGTTTATTTGAATATGTGCCTCTCTGCCTGTGTGTATTAAATCATCTCATACCACATTCATTACTGCTGCACAAGTCAGCCATCTCAGGAGATCCACGAGACTGCGACGATGGCTAAACTGAAAAAACACAATCAAGAAAAAGGAAAATGAAAGCAAATATTATTTAAAAAAAAAAAAAAAAACAGTTTTCAGTTTCCCCTCAAATATTGACTCTCGCAAATCTTTTCTGGGACTTCAGCTTGAGACAAGAAGCAGGATACAGGAAATGTTCAAGCGAGTGCTAACTCCGCCATGTGAGTTCCCGAGTGATTTGCTTTGAAAATACCCTGCTCCCCCTTTTTTTTTTGCCTCCCCCTCTTCCCACATGCCGTTTATAGGCTCTCGCTCTTCTGTCTCTATTTTGATATGTGGAATTGGTTTATCCATATTTAATGATCCTCCTAATGAAGTTTTCACCTCATGTTTGCCTGCCCTCAATTTTCCTTCTACTGCCTCTTGAGCACAGACACTTTGTTTAAAAAAAATAAAAATAAATGAAAACATCACACATTTTCTGTGAGTTGATTTGTAGATGTGTGTTTCTTTGCTTTTGTGTATCCATATGTGCGTGTGTGCATGTGGCAACTTGGGAGGAGGCCCATTACTTGGGGCTAAATGAGTAAAGGGCCCCCACGGTGCCCTTTGAAATGCCCGACTAGACTGATAGGTTAGCTCAGGCAGTAGGCTGGATTGCAAAGATCCATTATTATGGCAAAGGCCTATCCTGCGGCCCCCCAAACACCAGCAGATAGAATCAGAATACATGCGCAAGCTTTGCCGAGTCACTCTCTTTCTTGTTTACACACACTGGATCTCGTACGTTTTTCTCATCTTCTCACAAACTCAAACACATGCATGGGACCTTCAGTATAGCCCTCATTCATTATTTAAACACGGAGAGCTCCCATTGAGCCATGTGGAGGTATTGGGAATGAATGCTCTAATTAGAACAGTGAACAGGAGAGATTGGATTAGGGAGTGAAAACACAGAGGGAAAATGGAAGTGATACAGATGGGGGGGGACCTTAAAGAAAGGAAGAAAGAGGAAGCAGCTCAATCTCAAAACCAGTTGGCCATATTGTTTGGTGAAGAATAAGCTTCTTGGGGGCAAGGATCAATATTTGGGTGCTTCCTGTGTGTGATAGCAGATCACAGACCAAGACTTCTGCATCCATCTGCATATGAATGGAGGTGAAATAAAAGAGCCGATTGTCAATGTGTCTTGGTCAATATGATCCATATTTTTTGAGCTCTCCGCACGGCCCATTTACATGTTTGCATAACCAAAGCCTTCTCAAACACGGTAGGTCAAAATAGAAATGAAAAACATTTGGAATCCTGGGCCCAAAATAGTGCCCAACAGGCTTGTAAATATGTAAAAATCTGTTTAGAGAGACTAGGAGTATGAGGAAGATGAGTGGAGAGGCTTTGGAATTAAAAGTGATGGTTTCAGGCAAGAATGAAAGAGGGGTGAGGTTTACAAATGGATAAACGCAAGGTGAGGCCGTATTTGATATAAATAACAGAGTGAGGGGCAAGTTTTTAATGCATGAAACGTTTTAATGAGGAAAAGTCGGTCACTAGACTAGCATCTACATGTTTTTGGCTATGTAGGGAATGTCTGATTTCCAACTTTCTTATAATTGTACCCCTCCTGGGTATCAAGCTTATTATAGCTTTATAAGCTTATTATAGATTTTTTTTTTAATTCATATCACATTTCTACACTGTGTTGAGGGCTATATGGAGCATTAAGGGGTTGGCAGCCTGAGGCTATTACTGTCTGCCCTGAACTATTTCACTTGGGAGAAAGGTTTTCACCTTTGTGATCTAGATATAATCGACAAGTCATTGTTACAGGAACTGATCCTGATTTAAGTTAAGGGAGCTCAGGATGTGTCCCGCAAGTCTCCCTGCAGGTATTCGGTCATACAAGACAGTCTGAGAGGACACACAGATAGACCAGGCAAGCACTGAAGGATTTACCACATCATATTTGTTCGAGGAGCACTTCAGGGTCCCCCTCAAAATGTGCTTGAATTTGCTTGGGATTAATCTAAATATGATCAGTCGACAGACAGTTATATACACTCTTAAGCCCAATTTATACTCCTGCGTAAAGTGCTCTGCGTAGGTTAAGTGTCCGTCACTCCGTCAAGGGACAACGGAGACGGCAAGGGCTGCGAATGGTCCTCAGGACAGGCCGAGCGAAGCTGCTCTGTGCTCACAGTGCGCACCGAGCGTCCACAGAGGCGGAGCTGATCACCGCCGACAACGTCGCTGCCAAACTATAAATACGTTATATCTTAATACACACGGCACAGGTTTAGACTCTAAATGGCTAGTTTCTCGCAGAAAAGTGAGAAACAGCCACTGTTTCAATGTTATTCCGCTGCAACAACAACACCAGTCTTTCTCTCTCGGACGCCATTGCTTACTGTAGTCAGAAGCACAACAACCTTGCATGGCGACCCCTAATGATCGGGCGGGAAGTTGCAGTGCGTATCCGTCACCACGACGGAGAAGTATGAAGGCTCGAGTGGTCTCCACGGTTACGCAGTCGGATAACGCATTACGCAGTTTGAGAAGTATAATGTGGCCTTTATAAATCAGGGTTCCAAAAGTGTTCTTCTACAAGGGCTTTGGTTCTACCTGGAACCATTTGTTCTTGTTAACACTAAAAGTTCCAGTAAGAACCATTTTGATCCAGAGAACCCTTTAAAACCCAGGTGGAACCTTTATAAAAGGTTCCACCTGGATCCAAAAAGGGTTCTCCTATGAGGACAAACCGAAGAACATTATATGGTTCTACTCAGCACTTTTATTTCGAAGAGTTTACTTAAATCCACATGCTGTACATATTTTCACATTGTACATTTTAGTTGATTTATGATGTATTTTTTATTGTATTGTCGTTTTGCCAATGTTTGTACCTATACTGGATGTATTTATTTGCTTTTCAATCAATGTTTTATTTTTTAATATTAGCTAATTCATTGTAGGTTACTTGCTACATTCTGACTGTTGTTAATGTATCAGTCAACTGTTGGTGTGTAAAGGCCTTTGGTCAGTTGTTGGACTCAACAATTTGAGGACACCAGTGTGTAAAGTTGCTGACTGACGCTTGGTCATTGAATCAAGTTTCTCTTCTTTTTAACTGGTGAGCATTTATAATAACTTGTAAAGGTATTAAATACACACTTTCTTTTCTGTGGCTTGGAACAATAAACATTTTGTAAACATTCATTTGCCTGAAGTATATTTGCCGACAAGATTTATTTGCCACTTCAAATTTTATATCTCCATCCTTGAATAATTATTAATGAACAGCTTCAGGGATGTTGAGTTGAAGCCAAGTCTTTGGTTTGGTTGTTGCGTTGTATACTTTCTGGCTTTATAGTCCTCCTTGGCAAGAAGAGCGCTTGTTTTGTTCATCTTCCTGCTTCCTTCGAAAATGATGGACACCCATGAAAACACTCCCTACCCCTGTTGGAGAAGAAAATGAGGAAGTGGTGTAAACATTCCCTCCCGATTACCTCATTTGAATGCTAATCTGAATCTTATGTACCATTTCTCCTATTATGGCAGTAGTTTGACAGTATTTAAAAGTAATCAGATGACAACAATCACAGTGAATGGTGCGAATAATAATTCCCTGTGACTGACTCGTGTGAGATAACCATACTGATTTTATGACAACTTTCTAAAAATAAGTTAGTGCTGTGTGTGTGTGTTCTTGTACTTGTGGCATACTGAGGACCAGTGAGGGTTTTTAACCAACAAAGTGAGGTCATTTTTACGAAGTGAGGACATTTCAGCCGGTCCTTACTTTGTTTTCATTGAAATCACTTCCTTAGATTGTAAACATGCTATACTCAGTTTTTTTTTTTAACAGAAATCCTCAATTTGGTACAAAAACCCGGCTCCACCTGCAGACATTTTATGGAACTGCACCCAGTAGTTTTTTATAGATGTCATTCATGAAGTAGATATTTGTAATTGTGTTGATTTATAAAGTGGAAATGTCCTCAGTATGCGGCAAGTACAAGTGTGTGTGTGTGTGTGTGTGGCTGCTCCTCACCTGGCCTGATTAATCTTCACAACTGGGTCCAATCACCTCCAATCAACTGGCAGTGAAAAAAACCTCGACACTTCCTCCACTCATTGCACGACTGTTCAGCTGTTGTGCAGTCACTTTCTCATCTGCCTATTTTCACGTGAGGACCCAGTGTGTGGCATCGAGTGTCCCTATAACATCCTCTATTACGGCCTGGTTCGGTAACTGCTCTGCGGCTGATAGGAAGGTGATTAGTGGAAAAAGAAGAAGTTGAGTCGGTGAAAAAAATAACCCTGCAGAATCCTCTCTTCTTTTGGAGGACACTTCCATCACCAGGTGCAGAAGCAAAGCATCAAACATCAGGATGGACCCCAACCACCCAGCGCACAAACTGTTCACTCCTCTCCCCTCAGGCAGAAGGTTGCACAGTCTCAGAGTTCAGACAACAAGACTGAAGTGCAGTTTCTTCCCTGAGGCTGTGAGGCTAATGAACTCGGTAAACTCCTCGCCTTAAGCTGTCCTCTGCACTTCCTGCACTTTCCCTGATGGAATCAATTTTGTGCACTTTTTCTTTTTTATACTTGGTTTTCCCTACTTTAACTAGGTTGTATTTACTATGTATATAATGCTCTTAACTATTACAATTGGTTAAGGTCTTTATTGTATATTTTTTTACCGCTTGGCCCGGGCCAAAAATTTGACGACATTTGATGAAGTAATTTTGATTACAGGGTTTCAAATTGAATACAACAACTAGCAGCATGATTAAAATCATTGCAATAACAGACTTACATATATTTGAGTTACACAAGGCTGTAAAGTATAACAGAAAATGTGAAAATATTGTATCGTATTATTCTGTTCTCCAGAGACTATTACATTATGATATGACATTAGGGAACTGTGTAAAGTGTACTTTATTAGGGATTACTATGCTAATAGTCAGTGTATTGTGTCCGCCTATAATCACTGTAATGATTTCTGTCACGTTTCAGGCAGCCTTGGTAAGAACCTGAGCAGAAACATCAAGGCATATAATAAAACAGATATTAATTTCAAATTAAAACAGCAGTCACCTCTTCCTCTCGTTTTTTTTTTTTTTTTGTCATTGCCGTCTCCTTCATTAATATTCTCACTCTCTTTTTGCAGAAAGTATTACTTTCTTTGGGTCACCATGTGTCATTTTAATTAAGATACCAGTTAATTAAATCTGTTTTTAATAAAAGCTAACTGCATAAGCCTTAACTTGCATCAGCACACAGGTGTGTGCCTGTGTGTGAGTGTGTGTGTGTGGTATGTGTTTGTGTGTAACTTTGAAACATTTCACACATCATTATTCTGTACTTTTCAACCAATTTTTCAGTATCATGCACATGCTAATTTAATTGATGCTATGCTAAACTATGGAGCCCTGGAGGTGACATCTGTGGGGGAAAAAAAATATACACACGTGAGAATATATATTACAGAACCATACTGCTGCCACATCAGCAAAATAAATTAAACAGATTAGTATTACATTATAACATGGTAGTTTATTGTTTTAACTATATATGATGAGGATGATTGTGATAGGATCACTAATATATGCATTTGAAATGTACTCTTGGCCGTCATGTATTGTCGGGAGCGTTTAGCTCTGCACCTGGAAAAAAGCATTGATTTACTGCGTAATGTCCTGCTTTACTTGCGCACTGTTTCTGTTGCCTCTGTCTTGACATAAAATAAAAAGTCTTGAATAAAGTGAATAAGCAATTTGGCTAATGATGGAGGTGTATCAAACCTAGGTTTCCAGTACTGAACCTTTCCCGCAATATGGGGCAAGAGTAAATTTGCTGTACACCTCTGCAAATGTCCATTCACGATTTATACTTGTCATCCTTTGATGACTCAGCAAACAGAGATACAGCCGTTCACACTCACATGTTACAGGGGAGAACATGTAAACTCCACAGAAAGGCCCCGGTAAACCTGAGGTCACTGTACACAATAGTACATACATTTGGCGTGTCACATATGAAGGACAGGCAAAAAAATGGTTTCAGACAAACTCTTGCCTGTGCATCTACCTTGACTTGTCTTAATCTGTCACATTTTAAGGATCATAAAAATGTAAGGAAAAACTTTGCATTAAGATTCAGAGTATGCACCAGTGTTTTTGACCTGTCACATCTAAGTAAAGAAAATATCCAAATATGCTCAATACTCATTGGCAGACTGATCATTCTTCATCAGCTCTGCCATTTTTAGCTCCACTCTATTTTCTCAACCTTCCAAGTTCAAGTTTTAAACTATACATTTGCCCTATCAGCCTCCTCTCACCCCAATTCCCCTTTTGAAACAAGGGACAATGGGTACTGGGGCACCAACAGTTAGGGCTTTAGTGCCACTGACTGTGGCAATGATGCTGATGCAGCTGCATTTGGGTGTTGATGTGTTCACAAAGCCACATCTGAGCCAAATAAAATGCTCTATGTTCCAAACCCTGTAGCAGGAATGCTCACTTGAGTATAGCTCAGTTTGTTTGTTTTTGTCCAAGATCTAACAAGCCTGAGAGAAAACTAATAAAACCCATCCCAGATCTGACAGCTATTGTGGCTCATGTATTCAAACTTGACTTGAACCCAATGCAGCAATGTGCTACTTTCTTAAGATGAACATGTTTGCAGTACAGTTGTGTTACTGTATCACTGAAATGGTCCCCACAAGAACAAAAACACGAAGACACACTCACAGATGCAATATTTATTCATTTAAAATGTATAACTTGATGTGAAAGTTACCCATTTCAATGTGACTCTTAAGATCACGCATACAAAAAATAAATATAACACACCCACTCACTTTTGTTGTTTGGTATAGTTCCTTCCTGGACACTTATGCATAATGTATTCCTGAGGCTGATTTTATTGTCTTGTTTTTAAACCATATTGTATTGATGGTGCTCACACAGTATTTCTTCAGCTGCAACTGTTTGCTTTCCAATTTTGCTGCTCTGTATTAAATGATCCAACCATTTCATGGTATTTAGGCACAATATGCAACAAAGAATACACAGTTAAAGAAGTATTTAATCAAATTGGTGACATTTGGAAGTCTATGTGATGATTAGTTTAAACAGAGCAAACCAAATGTTTAATGAGCAAAAATGAAATAAACAGCACTTATATATATATTTAGTGTGTATTTTATGAAGAGCATACACTTGATTAGACCATAAGTTGCTAGCGGTGGGGGGGATATTGGGCGAAGCCAACACGTTAGCATTTAACAGCAAAGATACATATAAAGTATTGCCACTTGGCAGCCATTGTGTGATTATTCCAGGTTGTGATTAAACGATACTACTACTACTATATTATACTATAAGACAGGCTTCCATGTGCAAGGTTTTGCAAAACACCAACCTTTTTGATGACAATCCAGAAGCGTGATGCCTTTGACTCTCTTTTCCTCTATAGCAGTTTAACAAAATGTGAAAACTTGTGTAAACCTTTGCAGCTTGAAATGATCAAATGTTCATTAATTATAATAGAAATGTGCTCTCCAAAATCTGGTTTGCACCTCACACCACAAGGCTGTTCGCCATTTTCAAACTTAAGCACTCGACCTTGCATGGTGCACCACCACAGTTTCCTGCTCTCAAATGAACTCTTATAATTACATGCCTTTGGAATTTGGATTACACCGCCACTGCACGGTGTGTGCGCTTCTGGAAACAGCGCCTGGGTAATGTTGTTGGTTTTTGGGGCCAGAGCGGGTGCAGAAAATGTAAGCTGGTTCTGGCTGCCAGTGAGAATCAAATGTGGTTTACCTCTATTTCCCGTCATACAGGACTCTGTCTTTCTTTGCCTAACTGTATTATTTTCTTCAGGGGATTTGGAGGTCTCTAACTCAGCCATTCAAATGCATTGCGCTACACTCTCCTCTCCTCCAGTCCTCCCATACCTCCTCCACACCTTCTCCTCCATTCAACCTATTCTCTCCAAAACCTAATGTCTTATTTTCTCTTATCTCCTCCCTTAATCCTGTTTGTACTATTCTCCTGCTCTCCCCCATTCTTCTTCTTTTACCTGGTCACATCTCCAACCTGCTGTCACCATTAACTCTTCAATTGTCACCATTGTATTATAAGATGGTCCTTATACCTCCCTACTTTTCCTCTCTTATTTTCATCCACCCATCTCTACATTCTTCCCACTTTCTTATTCTTAGTAATCTCCTTTCTTCTTTTATATTCCCCTTTTATCTTTTCACCATTCTCAGCTACCATTTTCTTCTTCTCTGGGCAGTTTTTGCTGAAAATTGCTATTGCCTTCTTTCAGTACCAATACAACCATTAGTACACTTAAAGGTGAAGTAAGTAGTTTATAGTGCCATCTAGAGGAGAGGCTGAAATTTACAACAAAGAACTGCTCCTCTGCTCACCCCCTCCCTTCCCTGAGCGCTACGGTATCCTCAGCCGGTCAAATGTCGTCCTCGTCGTCTTTCTCCGTGTCAGCAGATGAGGTTCGTGAGGCGAGGGAGAGGGCGAGCTAGCGCGGCCGTAGCAGACGAAGCGGAGAGAGTGGAGGCGGGACTTCCGCTACAAGTAAAGAGACGCTTGATTTGTTCTCTCGCGTTTGTCCTTACAGGCTCCGGTAGAAACATGGCGTCTCGCTGCTAACAGTGGCAATGCAACCGCGGCCCACGACCATGTTATTTTACATTTTACTTTTTGAAACACTACGAAAATGAAACAAAAACTATTATACAGCGACTAGACAATGCAGGAGCACATTATATGTATAAAAAAAAGTGGATTTTGGGTCATATAAACCCATAAATACTACACAGTGTCCCTTTAACTAATCTAATGTCAACAAGATTCAGAAAATATGTCTGCCTGTTGTTTGACTCCACATACCTTTTATGAGACATAAAACAAAGGGCCAGCCAGAAGCCTGCTTTTGTTTTCTTCACTGCCACCATGGGAGACATTTGCTTCGAGATGGTGCAATTAAAATTAAAAAGACGGCACAGTTGCTGGTTGAGATGGAAGAATGCTGCGGAATCAAACAGCATTATTTGTTTATTACAAGAACTCATTATAGCTCCACGCCTGTGCAGGCTTCTTCCTCTGCCCACTCAAAGCTACAAGTCCGGCTCCTCATAATGATGATCCCAAAAGTGCTGCCGGCATGCGTGTGCACAGAGCTCTGCAATGACTCCGCTTGACTCGTCAATAATGATAAATACAAAGCCAGAGAGTTTCTGTGAAGGAGTGTGTTTTAGTTGCGCGTGCACATAACCACCCCCAAAGACAGAGAAGTCTGCAATCAAGGAGTGAACGAACACACGAAGAAGGAAGAGACGGTGTATGGTCTGTGGGTGTTTGGAAGGGGAGGGCTGCTGCGTCTTTCCGTCGCCTTTCAAAACAGCTTTTTTGGGATTAGCTCCTGCCGCCTCCTGTGGGAGAAAATCTCTGTGGAGAAAAGGGGATATAGTGGGATGAGGGGAAAATGACAGGACAGGGAAGGAGAGAAGTGAGGGAGAGATGAGAGGAGAGGAGTAAAAGAAAGGAGGAGGAAATTGAAAAAAGAAGGCAGTGGGAGAAGAGGGGCTGTAGAGGAAAGGAGATTATTGTATAGAGGGGGTAGAGATGAAGGGGTAGAAGATGAGGTTGGAGAAAAAAGGGGAGTCGGTGGCAGAATGAGTAAGAGAGAATGTGAGATATATTTTTTTTTTTACTTAAATGGAAATAAAACAAGAGGAGAAAGTAAGATTGAGGTAGTAAAATATTTAATGGAAAAGCAGATGGCATTGAAATGGGGGGGGGAAGAAGAAAAAAGCAAGTGACTTGAATTGGATCGGAAGTGGGGGGGAAAGGGGAAGGAAGAGGGAAAGGTGGACTGAATTGATGAAAGGAAGACATGATAGAGGAGGCAGGAGGAGAGTAACCCTGGATGGAGGTAAAGCTGAGAAGATAAATGCTGTTCTGTGACAAAGGGAGGAGAAATGCAGAAACAGAAGGAGTGGAGGAGAAACAAATAAAGTAATAGGTGGGAGTTTCCACTCACCCCTCCTTCCTGTCTCTAATATTCCCTGTATACCCATTTATATACATTTCCTGTCTCCCTCCTCCATGACCTTTTCCATTGCTCCGTTGCTTCTGTTTTCAATATTTTACATTTTTCAAAGGGGTCTTTTCTCCTTTAACTCAATCCTTTTTCATTATTGTCTTGGTCTGAGTTATTTCCTTTCTTATGTTTTCTAATTGTACACAGACAATTGCAACAACCAATTGATTTAAACAATGTAAAGCTGCTGTCAATCAAATATTGTATTTAATATATGCGTTATAGCTCTATATTCCAACATATATCAATAATAGAGTGTCACTGACACAAGCATCCACCATGTGGGTTCATCCAATCAGGAACCAGAATTGTTTAGAGTCTAAACCATGGAATTTTTGCCAGTCCGTACATTTATATGACATTGTGAAAAACACAATTATTGTGTAAGGCAGCCTACAACTAGACTTTTAGTTAGTTAAACTAAAACCAACACACTCACATCCAGATAAGCAACTGTAATTCAAACTTCTATTGCATGTATGCATTCAGTCGGACTGGTTTCCGACTCAAGCTGGCCTGGGCACTTCACTATACATGCAAGTTATACAGCCATATTTCCCACCCCCATCTAAAATGTGGGAATAATAGAGAAGAAGCTGGTACACAGAAGACATGGCAAAATTCAGGTTGGGTACGTTTTTTGGACTGACGAGGAGACAGCTTAAAGCTCCCATAGAGTGGCCCTATCGCACATATATTGTATATTATGTTATTTATGGAGGTCTACTTACATACATTAACTTGTTTTTATGGTGAAAAACCTCCTAGTTGCTGCAAACGAGCCGATCGAAAATCTCTCCTCACTGAAGCTCTCGTCAGCCACGCTGTTTCAGACTGAAATCTCACACCCAGAAATTGGGATTGTGTTGTGATTGGCCAGCCAGCGTGAGCTTTCCCAACTGTCTTGTGATTGGCCAATACCTGGAAATAACATTAGCACACCAGCTCTCAGAAGCGCAGCTCCCCCCTCTGGTACGGTGGCTGCACTGCTACTCATTATCAAAACATTGTTTCCACAATGTTTAAAAATAGCTTTGTCACGACTCCCCGCCGCAGTCCCTTTTACGCATTTGACCCGGAGTCGGACCCAGAGTCAGAAGACACTGTCGCTATTGAAACACCCCCAGAAAAGATGTTCTTCTTCTTCTGCGGTTTAATGTACGCAACCGGATGTGAAGGATCCGCTGTTCAGGAGAAATGCTGTTTACGTAACCGAACCAGGTTTTTTCAGAGATCTCACTGAGCCTGAGATTATAATACAACACTGCATTCTCACCAGTGGCTGAACTGTTTGTTTCAAACCTTCAGGGCTTCATAAACGAGGTAATAATAATAATAATAATAATAATAATGCATTATATCTGAAGGCGCCTTTCAAGACACTCAAGGTCGCCGTACAACAACGAAATAGTAATAACAAAAAATAACAGCAACGGGTAGAGAGTTAGAGAGTTAGAGGGAGTAGGCCTGTTTAAAAATGTGGGTTTTCAGATGGGATTTGAAGATGGGGAATGAGACAATGTTCCTGATGCCGTAATGGCGCAGATACACACCAAAAAAAACAGCATTAATTGCTACTTCCGTTCTATGGAAGCTTTAAGATATTGTTATTTTAAGTTCATGGGTGGTAAGAAGCCTGGAAATGGTGCACACCATGCTTACAGCTAGCAGCAAGCTAAACCGGAAACCCCAAACACTGACAAATTGAACATAGCTGAGGTGTACACACTTTATCTGATAAATCAAATCCCCACTATCGCTTGTATACTGGAATAAGGACAGTAGACCAATTCAGCTTAAGAGTGCATGGAAATATATGAAGTGGATAAATGCTTCTCTTTCACCAAATTTGTCATGATATGATGTAGGGACATTTGAAGGAAATGCTACTGGCTGCAACCGACAAGGAGTTAGCCAAATGTTTGCCAAAAGATGACATCACTGACAGCAGCTATAGATGAACTAAGATGCTAGTGTTGTACAACATAGCTCTGTAAATCCCTTATCAATGACATCAGATATAGTTTTGGAGGGCCAATTTAAAGGTATCCTGGAAATGAGATCAGTCAGCATACAATATTCCGTGAACTGAACGTGCAACTATTATTGATAACAAAGACAAGTTTGTTGCACTCCTGACAGGACTTGGTAAACGTTTAATTCAAGTCTTACACACACACACATTACATGTAGCATACATGTTTAACTGCTGAACTAGACCTACTCTCTGAGATTGTGTGAATCATCTTTGATCGCTAACATGTTTAATATTTGATCGTTTGCTCCACCTCTCTGTGTTGTTTGGATGAGCTCTTTTCTCACTTGGGTTTGATTTCTTAGGGTCTAAAAGTCTTTCATTTCCATCTTAAACTTTTTACAACTGGTTGATACCGACACCCGCAAACGTCACACTTGGTGGCTACCACCCTTAGCCATTTGGTCAGGAAACACTGGGCTGTATTAACTTTGAGTACATATCTTTTATACTGGGCTTTCAATAGCGCATGAGGTTTGATCCCAACATTCAAATCAAACAGCGTGAAATATTTGACGAGACAATCTGAAGGGTAATTTCATGGAGATTCTATGAGACTATGGAGTTCAAAATTGAGCAACCATTATTTTACTATTTCAGATAGCTGGTAAAGGTTGTTAGGTTAAAATCTACAACTTCCGAATCTAAGACCAAGAGACATTTTGGTTAATGCTGTATTTTTTTTTTCTGGAGGTGACTTTTGGTCAAATTCTTCTTTTTCTTGCTCCTTTTCATTCATGCTTTGTGATTTTCTATTTTATGTGTGTATTTGATTTGTTTGAGAAATGAAATAATAAAAAAATAAAAATCACTCAGCCTCATAAAAATGAAAAACGCAATCCTGCCAAGCAATGATTTTTATCTGTTTATTCTATTTGTAGGACAGTTTCACAGTTTTTGCAAACCTTTTCACTTTTATCTTTGGATGTTGCCAAAAGGAACATTTCATACCTCTTTTGGCTAGTCAAGGTTAGACTAAAGAGACTAAAGACTAACAGCAATTACACAAATCAGAGGTTTTTTTTAGTTTTGGGGCTTGAATCTCCTGTAGCACGTAATTTTAAAGATATATTATGTAGCATTACCGCATTAAAATATCTAAAAACAATGAGATTCTACTGATTTTTGTTGTTGTTGAGCAGTGTACTTACACTCGTTTAGACCATTGACATTGACAGTATTGATATTGATATTGAAAGTAATTAACCGTTTGATTCATTGCTTTACTGCTATGTTTATTAAACAGCGTCTTCCTTCGAAAATTGCCATAATTAATATACTTTTAAACACTTAACTCTAAAAATACCTCCGTACACAATAAAATGTTGGACTATTCAGTGTAAAGCTGCACATCTGCTGGTTCTGCAAAGAAGAAAAAAACAAAACAATAAAATCCGTGTTGAAAATAAAGCCAGTGTCACACTTTTTAAAAAGCCATGTGGCAATGTAGGCATAAACAATTCAGGAAAAAAGCAGAGAGGTTCAGTCACTTAATTAGAAAGTGTCCTGAAGCTCATCATCCCACGCTGCTCCTAGACTTATTCAAACTAGGTCTTGTTGTTATTGTTTTGATTGAGAGAGCGAGAGAGAGCGAGACACCCCTAGTGGCAAGAATTCCACACTGTGCATGTAGATATTAGACCCAGCAAAAAGACAGAAGAGAAATTTCCAGAAACAATGTGATTTTTAATATGCCAATGCACTCATTTGAATTTCCAGGACCTTTCAGTTTGACGCTGTGAATCAATGGTATTGCAAATAGTACACAGTGGAGGTCTTGTACATTTTCACTGTCAATTGTTTTGAACTGCTTGTGGGTTGCAGATAAAAAAGGTTCCATCCTCTATTCTCAAGAAGAGCAGCTTGGCAGTGAAGCTGCTCTCATTTTATCTGAAAGCATCTATGCCGAAATTAAAAGAAAAATACATTTTGTGTCATGCATCCAGTATGATTTCGATCCGTTTTTTGGGGCACTACATAAGAAAAAAGCTCCAAAATCCAAAGGAAAAAGTCACAAAACCCACTGCTAAATAAATAAATACTTCAATATATACATGTGAAAACTACCTACTGGTAATAATATATACCTGGGTAATTAGATGGCAGCTAAAATGCTGATGACATGATGTGACACAAAGGCAACGTGTTGTTGCTGACAGACAGTTATTTCTCCCCCTCTTCTGCTTTTCCCCCTTCTGACATCCGACCCAGTTGGGGTTGACTGGAAAGACTTTGCACAACAATGAAAACCAAAGTGAGAAGAACAGGAGGAGGTCTAATCAAAAACACCAAGTGTTACAGTCTCTAGCTGTAGATTTTGATCTTTAATTCTGGGTCGACTTTGCAATTGTAACCAAAAAGTAACACCTCCAGCTGGATGCTGTCTGGTTTTGTTGCATCTCTGTTGTTGTTCAGATGAAAGGAGGAGGGAGAATATGATAATGCTGTAGAAGTGAGACATATTTTAATTCTCTCTGTACTGTAACTCTGTGTGTGTGTGTGTATGTGCATGTGTGTGCAGTTTCGTCTTTGCTTATTGCTTTCTCGTATTTCCATATTGAGTTAAAATGTTTGAATACTTTACAAGCAAAAAGCATCATAATGAAGCTCCTTGCTCTCTTTTCACCCAGTATCTACTGTATATGATGATGATGATGCCATCTCAGCAGAAAAAAACTTATTAGAAAGAAAGCTAACAGCTAACAGGATAAGTGATCATTTGCAGGCTCTAGCAGGCACATTGCCGTCATATATAACATGTATCCACTGGACAGATACATCCTCTGAGGCTGGAAGTTTGTGTAGGACTCTGTGCTGCACTGTGGAGCATGTTTTATCTCCTGTACTTAGACTGAGGACCACAAAAACACGAGTGAGCCATCTTTTTTCACACTTTGCCAACTGATAGGGCCTCCAGTCCCAAATATATTATATATATAAGTATTAAAATGATTAAAAAGTTGATTTAGCATAATATGTCCCCTTTAAATTAGAACACAAACATCACACACACAGAAGTCAAGACAAAATAAAACAGACAAATTAAAAAAAAATGAGTGAGTGAGTGAGTGAGTGAGGCAAGCCCAGTTACAGCTAGAAATGACTCCCGAGAATCTTATTCTCATATAAAATGCATAGCTGTTCTCTTTGTGTCTGCTTTATGTCTCCAGTCCCCCACTTGAGCCTTTGTTTGAGTTAATATTCATCCATTTAGTCAGCTTCAAAGAAAAAAACAACAAAGAAAAACACTACTTTAACAGGACTACACACAACACGAAGATGACAGCTCGCTTTAACTGTAGGACAATTCAGAGCCACGTGGTTGGTGTAGTGGTTAGCGCTTTTGCCTTTGCAGGAAACAGGCCTGGGTTCAAGCCCTGGTTGGAACAAGGGCCTTTCTGTATGGAGCTTGCATGTTCTCCCCGTGTGTGCATGGGTTTTCTCTGAGTTCTCTGGCTTCCTCCCCCAGTCCAAAAACATGCAATATGGGGATTATATAAATTGGACGCTCTAAATTGACCGTAGGTGTGAATGTGAGAGAGAATGGTTGGTTGTCTCTATTTGGCCCTGTGATGGACTGGCGAACCCTGCACCCCCTGCGACCCTCATGTGGAGGCTAGAAAATGGATGGATGGACAACAAAAGTACTGTGTGCTTTAGAGTACACATTGCTTTGAGGGACTTATGAAGCACTTTTAATCGCAAAACTTAGACTATGCTTTTGCAGTGACAAATACGAACTCACTGTGTATTACTACAGCACTCTAACAGGTGAATAGCAAAGTGGAAAAAATATGATTTAAAAATGTATAAATTCCTGAAATAGAGGACATAATCAAATGGGTAAATTGGAGGGGCAGCGGGTTCACACACATTATTATAAGCTGCTTCACATTTTGAGTTGTGCCAAAATATGTAATGACAGTGTGTTCACCAATCTAACTGCTAAGAGCTGCAGTCACAACAGCAAGGTCAGTCACGATAACAGAAAATAGTATGTTGTCCGAATGCTCATGTACTGTATTTTGACTTTGTTAAATCATGGCACTGCATTTACAATGGCATTGGATTGTATTATTACCAATAGACTAAAGACTGGAAGTAGAAGAGGACTGTGCTATAATTTCAATACACAACATTGCAACATTTTGAATTAAATTAGTTTTTCACCCATGAAATGAATGCATACATTAAACATCCAAAATAAAACAAAACATAAAATGCATATTATATCATGTACCTTGGTCTTGAATATCCCTTATTTTCTCCTTTGCATTTGGCAGGTTGAGGGTATTTTCTGACACCAATAGGGGGCGACATTGTCACACTGAGCTGCCACTTCACTCGGCTGGCATCTGCTGAGTGGTGGTGAAAGGCAGCTGGATGGAAAACAGACGGCTTTTTGCTTTGACTGACAGGGGAATATGCATCAGTCCAGTCTGTTTAGACAGAACAATAGTGCTTTTAATTGGACTTGACAGAAACTAAGATTGAGAGAAAGCAAGTGAGAGAGTGAGGCGGGCAGGTAAAGACTAATGAGGAAGAAAGTGGGGATACAGAAAGGAACAGGGGGAAAAGTGATAGTGAGAAGGACAAATCCAGTGGTTAAGAGAGAGGAGCGTAAGTAAAGTGATGTTTGGGAAAGAGAAAGTAAAAGAATGAATAATTAGGAAGAAGAAAGATAAGGAATTAGTGAAAAGCAAAAGTTGTAGAGAGAAGAGGGTGGTATGAACAACTAGTATAACGAGGACAAAGAAAGAAAGAAATGACAAAATGATATGTTTCTCATCCTTCCTTCTTTCCTGCTTCTTTATTGCTTGCCTATCTTCCGTCCTTCTCATTTACCTTTCTCTCCGGTTTTCTGAATTCTCCCTCGTTCCTTCACTCTTCGTTTCACCCCCTCGCTGCCTTTCCGTCCATTCTTGTTCCTCCATCCCTCTCTGTGTCTTGGAGCACTGGAGGTAGACAGTAATGAGCGTTGTGATGGATTGTGGTGAGTTATCAGCTTCCTAACGCCGCTTACAGGGGACAGCTCGCCATGTTTCCCTTTCCCTGATTGAGGAATGGAGAGAGAGAAAAGGCAGACAAAAAGGAAAACTAACTGTCTTTTTCTACATCACTGTTTCAACTAATCTCCCGTTTCATGTGTTTTCCTCAATCTCTTCATATGTTATGAAAGTTCATCATGTCTACGATTAAACTTTGGTTCGTTTTTTTTTTTTGCCAAAAATATGTTTTTCTCTCTTTAGTTCACTTTTATCATCCTCCTTTAATTCATCTCATCCACTCTTTCAGTCTACAGTAATTTAGCCTTCTTCTAACTTGTTTCACTTGTATCCTCCAGTGTTGTTCTTTGATCTCTCCATCTTCAGCTTCCCTCTCTCCTCTCCTTTATTTGAATTTCCATTACATTTTTAACCCATTAACCCCTTTTTGTCCGTCTGTTTAAATAAAAGTGTATTTCTTTTTCCTCGTCTGTAATTTCTTTAATGTAAATTCCCCGTTCCTTTCTTGCTCCTTTAGTCTGCTTCTGGCTAATCTGAATCATAAAAATCTTTCAAAAAATTGTAATCTGATATTGAACGCTGCTTCAGATGGATATTTCTCTTTCACCTCCTGAGCAAATGAAAGATTTCAGGAAATATCTCCTCACGTCTGGGCATGCCTTGATCACACTTAATGCTCTGGATGTGCTTCAATCACACAACAGGTCATTGACCTGAAAGTAGAGAATCTGTTTCCACTGCATGCTTCTGCTGCTACGATGCGATTGCATGCAGACACTGGAGGTCTTATACTTATAGGTAGGGAACATATTTGTCGATCAGTTAATCCATAATAATCTTTGAGCAGGGAAGAACGAGCGAGGACTAAACATCTGCACAACCTTTAGGCTCCATTCAAAGGCCGTGATGACCATCGCAGCACAGTTCAAGGATAGAGGGCGCTCCCATTTGATGCTCTCTAATAAAACGCAATACAATATGAGTCAATACAGGTAAAGGTTTCTGTGAAAATGTCATAAATGGAGAGATTGAGTCATCAGGTGGATGAAGCAAAATGTCTGTCCATGTCTGGACAATGTTTATCTTATAGGAAAGATATTCATCAGAATTGGTTCATTTGTATTTTCATTCAAGTGAGAAAAATCAACACTGAATATTGGACATTTAGCCTGTAGTCTATCAGTAATATATATATATATATGCACACACATATACTCATGTGATGCCAATTTTCAATAATTGACAGGCGATTTCTGGTAAATGTAGTGAAACAAAGCTGTATTACAACAATAATGAGCTCTTATCAGCACATGTGGAGTCCATGAAAACGCATTTCCCACCCCCTCAGCATATATATATATATATATATATATATAAAAAGAAGGATCCTGAGCGTTAGCAAGTTAGGGTTTCCAGAGCAAGATCCAGATTTAGTCTCTCTGTGGAGCCGAGCTCATTAAAACATGCCAGTCCTACTGTCACATGAGAAAATACCTGATATAAACCTGAATCTGTGACCCATTTTATTTTAAGTGTTACCTGTGGACAAGTGGGAAACGCGCACACACACACACGCACGCACACACGCACGCACAAACACACACACACACAGGTTTGCGTAGCTATTCTTCTTGGGGACACTGTATTGATTTCCATTCATCTGGACAGCCTAAACAAAGCTTCTCCCTCAACTTATCCATAAGCAGTAACTAAACCACATATTAACCTAAACACAATTCAGTATTAGCCCTACGCTTAAGGTTTCAATTAGGACCAGGTTTTGGTCTCAATGAGGACTTTACTGGTCCTGACAAGGTGTTTATGCCAGAAGAAGAGATAACAAATACAAGTACACACACTATGACAGGCACATCTTCACTCTAATGATCACACTCTGTCAAAGTATCACACACACGTGAAAATAGTAACGGTTGTTTTAGTTTATAAAATATAAAATTTGCCACTAAATCCTACACTTTAAACAAATAAAAGTCTACACATTTTGAGTTAGAGGCCACAGTGACAGTGGTCAGTCTTTTCTCTCTCTCTCTCGCTCTCTCTCTCTCACACACACACACACGGATGCACAACCACAGGGCATGTGTGGGAGTCTGGCCTGACTAAGCTGTCATAAATGTGTGTGATTGAACGACTGGCTGTCATACAGGACTGTGATTTGGTGACAGGCTATGATGACTTTGCTTCCTGTCCAGAGGGGGAATCCTTCCCACATTTCAGCAAATAAATTCTTGTCTGCTCAGTGTTTCTGCTCAGTGCATCAATGTATGTATGACTAGGTACTTTTACCACACACCAAAAAAACTGTTTACATACCGTATACATACAGCATGTATTATGTATTGCGACACAGCCCAGCCTGCCAGAACAGCCAGTGATCATCGGGGATGTTGAGGCATTAATCACTAAAAGCCAACTGATCAGGAGAGGCTGAATCAATCAGTGTCTAATCAGTTTAACATTTAGCACTGCAGCATGGCAGGGTCAAGCACAACCACCCACACACACTTAACATAAAGGGGTCAAGGAGGTAGGGTCGACTCACAGATTACTGATGAGACGAATATTAATATGTTGCATATGTGTGTCCATCAATCTGAGTTGTATTAGTTTGTGTTCTGTTGGTCTAGTCTACCTCTGCAAATTATGGCCTAAATGTGTGTGTGTGTGTGTGTGTGTGTGCGTGTGCGTGTGCGTGTTCTTGTACTTGCGGCATACTGAGGACCAGTGAGGGTTTTTAACCAACAAAGTGAGGTCATTTTTACGGAGTGAGGACATTTTGGCGGGTCCTCACTTTGTTTTCATTGAAATCACATCCTTAGGTTGCTACAACATGCTATACTCAATTTGTCAAAAAAAATCAAATTTTGGATGACATAGTATAGTATTTTTGGACCAAATATTTTTTTTCAAATTTATTTTACAACTTTTGGATGACATAGTATAGCATGACGTTTTTGTCAAATTTTGGACCAAAAATTTTGGGTCAAATTTTTTTTTTCAATTTTGGACAACATAGTATAGTATGACGTTTTTTAAAAAATTTTGAACCAAATATAAAATAATAAAAAATCGAAAAAGTTTTCCAGCCCTTTTTGCTCTGGGGCTCCACCTGCAGACATTTTATGGTACTGCAAACCAGTAGTTCTTTGTAGATGTAATTCATGAAGTAGATATTTGTAATTGTGTTGATTTATAAAGTGGAAATGCTGGTCCTCACTTTGTCAGCAACCCGGTCCTCAGTATGCAGCAAGTACAAGAATGTGTGTGTGTGTGTGCGTGTGTGTGCATTCATGAATTATAGTTCACTGTGTACGTGAGATAACTAATGCTCGTGAGTCAGGTGGGTGCAGAGTATAGTGCAACGATTATGAAGTCATTTCTCAGCTCGAGGTTGACGGGGGCCCACCCACGCACACACAAACACACACACACACACACATAAACAAACCTGCACACATTGGAGAAGGATAAATGATTACTTTGCTGTGATTGTACTGCCCCACCCCAAGTCCTCATCACACCCTTCACCTGGCAAACTGACACTTACTGATACATGCTTGTGTTTCTGGTCTGATGAAGACATTCACTAAGGAGCTGACGTGGTTAGGCTCCACATACTACATCATTGGGAAAAAAAAAAAAATTAAGTTGTTGGACATTGAGTTTCGGAGTACTGTTCATGTCGAGTCAAGTTACTTGTGAGTGAGGAAAAGAAATCCACAAAGGAGGGATCCCTCTTCCAAGATGGACAGACATGCATCAGGTGCCACATGTACAGAAACAAGTTCAGCAGTTTACAAAGAACAACAGAAACTAGCAGTGAGAGAAACTAGCAGTGAGAGAGTCATTTTGGTGCTCACACGGCACAGATCTGTGCCACAGGTGCACCCATGGTAAGTTGCCATGGTAATAATACACAACTCCCGATGCTTTAAAACAAACAAAAAAAACAACAACACTTTTTACGTTGTTGAGTGTAAGTTTTGATTTATTTTATATCACATTTTTAGTAGTGCTATAAAGTAGCAATAATTGTGCAGACATGACAAAATAGACCGTTTTTCTTTCACGTTTAAACATAGTAATGGAAAAAAAGCAGCCAAAATGCTCTCTGTTCTAAGGGTTAAAAATTAATCAGTATTTGATATCAATAACTAGGTCAGATGTAGGTGAATAATGTTTACTATGTGTATAGCTTGCTTTTAAAAAGCACATTTTCATGCCAAGCTGTGTGAGTGAGACTAATATTAGACCCCGGCCCTAAGCTAAAACATACACGTTAAATACTCAATGCAAATACTCTTTGCACTGCTGCAAAGTCCAATCAAACTATCCATCAGTTCAAGTTATTTATCCAGTCTATATGCCTATTTTACACTTTTTTTCCCGTCTTGCAATAATGTAAGGTTCAGTAAATCACATTCTGTATGTGTGTGTGTGTGTGTGTGTGTGTGTGTGTGCATCTGTAATAATACTGTTGTCATATTGCAGAAGGCTGTGTATATCATATCATGTGCAGTGACCTTAACTGTCACCTGTCTCCTGTCTTGTGCCCTCTCGCGCTCACACACACACATACAGACACACACACACACACACACACACACACACACACACACACACACACACACACACACACACACACACACACACACACACACACACACACACACATTATAAATTAATGGGTCTACCCAAACTCTTGTTGGTAGAGTGACCCGAGTCAGTATCGATGCACTGTGTCATCTCTGTGTGTGTGTGTGTGAGTGTGTGTAAAATATATTAGCTGTTTAAATATTCATTGGTCTCCGCTCGAGGTTTCACTGTTGGAAGGGAATCGGTCATTTTTCTGCAGCGCTGTGCTTACAGCTGACGGGCTTGGTGTGTCTTGTGTGTTCATAACTAACATTAATTGTAATTGTGTTTTTTTAAGTATTAAACATCAAATGTTTAGTGTTCTGCGACATTCTTATCCCAATGACAGGTGTGTGTGTGTTTTGTGGGTGCGTGTCTAAGTACCCTGAATGTACTGCAGGTGGATAACAAGAGGTCATAAAAACAGCGAAATAAAACAGATTTCTTTTTTTATTGTCAGTTTTGTAATTAAGTCTCAAATGAATATAAAATATTTAAGATTATTTTAATTTTAGTCGCTTTTCAATTATGTTTGTATGGGTGGACTATTATGGCTCATTTATTGATAAGGTTTAAAATTTAATTTACCCACCTGTTTATAAAATAAGTCTGAAAATACTTAATGATTTATTCTTCAGCGTTGGTTAGAATTTTGATTTAAGCTTTTGATGGCACTGTGCTACAGAAGGCCATAACATTTTTTAAGCTTGAAAATGGCTGCTTTATACCATTTATCCCTTGAGGATCACAGGGTAGCTGGAGCCAATTCCAGCTGACATCGAGTGAGAGGTAGAGGTTTACCCTGGTCAGCAATTCTGTCACAGGGCCAGCACACAGAGAAAAGTTTTCCTCACATTTACAACTATGGCTAATATAGTTGAGTCTCAACCCAACCCCCGATGTGCATGTCTTTGACTGTGGGAGGTAGTTGGAGATTGAGTATCTTCAGAAAACCCCATGCAGACATGAGGAAATCATGCAAACTGGAATCTCAACCAGGATCCTTCTTGCTATGAGGAATCACTGCACCAGTTCAAACTAAAGCCCAATTTATACTCCTGCGTAGGCTACGCAGAGTCCTCTGCGTCGACACAGAACCTGTTGTAGAGTCTCTGCGTCGTCTCCGGCTGCACGGAATATTTTTTAAGTGTCCGTCACTCCGTCAAGGGACAACGGAGACGGCAAGAGCTGCGATTGGTCCTCAGAACAGGCCGAGCGAAGCTGCTCTGTGCCGGCTCACAGTGAGCACCGAGCGTCCACAGAGGGCGGAGCTGATCCCCGCCGATAACACCGCTGCCGAACTATAAATACGTCATATCTTAACACACACAGCACATGTTTAGACTCTAAATGGCCAATTTCTCGCCTCAAATTATATCTTAAAACTGCGTTCCGGGACACAGAAAAGTGACAAACGGCCGCTGTTTCAACAACAACAGTCTTTCTCCCTCGGACGCCATTGCTCACTGTAGCCAAAAGCACAACAACCTTGCGCAGCGACCCCTACTGATCGGGCGGGAAATTGCAGCGCCTATCCGTCACCACGACGCAGAAGTTTAAAGGCTCGAGTGGTCTACGTGGTGACGCAGACGGATAACGCATTACGCAGTCGGAGAAGTATAATGTGGCCTTAAAGCTCCACCAAGTCAAACTCAAGATATTTGAATGACGATTAGTACACACTAGACGTGTGCAGGCTGTAGTTATTACACAGCGGCACACGGTTAACCAGTTCATTTCATACATTTCAATGAAAAGCGAGTGAGTTGCATGCGCATGAGATAATACATACTTGATGAAAGCTCTTGAAAATAATACATTGTTGATCATAATAGCCAAGTAGCTTTGAGACCCCTGTCTGTCATTCAGTTATAGCTGATTGACTTTGCTGCCGTGCACATTTTCTTTGTGTGAGAAAGAGAGTATAAGCGAGAGAGCACTGTGCAGTTTCTATTGTTTGAACCTGCTGCAGGTAACACTCTGCAGTGACAGGGGCTCAACCTGAAGTCTGTGAATAAAAGGAGCTTTTTTTTTTTTTTTCAAAAGTAAGACGATGAAGGCAACAGTCACAGGTGAAGCTGGATGAGGGGGAGGAGGAGTTAGCTCCTATTGTAGCAGAAGGTGAGTGAGGACATAAGAACAAACTTATGGGTGGTGGAAAAACAGAGCTCTTAAGCTCTTTATCTCACTTCTTCAATATTCCCCAAAGCACAACTTCAGATGATGATTATAGCTACTGCGTGTAATTAAACTGATTCATACAGGTACAACACAGTGCGACGGAAGAGAGAGGGAGAGGTTGAGAAAGCGACTTATGAATGAATTAATTCATAAGGATATGAATTCATAGAATTAATGCAGTGCACCCCTTGGCTCTTGTGCACCAGCCCTATCCTTGTGAATTATAATTTCTAGGAAAACAAAGTTAACAACACATAAAACGAGAAATAAATAAAGTTGATTTTATTCGTACTGGTACCCTGATTATCCCACATGAATGCAGTGCAACAACAATGAGAGGTCTCCTCGCAGGCTTTCTCTCTTCAAAAGATGCGCGAATGACTTGACTCTTCAGACCTCAGCCAAAACACAATTCCACTGAGTGCCTGGTTAAGGTCCAATCTGTTTGCATGTTTCAGATGAGCTGCTTGTCAAAATAAACCCAGCCAGAGAAAAAGTGATTGTTATTAAGAGATGCCTTACACATCTGAGGCTCCGAGGAGATGCTTCGAGCCACTTAAAGGGACAAAACAGAATAATTCTCCACAAATTGTAGGCTTGAAGGCGGCACAACAACCATGTCTGCAGGAGCATTTATGTGTATGCATATGTACAGTGAGTAAGATTGGTATTGCCATTACCTATTCAGGAAAAGTATTAACCCTTTATCGGGAAAGTGACATCCAAAATGGCATCGCTATGCGACCCAGTGAGGTTGGAGAATCAACACAGTTGGACCAGTCAGCAGTAGGTTAGAGATTAGGGTTATAGGTTAATTGTTCCCTAACCCTAAATGTTACTTAAAGGTACAATATGTAGTATTTATGGGTTTATATAACCCAAAATCCACTTTTTTATACATATTATGTGCTCCTGCATTGTCTAGTCGCTGTATAATAGTTTTTGTTTCATTTTCGTAGTGTTTCAAAAAGTCATGTTAAATAACATTAAATGACATGAATTTTTTTTTTTTTTTTTTTTTTTAATGTTACAAAAGTATTTAAGCTCCCATTGAACGGAAGTACCAATTAAGGCTGTTTTTTTGGTTTGTATCTGCGCCATTACCTCGTTTATGAAGCCCTGAAGGTTCGAAACAAAGAGTTCAACCACTGCTGAGAACGCTGTGTTGTATTGTAACCCCGGATCTCTGAAAAAACCCGGTTCGGTTACGTAAACAGCAGTTCTCCTGAACAGTGGATCCTCCTGCTCCGGGCACTAGTCCGGGCACATCCTGTTGCGTATATTGAACCGCAGAAGAAGAAGAACATCCGCTGTGGAGGTGTTTCACCTGACTCTGTGTCTGACTCCGGGTCAAAGGTCATAAAAGGGACTGCGGCGGGGAGTCGTGACGAAGCAACTTCCAGGTATTGGCCAATCACAAGACAGTTGGGAAAGCCCTCACTGGCTGGCCAATCACAACACAGTCTGTCTTCTGGGGGTGAGATTTCAGTCTGAAGAGAGGTTCAGTGAGGAGACATTTCTATTGGGTCATTTACAGCAACGAGGAGGTTTTTGACCCTAAAAACAAGTATGCAAGTAGACCTCCATAACTAACATATGTGCCATAGGACCACTCTATGGGAGCTTTAAAGTCTCGTAGTGCCCGCAATGACACTCTAATTGCCAAGTATTTCAATAACTGCCCGATAAAGCATTAAATAAGATTTTTAGGGAAGGATCACAGGAGAAAGGATAAAAAACAACAAAACAGTGCAACCAATAGAGTCGCCTCCTGGTGGCTATTCAAGAGTTGCGGGTACTGTATATCTGCATTGGCTTCACTTTCTGGTCCTGTCCAGCTTTATAATACATGCCTATTTATTTTATGTGATTCTCATGTTTTTTTTATCTTGTGGGCCTTTAGTGGGTTTGGTTGTTTTTGCAAAAATCTGTGCCTGAAAGTATAAGAACTGATTATGATAAACTAAAAAAAAAAAAACCCAACTGGGGGAGAACATGTCCACCTGAATAAAAACTCTGGACTTGGGAGGAACTGGTAATGCAGATGGCGAGGTGGAGAATTGAAGCCAGAGTGTAGAAATTAAATGTGTGCGAGGCATCATTTTAATGATGACACATGTAGTCCGGCCCTCTCCTCTGCAGAGGAAAGGGTGATGATGCTCGGATGTGGCAGCTGGTAGGATTCAGGAAAGTCAGCCCTCGACTTTCCCTAATATTAAGTGTGAATGTCCTTTTGACCTCTACCACATTAAATAGGCTAATAAATGATCCTTTGTTGTAGTAGAAATCCAACATGACGTTAAAGAATAACTCTGTGCCCTTAGTTTTAATAATTACTTTTAATGCAGAGCTTCTACTAGCGAGTTCTATTTTAGTTTGAATGTAGTTTTGTGTGAGTAAAAATCAGTATAGTGAACAGGACTTTGCTGTCAGGTGCACAGAGCTCAGTGAAGACACAAAGGCGGCTGCAACACACATTCCAGCTTCAGCAGTCACCTCACCTGACACATCTTCACCACCTGCACATATGGATTGTTTAAATTTGCCAAGTCTAGAAATAAAGCCAGTGACAGGTGTGGCAATATCATTACACTCCTCATCCTCATTATGACTCCCAATATAATCAGTTCACCATAACAAAACCGAAATAGCTAAATTAATTAACTGGGTTGACTTGTCAAATTTTCATTATCAAGTGAGTGATTTTTCCACTGAAGTGTGTAATGTGGTGTGATGAATGTTCTGACACCGGAGCAGGGATATGTGAATGGAAAAATTAGGACGGAACAAATGTTAAGATTTACTGGCACATTACGGTGAGCTAATGACCTGATATAGATTACCCAGAATTCCGCTCTAGAATGTATGTGTCAGACTGGTTTCCAACATTATATAGACCAACCTGAGAGAACCACAGCATCATGGAACAATCGCAAGTTATCGGTCACTTTGGGATAGGTTTCTGCAAACCAGCTATCACCATCAGCTGACAAAAGTGTGTTTGATATATTTAACACTCACATAATGTTACCTGTCACCTTAAAGCCTGTTTTTTTATACTTTTATATGAGTTTTTAAAACATTTTGACTGTGGATGAGTAGGACACACCACTTTGTTGTATAGTGTAGTTCTTATTCTATTTTATATGATTGGTATTAATGCTTCTATTTATCAATAGCTTCCAAGTTATGTGAGCTAGTGAGCCCAAACAATGCAAAAAATGGTCTCTACTACGGATGAATGAGACCAAAGTTGACCACATTTCAGATAGTTAGAGATACCGTTTATTTGCACAAGACACACTCCCAGTTTCACGTCTCAGCCACTGAATATGACTTGGTGTCCATTTCCACACACTGACAATGAAACCATTGGTCACAGAACATCACACTGGACCTGTTGAAATGTTAAAGGTGCCATATGTAAGAATGTGGCCAAAAACGGTTACTACATTCAAATTCAAAAATACCGAGGTCTTTTAGGTTTTCTTTTCTGGCGTAACCTGCAACCCGTGCTTAGACGGCAGTAGGTGGCGCCACATGCCAAAACATGATTTCAAAACATAAACATGATTTGCAGTCTGCAAAATATTTTTTTTGGCTGCGTCTGAGTCTCTGTGACATATTAGGAGGATTTTATGGCCAGTTGCTTTAGATTAATTACATAATGCACCTTTAAAGAAATCATTTATTTTTTAAATTTTGTATTATTTTTGTATTCCCTTGTACTGTTTCCCTTAGCTGTACTCGGGTGAACCTCTTGTGTCTATAGCTCAATTCTTCATTGTAACTACTGTTTTGAAACAACTCCATGCGTGTGTGTTGTATAGATAACTGATGCCTCTAGGATTTAGAGAGCCAGATCTCTCCTCTCCCTTGTCATGTCTTTTCTAGATGTAATAAAAATTTATATCCGGAAGGCCTTCATCAGTGCTTCTGTCATCTAAACATTAACAGTTGTGTTATTGAGGGGTGTTTGCTCTTCATTAATGTAAAGTAACAATCCAACATGGGTGACACCTTATAGAAGACACCTGCCAGAATACCTCCCAAATGTTTGAACAGATTTGAAAATTGCCTTCCACACAAAAATGTTCATGACATGATTATTATTCCCTAAATAAATACACGTTAAGTAGGTATTAAAAGACAGATATTTGGTGTCACCATTAAATAACTAATGTATGTATTCACTTTATCACCGATATGAGGAATGAGTATCGCTGAATAAATACTAACTTTGACATTTTTCACTTCCCAAAATTGTCATAATTACATCAGCTTTTAGTGTTGTGCGTGAAATGGGAATGGATGTATGAAACTAGATGTGAATTACTTTAAACGTGAATGTTTATTTACTGTATTTTTTTTCGCAGCGTGTTCATCGAGTCAGCAAGCTCTGATGACACTGATACTATAGATCCAGTGTGAATAAGCTGCTGATTGGCTGCATTCATGTACTGTGACAGGACAAAAGAAGGAAAACACTTATAGCCACAAAGGTGGAAAGTCAAAGGTGGTTTCAGAGGTGGAAAGTAACGAAAAACATTTACTCAAGTTACTGTATTGAATACTTTTTTTTGTGTATTTTGTATTTTTTAAGTATAATTTAAAATCAGGATTTTGTATTTTACTCGAGTACGTATTGACTCAAGTATTGTACTTAGTTAGCTAAATCCTATCCGTTATTGAGTAAAAATAAAAATTCAGCACAATGAAGACCTACAGGGAAATATACACCAGAACCAGACGAATGATGATGTGGTTAGCACCAGCACTGGCGCGTGAACATAGACGGCACGCGCCAAAAGTGACGTAATATCCTGTGTTTTGGATTTCTGACCCTTTGTCATATTTCTACTTCCCTCACACCCCACGCAAAGTAACTAAGTTACTTTTACTTAAAGTACATTTCAAATGAACTAGTTTTTACTTCTACTTGAGTAATATTTCATCAAAGTATTGGTTCTTTTACTTGAGTACAATATTTGAGTACTTTTTCCACCTCTGTGAAGTTTGAATTCTAAATGACAACATGTAAATAACAAACTAGTCATTTCCGTGGCTGTTGTTGACTTGCACAAATGACAGAGTTTCTGCTTGTGACTTGTCTCACTCTATCAAGTTTATTTCCCTCTTAAGACTGGTGTTGAACCTTTTTGAGCGTCATTTTGGGAGGAGTCATGATGTTTAGGAAATCAGACAGAATTTTGGCTTCGCGTTAAAGTGTTCAGACTGATGTGTTTTTAATCCATATTTTGAGGTAAAGCCTGGTCTTGTTAGTTTGAAATAGCTGCCCATAAGTGTTACCAAGATGGATGTTGAACGGCAAGACTTTCTTTGGAGGACTTTGGTGGTAACTAAACACAATCTGTACCCTTAACCTTTCTATTATCTCAGATTGTGCCTTGGGCAGTGTTGAGTGTCAGAAATTTAAATTCAAACTTGCACTGTCTTCTCTCTCCTATAAACACAACGAGAAGCTCTTGATCCACCCTGATTAGTTTTGTCTGAAAGCCGAGGATACTTTTGTTGCGGCTTGAGGAATCCCATTAACCTTTAGGAGGCTTTTTAATTTCTAAACTGTCTTGGTGCTGTCGGCCAAGCTTTTTATATGCTCTTTTCACAGCATTTGCAGTGTTTATCAATATGTCAAGCCATTTGAAGAATGTGCATGCTGATGTGGTCTCAGTGTTTGTGTTTTCACTCATAAGCAGGTTGATTTATTTTTCCTCCTTTTTGCACACATTCTGTTTCTAAATTGAATGTTTGTAAAAGGCATCTGAAACAGACAGAAAGCTCCGGAGTCGGCGCAGATTTCACATGGTCTCTCATTCCATTGTTGTTATTACGTAATACTTTTTAAACACAAAAACAATACATTCATCTTTTTAGCATTTAATTGTTAAATATATTTGATTTGCTCTATTCACATTTTAATATCGCACAATTATAACACTAATTGCTGCACATTTAACCAGAACTGCATTATAATTATTTACATTAGTTAGCTGAGGCACTTTAATATCAGTAAAATAACTAAATAAATATTTTAATGTGCCACATTTCCTTTGTGTGTTTGTTCAGTTTCTAACTTCAAAACAATGATAACAGTAAAATGGATACTTCTTCTAGTGCTGCTAGTGTTGGCACTCACTGGAGAGTAACAAAGACATTCACAACATTGCTAGACGTTATCCTCCTTGGGTTCACAGCTCATCTGCTTATAAAGAGCACTTCCGTCAGGGACACTCCCATCATAATTAAACCCATTTATTGCAGCAAATGGAAATTCACTTAGGCTTGGCTTGGCTCTTTATATGCTCCCTAGTTGACCACCTTTGGTGTACATGGTGGCATGCTAAGACAAAAGGAGACAGGCAGTACAATGGCAGGAAACCCCCATATACGAATGAGCCAGAGCAAGACGATGAATAACACTTTAAACTAGACGCTGATCTCGAAAATTGGAGGCTAGGGTGGAGTGTGAGGCAGCATTGATGTAGCTGTGATGGAGTGAGATTAACAGATTCTGGTCAGTTTGGGCGTATGACTACTGTGCACTGCATAAATACAAGATTATAACAAGAATACAATACCAGTACAAGGTTTGATTCAATTAATCATGGTTTAAATCTCTCTATGATTTCAAAAGAGAATAGCTTTTTCACTTATTGCTGTGTATCAGGCCTTGGAAAGACGCTTCAGCAGAGACAGGAAATGAGGTCGTACATTGATGCACATCTCACACAAGCAGTGTCTCAATACGTAAGGCTGCATTCTCCAATTGCGCAACCGCACTTGGAGGAGACAAGCGCTGTGTGAAATTAAACGGTCTAGCCCACACAACTCATGGTTATGTCACAAATTCCCCTTTTTCCTAATCAATTCCAGCAGGATATACACTGAAAGATAAATACTGCTCTCCACATTTCAATGTCCAGAATCACAGTTCCTTCCTCTGGAAGCCTGACTGCTGCATGGTTCCACTCCTAATTTCTATATATTATATTAGTTGCTTGGTTGCAGGAAACAAATAAAAACTTAATGGTGGTTTACAGCATAGGTGGTTGTTGTTAATGCTGGAATAGTGACCACAGTGCTCTGTCACTGGTCATCATAGGCTAGATTTCCCCAAGGCTGGGCGTCCCAGAGGAGGGCCAGAAATCTACTTCTAGCTCAGATCGTTTGATTTACCCAAACCCCTCACATAATGCTGAATTAAGAGGGGTGAAGAAGTGAGTGCAGGAAGGGTGGAGTGGGTGGAGACAAGTGTCACGACTGATGTGTGACAGAAGGTGAGGTGAAGTGAAGTGAAGTATGTCTACAGGACAGTAGGGAGATCCACTGTGATGTATGGAGACAGGGGCATATTCCAGAAGACAGGAGGTGGAGACAGGAGGTGGCAGAACTGTACATGTTGAGATTTGTGTTGGGAGTAACCAGGACGGACACGATTAGAAATGGACACATTTGAGGAACAGCTCAGGTTGAGTAGTTTGGAGATTATTGCACAATGTTCATAAAAAAAAACAACAACAAAAAAAACCACACTAACACTATTGTAATTGTGTGTTTGCATACCAGACATCCTTTCATTTGACCTGCTCTACCCTAATAAAATCACTTGCTATCCTCTCCTTTGTTTTTCCCAATCCCATTGAATTTGAATTGAATTGAATTGAATTACTTTATTCCTCCCCTGGGGGGGGGGAAACACACATTCACAACAGCTCAGTTAAGGTGACAAGAGGTGCAGAAATGTGCAAGGGCATAATAAGTAAAAAGAAATAAAACATAAAGATAAGAGTAAAAATAGGATAAAATAAAATACAATATGGTAAAAAATTAAATTACACTCTAATGTAGAGTAAGTAATAAAATAGAGATAAGAATAAAAATAAGAAAAGAATGCACAATATCCAAAATATGGGGATGTAGGATTACTGTAGGGTGCTTAATCAAGCACTTGACTAGGTAAGCATTGGTTATTTGATCTATTTGCCAGAAAGAAAAAAAAAGGTGAATAAAACAATACAAATTTTATCCTTGGGTCAATTTCATCTGTCTTCCAAAGCTGTCGGGAAACTGAAAATACAAGCTGCCCCTCATCTTAATTCTAGAGCTGAGAGTGCTGTGAGTTTGATTGTGTACTGGCAGGGTGGTGATCGATGGGCTGACTGGCATGCATAATGTAGTTTGAGGGAAGACACAGTATTTCTTTCTTTATTTTTTGCCATTTAGCAGACACCCTCCAGATTGACTCTGAATATGCTTAAATGATCTCACCAACATCAACAGCCTCTTATAGAAGGGAAGGTAAATGTCAGAGCTGCAGTCCACTGACTACAGAGATGAATACTTTGTGGTAAACAGAAAAAGAATAATAATTGGTAAAAAAAAAAAAAAAAAAAGGTTACAAAGGTTTTTGGACCATCAGCATGTTAATATGTCAAGTTAGCAACCGTGTTTAACTATCGTCGAGGCGACAGTTGTCGTTTCCGGTTTAACAGGAAGTTTATTTTGAAAATCTGTATCCGTGTGTTTTTGATGCAATTTAACAGCGCTAAAGTACGAAGAAAACGGGTAAATGGTTCAGACTAAACATTACGAAGATTAAGTAGATAACGCATTTATCAGATAACAGTTAAGCGATTATTAGCACCAGTCAAGCGTGGCAACAAGGTAAATTGTATTGTGTGTCCTTTGTTTAATGGCTTTCTATGTGAACTGTTGTGCCTGCTAGCTTATTCGGTGGTGGAGATACATCTGCTATCACTGCTATGTTGTTTACCACGGAAATTCAAATATTGAGTTTTTTCTGCCCTATTTTTGTCTAGCTCTTTCAAGGTCAATTAAACGTTTTGACCATCAGTCATGGCTCCCGCCGTCTTTGACTGGATGCTACAGGTGATGATACACACATATAATTAAATAGACAGGACAGTTAGCAAAAACAATATATGTATTAAAGTAATCCTACCAACATGTCAAGTTAAGCACTATTTAGTTGTTTCAGGGACTAGTAATATCACTGTGAACTCTGAAAGAAATATTTCTGTACATAACACATAATTGTTTTTTTGTACCACCTGAAGCACATACACACACTGCAGTTGAAACAACAAATATACTACTTTGGAAATGTGACCTTTAGAAGCGCATGTGAATGCACAAATAGTCTTTCCTTGATTGGACAGGTTTGTCACATGACTGACGGAACCCAGGAAGTCCTTGTTGCTGTGGTGTGCAGCTCTCCATTTCCACGAGATCCATTTCCATCATCCAACATTCCATTCCAACATTCTACAACTGAACTGTGGTGAGTCTCCCATGAATCCATCCATCCATTATCCAGCGCTTTAGGGAGGGGAAGGGAAGGGAAGGGAGCTGTGCCTATCTCAACTGACATACGGTGATAGGTTGGGTACACCCTGGACAGTTTGCCAGTCCAATGCAGGGCCACATAAAGACAAACAACCAACCACGATCAATTTAGAGTCCAATTTGCCTAATCCCCAAATCTGCATGTTTTTGGACCCACAGAAAACCACACACAGGGAGAACATGTAAACTCTATATAGAAAACCATTGTTCTGTGATGTTTTACAGTCTTTATTCTGTTCATTTTCAACTCATCTTTTGCAACTTTTTTAGATGATAGATAGATTAAAACCATGATTAATTGAATCAAATCTTGTACGGGTATTATACATTTATGATGTCCTTTATGAAGCCTCAGATCAGACAGCGGTAATATATTGCACTGCGGTTACTAATGACTGATAATTCCCACTGCTTTGTCACTCATCAATCACTCAATATCCACAGTTGAAGGGAAGATCCATAATTGTTGACACAAAGTGGGTTTAAAGCTTCTGCTATACTCATCAACTTTCTTTGCGCTTTATTCCAGCTCAAGTTTCTATCTCCCAAAACCAGAAAGTCAAAAGTAAATATTTAATGTCTGATTGAGTTTTTTTTTTTTCTTTTTGTTAGATTTTATATATTTGTTAGTTTTTTTTTACCCCCCCTCTGCTTTTTATTTTTCGGAAAATACAACTCTCCATGTTTTGAGCTCATAACCTTCAGTCATCCTCTTTGTGTACCCACACTTGTTACCCTGGCATATCCCAGGGTATGCCAGTGACAGCTTCATAGTGTCACCTTGGTGAGGGTTGCTCACTGATGAAGGAGTTTGTTAAGTGGAATGGATGTGTGATACTGACACAGCAGGGAGCACGACATGAGATGCCAGTGTCCTACTGAATGTCTTCTCCTGTCTGATGTCATTAAGCCATGAGCGGCCATGCCTTTGAGGTTCGCACAGTTCAGTCATTTTTTGTTGATGTCACGGATTCAGTACCATCACAGCAACTGAGTGATGGTTGTGGGTCAGGAATTCAGTTTCCCAACATTGATATTCTCCATTGATATTCAGAAAATACTTATAAAAATAGTTTTAAGCCTGGGACCAGGCGGACCAGCTACAACCATAAAACGTTGAACATAATAGCAATATATGGGAATATGGAGAAAAAGGCAACAAGACAAACATATTCCAACAGTGAAGGAAGTATGCAGCCCATAAACCATTACAAAGTATCTGATTTCTATTAGCTTTTAGCACTTTGATAATTTAAAATTTTTGCTAAATTATTGTTGCAATATATTATCATTTACATGTTGTATGCGTTGTGTTTACAGCATATTAAAATAGGAAGCAAGGTAACAATTGCAACCCATTTGTAGCCATCTGAATTTTCACAGTGGGAGACATTTCCTTGGTAACTGCAAGGGTGGTCAATCTGATATTTATATCTGAGAATTGTGTGTGTGTGTGTGTGTGTGTGTGTGTGTGTGTGTGTGTGTGTGTGTGTGTGTGTGTGTGTGTGTGTGTGTGTGTGTGTGTGTGTGTGTGCGTGCGTGCGTGCGTGCGTGCGTGCGTGCGTGCGTGCGTGCGTGCGTGCGTGCGTGCGTGCGTGCGTGCGTGCGTGCGTGCGTGCGTGCGTGCGTGCGTGCGTGCGTGCGTGCGTGCGTGTGTGTGTGTTATCAGCCATAGTTACAATGGCTGATAATCAATTCCCACACTGCTGAGCTTTGTGAAGATGATGCCAGGTGGAAGGGCATATCAGATCTGAAGTATCTCAACATTCTTCATGTTCAACAATGCAAAGGTGATCACCTTGAGGTGCAGGTTCACAAAATGCCTTGTTTATTTGGGAACTTTTGTAACCCACAGTAACCCATTAAACCCCTCTCTGCATAAGACTGCAAAATGTTTAAAATCTATATTCAGATAAGTATAATGTCAGTTTATTCGTTGTTTTAAAGCCCTGTCAGAATGTGTGTATGTGTTTCAGTGTCATTTTAAGATCAGTGGCCATGTTTCAGACTAAATACCTCAGTAGGGATTGATGTAGTGAATTTGAGTGTCAGCCCTGTTTGCATCAGTGTAATTTGAACACTCTATTCTGCAAGTCAATACATTTTGTGGGATGATTGATGATGCATGAACAGTACATTTACAGTGAAGTACTTTAGACACAAATAAAAAAAGACAAGGATCCATTACTGGTTCGTTAATTCAAGCAATTTTCACTTATGGACAGATAAAACCATCAATTCATATCATCAGCCATTTCTCTCTAATGAACCTCTGCATCTTTGCCTTAATTTATCTCTACTGCAATTTATCTTCACCTACATCTCCGTTATGTTTCCCTCCATCTCTGCCCATAGTTCCTGTGTCACATCTTCTCCTCACCTTCCTCTTTTAACCCCTCTCTTTCTGGATTTACAATAGTGTCTCATCTCATTTGTCAGACAGTTCTAGCAAGGCCAAAGTGTTCTTTTTTCCCTTGGTGCGCTAGAGGCTGGTATTACGTGTTATTGTTGTAAATTAGACTGTGGCAGCAGGTACAACAAGCTCTGGGGGGAGGACGTGGACATATGTGTACATTTACTGCTCACGTGTTTTGTCGGGTTTAAATCGGGCTCAGGCTATCTGGGCGTCCCAGCGTCCCAACGTCTTAGAGCAATTGCCTCTGCTACAAACGCTATGCATTCACTGCTGGTAGTGGGGTTGTGAATGATAATGGACCAAATTGGGAGGCTTCACAGCTTTCAAACAAAAACTGGGCCAGCAGCGTTTGGTAAATAGTTTTTACCATGTATTAAAACTAAGTAACGCATATACCTGAGAAAGAATATATGTTTTCTAGTATGGCAATAAGACACGAAGGATTGTAATGTACCGCAATCCTGTGAGGATTTCTGTCAGTGATGCCATGTGGTTTCATTTTTCTTTATCAATGCTTCCTGCAACAGACGGTGAGGCATCTATTTATTTTTGTAGACATTAACCTTGTCTATTGTGTCAGAGAGTGTAATCTATCCTTCAGCACCTGTCAGTCTACAGCCATTTCTATCAGTCCAATTGCTTTAAGTTAGAATTTATGCATGCAGCTGTTCTTCCCTCTCTCTTCCCATCATCTATCGTTTCATCCGCCCATTCATCTACTTTCTACAGTCATTTTTTCATTGCCCGGCGCCCACTGTGTTGTCGCTAATCACTCTCTTTCAGCTTTGCCTCCAGCAACGATTAATGGTTTTCATTTACACTCATTTGGAAGCAACACCTGTGACCCATGAGAGCAAAGCAACGAGTAATTATGCCCATATCTGAACTGAGTGTGTTGTGTGTGTGTGTGTGTGTGTCTTTGCAGTGAGAATAGCAAAAACAATAACTCTAACTTCACCAGAACTCTGAGTGTGTGTTGTGTCTGTGTGCGTGTGTGCAGTTTGTGTGTGACATCCAGCGGAGCTGGAAGTAATTACACAGATCCTTCACCTGAACTGTGTGTGTGTGTGTGTGGGTGTGCCTGTGTGTCTGTGTGTCTGTGTACCATGTTTTACTCGTGTTGTGGGGACCTAAATCTGTTTACACGGTCACAGTATGCAGACTTGTCCTCCATATTGGGTCAAAATATAACGTATAACGTAACATAAATGATAACATTTTAAGATGAAGACCGGTTAGGGTTAGGTTAAGGTTAGGCCAGTAGTAGTTATAGATAAGATTGGTCTCCAGGAAATGAATGAAACCATGATGTAACGAAACAAGACTGTGTGTGACATGGCCCAGTATATCTAATCATTGCATCCCATGAGCTCCACATGTGTGTGAATGAGCTTGTGTGTGCACTCTGACGCGTCACCTGAATGAGACATGAACTTTCCAGCAGGGGTCACCTGTATGCTGGAATTGTGCCTTCATCTGAAACTTACACTTTTTTCAGCTTCAAAATTCAAAACTGGTCACAGTGACAATAAAATTATCTGGTCAAAAATAAAAGAAGGTGTGATCTGTCGCGATAATAAAAACCTTCTGTAGAGCACCTGATGCCAACTGCCATTAGTATTTTTCAGTGATTTCTTCCAGCAAAGCTAACCTCACTACTCAGTTTTCAAGCAGTCCACATTCATGTGTTTTCAGATTGTTTGGATGAGTGGCTGCTCTAATCTGTAAAACATGGATGACTATATGAAAAGCTAGATGTTCTGCAATGGAGATGCACTGCTCATGCATCCAATGTTTCCCCAGCCTTATACACTCCACCGACATTCCTTCAATTGTCAGCAGCCAATTGATTTGTCCCAAGCTTTGCTGAAAAATGTGGCCCTGGCCTGCGAGGAATGAAATGTATTTCCATTATCGCTGTGAACCTTGGATATATTTATTTGTGAGGAAATACAATTTGTCCAATTTGGTGACAGTCATCCACATCCTGTCTGCCTTTTGTTTTATCATGATAAGATTGCAAGATTGTTTGACCTTGGTCTTCTTTCTTCACAGGATAAAAACACATGATTAAAACACATTTATATTAGTTCTCACCCTTTTAAAACTTTCTCAAAGGTTAGTCTTTGTTTGGCCTTTTTTTTAATTTTTAATTTTTAATTGTTTTATCTTTCATCATCCCGTATAGAGGGTTATAGACGGGTGGAAATATGAAGGTCTTTCCTTCGTACTGAAGCAGGGTTTACTCTGAAGCGGAATTATTAACAGTTGGAGTGTATCTTTTGAAAGGACATGCAAGTATAGTATCAGTCAGAAGGAAGAGCACCCAGCGTGAAAAAAAAAAAAGAAAATCATTCAAATATGTGGTTTACTGACAAAGCAGGTGATCCACAGTGGCAACCCATAGAGTGGGAGAAAGGAAGTGTCAAATGATCTGTAATACATGGTTAAAAGCATTGAGGAATCTACCACCTTTACATAATGGGAAAGTTAACATTTTCTCTATAAGTGCAAAAAGAAAAGTTTCACAGTACTATAGTACTAGTAAGATTTGTACTAGATGGACAGTAACATCTGACTTTATTTGACTCGAACTCTGTGATGACTTACTCTCTCTTTCCCTGTCTTTTTTCTCAGTTCTTTTTTTTGTTTCAATCTAAAAATAGTTTTATGAATGGAAAAGCTATAAAGTATAAGACACTCCAAACGCCATGTGTGATGCAAAGTTCAGACAATGCTTTTCTCAATAGAAGGAAATTATCTTTTGTTATTGAACTTCTACTTTGAAGACTTAACATTATAAAAAAAAAACCTTTATAGCAGTAAACAAGGTCACTGCACTTCAGTTGAAGATAACTGACTTTTACTTAAATTTTAATAACTTATAATTACCTAATAATTTACTGCCTGGATTAACTTAATCAATTACTTATTAATCTGAACTGTTATTTTTTTAAATCCAGACTTTCTAAAATCCCTCTTTCATATTTATTTGTTGACTTCCCCCAATATAGACTTCCAACCCTATTCAGTTTTGCACTGAATAAGGAGTTTACTTAAAATATTTCTGATTTCTGAATTAACGCAAAATTTGCTGTGATCTTACCTGACCTTTTTGACTTCAGAATTGCTTTCAAGAATACAAACTAGATGACTGTCACTGAATTAAGCCAGTTGTCAGGTCAGCTTCTCAAAAGGCTTAGAACATATACCTGCTGCTATTTAGCCACATATTGACATATTGAGTGAAATATAGCTTACAGGGGTCACACTGCTGCACTTTATGTTTATCTATTTGCACTTTTATATTTCAAAGTTTTCTTTTGTAAATGTTGCATTTCCTGCTTCTTATTTAACTATTGATGTGTGCTGCTGCCTTTCTTGACCAGGTCACCCTTGTGAAAGAGATCTTGATCTCAATGGGTCTTTTATCTGGTTAAATGAAGGTTAAAAAAAATAAATAAATCATAATACGGCCCGAAAAATGTGAGTAGGAAGACCACGCATGTGAAAAATCAGATTTTTGGCCATGATGAGATTCTTCATCTGCGGTTCAATGTACGCAACCGGATGTGCCCGGACTAGTGTCCGGAGAAAGAGGATCTGCTATTCAGGATAAGCGATCGTTTCGTAACGAACAGGCTTTTTCAGATAGCTTGAAGACTGAGAATACAATAAAACCCAGTGTTTGTTTTGAAACTTTAGGGCTTCATAAACGAGGTAATGGCACAGATATACACCAAAAGAACAGCGTTAATTGGAACTTCCAGTCTATGGCCGCTTTAAAATCAGGCTAATACAAGGTTTGATCGGTTGTCATTAAAATCAAATAAAGCAGCATCTCTCAGAACACGTATTCACCTAAAAGGCCCTGATGTTGCCTTTTTGCATTCATCTTGCAATTTAGCACCCTCCTCCTGGATTGACATGTTGTTGCATCAATATCTTCTCTGTTGTTTCTTTGTCTCTGGTTGTTTCCTGTTGACAAAAGCTTTGAAGTAAAGGACAGATAAGGATCATTGGACATTAGCACTTGAGCATTGTGGAAAGTCTGTGTAAAGTAAGCAACCCATGATCACCTGAACCCAAACACAATTTTCTCCCAGCAGCTGCCCTCGAGCAAGACTCTGAACTGTGCTGTGCTGAAAGTGCTCTGTAGGAGTGTGCAGCAAGTGAGACAGGTCTCTGAGGGTTAACCCCACGCTTGTTTATAAGCAAAGAAATTCCACAGCATACTGTATATTGTTGTTTTTTTCACCCTGCTTCTTCCCTGAGCTCTTTACAGTGATATCTTTTGTAGTGTAGACAAGGTCTTTCTGTTGCTAGCAGAGATGCAGGTGAGCGTCTCTGAGGATTTCAATAAAGAGGAGTTGAATCGAAAATCAGCCACAGCCTCTGGGTTGTACAGCCGCAGGCTCAGTCCTGCAGGGATTTGGAGTGTGTTTTGCCGTGTGGAATCCATCATGTTGGATGATTGAAGTCCTATACCTGTGTTGAGATGCTCCCACGAGACTCTGGCTATATGTGTGTGTGTATATTTGTTACTTGTTTGAGACCTTTTTTGGCATAAACACTGACCTTGTTCTCATGAGGACCAACACACAGTCTTTATAAGGCAGAACCTCATTTCTATTAATATTCATTTTAGGCTAAGATTTGAATTGTGGTTTGGCTAAGGTTGGGGTTAGGCATTAAGGTTTTTTTGGTTAAAGTTAGGTGTAAGACTTTGTTTAGGCTGTCCAAATGAGTGGGAGTCAATGCATTGTCCTTAAAAGAATAGCTCTGTAAACTCATGTGTGTTTGTGTGCGTGTGTCCACAGGTGCAGTTGTGTGAGGGGAAGACCGTGGATATTACATTTTCCTAAAGAAAATGGCTGATGTTTATTTAGCATGATTATTGTTCGGCGCACAGTAAATGACAAACACGCAGTCGGTTTTCAAGCGAGTGAATTGCCTCGGCTCTATTAATATTTTATAAACCGAGAAACCCCTTTGGGACCTGCAGAGGGATGTGAGGGAAAGTTTGAGAATGTCTGTATGCTGGAGTGTGTCTAAATATTTACATATATAAATAGCACACAATGGTGACTTACTGCATTTATTATTGTTGGAATACAAATAAAGTGTCTCTTAAACCTGGAACAGAGAAATGAAGCCTTTACTTGCATTAATTTTAGTAAATACATACAAATACGCTCAGATTAGTTGTTCAGATTACATTTAGCCCTGTCTGGACATCTCAATTTTAATATTGGTAACACAACACAACAAAGACTACACTATCAAATTATTAAATTAGATGATTCTACTTTTAATAATATAAAACTGTGTATTTTAGACCCAGGACACAACTCACATCTTCAAAGGAATGAGGGAAATAGTTACATATCCAAATAATGGCTCTGTAAAAAAAAAAAAAAAAAAGTGATTTTGTTTTCAAATAACTTTTCTCAGCAAAGTTTTTGAGTTCAAGGTGAAGTGTGTGTGTGTGAGAGAGCGAGAGAGAGTATGAGACTCAAGGAGGATTTAATGATTCTTACTAAAGTGTAAAATTGTTACACAGACATGCACTCTTGCTAACACACGGGCAAGCACATACACACACATTTGGTAGCAACCAAATCCCTCTAGATCTCACTCTGTATCTGATATTCCATGGATGGATAGACAGGAAGATACAAGGACACACATAGTTGAATTTACTTACTGAACATCACACACTTTAATTTCAAAAATCCTTTTTTTGACATCTTTGGTGAAGCTAAATAGAAGGATGGCAGTCTAACTGAGAATCCGACCCAGAATGTCATAGTCACAGAAACATCTTCTCTGAAATGTTTGATGCACTTTTGCACTTTCACCCTGGCACAGCTTTGTGAAGAAATATATTAACTACCACCACCAGGGCCAAAATAATCCATAAATGCTCCCTTAAAACTTTAGTAAAAACCAAAAAGTTCCATTTCAAGAACTCACCAGCAGCATGTCTTGTGAGACTAGCTTCTCTGAATAATTCAGACCACACTGTGAACACTCTGCATTCTTCATCCAGTCCTGATAGCTGCTGACAGTGCAGTTTGAGGTCTCTTCTCACCTCAGTAACAGGGGATAGCCAAACCTTTCATACTCATGGCACAATCTCTGAGTCAGGATTTGGGAAGAAAACCAATCCATGCAGCAAATTCACTACCAATTACAATAATTGACACTAATAGTAACACATTAGTAATATTTTTTTTTTTTGTTGGAAAAAGCTTAAAGTTTCTGCAGTTCTTTTGGAGGAATATTCCAGTGTTTGCATCACTTCCTTATTAATGTCAGATCTGTTTATGCCAGACGGGAGCATATGGTTTAATCAAATACACACCGAGGATGCCCAAGGTTTCAGTCTTGCCTGCCATGGTCCAGTGATGTGGATTCTGCAAAAGCAGACTTACATGGATTAAAATGTACCTCTGGCCACTAACTGTCATGAGCAGCTCTGCTCCATAATCACAAGGTGATAGTGGAGATCTTTGTGGAGCCACAAAGGGAACGGCTGAGGATGAAAATGCAACCTATTGTGTCATGACCTCTAGACATTGATCCCTGGGTTCTTCAGGCACTTTTGATTTGATGTTTAAAAACAGCCCCGCTACCTGAAATTGGCATTGTGATTTAGTGTAGAAACCATTGCCGTACTGCCATAGTATGTGGTCAGTCAGTTTTGCTATTTATAATATTGTGAGGCATGTCATAGATTCATGTTGTAGGCTTAGACGATTCAAATTCAGGAGAGAGCTAAGTAAGTGGACTATGATGAGTTGTGTCTCAGAGAAATAGTCGGACTATACTTGTCCTGAATGCTCCATTCAGTAGTGACAAGAAGTATATGTAAGGACATAACATATCGTCAGAAACCTTAAGTCCAGGTAAGAACATGTTATATTTAAGTGCATATATATATGTGTCCAGTGAAGGTAAATTGGCTCCTATTAGCTTTTACCTGACTTTGAAGTGTGAAAACATCCCAGCCAGATTTCTCTTTCGGTAGGTTTCCATCACAGATCTGCTGTCCATTAGTTATGATGGATGTCTTCCTGCTCTAGCTAGGAGCAGAGAAAGACAAGAAACGAGACCATTCACTTCCAATTAATGTCATCCAGATGAAGTGCTCATGGCAAACTAACAAATCTGGCACCATGCCCTCCTAACAAGCTTAAATCAATTAAGACGAAATGATCATTTAACAGTGTAATTAGCCTACGCATTAATGGTTATTACTACAAAACACATTTGTTCGTCAGTTCTCTTGCTCTCTTTTTCAACCTCCCTCCTAAGACCAGGCACTTGATGCTAAATGGGAATTGTGCAATCAGCTTCAATTGCATTTAATTGATTTATTAATTAGGCACATTTAAATGAGTCGATAATGAGTCCATTATAGAATAAAAGGTGGGTGGGGACTTTGATGTGTCCCATGAGTGTCAGGGGTTTATTAATAAAAAGGGAAATTTCAACATCTTGGCAGGAATCCCAAGGGTGATGTAATCCCTTATTCTCTCTGTAACCCAGAAAAGCTTCACTCCAAGGAGATAGTCTGAAATGTCAGCAAAGTGTCTCTGAGAAAAAAAAGTAAATCATACTTGATGGGACTGTGATGCTGTCTCCATTAAAATACTGATATAACATCAAACAGCAGTTGTGCTGAGTACGTGGTAGCCATCTCAGGGCCTGATTTACTAAAGCTTTGCGTGTGCAAAAACGTGTGCAAACTGGATTGCACACGCAGATTAGCGTTGATGCTGATCTACTAACAGGGCGCAACGAGGAGCGCATCCCGCAGACGGGCAAAATAGCACCCGCAATCCATTTAGCGTTCTTGCCTTAATGCATATGCAATATGGGGCGTTTACACGCTATTTTGCGTGTGATGGGAGGAGAAAATGTAAATATGTTATTTTAGCACGCGCAAAGTGATTTATCAAACCTGAAACTGATTGCGGTGTTTATTTTTGCGTCTATATTTAGCACGTTTGAAAGGCAGGTCTTAACTGGCACAGCGGTGCGCGGCGCGCACATGGCTGCGATTATTTATAGTTATATATATTTGTAAATCAGGAAATTACGCTTTTCCAGAGCATGTTCAACTACGCGTTCACAGATGACGCACATTCATGTCTTATTTGGTATATCTGAATAAATTAAACATAGATATCCAGAGGAGAAATGTGTGTTTGTACTGGTATGGGCTTACCTTGGTCTGCAGTTTGTGGTTCAAGGAGGAGTCGTACCTATGTTCCAGCTCTAACCTGGTCTACTCTTGGTGCACGGCGAAGCGCAGGCGGCACAGTGCGCACACGTCACCAAAACCTCACAGGCAGGTTACCCTAACTCTAACCCTTCCAGTTCCAGGCACATTTAAATGCAATAAATAATCACAACAATCACTATTTAATGTAACTATCTGAATCAGCTATAGATATATCATCTATATCGATTGTCCCGTCGCCTCTGACGTCAGATCAAAGGCTGTTGGCACGCGTAATGGAAACTCAGCCTGACTGAATGAACACAGATCAAACCAGGGACGGACTGGGACCAAAAAGCCGTTGTGATGATCTGCTTTATTTATTTATTTACTTATTGATAAGAAAGTCACTCATCCATTAGATCCATAAAAACAGCAGAACTCGCTCCCTGGCAGCTGTCAGTGAGCTGCAGGTGAGTCAGGAGGAGAGCGCAGCACCTTCTTTTTTTTTTACGGCAACATCCATTGTCCATAGTTTTCTTTGTTTGATACGTCAGGTAATGATGGAGCTGTCCAAAATACCGACGCAGGATTATAATAATAATATAAGATGGTCCTATGGACCCGGGGATAAATATGTCATATATGCCTCGATCCCAGTTATCTGCTCATCGCAGAACGTCACTTTCTGTTCAGTGGCTTCAAATTTAATTCTGCGCTTCCGTTGAGTCTGCTCTTTCTCCTTGTGGACAACTCTTGACTCGCGCAAAATCCTCATTTAAATAGGGCGGTCTTAACCACTTCTGCGCCTGTAGTCAATTGCGGCCGCAATCTTAGTAGTTCACCCGCAAAACGTAATCCAGTAGCGGGCGCAGTCATTCTGCTCGCGCAAGCAATTTAGCGCTCGCTATTTGGAATCTTAGTAAATCAGGCCCTCAGAGCACCAGCGTGTGGTGGTAAAAGTATATTTATTTCCCAAATGTGATGTGATTTAGTTTTGTACACTACATACCGAAAATTCATGAATGAAGTTCACAATGAGAGTTTCCATAATGGCAGTTGATCTTTTTTAAATGTAACCAGTGCAAACAGTTTATTGGACATAATATTAGCAAAACATCATAATATTAGCACATTTTTATTTTCTGAAAAAAATCTATAAACTTTTTGAACAAACCTTGGTGAAAGGTGCCTACATATTCTCTGCAAGCAAGACCACACCTCTTTCTAAAGTTGTTTTCTCTTCAGAAGTGGAAAAGGTGATTATACAAAATACATCCCTCGGTTTACTACTTCTTTCCTTCCTTTAGCTTATACAGTTTTTTTTTATCCTCAATCCAACTGATTTTTGGTCTCCACTAATGAGGTAGTAGAAAATCAGCTTTTTTTGTTTTCTCATCACAAGGCAACAAGGTAAACGTATGAGAAGAACACCATCAGTCAGTCTCTTATATGGACAGTGTCAGTTTGAATAAGTGGTAAATATGTCTGACAAATAGGGGAGGCTGGCTACAGTAATGGTAACTGACTGATTCTTCAAGTGGCTATGAAACAGTTGAGCTGCTTTGCAAACCAATGTGAATGGCTTCAGCTAAGTGAATTTAAAAACGAATCCAAACAACCGTATACACACAAGTTAATTCAGCATGAATTAGCTATTGGGTATGGAATGTATTTAACGAATCGCCACACTTTAAATTAAATTGAGACTAATAGCTAATTAAATTAGCTTTTAGTCTCAATTTAATTAGGTTAAGAAAATTTTTCTTAACCAATGATATGCAACAGACTAAACATTAAATGGATTCTCCACTGCAAACGGGGGAACAGACCTCTGTTGTTTGTGAGATTTAAAAGTTTACAGTAATTGACTTCTAACTTTAGTTGTATGTCTAGGTCCCTAGGATGTTCTAAATACTTGTATGTCACCGTGTTGCACCTACCCCAACTTTGTGTCAGCAATGTTCAAAGCAAGAAGCCATTATGTCTTTGTGTAGTTCTGGATAAGAGGGTGGATCTAGTTAGCTAAACTATGTGTATGACTTGTTTGAATGTAAAGCTGCAGTTGGCAGGGTCACTGGAAACAGAGTTTCACCTACAGTACAGGTTATTAAATACTCACTTTTTGGGATCACAGGCTTAAGTTACCCTCATCAGTTGAGTATTGACAATCACATTCATTCATTTTGTGTGACAGATGACCCAAGGCTATCTCTGTAAGCCTTGGTGGTGTTAATGACACTTCTATTGTTGTTACTGTCCAACTGTCTTGTAAACTCTTTCTTTTTCAAGGTTTCTTTGGAAGGAAGTGTGTATGTAAAGTACATGTAAGTTAACAGCCAGTACTTTTCCCAGGCAGGGAATGATTTATCTTTGAAATAATGTGATCATGCCTTTTTCATGACGTCATTATGACATCTTTCATGCCATATGATGACAAACAGCTGCTCGACACAGTTTAGCTGTATCTTCTCACACATCGGTCATATAAACAACAATATGTAGTGGGTGAATTTACACTGATCAGTGTGATCAGTGTCAATCTGCTTGACTGAGAGCTTGTTTGGACATCAGGAGTTTAATTAGACTCATAACAGTGTAGATTTGGACCTTGGCCCTGATAGCTACATTATCTGATCATTGCAGAATTTCAGCAGGGCAGTGTGAATTAAAAAACAACAACAACAAAGCAGTATTCAACATCTGGGACAATCCTTGCGTTCTTCTGCCAGCATGCAACCAGGAGTTTACAGACATTTTCACAACCTTCTTTAAATGTTAAGACCTATAAACCTGTACACATAAACATTCATTTATAGTCGATCCTTTCACGCTCCATCTGACACTATTAGTTTACTAAAATGATGAGTTTTGTAGAGCAGAATTCTAACTAAGACTAAAGATTGATGAGGCAGTAAAATAGTGGAACGGGGAAAGAAAGCAATGTCATTCCACGGACACATGCAAAAACAAGTCGCAGCAGATGAAGAAGAAATCACAGAGTCACAAAATCACACTCTCTGAGTTACATCAAAAAATATTGAAAGAAGACGACAGTAAATTCAACTCACCTATGGTGCTATGTTGAATGCACAGGTTTAACCAAAGGAATCAAAAAGGAAGATTCTCATTCAGAGTCATTTGGGCACAGTTGAAGTACTATACTTAAGCTATAATCTCCAATAATACTTTATCATCTTAGCTTATATTAATTACTGAACAATGATGGTGCAGAGGTTGACACTGTCTCCTCATTACCTGTTGGGGCTTTCTACAGATGCAGATTTCCCTTTGTTCCCTGTGTAGTTATGTGTTTAAGAGGTTATAGTCAAGGTGGTTTGTTGACTGAGCATGAGTGTTTGTTTTATGTGTTGATGCTGACATTGGTTGTAATGTTGATGCTGTGTCTTCGCATTTTGTTGAGGGATTGTGTATGATGGCAATCAAGTTTTCACATGTGATCGGGAGAGATAATCCTCTCCCATTTGATCACCTGTTGTCCTATCCTATCCTATTTACTCCTCTCCTTTCCTGTGCTCAGAATACCAACATGTAATGAATCTTTGAATGAAACATGTTTGTGTCTTTCTTCAGTGAAGTATTAAGGATTCTAAGTAATAGTCTGGGATTACACACATCAACACATCAATAGGTCATCTCCCTGCACCATAAAGGGAATTCCACTGAAGTAAATGCTGCTGATTTGTTCAGTGATTCTGCTAATTTTGTTTACTCACTTCAGCGTTAGGATTCAGCGGCACTGATTTTGTTTGTTCACATGGTAATCATGTGGGTTTTAACGATCAAGACACTTTTTGCTATTTATGTAGTGCAGAATCACAGTGCAAATTCAGGTGCAAGGCACACAGGGGTTGTATTTAGGTGTATTTTTGATGCAACATCATTTAAGCCAATCATATTTTTGCTTGTCATTCCCTTTAAAATCCAGTTGTGTCTGTGCCTGGCACACTGCTATTAAAACGGCATGTGCAGGAAACTGGAGATGTGAAGAGTTCTCTATTAAGGAGGTGAATAAATGCAAAATGAAAAATAAATCAGAGCTAAAAATCAGTGTTTAAAAAGAAAGGTTTAAAGAGCTTTAAAGAAATTTGCCAAATGCAGGTTTGAAGTTAAAAACAAGCAGTAGAACTCGATGGTGATGTGCAGCTGCGATTAAAAAAAAAAACCCAAAAAAACATTTTAGACTTACATTTTAGAGGACACCGAGCGTTGGCACTAAGCTGTGAGACCCTTTGCTTGTTCGTATTTTGATTCTCAGTTGAATCAACCAGAGTTTAATCATGGAGAGGAAGAAAAAACAAAAGTACAGTAGTAGATATGAGTCCTGCAATCTTGTGTTAAAGGGGACATATTATGCAACATTTCTTTTAGGGACTCTGGAGGCCCTATCAGTCGGCAATGTGTGAAATAAAAGATGACTCACTAACGTTTTTGTGGTCCTCAGTCCAAGTACCGGAGATGATATGCGCGATGTTGACTCCGCAACTTCGGTTAAATTCCTGGAATTGTTGTCTCCAGAGCTCCGCTTTGTCCATAAAACACATGAGAGTGCTGGTGAGGGTCCGCAAAGTCCGCTAAATGTTCTATTCTTGGCTCCACAGTGCAGCACAGAGTCCTACACAAACTTCCAGCCTCAGAGGATTTATCTGTCCAGTGGATAGATGATGTATATGACGGCAATGTGTCTGCTAGAGCCTGCAAATTATCACTTTTCCTAATGCTAACTACTGTTAGCTCCCAATAGCCTCTGTTGCTGGTCATTTCCTGTCCCTTAAGTTTCGTTTGATTTTTTTTATTTATTTTGAATTTAAGGTGGACCTAAAGAGATACTACTAAACAGAGCGTGATTGAATTTCTTATGGTTTTTTGACCAAAGCATGTCGCAGACATGTTCATTAGTTTAACTATTAGTTAATTAGTTTAACTTGGAGAAATAGGGTATAATATGACTATGAGGATGAAGGATGAGCCCCTGTCTGTGTGCTTTTATGCACAGGAGGTGGGCTGCAGTCCCATCGGCCAGCACCCCCATGCTAATGTCCTTGGCTGGTCTATACTGACCCTCTGTCCTATCAACAACTCCAGTAGACTGTACAGGATAAAGAAATTACATTCAAAATGCATTTAACTGATAAGGAAGAGGAGGAGGAGCTAAAATGTGTCCTTGTGTATGTGGATTGTGCACCGAACTATGTTGGCGCACTTAATGCACGGCTTAGATACACAACATGGACACTGGGCGTGAAAATAACCGAACTACAGCGGTTGGAAACGACTAATGAGACTTGAGCTGCAGTTTGTACTAGGCGTAAGTTAGGCTCACTGGCGCCTCTATTCTTTAACAGATTTTTCTATCTCGTCCCACATCTATTTTTTTCTTTAACATGCATGCACCCACATACACACAAAAGCACCACTCCTTCTCCACAAGATACCGTGTCATTGTCTTCTTCCTTCAGCTTATCTCACAAATCCAATATATTATTTTATTTCGGCACAATGCCAGGATGTCTTGCACCTCCTGCTTCAGGCTGTGTTTAAAAACTCTTGTAACCTTGACCCCGACTATTGTCACAAGCATCTCTGGGGAAGTCAAATCCTAGGTCATATCCACCGTGGCCTGTCATTGGGTGAGCCAGGCCTGATTTTCACCTCCATGGCCCTTAATTGGCTCAGATGGTGATGGGGGGAAAATGAAGGGAACCAAAGAACAGGAGGAAAAAGGAGAGAAGGAAAGGTAGACAGATAAGGCGCAACATAAAGAAATAAGAGACAGTCGAGGATTGTATGTGAGAGAGAAAACGTCAATGGAAAAAACAGATAAAAGTAAGTTAGAACAGATACACCGAATAAAATGTGGAGATAGATTAAACATTCGTAAGTAACAAACATTACTGCTCTAACCGCAACACAAGACAGACTTGCGAGTAATGCCATTATAAATGTTGTTTTGTTGTGATACAGATTAATTAAATGAGGCTGCAGCAGACCAGCAGCTCCTATGTACTTATGAGCCAAAAACTGTTTTTCCCAATGGACCTTGGTGCAGGAGAGTGAACAGTTTACTTAACCAAAGTGTTTCTGGAGAAAAGTTGTCATCATGCAGTTCTGACACAAATAGCATTATGAATAATGAATGAATACAACATTATAAGCGTCATGCAGGATACAGAACAGGAAATTAAAGGATAAATGAGAAGCACACAATAGAAGAGAGGTTAATTAGACATTGTAAACCACCTCTGTTTCTCTTCTTTCTCTATTTGCATTCAGCTTCCCTCTTTCCTCCCCTTGCGACTAGTTTTTCATCTTTGTCTCATCTTTGTTTCGTCATCTCTCTCTCTTCCTGTCTCGCTCCTAATGAAGATTGGCCTCAGTAATACAGATGGTCATTTGAGAGTTGAGGTGGGCATGCTGACATGGTTACAAAAACGGACACACACAAAGGAAGAGACAAGTATACAGAGCCAAATGAAGGTGAGTTGAAAAGTTTCGCAATAGTATGACATGCGGAAATAGCAGAGGAATGAAGGGAGGAAAGAAACGAAAATAGATGGAAAATGAAGACAAAAATCAATACGTCCAAGTAGCATCATGGCCAGTTCAAATGCTTGATCATTCATCATCCAAAGAGGAATTCTGAAAACTATTACACTGGTATCCTTTTATAGTTTTATTGCAAACGTTACATAGCATCATGAGTTTATGACTGAGCATGGTATAAAATCCTCACAACCTCTGCTGAATTGTTTTATGATTATTATTATTATTTAAATAAAACTACAATCTTGAAAAGTTTTCTTTGCGGCTGTTGTGATGAATTTTAAGTGTAATGAAACAAGTCTTAATAATAATTCATTTTTCTTTTTTTTATTGAATTTATTCAATTATACAATAACTTATTCTCTGAGTCACTGTCATTCTGGAGGATGGGTACGGCACATTTTGTGCTGGAGTTTTTCCACCACGACTCAATTTAATGTTATATATTTACTTTCTTTATTTTATTGGTATGATTTTTTTCTAAGTATTTACAGCCTAATCAGCAATATACAGAATGTGTATTGTGGAAACTCCCTTTCTCTAAACAATCAACATTCTTCTTTAAGACGTGCATTTCAGAATATGTTTAAACTTAACTTATTCAGATATTCTGCTCAATGTTGACACTGCATAATGTCTGCAGATTAACATTTATGTAATTTCCCACATCTCATACTATATACTGAAGTGTATTGGATTTAGTTCTGGTGGCTGGGAAGGCCACTGATCTCATTATCATGTTCATGAGAGCGTTAATTGCTTTGTGACAATGTGCACGATCATGCTTTATGCAGACCAGGCTATGTTCAGGTCATGCTGAGGTTATGGCCATAATGCAGCCTCAAATGTTTGTTCTTGGCTGATGAAAGTGACCTGATGTGCCTGATGTGACATTTTTTATTTATTTATAAAAAAACATTTTTTTAACAATATACCACACATGTGGACACTTTAATAAAAAAAACAAAAAAACATGGAATTGGATGAACCATCTAATATTATTTGCTGGTTTGACAATGAAGAAACACACAGTTTCTGATACAATAGATGCTACCTTACAGCATTTGGAGGTGGCCAGTGTTACATGTCTCTTGGACAAAATCCAGCTGCATAGTGATTTCACAACATCTGTGCAAGTGAACATATGCTTCTACTTGTGCCTCCTGTCCACCTTACACTGTACCAGTAACCCCTGACAAGTGGATGGCGCCACTCCGAGTCAGGGACATGTAGTATCCTGGTACACATTGACACAAATTATGACTCATAACAAACCTATCCAGTTCAAGTGTTCACCCTGAGATGCTTTTCCGTTAATGAGGGCTGTGATGAGTGGCTATCCGAGTTCCCGTCCTCATTCTGTCAACAATAAGCAGTCTGATCTGTCCTCTGACTTCTCATCACACAAGGTGTTTACAAACAAGGTCCTGCTGCCCACGGACTGTTTTTGTCACTGCTGTGAGTAAATAACCCTTGAGTGTGAAAATCACAAAAGCTCATCAGTTTCATAAATTAGCTCTATTTTACACCAAAAAGAATGCCAAAAATCACATTTCCCCAAATCCGATTCTGTATCTATATTATTAAGTACATTCCACTGCTGCCATACAATGCATATAGCACTGTCTTTGCAAGCCGTGGTCGTGCACCTATATCTGGGGAGAGATGCAGGAGCGTGCCGCTGGATCTGGAGCGAATGTCTGTTGAATATCCACCTGAAACTGATTTCACCACGATGGCAAGAGATTTAGATGTCAGCCTGCATATGTGACGGACATCATTTACCGTCATCTTCAGTAGCTACCTTGACCAACAGTGACCCTGAACCGGAAGTACTACAACACGTTACGCAAAATAACATGCACCAAGCATACACCTATGGATAGGGCTGGGCGATATATCGAAAATGTATCGTTATCGAAATTTAGGACGATAATCGACATAATTTTGCCGTTATCGATACATTCGATAATTCAAAAAACAAAAAAAATGTAAAAAAAAAATAAAAGTTGTTTTTGGCTGTGTGTGTAGGTAGGCTGGCTGCCTGTATGTTCATGTCCCTTTAAGACACTCGGACACTTATATCAGGCAATGGTCAATTATGCAAATTAGGCGATGACGTCATTTAGCAACTTCGAACTTATCGTTCATTTATCGTTATCGAGGTGAGCTGCTCAATATATCGTGATATTGATTTGAGGCCATATCGCCCAGCCCTACCTATGGATGTATTACATAACCCCTTTTGGTGGATTGCAGACATCGAATGATAGCAGGGTGGATAGGCGTCTGGTGCCTTTCCTTCCTGTTAAAAACACGGACCAACGTGTCCGTCCAACGAGCGAAGACCCTGGTCGATCGCAAGTACCTGCCTTTTCCATTTTGAATGAATGTTTTGAGTGTTTTGTGATTTGCGTTTGTGTTTTGCACCTCAGGGCCACCATAGTAATACATCCTTGTCATTGTCTACCAATTCATCCTACACATGAGGGTCACGGTGGGCGCCGTGTGTCCTGGCTGACATAGGCCGAAAGGTGGAGTACACCCTGAACAGGTAGCCAGGGCAATCTTCTTGCTGCAAGGCAACAGTGGTAGCCTTGTGCATCACTGTGTGGCCCATAAATGTCATTATGTAAAGCAAACTAACCTCTATTAAAATGCAATGTATAAAATAAGTGCCACGATAAAAATGAATTATAACATGGCCTCGATACTAATTAGTGACTACTGTGGGCTTATGTGAAATGCAGTCTCTCAGACTCATAAAGCCAGCATAAAATGTTGATATTCTCTTAGCATACCAATCTTGTATTTAATTCTTCTTTTTCAGCCTTCTATTGTTTTCATTTATGCCACCACTCAGTCTCAAAACCGTGCTGTGTTTATTATCCCTTACCCATCAGGCAACTCTTCAGCACGGGCAAGAGCAGTTTAGCACCTTTTAATGCAAAGTGTTTACCAATATGTGGGAATGAAACCTGGATCGATAGTGCATCTCTGTTGCTCTAAACGTCTTTAACACCAGACTCCCGACGCCACTCTCAGGCTTGTAATTGTTTCTCTTGGTTTTGTAGAAAATCAATCCAGTAATGATTGGATCCCCCGTCCCCGCCCTATCTTAAAGGTCCCATTACAGCCTCGGTGATAACATGCGTATATATTGGTTGTCAAGTTGTTGTTTGTGCATTTATTTTCCAATTAGTATTTCCTTTTTCATTACTCCCGTTTTCTGATTGACTGACTGAACTGCTGGTTTATCCCTGAAAACAAACAAGAGAGTCAGAGAAAGCAACAAGGTCCATGCATGATTACATTTTTTCTATCCAAAAGTGTTCAACAGGAAAAAGGTATTACAATCTAATACATGATTTTGTCATTAATTATGTTTTTAACAGTATCTAGCTATATTTAAAATCTGATTTATAAGGGGAACATTGTGTTTCCCCATGTTGATATGCAGCACTCTGCAATGTGCATGAGGTCACTGTGAGATTTCTGCAGTTGCAGTATTGTATTAGCTGTATAAAATATTGTGTTTGTTCAGCTGAGGTTTAAAATATCAAGATTTGGACTTAAAGTTTTATAGACATTGGTTGTGAATGTGAATGGATCACATGGATCTCAGAATAGGACTAAACTGACTTTCTGGTGAGTTTTTGGTTTCAAGTTCTGTCCTCTTTTAAGCTGGTCCGAAGCCTGTCACTTGTTCAAACCATCCAGCCTACACAAATATCCCTCTGTTTTTTTAATAGTTAACCTCATACCAAAGAAACAACACATGCTGCCTCAGCATATGCAGCTTCTTATTCTGACTGTTTCTGCAGTGTCCCCTCACTTCACATTTCTCAATGCTGTCCTGCAAGACATTTCTTGAACTATATTAGATCAAACAAAGGCTTTGTAACATCCATCTCTCTGTATCTGTATTTTGCTCATATCACCAGTAGCAAAATCTGGGACTTGGGCGAGTCATGATCTTAGAACACTGAGTAATGAAAACATTACAGAAAATCAGCTTCTCTTCCACTCTGAACTGGATAGTGTTTTGGTTTATTATTATTTTTTTTTTTTATTGAAAGGAATCAGTACACAACTTATCTTTAACAAAAAGGCAAAACAAATGTATTAACCCCCAGAAATGCTAAGACAAATATGAAAAAGTAACTACTGCATGTTGGTGAAAAAAAAACAAGTTGGTTTTGTTGCAGGTTTGACTTGTAGTGTTTAGAAGACAACTTCAGATGCCACAGGTCATCTATTAGTGTTAAACCAGTAATTAAAACCCCCGATACGTTTCAATGATACAGGTGACTGTAATAAGAGATGGAGACAACATCCCCCCGCCCCCCAAGATTACAAATTTAATTTTGATTTATTCACACATTAACATTACATGACACAGTGTATTCACTGAATACTAAAACCTAAAAACAACATAGTCTACAGAGTACTCAGTGCCTAACACACTCATCCACACACAGCAAACAAAAACTAGTTAATCATAAATTGTGAAGGACATGCAAAAAATTACCAAACACATTAGGTGTGAAGAATACTCAGGATGGACATGATTGCAGCTGCCCCTACAACACACACACACACACGCACAACAATACTGCACTCTAATAGTCTAATTATTCTTGGGAGGAAACAATTAACAGTCTCAAGTGGTTGGTTTTACAAATATACATATATAGATATATAATTGGTAACAAAGGAATGAGTTAGGGATATAAATAAATGCTAAACAAATTAAACAAAAACCACAGCTCACAAGAACACAACCTAAACTCAAAACTGAACGAGTTTAATTTAAAGCAAAAGTCAACCGAGGAAGATTTAATTAAAAACACATTCTGACTCTAAACGAAACAGCAGTGGCAATCATCATCTACAATAAAACAAATGGATAGCTATTTAGATCACTGAAACAAATGTTTGATTCGAACAAATAGAGTTGGCCTTTTACCTCCAAACCACAGACACGCCACTCCTCACAGGGGGAGAGGAAGACTGGCGCACAAACGGGACCTAAGGCACATGCACATTAAAACATCTTAAGGAGGAGGGACGGTGCACAGGAAAGTACACAAACAATTTGTCTATTTTTAAATAAAACATTATGTCAAACCTACCATTATGTTTCACAATCAGACCATCGTGGCAGCACCACAGGAAGTAGAGAAGAGTGACCTCGGAGGGAGCTATTGGCTAATCAGGCTGATTGAAATGGAAGTGGGAGTGTCAGCCCAGCAGTCGACTGTGAGGGACAGAGGGAACGTTCTTTCATGCAAGTGTGTTTCATGTTTTCTTTTATATAAAGCTTTAGGCTTGTAATCAAGGCTCTGGACAATATGAACAGGACCAAGGAATTCCCCCAATCTCTGAAACACTTTACCGATCCTGATACATTTTATTGACTTTATTGTCTTGTCATATATTTTGGGTTTTGCTGCAGTATAAGTAGCTGAAAATGTAAGTGGTTAGACCTTTGTCGACCAAATGCATATTGACTTGTTGAGTGAGAAAATATTTGTGCCTGATGTAAGAAAGTGTCATCTAGTAGTCCTTGATTTGTCCCCGCTCATAAGTTAGGAGGTCACTCTCTGATCTTGATGTCAAACTTAAGGTGACCCGAAATCTGATTAGTTCATCCTTTAGTCCTAAAGTGGACATTTGTGACAAATGTGAATGGACTAATGACGTTCACAGAGAGACAGTCAACTATGGACAATGATTGGTATTAAAAGAGTCAACAGGCTTCACTTATTTCCCTGAAGCATGACTTTACCAACCACATATATTCTGTCTCACTGTGTGTTCACCCACCCACCCTCCCCCTTTTCCCACTGGCTGATAGATGTGCATTAACAATTCAAATTGTTTGCCTTTTTAGTCACGCCAGTTGTAAGATCGCTTTTGGTTAGGCAGTAGTTTTAATGAGTTTCTACTTATCCCACTGAGAAAATGCAGGAATAGATATTGCTCCTTTATCTTTCCTCTGTCTTCCTGCCCTTCAATCAATGTATGACGACTGAGCACTTATTGTTAGAGCAATCTACAAAATGAAAATAATATCTGAGGCATTTTTTGTGTGTTTGGGAGGGAGGGTTTACCTACCTGTATTTTGAATGTTCACAAACCAATGTGTTTCACTTACTCAAAACTTCCAGTTAGTTTTTTTTTTTTTTCATTTTTTTTTTTTTTTAAAGGTGGCAAAATAGTGACGAGAAAAAGAGATTAAAAGTGACAGTGGACAGAAAAGCAGACATAACAGAGAATAACTCAGTCATAAAAGGAGAGAGGAAGATAAAAGACAAGATGAATATGACTTGGTCGTCTTGCTCTGACTGTCAAACTTGTCTCAAAGTCATTCCTTTGAAAATGTTACAAACAGATCAAGACCCCAAACCAGCCAACATGCTCCTCTTTGAAGCCAGATGAAGTAAAATGTCCTCTTTAATTCTGCTCTCTGCCAACTTTAGTTTATATTTGATGCATTTCAGACAGCTGTCTGCTCAGTGCAATGGTTCATGAGTTTTAATTTCAGCAACATTAACAGCTACTAATATTAAAGAGAGCAATGCTGTGTAATTGTGATTATATTAAGTGCTTCATTGAGGATTCTTGTGATCTTCCTGTGACTGCAATACAACAACAAGGTTTCAGCAGACAGCAGCTTAATGTCTACATGCAAAATTAAATAGGAGATACTGAACATCAATGGCAACGAGAGAGTGATTTAGATTTCAGTGTGTGTTTCACAGTGTGTCTCCACTTTTGTGTGGGAATTAGAGAACAAGTGTTTGTGTGTGTGTGTGTGTGGTAAGTGAAAGATAGCTCTCGGGGTAGATTTTCCCTGATTCGTCTCACTGATTGTTCACATCTGTCTGTGGCTAATCGGTGGAACATACATTTTTATCCCCTCAAGATAGGTGCCTCGTTTTCTTCCCTCCAACCCAGCATTTAGTGTTCATAGAGTTGAGCTTCTACATTACCCTTGAATGAAAGGACAAAGCCAATTCTTTCTGATACATTATCACATGTTATGGAAACATACTCCTCCGCCATGAAGCCGAGGGATCCTTCATTGTCTTCATTTTCAGCTAAGGTCAACTCTAGATTAGGAATGTTCCCTGGTGCAGTCGCTCTTGTCGATTTCTTCTGCTTCATCGTCTAGTTCTGGTTCAGAATCAGAAGTCGGATTGGCGTTGGCATGACCAGAAAAATCTTCTTGAAGAAGTACAGTCACAATTTAGTTCTTGAGCAATGTGTTCTTCCTGATCCATCTCCATTCAATAATGAAAACACACACATCCTCCTGTAGTAGTAGTAATAGTAACTATAACTACTTAAAATGTGTTTCCTCTTTAACATACAGCTGATTGGCTGAAAAAAATAACAAAAACCCTTGAATAGCCAAATAAACATGGTATGCTAATCTGCTGTGGTATCCCCCATCCCAAACTAGGAAGAGGCTCCCATCAAGAATTTCCTCTTAAAGAACCTTAATTCAAATACAAAGTTTACGGTTTTAAAACCCCCAATACTGTTATTTGAAGCATGGGGTGGCCTTTTCATAATTTCATCTTATAAAAGACCAGGCCTTGCGAGAATAATCAGAAATTAGCAAGATTGAAGGAAAGCTGTGTTGTTATTTTGGTATATCTAAAGTTTCTGATGCTCTCAAGCTCATGGTCAGTGATGTCATTATAATACTTGATTATCATACCACACCTTTTGTCTGAATAGCACTCTCCAAGGTACACTTCTCTTTATCCACAGCTTTTTCTGCTGCCTCAATGCTGTCTGTGCATAATTGCCGGATTTTTGTGGACACCTATGATGCTCAGAAAGCTTTGCAGAAGGCCTGGCCAGTGAATCCCCTGCATCTAGCCCTAAAAGGCAGGCACCATGTCTTCTACCTTTTTCTGCAGCACTCATCAGCCAACGCAGCTTATTTGCTGTGTTCCTCTCAGTTGCTTCTTCCATGCAGTCCTCCCTCGAGACACGTGAGCTCAAGAATCACTACCTGTCTTGATGTCAGTGACAGAAGGACAATGTCTGGTCTTGGAGTGGTTGTGGCGATGGACTCTGGGAACGAAAGCTTTTTTCCCAGGTCATCAAATAGCTGCCAGTCATAGGCTGTTGTTAGGAGACCCATTGATGCCCTTTGTTATTTTCTGGGCTTCTCTCCAGCCTTGTTATATGTTGGTTGGTTTCGGGTGTTGCCATATTGGCCCCTTCCCTGGGCAAAGGAACTGTTTTTCATGTAATTTTATAGCATAAGCAGTTTTCATAATCAAACCCGAGGAAAAAAAGAATTGTTTTGGCATTTGTTGCAGGAACTTGATAGTTAAGAAAAGATTATGACATGACAGTAAATGCATATTTGACACCATTTCACAGACTTTATTTCATTTGCCTTTCTCATCTTGATAAGTTTTCATTCTTTTTTTTGTCCTACATTGTTTTGAAAGTCTTGTCTCCGTCTTATGAGCCTTGTCTTATCCTCTTCACTATTGCTTTCTCTTTATTAGTTTTTGTGCTCTAGTTTCTTCTGCCTTTTCATTGACAGCTTCAAATTCTGTTATCCAGTCCCTTGTTTTCATTTATTCCTCTTCCTTTCCTAGACTTTTTTCTGTGTTTCAGTCTCTCCTCCTTTCAACTTTTCTCTGTTTACATTGTTTGTCCAAGCTCTCTCTGGCTCTAATCGCCTTTCCTTTGCTGTCTGTCGACAACAGACTTAGCATTTGGATTACTGTAATGTGGCCTGCATCACCCTCGTATGATCAGCCATCTGGGGTTAGGTGCCTTTTAGTTCGTATCTCCCCCAGAAGAGTCGACCAAGAAAGCTAAGCCGGAAAAGGAATAATCTCCCAGCACTATAGCCATTGTCGGTGTCTCTGATGGCCTCTGTGCTAAAAGGGGGCTAATTGATGTGGCCGCCAGCTTATTGCAGGCCTTAGGAGGAAGCGGATGATTGTTGATCCCAGCATATGTAGGGTAAGTGATGTGAAGCAAAGAAATCTTGACTTAAAAGTCGCTATTTCAGCCCTCCAAATTACTACCCTCTGAAAGCAAATAAAGAAGGGAGCACAGATGACTCAACTTCGCACAGTTTGTGATATTGTCTTATGGCCATGATTCATTTGGTATAGCATCTGGTTGTCATGGACATGGCTAATTGGTGCCTATTTATGGCATTGGAATTGCAGATATGAGGTTTTCTCGAAATAAACTACAAGATAATGAAAGACCATTTATTCCAGAGCAAGTGTGTGGCTCACTCATGTGTGGTTTAATATGCAAATGTGTCACCTTTCCAATAAAAAAACAATTTTATTTATACAAGTAATAAATAATTAATTGAATGCAGTAAGTGATTGCATGTATAAATACCAGGTAATTTGAAGGCACATCTTAGATCACTATAAAGTATTTTGTGTCCATCAGTTTGGACAGCTGCATATAACTGCCAGTACACTGAGGTTAACAATAAATCCTGCCCTACTGGCCTTTGAGAAGATGTAATCTACAGTCATCTAATAACATTAAAGATATGACACGACAGTGGCACTATTTGAAAAATCACCAAATGTTGACAAAACAGAAAAACAAATGACAAAGTTAGAGATGACATAAAGTTTAAGCTTTGCTTGCGATGACAGGAATCATCTTATGACAGCAAAGATGTGAGGGCATTTCATTGCCATGATAGTCACCAGGTTATTTTCGTTGTAACCAGTTTATCTCAGAAGGCAAATAACTTGTATGCACCTACTGTATATAGCTATACCAACATCTGGGCAAAGTGCATTTATTATTTATGCTATTACATTATTCCCACACTTCCATCCATTTTCTATCGCTTTATCATGTGCTGTGCCAATCTCAGATGACATAGGGCAATAGGCGGGGTACACTGTGGACAGTTCACCAGTCCAGGGTGTATTGCAAAGATACAAACAACCATTCAACCATTTTGTCCAGTTTTGTTTCCTGCCTTGTCTTCGCTGTTCCCTGTTTTCTTTGCTTTCTGTTTTATTATGAAGTTTTTCAGACAGGAAGCAAAACTGGAAAAGGTACAGAACCTTTTCCAGTTTTGCTTCCTGTCTTCCCTGTTAATTGTCCACAAGAGGGTAACGGGGCTGCTGGAATGTGAAATATCAAGTTCTGCAATAAGGTTTCTGAGGTGAATATGAGCTAGAATGTCAATGTCCAGTCTTCCCAGGCATGTAGGCATTTACCCGCGCTGTTAAGTTATTAAGTATAAGACAGATAATGCTGCAGTAAGCAATGTGAGCCATGTGCCATAACTCTGTGGTTTTTGGGCCCAACTTTGTAACAGAAAGGCACACAAACGATTTTTTTTTTTTCACCCTCAGAAGCTCCTCTGCTGGGCTCAACTTGCTTATCTGGTTCCTTCCAGTTCCTCCCTGTAATTCCTGCCACACAAACTCTCTCAATCGCCACATCTTTAATCTCTAGAAAGCCACATGTGCCACAGACATCTCACGGTCCACTCCCATCAGCCTGGACAGAGGGAAGAGAGGAGTGTGAGATATAAATGGGTTTTAAATTTAAAGGAGGAGCACATCCACATTCATCAAAAATCTTCTGCAGGTGTTGAACGATGCAAGAGCTCATCATTAACATTTTAATTTACTGTTCGTGTTTCAATCTGTCAGAGATCATATCATTGTCCACAGGCACAAAGCTTTTCCATGAGCATTAACTTCACATGCACATGACAATGAACGTCACAGTCCATTTTTAAAGGCTGTTTGGTTGCAACCCAAGAAAACCATGTGTTTCATTTGAGAGGAGTAATCATCAGCCACATGGCGACGACAGCTGAAAAGCAAAACAATGTGATGTTCAGTCTAAACAGCTTCCTCCGTGTCACATCGCCCAGTGAGAATTGACAGAGCTTGTTATGCTGCATCTTACTCATACTCAAGGGGAAACGGGAACATCCCACCATAGTGACAGACACATCTCTACCATCAGTAGTTCATCACTTTCCAAGAAAATTTACAACAGGAGAATTTAGCAGGACAAACTCCAGATCACATAGGCTGTGTCTTCCTAAGAGCTACCTTTTTATACTCCATGTCCCCTGAAGCAGACACTGATGTGCGGCTCCATCTATCATTCTGAGCAGACCACAGCTGGAAGGGGGAGATGTGTCAGGTACAGGGCCAAGACACCAATCACTTAGAGGAAGTATAATGTGCCTCTACATCTTGCACTGTCAAGAAAACATTTCATTATTGCCTGAAGCCCCTCGCCTATCTGTGATAGAACAACCACGGTCTCACACTTATTTAATTTTCTTTTCATTTAAGTCTTTGATTAATTCGAATTTTAGTTGCTCATAGACCGCGTTGAGCCATCACACATCACTCAATGATGTATTGCAGTCATAACTTGGGCAACACCGTGATTTTAGTGGTAAGCACTGTTGTCTTGCAGCCAAAAGACCTGGATTCACTACCCAGTCTGACAGATGGCCTGGAGTTTACAGGTTCTTGCTGTGTGTGTGTGGGTTTTCTCAGGGTACTCCATAAGTGTTAATGTTAGAGTGAATGGTACAGTAGTCCAGCTCTGTGTGTTGATCCTGCAATGGACTGGCAACCTGTCCACCGTGTGCCCCATCTCGAAACTGCACATTTTGACTGCACTTTCTCTGCTTTTTGCCATGACTCACATGGTAATTGATGGTTATTGCGTCTGCTTCGCTGTTAAATGCCTCTCGAGCTTGTTGTGAAGACTCTGGTCACAAGCTGGCAGCATTATGTGCAGGTAAGCAGGTCAGTTAGAGACTAACTGGTACAACAGCATTCCACACTTGGAAATTATTTGTCATTTTATTACAGTATTGCATGCGCATAATTTGAAAAAAGATTTCAAAAAACAAATTGCAATTACAAATTACTCCAATAATGGGGTGCTGTTTCAGTAATTCCTCCAAATAAAACTCTCAAGTTCAGTGGCTTTAATTTGTTTTTAATGACGAACCATTCTTCTTTTAGCTACTGCAAACTTAATGAAGATGTTTATGGGCTAAGAGAGACAAAGGAGGGTGAGTGTCCCATTTGGAGCAGCTTTGATTCCTGAAAGGATGCAGCGCTATGGAAATAAAAATGCCACTGCGGTGATCAGGAGGGGGCAACCAAGAGTCACCTGTGTGTGTGTGTGTGTGTGTGTGTGTGTGTGTGTGTGTGTGTGTCTATGGGTAAAAGAAAAGTGTGACAAATACATTTGAGTTTAGATTCACCTTTCCACCCTAAATATCATTCTCTTCAAAACCTACTGACACAATGTCCTCGCAAATACACTCATGCACACACACAGCTGGCTTGACTAGCTATCATATGTTTAGTAAGATAAAAGGTTTGACCTATATTTTACTCCTCAGTTTCATAGCCAAGAATTAGTTCCTTTTTTTAGTGTGAGTGTGTGTATTTCTGAATGAAATCCTGCCTTCTTTGTGCCGTCATACCTCCTTGGCATAAATACAACTGTATAATTGAGGTCCATGTCATTGGCATAACAAAGACAACTGGTGCACTGGTAACATTTATTCTTCTATAAATCCTCTCGTTTACCTTTTTCTTTTTCATGAAATGCACCTCAGATATGTTTTTCCCAAATGTATATCTGCACCCCAACCCAATTTCCTTCCTTTCTTCTGTTGAGGTCAAAGAATGAATCACATTGGGTTTTTTTTATATTTATTGCACCAGTGGTTTTTAATCAAATCTTTAGTCAAATCTGCTTACCATATTGATGCAGCAATATACAGTATAACAAACCTGACTCATATGATATAATTATCTATACACTTTTGCAAAAATATATCAATATATTTAAATTTAAACAGGTTTCATAACCAGCTTGACTCATCAGCATCTAAACTTCATGTTTCATTATGGTGGTGCTTTTCACAGGAATGAGGCTACATGGAAGGCAGAAGAAGAATGTGACAGCAGGATAATGGCAGACCACTGAAAATAGATTGCCCCTTCTAAATCCTTTATATACCTTTTTGTCAGGCGTTTAGTTAGACATTGTGAGCTATCATGATTGTCTGAGAAGATATCAGTTGTCAAAGAATGGCTGTATTTTTTAAATTATTGTTGTCTTGAGCTATTGTATCAGGAAGTACCCTGCCATTCCCACCAGTCAACTCTGTGGGAAATTGTTTAATACAGCTGTTCGTCGTCAGGTCTGTGACCAGCAGTCATTAAGCGATATAGACATCGACATTGGTGTGAGCCGCTTCAAAATGCCATGGCATCGCATTGCTCCTGCATCGTATTGACAAGTACGATTGACAAGTATTAAGATGAATAGGAAATGCCCAATAGCTGCTGGTACAAATGATGACAAATAATTTGTCTCTTTGTTGCATTTTGGTATTTTAACTTTAAAGTGAGTGTGTTATAAATATGATATTAAATAGCATATCATATAGTAGTTGTGTTTGTTAATGTATGGAATATACAAGCCTTCCAGAATCACAGTTTGTCCCAAATTTAAATTAATTATATGTGTTGAATGAATTTTTAGGTAACCGTTTATTTTTCTTTAACGTAAACCAACGGTAAAACCAGTTACTAGTTCCATAGTAGTTGGAGGGTTGGTTGTCTGGTTCCATCAAACCCTTGCACTGGGCAAGATACCGAACTGCCCTCTGACTGCGTTTTGGTCCAGCATTTGAGGACTGGTTTCAGCATGTATCACATGTTCTTTATCACATGTTTCTATAGCTAAATACACACACATAGTATATGCCAAATACATGTAACATTTATATCTGAGTTTTCTCATGTCCTGCGCGCAACATGAGGTACATTTAAAGAACTAATGTGAGAGGGTACGGTGTGTATTTTAACATGAATACATGTCTAATATCTCGTGTGACACCTACAGTAATACACAACCTCCTGGAGCAGAAGTAGTGTCACACAGAGCTGTCTGCCAGACAGAAATAAATTCAGGACCGATCTGCTCCTCACTTACTGAGTAAGGTGACAAATGGACCACTCTCAGCTCTTAAGGAGTCATATTCCAGTGGGGAAAAAGCTTAGATCCACTCACATAAACTCAATCATGACCCTAGCAAGGCGAAAAAATGGCGCAATCACAACACATTTTTGAAATAGACCCCAAAACGCACACTCTGTTAAATTACACAGATATAACATCATGAAGTACATACAGTCCATGCATGCATTTAAACCAATGTAGCTACACAATTTACATTGGAAGGGGTTCACACAAATCACTTAGCTCATATGAGGATAGTGAGACAAGGTAGCTCTATTTGCATAGCACATTTTATACATAATATGCTTTACATAAAAAGAAAAATAACAGTTAAAAGTTGGAAATGTTAAAACACACGTGCACAAAAACTTGAACATAATCACTTCAGCCCCAGCAGATAAGGTTAAACACAGCTTAATACAATAGCTTTTTGGGTCAGCTGTCCTTTAGAGTGGCAAACACTTCACTGACACAAAATCCCTTTGTCCACATCATATAATGGGCACTGCAGGCACACTTTACGACTGAGAGCGGCCTCTTTAACTGCTTATACTAAGCTCCTTTGTTGCGCTAAATAACAGCAGCATAGGGTAAAGCGGGGGTAAAAAATGATGCCATCCTCTTTCGTTGATAGCCAGACAATAGCCACGCTCTTCACAGATTAGATCATAAGGTTGTTGATACACTGTAAACACAGCTTTAATAGTGGAGGATTTTCACTTTCATCTGCTCCATTCACTCTCGCTTTGTCTGTGCAGTTGTCCACTTAGCACAACGTTGTCTTTGTGTTTAAAGGGGATGAACATTTGCTTGGCTTTGTAGGGTCAGAGGAACAAGCAGAGCAAAGAGTCATTGAAGGGATTGTGGTTGTAAATGTCACTTTGACATCCCCACCCAAGTTTGCTGACAAGGCCTGAATTTAAACTGTGCATGAAAGTCAATCCAAAATTGATGAGACATCATGTTTTTAAGATGCTTGTTGTTTGATGGAAGAGACAAAGCCTGTTTTCTCCCCATCATCTGGACCACTGGAGAAAATAAATGTAATTCTTACCTTTTCCTATCTTTGTATCTTCCAAGCAGGAAGCAATTCACAGTATTTAAACAGCAGACTCATTGTCCCATAGATTAATGTAAACCCATTTATTGTTCTGTTTATAATGAGGTGAACACTCAGTGCAGGAATGATTGTGTTAGTCTGACTAAAACCATACTTGCGTGCAAACATATTAGTCAGACTGAAATTGGATTCAATTGAATTTTTCAAAGTCGGTCTAAAACACCCAGATAATGAGAATGGGAGTCAAGCCAGACGACTATGACAAAAACAACATTCACGTCGGTCAATTTTTTGGAATGACAAGGAGACTGATACTATGCTTTGTCAGCTTAAAGAATTGGGCACTTTAGTTAACGGATAGTAGGAAGACTCTAAACGGCTACTAAACCAGAAACAACAACCGCAAGGACAGCATAGTGTGGGAACGACAGGGTTGAGCTACAACTGCAGCTAAACAATGAGACTTAATAATTTTCATTGTCTGAAATGTCTGTGTAGATCCATCTTTGTCTACTGAACAGGCAACCATGATTCAACTCTCTTTACTTTTACACTTTGCTGAATAACTTTATTTTGTGCCCATTTACGAACGGCTTTGTTCAAAGTACCTTATCTATCTCTCTTATTTATTGTAATGACAATTCAATAACAGAACAAATGGCCAATTTGATATGTGTCATTTTCAGGTAGATGCAATCGCTCACCTTCCCAATGTATTGGAGTGCACATTGGTGCTCATGTATTAGCTGGACAGTCAGTCAATATGTGCTTTGTGTTGCACAACAACATTATTTTCTGACCTCTATGTTTTTTTGTTTTTTTTAAAAAAGACAGGTTTTAAACTACTTGATGAGACAACCTTTCAGCAAAACTGTGTTTACAGGGATGCAGCAAGTTCTTTTCTATGGCAAAGGAGATAATGGCACGACCCATGTGCTCCACAGGAAAGTGAGAGGTGAAAAGATGCTGCGTCGAGGGCACAGCATCAGAGCTGCAAAGGATCATTGTTGCAGTGAAAACAGCCAGGACCACCTGATGCAGACGCACCAAAAAGCATCACAATCATAGTTTCCCTGCTGCTGTCACTCTGCCCCCCTCTGTTTTTTTTTATGTCTGTTCATCTCACCCTTCCTATAAATGTCAAATGTGTTTGGACCTTCAATGTAAATTCAATATTTGTTCAGAAAGCCCACACAAAAACAGCATAAAGATACCATTTATATAATGGATGGATAGAGAATAGGGAGAGATTCCTGTGCCACAAATTGTAGACTGAAAAGTAAAGCAAACACCAAAATGATTGCGAGGTGACGCTGTGTGTACAAGATTAACGCTGGTGCTAAAGGGAATCAGACAGGACTTTGGGACACTTCGAAGAATTTCCCAACACTTCCGCATCTACTGTGGCCCAGGCGTGATTAATCAGTGCGAGCAGTAAAAGTCATCGTCGTTCTTTTAATTATTTTACTGACTCGCAATAACCTCATTAGTGGCTAATCAAAAGCAAACGCGCGGATTCAGCATCATCGACCTGCCTACCGTCTCCATTACTCAACGGTACAGTCTGATTTGCATCTATGACTCCAGACATTGTGAGTCATTCTTAACTTGCGGCACTAAACGTTTCTCATTTGGGAAATGCTGATTGGTACTGAGCAAGCAGCATGCTGCACTGTGAGTGAAAATTAACATATTTTCTTTTTAAACTCGAGGAAATCACCGCAGAGTCTATTTTTATGTTTTTTTCCGCTGAAAATACAAAAACAAGGCCATGCTGTGAAGGACGGGCTCCCTGCGGAGCAATACTCACAAACATCACACTTCGGGTGGCTGCCATGTTTAATTATTATCATCTGAGAGAGCAGTGTTTTGTCTTAGTTGTCATTTTTTTGTTTCCTGTGCAGTACTGAATCTTTGAGGTGGGCTTGTATGAGGTTAATATCTATGACGAGAAGTAGCTGGAGGTGTACACGATCAAACCCAAAGAAACATGGCTTCGACTTGGGGTTACCTAACAATAGATTGTATTCATTTTAGAAATGACTGACCTAATATATAAGTGTATGCTATCTTAAAAATATGTTCACCACTTTGCCTTGCTGTTACACAGACTTTTCTGACTGGAAACTGAAGTTTGTCAATTAGTTTTTTTTGCCTGTTATGTTTCGTCAAGCTCCTGCACACCTGCCCCTGGCTGCTTTTCAGCACAGGGAGTGCTCACAGTTGTTAAGACTTTAAAGTCCAAGTCTACGGCAATATTTATTTGAATGCAGAGACAAAAATGACATTATGTTTACACTGCAAGTTGTAGTAACCGTGAATTACCGTCACTGAAGTGAACATCTGACTGAGCATCACAGAGACCACATTTAGTTTTAAGAGGCTATTACATGTAATCACGTGTCATTATAGAATAGCACAGATGCTTTAAAACAACTGTTATCTGTGATTAAAGGTGCACAGAGAAGAAAAGGACATAAGCCTCAGCTGAACTCATTTAAATACAGGGAGGAATTATTGTATTAGAGCGAGGAAGATTATGCCATTAGCGGCCCGACCTTTTCAAAGCTTTAATATCAGACGGAGACATGATTCTATGGGTCCATAAAAGTGATGGCTTACAGCTTCCTTTTATGTAAGGGACACCTGGATGGATCAACCACTGTATGTCACTAGCAGTCCAGGATAGAGCTGAGTCCTGCTGAGGTTCTTACACTGAAATATTCATTGTCAGAGAGTCAAGACAACTTTACGATAGCACTAGTTAGACCAGAATCTCATATTCTGAAGCTATTTTCAGATCTGTATGACACATCATAAATTGTTGCTTGTGCTTTCAGATTTGAGCATACTTTAGATGTATGGCTGAATGGCGCAGCTGGTGTGTTCTTGACTATGTAAACCTTTTGATACCGTTCTGATAACCACCTTCAAATCTGAAAAGGGCAATACCAGAAAACCACAGGTGCTATAAAATAACTATAGAAATCTGTTTGTAAATAAACGTCTTACCAACAAATTATCCCTGTCAGGAATGAAAAACACCCCTAATGGATTCACAATATAACTACACTGTAGGGTGAATAGAAAAATGGACGTAGTCTTCCGTTTGTAAAATGAACTAATGTATTACACTGGTGTCCACTCCTACTTATGTTATAAATCAGAACAGTTGCCCTTTGTTGGCTGTTACTTCCATGGCTTCACTTTTCTTAACAGAATATTTTCAGGCTATGTATTGCACTAAGTACCTGGTCACATCTATTAAAAATCCATCACATATCTATTCAAATCTTTTCATGTTTACAAGGTTTCAGGTTTTCCAACTTTTTTTCCAACTTTGCAAGTATCTGGACTGACTGGTGCGCCAGCACACAAGAGGATTTGAATGTGAATTGAGTGTTTCCTCTTTCAGAAACCTGCCAGCTGCTTAATCTTGTCTTTTCTGTTTATTGATGTATTGGGCCTTGGTTGTGCAGCACCATTATCCTGCGAGGACTGCTGCTATTTTCCTTGAGAGCATTTCTGAGTTTAGGTTTATTGTGTGTGTGGTTTTTCCTACTGATGATGAGATGTAGCCTTGTGGTGTTCAGGATGTTATTGTGTAACCACAGTATTGAAACTATGAGCCCGGCGTATCTTCATGATTCTTTGCCATATGTTGCATCATGGTATATATTTAATGCGCACAGCAATATTCACCTTTGTGGAATTGAAAAAAATACAGTACAGGATATTTTAAGCATGTCTAAAAATATGGCTCAATGATGCGCTGGACTAACAGTTTGCATAATTCCTCCGCAAACACTGTAAAGGTTTTCCCAGACTTCTCTGCATGCAAAAACACACAGAAACAGTCTGCCAGTTTATTTAAAAATCGTAAGGTTTTCAGTTGTTCGTGTCATAGTCATCTCGGGTAGATAGATGTAGGCTACTGGATTTGGCTGAGTCAAGTTTGAAGACATTTCACCTCTTCCAAGAGGCTTCTTCAGTGCTGTAAATATGATTTAACAAAATTCTTCTTTGTTTTTCATGTGTAAATATTTGGATTAGAGAAGAAGAACAAACATGTCATTATGTGGCCTTTATACACTTGGATAAATATTATTAATGCACATAAGTTTGAGTCATTTTACCTTCTTTTCTAGTTTAAATTATCTGACAAGTGAACAAACTCCAAACTGTATCAACTGCACCTGTGTGGGCTGTATAAGTAATTTAATGAAACAATAAGACACTTCACATCGGGATAAAATAGTAGTGTATTTAAATGTAGTTGTGGCAACTGAGGTTTACAAATGTAAAGCAGCAAAATGACTTAAGGCTAAAGTGTCGCAGTCATATTATGGAAATATGGGGATGGAGCCTTGGGGCAAAATAATGCCACACAATAAAACACATTACTCATGCAATAGTTACTGGCTTCATTTCCTACACATTTTCAATAATTCATAGGGTGTCGTTTTGGCTCATTTGCCGCCTTATTTTACAACACGTCACACCACAACTGAAGTGCTCATTTGTCTGCCTACATCTTTTTAAATGTGTCTGATCTGTGAAAACATCAGTCTAAGTGCCATTTTAGTTTGAAAAGTCTGTGTAATGTGTTGCATCACAACAATAATGTAACACTGACATAATGAAAGTGTCGGGCAAGTTAAATATTATATATTATTCATTAAATGTAGTAAATTAAGTTACAATATAACTTTCATAAGTGAGTTAGTAAGTTGTGTCATTTATTGAATTCTTCACAAAATGATGTGTTTATTAATGTGACGACTGTAGACCTCTTTAAACAGTCATTATAGTATAATCACCAATAAAAGATACTGGGAAATTCAAAGGTTTTGGGGCAAATCAGGGTTCAGCAAATAGACCAAGTAATTAATCAGTATTTTATTACTCACAAAACCGGAAATACACAACCATAAAAATCATTATCCTTAGTGTTTTATACTTCTGTTCATTCATAATTATTTCAGTGTTGGATGATGATATTTAGCATGAATATATTCAAAATGATGTTGTGAATAAAGATGTCAGCTTTAATGCTCAACTTTGTTCAGTGTTATCATTGTGAATTAAATAATATCCACGTAGAAACGTGTTTGTTAAATGACAGTGCTGTTTTGGGGGTATATTATTCCCAAACTCTGAATCCAATCTGGTAATATTCTGAACCTAAGTTATTATGCTTGGTTAAAAGAGAGTGTCTTTTGTGACAGTGGAGGTTCTTTGGTTGCGTTTATGAGAAGAAGAAAAAACAAGCGACTTGGTTAGATGTGAGAAAAATAGTACTGACACTGATTCACACGGATGCGGATGGCAGCCGTGCAGCAACACATTCTGCCTCTATATCTGTGATCAAAGCCATAAGTGCCTCATATCTACAGCAGCACACGGCCAAGACAATGACGGCACATTCATTTTTATACCATTTCAGTTTTATTTATAGTAATGTGTAAGTGTGTTGTAAAGAAAAGAAGATTTGGAACACTTTTTAATACTTACAACAAGTGATATATTACTTTTGTTAAGTGTTACCCTGACAATTACCTTACTTTTTAGAGTCTGTAATAGAAACTAATGGACAAGAGCTAACTTTAAAGGAGTCATATTATATCCTATTTCTCCGAGTTGACCTAATTCCCTGGTGTCCTAATGAACATGTCTGTGACATGCTTTGGTCAAACTACCAAAAGGATGGATGAAGCATCACAGCAGATCAATCACCCTGCCAAAGCAGCCCTGTTCAGAACACTCTGTTTAGTAGTATCTATTTAGGTCCAGCTTAAAAAAAAACAAGTAAAACAAATCTTAAAGGGGAAATAAGTAGTTTATAGTGCCATCTAGAGGAGAGGCTGAATTTTACAACAAAGACCTGCTGCTCTGCTCACCCCCTCCCTTCCCTGAGCGCTACGGTATCCGCAGCTGGTCAAATGTCGTCCTCGTCGTCTTTCTCCGTGTCAGCAGATGAGGTTCGTGAGGCGAGGGAGAGGGCGAGCTACCATGGCCGTAGCAGACGAAGTGGAGAGAGAGGAGGCGGGACTTCTGCTACAAGACGCTTGTTTTGTTCTCTCGCGTTTGTCCTTACAGGCTCTGGTAGAAACATGGCGTCTCGCTGCTAACGGTGGCTATGCAACCGTGGTCCGCGGTCATGTTATTTAACATGACTTTTTGAAACACTACGAAAATGAAACAAAAACTATAATACAGCGACTAGACAATGCAGGAGCACATAATATGTATAAAAAAGTGGATTTTGGGTTATATAAACCCATAAATACTACATATTGTACCTTTAAAGGTGAAGTAAGTAGTTTATAGTGACATCTGGAGGAGAGGCTGAAATTTACAACAACAAACTGCTCCTCTGCTCACCCCCTCCCTTCCCTGAGCGCTACGGTATCCTCAGCCGGTCAAATGTCGTCCTCGTCGTCTTTCTCCGTGTCAGCAGATGAGGTTCTAGTATTTATTCAGACAACGAGAGAGAGGGGGCGAGGACGAAGGACAGCTCTTTGTGGCCGCGGTAGAGCTGTCAGAAGCCGGCGAGGGAAAGGGCGAGCTACCACGGCCGTAGCAGACAAAGCATAGAGAGTGGAGGCGGGACTTCCGCTACTAATAAAGCATCGCTTGATTTGTTCTCTCGCGTTTGTCCTTACAGGCTCCAGTAGAAACATGCCGTCTCGCTGCTAACAGTGGCAATGCAACAGCGGCCCGTGACCATGTTATTTTACATGACTTTTTGAAACACTACGAGAATGAAACAAAAACTATTATACAGCGACTAGACAATGCAGGAGCACATAATATGTATAAAACAGTGGATTTTGGGTTATATAAACCCATAAATACTACACAGTGTCCTTTTAAGGGACAGGAAATGTCAGCCACAGATGCTACTGGGAGCTAACAGCAGTTAGCATTTGGAAAAGTGATCATTTGCTGCCCGAGTAGGCACATTGCCGTCAAATATAACATCTATCCACTGGACAGATAAATCCTCTGAGGCTGGAAGTTTGTGTAGGACTCTGTGCTGCACTGTGGAGCCGAGAATAGCACTTTTCGCGGACTTCCGGATGAGGTTGCCTAAGCCAGCACTCTCGCGTGTTTTACGGGCAAAGTGGAGCTCAACGAAATAACAATTCCAGAAATTGCTATAAACTATAAAGCACAAGTCAAGAAAAATATATCCGATTCCTGTCACTGAATACAACATGCATTTTCTAAATTTCTATTTTGTTGTTTGTGCTCCTTTTTAATTTTCTCTGCTTTCCCTTGACCCACTTTTCCATCACCTTCTTTAATATTTTTTTCCCTCCAGTTTCCCATTTCTAACAGTTTTGTTTTCTTTATCTCAGCCAGTGTTCTTTCAGTCATTCTGTTCCAGTGACCAGATGATGTGGCTAACAAGGAGACATACAATTACTTGATTTCACCAAAGTGCATTTGGTTATCTTGCAGATTTAGGCAGGGCAGCACGTGAGCGCTGTTTCATCTCACAAATCTAAATCACATCACATTATCACACACAGGGAGAGAGAGAGAGAGAGAGAGAGAGGGGGAGCGAGAGCACAAAACTCTACGTCATCTCAGCTAATTTGAAATGTATTTTTGCCCTCACAACTCTGTTATAATGATTTCAGCAGGTCTGCTTTGAATTTCTCCATCAACGTCACTCATGCAGAGACACAGAGACAAAGTTGCAGCAAATTTGGATTTTGATCAATTATGCCCATACGTGCATAATTGTGCCCATACGTCATTTCTCAGTCTTGTATTTTCTGGGAGGAAGAGAAAATACAAGACTGAAAAATGAGGACAAAGTTAAGGAGAAAGTAAAAAAAAACCGAGTGATTTCAAACAGCGGCTGGATTCTTAATTTAACTAAGCGAACCATTTGTATACAATTTCCAACGAGCAAAGACAACACACACATTGTGCAAACACTTGTACATCTGTTGTGCGTTTTTTGTTGTTGTTGGATGACTGAAATAAACTATGTCATCATCAACATCACATGCTTTATTGATACTGTACATTGCAGAGACAAATTAAATACATTTAATGCACACACACACACAAACAAACACATTTGCACACATGCCAGTGAAGTCTGCAGGGAGACTTCTCTTTCCCTTCAGTCAAGTTGACAGCCTTTACACAAATCACACATCTCGGCGGCGAGAGATTTGGCTGCTCTACCAATTATTTTCATGAGAACATGAGCTCCCCCCCAATTCGTCTGAGTTGCGTTCAAAGTACCCCCCTCAGGAAAGACACAAATCCTGCTGCTTAAAGAGTATTGCTGGCTCTTTTGTTTTGATCATAACCAGAATGCTGGTTATGATTGCGAAAACAAAAACATGGTTTTGTTTACAGTACATGTCTGCTTTACCGGGGTAATGAGAAGTTGATGCTTTGCATTTGAAAACACCCTTATTGGCTGTAACTGCTGTCAAAGAGAGTGGATACAAGCAGGGTACAGGCTCAGCTCAGTTCCTTGTAGATGGAGCTCGAGAATCGGAATTCTGATGTTGTTGATGTTGATGCCGAAAAACACATCTACGAATAACTGTACTGTACAACCCCTTTGCAACTTACGCCTCACTCACGCTTTTATGGTTAAAATACACTTGAAAATAGTGAGTCTTGGAGTGACGGCTCAATAGACCAGAAGTCGTCACAGGTTTGGAGTTGGTGTCCGTCTGGTCTGGTACTCGTTCCCCAAGTTTTCCTCGCCGACAACCGACAAAATAATTGTAAATGTCTAACGTTTGTCGGATTATAAACGTGAGATCATTACAATTATTTTCCAGATGTCGGCGGAGAATGAGTTCCAGACGGACATCGACTCCAAACCCGTGACGACGTCCGGTCCATTGAGCTGTCGCTCCAAAACTCAGTAGCCAATCCACAAGCAGCTTCCTAAGGCCCGCCCACAAACTTCACAAAACTTCAGCACAAAGAACAAATCAGGAAGTGCAAAGAACAAGTGTATTTTCAAACCTTCAAATTCAGTATTTTTGAATGATTAAATCAATATTTTATTTGTTTGTTACAAAAGTGTTGTTTAATTCATTTGAAAACATATTGACACAAATCTAATTCCATACCTAACTTGCCACGGATGATTTAAAGGGGGCCTTAGTGTTTATTTGGGGTGGGGTGGTTGTTGTACTGGTTGCATTTAATGAAAGTGCAGCAGTCTTTTGCTCCCTTTTCATTTGTATTTATCATTTTAAAAAATGGGAACACGGTGCATTATCTAACTTTGTAGTACTGCTTCTGAACGTGATTTATTTTACACACCTGCAAAAATCCACACACACACACACACATACATACATTTTTCTGTATAACCGTTCATGGGAAGATACTTTAGGATATTTAAGAACAGGGCATCAATGGGTTCATCATTTAATTCCAGATATTTTAAAGAGTATTAAGTAATCTTTCACCTCAAAGAAAGAGAGAAAAGAGGAGACCAGTTTTTTTTCTGTCTCGTTCCTGATGTGCCCCTTTGTTCCTGTCCTTCTCCTGTTTCCATTGTTCCTCCCTTCACCACTTCCCATTTCCCCCCCTCTTCATTCTTTTCTTTAGTCCCTTCTTCCTTCTCCCCTAATTCCCTCTGCATCCACACTCTTTTACCTTCCTCCTTTTTCTCAATCATTCTCTCCTCACTCTTTACATCTTTACCTTCATCCCCCTTTTCTCCTCCCACAGTTCTCAGCATGCTTGCCTCCAATCACTTGTCTTCCTCCATCCCTTATTCCCACCACCACCGGCACCGCCGACACCACCTCGCCTTTCTCTCTTTAGTATTTCTAATCCACGAGGACTCTTTGACACAGTGCACATGCCAAAGACCTTGTAGGCTTCACACTGAATTAGCCATTTAACCACACACACACACACGCAAACACACACACACACACACATGAATTAATGAACAAACATATGCTGATGTGATGCCAGCTAACAAGGGGAATGCATCAGCCACCAACAAGGAGCGAAGCAGCACTGACAACACCTGGTACAATGTTTGTTAATCAGGATTGAAGGCCAGCACACACACACACACACACGGGTTTGTGCAGCTGTGTTATGAAGGCCTCTTCATTGACTTTTATTCCTTTGTACAGCCTAACCAGAGCCTAATTCCTAACTTTTACCAGAAACTTTTAAGGCCTAACCTTCCGCCCAATCTAAGTTTTAAACTTAACCTGTTTCTCAGAAATAAGATTATGTCATAGGGAGAGGTGTCTTTTCATGAAATGACAAAAGGTGGGTGCATTGAAGCTTTGTAACAACTGACTCTTTAAATTAATCTGTGATTTTAATTTGAAAATGTCTCTGATTGGGGCCATTGGGACCATTATAGTTTTCTAAAACAGAAACCACGAAGTGTGACATTTCTCACTGGAGCAGAATCCTATTTCACTGGCTTAAAGGGCATCGTCTGTAAATACGCCTGAAGCCATAATGGGATCATCATATACAATGTTACTGTGCAAGTGTAAATAAACTAATGTGACAAAATGAACAACAAGAAAAATGAAAAAACTTTTTGCAAACAAACCAAACGTGTTTTCGTCTCCATTGAGCTTTGGGCTTTACAATCTTTATCATACTGTATATGACTGACCAGAATAATAATAATTAAACTAATAAATGTAAAAAATAAACTGAAAAACACAAGATGAGGAGCAAACATTTATTTATAATAGGGACTGCGTATGTCCTAAATTATGAATAAAAGAATCCTTATTAGACATATTCATTCAGCACGAAAACTGTTGTTTTATTTTTTACTGTAATTCCCTGAAATGCAGTATTTTTTAATGTTTTTACCAGTGTGTGTGTGTGTGTGTGTTTCTCTCTCTCTCTCTGTGTTTGTGTGCCACTCTGTGTTGAGTTTCAAAACCTTTATCTCTTCACTGCAGCTGGATAGAACACAGATTGGACTAGAGCTATAAATATGGTCTTTGACTCACACTCGCGCACACACACACACGCGAGCGCACACACATACAAACACCGTAAATACACCTTGATGCTGAGCTGGAGCTCAGTCTGTGCTGCCAAACCTGATTAAACGGGAAATAAATCACTATAACCCCCCCGCACACTCTCTGTCTCTTTCACATACACGCACATGCGTGAGCGCGTGCGCACACTTTTTAGCACATGCGCGTATACGGACTCATGTGCACATATTAGCCTTCGCTGCAACTTGACTTTTGAAACGTTTAGTGGTGGAAACAATTTGAACAGTGCAGTGGATGTACTCGACACTTAAAAAGATAAATCTCATTTAACGTTAAGTAAATGTCAGCGCTGCTTAAGAAGAGCTCATTTTAGAGAAGCAATAACTCTGATATAAACTTCTCTACGTGCAGTGATGTTAGTTTTATTTGACAACTGATTTACCCGTCGCCGTTTTAGCCATGTGCACAATTAAATTACAATAAAGTAAAGTCAACACACCACGAATACACTTAGCTTTGTCACTTCAAGTTTGGAACGTCTACATTGTGTATTATACAGACAAGTGTTAAGTACATTTCATATTTTACATGTTATAGTTCTATAGTTTAATAATACCAGGGTTTCTGCCCACTGTCATGGCTAAGCATCGCAAATGTATTCATAAATTGTGAAAAAGTGTTGTGGCTCTGTTGGAAACATACTGTGTTCCAAGAGCTAGGTTTCTTATAGTGGTTCAATGAAAACAAAACAACAAATGTGTGATACGATATGATGACAGCAAACGATCGAGCACTGGATGCCGTTCATTACGCTACTTTATACTAGGGGATGGTAAACAGGCTCCTAAATTTTGAATTACTGTTGTCATTAAGTGCTGACGTTAACAGCGTTGTTAACAGTTTTTGACACAATCAGATTGTGTACCACGTATTTTTCGCAGTTCCCAATCCTGAGGAGTGATCTGTGTTTGTCTCTGTCTGTGCAAGAGCTTCACACAGATACAGATCCGCTACGACCGAGTCGCAGTGGAGAAAGTTAAACGTTCAAAAGTCTGGTTATGTTTCACCGGAACTGATGCTGATAATAGTCTTCGCTTCAAGACTTTAACTCGTGAAAAAGTTTCCCTTATAGACTGTGGTCAGGGGGAAATATTTCCTCCAAGACAGAAAACTGTAGCTGCTACTGCTTCGAGCTGGCACTCTTTAACGTTTACAAGCGGCTCATAAACATATACAGACACTCGGCTCTGCCTTCTTTGTCTCAGCTAACCCTGAACTTGCCTGGTCAGCAGCTCTCTCAAAATACTTGTGAAGGTGGTCATACAACACTCTGAGAAGTAAAAGTGCTAGTAGAACCATATAAGGTTATTCGGATTGTCCTCATAGGAGAACCCTTTTTGGCTGGTACCATTAGTGTTACCAAGAAAAACCCTTTTTTCGGGAAAGGCTCCTGGTAGAACCTCAGCCCTTGTAGAAGGACCCTTTTGGAACCCTTATTTCTAAGAGTGTAGGAGTGTGGCTGAAGCACCAAAAAAATCGGCCATGCATTTTGGTAGGCTTGAGGTCATCAATCAATCAATCAAATTGTATTTATACAGCCCACAGTTTACAAAACACAGTTTGTCTCACAGGACTTATAACATCCTCTGTCCTTAGACCCTCGACCAGGGTAAGGAAAAACTACCAGGGAAAAAAAAAAACTTATAACCACAGAACCACAGGTGAAGGATCCACTCCCTGGACGGACAGATGTGCAGTAGATGTTACCCAAAACATTACAATACACAATTAAAAAAAAAAGAGTAAAACGTCTTTAAAGGATCCATCTGGATCACTGGGTTTGTCGCAGCCTGTAGAGATCATGGTTTGGAGACAGAGACTGGAATCAGTCTGAAGTTAGTTGCACACTCGGTGAAAGAGTGGAAGCAAAAGAGGAAGTTGTGACACGCTAATCACTGACTTTTATGTGGGACCCTATGAACTCTTAAATCCTATGACAACTCTGTATTTTCCTCACGCCAGGCCCCTTTCAAAAAAGACACTTGGTCGTCGGCCCCCTATTAAAGGTCACTTGCCATTGGTCTTCCTGGGGGAAACCCTTGTGCTTAGTAAGGGTAAATAAGATGATACAACATAAGAGACACAAGTCGGTGTCTGTATTTGAAGGACCTGCAATAAAGAGAACGTTAAGATACATTTACTTGATCAGATATCAGCATTTCCCACGACTGACCCCTTGAAGTTCTTGGCAAGCAGGAAGTAAACACTGTGCTAAAGTCGGATGAACTGTTTGCGGTTTGGTCTCCATGTTCTCTTAAATCAACAGACTGTTTACTGCCGAGACTGTCTTAACCTCATTAGCTCGAGCCTGGCTGATTAGCATTAGGCTCCTGGGTGCAGAGCAACAACAATTACTGATCATTATCGCCATTTATTTAAATAATGAAGCAGCCAGGGCTTTGTATTGGCAAACAAAAGGTCAGAAATTAGCAGAGAGAGAGAACGAAAAACGCTGTCGTTTGAGTGCGTGGACATGCTTTACATTGCTGTAAGCATACATTTTATTTTTTTTAATTATTTTTCATCGTCACATACTGTATGTTGTGTGTGAAATGTTTTCCTTGTCAATACAAGAAGAATGTGTCATGTTGTGTTTGTGTCTATATGTGTCATTCGTTAATCCGATGCTAATAACTAATAACCAGTGTGAGGAAGTCAAGCTGAAATAGACAATTCTGATGTCTAAATTGATTGTAATGTGATGTTAATAGAATAGATTTGAAGATGGCAGGAACGGCCTGTCATGGTTTAGAACAAAATCCTTATCAATAGTTAAGGAACCAAGATGAATTGTCGCCATAAACGTGTGCCTACTATCATAAACAATTGGAAATGATTCATTTCTAGCAACTTCCATGTCTATGTCTTTATTTTAATGTAGTGTTTAATGCAGTTTGTTTCTTCTCTTTATGTATATAACATTTACTACATGTTAGAATGGGAAAACCTGGCTACTTTCTATTGTAGTGCTTGAACTATTTGATCCAACCGCACCGGTCCTGACATGACTTTTGTGCTTGTGGCTAATGTGGCTATGAACTCCACCAATCACAGAGTGGAAAGTGTAGTATTTCTCTGTGACACCTGAATGAGCTTTTCTTCAAAGCACGGCTATCATTACAGCTTGTAGCTTTTACAAGGGCATTTAACATTGTTCAACGATCTTGTTGCGTGAGTCGACCTCAGATGGTTACAATTGTGTCAGATTTAATTGAAATATCCACAAAGAAAATAAACTCAGTATAATACACTGACATTCTCTACAAACCTTGCTGTCACAGTGTTATTCTTTTAGTTAGTAAAATTCAGTATTCACCTAAAAGTGCACACAGTCTGTACTTTCCTGGCTGCTTTATTCTTATGTTAACACAAGCCACACCAACCCCTGTTTCATCTACTTGTTTGTGCAAAAACACCTTTGCTCAAGCTTTGTTTTTACAATGCAATGCACTTTGTTGCAGTATAATTTTGCTGTTACACAGCAAAAACTTTGATTTACTTCTGCAGCGTATATACGTCTTATTTCCCTTTTTACCCCCGAAGTGGTGTTGATAACTTCCTTTCTGCACCACTCCTGTGTGAACACCCCCCCATTGAACATGTCACAGGTGTCGTTATATTGCTTATATGGCATAACACACCTCTGAGGCAAAGTACCCATGTCCTCACTATTATTCTACTGCTGCTAATTTGGTAAAATTAGTTCCACAAACTGATGCCATGAGTGCAGCCTAACTCGTTTAAAATGAAAACCTGTAAAATCTAATGTGACTTTTGCAGGATTGTAGTGATGGATCTACATCTTGGACAGCTTTCTAAATGCTCACCACTGCAGTTATGGTGGTGAATCACATTGTTTCTGCACTATAAAGGGAAAAGCGGCAGTTGAATGTGAACGCACCGATTGAAGATGGTGGTAATTACTGTCTCATTTCACCTTGGAAAGATATTTGTTTGCATGTATTCCACTGTTTCCACAATTGTCTTCAGCTCCTGTGTGTATGTGTGTATGTGCATAGCTGTTTTTGTTATAATCTCCATGAGGACATAACAGATGTCTTTCCATGCGCCTTTCTGCTTTTATAAAAAAAAACTCTTGGCCTTATGCATCTGTATCTGCATCTGTATGTATTTCTTACTGACACACACACACAGTTGAATCATACACTATGAGTCCTCCACACCGTTAAAGTGCACAAAGCAGCCCTTTCCTCTTCTGCGCCGATGCTTTACTTCTGTAATACTTTATTTCTGACATGTTGTGCTGAAGAGAACAAGATCCATCCATCCATTGTATATCGTTTTATCCTTTGCACGAGGGTCAAGGGAGCGCTGGTGCCAATCCCAGCTGACATAGGGCAAAAGGCGGGGAAACGTTAGTGTGCAAATCAAAATGTTTTGGATGGATTGAAAGCTGTTATGCTGGGCCCTGGACACATAGAGTAACTGGGATGTAACACCTGTTTTGGATTGAAAGAATTTGGATGTAAACACAGTTAATGTTTTCATGGATGAAATACTTATGTTAATTATGTTCAGGCTAGATTTTCCAATGTGGCCTCTGACTCAAAATTTTTAAACTTGCGTTTAGTGTGGATTCATTTGAGTGGTCTGCACAGTCACTGACCTTAACCCAATCCAACAACTTTGGGATGATTTGGAACAGCAATTTCCAGCCTGACTTTATCAAACAACATCAGTGGCCAACCACACTAATACTTGAAGCAGCTGAATGGAATCAAATCCCTCTGTAGCCAGGTGCTGAAATCCAGCAGAAAATGTTCCTGTAAGAGCAGAGACTGCTACAGCAGCAGATTAACTTCCATGTTTTTGGAATGGGATGTCCAACAAACACATATGGGTGCCACCTATGGACGCTGTTCACAACATTTATTTATTTATTTATGTATTTATTTATTTATTTATTTATCTATCGTTTATTTAGCCAGGAAGTTCCCATTGAGATACAAGATCTCTTCTTCCAGGGAGTCCTGGTCAAGATAGCAGCACAAATAGTTACGCAGACAAAACAATGTCAGATGTAAAACTCACAATAGAATATAAAAGATAAAAGGAAGTTGTTAAAGGGGAGTAAAAAAAAAAAAAACAAGAGAGCCATAAAGTAAAGTGCAGAAGTATACAGGCCATACCAACAAGATCCATATGCCAGGGTTGTACATTACATTACATTACATTTAGCAAATTACAAATTAGTCATTTAGCAGACACTTTTATCCAAACTGATTACAAGAGTTGAACTTGTTGTGTGCATGAACACACAATGGATGTGTTTTGAGATTTTCCCACTCTGGGGCCAGTTTTCAGGGCTCTTTATACATGCGAGCACATACCCTTGTGAATAAAATGCCGATATGGTGCATTCACCTAGACTAAGACTCTGCATGGACAGCCCCTAAAACAACTGAAAGTATGGGTGCAGAATAAAAATTCTTTGAACTTTAGGACAATTGAGCCTTGGCTTGTGCACAGACATGGATTGACGCCATATGAAAGCAGCATTAGTAATGTTTTGTGCACTCAGTCTCCAGTCAGTATACTCTGGAGTGGAGCGGTGCAATGTTTGGTTATGAGTTTACTGTGAAAAATCTCATCTCCTCTAAATCAATACTCCATTTACCGCAAGACTCAAGCAGAGTAAAAAGTCTTGTGCGTCTCTGTCCTGACTCTCTGCTTTTTACCGACTTAAGCATTGTGTTTTCTTTCACTCAGGCTGTCTCTCATCTGCTCTTTCTTCTCTTTTGTGTTTTCTGACTGCAAATTTTTCTCTTTACAGTCACACTTCCAACTTGTTTCTCCTCGTTCTCACGGTCCTTTTTGTTTCCTTGCATGTCTTCTTTCTTGACCCTAACTTGTACCTCACTTTCTTATCCTGACATCCTCTCAAATCTCTATCAATATTTCCCCCTCTTTTGCTTCCTCTCAGATTTAACTGCCTTCTACTCCTTAAATCAGGGGTCTCAAACTGGCGGCCCGGGGGCCAAATGCGGCCACCCAATCGATTACATGTGGCCCCCCACTTAATATCATGTTATAATGAAAACATGACCCACGACCTCACACAGCTGCCAGCGAGGTGATAGAATATAATATATATTTGCGAGCAATGTTTTTTATAACAGTAATAATTGGTAATAAGAAATCTGGTCATACTTATCCCATTATTAAATGTATCATATACAACATTCAATTACATTTATAAATACCCTTGTTAGGGCCCCATCCACGAATGGCAGTGTCCGAAACAGATGCTGGTACGAATTTTAATTACAGTTGTCCACACTATTATTCATGTAATTTAAAATAAATGTCTGTTTTTTCATTAAATAGTATTATGTATAGTATATGTGTGATATCCTGATGCAATATTGTGAACTTGTTTTTTTCCCCACTTTTTGTTCACTAGGCCGGCCCCCTCTTGACCATGATAGATGCGCATTGGCCCCCAGGTCATTTGAGTTTGAGGCCCCTGCCTTAAATGATTTTCTCTCGGTTTGTTTCCTATATCCTCTTCTCTCCCATGCTCTTTGCTCGTGTTTCATAACCCCCATCTTCATCTCTGCAACTGTTATAATTTTCAAGCTTTGACATCTTCTCCATTTTCTTCATTATTTCTTTTTATCTACTCCAGTCCTCTCCTTTAATTTTCTTGCTTTTCTCCCTTGCTGTTTCTGACCTTTTGGTTCCTCTTCTCTTTTACCAATTTTCGTGAGGTTTTTTTTTCACCTCCCATTTTATCACTACCATCTCTCTTTCTTTCCTTATATTTGTGCCCTTTCTGCTTTCTTCCATTTTTTATTATTTCTCCCCTCCTCTGCACTTTCTGGGAGTTTAGGTGTTTGAGTGTGTGTGGGGTGTGCTGAGTTGGTGAATGGATGGAGAAGTTTCTGACTGACATTTTGTGTTCCTTTTTTTTCTACAGGTACTTTGGTGACAGGCAGTGGCGGAATGTAGTAACGACGTGCCCCAGTGCAAGCTCTTTTAATGGGCCCTTGTACACGCTAGTTACTGAGAACAAGATAAGATAAGACAATAGAGATAACTAACCCTAACCCTAACCACATGAATTTCCAAGAAAGTACAATATAGAAAGATATTAACAATAATACTATAAAAAGTTAAAAAATATTAACTTTTATTATTTATTAAATTACTGGGGTATTATATATGTAAATTGCACTTGTGTAAAACACACAAACATCTACGTAAACTATATACATTATGCAACAGTGTGGATTCCACTTTGGCTATTGTATTGAAAAGTAGAGAACCATCAAGCGATCAGAACCATGGACAGTACTTGATCAGAGTGCTGAGAGGAATGTGTGAGCCTGAGCAGCGGAGCTGTCCAATGTCACTGTAGTGCTGAAATTACCACTGACTGTACAGCAATAACTTCACAACAGCACTCCTAATCGATTAACAGGCAAGCAATCATATGAAGTCTATAATGCGGATTAAACATTTAAATATATAGATGTTGTGAACACCTTCTGGTATCTTTTATTTATAGAATATTTTAATTTATATTTAGATTTAATGTCTAATTATTTGGTTACACAAACATACACTCCTCATAGATAAAGGGAATATACTGCCAGGTCACACAAGGCACGGCAGCCCACCACCATATTATCACATCCGTCTGGCTGATCAGTAGAGTGGTGGAGGATGTATGTGCTGCTTTTGCCACAATCCTTGAGAGTGTTTGTAAATGAAGATTTTCAGCACACTTTCCCCTCTCTGGTCATCTCTCCAGCTGTGGGGGAGTTGCAGCAAGAGGGTGGGCAGTTTTTTTTGTTTTTTTTTTCAAACCAAACTCTGGCGCTTTAAAAAGTTTCAGATGCAGAAAAAAAGGCAGTCGACGAACTTTGTATGAAGGTTCTGAATCTGTGTTCCTTAACTGGAAGAAAGGGGACAAGCTGGACTGAGTTTTTTGGTCCAGACTTCTTCCCAAAAGGCTTCTGGCAGTCTCTGTGCAAGCTGCTTATTGAAAGATAAACAGCAGATCTTCAATGGGAAATTGTACACAGGGTGATAGCCACACAGATACAGAGTGTCTTGATCATGAGCTGGGGGAGGGGTGTATTTTTGGCACTCAGGTTGAAACTATGAAGCAATTGTTTGTTCAGTGTCCGCAGTTCATCACATTCTTGGGTCCTAATTACTGTGCCAAGAAAACACTCTTCCCTGACTTGGTTGTGTAGTACTGTGAAGTTGGCAATCTGGATGACATGCAAGAGAAGAGTTCAGGGCACTGAAGGTGTGGATTTGATACTGGTCCTGGAAGAACTGCTAAGAGCCCATTTAAGATTGGAATTCATATTTTCAAATGATGGACACTATTGGGGAATGTATTTTTCTGTGGGCTGTCATTGGGGTTTTATTTTCTGTGGGGATAAATGGAGAGTTGACTATTCATTTTTGTTTGGTAGTGATGTCTGAAAAAACCTCTCCTCTCCTCTCAAACAAATCTCCTGCAGGTCATGTGCGGTCTCTTTCTGTGAATGCACACGGTTATGCAAGTCAAGCGGAAGCTGTATTAAACACTTAGCCTTTTTTCCTCTCCTGAGTCGAGACAATTTATCCATCCCTCAGGGCGAGAGGAGTGAAATGGCTAAATCACATTGTGCCATTAATTTAATTGGCTTGTAATTGACATTTTAAATGCTTCACATTTACATGAGCTGGCCTGTTGTCCCATTGCATGCCACTGCAACTGAGTGAGGAAACTGATTAAATTTCAGCGAACCAACAGATTAAAAAAGAAAAAGAAACTCCCCTTGGAAAAGTGAGCATGCACTGAATCATACACAAGCTACATGAACGAGCCGTGGTAAAGCAATACATGCACAGTTCGCAATGGAGAGGTGGAGAGTGAGGAAAGAGATACAGAACATAGGGAGGCAGCTTAAAGTGGAGCAGGTTAATAGTGAGATAAGTCAGAAGTGACAGATTAAGAGAAACTGTTATCTACTTCTCACCAGATGTTTCTGGGATCAGAGGTCACCTGTCTGCCAGCTTATTCATCCCAATCAATCTTTGCTGGATCAGCCAGTGGAAGAAGTTTAGACCAGATGATAGTCATGAGACTTAACTTTGTAAATATCAACTTGTGTGTATATATATATGTATATATATATATATATATTGTATATATATATATCATCTGAAAGATGTTGTAGATTGGATTGTTTTCTTCACAATGAGTGCTTTGACTGAATAAGCTGTGGAGAAAGAGACAGGATAACAGATCAGCACTTTTCGCTGCTCCTGCTCTGAATACATGCAGCCAAACCATTGATTCGGGGTCACCAACTAAATGAATGTGATCAGCGTGGTGTGTGTGAGCGTTTGTGTGTGTATGTGAGAGAGAGAGACCAGGAGAGATTGCAAACTTTTAATGAATGTAATTAGCACAGTTCTCACCAGTGTCTGAAATGTGTCCGTGAGAGAGGACAAAAGATGAGCGTAGATGATGGACAGGATTTCAATTTAGACAGAATAAGTGTAATGAATTAATATGATCTGGCCATTCTGAGTATCCCTGAGATGAAACAAAGGTGAGAGTGAGTGTGAATGCTTGTATCTGCCGCATGCTTGAGCGTGTTTGAAGAGCAGTGTAGAAAGCTGGGCTCACTGATGATGCCAGCACTTTTCATCTATTTTTAAAGGAGGCCTTCACATACACACAGGCAGGTATCCGGTTGTGCCTGATCTCTCCTCCATGGTCTTTTAATATTCTTTCAGCTGCAGCTTTTCAAAGGAAAGTCCATCACAGCGACGATTGTTTGATCTGCCCCTCTGTCATCAGCAGACTGTGGACAGAGGAAGATCTACAGGGCAAATCTTCATGTTAAAGATCGAAAATCTTAAGAGCCTTTTTCAGCCTCGCATATCTGTACTTTGCGGTTATATATGCACAGTTAACATTGTTAAAATATGGAATTCAAGATTTAAATCTGTAAAAGGGTATTTGAATGCTGAAGAAATGATTTGAATACCATTTAAGATGAAGGCCATGAAGGCATGACATACTGCTTTTTCCTATCCAATGACCCATGATTTCATCTGTGATAATTAATAAATAATTTCTCTAGTGTTGCTAATAATACTAATAATGTTAAAAGTATGAACCCCGCCGAGTCTGCTGCAACTTAATTTTGCTCACATCTGGCAACGACGCCATTTTGACCAACCAAAGAATCTCCTGAAACAAATGGAACCAAACACAAACCCCTGGTGCGCTTGAGGTGGGCATTTCCTGGTAAAAAAAAAAAAAGGTAAAAAAACAGACAAACAATAACAGGGCAATGTCCTCATTTCGACTAACCCCGGATTTCCTAATTGAAGAAGCTGTGTTGTTGCTGTATCGCGGGCTCTCGCGTACAATCCCGTCCGTCATCTTCCGTGAACTCCTCTGATTCCCAAGGCACTGCTGCGCTGCCGTAACGCGCCAGGTGGAAATCCGGGGTAAGAACCCTTTACTTGTTAGGCGGGGAGCCAGTCTAACTCCACCTTGACCTTACTGTACCATTTTACTTTGGTACCCCAAGGAAAGTGTGCCAAAACATGAAATGGTCCACATTGTCCTTCTACAAGGGCTGGGTACTCTACCTGGAACCATTTGCGTTCCCGAACAAAGGGTTTTTCAAGGGTTCTTAGTAACACTAATGGTTCCAGTAAGAACCATTTTGATCCAGAGAACCCTTTAAAACCCTTTTCCTGAATAAAGGGTTATAAAAAGGCTCTACCCGGAGCCAAAAAGGGTTCTCCTATGAGGACAAGCCGAAGAACCTTATGTGGTTCTACTTAGCACTTTTATTTCTAAGAGTGTAGGGGCTGTTTATTTTGGTACTATTTCTAATGGTCATGCAAACAAAATAATGTACCAAATCAAACCATTCCCTCAATGGAAACACAGCAATGGTAACCACTGGTTATGGGACATTTTTGGCCTAAATGTTGCCTTTGAGAGAGGATTAAGAAAACTGTGATTAAATAATAACTATAAAGCAGAGAGAAAATGCATATTTAAACTGCATTCCTTTCTCTGCACTTTAAAATAATTGTCTTTTTTGTGGCCTTTCCTTCTCTTTTTTGTCTCCTACTCATAATGCAGTTCATTCTTTTCCCCTCAACAGAGACCTAAAAGGTCACTGACCCTCATCGCCAAATGCATCAGAAGCACCATGGAAGGTGTGAGTGTATACTCTGTGCGTGGCTATACATACAAGTATACTGCACACTGTGTATTGTATGTGTGAGTGTGTGCGCACACACCAGCAGCTTGTTTCTGCAGAGTAACTTTTACCTTTATATTGATATAAAAACCTGTTGACCTTTTACCAACGAGGGTTCACGTTTTCTGTCTTTGTGAGAAATCATCTTGCAAAGGCATTTCTTGGACACAACTGCTGCCAAGATATTTGTTTCATTCATCACACCCAAATAATGGTGTATAGATTATTTTATTCCTATACCTTAATCCTAGATGGTGTCTATTTTTAAAAGCTCCAAGCTTTGTTAGCAGTTACATCTTACTTATCCAACCAAGGAGCTCTAAGGAACATCTGAGGCCAGAACTTATTTATATTTTACGTTTTTTTGGGGGGGGTTTTTTAAACTGCAATGGAAGCATTTTTTTTTTCCTAGAAACTTGCTCGGAAGACAAACAAAATACTGTAATTTTCCCTCAACACCAACCATGAGCAACACACCGAACCCTTGTTCATAATTCATGACTTCACACTTGACATTCCAGTCCTGAAGGAGTTTTGCAACTTGCCAAACAAACAGGCAGAGAAAACCAAAAAACCCTGACTGGCTCTCAATCTGCAGTTGCCATTTGCCTTTTAGTGAACTCTTTGAAGATTTCACGAACGATTAGCAAGGCCCTCACTAGTGTGTCAACGGGTCAGGAACAACTCCAGCTGATCAGAGACTATAGGACAGAGTTTAGGCAATAGGTGAAAACCCCAAACTGGTCCTTCTAAGAAAGATAAACAGTCATATTATGCACGCTTGGCTGGTATCCAATTTAAAATGTTTATATTCATACTTCTTGAATCAGCTTGTAGTAACGTCACATTGACCAATTTTTATTGACCTGTTATCTTACTTTTCAGTAATTTTAACAATGTTCAGCCTTGACAGAAATAACTTGTCTTTACAGTGTGTATAATTTCTACACACAATTATTTGTGTCACGGTAAAACTAATCTGAAATCACCTCAATTTCTCTCAGAGACAAGGTTATTTCAGAGACAACGTGAATGAACATGTTTTGTGTTCGGAACAATGTCATTTTCCTTTCATGTGCTCACATTTTGTCCGTCAACATTTCAGCTGCTAACAAATAAACCCACTTTTGATTATAATAGATCTGACAAAACAGATAGAAATAAAAATCCCTCTGTATGACTCCAATTAGATTGGTGTATAAACTGCTGCCCTTTCAGCAAATAATTCCAGAGAAAAGTAAGTGTTTTTTTTATGATGACTCAAAATAATAACAGTGAGGAAAGGAACAAGTCTCCAGAGTGATTTAATGAATACATATAAATACAAATAAATACATAAATGGAAATCAAACGTGTTTTTTTGCAGAATTTCAGGTGTTATTCACATCGGCAGCGTAACTGGATGATGCGTTTTTTTCTCCGTTTACGGAAAACACAAGCCTTAAAATGTAAATACATGTAAACTGTTAGATCACTCACAAATAAGTAATTAGTAGGATGCTGCAAACAATCCTATTGTATCTTGTTCTACGGTGGCCATTGTATGTTCTTAATACCTTTTATAACTCCATCTTTTTTCCCTTTATCATTATAGCTCTGTACGGTGACCTACAAGGAGCCCAAGAGTCACTCTGATGGTGATGTTTAGTCAAAAGGGAGGATGACTTACATTTTCTTTGACCTTTAATTTCTCACAGCATTATGCTGAGAGGAGAGGAAACTAGTAGAAAATGTGAAAAAAAAAAGCATTTAATTCACATTAAATTGTCATGAGGTTTGTGTTCCCATTTTGCACGCAATTAATCATATTGAATTAAAATGCTACCATCAAAGACAGCTTTTACCCTGTGTGCAAAAACGTTTTTTTCTTGTGTGGTTATGTGAAAGTATTTCATTTAAATGGATGGCTGTGTATAAACTTGTTGTAGGTGTATGTATTTGTCTGTGTGTGTGTGTGTGTGTGTGTGTGTGTGTGTGTGTGTGTGTGTGTGTGTGTGTGTGTGTGTGTGTGTGTGTGTGTGTGTGTGTGTGTGTGTGTGTGTGTGTGTGTGTTGGCACACACTTCCCTAAGCATCTGTTGATTGCGTTCAGATGGAAAAACAATCGGAAAAAAAACCCTCTTCAGCTGATGGATCCGTGTAATCAGCAGTTACAAAGTGAGCTGTGTTCAGATTACCAATGTTTTTTTTGCAGCTCAACTAGTTACCATATAAATAGGGTGGACGCAGCACCCCCATTACAGTATTTTTGTGTGCAATATTAGAATGCAATCTTCTCCTTCAAAAGCAACCTCTTCAACTTCCCACCGGTTCCAGGTTATTGACTGGTGAAAACATGTAAGAGGCAAACATTAAATTTTAAAGGTAAGCAACCCTGAAGACTACTGCTGCCGCACAGCATATATTAACCTTGGAGGCCAAGGCTGCAACAAGATGAGTGCTCCACCTATTGAACGCCGCGCTCAAGCTCCAGTGTTTAACTTCTGTGGGCAAAACACTACTAGTGTCGTGTTTTTCGTGCAAAAAGCAATGAATCAAAGACAGGTTTTTTACTGATAGTTTCTCAGTAGTTAACAATCTAAAGCTTAAAACAAGCTGTTGGAAGTAAAAAAAAAAACAGACACAAACGGTGCTCCTGCAGTAAGGCACAGAGACGCAGCTGGGGGGAAGACACGTCTTCTTGTTGAAGCATTGTGATACACACCGAAACGGTCTGCACGACTTACAATGAGGGCATTTTTCGTGTGTTCGGCCAAGAAGGTGGTCAGTGACATCAGAATTTCCACACTCCTCAGGTGAGGCTTGAGAGGACTGAGACTTTTGTCTTCCTCCATCATTTGTGACATAAAATGCATTTCTCTATGAGAGTTGAGAGGAAAACAGAACACCGCTATAAGCTGAGAAACACATTTGTTTCTCTCGACACGTTCGCACAAGCGCGCTTCGCGTTACCGTAATTCAGTGACGGTTTGCTATCGGAAAAAAATCCAGCGGTTTCCGAAAGCTGAGAAGTTGCAATTCAAAGCCAGCATGTGGTTATTACGGTAACTTCACTCACGCTGTTGCAGGAAGCCGACGAATCAGCCTCTTTGTCACGAGAGAGGAGAGAGTTGGAAAAATGCAATTTTTTTGGTTTGGCTAGTTTTTGGACAGTGACAGTTTGTGACAGTTATTTTTGCTTCATTTTAAACTATTTATACACTATTTTAACATGCAGTAAATTCTAAATAACTGCCAGATATTGAAAGTTATTCTGAAAAAAACTCACAGGACATTTTACGGGCCTTTTATGGTTAAAATAAGCAAACGAAGTTGAGACGGACATTTTGAGGCTTAGATATTAAGGGTTGATTTTCTTAATCTTACATTTGGCCATTTGTCTCACCCATTACACACATTTGTGTCAATTACGTTGTCTTTTAGTTCCTGTTTTCACACACACACACACACACACATATATATATATATATATTGAGGCAAATACATCATCATAGCAACACAGGTCAAAAGACATTCCCTGCCTCTCTGGCAAGTGTGTCTTTGTCGAGGTGGGTAAAGTTATGTGTAGTAGTGGTATGTAGGATTATGCATGTTTAAGTTGTGAATCACATTATCGGTACCAGGAGTGATGTTTCCTCTTAGCATGATGCAGTGGGTGTGTCTGTGAGTGAGTGTGTTTCTTTCTTCCCCTCTCTCTCTCTCTCTCTCTCTCTCTCTGTGTGTGAGAGTGCACATCAGTATGGACCACTGTACACACAGCAGGGGACCAAGAGGTGACAAGTCAGCCCTCCACCTAGAATTATAATGATGCCCCCTGCTTTGCTCCTGTGCTCTGCCAGACATCCTCCATTCCTTTACAGCTGCATATTTACTGTAAAAACGAATTCCTTGAAATCTCTCTCTCTCTCTCTCTCTCTCGCACACACACACACACACACACACACACACACACATGATACCGTTACACGTCTGCTCCGTTTTCCTCAAGGTTTTGTTCCAAATACAGGAATCAATGTGATATATCTGAAATATGCAACAACGTGGCAGCGCAGTCATTGATTTAAGGGTCTTACATGTGATTTATGAGGGAGCCATGATCTCAGAAGTAACCACAGGCCAATCTGTCACAATGTTTTTTTTTAAGTTCTGTATCTGTGGTGTGGCCCCTAGTGGAATACTACTGTCGCATGCAAAGTGCGCACTTATAGCGCACAATAATATAGAAATATGTGAACACCTAGGCTAAGGTATCCACGAGAACTCGAGGCTGAACTGTGGAAACCTCGCTATTTCGGCACTGGCAACCACTGCCTACTGCAATGTAAAAGAAGCTAAATAGTCTATAAGAGAGTTGGACAATGAATGCAATTAAACTCATATCAATATGGACAGAGCCTTTCAGAGATAGAGAGACTGACTCTGGTCACCTGCATATGAAAGTCTTTGTATACAATATGTGCTCGTCTCAACTATTCTCAGACTCCGTTGAAGGTCAATACAGCAGCCCTGTAAAGATAGTATGATAATAATCCAATATCATGGGCCAGTTCAATGTAAAACTGTAACTCCACAGGTTTACCTCTAATTTCTGTCTCTTTCACTTTCCTTTACTTTCCACTTCAGATATTTTCTCCCATCCTCTCTCATCTGCTCCCCCTTTTCAAACACTCATGCTTTCCCCCTCTCCTCTCTGCGCCCTCTTTCATCTATATCTCGTCTCCTTCTCAACTTCTTCGCCGTTGTCTCTCTCCATGCACCCTCTCCTGTCATCGCTCCACTCCTGCTTTTTTTTTTTTTTGTCCTCCTCACTTCTTGCTTTATCCAATCTTCTTTTTTTTTAACAGACTGTAAAGAGGAATATTATCCCTGACATTAGAGTGAACCGATGCTTTCTGATGACCCAGCCGTGGCACCATGTTCTTCCCCAGGCGAGGAGCTAAATTACAGCCATGTTCACATGAAGCAAAGAGCAGTGCAGAGAAAATAGTCTCTCTCATTTAGTCCTGCAATAACACTGGAAGGAAGCCTGAGGGATCCAACCCCTTTATTCCACCTAAACATATAGTTTTATAGAAAGGAGTCTCCTTTTGTACATCTCTGTATTCCCATTCTCCTCCTTCTCTCCATTTTTACATTTACTGTCATGCTGCTTATCCATAATCCCTCCCTGTTTTCATTTCAGTATTTTTTTGGAACCAGCTTCTGCATAATGTCCGTTCATTTACTGGTATCTCTTTCTTAAAACGCTCTGCTGTGTCTTCTGAAGTTCCTGCAGTTTCTTCCGGTTTTTGATGGTGGCCAGTAGCAGTTGAAAGATTGCGTGGTTCCTAATTTAATGTTTAGAGCTTCTGGCAGAAACCATGTGTGCGGTAAATGTGTGAAAGTGCAGACTCTGATCTGACAGCATCTGCAGACGGCGTGGAGGCAAGCAATTAACTTTGAACATTTGCTGAAAAAATGTTGTTGTCTACCTTGACTTGTGAAAAGTGAAATAAGCTTTTGCATTTTTTTTTTTTTACATAGCTTCGTCACAGTTTCAAATAAACTCAAAGCTTGTAATATATTTACGAGGCAGACATGTACCGTTATACACAGTAGACATACACATTATATTTCATGAATAAAAGGAATTTTACATTACAACTCAACGTATTAGTCAAATGATTACACATTTTTTTCAAAAATATTTACTTGCCAATAAGAACACAAAGGCTAACAGGCCAAAAAAATGCACATGTAGACACCAAAAAAAATAAATAAAAGAAGAATTCACAGACAAAAGACGTGCAACATGAAGATATGAAATGGAGCCTAGCATAAGCTCTCACACACAAACACAGAGATACATAAATTGTTCTGAACACACACACACACACACACACACACACACGGTGAGGGCAGGCCGATCTGACTGGAGAGGGAATGATTTCACCATATACTCATCTCAGTCTCCGTGATTATGGCCTTCAGTAGAAATGGCAAATAATGGTGGCAATGTGCTGTGAAATGAAGCCCATTATGTCTGTGTGTGTGTGTGTGTGTGTGTGTGTGGTTAGTGTGTGCATGCACACCTACAGGGTCGCATCAGTCTGGGCATGAGAAACGATGATAGGCCACAGAGGTTAGAGAGGGAGACACAAGGTAGAAGTGAAGATGAGGAACCCGCAGAGCTCTGTGTGTGTCTTTGTGAGAGAAGGAGATAAAGGGAGAGAACAAGCAGAGATAAAAATCGCTGGCAATCAACCTCCACAATTTGATCAGGTCATCAAAGTGTCAAGCTAAAACATTACAGCCAGGATCTGTCCTCACACACACACACGCACACATTCACACGTGTGTCTCTCATTCCTATAGACTTGACTTTTATGCAATATTTTCCACGAGATCAGATCAAATAAAAAGTCACTGTTATAATGTGCACCTCGAACAAGTGACCAAGACGTGGGCAAAGTCAAGATGACCTGTTGAAGTGAAAAAAAACAAGCATCAGAATGTGGAACAGAGAAACTGCTGATCTACTGGGAGTATTCCACACCACCATCACTATGGTTTACAGAGAATGGTAAGAAAAACAAATATCCAGTGAGCTGCAGTTCTCATGCATGGCAAAAAAATTCCTTATTGATGCCAGAAGTCCGAGAAGAATGGCCTTTTTCTTGCTACGCTTGTTTAAAATTCTGCTCTCCATCTCATCTCCCATCTCTCTCTCACTCTTGTCTGCCTGCATCGCTCACTGGCCCACCAACCAGCCCAGCCCACTGGGAATCATCCCGCGCCTCCTGATTAGCCACTTAGGGCCTGCTACCAAGTGAAATATGTTTCTCAATTGATTCAAGCTGTGTTTGCATTTAACTGTGAATGTAGCTTAGGCAAAACTGTAAGTGCAAAGCAGCTTTGAGTGGTCATCAAGACTAGAAAAGCATTTTACACACACACACACATTCTTGTACTTGCTGCATACTGAGGACTGGGTTGCTGACAAATAACGCAACACAATTACAAATATCAACTTCATGAATGACATCTATATAGAACTACTGTTTGCAGTACCATAAAATGTCTGCAGGTAGAGCCCCAGAGCAAAAAGGTGTGGAATTTTTTTTCGATTTTCTTTTAATTTTTGGTCCAAAATTTGACAAAAACGTCATACTATACTATGTTGTCCGAAATTGAAAAAAAAAAATTTGACCCAAAATTTTTGGTCCATAATTTAACAAAAAAGTCATACTATACTATGTCGTCCAAAATTTAAAAAAAAAATTGACCCAAAATTGTTGGTCCAAAATGTGACAAAAACGTCATACTATACTGTCGTCCAAAATTTGAAAAAAAGAAAAATTGACCCAAAATTTTTGGTCCAAAATTTGACAAAAACGTCATACTATACTATGTCGTCCAAAATGTGATTTTTTTTTTTGACAAATTGAGTATAGCATGTTATAGCAACCTAAGCATGTGATGTCAATGAAAACAAAGTGAGGACCGGACAAAATGTCCTCACAGATTTTGGATTACCTCACTTTGTTGGTTAAAAACCCTCACTGGTCCTCAGTATGCTGCAAGTACAAGAACACACACACACACATATATATCATTTAAATGAAAAATCACTTCATACTTGATGTGAGCACACTGTTGCTAACCTTAGCCTTGGAAAGTGGCCTTTACATACAGTGACTGAGGGAGGTCTGTGCACATGTATACAAGTCATCTATCCACCTCGAGCATCTGATGAGCTAAACTTCACCAACTCCTGTGTACGACACCAACTGCACAAGTAGATTAGCACACATGGTTGCCAATTTAGTCATATCGCTACGAAAATGTACACCCACATACAAACATACACCTGATGACCACACATACATACACAAGAAGACACAAGTATTGTGTTCAATTAGAAGGACGTTGCTGCAAAATATTTTTAAAAACACACAGAAACACATATCCATACTTATTAACAGTCTCAATACAGCATAAGCCCTTGTGCACTTTGTGTGTTTGCTGCTGGTGTGTTTGTGTGCGTATGTGTGTGTTTATGCTCATGGAGCGAAGGGGAGGGGTGGTGAGCAAGCACGAAAAGAGTAGGAAAGATAATTTGCAACAAGACCACATATAGGGCACAGTCTTTGCCGGTTTTCCAAACGACTCACTTGTCATTTTCACACCCAGCACCCACGTTGTGTGGGTTAGCAAATGCACTCGTGCCCGTCAGCGTGCCTGTGGGTGTGTTGGTCCTAAAATGAGGTGTGGTTGGGTGCATTGTTGACGCATTGCTGTCTTGAGGCACAGTATGTTCGTGCTCACTGTATTTAAAAGCTACATTACGTAGGCAGGTTCACGATGCACGTACACTGTACTTATTACAAACACAGGGACGCGCTTCAACAGATGCAGGTTGAATTCCTGTGCAGTCTAAGGTAATTGTTGTTGGGACAGAGGATTGGTAGATTGTAGAGAGTCCACTGGCCAACAACCTCCTTACCTATCCCTGAGTTAAGGGTTCTTGGCTGGTGTACCTGTCTGTCACTAACTGACACAATGCCTGTGCTCTAGCAGCACTTGTCCAGAGTCTTAGACGGACTTTTGGTAGAGAAATGCAGACAAATGTCAGAGAAAGCAGCATATAATCTCACAGTTCTTTTATGACGACAAGGCCAGAGGAAGAAGGTGGAACATAACTGTTAAATATGTTCAGAGTGTAACTTGCTATTGTAAATGTATCATACGTCACTTAACAAACCCCAGTTTTAAGGATTGTCACCTCCATGATAAAGTTGTTGGCTTATTTAGCTACAACACCGTAAACTACACCACCTGAGCCACACTTGCTAACAAAAGTACTCTCGCATCCACACTTTTGAAGAGGGAAAGAGAGAGGGAGAATACCAGGTGCACATTCAAAGCCAAGAAACAATCACAGAATAGCCCCAGGGTGTTGGGGAGATTTTTGATTATCAGGTTGACCAGTGATGGAAAGATTTTATTGAAGACAGCTCAGATCCGAGGAGAACAGATACAATGCCTGACATATGAACAGTTTCTATAGTCTATATAGTTAGTAAGACTTGAGATCGTGTATTAGGACAAAATTCCTTAGGTTCTGCACAAGACTGACTAGGTTGTGTTCAGGACATACTGTGTATGACTACTAGCATACTGCAAAACAGACATTTTTACTGTGCACATTTGGAAAAATGACCAAAACCTGCATGTGTTTAGTGGGATTTCCTGCATGTGCCAATATGACCAACACAGGCTGCTATGAGGCTTGTTGTTGTGTGAATGGGGTGAAGTTTTCTTTGATTTAAATTGTAGCTCATAAGATTCCTGACTAAAAGGTCTGTTGCTGAAAAGATGCATCACTCTTTACTAACACTACAAATATATTGAGATAATATGAGTTACAGTAATAATACACACTGCATATGTATGGAGTTATCATCAGGAAACTTTACGTTAACTATCAGGGACTGTCACTTCATTGCTTATGTGTCAAATACAAATGATTTCTACACAGCAACACAGTTTCCAGGATGTTCAGTTTACTAAAGTGCTACAGCCAATATGGTTTGGTGGAAATGTAAACTCAGTCATATTAGATGTGTCTTTTATTACCACACTGAAGATACATAATTAATAAGGTCATTGGCTTTGCTGCAAAATGTTAATGGTGAAAGTATCTGATATTGACGATGTTTTACTTTATCTGCTTGTAGCAAGTTAAGCATATTTTTATGGTTATGAAGATGGTTATTATGGTTGTCATATGGGCCTCTCTTGTTCTTACCCTCAGGGATCTCCATTAAAAATGCAAGATCTCACCCTAAAGGAAATAAACTTAATGTTTTTTTCGTTATCATTCCCATGCTCTCACTCAGAATAAATTGTGTCTAGTCTAAAGTTTTGAAACAAGAGCAGAGCATTAGATTAGGTTTGTTTGAAACAAAATTCCCTCTAAAGTACTGAGTGCTTTTTGACTGCCTTTGAGAAGAGCCTGGGCCATTTTGTCTGGTATTCTTTAAACTGTTTGTCATGTTGACAGGCCCTCAGATATCTGGCTACCTTAGCTCTAGTCACTGCTCCACATGTGAGTACAAATGCTATTCTTTTCCCCTCAAGGTGTATGAAATTATTATTTTTCAAACACTTTACAATTTTCATTTTGCGTTACATTTGATGTGTTTTAACTATTACCAGTTATGATGATAAATGGAAAATCATTGCCTCTTCAGCCACGTCCAGAAAGTAAAGCCACGTTAAAGTGCTTGAAATCTAATTTTTTTTTTATTTTATTTTTTTTTTAATTGTCACATTTTCGACGACAAACTATAGTATAGTATAGTACAACGCTGTTGTGAAATTTCTGACCAACATTTTTTTTTTTTTAACTGACTTTTTTGTCAAAATTTGGAGGACATACTCACCTACCACAACAGTTCAAATCCTGTCACTGAAATTTGGACGACCTAGGGCTTTTTTGTCAAATTTTGGACAACACACTATAGTATGAAATTTTTGTCAAAATTTCGATGACATACTATACTATGACTTTTTTGTCAGAATTTGGACGACATACTATACTATGACTTTTTTGTCAAATTTTGGATGACATACTATAGTGTGACTTCTTTGTCAGATTTTGGACGACATACTATAGTAAGAATTTTTTGTCAGATTTTGGACGACATACTAAAGTATGACTTTTTTTGTCAAAATTTGGACGACATACTAACCAATGACTTTTTTTGTGAGATTTTGGATGACACACGAATCTATTACTTTTTGTCACATCTTGGATGACATACAATACTATGTCAACTGAGGCTGATTACAAATCTTACAGCTTGTTGGCCCAGAGGTTTGCAACGCTGCGTTTAGGTGTCGACCTGTCCCAGAGCACAGCAGTTCAAATCCTGTCACCTGTGACATTTTATCAAATTTTGAACGACATACTTGAGTATGACTTTTTTGTCAAAATTTGGACAACATACTTTATTACGACTTTTTTGTCAGATTTTGGACGACACACTATACTAAGACTTTTTTGTCAGATTTTGGACGACATACTATAGTAGAACTTTTTTTGTCAGATTTTGGACGACATACTATAGTAAGACTTTTTTGTCAGATTTTGGACGACATACTATAGTAAGACTTTTTTGTCAGATTTTGGACGACATACTATAGTAAGACTTTTTTGTCAAATTTTGGACGACATACTAAAGTATGACTTTTTTTGTCAAAATTTGGACGACATACTAACCAATGACTTTTTTTGTGAGATTTTGGATGACACACAAATCTATTACTTTTTGTCACATCTTGGATGACATACAATACTATGTAAACTGAGGCTGATTACAAACCTTACACCTTCAGTTGGCCCAGAGGTTTGCAACGCTGTGTTTAGGTGTCGACCTGTCCCAGAGCACAGCAGTTCAAATCCTGTCATTTGTGACTTTTTATAAAATTTTGGACAACATACTATAGTATGACTTTTCTGTCAGATTTTGGACGACATACGAATCTATTACTTTTTGTCACAGCTTGGACGACATACTATACTATGCCATTGAGGCTGATTAGAAATCTAACAGCTTAGTTGGCCAAGAGGTTTGCAAAGCTGCTTTTGGGTGCCAACCTCTCCCAGAGCACACCAGTTCAAATCCTGTCACCGATAATTGAAATTTGGTTGACATACTAACCTGTGACTTTTTTGTCAAATTTTGGAAGACATACTATAGTAAGACTTTTTTTGTCAAATTTTGGACGACATACTATCGTATGACTTTTTTGTCAAAGTTTGGACGACATACTATACTATGACTTTTTTGTCCTATTTTGGACGACATACTATAGTATGACTTTTTTGTCAAAATTTGGACGACATACTGTACTATGATTTTTTTGTCAAATTGTGGACCAAATTTTTTTCTCAAAAAATTGTCACATTTTGGACAGCATAGTGTAGTATGACGTACTACATAGTATAGTATGACGTTTTTGTCAAGTTTTGAACCAAAAAAACGTTTTTCAAAAAAATTGTCAGATTTTGGACGACATAGTATAGTATGTCGTTTTTGTCAAATTTTGGGCCAAATTTTTCTCTCAAAAAATGGTCACATTTTGGACAGCATAGTGTAGTATGACGTACTACATAGTATACTATGACGATTTTGTCAAGTTTTGGACCAAAAAAAACGTTTTTCAAAAAAAAAATCAGATTTTGGACGACATAGTATAGTATGTCGTTTTGGTAAAATTTTGGACCACATTTTTTATTCACAAAATGGTCACATTTTGGACAGCATAGTGTAGTATGACGTACTACATAGTATAGTATGACGTTTTTGTCTAGTTTTGGACCAAAAAAAACGTTTTTCAAAAAGAAAAAATCAGATTTTGGACGACATAGTATAGTATGTCGTTTTTGTCTAGTTTTGGACAAAAGTTTTTTTCTCAAAAAATGGTCACATTTTGGACAGCATAGTGTAGTATGACTTACTACATAGTATAGTATGACGTTTTTGTCTAGTTTTGGACCAAAAAAAAAGTTTTTCAAAAAAAAATCTGATTTTGGACGACATAGTATAGTATGTTGTTTTGGTCAAATTTTGGACCACATTTTTTATTCACAAAATGGTCACATTTTGGACAGCATAGTGTAGTATGACGTACTACATAGTATAGTATGACGTTTTTGTCTAGTTCTGGACCAAAAAAAATGTTTTTCGAAAAAAATTCAGATTTTGGACGACATAGGCAAGGCAAGGCAAGGCAAGTTTATTTGTATAGCACCATTCTTACAAAAGGCAATTCATAGTGCTTTACAGGCAGGAAATACATTTGAAATTAAAATACAATCAATTAAAAAATCAAGTAAAGAAATTAAAACCATTTAAAACATCAAACAATTTAAAATCAAGCAGAAATGAGTGTAATATAAAATCATTTGAAATGTAAGCACAATAAATTCAAAAATCAATTATGAAATTAAAACAATTTAAAACATTAAACAATTTAAGATCAACAATTTAAAACATTTAACAACTTAAAATCATGCAAAAAAAATGCAATTTAAAATCATTATTTTAAAATTATTAAGATCATTAAAAAGGAAAGTTAAGTGGTTAAAATTGGTAATTTTAGAAAGCTGCAGTAAACAATAATGTTTTTAACCCTGATTTAAACAAGCTGACAGTTTGTGCACGCCTCAGGTGTTCAGGGAGCTTGTTCCACAGGTGAGGACCATAGAAGCTAAATGCAGCTTCGCCCTGCTTGGTTCTGACCCTGGGGACGCTGAGTAAACCTGTCCCTGATGACCTGAGGGGTCTGGACGCTTCATAATCAATGAGCAGCTCTGACATGTATTTAGGCCCAAGACCATTCAGCGACTTGTAGACTAGTAGCAGGATTTTAAACTCGATCCTTTGACTCACAGGGAGCCAGTGCAATGATTTAAGGACAGGTGTGATATGCTCCATTTTCTTACTGTTGGTCATAGTATAGTATGACGTTTTTGTCTAGTTTTGGACCAAATTTTTTTCTCAAAAAATGGTCACACTTTGGACAGCATAGTGTAGTATGACGTACTACATAGTATAGTATGACGTTTTTGTCAAGTTTTGGACCAAAAAAAACGTTTTTCAAAAAAATTGTCAGAATTTGGACGACATAGTATAGTATGTTGTTTTTGTCTAGTTTTGGACAAAAGTTTTTTTCTCAAAAAATTGTCACATTTTGGACAGCATAGTGTAGTATGACTTACTACATAGTATAGTATGACGTTTTTGATCTCGTTTTGGACCAAAAAAAACGTTTGTCAAAAAAAAATCAGATTTTGGACGACATAGTATAGTATGTCGTTTTTGTCAAATTTTGGGCCAAATTTTTTTCTCAAGAAATGGTCACATTTTGGACAGCATAGTGTAGTATGACTTACTACATAGTATAGTATGACGTTTTTGTCTAGTTATGACCAAAAAAAACGTTTTTCAAAAAAAAAAAATCAGATTTTGGACAGCATAGTGTAGTATGACGTACAACATAGTATAATATGACGTTTTTGTCTAGTTTTGGACCAAAAAAACGTTTTTCAAAAAAGTTGTCAGATTTTGGACGACATAGTATAGTATGTCATTTTGTCAAATTTTGGACCAAATTTTTTTCTAAAAAAATTGTCACATTTTGGACGGCATAGTGTAGTATGACGTACTACATAGTATAGTATGACGTTTTTGTCTAGTTTTGGACCAAAAAAACGTTTTTCAAAAAAATTGTCAGATTTTGGACGACATAGTATAGTATGTCGTTTTGGTCAAATTTTGGACCACATTTGTTTCTCGAAAAATTGTCACATTTTGGACAGCATAGTGTAGTATGACGTACTACATAGTATAGTATGAGGTTTTTTGTCTAGTTTTGGACCAAAAAAAACGTTTTTCAAAAAAAAAAAATCAGATTTTGGACGACATAGTATTGTATGTCGTTTTTGTCAAATTTTGGGCCGAATTTTTTTCTCAAAAAATGGTCACATTTTGGACAGCATAGTGTAGTATGACGTACTACATAGTATAGTATGACGTTTTTGTCTAGTTTTGGACCAAAAAAACGTTTTTCAAAAAAATTGTCAGATTTTGGACGACATAGCATATAGTATGTCGTTTTGGTCAAATTTTGGACCACATTTTTTTCTCGAAAAATTGTCACATTTTGGACAGCATAGTGTAGTATGACTTACTACATAGTATAGTATGACGTTTTTGTCAAGTTTTGACCAAAAAAAACGTTTTTCAAAAAAAGAATCTGATTTTGGACGACATAGTATAATATGTCGTTTTTGTCAAATTTTGGCCCAAATTTTTCTCTCAAAAAATGGTCACATTTTGGACAGCATAGTGTAGTATGACTTACTACATAGTATAGTATGACGTTTTTGTCTAGTTTTGGACCAAAAAAACTTTTCTCAAAAAAGTTGTCAGATTTTGGACGACATAGTATAGTATGTCATTTTGGTCAAATTTTGGACCACATTTTTTTCTCGAAAAATTGTCACATTTTGGACAGCATAGTGTAGTATGACGTACTACATAGTATAGTATGACGTTTTTGTCTAGTTTTGGACCAAAAAAAGTTTTTCAAAAAAATAATCTGATTTTGGACGACATAGTTTAGTATGTCGTTTTTGTCAAATTTTGGCCCAAATTTTTTACTCAAAAAATGGTCACATTTTGGACAGCATAGTGTAGTATGACGTACTACATAGTATAGTATGTCGTTTTTGTCAAATTTTGGCCCAAATTTTTTACTCAAAAAATGGTCACATTTTGGACAGCATAGTGTAGTATGACGTACTACATAGTATAGTATGACGTTTTTGTCTAGTTTTGGACCAAAAAAACGTTTTTCAAAAAAAAAGATCTGATTTTGGACGACATAGTATAGTATGTCGTTTTTGTCAAATTTTGGGCCAAATTTTTTACTCAAAAAATGGTCCCATTTTGGACAGCATAGTGAAGTATGACTTACTACATAGTATAGTATGACGTTTTTGTGGAGTTTTGGACCAAAAAAACGTTTTTCAATAAAGTTGTCAGATTTTGGACGACATAGTATAGTATGTAATTTTGTCAAATTTTGGACCAAATTTTTTTCTAAAAAAATGGTCACATTTTGGACGGCATAGTGTAGTATGACGTACTACATAGTATAGTATGACGTTTTTGTCTAGTTTTGGACCAAAAAAACGTTTTTCAAAAAAATTGTCAGGTTTTGGACGAAATAGTATAGTATGTCGTTTTGGTCAAATTTTGGACCACATTTTTTTCTCGAAAAATTGTCACATTTTGGACAGCATAGTGTAGTATGACGTACTACATAGTATAGTATGACGTTTTTGTCAAGTTTTGGACCAAAAAAACGTTTTTCAAAAAAAATTTCAGATTTTGGACGACATAGTATAGTATGTCGTTTTTGTCAAATTTTGGGCCAAATTTTTTACTCAAAAAATGGTCACATTTTGGACAGCATAGTGTAGTATGACTTACTACATAGTATAGTATGACGTTTTTGTCTAGTTTTGGACCAAAAAAAACGTTTTTCAAAAAAAGAATCTGATTTTGGACGACATAGTATAGTATGTCGTTTTTGTCAAATTTTGGGCCACATTTTTTTCTCGAAAAATTGCCACATTTTGGACAGCATAGTGTAGTATGACGTACTACATAGTATAGTATGACGTTTTTGTCTAGTTTGGACCAAAAAAAGTTTTTCAAAAAAAAAATCTGATTTTGGACGACATAGTATAGTATGTCGTTTTTGTCAAATTTTGGGCCAAATTTTTTACTCAAAAAATGGTCCCATTTTGGACAGCATAGTGTAGTATGACGTACTACATAGTATAGTATGACGTTTTTGTCTAGTTTTGGACCAAAAAAAACGTTTTTCAAAAAAATAATCTGATTTTGGACGACATAGTATAGTATGTCGTTTTTGTCAAATTTTGGCCCAAATTTTTTACTCAAAAAATGGTCACATTTTGGACAGCATAGTGTAGTATGACGTACTACATAGTATAGTATGACGTTTTTGTCTAGTTTTGGACCAAAAAAACGTTTTTCAAAAAAAAAGATCTGATTTTGGACGACATAGTATAGTATGTCGTTTTTGTCAAATTTTGGGCCAAATTTTTTACTCAAAAAATGGTCCCATTTTGGACAGCATAGTGTAGTATGACTTACTACATAGTATAGTATGACGTTTTTGTGGAGTTTTGGACCAAAAAAACGTTTTTCAAAAAAGTTGTCAGATTTTGGACGACATAGTATAGTATGTAATTTTGTCAAATTTTGGACCAAATTTTTTTCTAAAAAAATGGTCACATTTTGGACGGCATAGTGTAGTATGACGTACTACATAGTATAGTATGACGTTTTTGTCTAGTTTTGGACCAAGAAAACGTTTTTCAAAAAAATTGTCAGGTTTTGGACGACAGAGTATAGTATGTCGTTTTGGTCAAATTTTGGACCACATTTTTTTCTCGAAAAATTGTCACATTTTGGACAGCATAGTGTAGTATGACGTACTACATAGTATAGTATGACGTTTTTGTCAAGTTTTGGACCAAAAAAACGTTTTTGCAAAAAAAATTTCAGATTTTGGACGACATAGTATAGTATGTCGTTTTTGTCAAATTTTGGGCCAAATTTTTTACTCAAAAAATGGTCCCATTTTGGACAGCATAGTGTAGTATGACATACTACATAGTATAGTTTGACGTTTTTGTCTAGTTTTGGACCAAAAAAACGTTTTTCAAAAAAAAATTCAGATTTTGGACGACAGTATAGTATGTCGTTTTGGTCAAATTTTGGACCACATTTTTTTCCTCGAAAAATTGTCACATTTTGGATAGCATAGTGTAGCATGACGTACTACATAGTATAGTATGACGTTTTTGTCTAGTTTTGGACCAAAAAAAAATTTTTCAAAAAAAAAATCTGATTTTGGACGACATAGTATTGTATGTCGTTTTTGTCAAATTTTGGGCCAAATTTTTTTCTCAAAAAATGGTCACATTTTGGACAGCATAGTGTAGTATGACTTACTACATAGTATAGTATGACGTTTTTGTCTAGTTTTGGACCAAAAAAAACGTTTTTCAAAAAAAGAATCTGATTTTGGACGACATAGTATAGTATGTCGTTTTTGTCAAATTTTGGGCCAAATTTTTTACTCAAAAAATGGTCCCATTTTGGACAGCATAGTGTAGAAATACGTACTACATAGTATAGTATGACGTTTTTGTCTAGTTTTGGACCAAAAAAACGTTTTTCAAAAAAGTTGTCAGATTTTGGACGACATAGTATAGTATGTCATTTTGTCAAATTTTGGACCAAATTTTGTTCTAAAAAAATGGTCACATTTTGGACGGCATAGTGTAGTATGACGTACTACATAGTATAGTATGACGTTTTTGTCTAGTTTTGGACCAAAAAAACGTTTTTCAAAAAAATTGTCAGATTTTGGACGACATAGTATAGTATGTCGTTTTGGTCAAATTTTTGAGTCACATTTTGGACAGCATAGTGTAGTATGACGTACTACATAGTATAGTATGATGTTTTTGTCAAGTTTTGGACCAAAAAAACGTTTTTCAAAAAAATTGTCAGATTTTGGACGACATAGTATAGTATGTCGTTTTTGTCAAATTTTGGTCCAAATTTTTCTCTCAAAAAATGGTCACATATTGGACAGCATAGTGTAGTATGACGTACTACATAGTATAGTATGACGTTTTTGTCTAGTTTTGGACCAAAAAAAACGTTTTTCAAAAAAATAATCTGATTTTGGACGACATAGTATAGTATGTCGTTTTTGTCAAATTTTGGCCCAAATTTTTTACTCAAAAAATGGTCACATTTTGGACAGCATAGTGTAGTATGACGTACTACATAGTATAGTATGACGTTTTTGTCTAGTTTTGGACCAAAAAAACGTTTTTCAAAAAAAAAGATCTGATTTTGGACGACATAGTATAGTATGTCGTTTTTGTCAAATTTTGGGCCACATTTTTTACTCAAAAAATGGTCCCATTTTGGACAGCATAGTGTAGTATGACTTACTACATAGTATAGTATGACGTTTTTGTGGAGTTTTGGACCAAAAAAACGTTTTTCAAAAAAATTGTCAGGTTTTGGACGACATAGTATAGTATGTCGTTTTGGTAAAATTTTGGACCACATTTTTTTCTCGAAAAATTGTCACATTTTGGACAGCATAGTGTAGTATGACGTACTACATAGTATAGTATGACGTTTTTGTCAAGTTTTGGACCAAAAAAACGTTTTTCAAAAAAAAATTCAGATTTTGGACGACATAGTATAGTATGTCGTTTTTGTCAAATTTTGGGCCAAATTTTTCCCTCAAAAAATGGTCACATTTTGGACAGCATAGTGTAGTATGACGTACTACATAGTATAGTATGACGTTTTTGTCTAGTTTTGGACCAAAAAAAACGTTTTTCAAAAAAAGAATCTGATTTTGGACGACATAGTATAGTATGTCGTTTTTGTCAAATTTTGGGCCAAATTTTTTACTCAAAAAATGGTCCCATTTTGGACAGCATAGTGTAGTATGACGTACTACATAGTATAGTATGACGTTTTTGTCTAGTTTTGGACCAAAAAAACGTTTTTCAAAAAAGTTGTCAGATTTTGGACGACATAGTATAGTATGTCATTTTGTCAAACTTTGGACCAAATTTTTTTCTAAATGAATGGTCACATTTTGGACGGCATAGTGTAGTATGACATACTACATAGTATAGTTTGACGTTTTTGTCTAGTTTTGGACCAAAAAAACGTTTTTCAAAAAAAATTTCAGACTTTGGACGACAGTATAGTATGTCGTTTTGGTCAAATTTTGGACCACATTTTTTTCCTCGAAAAATTGTCACATTTTGGATAGCATAGTGTAGCATGATGTACTACATAGTATAGTATGACGTTTTTGTCTAGTTTTGGACCAAAAAAAAGTTTTTCAAAAAAAAAATCTGATTTTGGACGACATAGTATTGTATGTCGTTTTTGTCAAATTTTGGGCCAAATTTTTTACTCAAAAAATGGTCCCATTTTGGACAGCATAGTGTAGTATGACGTACTACATAGTATAGTATGACGTTTTTGTCTAGTTTTGGACCAAAAAAACGTTTTTCAAAAAAGTTGTCAGATTTTGGACGACATAGTATAGTATGTCATTTTGTCAAATTTTGGTCCAAATTTTTCTCTCAAAAAATGGTCACATATTGGACAGCATAGTGTAGTATGACGTACTACATAGTATAGTATGACGTTTTTGTCTAGTTTTGGACCAAAAAAAACGTTTTTCAAAAAAATAATCTGATTTTGGACGACATAGTATAGTATGTCGTTTTTGTCAAATTTTGGCCCAAATTTTTTACGCAAAAAATGGTCCCATTTTGGACAGCATAGTGTAGAAAGACGTACTACATAGTATAGTATGACGTTTTTGTCTAGTTTTGGACCAAAAAAACGTTTTTCAAAAAAGTTGTCAGATTTTGGACGACATAGTATAGTATGTCATTTTGTCAAATTTTGGACCAAATTTTGTTCTAAAAAAATGGTCACATTTTGGACGGCATAGTGTAGTATGACGTACTACATAGTATAGTATGACGTTTTTGTCTAGTTTTGGACCAAAAAAACGTTTTTCAAAAAAATTGTCAGATTTTGGACGACATAGTATAGTATGTCGTTTTGGTCAAATTTTTGAGTCACATTTTGGACAGCATAGTGTAGTATGACGTACTACATAGTATAGTATGATGTTTTTGTCAAGTTTTGGACCAAAAAAACGTTTTTCAAAAAAATTGTCAGATTTTGGACGACATAGTATAGTATGTCGTTTTTGTCAAATTTTGGTCCAAATTTTTCTCTCAAAAAATGGTCACATTTTGGACAGCATAGTGTAGTATGACGTACTACATAGTATAGTATGACGTTTTTGTCTAGTTTTGGACCAAAAAAAACGTTTTTCAAAAAAAGAATCTGATTTTGGACGACATAGTATAGTATGTCGTTTTTGTCAAATTTTGGGCCAAATTTTTTACTCAAAAAATGGTCCCATTTTGGACAGCATAGTGTAGAAAGACGTACTACATAGTATAGTATGACGTTTTTGTCTAGTTTTGGACCAAAAAAACGTTTTTCAAAAAAATTGTCAGGTTTTGGACGACATAGTATAGTATGTCGTTTTGGTCAAATTTTGGACCACATTTTCTTCTCGAAAAATTGTCACATTTTGGACAGCATAGTGTAGTATGACGTACTACATAGTATAGTATGACGTTTTTGTCAAGTTTTGGACCAAAAAAACGTTTTTCAAAAAAAATTTCAGATTTTGGACGACATAGTATAGTATGTCGTTTTTGTCAAATTTTGGCCCAAATTTTTTACTCAAAAAACGGTCCCATTTTGGACAGCATAGTGTAGTATGACGTACTACATAGTATAGTATGACGTTTTTGTCTAGTTTTGGACCAAAAAAACGTTTTTCAAAAAAAGAATCTGATTTTGGACGACATAGTATAGTATGTCGTTTTTGTCAAATTTTGGGCCAAATTTTTTACTCAAAAAATGGTCCCATTTTGGACAGCATAGTGTAGAAAGACGTACTACATAGTATAGTATGACGTTTTTGTCTAGTTTTGGACCAAAAAAACGTTTTTCAAAAAAATTGTCAGATTTTGGACAACATAGTATAGTATGTCGTTTTGGTCAAATTTTTGAGTCACATTTTGGACAGCATAGTGTAGTATGACGTACTACATAGTATAGTATGACGTTTTTGTCAAGTTTTGGACCAAAAAACGTTTTTCAAAAAAATTGTCAGATTTTGGACGACATAGTATAGTATGTCGTTTTTGTCAAATTTTGGTCCAAATTTTTCTCTCAAAAAATGGTCCCATTTTGGACAGCATAGTGTAGTATGACGTACTACATAGTATAGTATGACGTTTTTGTCGAGTTTTGGACCAAAAAAACGTTTTTCAAAAAAAGAATCTGATTTTGGACGACATAGTATAGTATGTCGTTTTTGTGAAATTTTGGGCCAAATTTTTTACGCAAAAAATGGTCCCATTTTGGACAGCATAGTGTAGAAAGACGTACTACATAATATAGTATGACGTTTTTGTCTAGTTTTGGACCAAAAAAACGTTTTTCAAAAAAGTTGTCAGATTTTGGACGACATAGTTTAGTATGTCATTTTGTCAAATTTTGGACCAAATTTTGTTCTAAAAAAATGGTCACATTTTGGACGGCATAGTGTAGTATGACGTACTACATAGTACAGTATGACGTTTTTGTCTAGTTTTGGACCAAAAAAAACGTTTTTCAAAAAAAGAATCTGATTTTGGACGACATAGTATAGTATGTCGTTTTTGTGAAATTTTGGGCCAAATTTTTTACGCAAAAAATGGTCCCATTTTGGACAGCATAGTGTAGAAAGACGTACTACATAGTATAGTATGACGTTTTTGTCTAGTTTTGGACCAAAAAAACGTTTTTCAAAAAAGTTGTCAGATTTTGGACGACATAGTATAGTATGTCATTTTGTCAAATTTTGGACCAAATTTTGTTCTAAAAAAATGGTCACATTTTGGACGGCATAGTGTAGTATGACGTACTACATAGTATAGTATGACGTTTTTGTCTAGTTTTGGACCAAAAAAACGTTTTTCAAAAAAATTGTCAGATTTTGGACGACATAGTATAGTATGTCGTTTTGGTCAAATTTTTGAGTCACATTTTGGACAGCATAGTGTAGTATGACGTACTACATAGTATAGTATGACGTTTTTGTCAAGTTTTGGACCAAAAAAACGTTTTTCAAAAAAATTGTCAGATTTTGGACGACATAGTATAGTATGTCGTTTTTGTCAAATTTTGGTCCAAATTTTTCTCTCAAAAAATGGTCACATTTTGGACAGCATAGTGTAGTATGACGTACTACATAGTATAGTATGACGTTTTTGTCTAGTTTTGGACCAAAAAACGTTTTTCAAAAAAATTGTCAGATTTTGGACGACATAGTATAGTATGTCGTTTTTGTCAAATTTTGGCCCAAATTTTTCTCTCAAAAAATGGTCACATTTTGGACAGCATAGTGTAGTATGACGTACTACATAATATAGTATGACGTTTTTGTCTAGTTTAAGACCAAAAAAACGTTTTTTTAAAAAGTTGTCAGATTTTGGACGACATAGTATAGTATGTCGTTTTGGTCAAATTTTGGACCACATTTTTTTCTCGAAAAATTGTCACATTTTGGACAGCATAGTGTAGTATGACGTACTACATAGTATAGTATGACGTTTTTGTCAAGTTTTGGACCAAAAAAACGTTTTTCAAAAAAAATGTCAGATTTTGGACGACATAGTATTGTATGTCGTTTTTGTCAAATTTTGGGCCAAATTTTTTTCTCAAAAAATGGTCACATTTTGGACAGCATAGTGTAGTATGACTTACTACATAGTATAGTATGACGTTTTTGTCTAGTTTTGGACCAAAAAAAACGTTTTTCAAAAAAAGAATCTGATTTTGGACGACATAGTATAGTATGTCGTTTTTGTCAAATTTTGGCCCAAATGTTTTACTCAAAAAATGGTCCCATTTTGGACAGCATAGTGTAGTATGACGTACTACATAGTATAGTATGACGTTTTTGTCTAGTTTTGGACCAAAAAAACGTTTTTCAAAAAAATTGTCAGATTTTGGACGACATAGTATAGTATGTCGTTTTGGTCAAATTTTGGACCACAGTTTTTTTCTCGAAAAATTGTCACATTTTGGACAGCATAGTGTAGTATGACGTACTACATAGTATAGTATGACGTTTTTGTCTAGTTTTGGACCAAAAAAACGTTTTTCAAAAAAAAAGATCTGATTTTGGACGACATAGTATAGTATGTCGTTTTTGTCAAATTTTGGGCCAAATTTTTTACTCAAAAAATGGTCCCATTTTGGACAGCATAGTGTAGTATGACGTACTACATAGTATAGTATGACGTTTTTGTCGAGTTTTGGACCAAAGAAACGTTTTTCAAAAAAGGTGTCAGATTTTGGACGACATAGTATAGTATGTAATTTTGTCAAATTTTGGACCAAATTTTTTTCTAAAAAAATGGTCACATTTTGGACGGCATAGTGTAGTATGACGTACTACATAGTATAGTATGACGTTTTTGTCTAGTTTTGGACCAAAAAAACGTTTCTCAAAAAAATTGTCAGATTTTGGACGACATAGTATAGTATGTCGTTTTGGTCAAATTTTGGACCACATTTTTTTCTCCAAAAATTGTCACATTTTGGACAGCATAGTGTAGTATGACGTACTACATAGTATAGTATGATGTTTTTGTCAAGTTTTGGACCAAAAAAACGTTTTTCAAAAAAAATTTCAGATTTTGGACGACATAGTATAGTATGTCGTTTTGGTCAAATTTTGGGCCAAATTTTTTTCTCAAAAAATGGTCACATTTTGGACAGCATAGTGTAGTATGACGTGCTACATAGTATAGTATGACGTTTTTGTCTAGTTTTGGACCAAAAAAACGTTTTTCAAAAAAAAATTCAGATTTTGGACGACATAGTATAGTATGTCGTTTTTGTCAAATTTTGGCCCAAATTTTTCTCTCAAAAAATGGTCACATTTTGGACAGCATAGTGTAGTATGACTTACTACATAGTATAGTATGACGTTTTTGTCTAGTTTTGGACCAAAAAAAGTTTTTCAAAAAAAAATCTGATTTTGGACGACATAGTATAGTATGTCGTTTTTGTCAAATTTTGGGCCAAATTTTCCTCTCAAAAAATGCTCACATTTTGGACAGCATAGTGTAGTATGACGTACTACATAGTATAGTATGACGTTTTTTCTAGTTTTGGACCAAAAAAACGTTTTTCAAAAAAATTGTCAGATTTTGGACGACATAGTATAGTATGTGATTTTGTCAAATTTTGGACCAAATTTTTTTCTAAAAAAATTGTCACATTTTGGACGGCATAGTGTAGTATCACGTACTTCATAGTATAGTATGACGTTTTTGTCTAGTTTTGGACCACATTTTTTTCTCGAAAAATGGTCACATTTTGGACAGCATAGTGTAGTATGACGTACTACATAGTATAGTATGACGTTTTTGTCAAGTTTTGGACCAAAAAAAGTTTTTCAAAAAAATTGTCAGATTTTGGACGACATAGTATAGTATGTCGTTTTGGTCAAATTTTGGACCACATTTTTTTTCTTGAAAAATGGTCACATTTTGGACAGCATAGTGTAGTATGACGTACTACATAGTATAGTATGACGTTTTTGTCAAGTTTTGGACCAAAAAACGTTTTTCAAAAAAATTGTCAGATTTTGGACGACATAGTATAGTATGTCGTTTTTGTCAAATTTTGGCCCAAATTTTTCTCTTAAAAAATGGTCACATTTTGGACAGCATAGTGTAGTATGACTTACTACATAGTATAGTATGACGTTTTTGTCTAGTTTTGGACCAAAAAAAACGTATTTAAAAAAAAAAATCTGATTTTGGACGACATAGTATAGTATGTCGTTTTTGTCAAATTTTGGGCCAAATTTTTCTCTCAAAAAATGGTCACATTTTGGACAGCATAGTGTAGTATGACGTACTACATAATATAGTATGACGTTTTTGTCTAGTTTAGGACCAAAAAAAGTTTTTCAAAAAAGTTGTCAGATTTTGGACGACATAGTATAGTATGTCGTTTTTGTCAAATTTTGGGCCATATTTTTCTCTCAAAAAATGGTCACATTTTGGACAGCATAGTGTAGTATGATGTACTACATAGTATAGTATGACGTTTTTGTCTAGTTTTGGACCAAAAAACGTTTTTCAAAAAAATTGTCAGATTTTGGACGACATAGTGTAGTATGATGTACTACATAGTATAGTATGACGTTTTTGTCTAGTTTTGGACCAAAAAACGTTTTTCAAAAAAATTGTCAGATTTTGGACGACATAGTATAGTATGTCGTTTTTGTCAAATTTTGGCCCAAATTTTTCTCTCAAAAAATGGTCACATTTTGGACAGCATAGTGTAGTATGACGTACTACATAATATAGTATGACGTTTTTGTCTAGTTTTGGACCAAAAAAAACGTTTTTCAAAAAAAAATCTGATTTTGGACGACATAGTATTGTATGTCGTTTTTGTCAAATTTTGGGCCAAATTTTTTTCTCAAAAAATGCTCACATTTTGGACAGCATAGTGTAGTATGACGTACTACATAGTATAGTATGACGTTTTTTTCTAGTTTTGGACCAAAAAAACGTTTTTCAAAAAAATTGTCAGATTTTGGACGACATAGTATAGTATGTCATTTTGTCAAATTTTGGACCAAATTTTTTTCTAAAAAAATTGTCACATTTTGGACGGCATAGTGTAGTATGACGTACTTCATAGTATAGTATGACGTTTTTGTCTAGTTTTGGACCAAAAAAACGTTTTTCAAAAAAATTGTCAGATTTTGGACGACATAGTATAGTATGTCGTTTTGGTCAAATTTTGGACCACATTTTTTTCTCGAAAAATGGTCACATTTTGGACAGCATAGTGTAGTATGACTTACTACATAGTATAGTATGACGTTTTTGTCTAGTTTTGGACCAAAAAACGTTTTTCAAAAAGATTGTCAGATTTTGGACGACATAGTATAGTATGTCGTTTTTGTCAAATTTTGGCCCAAATTTTTCTCTCAAAAAATGGTCACATTTTGGACAGCATAGTGTAGTATGACGTACTACATAATATAGTATGACGTTTTTGTCTAGTTTAAGACCAAAAAAACGTTTTTTTAAAAAGTTGTCAGATTTTGGACGACATAGTATAGTATGTCGTTTTTGTCAAATTTTGGCCCAAATTTTTTTCTAAAAAAATGGTCACATTTTGGACGGCATAGTGTAGTATGACGTACTACATAGTATAGTATGACGTTTTTGTCTAGTTTTGGGCCAAAAAAAGTTTTTCAAAAAAATTGTCAGATTTTGGACGACAGTATAGTATGTCGTTTTTGTCAAATTTTGGACCACATTTTTTTCTCGAAAAATTGTCACATTTTGGACAGCATAGTGTAGTATGACGTACTACATAGTATAGTATGACGTTTTTGTCAAGTTTTGGACCAAAAAAACGTTTTTCAAAAAAGTTGTCAGATTTTGGACGACATAGTATAGTATGTCATTTTTGTCAAATTTTGGGCCAAATTTTTTACTCAAAAAATGGTCCCATTTTGGACAGCATAGTGTAGTATGACATACTACATAGTATAGTATGACGTTTTTGTCTAGTTTTGGACCAAAAAAACGTTTTTCAAAAAAGTTGTCAGATTTTGGACGACATAGTATAGTATGTCGTTTTGGTCTAATTTTGGACCACATTTTTTTCTCGAAAAATTGTCACATTTTGGACAGCATAGTGTAGTATGACGTACTACATAGTATAGTATGACGTTTTTGTCTAGTTTTGGACCAAAAAAAGTTTTTCAAAAAAAAAATCAGATTTTGGACGACATAGTATAGTATGTCGTTTTTGTCAAATTTTGGCCCAAATTTTTCTCTCAAAAAATGGTCACATTTTGGACAGCATAGTGTAGTATGACGTACTACATAATATAGTATGACGTTTTTGTCTAGTTTAGGACCAAAAAAAGTTTTTCAAAAAAGTTGTCAGATTTTGGACGACAGTATAGTATGTCCTTTTGTAAAATTTTGGACCAAATTTCTTTCTAAAAAAATGGTCACATTTTGGACAGCATAGTGTAGTATGACTTACTACAAGGTATAGTATGACGTTTTTGTCAAATTTTGGACCACATTTTTTATTCACAAAATGGTCACATTTTGGACAGCATAGTGTAGTATGACTTACTACATAGTATAGTATGACGTTTTTGTCTAGTTTTGGACCAAAAAAACGTTTTTCAAAAAAGTTGTCAGTTTTTGGACGACATAGTATAGTATGTCGTTTTGTAAAATTTTGGACCAAATTTTTTTCTAAAAAAATGGTCACAATCTGGACAGCATAGTGTAGTATGACTTACTACATAGTATAGTATGACGTTTTTGTCAAATTTTGGACCACATTTTTTATTCACAAAATGGTCACATTTTGGACAGCATAGTGTAGTATGACTTACTACATAGTATAGTATGACGTTTTTGTCTATTTTTGGACCAAGAAAAACGTTTCTCAAAAAAAAAATCTGATTTTGGACGACATAGTATAGTATATCGTTTTTGTCAAATTTTGGACCAAATTTTTTTCTAAAAAAATGGTCACATTTTGGACAGCATAGTGTAGTATGACTTACTACATAGTATAGTATGACGTTTTTGTCTAGTTTTGGACCGAAAAACGTTTTTCAAAAAAATTGTCAGATTTTGGACGACATAGTATAGTATGTCGTTTTGGTCAAATTTTGGACCACATTTTTTATTCACAAAATGGTCACATTTTGGACAGCATAGTGTAGTATGACGTACTACATAGTTTAGTTTGACGTTTTTGTCAAGTTTTGGACCAAAAAAAACGTTTTTCAAAAAAATTGTCAGATTTTGGACGACATAGTATAGTATGTCGTTTTGGTCAAATTTTGGACCACATTTTTTATTCACAAAATGGTCACATTTTGGACAGCATAGTGTAGTATGACTTACTACATAGTATAGTATGACGTTTTTGTCTAGTTTTGGACCAAAAAAAACGTTTCTCAAAAAAAAAAATCTGATTTTGGACGACATAGTATAGTATGTCGTTTTTGTCTAGTTTTGGACCAAATTTTTTTCTAAAAAAATGGTCACATTTTGGACAGCATAGTGTAGTATGACGTACTACATAGTATAGTATGACGTTTTTGTCTAGTTTTGGACCAAAAAAACGTTTTTAAAAAAGTTGTCAGATTTTGGACGACATAGTTTAGTATGTCATTTTGTAAAATTTTGGACCAAATTATTTTTCTAAAAAAATGGTCACATTTTGGACAGCATAGTGTAGTATGACTTACTACATAGTATAGTATGACGTTTTTGTCTAGTTTTGGACCAAAAAACGTTTTTCAAAAAAATTATCAGATTTTGGACGACATAGTATAGTATGTCGTTTTGGTCATATTTTGGACCAAATTTTTCTCTCAAAAAATGGTCACATTTTGGACAGCATAGTGTAGTATGAAGTACTACATAGTTTAGTTTGACGTTTTTGTCAAGTTTTGGACCAAAAAAAACGTTTTTCAAAAAAATTGTCAGATTTTGGACTACATAGTAGTACATAGTATGTCGTTTTGGTCAAATTTTGGACCACATTTTTTATTCACAAAATGGTCACATTTTGGACAGCATAGTGTAGTATGACTTACTACATAGTATAGTATGACGTTTTTGTCTAGTTTTGGACCAAAAAAAACGTTTTTCAAAAAAAAATTCAGATTTTGGACGTTTTTGTCAAATTTTGAACAATGTATTTTAGTATTACGTTTTTGACAAATTTTGGACCATAAATATTTTTTCCAAAAAATTGTCAGATTTAGGAAGACATTCTATAGTGTGATGTTTTTGTCAGATTTTGGACCAAAACATTTTTTAAAAATGAATTGTCAAATTTTGGACCAAAAAAATAAATGAATTGGCAGATTTTGGACGACATACTATAATTTGACATTTTTGTCAAAATTTGGACTACGAAAAGTTAATTAAAAAAAATAACTGTCTATTGATGCTCATCCACTACAGCTACAAGTCTGCCTCACTCGGACCAGATTTTGGTGTCCATCAGGACTACTGGTCCTAACAAGGCCAGTGTTTCTGTCAAGGAAGGCCCTAAAAATGTAACAAATACAAGAACACACACTCACACCCAATCTTTATAAGCCACAATTACTGCTGAGGGATTCCTTCACTGGCTAATATGCTCCGTTAAGCTCGGTGAGCCTAAGTAAGCTCTGAAATTAGTGCTGAAGTCAGTCGTCACACACATCTTCACCATACAAAGGCTTCACTTTCACTTCCCTGACACTGAATAAGTCTGGCTGCATGTGCTCGATGATACTGAGCTCCTTAATAGGAGTCAATGAACTCTGTCCAAGAGCCTTGTCGAGAAAGCTCAATTTCCAGACACTTTGCCTGAATAATAATCATCGCTGCTGTCAGCTGTTAACAATGCCCATAACTACAGAGAAAGACAATTTAGCTGATTTCACTGAAACTGAAAGTTTGTCTGCTATTCACCATACCAGTATAGTTTTGCAATTAACACAAGTTGTATTAGCACCTCAACTTTTTCTGCGGAGACTCAGTTCTATTACAGTCACAGGTATAATTTTTACCTGTTCATTTCTACTGAGTTTAAATTTATAGGTGAATCAAATGCATGATGCTCACCAACTATAAATATTAACGTCCCTGTCGTTCCAGGAATAATCCATATATATCTGTGTTTCTCTGTGCTGGATTTTTTTTGTTCATGAGTTTGATGGCTATTAATCTAATCTGATATGAAATAAAGTTCTTAAATTAAATATTTATTTTCTCACTACCCACACACAAAATTAGGTAGTTTTGTTTTGTATGTCTCTATATCACCATGAAATGTTACGTATCACTCGTGGGATAGTGAAATATTTGCTGTCACTGGAATCTGAACAGAGTAAATAAAGGTTGTACTAATCAGAGGCATTTTGTCGAGCGACTGGGTGCCGCAGCTTTGATTTATTGTTCACAAAAAGTCTGGAGGGTAAGTCAAATGCAGACTTCTCAGCAACATGTTGCCAATTAGTGAACGGTGGATATGCTGCATCGTGTAAAGATGTAAATTTGCACATCAGGTCTAACATTGGGGATACATTCTTGTGCTATGAGTTGCAAATTAATAGACCCACTATTCTTCTACGGCAAACGTGGCAGACTGAATGACAGATAAAACTGCTGTGTGATTCAGAGGAAGTGTGTCAGCGAATCCTACAGATCATTAAGGAGGATTATCTGCAGGATGTGAGGGGGGAAAAAAACAGATACTGAGGGAGGTGACACTCAAACAAAAATGATTCCACATCCCTTCAGTAAAAATAACCCCGACTCCACAATTGTATCTATATTTAAATCCATCAGTATAATAAAACACAAGTTATTTGTACAATGGTTTTTATAGAGACAGGGTGTGTGAGTGAGCACACTATTGCATCGAGTTTAAGTTTCTCTTTGTAGTCATTTGAATTACCAATCCTCACCACTGGTAGTTGTCTTTACTAATTCTCAAACATGTACCTCTTTACAATGTCTGGCCAAGTCTTTTCATTCTGTGTCCTGATTGTTTTCTCGAAGACTATCCAGACATCTTTTGGGGATTGAAGATTGTGTCTTATTACTTTAAATATTGATAAATCCGTGCATGTATTGCTCTCTCTATTCCACACTTTGTATTCCTCTGTATTGCTATTATTTGTCTTCACGTTACTCTCTCCCATAATCAGTTTCCAGTTCACTTTATTCAACTCCCTAACCCCCTCAGCATCTTGTCCTCACCTCCCCTCTTTTGCGTTTCGTGATTTTTTTAAAAGGCGAGTCAGCAGGAAGACTCAGAGAGAGAGAGAGAGAGACTGCTCCCCTCTTTAACTTCATTATGTCCAATTAGTCTCCTTGTCCTTCAGCGGAGTTCACAGTGGTGTTAGAGGTGTGAGAACCCAGCAACTGCCTTCAGCTGGGAATTAACACCAAAATCCTCTTCACTCCAGGCTTTGTTATCTTTGATTTGCATCTGTGTACTGTTCTATTGTGTTACCGTCAACGTTTGGTCACGATGTGCCACACTCAACTTCATATCTATGCTAAGTTATGTGCAATTTGAAACTGTCTCAGTTTGAGCCACATGAACTTATAACACCAGGCCAAATCATTTACTTGCATTCCTGCTTTCCGCCAGTTACCCTCTGCCTGAATTTACTTTGGGGATTTTTTCAGCTCATATAGCTCCACAGTTTTTATAATCAGCGCAGCCAATCGTGCACCAGTTATTAATTTTTAAAATCAGAGTTGTGCTCAAAATTTTAATTCCACTCACGCATGTTTAAAAACTAAAAAGAGAAACACCAAACATATTCCCATTAAAAAAAAATAGATTCAGCTTCAGCTGACATGATTCAGTTCCAGTATTTACTCCAGGATTGAAGGTTAAGCATTTTTTTTTTTTTTTTTTTAAACATGCTGTAGATGCAGCTTGTTCGCAACTATGGAACATTCACTCACTAATTGTCTACCACTTTATCTTTCACATGAAAGTCATGGAGCAAGAAGACCGGAACAAGGGCCTTTCTGCATGGAATTTGTATGTTCTTCCTGTGTGTGCGTGGGTTTTCTCTGGGTTCTCCGGCTTCCTCCCACAGTCCAAAAAACATACAACACGGAGAAACATGGGGAGAACATGCAAACTCCACAGAGAAAGGCACTACGGATTCTAACCGGCGATGGTCTTGCAACAGTGCTAGCCACTCATCCACCGTGTGGCCCCCCAACTGTGGACAGTACATATTCAGCCTCACTTCTCTGAAAGCCAGAACTGATTTAATGTTTTTTGCAGCAGTTTCAGTAAAAGCAGTACAGGGCTTGTCAATTATTTAGTCTCTGGCTTTGCAATAATCCGCCATCTGCTCTATATGTTTGTTTATTCTTCTTCCAAACACCCTCCATGTATGTTTATATACCCTTAAAAAAATGATGACACATGAACAATTCTTAAGGCAAATTTACTACATTCTAAGGGGGAAACGCAGTTCAACGGATGCAAACCGTAACGGCAGCAATCGTTTAACTTCTCCATTGTGTTCCTTTGAGGTTGAGGTGAGATTCTCTTACATGTCTTCATTTTGTGCCCAAACTCTGCTGAAACACAGTGTGAATAAGAGCAGAGTTTATTGGATTACACCTTGGCATGACTTAAGCATCCCTTAAGCTTCCCCTGCACAACCAGAGCTGCTTGAAACAAAGGCAGGATTTACACACAGAAAAGGGGAAAAGACAGAGCCGTCTGTTGTTGTTGATTCACGTTCAGCAGTGACACACACATTCAACCTGGCACGTTCATCTCGACGTTCTTCTCTTCCAGATAGACCAGATACAAATGTATGATTCAGGAGGCTTATGATGAATCACATTTACAGATTTCATTTAAAATAATTTGCAATAGCTTATTATTTTTTTCTGTTTATATATATATATATATATATATCTTAATATACAGCACTGTACCTGTAACTGTACTTCTTTTTTTGCAGAGGAGGAAAAAGAAAGGGAAAACCGTTTCACTGAGTGGAAACCATCTCAGATCTTCAAGTGGTTGAACGAAGACTTTGACTTTGCCGAATCCACAATCTTTGATTAAAATACTGCTTTAAAAAAAAAAAAAAATACAGCAAATAAAGTGGTAGAAGATGGATGGATGTTAAAACTGATTGCACAGTGCAGCGGCAATAGAATAACAACACCTTTTATGTTTATATTGCTCTCCTGTAGCCTTGCTTTCACTATGTTGTTTTCTTGGCCTCTGGGATTGGGATTTTTGTGAAAAACTTCTGACTCGATTTAGAACAGTGTTACTCTGCATCTAAATCTAGGAATATAATACGATTTAACCTTATATCGATTATGGTTTTTTTTACACAGGGGAGGAGCACACGACACCAACTCTATATGCTCACTTGCTTACTTAAAATCCTGCATATGTGAGCAGTGGATACAGGGCGATAGAAGGAGCACCTAACATTGTGAAAACCCCCCAAAAAAAGAGGCTTCAGTGGACACAGAGCACAGATACAGGAGACAGCGTTGACTACAGGAAAGCGATGAATTACATTTCTCTGTAGTAAATGGAGCACATGGAGATGAATGGGATTTGCCGTGGACACCAAATAACCTTGTAACAAGTTTCTCCCAGAGAAATTATAATAATAACCCCAATACAGAGGAAAAATATATTTTTTTTCGGTGCCACCCTGAACCTTTTCCTCCCTTGCCGGGATAATGACGTGTCAGTGAGAGTAAATGAAAATGGGCCAATTTTACAAAGTCATTACAAACTCTGTTCTTAAAACGAATGAAGAGCAGACAGAAAGAGACTAAAGAATACGAGGCGAATGATTCACGTTGACTGAACTTTGTATTTGTCGGTGTTTACATGTGCTTACTCTGCCTTTTCCCAGCCTCTGAATGTGCAGCTTCACACTGCGGTGTCCGTGCATGTGCATTGTGTATGCTTTGTGCGTACCTTTTTTTTTTTTTTTGTTAACATGTGCATGTGTATCAACTCAACCCAAAGCCAAACTGACAGACAGCTTCCCTCTGAGGAGCCCCTTAGTGTTTCTGATTGATCGTCATAATGCCAAGGTACGGGGCCCTGTCCTTGGTGCCTATGCTAATCACAGAATCATGCATATTTATGAGTTCCTTGGGAATCAACCAGCTAAATAAAGGATGAGGCCGTTGGCTCATAGCTGTGTTCATCACCATCCCTGATTGATTAGAAAGAGAAGGAAATCTGCCTATAAAGACCAGTTTTTTTTCCCCCCCCCTCCAGCTCCAGGATCATAATGGGAGCTCAGGCAAACAAAAGGTGTATGCTTCCAGATTAAACAGTAGCTGAATAGAAAGAAGTTTGTGTTTCCCCCTTTGTGTGTTTGGACTTCTCTACCATAGTGTTTATCTGTAAAAGTTTCTCAATGGTTCTGCAACACCTCGGCCGACTTCATAAAATTGGCCGACACTATCCTTTTACAACCAGTATCATACAGGATCAACAAAATAGAAATGTGCTTTGGTTATTAAAGACGGTATCACAATTTATTATTATCATTATTTTAATCGCTGTAGTTACAGTGATCAAAACAATATCCTGTACAGTGCTTAACACATTTATTAGACCACCACCCAAAGCCACAGGTACCCTAAATTAACAGCATTGGTAATTAAGAAAATCATTTTTAAAGTTTCTGTAATATTAATGTAGAAGCTCTTTAACCAAAATGTTATTTTTTTAATGTTATTAACCCTTAGTGCTCACGTGGCATGGATCAGTCCTGCAGGAATTGCCATGGTAATAGTACACTCCTTATATGGACATCCTGGGGGTGTTTATAGGTCACATATTCAGGCTTTAAAACGTGCATTTCTTCGTATGTGTTGTGGAGTTATTCATTCATTTTATAAAGCATTTTTAGTAGCTATATAGCAATAATTATGCAGAAGTCACAACATTTATTTTATTTTTTGTTCATAAAAACGAGCCAAGTGAACTTTGAACTGTGACGTATTTTCAGATTTCACAAATCCAATCAGGTTTTTAAACATTTTGAGTGCTTTTTGTTCAGGTGTGTTTATGTAGTTGGCGAAAATGAAAGAAATGTTTTATCAGATTGCCTATAGGTTGTGCTGAAAAAAAAGGACATAAGACATTTTTATATTGCACATACTTATAGCCTCTGTATGTATACATAGTAATGGAAATAAGCAGCCAGAATGCTCTGTGTTCGAAGGGTTAATGTTAAAGGTCCTATATTATACCCTATTACTCCAAGTTAAACTAGTTCCCTGGTGTCCTAATGAACATGTCTGTGACATGCTTTGGTCAAAATACCATAAGGATGAAGCACCACAGCAGTTCAATCACCCGGTCAAAACAGCCCTGTTCAGAATGCTTGGTTTAGTAGTATCTCTTAAAAAAAAAAAAAGAGAGAACTTAAGGGACAGGAACTGGCTACTGGGAGCTAACAGCAGTTAGCATTTGGAAAAGTGATCATTTGCAGGCTCTAGCAGGCACATTGCCGTCATATATAACATGTATCCACTGGACAGATAAATCCTCTGAGGCTGGAAGTTTGTGTAGAACTCTGTGCTGCACTGTGGAGCCAAGAATAGAACTTTTCGCAGACTTCTGGTTTTCAGATACCGTTTCCCTCGCCAGCACTCTTGCATGTTTTACGGAAAAAAGCGGAGCTCCGCGAGACCACAATTCCAGGAATTTAGCGCATTGTGACGTCCCAGTGAGTGCGGAAGTCAACATCGCAGGTTTTATCTCCTGTACTTAGACTGAGGAGGACCATAAAAACATGAGTGAGTCATCTTTTTTCACCCTTTGGTGACTGATAGGGCCTCCAGAGTCCCAGATATAAGGATTTAAATTAAATGAAAAAGTTTTTTTTGCATAATATTCCCCTTTATTCCCCCTATTATTGTTTTCCATGAATTTTCAAATTTGCAGTTTTACAAAAAAAAAAAACAGGCAAAAATAGCAAAGCACATTAATTTTTTTTGATCAATTAAGAAGTCAAATTATAGTTATTTACTTGCATTCCTTAACAGAAAAAAACTGTATGCTTTCACGTTCATTTGGTCACAATTGGAGGACGCAAAGAAAGCGATGTGCTCACGTTTAACATTTTGGTCCCCTTTATTTTATGTTAACCACATTTCAAACAACTAAACAAGCAATGGAAATGGCATCACCAGATCTTAACAACACTTTGCTATCGACAAATAATCATCTGAATAATAATAATTATACAAAATAAATGTACTAATTCAGGACCAAAAAAAAAGGAAACAAAAATAAAAATCAATCAGTACATTAGAAAACAAAGTATACAGATGAATGGCCATAAACTGATACAATACAATAAAGCTTTTGAGGAAAATAAGAAGGATAAACATTTCTGGCATTCACATCGTCTTCAACACAACACTGTCTTGATACGTCCATTAATGAGCCCGACCGTGCTCAAGCAAACATAAAAGGTATGCAATGAAGCGCAGAGACTGAACAGTTTCATTCTAATAATTATTATCTTTTTAAATACACGTATATGCTGGTTCTGGCCGTGAGCATCAAAAGCAATGAACAAAATGGCAGCGAAACCACGAAAACAACTGTTCACCAGAGACTAAACTTTGTCAAATCTCCGGATGGAAAAAACTATGGCTGATACTAAAACAGATTTTCTTAAAAATTGAACCATTGCTCATCTTTATATCAGCAGTGTTAACCTCTAGATAAGAAGGTTTTTGTACCTAATTAGTAGCACAGTGCTTTGACATTAAGGTTTTGGTTTCGTTTGGGTCACAGCTTTACTTGGACAACAGAGCGAGTCAAATAATGAGTGATGTCTGAATTTTCAGCCATATTCACCCCCACGGGTCAATCACTATGGAGCCAGGATAATTTTTACTATTAGACTGTTGAGTGAGTTTGTCCAATTAAAGTTTTAGCCTGCACGCCTCAATGGGGCTTGGAGGAAAAGCAAATGTGACGAATCGCAGAACAAATGTGACCTTTGCTCTTTGTGTTTAGTTTTAATGATGGATGGCAGACAAGGGAATGTCTTAACTCAAAGGCAGCAGTTTTTCAATCCAATTTATTCAGTTATCTGATATCAGTGTGTTGTGCTAATACAGCTAACCTAAGCTGACAGTGTCACGGCTACTGAAAAGCTTGTATTAAAATAGACTCTTTCTGCCTTTGCTTCACTATTTTGTATCTTAAAACTGATTTTTATTGTCACACCAGTGAAGTGAAATGAAAAAAAAATAAAAATAGACATATCTTAACAACCCAGACTAACAAAATACAACACTGCACTGAATAATACTGAATATTATTGATCGATTACATTTGCCAGCCTGTAGTGCTGTGAGTGTTTGGGCCAATTTTTGCTTTTAAAATAACAATTTTCCCCCCTGGTTCGTTCATTGTCCTTTAAGCATTATATAAAGGCAAAGCAATAACTAATTGATTTTAATAATAAAACCACATGAACCAACATGATAAATCACATTTTGTTTCCTCACTCTGAGGGAGGAGGAAGTGTGCAATATGTTAAAACACAGTATATATATATGAGTTCTTTTTTTTTAATGTTTCGGCATGTTTGTAGTCAGGTAGCAAAAGACAATAATCACAGTTGTTCAAAATGACGCTGACAGTTTGTATATATATTTTTAGAGAGAGAGAGGGACTGTGTTTTAAAACGATTAACTTGTATATGTAGTGTGTCTGGTGCGTGATGTTTGTCTGTTTGTTTGTTTGACTGTGGTTGTCTTTTCTTAGTTACAGTAAGGGAGGATGCACACTGAGATTTCCGCTCTCCACAAAACCATCCAAAAATATTTATGAAACTTTTCTTTACAGTTCAAAAAAAAAAAAAAAAGAGGAGCATAGATAACAACATTTTATTCAAAAGGCAAGGCAAGTTTTTTTTTTGTTTGTTTCTCGTACTGTTGTTGTTGGTTTAACATTAACACCGATGTCTTAGTTAAAGCAACACGTTTTGGTCAAAACAAAGTTGCAAAAAGTCTTTTGCGTTGATGCAATATGAAAAAAAGAAAACATGCTGACAATTTCAATTTACGAGTGTCATTTACATTTAACATTTCTACAATCAAGAGCCTCTTTTGCAACAGGAAAAATGTATCAGCTCAGAAATATTAAGTGTCTATGTTTTTTTGCTTTGATCCGACAACATCACTTTTGATCGACTCAGCCACGCATTTACAGTCGCGTTACTTACTGTACAAACTCTGAGCGGATAAATATTACAAGTGAGGCTTCACTTGAGCTAAACGTGAAATTTTCTCCCCAACAAAACCTTCCAGTGTGCATCCAGCCTTCACAGGGAGACAACATTCAAGACATAGGATATATCTAAAAAGGAAATACTGTACAATCGTCACATCACAGCCCAGCAGAGTCAAGAGAGAGAAGGAAGGATAAAAGTGGCGCTTTTTTAAACATCTGTTGTTTTTTTTTAACATCATTTTTCAATTTTCTATGTACAAGCATGTAAAGACTCCAGTCTTACTGAGGCAAACACACACAAGAAATTCACCAGTGTGTATGTTTGTAGTTTTTTTTTTTCCTTTTCTCTGTACAGGTTATGTGTGTATGTGTTGTCACAGGCACACATATAGTTCCACTCATCCACACACACACACACACACACAGACATACAAGTATGCAAGCATGCGCTCTCATTCACACACGCGCACACACACACAGGCACACGTGCTCACAGGTTGGGTTCAGGACTGTACAAAGCAGTTTTGCACTTCTGTGTGTCCTGATGTTGAGAATGACAGGCAGCATCAACAGCGAATCAGAAAAGAGAATTTTGGCTCACAGCTACTCAGAAGGAGGTGAGCGCCTCCAGAGCCACTTCGTAGCAGAACTTGTACTGTTCCTGTGCAGGGACAAACAAAACAGAAAAAAGGGAGATTTTTTTAATTTTTTATTATTTCTCCCACATTGCAGAGAAAAAAAGATTCAAACATTTAATACCTTTAAAGCATGGACCCACACACACAAAGAAATGACCACGAAATACTACTTTGTGGCCACAAAATAGGTAAAAAGTGCGCACAAAATACTAATTTGTGGCCACAAAATAGGTAAACGGTGCACACAAAATACTAATTTGTGGCCACAAAATAGGCAAAAGGTTCGCACAAAATACTAATTTGTGGCCACAAAATAGCTAAAAAGTGAGCACGAAATACGAATTTGTGGCCACAAAATAGGTAAAAGGTATGCACGAAATACTAATTTGTGGCCACAAAATAGCTAAAAAGTGAGCACGAAATACTAATTTGTGGCCACAAAATAGGCAAAAGGTGAGCACATAATACTAATTTGTGGTCACAAAATATGTAAAAGTTGTGCACGAAATACTAATTTGTGGCCAGAAAATAGGTAAAAGGTGCACACAAAATACTCATTTGTGGCTAGAAATATTAATTTGTGGCCACGAAATACTAATTTGTTCCCACGAAATAGGTAAAAGGTACGCACAAAATATAAAATAGGTTTACATTTTTTATCCTCCACATGAGTGTCGTGGAGAACCCGGAGAAAACCCACGCACACACGGGGAGAAATAGGTATAATGTGTGCACAAAATGAATATTCTTTCATGTTATTAATATTATTAATTTCGTGCAAACGAAATTATTATTTTGTGGCAACACAAAGTGCAAATCTCTGTGGAATTAACCAAACCTCTTCAAAAACGTTTTCCTTTATTATCACATCCACCTGCAAAACTCTTTGATAAGCATCTCCTAGCGAAAATGAGTGTGTGCGAGTTCTCACCATAGTCTCCACCATATTAGTCTTGTTGTTCCTCAGCGTTTTGACGGTATGGAACACATCCACAATGTTTTGCTGCTGGATCATCTCGTTGATGCTGCAGATGGCACAGAACGTTCCCGAACGCCCTCCACCAGTACTGCAGAGGAGGGAGCAGCAGGGTAAGAGTGGGAAGGAGAGAAAGACAAAAGAAATTCATCGTTTAACATTATTAACGGCATCGCCCCTGGAAAGCCAAAGTCAGTTTGCTGATCACACCAACTGCTGTGAAGTCCAACCAAAGATTTTTGCTCCTCTCTTACAGAAAAGCAGGAACTTATTTTCTGCATTTGTGTAAAAGGGTGGTTTATCGTGAAACTGAATGTTTCCTTTAGAGCAATTATTTACTTCTTCAGAGTTAGAATTTCCCTGTGCAAGCCAAAAACCCTGAACCGACAGGTGAGGAGAAGCACAGTGTTTGCTTTAGTTGATGCGAATTCATGAATATGACTGTGTTTATAAGTGTGAGGAAAGGTTTTCCGTTTAGAAAACATTTGACTTTACATTCAAGGATTCAAGGTTTGGATAAAAGGTGAGGATTGTTTTATGAGATTGACATTCGTTATTTAATGTAGGTTAAACGATTGAATAGAGTATGAATGGAGTGTATTGAATCATGTCATTTATTATTATTATAATTATTATTATTTATGAAACATCTTTATCAAAAGGTGAAGAAAGTAAGTTAAAGTACAACGTGTAAATACATATTTTTGCCATTTTTGACGCAAAATATATAAAGGTTGAAGGAAGCCAAATTTAAGACGCTGCATGTTTTAGGTCTGGAACAAGTAGAACAATTAAAGTTGAGAAAAGGTTAAGAATGACAGGACGTGACAGGCTGAACAAGCAGCGCCTGTCAAAACCTGTCAAACTAATGAATCAGAGCTATACTAATGGATTTAAGACATTTGAACTTAAATTTGACTTTTCTTAAGTCTTTGAAGAGAAAGTAACTTGCAGCAGTAGGCAAAGGGTCAGTGACACACACATATTCATATGTTTACTGGTTATGTGCGCCAGTAAACAGATAGTGTTCTGCCAGTCAGAAGTTCAATAATCCAGCCTGAAAAGAGTGTCAGACTCTCCTGCCTCACGGAGTTCCAGCAGAATTCCTTCAATATTCATTCTGAATAAAACATTCAGGAGAGGTAGAGCTGCAGCACTCACACTCAAAAAGGCAACCTACTGTCGAGCTTCTCTGCATGAGTAATGCCAGAATTTAATGTGTTTAAAAGTTCAAAAAAGTAGAGAAATTAGCCACATGTTTGGGTGAGGCTAATTGATCACCTCGGGTAATTAATACACTGAATTTGGATTATAATTTCAGAGACTTGAAATTTAAAATGCATCTTTTTTGAGTCCATGTAAGATCGATTCTTGCTTTGGTTAAATTATGATTTTAAGGGATTAAATATTGAATGTAAAATAAATTTTACATCAGTTGCTGTGAGATTATGTACATCTATGGGCTAATCTTCATACATATGATGACTAATTGCTGAAGCAAAGCCAAAAAAAACAAAACAAGATGGGGGTGAGATTCAAGGCAAGAATCGGCAAGAGAATCCCTATCACACATTTTTTACTTTTAATCTGTCGGTCAGCAAGTCTGTTCAATCCTTATAAGCACCAGCTTACTGTAAAAAGAAAAGAAATTAAAGCTGCACATCTATGCTAATATTTAAAGAAAAATAAACAAATAACTCCCATTATTAGCCATAACCCATTATTAGTATTAGTAGGGTAATGTGTATTCAGAGTACAGATGTCATGGTTAACCCTAAAGGCCCCGGCATACTTGGAATGTAATGGAATGGAAATGATGTTGTTCTCCAATGTCTTGTTTCATCAACAAACCAAAATGATTCACTTTTAATGACTTTTTTGTTACATGGAGCAAATACATTAAGAATGTATTAACATTTAAGAGGCTGAAACAATCAGAAATCTTGTTTTAATAATGAATAAAACCATTAATCGAGTAATTTCAGCTCTAGCGCAGACGAAATGCACACCGTGAGTATGACGCGTTTAACGTCATCAACGCCCAGGCTGCATGTGCAGCCCAGATTTTTGAACTCCCCGCGAAAACTGTGTTGGGTGAGCGTGGACCATGCATGCACAAACTGAATTCCTGCCTCACCGGTAGGTGGTGTATTAAAGGATTATATCCTATTTCCTCAAGTTAACCTAGTTCCCTGGTCTCCTAATGAACATGTCTGTGACATGCTTTGGTCAAAATACCATAAGGATGAAGCACCACAGCAGTTCAATCACCCTGACAAAACAGCCCTGTACAGAACACTCTGTTTAGTAGTATCTCTTTAGGTTCACAAAAATAAAAATAAATAAAAAGAAACTTAAAGGTGAAATAAGTAGTTTATAGTGACATCTAGAGGAGAGGCTGACATTTACAACAAAGACCTGCTCCTCTGCTCACCCCCTCCCTTCCCCTAGCGCTACGGTATCCGCAGCTGGTCAAATGTCGTCCTCGTCGTCTTTCTCTGTGTCAGCAGATGAGGTTCGTGAGGCGAGGGAGAGGGCGAGCTACCGCGGCCGTAGCAGACGAAGCGGAGAGAGAGGAGGCGGGACTTCCGCTACAAGTAAAGAGATGCTTGATTTGTTCTCTCGCGTTTGTCCTTACAGGCTCCAGCAGAAACATGTCGTCTCGCTGCTAACAGTGGCTATCCGACCGCGGCCCGCGACCATGTTATTTTAAAAGACTTTTTGAAACACTACGAAAATGAAACAAAGAATATTATACAGCGACTAGACAATGCAGGAGCACATAATATGTATACAAAAGTGGATTTTGGGTCATATAAACCCATAAATACTACATATTGTCCCTTTAAATGATTAAAAAGTTGATTTTGCATAATATGGGACCTTGAAGCCCCGCTCACCAAGCAGAAAAAACATTTCGACAGAAGACGTAGTCGCCAAGGATAGTCATCCAAGCCTCGACCTAGTGACCCTCAAACGAGCTGACACGCCGACTCCCCCGCAATGTGACGTGTGCGTGGAAGTATACCAGGGTCTTAGCCCTGTGTCAGCAGTCATTCAATGACATCACAACACACCACTCTGAGTGGGTACAAAAAAAGCTGTTTTATAGTTAAACAACAAATACAGCAGATGAAGTCCACACAACACAACAGGATAATATGGTGAAATGAGATGACATGCAGTGTTAATGTGTTCCAGGTAACAAAACAAGAAAGAAAAAAATCACAATCAAAAGTTACTGGTATAGATACATTTTATATTCAACTGCAGCTCTCTGCTGATTTTCTCACTCCCGGCTCTACCACAGAGAGAAAGAGAGAGTGCAGAGGGCGACCAGAGCAGAGAAGCATAAACATTTAATGTATTTTTATGGTAATATAACGATGAAAAAGCACAAAACAAGCTGTTGTTGTAATGTAAATACAGAAACGAATGTGAAATCATGAAACTCAGACTGGAATTGTCGCCATGACGAAGTCGCAGATATTTATAAAAGCTTCATACAATGTGCAGCTGTATATTTTCAGACAATCAACACAGCATTCATACCAAATCGAGACGTGTGTGAACCTTTACACCCCTATTTCTAACATTGTAATGTGCTTTAGCAAGCTTGTCAGGTCAAACTGTTGACTTGTGTACAGCCGACTGGCTTTTATGGTTGATACAAATACAAGTTTTAATAAACTCAACTAATTTGCCAGGCACAGGAGGTCATTTGCCCCGCAGTCATTTCTGAAACAAATCCCGCAATAAAGATTCTGACAATGCTGCATTCAGTGTACGTGGTAAAGTTCTAAACGCGAGTGACATCACAATCCATATATATGTTTGTTAGTCTGCTCAGTCTGAAACGTGTGTATTTATAGGAGCGTGTTCAAATAAATAAAGCAGAGAGAGAAATTGCTGCGTTAAATGTTCCCGCACAATGTGACTTGCTGAGAGTGAGACCCGTGTTCAACATTTAAAGACTCCAACTTCTACGACAAGTGGAGAGCAGAGGAAAAAAAAAAAAAATCAATTTCTCCAACTACTGATTGAACCGTCATGTTTCTCCTTATCTCTGGTATTACTGAGTCTGTGAAATCAATACATGTGGCTGATTAGCCAGTGTAGCTGTCTTTAGCCACAACGGAGAAAGCTTATATCCCCGTCACTCACGTTCTCTGTTTTATGGGGAAGAGTGTGACAGCTGCCGATTGCAGTCTGGAAACTGGATCCAAAATTATTTTCGTCTTTATTTGATCTGTGCACCATTACTGTGTCGTTGTATTACACCAGACACACTTTTAAATGCTGAATACTTAATTTAATGTTGTAAAATATCCTCTAATTTCCACAAAAGACTGGGTTGAACACATGAAATCAATGGCTATGAAAGGTGGATTGATTAGGGGTCAAATGATGGGACGGTCAATCTGTTCAGGGCACCAGGCATTTAATCACTGATTCTGTATGAAGATGAGCTGATACCATACTCAGTATTGGTCCAATAATGGTCAAAATCACTGGATTAGATAAAAATTTAAAATCTGATGCAATCCAAAAGTCCTATATGCATGTGTTACTGTGCACAGATTGTAAAAAAAAATTTAATAAAAACCAGCCACAGCACAAATGTGTAGGCAACAGCTTCATAAAGACTGTAGGGGACTGACATCGGTAGATACTGAAGTTTGTGATATCGGTATCAGTATTGAAAAAGAGGCTTGGATCAATAGCTCAGTTAAGATCAGCAGTCATTTTCCAGGCCAAGCAGCAACAATTGTGGCTTAAGTTGTTTCTTTCAGGAGCTAAAACCATTAAATCTGCATAGATTTAAGAACATAAAGTTTGCAATTTCTTTTCTTGTATATAATCTACACATGTTACACGTACACACACAGTTAAAATAAATAAAATTAAAACACTGAAAAGCAAGCAGCTTCAAACAAATCAATGCCAATTTTGATTGGCCTAATGAGCTGTGACAGAGTAAGATGATTGGATGAGCATCAGCAGTGTGCTTAAGGCAATGTTTGGAGTGTGTGTGTGTGTGTGTGTGTGTGTGTGTGTGTGTGTGTGTGTGTGTGTGTACATGCGGGTGTGTTCCCATATTCTATTGTTAGAGAAGTTCTCTGTAATCTCTGCACAGTTAGAGAGTTTTTGACAATTAATCTTATCTCAACTGTAAGAAATCTTTACTTTAGACCATTCCGAAAATAAATTTTTTGTACACAACTCATTAAAAGTGAGCATGGATCAATGAGTATGTTCTGTCATAAAAAGGTGTGTGTTATTTTATCATTGTTGAGGGTATCTCAAGCTCTTCCACCTCTCAGTGTCTCACACGTGCAAACACTGAGGGCACATGTGTCTGTCTGGAGTTCTGTGTAGATTGATAATAACAGTGAGCAGCATTTGCTCCTTGTCTGTCTTTCACTGACATTTACTCATTCAGCAGATGAACAACTCTAAAGCCTCTCACTAGCAGAGGTTGTAGTAAGCTTTTAGTGTTAAATCAGATCACGAAGACAAAGTGTAGCAGATCAGGTTGAGAAGTGCACTGAAAGTAAGTGCTACTTAGGCAAGTTAGAGATAATGGTGATCTTGGAAATAGAGAAGGGCACCCCTGCTCTGATAGCATTAGTTCACTAGACGCTAAGAAGACAGGCGTTAATGACTTGAATTTGATATTGGTCACCACGCGCTCTTTTAGGCTTAGACCAGACACACTGCCACATTCTGGATCATTCACTATGCCTGTGTGTCAGAGGGCATCTCTATCAGGGATAGCTGGTCATAAAACTTGACACCAGGGTTTCTTATGTTCTTGTTAAAGATTAATAGGTGGAGAGATTAATTGTCTGGGATGACAAAGAGTTGAGTATAAGGCACAGGCAGAGATCCACACCAAAACCATGAGATCACACACACTAATTCACGTTCAACTTGACTAATTCACTGGACTCCAAAGTAAGTGGTGGGGGCGTCAACTAAAACGCTACATATTTACTCGGAATGGAACAGCATCAAGTGGCACCGAACTGCACTGTGGGTACATTGCTTCCCATTGCTTTCATGGCGTGCAGCAGAAGTTGAGAAATCTTCACTCTTCTTGAGTGTCAGCCAATCAAAGCATGGTATGCAAATTATACCAACGCCGTTGCTAGACAATCAAATCATATATCGCCGTTTTAGCTCAACCGCGACACAGCTCAAACAGAGCTCTTGTGCAAGGGTGTTATCTCATTATGAATGATTTTTGTCAGACACAGTGTGACTAACAATGGCAGACCTGGTGGACATCATATCACCATCACATTAGCAAGATTAGAAACTCTTGCTATGAATTTAGCCATGACAGAGATTCCTCTGATAACCTCCAATAGCTTCCTTTAGCACCAAGTGTCAGCATCGATGCATGTGAGTTCAAATTGAAGGGGCCCCAACACTGAACCTTGGGCCCCTCTTGTTGGCAGAAGATAGTGTATTGTCCATGTATTTGACTAGCGTTAGGGTTAGGGCTAGGTTTTATAGGGTTAGGGTTAGTGCTAGGTGTGTGTGTGTGTGTGTGTGTGTGTGTGTGTGTGTGAGAGGGGGAGGTAGGACTTACAGGCAGTGTACCACAGTCCTCCCATCTCCTCCGTCATACTGCTCCTGCCACTTCGCCAGCCTCCTGACCAACTGGAGGATAGAGCGCTTAGAGAGAGGTGTGTCCCTGTAGGCCGGCCATCCGATGAACTGGAAGTGCTGCACCAGGCGGTAACCGTCCTGTGGCTGAGGAAACCAGTGCGAAATTAGAATTGTTATCACCATTAAAGATTGTGGTATATGATCCAATAGAGAAGGAAAGCATTATAGTATTTCCAATTCTTAATTCAATATTCTATTCTTTTTGTGTCCCATTTTGGCATTTACGATCCATATCAACTTAAAACTGACGGATAAGTCAAAGCCCTTGTTCTGCAATTGGTTTTTGTTTCTGCGTAAAATATCTTCAAAATGGGAAATGTTTGGCCTCAACAAAGATGATGTCTTATATGGTGTTTAATTACATTTCATGGCAGACAAAATGTTTTCATTTGTCTCGCCCAAGGGGGTTGGCAACCACCGCCAAAAATACCAGAACCTGCAGTCACTGTCAGACTGATTTGCTGCTAGGTTTGCCAGACATGTCTGTATGGGCTGACATTTACATACAACAGGAGTATATGGGTAATGTGTGTGTGTGTGTGTGTGTGTGTGTGTGTTTTCTCCGGGTTTCCCTGGCTTCCTCGCACAGTCCAAAAACATGTTGGACACTTAGTTGTGAGTGTGAGAGTGGGTGGTTGTCTCTATGTGTGGTCCTGAGATGGACTGGCAAACTGTCCAGAGTGTGCCGCGCCGATCACCCTATGTCAGCTGAGATTGACACAGCTCCCCCTGCGATCCTCATGTGGAGGATAAAGTGATAGAAGATGAATGGATGGACCTTTAGGCCCATACTGCTCTCCTCCTACATCTATTAAATACCTTACAATCACCTCCTTTGTTATTATTTTTCATTCATTCACCGTATTTATTTTCTGTATGCAGTACATATGCAGTATATACTATATATTCCCCTTCATTTTCTCAAACCTTTTCTCTTCTCTCCTTTGCCTACCACCCCCTTCTTCATTTGATGGCTTAGTGGTGGGTCGTACCGACTCAGCTAGGTCGGAGCTGCTCTCACAGTGTGAGATACAGTAAGCTGTTGTGGCTGATGATATGAGCCATTTCACGCTAGACCGGTGATGTGTTTGAGAAGGAGAGAGCGTGTGCCGAGAAAATAGAGAGAGTAGGGTAGTGGGGAGTTCACTCAGCACTATAGGAGCACGCAGACAATAGGGCAGCTCTCGAGCAGTGCCGTCATGGATGGGTGATAAAATGAGATGAGAGGGGAGTAACAAGAGGAGGCATGGGGGTAGCAAAGAAAAGGGGGAAAGGAAAGATAGAGGTGAGGAAGTTGAAGGGAGAGATGAATTGAGAAAGGCACGGAAGTAGAAATGAAAGAGTAGAAAAGAAAACAGAAGAGTGAATAAAAGTGGTTTTCCAATCGTATTGTTATTTGACCACCACTTGTTGCAATACAATAATGTCTGTTTGACTATTATGATCTACCAGTGGTTGTTGCTGGTCTTTGAAACAGGGGAAGCTAACGTCAGTCCTATTTATTCATACATAAATTCTGGCCCCCATTACTTTTGTCGAAAATGCTGTAACCACGTTGATAAAAAAAAATTAAATTGGGACAAGGAAATGCCAAAATTATGTACAACTGAAGCAAGGTAATGCTAAAATAGTGTTTTTATTTACAGTGTACAAACTAAAATGGGCTAACTGCCGAGCCAATAACACACAACGGGTTGCTTTTGTTTCTAGACTTCACTCGCAAAAATCCACATGGGACTGAGACAGGAACGGCTCTGGTGCTGTGCATATTTTTCTACAACGCTGTCAGTCAAAAAAAGTGGTTCCGCTTTTCAGACAGCTCCTCCAATCATCATGCATCAGCCCAGCACCCGTGCCCACCCACTGCTCCATTGACTCCGAGAGGCGCTGAGCTTCCCTGGAAGTGACAATTTCGCCCGCATTTATCCAATCACCATCCAGCTCACCGCAGTGGAAAGAGCTATTCTGTACCGCCTCATAGAGATCAATTGGAGCTGAGCTTCCACTGGTTTTTTAATGTGCCATGCTGCTGCAGGAATGTATGAGAAGCAAATTGCATCAGGTGATCTGTGATAAACAGCTGATTCCAGACAAATCTGTCAGTTGATTGTGTTCTATTGCACTTTTAGTGATGACATGTAAAATACAACAGTACATATTTGACCCTTTATTTTATGACATTTTAGAGGAAGCAGAGCCTCCCTTGTTGTCTTCAGTGTACTATCATACTACACAGGTGACATACTCGGTTTGCTACAACATCATCCTGCTGGTTGCCTGAGGGAAAGGAAAGGTTGCAACTGAAACTGAAAATGCCTTTTGTGAGTGTCCCTGAGTGTCTGACTACACTGTCAGCTATATACCATCTGTGTGGTAGGTCAAGTGGTACATTTTTGATTATTTTGGATAGGGAAATACTCCATGTTAATTGTTTTGTGGAAAGACAACACCAATTGCAAAATGTTATAACATGTACATGATATTTCACTTCAAACAGTGCATACCCTGGCCATGTTGCAGATCCTGAAGATTCGGTTTATGATGTCCTCATCAATGTCTGCTGATATGAATTCCACCTGAATGGGACCATAGCAACATGAACTCTTCTCCGGCCAGTACTGCATACATAACTACAGAGACACAACACACAAACACAGAGTGGGGGAAAGAGAGTTAATTGTTGAGGAAAAATTGTGGATGAAAAAGCAAAATGGCAAACATTCCATAAAGGATCGACATTCAAAAATAAACTAAACTAAACTGAATTTATAATTCACATTGGCTTAGACTGGCTTGCTTGTGTAATTGCATGTAGTTGTGCATATTCCATACTTAAATTATCGTTAATAGTTGAGTGGTTGTGTTGGCATGACATGTTGTATGTATTTATTTCTTACATATTGCACCCCTAAAATTACATCAAAATAAGACTTTGTTTCATGTAAGATTTCAGCTTTTAATCACGTTTTACCCTTGTTATGAATCAACTTAATGATAAGTGTGTATGTTTGTTGCTAAGATGGCATTAAAGAGCTTGTCCAGTTTGCTTTTGATGAAACAAAGTTGAACATTTTGTTTTGCAGACCTGTGCTGCATCCATCTCATTGAGCATTACAATGGAAGAGCAGTTGTAGTCGAACACCAGCCTCCAGAAGTCACCCATTGTGTTTGGCAAGGGATGCTGTGTAACAATGAACGCTGCTGGCTGTTTGTGACTCTGGAGAGAAGAGATAGCACATAGATAATTGAGATTTCAACACACAGTTGAACAAAAGAATACTAATACATTTAGGCATCACTACAGCAATGGGAAAGAAAAATATATACATATATACATATTTAATAAACACCTAAACAAACACTTACATCCATCAATGCAGCATTGATGTAATTAGAGCTCTCTCCGTCCACAGATATGAGGAAAGGCAGGCATCGGTCTGCTGATAGGACGTCCATACTTCGGTTCTTGTCATGGTTCCTGGGTAGCAATCCCACACTGCAATCCTCTGGACGGACTCTAGGGGTCACTATATTCAGCGTCTGGGAGAAACATGATTAGTTAAAGCAGCAGTATGCAACTTTTCATGATTTCAGTTGTTGATATTATTGTGTCTCTGTTTGGCCTTTGTGAACAAACTGCAAGATTATTGGTATGATGCGTCCTTCATCCGAAAATGGGCCATGTCAAGCAATACTATCAGACCTGACTGAGGGAGTGTTTGTGTGTATGCACCGACAGTGCGGGTGTGCGAGCAGGGGCAAGAAGCCTTTATCCTATCAAACTGTTGGAAGAGTGGATTTTTTTGAGCAATCGAATTTAGTTTTTTTATTTGTTTTTGTGGTCACACCTTTGTGTTTTCAGTCATTCTCCAACTTTCAGTCACATCATTCCAATTAAGATGGCCGTGATCACAGAATTGACAGACATAAAAACAACAGAGCTGGTGAGTTCCTGATACAAATAATTTTGAACCAGTGGTCAGGGGATGTTTATGGGGTATAAGGTTAGCTTTATGCAAGTTGACATCTGAGTGCACTCACCTGGAATTCGTCTTTAATCTGGCTGGAGTTCGTCTGTGGGTCCAGTCTGCTGATGTTGTAGTAAATGGCTCTGAACTCACAAACGGGAATGGCTGTGTTTCCACATAGACACGCCTCCAGGATGGCATCATGAACAAACACATACTGCTCCTGCAATTTCAACATAAGGTACACGATCAAAGAAATGCAATAGTAAACACAGGCTAGAGTCTTAAACTCAATGTGCAGCTCAGTTTGAATGTAGTTTTTCACACAATGGCGGCTGCAAGCGCTTACACCTCTGGGACAGTAGCTGCGGCTGTGTATCTCCTGCCTTTTTTTAAGTCGTTGACAAACTCAAACATTCCGCTGTGAACACAGTATTTTGTTTGCTTTGTGCGCTCGTGCTCTCTCAGCAACCTCTGCGTGAATCAAACGGGAGCGACGCTTTGCCCTGCAGTGTTTCCGAGCGCTGGATCAAGTGTGCTCTTTGTGCTCCAAACAACCAGCTCACTCTTAAAAGCATCAGCCTTAAAGAGCTACAGCAGCTACTGTGCATGTTAATTCATCCCTTTCGCTGCCTCCCTTTGTCCAACCATTTTTTATGTATTGTTCATTCACATTTTTATTTCTCTGCCCCACATTTCATTCTTGTGCTTTTGCTCAGACTTGTGTTTACTTTCTGACGGGTCATCTTTTAGCCTGTGTCTGAATGTTAAATGTGAGAGGGATTTTTAAAGCATCATTGAAATTAGCTGCTGTGGCCGATGGTGACACACACACACACACACACACACACACACACACACACACACACACACACACACATACGTACAATACTGACACAAATACTGACACAAATTGCTCCCACACATCCTCAGAAGGGAGGTTCTGATGCAGTTTGCTTGGTATCAAGAAGCATATAAACACATGTACATGTGCACACACATGCAAACACCGCTTTTATGCAAGTGCCATGATGTGAAAACACTTGAAGTGTTGCCTTGGGTAACTCTTCTTATTATAGCACATGAAGAGATGGGAGAAATTAAGTCAGTTTAAGGTCACTTGAGAAGAAATGAATACTTTGCTCCAAAAGAAGACAGAGTGAAAAAAATGTTCAGGACCACAGAAATATTAGTTGTAGTAGTAGTAGTAAAGTGATCATTCTATAAGGACTAGATAGTGCTACTTTGGTCTGAACAAAAGTGAAGTACGCTGAGTGCTATTAAGTTTCAGCATCAAACTATTTGTAAAAGCGAGACATATTTCATGTGTGTATGTTTTTGTGCGTCTGCATCTTACAATTGATTCTCTAAAAACACACAGGCAGAGTGATTTGTAAATCTGTGTGAGTTTTGATTTGAGATTGTTTGTGTATACATTGTGTTTATGTTCGTCTTTGCACAAAAGTCACCTCGTTTAATATTTATAGAGTGACGGGAATGGAAGACGTGAGGCTGAGAGAAGTAGTGAGAAACTGTCTCTCTTTATGCTTCTGTGTGAGCTACAAAAATACAAAAAGGCAGACAGACGTTAATAAAACAAATAACATACTTTACAACCAAATGTAAAACTGTAAGAAGAACACCAAACTTTACAGTCTGTGCATGCACAGGCCTGCAGACCTTAACGCTTACCTCAGTTTGCACCATGTTGACTCGTTGTGATCTCAGCTCTCTGATGCAATTGAAAATGTCCACCACGCCTTCATTCTCTGCCATGTCCAGCATAATGTCCACTGCAATGAAGCAGCCCGTCCTCCCTGCACCGGCACTACAGAGACAAATAAATGTAAAAAATCCCTGTCATCTCTGTTATTGTATAGCTATACATCTATGATGATATCCTCAATTCTGCAAGGTGAAAGTTATTATTTCATATTAACAGTAGGCATCAAAGAGAATGTGAACATGTTTCAATCAGTGTTTTTTTTCAGTGTTTTGTTCACACACACACACACAGACATTGATACCCCGTGTCAGCTGTTAAAGTGACACATTCTGAACAGTATCTCCTTGAGAGAGGAGACACATGAAGGTGAGCAGATGGATTGACGAACTGAACAATCAAGGGAAGGAAGAGGGCAGGGGAGAGAATTGTGGGACGAGGTTAGTGAAAGAAGTGGTGGCCACAAGGGAGCGATCGGGGGAGGAAAGGCGACACAAAATATCGAGGGATGGAGGGAGAGGGACCCTCAGGTGTATGGAGATATAAGGAGAGGGAGGGAAGAGACCTATCTTTCACTTTTCAATTCTCCAAATAGTAGAGAGAGAGAGGGAGAGAGGAACGAGGAGACAAAAGAGCTGAAAGAGAAGGGAAGATGGAAAGGAAAAGGAGAGAGGAACTGGGACTGCCTCAGCAGATTACCTGTCAACCTCTGTGATTAATGTCGAGAACAGAATACTGCTGGGCCTCTGTGTGTGTGTGTGTGTGTGTGTGTGTGTGTGTGAAAACATGTGTGTAGGTGTGAGTTTTGAACGCCTCATGACACAGGCCAATAGCATCAGAGTGCCCCTGGATATTGGAAGTGACTGGCATAAGTTCCTGCCCGTATGTCTGCATCCTCTTACTATGGCCATCTGTGTGTACAACGCTGCTCTCCTTGTTTGTCATGGTCTCTGTCAGTGTGTAGGCTGCCTTTTTTTTATCTAATAGCTGTCCGTCTGAGGAAGGGCCTCAGAGGAAGTAGAGACCGTGACTATGTTTCGTGTAAATAAGCTAATACTGTAATCAGGTGAACCTGTGAATCAGAGTAGAGGGAGGATTTTAAACAAATAAGAGGGAAAGTGTTTCAGAAACAAATTACAGATCCTAGCTTTCACTCGACTTTGGGTGCAAGCGTTGGCAAGTCCACAAGGAATGGTTTAAATTACATTTCAGCAGTCAACAGTGATTTAATTTGACAGATCAGAGAACACACATTTTTGGAAAGGTTATGGTCCCTTTGGAAAGGACTTGAGAAACTGGCAATTTTCTTGTTCCAGTATTAGTAAGAGTGGCACAAACATAGTTCATCAGCGTGAGTAACATTCTTTTATTTATTAAATGTCAAAGCAGCTGCAAACACCTACCTGTTTTTTTGACATACAGTGATTTAACAGTTAGCCTAGGCTGTGTCCTATGACACACATATAGTTATAGATTTAACATGAACATGAATAACGTGAATAGGGATACGTTTTCTCCACCATGAGCAAATAATGGCAGGGAAAGAGTTTAATTCTCTCTGTATAGATGCACTCAGTGACATCTGTTATATTACGGAAGACGACCAATTTCAATACATTCATTTTAAATGCGTCTGGCAATATGAAGAACCTTTTCCTGAAGCTTTTTTGTTGCTTGAGTGCTGACCTTTGTCTTCTATTCACGGTATGTAGTGATGCTCGTGGTGGAACAAAACATGTGATAACGTTGACAATGTTGTAATGAAACGGGTTGTTATCATGTTTAAAGAACATTTGCTATAGTTTTAATATTTATTATAATGCATGTGTTTGTCATCTGACTTATTCTTGATCAAAAAAGACGAGCAAATATATAGCTTTTAAAAATGGGTATCACACAACATAATCATTTATTCTCACTGATCATATGCGCAATTACAAGGATTTATGGTCTTAGAAGGATTAGGTTTCAACAGCAATCCTAATCATATTTTGAAGGAGAACTACAACAATTAAAGCCTATCTGTTTCACACAATTATAGTATTCGATTTTTTTCAGATGGCCTCAGGGTTTGCACCAGGTATTGGTGGCCTTTCTGCTGACTTTCTTGAGCGTTTTTTCAAATGTATTGAACCAGATTTGCACAGTGTAATTTGTGAATCTTACAGGACATGATCTCTGTCTCCTGCCAATGAGCAGTGCAGTCCTTGTTTCCAAAAAAAAAAAGATGATTAAGACCTGGAGGCCAGTTGCTCTTGTCTGCACAGACTGTAAGATGCTCTCAAGAGCACTGTTCAATAGACTCAAGACTGTGCTGGATTTAATTGTCCACAGTGATCAAACGTATCATGTTCCGGTCAGAACAATGCACAATATTTTTTTCTTGAAGATCTAAGTTACTATTATGATGTTGATTGGTGTTTTGTTTCTTTGGATCAAGAGGAAGCTTCTGACAAGGTGGATCACATTTTTTTGTTTTGTTTTCTACACTCCTGGGTTTTAGTGACATTTTTATTTTTGGCTTGGATTGGGTTACTGTACGATGGTGCACAGTGTATGGTAACAATGGGGTCTGTGCTTGAGTGGCCTATCTCTACAGTTTTGCTGTTCAGCTTTTACTATGTAGACTTAGAGAGAGAAGTTAAATGATCTAATGCTGCCAGATTCCTTTGGTCCATTCCCTTCCAAGTGTCTCTGCCTATGCTGATGACGTTAATGTTTTTATCACAAGTCAAGGTACTCCCTTGATCGGTATGCAAAAGCTTAATCTGGTTGAAAAGTGAAGCTTTGTTGTTTGGAATGTGGAGAAATAAGTGTCTGAAATGAGTGGAAAGAGGGTTTAATGTATATATATATAAAAGAAAAGAAAAAACTGGGAGCGAGTGAAGGTGAAGGTGTGAGCTCAGCTGTCTCAATGGAAATGGTTGCTACCCAACCTGTCATATAGGTGAAGGGTTCTGGTCACCAATAACCTGGTTGTTTTGACTCTCTGACACAAATTATTTGCTCTGACACAACCAGCGGGTGTGATGGAGGACATCCAGAAAGCCATCCCAGATTTCTTTTGGTCTGGGGAAACACTGGGCACTAATGGCATCCTTCTGCACCTGAATTTGGAGCTTGGTGAGGGATGTTTTTTCTGTAGTCAGCCAGAAACTCAAGAACATTTGTTTATAGCATGTCCTCATTTGGTATCCATGTTCACTCTACCAAAGGTCTGGCTTGAGGGACTGGGAGAAACACTTTTTCTTTCCTGTGTCTATTTTCAGTTCATCAAAAAGAGAAAACGTACATAATATTGTACATTTCTTGATCTGCAAAATGTGCCATTTCATTGACCTGGAAGAACAGCTCCAGCAACACCAGCAGTGTAGAGCTTGGGCCAAACATAAAATATCTTGGAAGAACTCGCTTGAAGGTTGAACCTTCATATTTCAAAAATAATGGAGACTGTTCAGGTTTTCAACCAGTTGTGAGCTAATGTTCTGTGACAGTGGAGGTAAGATTTGTTAATATAACATTTTCTCTGTTATTTTTCTTTTGACCCTTGAGCAGTGAGGTGATTGCAGCATATTTTTCTTCCCATATTTTTTTTCCCTAAATCTCTTCTCTCCTACAATATTGCTTGCCTATTTGCCGATTCACAGTTCTGCAAAAGAGGTTGTGCTCTGAATTTTGCTGCACAACTGAGTGAGATGCTGTGTTTGTTTGATCCATGTCTAATCTGTGCAACCACTGACCAGCAGCATCAGGGAATAAAGCTAATCTCCTGTACCAAACCTTGTTGTGCTTTGACTGTGTGTCTGTCTTCCTACCTGCAGTGTGCCACTATGGGCCCAGCATCTGGAGGGTTGAGGAACTTGACCTGTCGTATGAAACCCAGCAGTCCGGTGGCATAACAGGGAACTCCATGGTCAGGCCAGCTGGTGAAATGGAACTGGCGGAGTTCACGGATTTCATGATGGCCCTTCTGAAAAAAACACAAAGAGTTGTACAATTTAAAGTCAAATTTAAAGAAAATATTTAGCATGAATCTCACATATGTCATCAAGGCCCATTTGGCAAATACTGACAAGAAGACATATCAATGTTCAGCAGCCTGATATACAGCAGGGATTTGAGGAATCTAGAGGCTATGGTGCCTCTGTCCTCAGACGGAGAATAAATCGATCTCATGGGTTGATGCCGATGAGATCGATGGCACAAAATGTCATTGGTCAGCTGGAAATTTTAAAAAGATATATGTAAAACTATTTTAAAAAAGGAGATCACCTTGATCTCTTCATCTATTAATCAAGATATACAGGCAATATTTTGTATTTTGTAACATATCGTGTAGTAAAATATATTATAAGATTTCCTTAGTTTTATAAAAATTAAAAATAAATAAATTAAAAAGTATGAAAGACCAAAATCTTGTTGTATTGTGGCAATGATGGACTAAAAATCATAAGCAAATTGCTGGTTTATTTCTAGTAACTGCTAGTATTAGTAACTGCTCAACAATGAGGATATGAAGGAGCTAAAGATGACATTATGATGCTTCACAGATAAGACAGACTTCATATTTGAAAACTGTAATCTGCAGTGTTTCCTTCTTAGCAGCTTAAAAAGCATGCCTCTAATCCTGGATCCATTCAGATACTGTTCTCCATGTCTGTAAGTCATTTTAATTTCAAGTATCTTTGGTTTATAAAGAGTCATTGTATAATTTTTAGTAAACGTCAAGAAGCTTTCATGATGCTGAAACAACCAATAGTTAATACAGTGTAGAGTTTTCTTCTCCACTTTTTGCATTATAATAATCTCATAATTCATAAATCATAATTTCTGGACAATGAGACAGTGAGGGGTATTTACAAGGCAAGTTTGCTTTATATGAAAGAGATACTCAAAGAAACACAAGCTTCTGTTCAACACACTTCTGTCTTCATAGTATTGTAAATTCAAAATGAAAGCAGGCTTAGCATGCAGTATCCTCAGTGGAGGAGCTCTCTGTTGTCCGGCTATGTTTTCAAGTTCACTAATCTCTCAAACGGCCAGATATCACAAGACCAACATAGTTATCCACAGAAAAAAAAAAAAACAAAAAACAGCCATAGTACTTAAATAAGCATTCAAATGGCACACATGGAGAGTTAGCAAATAAAAGCTGATGAATACAGTAGCTTTATTTGCAGATATTTCCAACTGAAATTGGAGGATACCAAAAGAGAGCTAATAGTACTTGATTTGTTAGGCGGCCATAATCCAGAACCGCAAATGGATGGTATTGTTGCTCGGTATTATCAATCTATAAAGCAAGTTGTGTCTGTGTGTCTTTGACAGGCATATCTCGCTGACCATTTGTCAGATCGCCCTAAGACTTTTGATATGTGTTGAGCATGGCCCAATGCATCCTTGATTTTCAATTTATTTGGAGGAATTTTCATTTTTGCTGATTTATCATGCTGCACTTTCGCTGATTTATCACGCTATACCAGGCAGGCAGCGGCTCATCAGCAGCAGCTGTGCTGTCTGAAGCAGGGAGGTGGGAGAGTGAAGAGGCTGTCCTCCTCGCGGTGCGTGAGACATTCTCACACGGTTCACTGCAGAACATGGTGTTATACTGAAATGACAAGGTGTCCATTGACCAATAAGCAAGTACATATTTAATTTGCATTAGCACGCTACTACTTTAGGGCTAACTTGGCGAACCTGTTTCCAAACGTAAGCTAGCGAGGCTACAATTAGCATTAGTGTAGGGTTACATAATACAAACACTGTGCAACCTCATTAAACACAACGCAATTTCTTTCATTTAAAAAGAATTAAGTGAAAAATCTTCTTCAGCTCCCACTATAGGAATACATAGTTCCTACGGGCACTGCACTAGTGTCACTAACACGTTCACAGTGATGAGATGAATGTTGTGTTCAGAGCCACAAAATCCAGGACCTAATGTGACTTAAGCAAAGCTTCCAAGACACCTCAGTGTATTCTGTGAATTTCAAACCTGTCAGCAGTAACCGTATGACTTTGACAGTCCTGTATGTGTCACCTTGCTCAAGACAGACAGCGACACATCAGCAACCTTCAGGCTGAAAAGTCTTGCCTCTAGATCTCACTCTGAATTCTGACAAGCATCTCAGGGTATCCAGTGACATCCCTCTTCACAGGATGTATGAATTTCCTAACTTTTTGACAGTTCCAAAATGCATCATAAGATAAGTATGAGTCTTGCTTTAGATTCCAGCAGACACAATTGTTTCTACACTACAGGGTTCTTCTTTAATAATTCAAACCAATGGATTGCCTTATACTGGCTGAAACCAAACAGATCTTAAATGAATAGAGACATGTATTCCTCAGTTCAGTTTACTCTCCAAGAATAGAACTGGGAGGGAAATGTGTTGTACATTTCACATTCTATTCTGGTATAGAAACTAGTGCATTGAATTGTTTGTTTAGACTGTTTGTCTTACAATTTGAGAAGCAGATGTAATTTAGAAAGGTGAACAACAGAGGTAGAGGTCAAGGCACAGAGATGTGAGATAGTAGGAGCAGTGGAAAAGGAATGATGGAAACTGAGATGGGGGGGAAGTGGTGTTGTAAGGACGGATGAAGATGCAGAGGTATTCTAAGACAGACAGAGTGTCATTGGAAGCAGACATTGGAGAAAACTAAAACCCAGAAAACCACAAGGTGATTTGATAACTGGACTTTTCATTGATTTGCTCTCTTGTGATGTTGAAATTACTTCTCTAAATCGATAGACAGTGTTCCAACACTCCATGCCTGGTTGGTAAAAAAAAAAAAATAACAAAAGCAACATTCAAAGAACTCTGAACAGCATAACAATGATGAGGTGAAAACACTCTAATGCTCATGTTTACTGTGAAAGAAAATTTGCAGCAATTTGTGCCCCCGCTTTAGAAATGATATTCTTTTTGAAACTAATATGTAACAGTTGAGGGACAAATTGCATTCATTACTGTTCTAGGCGATGATCACTGCTTCAGCTGCATAAATGGCGTCATATCACGCAACGTATGAGATGTATTAGTGTATGCAGAATGTATACACAGCGCAGCCCACCGATAAAATCCATGAAGAAGAAAATTGCAATACATTAAACAAAGGGTAACAATGGAGGACCTCCAGCATTTTGTGTGTGTTTTTTTTGTCATAGTATGTGGCTCCTTATCATAGAAAGAAGCTTAGTTCAAAAGAAGGCTGCAGGCCAGATGAAAAAAAAACAAAAAAGCACACACCAATTTTGTGTTTTTCCTTGTCATCACACAGAAGCAATAATTCTGTCAACAAATCAATGGACTGCCATGTTTCGCACTCCACCCTTTCAGAGTTGGACCTCTTAACGCTGCAAATGCAGAAGTGTCAGAAAACTAGCTGATGGCTGTGTGTCCTCTAAGTTCTTTTAAGGGTTTTGTACCTTAGAATTTGCTGTGCAAATGTAATACTGCAGATATATTAATGTCTAATACTGGGAGCGAGACAGATCTAAATGACAATGTCTATTGTCACCAAGCTCTCCCCTCTGTCACATCATTTCCCCTAAGTTAAAGGAAAGTGCTTACACCGCTAACAAAATGTCAATAAACTATTTAAATAATCAAACTAAAAGAAGAATACAATGGGCATTCTCTCTGTAAGGGAACCAAGCTCTACCCCCAGAGGGTAAAAACTGACAGGGTGTCAGTAAACTGCTCATCTCCCCAGAGTTAGGAAGGCAATGAGCATTTGTTTGGCACATAGTACAATCAACATGGTGTGTCAGTGCTCTGTCCCTGTTCAGAGAGTCTCCACAGCTTTACATATAGTAAACAGCCTGTTTTACACCTCTTGCAGGCCATCTGCCCAATCTGTGTAATATGTGCTGGCCCATGGAGCTGTGTTTGTTTGGCCTGTAGTCTGTGTACACTGCTGAGTCTAGACCTGCATGATTTGGTCTCTGCAGTGGTATGCATTTGTTTGCTTTCTCCAGATCAGTGAGCCACAGACAGGATTCGAGTAATGTCGTAAAAAAAACTGTGATTGATGCATGTCCTTCAAGGAAATTGTGCAACTGAGGTGCAGAACCTGTATAGTCTCTTCCTCTCCATGTCTCTTTGTGGCGTCGCGAAAAACCTACTGTAGTTTAAATAGAATGAATTTTGCACTTGTGAGCGTGGTGTGTATTTCTGCGTATTAATGCGTACAGCAGAATGACAGGCATTTCAAATCCAGCTTTTCTTTGGAATGTATGAGTATGTGCGCACGTGCACACATGGAGGTGGTATGGATTAATAGCTTTCTAAATGAGCTGACAGCGAGGACTTGAAGACTCATCTTCATAAGCTGCTTTCACACAAGTGAAGAGGAAAGAAAATTCGGGATAAAGGAAAAAAAAGACCTTGACAGACAGCCGTATAGAAAATGCAAGAAAAAAGCCACAAGACAGCAGGAAGGAAAGATCAAGATTTCTGTTGCAGGGGTAATAAATGTGCTACTTACTGTTGATGTAGATTTTTGGCAGTGTAGGTGCGAACGTGTTTTTTGTTATTTCTCATATATTTAGAACAGAGATACAGTTTCAGTTACAAAAAAAGGCAGGACTCATATTTATTTTATGTTACATTTATCCTTTGGTTCAACCTGAAGGTAAGAGTACACGGTCTCTATTTGTAAGCATTCCCCAACCAACAGCCAGTGCTGTTCTATCTTGTTTAAATCATTTCAGTATATTTTTTTGAACAGGGTTACACTTTGGATTTTAAAAAGAGAGAAAACATGGGTTATTTTATGGGGCATTTACATCCAGGTGCTGTACAGAACAACATCGGTGCATATCAGTACTGCGGATCAGTGGTAGAGCGAGTCGTCTTTCAACTGGAAGGTTGTTGGTTTGTTTCCTGGCTCCGCGAATCTACATGCCAATGTGTCCTTGGTCATGACCCCCACGGCAGCGAATGAATGACTATGAAAGTTGTGTGATACATAGATACATATAGATGTGCTGTGTAAATGTGTGAGTGAATAATGTGCGAATGGAAAAACTGTAGTGTGAAGCAGCTTTGAGCGGTCAACGAGACGAGAAAAGTGCCATATAGATCCAGACCATTTACCATCATAGCACAATGCAGCACACTTTGAATGAGGGATTTGGATCTTGGATTTTTGTCTTGCTGTGAAGTGTAGTTTCTGCTGATTTCTATTCACTATGGAGAGACTTGGAGAACTGCATCACAACAATGACAGCACATTTCCCCTCTTTACTCATCGTTTCTCCTCTCAAATCCCTCCTGCCTGATTACAAGGGCCCCAATTATGCTTTCAGGCCTCCTCTTGAACAACGAGAAACAAACAACGTTGCTCATTCTCAATCCTCAAATCCCTAATCACACATATGCTGTAATTGTACCAGGGTTGGGGTTTGAAAAAAAAGATTAAATAAATTGAAAAGGAAACTATAAGGTACAAGGAACAGTGAGAGTAAGAACATGAAAACATAAAGGGTTTGAATCCTACTTGTGGGAACTTTTCTTTGAACCTGAGTTTCAATAGGTTGGTACAGCACCATGGTACCATGTGTAAATCCTGTGTAAATAATATGACATTACACGGTTAAATGTATCTTTCGTTTTCGTTGCCTTTACCTTTTGGACGGTGAATGTCCGTATGACGTATTCTGCCAGCGGTTCAGTTTCTATCAGGGTCACCTTGATGTCTCCGTACACCTCGGTCTCGTCAGGCCAGTAACGCACACACTTCACCTGGAAAATAAAGTCACATTGTGCTTTTGAAATACCTTCATGATCACCGTGGTTAATAATAAAAACAACATCAAGCATTGTGTGATAACTCCTGCATTATGAATGGCTACAGAAAACACACACTAATTGTAAATAATAAATTAATTGTAGGATTCATTCATTTTCTACCACTTTATTCTCCACATGTGGGTCACGGGGAGTTGGAGACAATCACCACTCACACAGGAAATACATGCGAAATCCATTCATTAATAATATTTACATTCAACATGAAAGTGGTATTATGTAAATGCACTTCCCTGTCCAACAGCCAATGCCCTTCTATACTTTTAGGTAATTGAGATTTAAATACATTTCTCCACTAAATGAACACCATGGTGCGTGTAATGGTGTCTGATTTCCAACCTTTAAAAAGTTAATGAAGAACCAGTATAGCATATGCCATCAATTACACTGTTTTAAATGCTAACCACAAATTGTTTAAAAGGTTAGGAGCAAAAGCCATAAGAAAAAGTTAATAAGAATTAGGGAATATTTACTATTAACATTAATCAATAGCTACACTCGTCCCTGGCCTCAAACATTTTTAGAAATGAAGCATGGCTGTTTTTGGGGTCATTTTATTCAGGGTGAACAGAAACTGAAATTTATGAAAATTATACACACTTGGAGATGTTTCCTGGCCGAGTCTTATCAGTCATAACCCAATTCAGTACGTCATTAATGAGATATGCATCAGTTGCAGCCTTACTGACCTGATCATTTACAGAACCAGATTAAGAAATAAAATTTAATTTCTTTGATTAGCTGTGGGCTTCAATTTCTAAACTGCTTTACAGTATTTCTTCACCTTCCTGCTCTGCTTAAGTCCCAGTGTCCACCAGTTGTCAAGATAATTTTGACCACTGATTGATTCTGCCTATATAAAAGAAAATCAGAAATCTTGAATTAAAGTCTTTGCTAATCCCATACTCTAGGTGTGGGGCCTCTACATGCACATGTACACATAATCCCTTGGATGATGAACTCACTCTGCCCACTTCCACCAGGTTGGTAACCATGACAATGGAGGCTGAGTTTTCCTGCCAGACCATCCTCCAGAAATCCCTCACTGTCTCCTGCATGGGCCCTGACAAACACACACACACAAAAAAACACACACACACACGCATTAGAGATGAAGACATACTGGCACACACAAACCGCACACAAGCACACACTCGCTCAGTCTGACATCATGTAAAAATGCATCAGCACTGACAGCACACGCGTCACACTAACACACACATGAAACACACACACACGCCGGGCAGGGAAACGTGCACTCACACACCCGTGCGCTCGCACACTATCAATCCCAGATAGTGGTTCGTCGGTTTGAGGTAATGGGGTCTTAAATTTGTCACAGGGATTTTATTGGCTGGTTTAGATTTAGGAGGTTGTGGTAATAGCCTTGCAGTCCAAAAGGACGACATTTACCAGGTGGCTGCTACACACACACACACACACACACACCTGCACAATCACACATACTTTTGTTACACACACTCATCACATCACTTTAATTACCTTGTGTGGCGATGTAATGTCTGGGTCTATGGTACCCCTGTGAGACAGGAAAAAAAAAATCTTGGTCATAGTCACCTTTTTCTTCCCATACTCCCCTTTCACCTAATCTTTCTTTTCTTTCTTTCTTTCTTTCTTTCTTTCTTTCTTTCTTTCTTTCTTTCTTTCTTCTCATTACCTACCACCCATCTGTCACTTTCTCTCCTGACTTCTCTCTCTCTCTCCTCTTTCCCTCCTCCTATCCATTTTTCTTCCCTTTTTAATTTGCTCAGTCACCCTCTCCAGTCCCTCCACTCCTTCCCCGAAGCAAAACTCAAGGTCGTTTTCCCGATAAACACCGAATTAAATAACAGAAGGAATCTTAATTTCTCTCGATGAAAACCAACGACTCTCCAACCAACAATTATTCCCACACAGACTCCTCACACTGTCACAACCACCTCCTTCCATGAGACACATAACCTTGGAGGGCTGTAAACATCTATCACTTTCATATTGGCATTAGGACCATGCTGTAGGTATAGCATTATCTTCATGGAGGGGATGTGTGGTTGTTTGATTGAAAAGGAACATTTTGTACCCAATTCATTACAACAGGCAGCTGTGAGTGAGATTTAAACAGCAAGCCGAGCACAACGTCTAGCCAGCCCAGAGGAGACGAGGAGGAACAGTTTGAGGCTTTTAGACAGAATATATTATGGAAAATTAAAACATTTGTGGGAATAGAAATCAGAAATAGTGTCATAAACTTCAGACGATTGGGTCAAAGTTGAGGGGAATCAACTCCTTCCCATCACAACCATAACCATTGTGTGTGTAAAGACTCACGTCAATGTAATTGGCGTTGATGTAGTCGGAATGGGGGTCTCCCTCCAACAGCTGCAGCCGGACTCTGGTGTGGTCATCTGTGGGATCAGATAGCACAAAAAATACAGCAGGCCTAAAGTTACATTTACCCACAGATCGGAGCAGCTAACTGGCTGGGGACCATACCAACTAACTCGGGCCACACTCACAGAATGGCGTCATCATAAATTATACCAGGAGAAGAAACTGGCATTAAAAACCTTAGAAATGGAGAAAACGTGCATTGCTTGGTTCAGTACTGTTTTATTCATCCACATTTTGATGATAGAGGACCATTAGGATGAGCTAAATGGAATTGACAGATGCATGCAAAGAGGAAAGAGCTTTACTTACTGCTAGTGAATCAAAAAGAACATATAATAGTTGTCTAAAACTACATAAATGTGTTGAAACCAGTCACATCACTCTTATCTGGCTCTTACTTCAGCAAAGAGCACCCAAAGTCAACGAAGCACCCGCAGACCGCAGAGTAAATCTGGTTTTAAAAGGCACTTGACTTGACACTCCTATTAGACAAGTTTGTTTAGCTGCAAACTGGTGCATGGCACACGTCTGTAAATGTTTGTTTGCAAAACTTTTGACAGGGCTAAATCCATTCTTACAGCTCTAGGAGCATCTCACACTCTCGGAGCCTGCAAAGTGGCTGGCAGGCAGTTATCTTAGCCTGTATGTGTGTGGAGCCTATGGTCCAAAATGGTACAAAAAGAGTGTAGTGTTTCTGGATTAATAGCCCAGTGGGCAAATGCATTCAGTGTACTCGCATCACAGCACACAACAGACACGCAAATAAGAAACCTTTCACAACAGCAATTAAAGATGCCTCTGATAAATATCTATGACTGCAGACTAATTTCATTGATTCGTTTATATTTTTGTTAACAACCAAACACAATGTGCCCTGTCACAATCTGTTACAGAGGCATTTTCATTTCATTATTGCTGACTGAGTAGATACGTGACTGTGTTTTTGATAATAATACGTTTTCTTTTGTCGTTACAGCAACAGAGTAACTACTGTTAAAACAAAACAGATTAAATGTTTTATTTTTAAAAAAAAAATAAAGTCTCATTGTGTAGTGGCTATCAGTGTTGCCTCACAGTAGGAAGGTCACTGGTTTGAATCTTGGTTCAACAGAGGGCTGTGTGGAGTTTGCACGTTCTGGCCCTTGTGTGCGTGGGTTTTCTCCAAGTACTTTGATTTCCTCCCACAGTCCCAAAGCATACAGAGGTTAAGTGGACACTCTAAATTGACCGTAGGTGTGAATATGAGGGTAAATATGTGTTCGTCTCTGTATGATGACCCTGTAATGGACTGTTGACCTGTCCAGGGTTGACCCCGGCTTTCACCGTATGTCAGCTCCCCCCACCCCTTCCCACCCCCGCGCGGGCGACCTGATGGTGTAGAACAAGAAAGCCATCAATACACTGCTTTTCTGATGCTTTCCGTGTCACGATAATCTGCTCCAGAGGACAGTTTACTTTGTTTGTCTTATTCGTTGTCATTGCCAAACATCATAACACCACTGTTGACTCACAGCACCTTCTGCTAATTAAATATAATTATGATACATTCAAATTGTCCGATGTACCTCTAGGCTGTATATTTTTAACATACTTTTTTAATGGGGGAAACGCAGCGACCACCTGAAAAGTTACATCAAGAATGTGGTACATAAGCAATGCCAACACCGAAATATCAAATCAAATCATTAGTAATGGACACATATAGTATATATAATAAATATACTGTATGTTCTCTTTTAGATGTAAAGCAACGTTTCATAGTGACACAACTACCCAAAACCACATTTCCTTTCCTTTTTTTTTTTTTTTATCCTTTCTCCTTTTAAGGTCAATTATTTTGTTCTGGGCCTCAACAACCCTTTGTATCATTAGGACACACACGCATGCATGCACACACACACACACACACACACACACACTATGGTGGTGATTGCAGCTAATGACCAGCAGTGATTTTGTTTCGTTGTAGCGTGGCAACAGCAGGTATAAGTACAGATGAAGTGTTCATAATTTAGTGTCATTATCTCCATTTTTCTCTGTCAGACTTCCTTTGCGTTTATATGCTGCTGTTCACCCCTGTAACTTTCATTTTCTGACACACATTACTACTTTAACATAACAGCTGATATAGACAGATATATATATATATATATATATATATATATATATATATATATATATATATATATATATATAAAAAAAGAAAAACACTATACATTATTGTTTTATGTTTTGTTAAATTGAAATAGGAGGAGAAAAGCATCAATAAGAGGGAGAAGATTAGCTCCAACTCATTAATGTGCCGTGCTGTTACGGGAAAGTGTGAGAAGAAAATAGCATCAGACAATCTACGATAAACAGCTGATTTTGAACAAACTAGTCGTGAAAGTTGACCTTGTTCGAGCACACTATTAGTAATTATATATATAGAGATTGAGAAGCCTTGGTTTAAACCCTTACTAAAGAATAATCTTTGAATATATATATATATATATATTTCTGACTGATGAATATCATGGGCTGCAGTTTTAACAGCCAGCTCATGATAATGATCACTGTGGATTATTTCTGTGGTCCAGAACAAACTAACTCAATTAAATCACCCACTGAAAACTGAGCTGACTGAAAACCACGAGAAGTGATTAAAAGTTCCAAAGAAAGTAAACCTTGCATGTTACACATTTTCCCAAATTTAATAAAAACTTTGATGTCGCCGACGTTGACCCATACTTTGCAGTCTCCACACCATAATAAAACTGGCTGGTCAGGACCATTTGAGGTTCAGGTCGTAGTCTGATGAGTGGAATGAAAGCAACATGCCGTATCTCTTGTGTCATTGATCAGCAATCCCATAATAACCTTTCAACATAATGGAATCAAATGATCTGAGAGAGAAGTAGACTAAGAATATGTAAAAGACTATATGGACCACGGTGTCCCATTTGTGGAAAGATTGCTATTCCAACACTGATAATTAACTACCCACACTGCAAAGGAACCTAAAAAGGAGGACAGTTTTTGAGAGAGTGAGACAACAAATCCATAAAACATGCCAATATGGGAGGGAGAGTCTCAGAAAGGGAGAGCTTGCACATCTGGTGGGAGGAGCTCAGGTCAGAGACCCAACAGATGAGACTCAAATATTTACTGTTTTTAGCAATTCTGCTATGGCTACCACAGCTTAAATAACTGACAGGCATAAAGACTCTGAGTGAGCCTCTACGCTTTAGGAACACAATACTCTGAGTCAGAAATGCCCTATTTCGTTACCAGGAAATACAACACAGCCAAGTACTGAAGTCAGTCAATAACTCCATTCCATCCCCAACTCTGACTATACAAGCCCGAGTTGCTTTACTGGCACCAAATACTATGGGTGAGCATGAATCGTAAATACAGAACTGCCGTGTGTGTAATCTGCAGGTTTTGCAGTGACTTCACTCCTTTATTATCTTTTCTAGGATCACCTTGAAAAGAATCATTTGTGCAGTCTCGATCAGAGCGAGTTCCCCAGGTCTGACTGAGTGGCAACAATGATGGCGGCATGACTCCACACTGCAGGTACAAGATACTGTCATCAGCTATCAACTCACTCACACTTGAACACCCCCCAAACACACACACACACACTGCATATAAGAGCAAACACAACAGGGGTAATCTGCCAGCCTTCTGCTCTTTTTCTCTACCCTCTCTTGCTTTTGCTCTCTTTCTCTGTCTCATTTCCCTTGTCTTCATCCGTTCCATGGCTGATTTTGTGTCCACAGTCTCTGCTTGACTTTTCTTCTACTCTTCAGTTCTCTTCCTTGTTTTTCTTCAGTCATTTACCTCTTTCCTCCTCCTCTCCCCTCTCCTATTGCCCCACACTGTCAAGCTCCTTCAGTAATTACACAGCGCTCGTGTCAGAAGCTGTCATAATACAGGAGCCACTAATATTAGGCGAGATGGAGGAAGATAAGGTGAGGAGGAGAAGGAAGAATGGGGAGGGAGGAAGGAGGGAGGGGTCTCTTCCACTTCTCCCTTGCCTAAGGAGGGGAGCTTCTAATTGGGATGAGATGGCAGGAGGTACTGGCTTGCAAACACTGCAGATCTGGACACAGGCCATATCTGAAAAGGCTGACAGTGTCTCTCTCTCTCTTTGTGTGTGTGTGTGTGTGTGATGAAGAGAAGGACAAAAGTACTGAATTTAAAAAAAAGTAGTTGATTGTGAGATACCAGCCTAGCTCAACATTGTTGAATCATGTGGTCAGAGAATCAGATGACTGTGCTTATAGACCTGGCTGAAAAAAAAAAAATATATATATACACATGCATGAGTGTGTATATTGGCTCATGTTGGTGCCTGCAGCACTGGAGTAACAACAAAGTCATCAGAACCCATGGCATCCAAGGGCGAAGGGCCACAAACCCATTACTCATTAATGAGCTCCAGTCCTCTACTCTGTGTCCTTCTCCTCATAACCTTGCAACTCCTCTCCTCTTCTCTCCGACTGTCTCCTCTCCTCCCCTCTTTGCTTTTAGTTTGTTTCCATTTTCTTCCTCACCATATTTTTTTTTTTTCTGTTCTCACAAAAGTCCCCATTATCCCAGCAGCCAATGTAAAAGTTTTTGCTTGGGCGAACTTGTTAACTCGAGAGGTCCAAAAAAAAGGCCAAACAAAATAGAGACTTGTGTGTTTTTTTATCTTGGAGAGATTTCCAGGGGCCACTGAATGTAGCAGAGAGCAGTAATTTGGAGACATCAGATCAGATTGTTAGTACTGAAAGCCTGCAAGCAGCCGCTGGTTGCAAGTTAAACAAGCTGAAGCCACCGATGCCTAATGACCAGTGATACCTCAACAACAAACAGGAGTGCCTGTTTGTTTTTTTTTGTGTTTTTTTTTTTGAGGGGTTCTAGAAAAGAAAATAACAGTCACAATCAGATACACATCACCAATTATACGACGTGGATATTAAGTCAATTGGTTGAGTTATTAAACATAGATAATATTATTATATATAGTATTCAATCACTGAAAGCGCAGTATTAATTATATTATTCTACTCAGCATGCAGCTCAGATTATATTTGATCAATGATCTTTTGATCAAATATTTATAATATATAATATAATATATATTTTAGGCTGCCCCAACTTTCTCTTTCTACTCTAAATCTAAATCTAAATCACATTTCATCACTATTTTGACAACTGTAATTTAGCAAATATGTTATTTAATTGCATGTTTAATTTAATGTAAACATGCTACCAAAGAAGAGAATACCACATGACAATTAAACATATCACCACACCTAATATGCATGACAAAGCCTCTGTGAGACTTAAATGGACAGAGGAATTTTAGTTTTCAAGGATAGACAAATTAACTTCTTCTATTGAGTACAACCTTATCAGCTTCCTCTAGATATACTGTGATCATTTCAGCCATGAGGCAGCTGAAACCCCCACTTGGTGCCTTTTATTATGCCATTGTCTTTCCAGCTGTCTGAAAAGAGCAAAGGGAGTGTAACTAAGCTCACTGTTGGAGTGAAAAAATTGTAATGCTTCAATATGCCCATTATGTTTTATTTTACAATGCTGGAGAGAGACAAGGGTGGGTAATATTATACAGTACACTGCAGTAGGTTTGATGCAGAATAGAAGCATGATGGGAGATTTCTGCTACTACAATGCAATAATTCATGCAGCCTTTTAAAATAATAGTCCGTTCCCCTGGGATTCCTTCTCCGTTTCCTTCCATGATGATACAAAAACAAATTTAGGATTATGTTAACCCATTGTCAGGTCAACCACTAGTTTGTGAACCCTGAATTCAGTATTTTGGCCAGTATCGTGTTGTGGTTTTATTTTTTTCTTATAAAAAGTAACCATATATGGACGACCAGCCCAAATTAAAGCTTATCCACTGCACATCAACACATGGTCAGCGTCAAGGTGTCCATGCCCATACAGTTACTGTATATACAGTCCATTTGACACTAAATTTAAAGGTGACATAGAGTGGTCCTGTTGCACATAAATGTTAGTTATGGAGGTCTACTTACATATATTAACTTGTTTTTATGGTCAAAAACCTCCTAGTTGCTCTAAACGAGCCGATAGAAATCCTCTTTTCTGAGGGTGTTTTTCTGCTGAGATTTCAGAGTGAACTTTCACCCCCAGAAGACAGAGGCTTGTGATTGGCCAGTACTATCCAGCACATCCGTTCTCAGAAGCGCAGCGCCCCCCTCTGGAATGGTGGATGCGCTGCTCCTCATTATCAAAACATTGTTTTAACAGTGTTTAAAAATAGCTTCTTCACGACTCCCCGCTGCAATCCCTTTTATGACTTTGACCCGGAGTCAGACCCAGAGTCAGAAGACACTGTCGCGCGTGAAACACCTCCACAATGGACGTTATTCTTCTTCTGCTGTTCAATGTACGCAACCGGATGTGCCCGGACTACCGCCCGGAGCAGGACGATCAGTTGTTCAGGAGAACCGCTGCTTACGTAACTATTACGGGATTTTCAGTGATCTTGTTGAGCCCCGAGATTACAATAAAACACAACGTTCCCAGCAATGGCTGAACTGTTTGTTTCAAAAAAACAGCGTTAATAGGAACTTCCGGTCTAGTTCCGCTTTAACTAAAATCCACAAAGACGACGTGATGTCATATTGTAAAAGTCCTGACATTTCATTGGGGACAGTTTCCTGAGAAGTGAGAAGCTGAAGTGGGCTTTACTTTCAACTGTATGATTTCAAGTAATTCCACACTGGCCTTATTCGGGGGTGCGGGCATAATGTTGTGGCTTTTGATGCCCATCCCTCAAGTATTAAAAAGGTATAGCAGCAGAAGGCTTCTAGGCAAAGGTCGAAAAACAACAACAATCCAGCACCTTAACAAGACATGCAACTGCTAAAAAAAAAGAGACATAACTCAGAAGAACGTTCACACAAACAGATGGAGCTGGTATTTAACAGAGGAGAAAAAAAAGCGCTCACAGTAGCAAGTTGAAAGTGCTGAACAAGATGTTTCTCTCCTCTCCTCCCCCTCTCATCTCCTTCTCCTCCTGCTCTCCGCTCCTCCTTTTTCAGTAGCCACTAAGCATGGATTGTGTCTGTCACAGATATACTTAATCAGTTAACTCCCTACGGAGCTCAACTCACTCACCACATACACTCAGCTGTCAGCACAGCTCTAGGCATTAGGGAATTTAATAGCATGTGTGATTGAGTGTAGGAGTGTGTATAAGAGGCTGAGTAGCGTGTAAGTGTGTTAAAGTGTGTCTTTTGCTGCTTCCCTTCCTCCGCTGCTTCTGTGTTCTGTAACATCTTTAGGTTTTTTGTGTTGGTTGTTTGTGAAGTAGGTCTGCGCGCGCGCGCGGTTTTCAAAGTATTCCACTCGTGCTTCAGTGTTCTAGTGATGTGTGTTCCAGCATCAGCAACTATGTGTGTAACTAGGTGTGTGGTAGCCCTGTTTCAGTCAGTCTGAGTGGATGCATGAGAGAGAGAGAGTGTGTGTGTGTGTGTGTGTGTGTTCATGTTGGGGGGTATTATTGTGTGTGTAATTGCTTATTAAGACCAGCGATCCCTGCAGCTGGTGTGTCAAAACAATTCAGAATGTTGTCAGCTTACACACTCATACTCACAAACACACACCTCAGTAGGCCGTCTCCAGCTGTTTGATGCCTTGAGAGAGAGAGAGAGAGTGAGAGAGCAGGAGATAGAAAGCTGCTACTTCTTCACACTATATATTTACACTCCATAAATATAACATTGCAACAATGTCATTTTGAATGACATTGTCAGTCATCCAAATAAGCTGTGTATCTAACGTCACCAATGTTATTGATTCCAACAGTTACTGTATGACATCACTTTATGGTGACATCATTCCTGCAATATGATTATATCAATCGATATGAGACTTGGGACATGTCATGTTAGGTCATGGTATAGCAACATTTCAAGAAATATTTTTTTGAATTCAATGTGACTTATTGAACATTCTCATTACTAGAAGCTTCTAAATGTCGGTGTAGCCGTTATACTCTGCCCTTCGTGGCGGTATCTTATAGATAGACAACAGATAAGACAGATATATAGATATATAGGAGCAAGTACATCAGTGACTGCAGTAATGATGTTTGCTGTTCAGGTTACATCGTAGGCAATTTGTCAGAGAGCTTGGATTTGAGGCTTAAGATTGGAATGAGAACTCAAAGGGAGAACTTTTTCTTCTGCAGATGTCGCCCAGCTGATCTTGTGTGAGTTTGGAAATAGCCATATATACAGAGGTCCAACTTGTTACATGTGGAACACACACAAACCCTCATGTTGGCTATATCTTACACTGTTTCTGCAGTTGCTGATGACCTGTGTGCTTTGTTCCATTTGGCAGCGCACTTTCCCATTGGACACTTTCCGGGATGGCCCTTTCGTTGCTGCTTTATCCACCTCGTTGGTGGCTATAACGAAGCTTTAACAAAGTTACTCCCGTTGTGTGTTACTGTGACCCTGACCTTGTGCTATACTTGGTTCTCTGCAATTATGTTTCCTCTTTATTACAATGGCATGCCATATCAGATTCAAACAGGCTGTTTCACTCATGTCAGATCGACTTGTGTTTTCTTTGGAACATTTAATGCTAATTAATGAAATAATAATTGTAGGGAAGCCTATATTAGATTAATTCAGTTGTATTCATTAACTCACAGACCTATTTCAGCCACTGCAGGTGTTTCAGGCAAACTGAATTTTGTAACATGCAAGCTACACATCCATTATCTGCTGCTTTATCCTCCATCGGAGGGTCGCGGGGGGATGCTGTGCCAATTTCAGCTGAAATAGGGCGATAGGCGGGGTACACCATGGACAGTTCGCCAGTCCATCGCAGTGCCACATATAGAGACAAACAACCATTCACCCACACAATCACATCTACGGTCAATTTAGAGTGACCAATTTACAGAATCCCCATATTGCATGTTTTTGGACTGTGGGAGGAAGCCGGAGAACCCGGAGAAAACCCACACACATGGGGAGAACATGCAAACCAGGGGCTCGAACCCGGGGGGGCTCTGGGTCTTCTTGCTGCAAAGGCACAACACCAACTTTGGGCCTGTCCCCCAACATGTTCTTGCAAATGTTTCGCAATAAAAGCCTTATTAAGATATGAATGGATTCTGTCCATTTGAGGTGGGATTTTAATTTGCGGTGGATACAGCGTACAAGTGTTTTGAGTTTGTATTAACAGTGTAAATGTAGTTATAACAGGTAAACATGAGTGGACCTAAATGATGCTTCATACTCAAACATGTCCAGAAATGAAGGCCCTGACATTCATTAGCTAAATAACATGTATTTTTTCCACTGATGTTCCAGGTTATCATTAACCATGTGGCTTCACTTGTGTGAAGTACCGTAATGTGTGTATGTGTGAGTATATAATAAGTTAGTAAAGCTGAGATGAGGAGGAGGCATAAGACCCTGAGTTGTTTTCTAATAGATGTCTAGACAGTAGCTCTCCTCATTAATTCTGAATTCATTCATTAATCAATTATTATAACTGTGGGTGATCACAGATCTTCATTACAAGACATGAACAGATATCCAATTGTCAACCCCCCAAAGTTTTTAAAAGATGAAATACCATCTCCCATAATCCTCCAACTTCTCATTAAAGGTGCAATCACTGCTCAACTCCTTACTTCATTGCTCTCCCCCTTCAACCCCTAATGCTTTTTTGGTGACAAACAGTAGCTGTTTAAAACCCAGTGCCGAAATTCATCGTGCATTGTGAATATTGTGTTGTTGTTACCCCCAGCTGCTTCTAAAGAGGAACAATGATTAACAGCAATCACCATCAACAGTATTAATAATACCGTCACTGGCATTAAAAATCTGTCTCATTATCGTCATTATCTGCATGCTTACCTCCGACTGGGAGATGCAGCAGAAACCATTTCATCATCTGGTGAGGCTGATAGATTGTAATCAGTCTTTTTTCTTCCTGTTTGTCTCAAGTTGTCATATTTTTTACTCGATAGCAAGGTGCTCGTGTGCGTACACTGTCATTGTTGCTCAAATTAGGGAAGAAAAGACAAAGAAAAGAGAAGAAAAATGTGTTTGCCGTGATCTGTACAAGCCTTACTGAAGCATGTGTATGCATATGGTGAATGCATATTTGTATGCATGTGTGTTTGTTGATTGTAGGTATAAGGCTCTTAAATATGGAGTTTATTCTTCCATGTGTGCAATGAGTGTTATATGCTTATTTGTACAATCTCATACCCTGTATTCCTGTGTGTGTGTGTGTGTGTGTGTGTGTGTGTGTGTGTGTGTGTGTGTGTGTTTGACAGCTTGGCCCATGCTGATATTTATTGTGGTTCTTTGGTCAACACTTCAGAGGAGTTGTTCGTTGTTGTGTTGCGAATCGGCTCCAAGAGAGGATGAGAGAGGAGGAGGAGGGAGCGATCACTCTCTCTCTCACACACACACACACACACACACACACACACACACACACACACACACACACACACACACACACACACACACACACGGTACCTGGTTTTCAAACCTTTCGATTGCTTCAGACACTGAGAGAGAGAGACAAGATGCCCTCACTTTTTTGCAGTCTCGCACTCTCTTACGCTCCTTTATAGACACACGTGCGCACACACACAAACATTGTTACACCTCAAAGCATCACTGGCATAATCAGTACCCCTTCTAACGGTGGATAATCTAAGTGTGTGCATGCGGGTGTGTGTGTGTAAATGTGGTATCACATATCAATGTGGTATGTGTAATGATTCCCATTCACTCTTTATTGTAAAAAAAAAAGAGAGGGCTTTAAGGTGAATTTGTGTGTGTGCGTGCAAGAGAGAGACAGGAATAGGAGATCAAGACAGGGAAGGTAGAAGGTAAAAAAAAAGCAGTGAAAAGGGGAGAGAAATAGGACTGAGTGACAGATCCATTGAAATACAGTGAACAGATAAACTTCAGAGAAAGAAAAAAGGGAGCGGAGGGGTTGCAAGAGTAGCGATCAAGGAATAGGAGGGGGGGGGAGAAAAGAGGTAAAGACAGACGGGGGGAAGGGGAAAATGCAAAACACTGACAAGACAAAAGAAAAGACATTATCAGAGGTTGAGTATATAAATAAGTGGCATGAACATGATGCAGCGTTATACTGTAACTCATGCATTTCAATATGTTTCCAGTCAACCAGACGAGAAAACGACTGTGAAATTTCCTGAAGTGTCTGTGTCTTTAAGATTATCTCAAATAATCCAATTTCTGCAATTTGTTTTTGTTTTTTTCTCCGTACAACTAAATACAAAACCTACAATACATTACCTCACATTTATACAGTGACAATTTTATTATTTTATCATCATTTTGCACAACCTCTATGTGAGAATTGTTTTATGTTCTATTGAATCCTTTATACAGTATCTTATTCTTCTTTTGACTAGTGCCTTTAGGGGTTGCCTTAGCAGATCATTTGCCTCAATTTTTCCCTATGTTCCCTGCTCTGTTACACCAAGTGTCCTCAAGTCCATGAACCTTCTCTGTGGTCTTCCTCTTTTCCTCCTGCCGGACAACTCCATCTTCAACATGCTTTGCCCATATATATATATAATCACTATTCCTCCCCCTGCACATGACCAAACCATCTCGACCTTGACTCACTCTCGTCTCCACCCACTCCACCCTGCCTGCACTCTATTCTTCACCTCTCTTATGCACTCTCCATTGCTGTGCATTGTTTGACCTCAGGTATTTAAACGCATCCACTTTCGCTACCTCTCTCAACTGCACAACCTCAACTTTCTCACTGTCCTTACATACATGTCCTGCACCACCCTCTCATACTCTGCCATTCCAGAGTTACTTATACAACACAGTTCCTCTCTCGGCACCCGATCATAAGCTTTCTCGAGATCCAAGACACAGTGCAACTCCTTCTGGCCTTCTCTATACTTCTCCATCAGCCTCTCTCCTCAAAGCAAACATCACATCTGTGCTACTCTTTCTTGTTATGAGCCCATACGGCTGCTTACTTATCTTCACTTCTTTCCTTAAAAGCAAGCTTCTTCAACAAGTCTGTCCCACGTCTTCATGGTGTGGCTGATCAACATCACCCTTGTTCTTGGAAATCAGTACCACCAAGACTTCTTCTCTTTCCCTCAGGCATGTTCTCACTCTCCAAGATCGTGTTCAACAATCTGGTCAAAAAGTCCACTGCTTTCTTCCATCTCCATACCTCCACAGGTATGTTATCTGGACCAACTGCTTTCCCACTCTTCATCCTCTTCATAGCTGACCTCACTTACTCCATACTAATTTTCTGTACTTCCTGACACACTATCTCCCCTTCACCAGTCCTCCGCTCTCTCGCTCATTTTCCTCATGCATCAGCTCCTCGAAATATCCATTCCTTCTTCTCAAAACACTCTGTTTGCTTGTTAGAACTTTTCCATCTATGCCCTGCTGCACATACCCTTTCTATCTGTCCAGCTTCTCATACACCTCACTAAAAGCCTTTTCCTTTGCCATGGTCGCTGCTCTCTTTGCTACACTCCTAAACACCAAACAATGTTTACTTTTTACTTTACCAAATTGTATACAATAGTATAAAAAAAACATGAAAATGAACAGAGCAAGGAAATAGCAACACACCTTCTTTACATACACCATACAGACTCACAGCCTGTGTTTGTACATATGTAAATGTTTGCCAATGAATGTGTTTGTCCTACGGGCATGAATTATAAATGTCCATAAGGGGAGGCTCTAGTATGAAGTGAGAATGCATGAGAAAGAGGAGAAAAATTGGAGAGGAGGAGAAGGAGGAGGAAATAGAAGCAGGCAGATGCTTGTAATGAGGAAACACGGCTGCGCTTTGCCTCAACCCGTAAACTGTCAGAGGTAATCAGACAGGGTGAATGGATGGATGGGCAGGAGCAGGAAAAGAAGAAAGGGGAGGTGAGGAAAAAAGCTAACAAGAGGACAGGGGGAGGCACACGGGGGGAAAGGAGGATATAAAATGAAGGTTGCAATCATTTAGGTGATGAGAGATGACAGGATGAAACAAGGTGAACGTGGTGGACAAGAGAGAAGGAGAAATAAAAGAGGAAATGGGTTAATTTAAGGGAAAGAGGGCGAGGAGCAAAATACAGATAAAAAGTGCAGGAAGATGAGAAGAGGGTGATCAGTGACGAAAGAGGGAGAACACCCTGAAGCAGGACTGCAGCTCGGTAGGAAAACAGAATGAAAATGGAGGAATACAGTTGGAAGTAAAAGTTAAGGAGATGATGAGAGAAGGGAGAGAGCTGACAAGACAGGAGGACAGGAGGCTGGTAGATTAAAGTTTAGTCAGTGTACTGAAGGGATTTCAAACATGGCATCAAGCGTTTGCGTTTGGCAGATGGCTGGAGGAAGTGTGTGTTAACACTTCAACTTGTATCAGCCATTTCCAAACGGATTTGGGGGGAGGTTAGCGAGAAGTATGTGTTTGTGTGTACAAGAGGAGAAAGATGGGCGTGACGGAGAAATCACAGGGATTTATGGGACTAGGAACTCTGGTGTTAGTTTAAGCCTTTCAGATCAAGGCTATACATTTGGTTCCCCCTCATTATGATGATGTTGCTTGGGTTAGAGGTGCTGTCGATGGAAGGAACCCAATCTAATATTTCAAAACATTATAATTTCAGTATAGCGAGGCCAGTCTCAGTGTAAATTATGTAAAACGCCCTCTCGGATTGAGTATTTACCAAAAATAGTAGCTAACGATGAATGCAATGATTGACTGAATGATTGTTTTCATGCATTACGAAGCTGATGGGTGTATAGACAGGGACAGACATGATGGCCAATTTTATTTGACATGGGGGAGGGTCACACTTAACCGTGTGTCAGCGGCTACTAATCAATTCTCAACATGGATGCGATTGATTGGCATTTGTCTCTTCAATTACTGCTGCTAGATACACACACACACACATGTTTTGATTGCCCACAATGCGTCCTGCTGTATATATTTTGGGTAAAGCATTGCTTAAATGGTATATATTATACTTCCCAAACATTGATGAGGACCCACTATTGTGACCCAAAATACGCCATGACCAGACAAGAGCACATTTACAGCCGTAACACCTATTAATTTGGTGAACTAATAACTTTTATGAGATGTTTGGTATGTGTGTATATATATATATGTATGTGTATATATACTGTATATATATTATGCACATACAGTAGAACAGTATTTCTGATTTTCCTCCAAGTAGCACCAGAGGAAGCTAGTGTACCATGTACCACTGTTTGAGAGGCATTGTACTAAATATTTAATGCATTATTATTATTATTATTATCTCAAATGGCAATATGGGATCAATTAGATTGACGAAATATATAAAACTGACAATTACATTATTTTTATTATTATTCAAAAGGTGATGGATCAGGATGATGGCAGAGGAACATGGTCCAGCATGAAGACACATACATGCAACCTTCCATAAGATCATCTGTTCTGTTATATGAAGCTCATAACCAGAGAGTGAATCCCTTAAATGTGTTAAATGTGGAATAAAGTTCAGACAGAATACCCTTTAACCCATATTTAAAGTTTTAGCCAGCCGATATGCCTGTCTTACCATATTTCCTTGTTCTAATAAAGACAGCACACAAAGTCATTTTCCCTCTGGGCCTTTTACAACATTTTCTCAAGAAAATTACTCTTTTTACAATCACAGCAGGCAAGATGGACAGTTTCCATTACCAGGTCCTTGTAATTAAAGGATTTGTACTAATAGCAAATTTATCATAATTCCTGCTGGCTATCAAGTCCTTGTCAGGCTATTTCATTTCACCGCAATGTTTCATTTTAAAGCCTTCAGGTTAGTGCTGTGTCTTTGCCTTGACATCTAAACGCCTGTAATGACATTGTACATGTGCACGGATATGTGAGGAAACACGCACTGGAATAGACTAGAAAAATGTAGGCACAATGCACTGCATCACACTGGTCATGTTTGGTGTATGTTGATGTGGAGGGATTGAGGCATGCAAATATGCACAGAAACGTATTATTTTCCGTGACTGCGGGGGACGTTTCGTTGACTTGCATTCATCTTTAACCATAACTGCGACATACTGAACCCCAACACTTACCCTTTACATGTGCCAAACATTAGCCTTAAAATGCAAAGTGTCCTTATCTGCTTGTATGACAGTGTTAGTGGGGCAAAAGATACATTCACTATACAGTTTAAATAAATCATCTCCCTCCACATGTAGCACAGAATCAGAAGAAATTGCTTCTGTAGGAATACACTCAGAAACACATACTATCAAGAATACAGGTCATTTTCTGATTTGATACCCTGCATTTTATTCCATTAGAAGAGAAACAAAATGGTAGCACTTACAAGACAATAAGGTGGAATTGTTACTGAAAATATAACCTTAACCCTACATAATGGTAGGGATTTGTTCAGGCTGTTAAGAACCAAAAAAGGAAGTAAAGGCTGAAAACTGCTATTTTCCTTTCCAGAGTTATTTGTTACGTTCATACTATAATGCAACTCCAGAGTTCTCAAGCTAAATGAGGTCCAAAAGTTCTCCAATCTATGTTTTTTAAAACTCTGGGGTAGTACAGAATGAGTTTTTTTGTTTGTTTGTTTACTAAAACAAACAAAGCAGTGTTGATGTAGCTTCACAGTGAAGCCCCTGTTATAATGGTAGTATGATAAAAAAAGATTATTATGGAAATATGGTGAGTCCAGTCTAAGCTATTAATGGGAAACAGTGATGGATGTTACTGGCACTTGCTATTTGTCCCCAAAAGTAAGACAAGACGCCATAATAAGAATGAATAAACAGATTCACGCGTGCACATATGCACACTCGCGCACACACACACAGAAGAATCTGACAGGTATCATTAGCGCTCACAGGCAACAGCAAACCCTTGTTATTTTGCACGGCATCATAGTCCCAGTTTAATTCACCCTGTAATGGGCAAACACATACACGCCTGTGCAACATGCAGCATAATGCCTCACTCTGCACATCATTACAGCTGCCCGTCTTTGCTCCGAAAAGAAGTCCCCATGAATAAAATAAAACTGCAGACTTTGATCATCAGGTAGGAATTTTAAGTGCAATATTGCTGTAAGCTTAAGGTTATGTTTTTCCAATGGTAATTTCCTATATCTGATTGAACATACTTTGATAATTTATTTATTCTGAAAAAAAGGTGGATCCAAAAAAAATGTACAACAATATATTTTACCTATTTTTTAGCCCATTGATTCCCTTTGATTTAATTGGTTTCAACGCCTGATGTCGTGAGAATATGAAATGTTATAACCCTGACTGATTCCTCTGCCAAGATCTGCTCGACTGGCATCTGGCTCTCAGCAGGTGGTTACTTCCAACAGTAAAAATCAGCACTAATCTGGAGGGAGCTGGTCGGTGACTTGTTGAAGGACACTTCAGCTGGGCAGATGGTCGGTAACCTGTGTCCTCCAGTAACAGCTAAAGGTCTCTGTATACACAGCACCTTGGTATGTTTTATTAAACCAGGACCTGAACTGCTGAGGTTTGTTTGTTTGTTTGTTTTTAGCAGATTGCTCTCTCACACAATTTGGCTTTAAACAAGTTTTGATTCTAGTGTCTCTACAGAGTTAAATATTTCAATCGGGAAAGTCCAGGCAACGTTTACCAGTTAGCTCCGTTAGCTGCGTTAGCCCCTTTTAGCGCCGTTAGCACACATAGAGTCGAACTGGAGCGGTCTGTTTATTAAACTCATTTTGACAATCTGGAGTCACATAAACATGACGTCACGTGTCTTTTCCCGGTCAGTCGTCATGGAAACGCGTCATGGGTTAACGTGCGTTAACGTTGACGTGCCCAGCACCAATTAAAATGAGCAAAAAAAACAACAACTTTTCCATTGGGCAATTAAAAACACAAACATTATTTTACTCTCTAACAAGTAGCTTCTGGTTGCAATGGTAATGGATATAATCAGCATTTACTCCTGGTTCAAAACGCCCGCCTTGAGTGTTGGATCGTATATATAAATAAAGAGAGGAGATAACAAAACCTATTTTTACTTGAATAAACAAAACAGAGGCACATGTTTTGTATTGGCAGTGATGGAAACATGACACTCTGGTGATCCTTCCTTTTTTTTTGTCCTACTTTATTTTGGCAGTCAAAATGTTGAGTCTGCACATTTTCCAGTGCAACGTTCAGGCAGTGATCATTCAGTGCTGTTGAGTGTGAAAGACACTGAAGACTGAAGAAAATATAATGTGATACATATATATATATATATATATATATATATATATATATAATGTATCAGTGCTACATTAACAAGTACAGTGGTGACTTTTGTTGTGTGCTGTGCCTCTGCATCGCATGTTTATGTCATGTTGATAACATCGAACATAACACAGAAGAGCAGACATCTGGCAAACGGGAAGTAGTCAGTCATCTTTTTCAGCGGCTTTACCGATATGTTTTACATATTTGCCTGTGTTCAAAGAAGGAATTGAAGATTAACTCACAGTATAACTAATAAAAAATAGCGACAATCTAATCTACCAGATAGAGAAACAGTGAAACTAGATCCATGACAGATGAAACTGATCCAACCAATCAAATCTTCAGTAAGGCTGGACAGTAAATGGATAACGATGACAGACGCTATGTCATGTCCAGTTGATGAAAACATGAAGCGCTCTACAAATGAGCCAAACCAAACTAAACCCCTCAAGAACTAAACTAAACGATTTGGTATCAACTTTACTGAACCAAACTAGTTTGAGCAATCAAGACCAAAATTAATATACATATAGCAAAACTCCCGCAGCAGTCTGTCCATGCCATTGCAGTACTCACAAGCGATGATGTTGCCATAGCGATTCTTGTTGCGGTTCTCCTCCTTCTTGGCTGTTTCCCAGGGGGCCGTCTGTCCCTCTGCCAGGGCCTGAACATGCACATGTACACACACACAAATGAAAATTGTTTCATATTTAGTTATGAACACACAGAAATATGCATGCACATATGGCTCAGTGCCCAGAGCTTGTACACCGACACATGGACAGGCAGAAGTTAAGACTGTGACATGAATATTAATGAAAAGCTAATGAACTGATAGTTTGCCTTTCACCACTAACAATGCTGAGAATAACACAACATTTTTTTTTTTGCAGGACACGGCAGCACTGGAGGCAGCTCAAATGTAATTGAACTTTTTTTTTTTTTTTTTTTTAAACTCATAAACTTTTTTTTTACCTTGTGTGATTGCAATGGTCAAGTGCTGTGTTGACTGTTGTCTGACTGGTTATTTAGTGCTCAAAAAGCATTGTCTGACAGGAATGTGAAAAATATGAAATATAAACCAGCACACTGACCCTTTTTTTCAAGTGGTTCATGTACAAGGAGGACATACAAAGCAGTCCTGCAATTAGCAGAAGCAAAGTGCATAATCTATAATGCACTTATATATCCTTGTTGTAAGGACAGTTTGACATTGTGAAGGCTTTTTAAGGGCTTTTTGAATGTCAAGCCTTGGTTTTCGGGTTAGATTTAGGTTCAGGTAAATGGTAGGCATGGTTGATAGGGTTAGGGTAAAGGGCTAGGGAATGCATTATATTTATACATTCATAAAGAGAGAAGTGTGTGTCTGTGTGTTTGTGTGTGTTACTGGTGTTAAGCATTCCACCCCAGGTCTCAGAGGTCGCCATATGGATACCAAAGCACTTTAAAACAGCAGCCCCATCATAACCCACACACACACACACTTTATAGGAACAAGGGAACAGTCATTAGTGAGTCCATTAAGGGCTTACAAGTCCAGACAACAGCTTTCATTTTTGGACACTGATATGACCTACATACCCATACCCATGCATGCACACACACACCCACCCACACACACCAACACACACACACACACACACACACACACACACACACACACACACACACACACACACACACACACACACACACACACACACACACACACACACACACACACACACACACACACACACACACACACACTACACTGGAAAGGAAAGACAGACACATGAATATATTGCTCACTCAAGCAGAAAATTGATTCTTTTAGAAGTGGCATATGGGTATGACTTTGTGGGGGGGGTTAAGAATTATATGCAAAAATACTTTGTACATTTTACGTTACGTTTGGAGGCTCATGCATGTGTGTGTGCGGACGCATATGCATAGGTGGTGCCCTTTTTATACTACAAAATGATAATCAATCTCCTCTCATTTAAATTCCATCATGTTTTTGGATTCAAAAATAAATAAATAAATACAACAATTAAAAAATATATATATTTGTTAAAAACCTTGTGTTTTACATAACAGGTCACACTTGGAGGTCTTCTGCATGTGTGTGTGTGCAAGTAAGTTGTGCGTAGGCTGCCCTTTTTTAAACTGAAAATGTGAACAAAGCAAAAACTCCTTATCTAAACTTTTTTGGATTATTGATTTTCTGTATAAAAACAGAAACAGATATAATATGAAGTTTATATATAGTATTGGACATCTAAAAATGCAGTTTACATCGGTATGATGTTATATTCTACATATCAGTGAGTGCACCTTTGTGCTTTGTGCATTACAACACAATTTGTATCATTACACATGAACATACACATATTCTATTATACATTAAATTATTTTCATTTGTAAAAAAAACCAAACACAAATGACTATTTGTGTTCTCTCCCCACTGTGGGATAAATAAAGCTATCTTATCTTATCTTATCTTATCTATATATATATTGGACGGAAAAACTGTCTTCAGATCAACCAAAAATAAACCAAACCAAATCAATTTTTCTGCCAAATAAACCAACTTTTTTTTTTGCCACGGTGAGATCACGTGGAATGTGTGTCCAACAATGTGGAATGTCCCTTTAAATGTAAAAGGTGTGATCCCAGTGGGTAGAGACATGTTGACAGCGTGGCTGCTGTCAGTGTTAGTGGGGTTAATGGGTTTCAACGTTCGAGGTCACATCGCACACAGAGACGAGGACAAGAAGACATATGGGGTGTGGTGGCAGACAAACACAGACACACACACGGGCACATGCAGCTATCCTTTTAAGGACTTGGATTGACTTTCATTCCTTTTTTTTTACAGCCTAACCAAAGCCTCAACCATCCTCAGAAATGCGGTTCTGCTTTGTTATGAGCAGGTTTTGGTCGCCATCAGGATTACTGGTCCTGACAAGGTCAGTGTTTGTATCAGAGAAGGACCTTAAGTGCTAACAAACACAAGTGCACACACGTGCAGAAAACACTTTTAACTATGAAAAATAGGATATTCAGTGTTTTGTCTTATTGTGTGTTTGTGTTGATCCACAAATTATCCACTAAATATCTTTTTCTATTTGCAGTTGGTGACAGGTGTCCTCCAATACTGCTCCTTTCTATGCCTGTGTCTCTTTCATTCACACATAAGCATGAACACGCACACAGACACACACACACACACGCGCAGAGGTGAATAAATCACATTTGCTCTCCCCTGAAACGTATCAGCGGGTATAAACCAAAATGACAGGAAGCAAATGAAAATATAACGTACGGCGTCACAAAGGGACAATTTTCAACATTCATGCAGAGTTGATAATAGAAAATATTTATTCTTATGAGAGCGGGAGGTTAGACGGCGACGAGCGGGAGGAAAAAGAGGGCACTGTGTCTTTTAAACAGTAGACAGGTAATGAGGATTTCAAAGGAAAACAAGCACAGGGTTGAATACGCATGACAGAAGAATGAGTATAAAAAAAACATATGATAAACAGTGCTCTATGGCAGTCACAGGCCGAGCACAGGCAGAAAGACAGAGGGAGAAAACAAATCTATGGACTTATGAATAAAGAAAGACAGAGGGGAGGGAGATTGGTGGCAGAGTTATGAGAAAGATTTGAAAAAGGAAACAGATAGTAAGGGAGGAACACAGAATATTAAGAAAGGAAAGATGAGGGGTGGAAAAAAACAATTTTTCTTTGTTTTAATGTATTATTATATTCGAAAACCCCCTCTATTTTTTACCACCAGCAGTACTATTCTAGGGTTACAGGTAGATTCTATTGGGTAATGAAGGTGCAAACTTTTACTGTCTTATTAACACCTGCTTAAAATGTTGTCTGTCGAACGATTGACACCTGTTTCACTGTTGTTATCACCACACGCCTCCGTGTACGCATTTGTTTTCACCTCATATTCCTCCTTGAAGCCATAACCCTGTCCGCATTTCATCTGGGTGATGTGTTGAAGGAGGTCGGCGACTCGAATAGCTGGCTGAAACTGGCCTGCCTGGAACTGACCTGCAGGAGCATAAACAGGAAAAAAAAAAAAAAAGGATGAATATTTAAACTGGAGGAGTGATACAGTTAGATGAAGAGGAGGAGGCTGGATATACGTGAGTCCAGAAAATGAATCAGCAAGTTCATTTTGAGGTAAATAATGATCAGTCACCAGATAGACATTTTTTTAATATATATTATGAATATTTTTGATCAAAAAAATTGTCTGCATGACTCAATCATTAGTCTTCTCACTCTGCCTGAAGCATCTGCCAGTGTTTTTTTTTTGTTTGTAATACATTGTCAAATAAGCAATTGATGATGTGGATTATTGAATTATTCTGTACATAAATCATTTATCTGATTGCTTAATCTCTTCTGCCACACAAATAAATTGCATCTGGCAAATAACAAACTGACTAACTACTAGCGTCTCTCATCCCCGACTCAACACATGGCGGGCGATTTAATTGACAGACTAACTCTGCTGAAACTCTAATTGAATGCTCAATTGTCTGGCTAATTAAATGACTCGCTGCTGATGTGACTCATAATCAAAGGGTTATCAAAAGGTTTGGAACTCGGAAGTCGGAGGCATGTCGGGAACAGACTGACAGAATGCATGCATGCTGGCTCACTAATAAAGTAACATTCTGGCCAAACTGGACGAACATACTCTCTGACTCACTACATAGGCTTGCAACTGGCCAACAGCTACAGTAACTAACTAACTGTGGGTGAGTGATTAACTGCCTTTTTTTGTCTTATTGGCTGATTGAGTGACTAACCCACGACTTAACAAATTAACTGACTGTTGTGTTGACATACCGCTCTGGTAGGAGAGCTCCACAGACTCACAGCCTCCGTAGGGAAAACTCTGCAGGGTCAGAGACGACGGCTGGGAGAGTGATGGCTGGCTACTGTCTGTAAATACAGGAAAAGGGTGGTGTTGGGAAACATTACCATGACAGCATACATACCAACAACCCACACACACACACACACACACACACACACACACACACACACACACACACACACACACACACACACACACACACACACACACACACACACACACACACACACACAAACACACACACACACACACACTCAGTATTTACAATATGTGTGCTGCTGGTGCACTGCATGGACACATGATTTAGGTGAGAGTGGGGAAGGATCACAAATGACAACTGCTAAGTTGATATGACTCACATAAAACCCTTTGGTGTGTTTGGTGGACATGATGAGAAACACCATGAGAATATCACTCATGCAATTGGAGATAGATCGGACGGCTCTATGTCTATATTATTAGTCAGAATAGGTGGCGGGACAGATGAAGAGACTGTGTCAGAGCTATGTCAGAGGACACAGATACAGTGAATACCTGTACTGTATATAATGTGATATAAACGAGTTGAATAGAGAGCGAGAGAAAACAAATGCACAACAAAGGTGTCACATATTAATTGAAATAGTTTGAAAAGGGGGCTATTTAACAGTCATGAAAACTGAAACAGCAGCGCTGTAATGTTGCTGTGGATACCCAGACAGGCAGTGTGAGTTACAGTGCGACTGCGTGTGTGTGTGTGTGTGTGCATGCGTCTCAGAAGGAAAGAGGTTTGTAATATAAAAGTGCATGACTTTTGTGTTTTCTTAATGGAGCTATTTGCATGTTAATGATGGCTGTGGATTCATTTGTGGCCTAAAGTGGCTCCTCCATAAACCAATCTAAACACTGGCTTCCCTAAACGAATGAAGAATGAGGAGGCCACATGGGTCAGTGTGTGTGTGTGTGTGTGTTTGAATATGCATGTTTCATGTGTGAGGGCACGGAGGAAATAGGATAAGCAAAGTGAATGATTCACAATATCCAACATGCGTGATATGGAAGTGATATACAAGTGAAAGTGAAAGAGGAGATGAGCTGATAAATGGGCTGAAGGAAGGGGGGGATTGTAAATGAGGACAAGAAGAGCAAATATAAAAGGCAAAGGAAAGAAGTGGCCACAAAGAGAATGGAGATGGAAAGAAGGACAGTAGCACTGAGTGGAACCGATGTGAGGAAATGAGGGGAGAGGTGAAGGAAAGACAGGTGTAAAGAGAGGAGAGAAGGAGAGCTGGGCAGAGGTCAGGACAAACACAAACTGTCTGCCCAATGAAACAGAACCGGGTCACACTGTGCAACGCGCTCCCTTCCTTCTCCCGAGTAGCTCGGCTGAGAATTTACTCCATCTTTTCCTCTCATCACATAAATCTATACTAACTCTTTGTCATCTTCCCTTCCTGTGTGTTATTCAAAACCTCGGTGCAGCCCTGTCTAATACTAGTAATATGATAGTGTCAGAAAAATATCAAGTTCAATGCCTAAACAAAGGCCATAAAGAAGAAATCAGAATGGATGTACAGCATAAGGTGCATGACAATTTTTAGTCTGGGCATGAAAAGTTACCCTCATATGAAGATAACTTTAAAACATTTAATTGCGTGAAGTTAAGCTGTATTGTTAGAAACATGCACAGAACTGAATTGTTTTGATTATGTGTTTGCTCTTTGCAAATGGACAGTCAGGTATACGCTCCAGCTGAGCTGGAAAAAAACACTTTTTTTTTTAACCTCTAAAATGTATTATTCAAACTCTCTGACATTTCAAGAGATATTCTATGAATACCAGCAAAAGACATTCTTTGCCTTTCCTTTTACTTAATCTTATCCCTTCTTTAACTGTATTTTCAAACGCACTCCCTGTCTTCATCCCTCAGATACTATGTGTACTGTACCTGTATTTAGTTGCGTCCCTATTTACCACAATGAAGACTCAAACAAATGAAGCCTTGCATTAGTTCAGGCAGGACACAGTACTCATCCGCCCCCAGCTGTAATCAGCTGACAGCCAGCTGACTACAATCTATCATGCTCCACAGTCACAGCTACTCTCACATCAAGACGGTCCATTTAACACTCGTCCCTCACTCATTTACTGCTACACCAATGCTGCATCTCACCGCAGCAGCAGCGAGATGATATTTGACAGACTCAAAAGTTTACCGTCTTGCAGGGCTCGCTCTGTTTGTGCTCGCATTGTGCTCCCTGTTTGGCTAAGCATGCAGGGAGCATCTTAACCCTATTATGAAAAAAATCATAATCAAAATAATAATAAAAAAATCCTTAACCAAATAACAGATATAAACACACACTGAGGTTAGGCCTCCAGAATCAAAGGAGTTGTATATGCCTGTGCTTATGGACTAACTTAATAAGTGTGTGCATGTAACTGCTTACCTTTCAGTATGCAGGGTTTTCTTTCTCCTGATATGTGTGTGTGTGTGTGGGGGGGGGGGGGGGGGGTGGGGTGTGTGTGGGGGTGTGTGTGTGTGTGTGCATGTGTGTGTGATCTGTTAAGCTCACCAAGGTCAAATATGCATTAAGCCAGGCATGAAATGGAGTCGTAGCTGCAGCTCCACAACAGTGACTATGATGAAGACATCTCAATGCTAATGGAGAGATTTATTGACCCCCAACAGTCACATGGCTTTGTGTGTAAGTGTGTATGTGTGTGTGTGTGTGTGTGTGTGTGTGTGTGTGTGTGTGTGTGTGTGTGTGTGTGTGTGTGTGTGTGTGTGTGTGTGTGTGTGTGTGTGTGTGTGTGTGTGTATGAAACGGACCTATGGAGAGTGCTGAGTGTGCGCATCTAGGGCGGTTGACAGTGAGAGAGTGATTGTTTTAGAACTCGCGCGCAAGTTTTTTCGAGCGTGCGCACACATATTGTATATATATGAAGGTCCATTTACACCATCGGTGCGTGTCAGTTAGTGCAGTCCTTCATGCTTGGCAGTGTGCTATATAAAGTGAACCTCCTCCTACGCTGTGACTTTATTAAATACTCTATAGTTATGGATGACTTTGACTCATGACAGCACAGTATCACTGCGCAAACTCTGTACACAATTAGTGGACTTCAGTTTACCTGACCTTCTATGCCACTGGGACAACAGTCTTTCTTTAACAACACTTTTAAACATGTGGTTCACACACACATATCACAGACAGTGTTTGTAATCAGGTCTATTATTAAGAAGGCAGTTTTAGGGTTTGGGCCAATCTTAACCCTTAGTGTACCCATGGGAATTTGCCGCAGCGACATTCTGTCGCAAAAAAAAAATGTTTTTTAGTCATATACTTATGTGTTGTTGAGACAAAGATATGATTGATTTGCTAACACATTTTTAGTAGTGATATAAAGTGATGTAGTTCCAGATTTAACAAATTAAATCCCATTTGGACTACTTTTTGCTCAGGTGTGTTTCTATGGAGCCCCTGAAGTGAAAAATTAAAAAATGACGAAAAAAGAAAAAAAAAGAAAAAATGAAATCTCGAGTTTCAAAGTCGAGGTCGCAAGTTTCCAATGTCCAATGTCACTTCGGGGGCTCAATATGTTTCTATAGTTGGTCAATTTTGCCGAGGCTGTGTTTAAAAACAGGATATAAGAGACTCTATATTGCACATTCTTAAACCCTCTGCATTTACTGTCAACATAACATAGTAATGGAAAAAAGCAGCCAAAATGCTCTGTGTTCTAAGGCATGTTTGAGCTTCCTATTTCATGTATTCTACTAGTCAACTCTGTAAGTGTGTAAGAATCATTTCATGCGTAACATGATTTTAAACGATGTCTGTATACTCCAACGATATACTTCAAAATGTAAAACTCCCCAATCATTAACAACATCTTCTGCGATGTGGTACATATTTGAGCGTCAATATCCATTGACACATCAGACAACAGCGAATGTCAGAGGAGCAGCCACAGGGTTTGCCCGTCACATGAAGGGGTGATGAACACCACATAGTCTAACATGAGGAAATTAAGGTAACAAGTTCTGCTGTTACTGTTCTGCATCCACTAACACACTGTCCAAAGACAGAAATAGTTGCAGGGAACCTATACAAAAATGATTAAAAGTTGTAGCTGGTAAGTTCATCTCTCTTTTTTTCCCCGTGTTTCTCTGAAGCACAAGGTCAAGTTCAACTTAATTTTAGGCCCAGTGCCGCAGAGCCATGCAGGCCAGTGGAATTCTCATCGGTATGGATGAAAAATTGCCCTGATATTTGAAACACATTAGAGCCTGTGGAACAGTGAGCATAAAAGATTGCGGATACAAGTACGGCTGAGTTGTTGTAAAGAGGAGGGGGGGGGGGGCTGAGCAAGGGAAGCCAGGGAATGAGAGAAATGTTGATTGAAATCCAAAAAGAGAGGAAAATTAAAAAGAAGTTTGACAATCCTTGAACCCAACAGAGGCTGCATGTGGCGTAAGAAAAGCACTGATTTACAAAATCACTGTCTGATGTAACCACATCAGATTTGCAGGGATTTTTCACAATTTGACTCACGCTTTCCATTTTAAATTCACAGTGTATTTCATCCACCTACAGCCAATGTTTTGAACATTTGTTGTCGTGTTTTATTCAGCTTTATGAATGAGAGCATGCTGTGTGCATGATTTCACACCTTCAGGCAGAAGGTGTTTCTCTTCTCAACATGAGACCAGGGCGTTTTAAAAGATGAAAACAGATGGGACGATCAAGAGAGAAAAAAAAACACATCAAGAACAAAGGCAGGGTGGAGCTTAAAGCAAGTGGACAGAAGAACAGATTTAATGAAGGAGTAAAAACAAATAAAGAGATAATAAAGACATGGAAGGAACAAGGCAGAAAAAAAAAATTATCCAGTCAAGTTCTAAGACAAAAATAAATACACTTAATTACGTGGAGATTTTTCAGCTTTTCTGATTCAAAAAAAAAAAAAAAAAATGAAATTGGGAAAATTTCAGTAGAGGACAGTTGTAAACAAAGAAAAGGACAAAACAAAGGTCCATATTCAAAAGAGTGGGGAAAGACAGAGCAGTCACATGGTGGAGGATAAAGAAAAGCAGAATATGCTGGACTTCAGACTTCAGGCTATCCAGAACTGGGCCTATTTCCATAAATCATTTATAATAACCAGGATTCAGCATTTGTACTTGAAGTGGCATGGCATTTCTACTAGTCTTTACAGGACTCGTGCATTGTTACCATGAGTCCAAGAGTCTATATCTGTTGCAAACACAACATGTTGGTGGTTAGGGCTTGGAGTCGCCTCCTGATCTTCGTCTCCACTTTTCTGACCCTGACATGTCCATTTCACAATATTTCTTATTTTTACATTTGTTGCTTTTGTCTACACTGTGTAGTTGTAATGGTTTTAATTGGGAATTTGGACAGTATTGTGAACTCTATACTTTTGATTTATGTTTTTAAAAAAAAAAAAAACTATCAAAGGGAAAAGACACATTGTAAAAATGTGACAATCAATAGGACGACTTGTCAAAGGAAGCATGAGTAAGAGGAGAGTAGTGAATATAAGCTTTGTAAGCGGGTTGTCAAGCTGCAGTTGTAAAAAAAAAATCACAGTATGGCTCAATCATCCCCGAACACATAAAGGTTAAAAATGACTATCTTTCAACCCTGCCCTTACCGTCAATTACGCAGCACTGCCACTTCATGGCTAAACAAAATGACTACCATTAACCATAATCACCTTACATGCAGCCTAATACTGGCCTGGGAAAAATAATTGCCCCTCAGTGTATGCTGAGCAAAAACTACTTCCAGTACAACCAGAGCTGTGGATAGAAATTATGAGCTTTCACTCTGGACTGTCCTCCACTTCAACTGTGCAGAAGCACATTTGGTGCTTAAGTGTTTTCAGTGCATCATCATCACCACCATCATCATCATCAAAAAAAAAAAGGTAAGATGTCACATCCCTATGAGACAGGTTTAGTTTTATGAACAGGGATTTTTTACGGTGTTAGAATGATGAGTTTCTTGAATTTGTTATCCAGTATTTGGTTGGTTTTAGATGCTCTTGACAAAGCAAAGAGGAAGGCGCTCAGTTAATTACAGAGTTTTGCTTTTTTGAAGCCTTGATGCCTCATTTTGTGTGTATGACTATACCTTTGTGACAGTGAGTGAACTTAATTAACCACAAAAAATGCATGCCGAAACAGAACTCCTGTGCGAAGAACAGTGAAGGGCTTTTCTTGGCAAAGGAAAATAAATCTGACACTTGCTTTGTGAGCCAACAGAACAGTGTTTAACCTACATCAGTGTTGGCAAAATGGATTTGTTTTGAAACAAATAAATGGGTTTGCACATAAAAAGTATGCAATGTTGCAGTGGCTTTCTACTGATCCAATGGATTTATAGTGCACTGCATCAACGTAAACCCTTAGCAGGGCTAATGCATACATATACTGTATATATATATAGACATATACACCTCTGCGCATATTTAGCTATTTTTCAACTTTTTGATGTTCTCTTTATCCATATTTTTGTAAAATAGACACACACAGCTACATAGCTTAACTTTTGCTTGATCACATACTGGATTTATCCAAGCTTCCCCTTCCTGTCTTTGATCCCTCAATATGTATCTCTTTCACTGTCGTCTTAATAACTTCCTTCTCCCCCTCTCTCTCATTTCTCTCCTAGCTCTTCAAGCTATTAAAAAAAAAAAAAAAAAAAAAACAGTCTTCACTGGTACCACTATCCATTTTAAAGAGCCTGTAGGGTTTCGTTGCTAACTTTGAAAAGTAAAATGTTTTTTTAATCCATTTAGTGGATGATGAAATACAGCTACACTACACTACACTAAAGGCCACTTCAGACAAAATGATCAACCTAATGTACTTAATCAAAATCAAAAATAAATGAAGACCATGCAGGAAGTAGGAACCAATGATTGTTTCGTGTTTTTCTAACCTTGTTAACGATCTGATGTAGTGTAACGTTAAATTAAAAATAACACAGTGTGATACAAATAATAAAAAATCATGTATAGCATGAAAAATCAGCACTTTGAGGTTCCTGTAAAGTGATTAAAATAGCTCTTCTGGCTTTGTCCTCTCATCCTAATGCACTACTACACACACATTCTGGTGTGCTCAGTTAACTGGGGACCAGGCTCTGCGACTGTTGCTATTCAGTCATATTTTGTTTGTACGGAATATACAGAAATGTTGTGCAATATTTTAATTGTGAATATTATTTTCCATTTTTCTTGACTGAGCCACCAAATTCTTCACACTAAACCTTTAAGAAGCTTTTTTGTCCCTCCTTTCACCACTCGTTTCCTTAATTTCATTTAGCAATCATTACCCCTTTTCCTTGGCCTTGAATAATGATGATGACGATGGTGGTGGTGGTTATTTGTAGGTCCCTCATCCAGATTTGTGCTGTATCAGTCGATAACACACTTGAGATTTAGAGAGAGGGAGTAATGTGCTGTATTTACAACTTGATGGATGGATGTGAAAGTTTAATTAGTGAAGAAAAGATGGATGTAGAAAAGAATGGAGTTGAATACGTTAGACAATGCAAGGAAGATGTTTGGTGAAATATGGAGACATGGATGACAAATAAATCCATACGAAGAAAAATAAGAAAATGACTAATGGAAGAAGGGTGAATGGAGAGATGACTTCAGTGAAGTAGAGAAGGAAGGTGTTGCCTTAGTGGGTGGAAAACTTAAGAGACAACATAATGGACATACAGAACAAAGGGTGAGTTAGATTATAAATGGAAAAGAAGTTGAGAGATAGATTAAAATGATAAATAGATCTACAATAATTCTTAGTTCTTCAATTAATGGCACATTCACTGCTTTATCTGTACGTATCATCACGTTCCACTGTATATAGTCAGTTTTTTGAACAATTTTTTTTGGAAAATCAAACTTTGTTTTGCACTAGTTTTACATCTCTTGTCTTTCTGTCTAAATATAGGTAGGACAGATGGTTTAGCAAAACTCGAATGTCAGTCTGCAAAGATGTATGACTGGAAAAACTGTGCCATCATACAAATCACTCAAGCGTTTTTCTTTGCATTCTGCTTCATCATTCCTTAATGTGCAGTCGGCAAATGGCACAAAAATCTGTGTGGGAACTTGTATAGATTGCAGCTAATTAGAAAAAGCGGGAATGTTTCCCGTCCATTCATCATCTTCTCATTGGTCAGTCGATAAACATGCAGCTAGTTAACAATATGTTTTGGGCAAAGATATAATTAGATTTTTCAAAATCTGGAAAAGAGGACTGAGTAATGGCGTGTACACAGAAAACAGGATGATTGCTCAAGAGAAGAACAAAATAGACAATTTGGGAGAGAAGGGAGCAGGGGGATGATGCGAAGGGAGATGGGAGGATAAACATGAGATGTTGGATGATGGTGTTTTATGGACTGTCTCCATAACTATTTGTGCTGCTATCTTGACCAGGACTCCCTGGAAGAAGAGACATTGTATCTCAATGGGACCCTCCTGGCTAAAAAAAAAAAAAAGTAAAACAATAAAAAATGAGAGGAGGTGTGGTGGGAAAATGATGAGTGAGCAGCTTCTTATTGTGACGTAAAAACACACATAGGGGCCATCTTCTTTGAAAGGGACTGGTCAATGTGGCCAACAAAATGGTTTTGATATGTCATCCTGTCTATGAGGAAATTGGTTGTCTCTCATATCAGACACACACAAATTCAAATACTTTAAAAGTTTTACTCACCTATAGAGGTTGTCGCTGGTACTGGCTCTTTGGACACTGCACACAAATCATGACACAAACATGACACATGGCAGCGTGACAACTACTGTGGGTGTGAATACAACCTAAAGTAAAATGTGACCCTACATTTGTATAGAGATTAAAGAAGAACAGACTTAGAAAACAAGGTGAAGAACGGAGGATCATTTACATGTTAGCATGAAAATGATCTAAGTATTATGCTATCTGCTTGTATCGTTACCTGTTTTCCAAAAAGATTCTCAGTTAAAACACAGAATCACTCAAAAACAAAACAAATAGACAGTTTGTATTTGCAATAATATTTCACACATCCATGTGTGCGTATCAGTGCATACCTGAGTAATAGGAGTTCAGCAGGGACTTGCTCTGCAGTGTCTTGCTTCCCTGCATGGAGAAGGAACAGGTAGAGGGGGAGGCTGCAGAGGAGACAGGTGCAAAGAGATGTTGGGGGAAAAAAATGGATAAAAGGATGAAAAGACGTGGAAATAATGAGGGGAATGACAGGACAGAGGAGAAAAGTAACGGGGAGAGAAAAATAGAATAATGAAAGGAAAAGATTGAGATCAGGTAATGAGAGAATATAAAACAAAAATGTGGGAAACAGTCGGAAACAGAAAGACAATGAAAGGACAAGGGGGGGAAACAGAAGGACAGGGGAAAGAAGGAAAGGTCAATGACCTCATCTTTAAAAAAACACCATCATAGGACACAGTAAACGATGACAACACTAACGTAGATCGACAAATAAATATCCAGCGACACTAACAGCATCGTCACTGCTACCGTTACTGAAGTTTGAAGGATTAAATTGTCTATTTCTCCACGAGAATGCGTTCAAATCGCATCAGTGACTACGTTTACAGTAGAAGTGGAAGTGGAATGGACCAATTATGGGTAAAATAGCATGATAAAGAAATTAGAGAACTGTACATTTATGAGACGCTTCAGTACAGTGGGAAAGTGTGAAGTCAGTATTGAGCTAAGTGTGTTCAATGGGACAAAGTGCAGGAGACTAGATAAAGAAGGAGACCAAATAAAAGATAAGTCAGGCATGTTTTTGTATTTATATACAGTGGTGTTTTTTCCACACCACAGGGCAAGTGGTGTACTAGTGGTGTTAGGAGAGGAGGCGAGTCTTTTGAGAAGGTTAAAAGAGCATGACGTGCTAGTTTTCACCATCAAGGAAACCACAGACAAAGACAGTCTGGACTGTGTCTGCCTTTTATGCAGAGATTCATGTACAGAACATGGTGTCATCTGCCAAGAATGACTTATTGAGGTCAAGGAACTACATTGGCTTTGTGGAAATAAGTTGCTTCAAAATGACAGAACACTGCAGATGATCTCTTTTAAATGGCAAAAATGATGTGAGCAATTATTGACATTTATTAATATTGTGCGTCAGCGCAGCGTTCACATCGGACTAGACTATAGAATGAACTATAAAACGATTACGACACGTGTGCAGGGGGTTGCAATGGAGCTCCAGTGGGATGCTGCGTGTAAATCGAGCTTCAAAATAGTTTTCACCGACTTTTGCTCTGAGCTGCTTTCTCCAATTTCGTTTGCAGTGCTTTTGCAAACGACCTTAAGGCTGAAGCTATGTTTAGTAAACTAGTAAACTCTCCTGCTACACCCAAGCCCATCACAGTGTCTGATCAGATTGTAAAATGGCCACTGTGGAAATAAGGTCAACCTAACAAAATAGTAAACGTATAGCGCAGTAACAGTAAAGCTGAGCAGATATATATATATATATATATATATATATATATATATATATATATATATATCATTGTGTATGAATGTGATTCACCACCCGGGTTTACTTTCTTTAACAGTGACTGATGGCTTCTATGTCCCTGCAGATACACTCTATCTCTCACATACACACACAGTCTGCTTGGAGTCTATAAATAAATGATATGTAAGACACACACACACACACACACACACACCCACCCACACACAACCAATAAGATAAAACCTAGAGTGATTGCTGTGAGACTGACTGTGATGTATTATATGCTGGCTAAGCCTGTTAAATAATCCACAACAGATATCACAGCTAGCCTACACATTAATCTACAGTATAGGACCTGCAGCAAGCTGGTGTGTTTCTTTATGTGTGTGTTCACTAAAAAAATGACTGTCATTCATCTCTGGACTTTCAGCCACAATTTAGTACTCATGCATAGTGATTTTTTTTTTTAAGTGTGCATGTTTTATGTACTTCAGAGTAGCAAAGGTCCAAGCCGGTGGCCATTAGTGGAAAATCTCTCACTTAAAAAGAGCTCTCCTTCCACCTCCCTTCATACTCACTGAGCAGATGACATGATATGTCTCCCCTCTTCTTGTCTCGCTACCTCAACTCCAGTTTCCTTTCACCATTTCGCTCTGGTCTTTTTTTTGCCCTGCACACTGTGAAGTAACGCACGTTTATAACCACATATTCAGACAATTGTTAATTGGTTGAACTTTCCAGTTCTTGTTTGAGATCATAACGCGATCGCTTCAACTTCAAGTTCAACCAACTTACAATTATCTGACAATGTAGTTATGAACTTTTTAAAGTTTAAACAACTGCTTTTCCTTTATACAGTATTTTAATCAAAAACACATACTGATAATACACTATCCAAATATTTATCTGAAAAAGATTGGTTTGTAAGTTCATGAACTGAAAACAATAAAGGGAACTGTAACAGTAAATGTCTTTGTCTCAGAGCTACAACTACCCAACACCTCTTTTCTAACACAAAATACCAGGTCCTCAAATTAGTCCTCAAATCAAATTCAAATTAGGATGTCTCGACCCAACTCGCACCTTCCTACAACATCCACAGGGAGTCGGCTCCCCTACACCTACAGTTGACAAAGAAGTGTGAAATCACGGCCTGAAAAGGCAGACTCCTTTGTCTATTGGAGGAATGTGAAATGGGGAGTTGCTTAGGTATAAATGTTTTGGGCTCACTATGCTCTGGGTCTTTCTCCAGCTAGGATCACTCCTGTGAAGTTTGACCTTTGCTTTGCAAAGAAAAAAAAAACCTTGTAGAAAATTTCCACAACAGGACCGACAAAACTTAAAACGTCCGAGTTCTGGTAACTTGTTGGGCTTTACAGTATAGTCCATTTATTGTACCAATGGTATCTTCTTACCAAACAAAAATCAATGTATTACCAATAATCCATGTACTAACATGTAGGGATTGGTGGTGTGAGATACATTTCAAAACCATTCATGACTGCTGTCCTGCAAATTGTCACTACTTAATGTAAAACACTAAGTGGAGAGTGGAGGCAGTCACTTACGCCATGACATTATTACTATTATTATCTTTTCCCTTGACGACGGCCACTGAAGTGAACCTGAATTTAGGCATCTTTCGCCCTGTCACAATTTAAGTGGTAGGATGGAAGAGTCATCAGATATCGGAACGTCATAAGTCATATCGAGCACATGAATGAATGCTCGAGATGACTAGGCACAATTAAGTATTTTCATCATCATCATGACAGTGGTTTTATTTTTACCTCATAATTTTTACGAGAGATCCTTTCCTTCTACTCACTTTTAGAATTGTCAAAGATGACTACCAGTACGTTAGCTTCTGGAGCGGAGTAAGACCAGTGCTGGTTATATCTGGATTTTATCAAGATAGGTGCACGTGTCAATGAAATATGTATAGTATGAAATTCTTAAATGAAACTGACTGTTCTTTTTCAAAGATAGAAAAGAGTGGAGCCTCATAGAGCCAGACTGATGTTTTAATTCCTTAAAATACTCATATTATTCTTGTTGTTTTGCGACAAGTTTTATCGTCACATGACTTTTTTTGTCCTCTATTTCCACCTTCCCTCATCTGATCTTGGCCCTCTGCCCTCCTCCTCCAATACCCCCCAAAGACAACATGCTTTCTAGTCTTCTGTGATCGAATCCGTCTCGTTTCATGCGTACCGACACTGTATGCAGCTTGTAATGTCCTGCAAAAAGAGGCTCAACTTTAATACAGTGAGGAATGCACCCGCATACTAAAAGAAACCTGCTTTGGCGGCAATGTCCTGTGAAGACAATGCAATAACACAGATATTACTGGGTCCCTCGCCTTGTGTCAGCATCAGGACTAAGCCTCTATCAGTGATGGTGTTCACGTTTGTGTGTGCATTGCTCCTTTTCCTTCGTGAAATGGCCATGTAATGGGATGCAACTATATCAAGTGTGATGGAGAGACTAGTACATTGCACTGACTTTGATCAGTTGACAAAAAAAAACAAAAAAACAAGAGTCTGACACCTATTTCACACATTCTCGAAGTTAGAGAGACATTTTGATGCCCAAACTCTACGTTTGGCAAAATGCAAAGTCTGTCAACATTGCCTTGAAAGAAAAAGAAGAATGCTTTTCTCTTATAAATGGTCTCAGCTACAGTGTAAGTATTAGAGTTGGGGGGGGAACTTATTTGTGAATTAAAAAAGTATATTGCAATATACAATTTTGCAAATACTCAGTATTTTGCAATATAATATATTGCAATATATTGCAAATAAAGTTTTGTCTGACATCCAAGGTCAAGAAGAAATGCATCGAATTTTATATACTGTGGGTCACAAAACAAAGTGGCCAAATCTATTTGAAAGCAAAGGCATTTTCAAAGTTTGAAATATCACAGCTTTATTGAACACTCAGGGTTCAGATAAAACGGATCTGTCCTAAGTGCTACCAATGCAAAAACATTATTGTGCGTCAGAATCGCAGAGTGGACAGTTAAGGGAAGAGTGTAGCAATTATGGCCGACATTAGCTTGCTACTTAGTCCCTCTCCAGCACCCCTGGCTTTCAACAGCGAAGCACTCCCAAAAGGCCAAGCTGACATTTTCAAGAGAAAAATGCCCTTCTGAGATACCCTGTTTAATTACCCTGGACACACACACACACACACACACACACACACTTTTACAAGGAGATGGGAATTTGAACCCACAGAGTCACGTACATGTGGGCACGGTGACTTTCATGAGATAACAGTTAAAGACACAGATGCAAAAACGCAATTTGCATTCATGCACTTGCATGTGCAAGAGGCGTCACAGAGGAAGAAGGAATGAAGGAACAGGAGTTGAAAATGATTACAACAGCACAAAGTGAGATGGGGGTTAGTGAAACAGCACAACTCTGCTGATACTGGAGGATGGGGACATATGGAGAGTTTTACTATGAAATAAGATGTCCACTATTTGAATAAATGAATCTGACAAAAATGATAAATGGCACAGACAAATAGCATATGCATATATATATATATATATATATATATATATATATATATATATATATATATATATATATATATATATAAGTAGAAACAAGGGCAAAAGAAAGTTAACTTGAGACAAAACTATTTGAATTATTCTTTTTTCACCCACAGTACAACACTTGCTGTTACTTTACCCTGGCTGTTATACTGTAATCTTAGTTTCTGAAAGTAAAGTCTCTGATGAACATTCCAGGGTGGTGGCAGCTGCAGTGGGCAGATTGAGGATGCGACTGACGCCAGAGCCTCAGACCATTTCTACTTACTGAATCCGTTGAGGTCCTGGCTTGAGGTGGAGAAGGGGTCGTCTTTGTGCAGGGTGCTGACTTTAGTGGTGCTCTTATCAGCTGTTGTGACCGGACCCATCTCCCTCTGCTGAGTGGAGCTGCTGGCAGTCTCCTTCTGCTTCTTTGCCAGCTTCCTACAGTAGTATCAACACATGCACATCCACACACACACACACACAGACAGGCAGACACACACACAAACACAGAGACATTAACAAATTTAAACATGGTGACGTGCATGTGTGTGCAAATTCAACCACAGTTGCAGAATACGATAAGAGATGAGATAAGAATTATGTTTTTATACATGAAGTGACTTGAGCACATGCCATTTAAAAAGTCCATACATCCAAACTTAAGCCATTATTCACATTCGTTGACCGTGTCAATACATAAAGACCTACTGTGTGTTTGTGTATAAAGACGGCAAAATGTTAAAATAACTTTGTGTGATCATTGCTCTTGCCGCCCTCTGTCACTCTTATAGAATCTGAGGAGCCACAGAATAGACTTCTTTTAACAGAACGTCAAATTACTTACTTTGATGAATTTTGTGAGTTTACATAATGGAGATCTGTAAAATATCACTTTAATACGGGTATGCTTCTCAGAAGACAAATCACAGACAATAATTAGCAGTGCAGCAGACTGGAATTTCACCCAGGATGCTTGATGCAAACTACAATCCGAGGGCTCTATTTTACAGTGCCCCTGTCATGCAGGAGTAGCAACTGCACCTGCACTCGCCACTGTGCCCCTGGGTGTGTTGATCTTAAAAAGAGGTGTGGCCGGGTACATTGTTGGTGCATTGCGATTTTGAGGCAGCAGAGAGTAATGGTAAATTACAATTTCTTCAATTTCTCAGAGCTACAGTTGCCCAACACCCCTTTCTTAACACAAGATACCAGGTCCTTTTGTGTATTCGAATTAGGATATCTAGACTTAACTTGATACCTACCGATACCTGCAATAGACAAAGGGGTGTGAAAGCACGGCCTGGAGTGGGCAGACCACTTCAACAGACAAAGGCATGTGAAAGGGTTGCTCCTCAGGTATAAATGTTTAGGTCTCGCCATGTTCTAGGTCTTTCTTCATCTCAACAAAGTTGTTGATGGGAAAGAGTTGGTAGACGGCAGAGCCAGATGGTTAACCGGCCAAAGACCTATACCCGATAGCCGGGGGAGGGGATTGCTACCAGAGCTGTGCCATTTTTACGCACAGTCTCTATGTAAAAGGGCACAGACACAGTCTGTGTGCCGTGTGAGATGTACATACATTGTGTTCATTTGCCCTATAAATTATCAGATTGGGAACAGATTAATGCAGCATGTCCCATTTAGTGTTGTCTGAAAGGACCTGGGCTTAGCTGATGTTGAAAAAAAATTTAAGACATCACATTCTCAGGGAAAATATTAATCCCTACTTCAGAGACATGTGGGTGCTTCTGCAGTGGCTCTATAGAGTGATATGATAGGTGTAGTTGTATTAATGTGAGTGCTAATGAGATGTCCCTCGAGTGTTGTAGCCTTATGATATTCTTTCTCCCATTTACTGTTCACACGTCACAACTCCTGTCAGCTGACGACTATTTGTAGTTTTAACCTCAGTTTTAGGTCAACTCTGACAACAGATGGCAGAAATGACAGCAAGCTATTACAACCTGACATCATCCGTAGGATTCACCAAACCTTGCAGGAGTTCCACCATTGAGAATCATTTTATTATCTGCTCCTGCTTTTATCTCCAGGAGTGATAAATGTCCTTTGAACCTGAACAAACTGCCGGGGATAATTAGCGGGAGCTCGTTATACTGCTGCTTTTGACAAGAATGAAATGATGCCAAATGTTGTAATCTAACTTCAATGAACTTTATATCCTGTTCTAAAGTTTGGTGTATCTCCATGAGCACACGCACAGTGAATATGTTACCCCTCTTTATTTTTCAGTTTACCAAAAACATGATCTGTCCCAAACTTTGTATTGTAGCAGCAAACCACTTCACACTGAAGTGGGATTCAGAGCCCACACCAATAGAGTGACCCATTAAAGGTCACATAGAGTGGTCCTGTTGCACATATATGTTAGTTATGGAGGTCTACTTACATACATTAACTTGTTTTTATGGTCAAAAACCTCCTAGTTGCTGTAAACGAGCCGATATAAATCTGTCCTTTTTGAAGCACTTGTCAGCCGCGCTATTTCAGACATAAATCTCGCCTGAGAAGACAGACTGTGTTGTGATAGGCCAGTACCCCGGAAGTGACATTCGGCACATCCACTCTCAGAAGCGCAGCTCCCCCTTCTGGAACGGTGGATGCACTGCTCCTCATTATCAAAACATTGTTTTGACAGTGTTTAAAAATAGTTTCGTCACGACTCCCCGCCGGAGTTCCTTTTATGACTTTGACCCAGAGTCAGAAGACACTGTCGCTCGTGAAACACTTCCACAACGGACGTTATTCTTCTTCTGCGGTTCAATGTACGCAACCGGATGTGCCCAGACTAGTGCCCGGAGCAGGGCGGTCGGCTGTTCCGGAGAACCGCTGTTTACGTAACTATAACTGGATTTTCAGAGATCTCGCTGAGCCCGAGATTACAATAAAACACAGCGTTCTCAGCAATGGCTGAACTGTTTGTTTTTTCTAAACTTCAGGGCTTCATAAACAAGGTAATGACGCAGATACACACTAAAAAACAGTGTTAATTGGAACTTCCTGCTTCCTGCTTTACAGATGAACAACACCTCACATCAGTAAGTGTAACAGTAAAAAAAAACAGCATGTCTATCTCATTTGTAATCATAAACATTTAATTTGTAATAACTGAAAATAACCTCCTCCAGACTCCACCAACACATTCATCATCCTTGAAGTGTCTGATATCTAGTCACAAAAAGACATACAGTGGGATGTGTGGCTGTAATGCAGGCATGTGCATTGAGCGAAAACACTTGAGCTCTTCGAGGGCTGTTTGAGCACAGAATGTGCTGGGTTTTCAGTGCGTGTTTGCCTGCGTGTGAGCAAACACGTGTCTGTTGTATCTGGCTGTTGGCACAAACTGCCCAGCAAGTGGGTGTGATTCCCAGGGACCTATCACGAAGCCGCCTCATATGCCTGCTTTAAACACATTTCTGACAAACTGCATGTTCCTGTCCAGTCACTCCAAAAGGCAAAATTAAAGGAGTACAAAACGATTCTCCTACACAGCATTCATCATATCTCCCCTGCAGAGACCAATCAAGTTTCTTTTCAGAAGCTTTTAGGAATTACTTAGAGGCACTGTAATATAGCGTCTACAACGGTAGACGAGGGAAATGAATATGTTCTCAAGCTAAGACGCTGCAGGACATCACTTAAAGTGGCATTCATTGCAGAATGACAACTAGTTTAACACAGTGATCACATGACCTGTAAAAAAAAAAAACCACACACATGGGACGCTCATGATTTTCCGCCAATTGTTCTTAAAGTGGATAGGCAACTACATTTTAAAATGGGCAAAGCAATCCAAACTAAAAACTTTGGAGTGGGTGCGGATTTGTTGAAGTTTTTGCACCGGGGAAATTGATATCGAAAGATATCACAAATACATGTGCCACTGACTTTATAACTGACTGGATTGAAACCACCTTTGCAACCTCGGCTGTTTCTAATCGTTGCAACAACCGCAAAAATTTTTTTTTTTTACCCTAAACACCTTTTGATCAGGAAGAAGTCTAACGTTGTATCACATGTAATCACTGTTATATTTTATGTTCATAACACTACAACCATATGATCATGAATAACTGTAAATCACGTTTATTTCGGATCAGCTTGACAGCTGACTGAAGTGATTGAGCAGCACAAACAACACATTCTAGAATAAATTGCCATGGAAATGTATGTGCCCCTGCTTTCGTGCAACCGGATGAGGCTAAGTTTAGCCAGGAAAACGTGCATACTGTATTCCAGCTTATTTGTTTTTTTCCTTTTTTGCATGTACTACCTTAACGGTGAGCTCTATACCCAGACCTGTGAATTCCACACAAACGAATGACGCTTTCTGCATCAACACTCAACAATAAGATTTGATTTCAGTCATGATTCTTTGTACATACATGTCGGAAAGACACTGCAACATGTCTTCAACTTCCACTCAAAACTAACAGTATTACAGGAGGTGTGTGTGTGAAGATATGCAGAGGGAGGACATGAAGTAAGAAACTGAGTCTACTACGATCTAGTGATGACCTGAACATGCCTTTGAGTATTTAACCAATACATCCAACAGACAGAGAATGGGAATAAAAGCACATTACAAAAGCGTGAAAAGCGAACATCAGAAAGAAGGAAAGCAGATGGGGAATTTTAAAATTAAAGCAGTAAATACGGAGGAAAAAAGAGGAAGACAGGTAAGGGGAAAGGAGGAAAGGCAGAGCAAAGTTTCTCCTATAATAATTTCTTCCCATCAACCTGAGATTCAACCTCACACTGCTCCACAGCAATTTATAGGTGATGGAGTTTCAACACCTCCTGTGTGATTGGAGCTTAGAGTGGCCTATTCCTGACTACCTGACTGCACATTGACAGAAAGTGGGCAGGCAATGAGGAGGAGGAGGAGGAGGTGAGAAGAGAAGAAAGGAAAGCCAAATGGAAGAGATTGAGAGAGAATAAAGAACAACACGATTGAAGAAAAAGGTGAAGGGAGAAGAAGAGAGGTAGGAGAGGGAACAGAGAAGGAGACAAAGAAGATGCTGAAGTAACAAAAGTGAGAAAAGTAGGACCATCTAAGGGAAGACACTTGTGGCTTACAAGAAGTGAAAGACCTTTCATTCTTCTCCCTCTTCATCTCTACACCTCTACCTATCACACATGCACCCTCGTTAATGGACTCATTTAAATGACAAATTCCTTGCATATTGTGAGTGGCAATGAGTAAGACATAATCCATCTTTAATGAATGTCACGGCGGCAGTTCATTTAGCAATAAGGTTACGCTGTCGGATGCCGACCGGCGAGAAAATCGTGGACTGCTTTGTTCCTCCGGCAACATTAATTGCAGGCTGTTTGATGTGTCGATAATGAGCGATGTGGGGTGGATACGTTGTGTTTTTCTGTGAGCGTGTGTGTTTGCGCGAGCACATCGACTGACGAATCTGAGAGGAGACAGCGGCGCTGCGAGACAAAAGGCGAGAAGAAATGGAGTGAAACAAAGTGGGTGCACTTTTAGTGAAGTCAAGCAAAATAACTGCCTTTTAATTGTCCCTCATTTGATATATTAGCTGTCATAAGTACTCAAAGGCTTCATTTCCCAAACGCTGGATATGCCTTTGATGTAATTTATTACTGGATTTCATCAGTAAGCATCTCCAATTATGAAGGATGTGGTTTTGTGAATTTATGAACTGTTATCCTGGTCTAACATCATGGAAATTCTATTATGATATTTTCTTGTATGTTTGCTTTTGATCAGAACAAGGTACAACCATTGTAAGGTAGCCCTTCTTTTTTCCAAAACATTTACAGATGTAGTGCATATATTTTGGGGATTTGTTTTCCGTCAATGTTTTTATTCTGCCACTATTCATGAACAAACATGTAAAATTGTAATGTTTCATCCATCATCTGAAAATGGGCTCTGTGAAGCAAAACTATCAGACCTGACTGACCATGCATTTGTGTGTATACTCCAGCAATGCAGGAGCGGGCGGGAACAAGGCCCAGTTATCCTGTCAGGTGAGATAATGATTGGGTTTATTGAGCAATAGTATTAACTAACGTGGGTGAATTTTTTTGTGTTTTTATTCCTACTTCAACTTATCTGTAACTGTTTCACTTTACTAATGCATTGCTGCTGTTGCCTCCGTGTGTCTTGCCGATAAAATGAATATAGTGAAAAATACAGTCAGAGTCGGGTGGAGCTGATCGGCTTTACAATTTTAATTGTATTTCTTATTACTTTAATTAACCCTTTAACACCTAAGCCTCAAAATGTCTCTCTGGACTTTTTTGCTTAATTTAACCATAAAAGGGCCAGAAAATGTCTTGTGAGTAAGTGCGTTTGCCCATTTTTCCAAAATAACTTTCAATATCTGGCTGTTATACTGCATGCATAAAATAGTCTATTACCAATTCAAAAAGTTGTATTAAAAAAACAGTGCAGTTTTTGTTCATTAAATGTTAAATTTGAACATTATAAAGCTTTAAAATAACATTCGTTTGAGTCTTTGGCTCAATGTCAACAAAACGGAAACTAGGCGTTTTCCTACTCTCTGGTCACAAAGACACTTATTTGCCAGCTTCCTGCAACGGCTCGAGTAAAATTACCGTAATAACCACATATTGGTGTTGATGTGCAACTTCTTAGCTTTAAGAAACCGTTGGATTTTTTCCAATGACAAAAAACTGCCGTGTTAATGCAGTAATGCAAAATGCGTAAAGTAATACTTTATAAAACAACATGTACAGACTCAGCTGTATGCATATGGAATCAAATACATATATAAAAACAATAAAACAAGGTCGACCATCTGTTGGACGCATAATAAGGTAAATGTACGTGTATATGACCCTAACGTTAACAACTGTGTTGTGATGTAAACAAGTCTCTGATGAACTGAGATGATTGTGTGGAATGGAAAATTAAAGTGGTTGTCTCTTTTTATTTTTTTTATTTACTGCAATATGTTGTTGGACAGATTAATGGATTAATTGCTGTTACCAGGATTTGAAGTCTGCTTATTATACAAAGAGACAAACAATGCTTTACACTGTGATACACAAAGTAGGCGTTTGCGTTCAAAAAAAGAAGAGAAAACTTACTTAATTGACATACAGTAATTATTCAGTGCTTCTACAGATAACTGTTCTTTGGTGACCTGCTTCTACTTTTGATTATGTAATTGGTAAATATAGCTGCACATACTGTAGCAACGAATCGCGTACGTGCCTTTGACAAAATCAATGAGGCATGTTATTGTTCTTTTCCTTTGAATTGACGCACGCAGGGGGAATAGCATTTATTTTTTTTACAGAAGCCTGGCAAGTGGAGCAACCTTAAGGCATCCAATCAAACAAGGGAAACGACATCTGTTTCACTTGTCAAGGGATTGACAAGAGCTCCTGTGCTATGGTAAGAAAAGTCTCAGCCAGCCCGGGCAGATAGATAGCTCAAATATCCCAGAGTCATCCTCGGCCGCTGCTGTAGTTAGACAGGCAGTCAGTCACTTCAGGATGACAGCGGTAGCTCCAGAGGAGGCTGCAGGCAAAGCCAAAACAAACTCTTGTCTGTGTATCACAGGATTTAGAGGCAGACGCAGCAAGGCAGAGAGAGATTGAGGTATACAGAAAGAAGAGAAGAGAGAGATGGAGTTTGGAAGAAAGGCAGAGGGGGGAAAAAACCCCCTCTCTGATCTAACAGTAAACATCCTTGGGCTATAGCTACATGTGTGAGTGTTTCTGCACATGGGGCTATGCAGCTGCTATAAATGAATAAACCGTTTTTTTTTTAGGAACCAGAGCCCAGATGATGTAGGGCCAATGCAGGGTTAAATGTAACACTGACCTTTTACGCAGTTATACAAGTTTGATAAGTGTAGTGTTGGTGTGATTATAGCTGCAGCTTTTTCTCCAACACAGTGGTAAGAAAAGTTTGTCACAGTGTTGTATGTTTTCTGTGCTGTGCAAATTAAAAAAAACTGCAGAGGGTGTCAAAAAAGAAAGTTTAAATGCCATGGTAATGCCTTGTTTAATTGTGTCAGTCTCAGTGTATAGAAGTAATTTTGGTGGGTCAAACAGCCTCAAGGTGGCTGTTTTGAGAAGTGATGGCATGTGATGACTGTTCCGCTCAGCTAGGCCTCTGCTGCAGATTTGGAGGGTATTTTTTAGATGCTTTGAAGACAGCAGGGGAAGAGTGGATTTCGGAAAAAAAGTGTCACTGCAGAGATTTGTAGGTGAGCTTGAGGCAACAGAGTATATGGGTTTGTACACACACAAGCACACACACACACTCCTGATTGCACATACACAAGTTTGGTGTTACACGTGTGATCTGGAGAGTGTGTGTGTGTGTGTGTGGGGTTGTACTTGCTGGTGCATGTACGAAGAGACAGCTACTGTAAAATAGCTCCTCCTGGTTTATGAGCAGGAGGAATAATAACAGTGATTTATACTGACCTTTATGTATGAGACATTTCAAGAGCGGGAACCTGCAAAAAAAATGTATTCTGACAGGAATTTCCTCTTCCCCACCAAAGCTAACGCTGCGGATGTCCCGAGAAGTTCAGACATCTCAACGTGTGATGCTTTTCTACGGGCTTCAAGTTCAAGGGCAACACATTACAATCAAAGTGCCCCATCATATTAGTATACAGTATGTGTGTGTGTGTGTGTGTAGTTTTCTGAATGCAAGGCAGGATATAGGTGAAAGTTGAGCTTTTGACCTTTCAGGCGAAAGGTTTGTGTTCTTACGACAAACGTATTTGCCTCCAATCGTTGTCAAGCTTCTGTAACAAAGTGACAGTTAAATTATTGTGAATAATCTACAATAATGTGAGGAATGCACATTATGTTTGCACGGTCAATTTTTTTATTATAATTTTTTTTATAGAAGCTGCACATGCACCACTGCTTTGTTCCTGTGTTTTTATCAAGAAGATACATCTGAATTTAATCTTCCTTTAAAGATGTCAACTAGCATGAGTCCCAGTTTCACCAAGCGGGGGCAGTTGGGTTGAGTCCAGTACATTATGCTTTTTATTTGCATTTCCATCGTCAAATATTGTGAACGGTACCCAAATATCCAATCTGTTCCATCCCCTTTTTGGCACCTTTCCATTGGGGTACAAAGCACAGAGGTACGGCCCCTTAAGGGTGGAGCCATTGACTGATTGAATTGTGACTTGTGTGTGACAGTGGGGGGAAGACAGCTGCGGGTTTTTTTATACAGCCTACAACCTTTTCTCCTCGATTGTTACCCTTTGTTTAGAGTGTTTTGCGTTGGTACTGGTATGCATTGGCAAGCTATGTTGTGTCGTGCTGTTATGACATAATGCTACTTCTGCTTGGTGGAAACAAGGCTAAAGTCTAAGGCTCAATTTAGAGGGCTCCAATTAACTTAATCTGAATGGGTTTTTTGGGGGAAACTGTGGGGATTGTGCAAATGAGGAGAACATGCAAACGCCACACAGAAAAGGCCCTCAGTTTGACCGGGATCCAAACCCGGCGACCGTCTTGCTGTGAGGCAACAATGCTAGCCACTGTATGACCCACTGTGATTCACTGTGGGTGCATAGTATGATAGAGAACAAGAACAAAGACAACATTTGAACAGAAAAAAAGGGGTAGTCATGAGGAACTGTGAAAGGAGTTACTCCTGATGTGAAATCTCTACTTACAGGTAATAAGAGTAGGAATAAGCATGTCTTCTGAAGCATGGTGAGGTGAGGCCGATGATGACAACAGAGCAAAACCGAGAAGAGGGACAAACACATTGGATTAGTTCATCACTGGGGAAAAAAAATTACTTGCTGGATCTCAAACCTTATAGTATTTTCTATCTCTTTCCAGAGTTTAAATGTGTCATCTAATCCCCCTGTACAAACATTACTATATTGCTCATCTGTCTGTCTTCTTTAATGTCGTCTGTAACACTTCAAATGTAACCCTGTGTGTTTGTCTTATAGAAGCTGCCTAACATCATCACTGTGACAATTTGTTTGTAGTCGTTTGGCCACAAATGTACTCAAGACTCTTTTGACAACATTTATTTGTGTAAATCAACTGTTAAGAGGTCATAAATAATCTGATAAATTAGAACCAAGAACTACACTTTGCTGCAGGAGTGATTAATAACATAGTCCTCATATTTATTAATAAATATCATGGTTTATTATCCATTATTTATACTTTTTTTGTGGGAAAGGTCAAGTAAACAATAATCTGTAAATTACTTTGGCCATTAGGAGACATGATGTCGTCATAATTTCTGTTGTTCTGTTGTGGGCTGTGGGGAAAAAAAAATCCTTCAAGAAAATCTCTCTTGAAGGTTGAATTGATGAGATGTTTGGTGGTCAAAGGTCAACAGAACACATATTTATTAGCCTTGTGAAAATACAGGAACATCCTGTAGGAATCATTTTAAATTTGGCAGAAGTCTTAGCGAAAGGTAAACATTTACCTCAAAATATACATTTTGTCTTGTGAACCTGGTAGTTCAGAGATGCCTGAAGAAATGTCTTGATTTGATAAAAAAACATGAGGTTATTATTAGAATATGCTGGTAAAAGGTTAATGGTCCTCGTGTACAACTAAATTTCTTGGTGAAGACTTCAAAAACCATCATTTTTATTATGAAAAATACACCCACAGCCTAACTTTCATTAGATTCCTTTTTAAATTCTTACAGGCACTCCATGTTAGTGACCTTCTACTTAGTACTCAACACAGTATAGGCTTTAAGGTATTATCAAGACACAGTACAGCCATACATAGGAGAATTTCACTGAATATGTATTTGTTCAACCTTCAGGTTTTCTAAAGAAACACTTGCTTGTCCAGTGAAAGGGATTATCAAAGTAAAACTAAATGAAAATCGATACATTCATGAAAGAAAACCTTGCACATCTGATGCTACCATCACCAACAGGCTGGCGGAGAGACAGATAAGAGGTGAGGAATGACAGAATGCAGCAATAAAGAAGAAGATGGAGCTTGGACAAATGGAAGAAGGAAGGATTGTGGTGTGATGTTGTGGATGAATAGGCCATTATAGTGTGATAATCGGTTTGATTTGAATGGGTTTTTTTCACTGAAAATGTAGCACGTTATTATTGTGATCATGATAATTATTATTATTACAATCGAATAAGAATGCAAATACAACACAACACAATATGATACAGGTATAAACCAAAATAACAAACATTTAAATCAAGACAACACAAATCTTTGTGCATATATCTTGACGAATAACTCATTCAACCATAATTATGCACATGGTTCTGTGTACGCGTGATACTGAGCTCCTGTGGCTTATTTGTAAAGGCTTGTCGGCAGTTGTTAACAAACCAAGAGAGCAAGGCCAGCGATTGGGATCTCATAGTTTCTTAAGGTCACACAAAAATAAAAACACACAAACATGTGTCTGTCTGTTTGTGTCCACATTCTCTTCACAAGCCTAAAAAAACCCTCTAACTTACATACACACTTGATTTTATATCTAAGTGATGACATCATAGACGTAATACATTCCCTTGCCCCTTATCTGAACCTTAACATCACAACTTAGTTCCTTGTCCTTACCCTCAACTAAATCCAATTCTGACCCTAGCCCTAAAACCAGGTCTTAACAATGAAAAGCTCTTTAACGTTGTGGGGCCCAGACAAAAATGTCCCCACAAAGATAGGTTTGTGTCCGTCTTTTGGACCTCACAAAGCTATGAATACAAGTGCACACACATACGCACCCTCTATCATACCCATAACCCTCTTTTAGGGCTCTGCTGACATTGTCCTTATGATATTAATAAAGTGCAGCACGCTCAGAGCCTGGCTGTAAAAGCCACAGCTGTTAAAACCGGCCATAAATATTAATACAGCATATTAAAAAAACAGTCCACCAATACAGTGCACGGTGCTGTTTGTGCCTGTGTGTGTGCACGTGTGTGTGTGTGAAAAATAGAGTCATTGTATACTAACAATTAGATGTTTGTGAAGGAGAGTATCGATGATTCCTTTGTCCTGCAGGAACTTGAGCTAAACTGCTTCTTTGCACTTCCCAGTTCAGTTCAATGTTGTTTTTTCACTGTCAGAAGTTGAGTGCTGTAAGATTTTAGCTGTGACAACCTAGAATGACAGCTATATGAATATACGCATTTAATTAAAAACTACTTAGAAGATCACCCTTTACAGCTGGAGATGGATCTGCTGTTAATTATACTCTATGCATTTGCGTGTGCGTTGAGGCTGCCTTGCATATCCTGCATCATTTGTGTGTCCTTGATAAATAGTCGCATCTAAACCGAGAGTAAGCAATGCTAAAATGAAGAGTCGGGGCAGAGCACAGAGACAATATTTGCTATTGTCACCACAACATTGATGATTTGTGGTCCTGGAATACATCCATCCATCCATCCATCATCTGCCGCTTTATCATCCACCTGAGGGTTGCGGGGGGTGCTGTGCCTATCTAAGCTGACATAGGGTGATAGGCGGGGTGCACCCTGGACAGTTCGCCAGTCCATCGCAGGGCCATACATGGAAAACACAACCATTCACTCACACTCTCACGCCTAAGGTCAATTTAGAGTGACCAATTCACCTAATCCCCATATTGCATGTTTTTGGACTCTTGGTTTTTGTGGGAGGAAGCCGGAGATCCCAGAGAAACAGGGAGAACATGCAAACTCCATGCAGAAAGACCCTTGTTCCAACCGGGGCTCGAAGTTGTTCCAACCGGGTCTACTTGCTGGCGAGAGTGACTATACAGTATACAGTATCGAAATGATTGAAGCGCAATCCCTTTTTTTTTACGGCTGTGATCTCTGAAGTAACCACTAACCTCATCCAGTGCTAAGTTCTGTACGGTCTGAGTTTCTACAATTTGCCCGCAAGTGGAAGACTCCAGTAATGTGTGTGGAACACGTGGCGCGCACAAATACACAAGTATACAAATAACTGTAGGCATCTGGACTTGCTTAAGATGAGGTTTCAGAGGCTTATTCAGTTCTAAAGAAGACTCTGGGATGAGAGGTGAAACATCTTCAGCTTAACTCAAGCAAGTCCAGTTGCCCACAGCCAACTCCTGACCTGGATGATGGAGAACCTTTGCAGACATGTGAATAACTGCTCTCATAACAAATCTGGCTGTCCAGCGGGAACATGTTGCTGAATAGCGCCTATGTCTATGATCTTAGGGTTCAAAGATTAGAACATTGAAAAGACTACATTTATATAAGAAGCAGTGAGTCAACGGTGAGGACAAATTAAACCCCTCTGTCGACAATGTGCAGACCCAAGACTCCCTGCCTGTCAACGGATGCCGTCAAACATGGCTGAATGTCACAAGTGATTCATGTAGTCATAGTGACTATTATACAGTAGATATACCTGAATAAGAATGCTTGTAATGGGTTCATGACACACGCAACTGGGTTCACACGGACACATAATAGAAACCAAAAGATTCCTATAACAGCTGGATGTGACTTCGGGGATATGACTGGAGATTGTCTTGAATATGAATAGTTTCTGCTGCGCACACACACACACAAATCCTTTCTCACACAGTATGATGGCTGTTTATCATAACACTATATGAATACTATCAGCTGAGAAAATATAAACATTTCAGAATGGGGCTGATGAATAGCTTATTGTGGGTCTCTGCTGGATGTATTGTACTCAAAATAACTCTAAACCTAAAAAAGACAAAAAAAAAAATAATACAATGTTTTCTTTCCTCTCACTACGACCAAGCTTTTGTCCCCATGAGGACATCTAGTCCCAACAAGGTCAGTGTTTATGCGAGAAAAAGGTTCTAAAGAGGTAACAAAATACTAGAACACACACAGTGTGGTTCAAGAGTGATATGATGGCTGCAGTTTATCACACATACGCACTATGAATAGTGTGCCATGATGGAATATGTTTGCTCAAGGCTGAGTTGGATGAAAAATATCTCACCTAGTGCATGAACATGCACACTTTTTCACACACACACACACACATGCATGCTTGCCCACAATCTGTCACACACTCAGAGGCTGGCATATTCTGCATGTAAACTTTTCTCTGACATGTGACTTATTAGCACCTCATTACTGCCAATGTATGCTAACACAAACTGAGGGTACACCAGGGAAAATGAGGGGAAATCCATCTCCAAAATATTGTCAACGTGCCCTTTATCAAGGCAAAAGTGTGAGTGGTCAAACGTTAATTTCGGGAACAGTGTGAAAACTGGCTGTTGGCGAGAAAAGACGTTAATAAACACACGCGGAAATTGTAGGGGTAAAAGAGAGTCCTCGATAAAGTGACAGGTTTTCATCTCTATTCATAATCCAGTTAATTAGTGCTGTGTTAAGAGAATGAATATCAACACGCCATATGCATATAGACACACTGAAAGCAGAATGCATACGCACACCCACCGATGAATGGGAGAGAAAATTAATTATACAGCCATTCTCTATCTCTGTGGTGAGGAAATTACTCAATTAATTTGTTAATAAATCTCTCAGAATCTGATCAGAAGTGGAAATTGTGTCCCGCACAGGGACTGACCTGGTCAGTAGAGGTCACCTCAAACCGAGCCGTAGATTTATACTTCTGACGACCAAAAGACAACTGGAGCACACGTTTCCTCCTGCATTTCCATTGTTTGTTTCTTATTAAAGTGTGTGCAGCAGCAGCAACATTACAAATAGTTTCATAACTTACTTACTATGTCACATTCATGAAGGTTTCATGAACAGCGACGTATGGTGTTTTATTGTAATTGCATTAAAAAAATTGCTTTTGCTGTAAAACAATTAATGAATTCCGTTACATGGTTATATTTTAATATAATTTTTGTTTTTTCTTAATTTTAGAAGGGGACTATTGACATGGCAATATGAATGAAAACTCAGTTGTGTGATAATACTGAATAACTGAATTAATTTATATGTAACTTTGTAGTGTCTGGTCCTGTTCCTTATGACAATATTGAATTCTGTACAACGCCACTGTTCTGTTCTGTTCTGACACAAGGAACAGCACAACTTCCATATGCCCATAGATATATGGGACATATGGGAGATGTTTTATTAAACAGTAAAATTAATAATTTACATTTTAAGGTGATTTTATGTTCAGCGGTGGCTCAAATAAATTCAGCTGAGCTGCGGATTCTGTTTACAAGCCGTTTGATATGCTCACAACTTGTGCTGCTTGTTCCAAGTCTGTGTTTTACAGCTGTGTGTAGTCGAGCGTTACCTGGCGCTCAGCTATTAAAGTGTACAGAGTCTTTTCAGAAGTAAAGAGTAAAATGTTACGATTACTAACAAACAGGAAAATAAGACACAATACTTTGAACAAAGACATTGTTCTTTGACGGGGTTTCTGTTGCACCAAGCACACGTTTACATGCGACATGACAGTCTGTGTGTGCGTGTGTGTAAACGGGCAAGACGTCACTCTTTTTAACTGTGCAGTGAGTGGATTGTCGAGCATTTATCTCTGCAAGCAGCACAGTCCATTATTCAACAATTTGTCACATCTGCACAGGGGGGGTCAAGTCTAGCTCTCTCGATGTGTGTGTGTGTGTGTGTGTGTGTGTGTGTGTGTGTGTGTGTGTGTGTGTGTGTGTGTGTGTGTGTGTGTGTGTGTGTTTGTGTGTGCCAAATTATCTGTGAATAAGTACATTGTGTAGGTTTAGCATCTGTCTGCATGGAAGCACTCTCTAATGTGTCTATGAGCAGCAGATACCTTAATTTGGAGACTGAGCGTCTCCACTGATTATGCATACGTGCACGGACGGATTTTGTAGTCAGTCGTCACACATACACACACACACACACACACACACACACACACACACACACACACACACACACACACACACACACACACACGCCCACACCATTAAGACCACTTAGCCTTGTAAGAACACTGTCCGTGGACCCAGCCCGAGCCCATGCCCTCAGATGATTGTACTAATCATCTACTCATGCCAATTTGGTTGTAGCCTGTGCAGTATTTTGTGAAATTGCAGAAAAAATGCATTTCTGGGGTCTGTCAGGGTGACAAGCTTTTTAGCCCAAAACATTGGGTACTCATCGTACTATTACAATATCTGGAATAAGTAAATCAGCTTATTTCTCATTAATTAGGAATTTAAATAAATAATATAATTCCACAAAAGTACATTGTGGTTCTTTTCATTAAAATGTTGGGGAACAACTTGATCGAGGTAGATTTAAACCTGAACCTCATAAGTACAGAGGTGTAGCTTTAAAAAAAAAGATTTGGACTTTTACAAGAGAACCCTGCATGGAAACGATAGCTACCACGACAAAGAGGATTGTCTCTAAGCCCAGAATAATGAGGGTGGAGATATTTGTGAAGCTCCATATTTCACTAAGTGAGACATTACCTCATATCTCCTTTTAAATCAACCATCTCAGCGTTGTTTGCCGAAGCCAAACATGTCATTTCTAACCTACAGAGTTTCACTAATTATTTAACCTTTTCCCTAAAAGTGTAGGCGTCGGGCTCGCTGGATCTTCGCTTCTGAAAATTCCCACGTTATTTCTTGCTTTAGTGCTGAGGTGCCAGCAACTTGGCGCCCTGCCAACAGCAGATGTCTTTATTTTTCACTTCTGAATTCCTGTCTGAGACTGATAGCAGATCGGCAGATATAAAGTCATACTGTAATTACTTGCAAAGCAGTCAAAGTATTTAGAAAGTGAATGGACAGGCAAGCCAAACATGTCTCACCATACAAAGGTAATGAGAGGTAAAAAAAATACATCCGTTCAGATGATGGATTCATGACACGGTTTAAAACATGCACTTTTATGCACAAATGATGTGCACAATTCACAGATGACCAAACACATCTTTGGAGGTTTTACCAAAAGCATCTTGTCCGAGTTAACTTAACTATGACCTCAAGCATCACATGTAGCCATGTTTAAATATTGATCTTGTGAAGTTTGGTAAACATGCAGTGTATAAAGGACCTCTATAATGGTTTGCATTGGATTTAAAAAAATAAATGTTTAAACCCAGAATGTCAATCATTATGTCACAAAATATAAAACAGCATGCATGTCCTGTTTTACTCTCTTAAAGTACACAGAGCATGCAGCATCTGAAACATTCGGTGGCACTTTTCCAACAACGATGAGATTCATGTCCACAGCGATGACAACGTGCACACAAATGAAAGGCAGGCTGTGTCTACTGTGGCTACCGTCTCAAGCTAAAACTATCCACGTTTTTTTTCCAAGAAAATGTAAATCAAATATTCTTTAATTTATGCTTTTTTTTTTCTTGTATATAATGAATAATAGTTCACTCTTTAGTCAAATGACTATGTGGAAACACAACATCCATATTATCCAGGTATAGAGGAGGTCATCAGATGCATTTGGAAAACACGTAAAAAATTTAAGAAATGTTGATGTGATGAGAGTCACAGTGAGGCACGACGTGGATGTGTTTGATGTCTAGAAGTAAACATACAATACCCCACGCTCAGAGTTCTCCATGTGTGAATCTCTCTATCGGAGCAAGGTAGGTACAGGACGGGACAGGAAGGGGTGGAGCCAAAGACAGGAAACAGGAAGATAGAGAGAGACATAAAAGGGTGTGAAACTTGAGTTAGAGTGGTTGTGGTGGTAAAAAAAAACCAAAACAAAAAAAAACCATCTGTTTCATTTGTGTGTTGATATTTTTTCTGTCGACACTGAGCAAAGCAAAGAGAAAAACCTGACTCGTCCCCAGTATTCCTGTCATTTTCTGGTGACACGGTTAAATTGCTGCAGCATTCATTTCATTTATTTACTTATTTATTTCTCAGACTGGATTTTGTGGCGGCATCCTCACATGTATTATTCCATTCATGGCAGTGTCATGGCTGTCTGGATTTGACAATGGACTGAACAGGGAAACATTTGTATTCCCATTCTCTCTCTCTGTGTTTCACGGCTGTGACTTTCACAGTCCCTTTTCTGCTAATCCTTTAACATGAATGGCGGACTGCTGTGTCAGGAGAACAGTGACTGTGAACAAGCTGTGATGGGCTGAGGAGCGAGAAAGCGGATTTAATTTGTCTCTGTTTAGGCAGCAATGAAAAGACCAGATCAGCCTCGTTGCAGCATAAATCACCGCAATATGCCAGTGTGCACAACTTCAGCGGGTCTTAAGCAAGAACACTTCTTCAGTGATGCATCGGGACAGAATGATCTATCAAAATGACACGTTTCTAAAATGGAGACTACAAAAAACTGGCATGACTGGCATGAACAATTTTTCAAAGAGAACAGTTTACATAGAAACCTAGAGCCAGGAGACGAAGAGAGGAAACATTCACTTGTTTCAGTCAGGGGTTTGGACATAAAAACAAAAAGCAAGAATCATTTTTACCCCCATGTCTTTGACTTTGGAGACATTCAGTCAAACCTGTTGATGATGAAATACTACTGTATCAAACTATAAAAACATATCATCACTTTTAGTTATCAACAATTTATTTATTTTGCAGCCAGCAGTTTAGATTTTAGAAATAAAACTAGTGCATTTATCTTGCCAAACTTAATAGTCTACAGTTGGCAGATTATTTTTCATTCTTCCTTCACAACAATGGAAGTGAAACATTTGTTTACGGATAACTAATAGTTTGAAGGCAGGAGAACGGAAACGAAAAAACAAAATAACAGATGCAAAAAGGAACGTTTCTTGTTTTTGTTGCAGTAGCTGTTGTTAAGATGTCAAGAGTTAGGAGGAGGGTGATTGAAGTGCTGGGGTTGAACAGCCTGAGTGCAGGAAACAATGGATATGCAATTTGACAATCAAGTACTTATGAAAAAGCATGAAACTGTGTTTATGCATGCATTTGAATATGCGTTAAAATAAAGTTACTTTTTACCAACTGAATTATACACACATTTTTAATGCACCCAGATGTGCTTTTATGTTGCTCTGATGAAGTCTTGAAAATGTTATTTTCTCGGAAATGTCATTATGGCAATGTCAAATGTCATTATGGCCTTCACTCCAATACCGAGCAGTGCCTCACGAGCTACCAGGTGTTTCATGTGTTGTCTCACCTATACTCTATTTGTACATGTGAGTTTTCTTCCCTGAGATAACGCTGTATTGACTGCAGGTGCTTTAAACATGAATTGTTGTCTCCAGTGTCTAAAATTAACATTCCACACTGAGGAATGCTTCCTTAAAAAATGTTGGGTTCTCTATTGTAGCTTTCCTGTTAGTTTCTCTCCCTGATTTTTCTAAAAATTAGAACTTCACGATCAATTTTTCAAATTCCACAGCAATCCACAAAGAAGCTCGCTTTCTCCAAACGTACATCAGTCCATCATCTATGCTGCTTAACCTTCGAGAGTTGTGAGTGAAGCTGGAGCTAATGCCAGATGATGTTGAGTGGATGTAGTGTACATCCCGGTCAGGTAAACATCCAGCGACAAACAACCATTCATACTCACAAAATAAAGATCCAGAGTGTATAATTCAGGGTTGTTAATTTGCAGAATTTACACATGCAAACGCACACACATGCATATGGTAATATGACACACAGTATCGTACAAACATGAAACACATTCACACGAGCAAATAATTAACAACGACTGTCCGAGAGAAAGATTAATAATGTGTTGTTCCCCATTAATCAGGTCCTACACCAATCGTTGTCACAGACTTAGACGCACAAATTAGATTTGTTTGCATCACCAATTACATTTCAATTTTTTTATACAGTATATCTGCAGTACACCTCCAACCACATGAGGAATCCTTTTTATTTTCCACCACAGTCACAATTTTCTGCCATAATAACCCATGAAGCCAGACACAAATAATGGATGCACTCAAACTGCTGGAATTCTGTCACTCTTAAAATGGTCACAGACCATTCAGACATTAGCTGCATATAATTTCAATAGCAGATGTATTATATATATATATATGTATATATATATATATATATATATATATATACATATATATATATATACATATACATGTATATATATATATATATATATATACATATATATATATATACATATACATATATATATATATATATATATATATATATATATATATATATATATATATATATGTATATATATGTCCTTCTTGATGTCACTTTTATGTGTTCCGTTTTAGTATACATACAAGTACTAGCAATGATGGCAACAGTAGTCAAAATGACTGTTATGTTCATTCTAGGTATAAATATCCAGAGTAACTTTGTGTTTAGTAATTTGAATAAAATAACATCGTTCGAATTAAGATTGCAAACATCAGGGTCCTACAGTTGCTCAGTTATTGCCCTTCAAAAAAATAAATAAAATGTAAAAATTACCCCCTTTGGAGTACTAGCCCTCATGAAACACAAAAGCCCCAACTAATCAAAGCATCATTCAGCCAATTTTATTGTACTGTTCCACCTGTTTTATCAACATCCTCTGTCAAAAACTGGAGTAGACTCACAAAGGCGACCGACAATGTTGCACCAATAATTGGTCTTCCCACACCTAACCTCGTTGAAATTAATAACAAGGCCATTATAGGCATTGCAATTTCAATTAAACAGCACTTCACTACACACTCACTCAATAAACACTGAGGCCAGGAGGTGCAGGAGGACACGCTTTGGAAGAAGCATGATTCCCTGAGCCATCACATCCCTCAACAACAGACCCCCCCCCCCCCCCGACCCATGAGTGTGATCAGAACTGTTTTTTGATCACAAAGTATTGTTAAGTCTATTGCTGTTGTGTGAGAAACAATTTCCCCTTGGGGACAATAAAATCAAAGACTAAATTCAGCTATGGTAAACTACTGCCTATGAGGCGATATACAAATGCAAAGTGGCACTTTCTCTTTGTTCAAAAATTAAAGAGAAAACACAGATACTGAAGATCAGAGACTGAAGGCTGTGCTCAACCGACATGCTATGCTCTCCTCTCTCTCTCACTGGACCAAAATGCAATATTCAAAAGGCAAGCAAGCAAGCCCACCTATTACATGAGCAAAGTGTGAATGAAATTCTTATGTGCAATACCTCCAATCAGACAGTCTAAATTGATTTATACAGTCTTTAACGTGTGTATATATTTTCGATATCGCAAGCTAAATGGTCTGAAATGTAATGCATGCATTTTTTTTTTCTCCCTGGTCCCAATGGTTGGACTGTGGAGACACTGATGTCGATTGATGCAGCCTTTGGACAGTGTGTCTTTAGCTACAGGTATCTGAGCCAATAATTATGATCATCTTAATATTTTTGAGTTCAAGAGGGGACAAAAACACTACAATGTTGCATTTGTATTATTAACAATAATAATAATACAAAAATGTAAGTAAATAGTGAATAGTCTAAGAAGTGTGATATAAAGTGTGTAGCTAAGTGTGCATGCAAACTACAACCAAACATAAAAAAGATAGTGACAGCTTTGACTGATCCAGCCTTGGTCAGGACTTTTAAAAGCACAGGGTCCCCTCCTGGTGGGTCATTAATAATTCAGATTTTTACTGTACAACAGCATCTTTAAAGATGAGACATAGTGATACAAAAGGGCAGATTTGTCAGGACTCCAAGCCAGCAAATGAGGAAGTGGATTATATTTGTAACTTGTACAGCCATGGGTGATTTATTTAACCTTTTAAAAAGCCACTAAGTATCTGTTTTTACCACCTGTCGAGAACATGAACGTTGTATAAACAGTTTAAACCACACAAATATATCTTTTCTGTCGCCTTTTCTCAGACACTTCATCACACGAGGAACAAAAAAAGAAAAAAGAAAACATCAAATGTTTTGGGAGTTTCAGAAACATTCATTATTCATTCAATCTGCTATCAAACTTATAATGAAAAGCGTTTTCTTCCAGCACTGGCTGTTTGAGCCCTCAGGGCCACCTGGCTGTACAAAAAAAACATCAAATCTCCATTAAGACCAGTCATGTTTTGTGTTATTCACTTTTACATGACATTATCAGCTTTCGTAAGAAAAATAAAGTCAATTTGGACTGTGTGTTCCAGCGTCCTAAATGATTAAATGGACAACTGAGTTGTGCGTGTTCACGTCTCAACAAGATTTCATCATAGAATAATTCATGGGCTCTGAAAGGCATGTAAAACACTTAAGTTTTAAAAGAAACACCTTTTACTCCACTCAGACAGTTGGTGTTTGAAATGAAATATAGATGACCTGTGAAAATGGTGTGTACAGTGGAAAAAGCTCTCACTGTCCAAATCTATTTGTTTGCGTTCAATTTATTCGAGTGCCCTGCGAACAACGCATTGTAAAGCAAGCATCGATTGCGTTATTGTCCGGGTTAATTCTTCTGCTTGCTGTTTCCTCTCCCACCAACATTTTGCAGCAGAAATTGTCTCGCAGTTTTGGGGAAAAAAAAAAAAAACACACATCCTATATTAAAACGTGCAGTTTTAGCTTCACAGTGTCATCATACTTTAACGCAGAGACGTATTTGACACTTTTAAGGTGTCACAAGACAAGACGAGTTAAATCCATGTATTGGTATCTATAAATCTCGAAATAAACAATTTTTCCCTGTCAACACTTTCCAGTCTACACGGACACATCTTTGTTTCAAACGATGCTATGGTTGCCATCTAACCCTGCCCTGTTTCATTCTCACGTGACTTGATTTGTTAAAATCACCGAGAAGCGCAGAGAGTGTCCGAGCGAACCGAACCACAGACAAAACAACGAAGATAAAGGGTGATTTTTAAACTGCAGTGACACGGTCAGTTTTCACTTGTTTTTTTATAAAACTGTGTGAAACACCTGAAAGCCTCCTGGTGCTCAAAAACCTAGAACCTGAATCTTTAATATCAACCTTTCTTGGAAAAAGTCAACTTTAAAGCATGTTGCTTTTTTCTGTGTTTCACAGATTTTTGACAGTGAGAACCAGGAGCTGCAAGAGTTTGGCGGTGATGTGCCTCTAAGCTGGTAGTTTTTAAAGTTATATTCCACCAACTTACTATTTTGTCTTGAGTGTTCCCTAATTGTACTATTCATCTCTTGTTGTTAGATTGTATCTTCTTTGTCCTTGTATATTCCCTGCCTTCAGTTTCTAGTTTTTCCTATTTTTGTCGACCACCTCAAGCTGGATTCATCACCATATCTGCTTGTCTTTTTTCTTCTATCGCTCCATTATTCCGTGTGTGCTTTAAGACTGTGTTTGACCTTTAACCCTGACCAATGGTTTTTGGAGCCTTTGTTCACGGCTAAGTCTGAGCAGCTCTCAACTATTTGCCCTTTTTCTTTCTCTCATGTTGCACCACATTGCTTGTTATACTGTGCTGGTGTTTGCCCTCTACTTGGCCTTTTTTCATAGATAATGCCCTGTTAGCCTAGTTAGCATTTGATTAGCATATTGACTTGACCCCAAGGTTAATCAGGGCTGGCTTGTTTTCCTTCCCCCCCCCCACATGTTTTACACTTCATACATTTATTTCTATTTATATTATTCCTTTTTTTTTTTTGCATTTTCCTTGTCCTATCCCTTCTGGAAAAAACTCCTCTGAAGTCCATACTTCTCCTTGTTAACTGTAGTATTTTCCTTTCCCATTTTTCCTCATGGTGTTTATGGTACTCCATGGTAGTAATAGTGGCACCAGGCCAAAAAAAAAAAATACTGTTTCAAGTCGAGGCAGTTCAATGTTTGCATTGTTTACATAGTAAGTGTACTTGCACCCATTTGAGGCCACGTGGGTATGTTTGCTATAAAATGAGGTGTACTGCAGGCACATTTCTATTTTAAGCCAGCGAAAAGCAATTATTGTGCTGTTGTTGTCAATAAAGTCAGTGCTGCCTCATTTGTCTAGTGTGTGTAACTAAGGTAAATCCAAAAGAAAGATTTCACAAAATAACCAATGAACTAACTGATGGAGGCAGGAGTTGATTAACCACTCCTGTATAAACTTAGGATTTTAGTCGGACTAACATGTTTACATGACATTAGGAAACACAAATTATTGACTTAGTATATGTATATATTAGTATGTACATGCACTGACTGTTGATCATGGAGTGGCACCCTGATTATATAGATTTTATCTTTTAAAAATATCTGCATTCTATTACGCCAGGTTTATCACAAGACATGCTCAAGCATTTCATACACATGTTGAATGAGTTAAACTCATTGACAGCTGGCTAATAATTAAACAAGACCCGCAACTTTCAGTCATAACATTTCAATCCAAATGCAAATGGTCACAGAATGAGCTGCATATTTTAGGTCATTTTGTTCTAGTACAACGCCAAGTGTGTGTGTGTGTGTTTTGACAGGGAATCGAAACTAAAACGGTGAACTCATGACACAGTGAAAATCAAACACATGATGAGTCCTAGCAAAACAAAAAACGTATTAGCAGTCATGTGAGTGGAGCGGAGAGAGATGACATGGTGGATGGATTAAGATGATCAGAGAGAGTAAAGGGAAGAGAGGTAGGTGATGGTGGCAAGCCACTGTGCATGTTACCATCAAGGACACAGGAAGCAGTGTGAGTCTGCTAACTGGAAAAAAAAAAAAAAAATCTATCCGTGTTTTAGAATATCAAACACTGGGTTCATCTATGAATATTTTGCCTTTGAGGGTTAGAGGATTAAGCAAATCAAAAGATTTAATACATAATTATGACCTTTTAAATTGGCTCATGGAATTAAATGAAGTTTGTGTCCTTATAATAATAATAATAGAATCAATCAAAATGCAACCTGCAATATTTGATAAATGCTGATCTCTGAGCAAGGATTTGCTGACTGACAAAATAACCTAATGGAAATAAATACATTTGGATTGAATCTGCCTTATTCCTCATTTTATAAAAAAGGTCCCTGTCACCTAAATTAATTTATGGACTTATCTAAACTCCTATCGTCACATCACTTTAAAGTGACTTTAAGATGTTTCCTGCTCTCTGTTCAGTCACATGGCTTAAAGATGTTACAAGCAATATTTTATTGACCCTCACAAACACAATTGTGGTTCAAGAGAATGATTAGTTGCCTCTCGTGCACTTAAAGCATTACATTTTAATGTATTTCTTTACATCAGAAGTTAGCTAAAAAAAAACATTATCTGCTCTCACCATAAACAACGTTTCAGTTTAACATTTTAACTCTTAACTGTCTTGTTACATAAGAGGCGACCAACTACCTCGGTCAGTATATGAGTTAAAGCTGGGGTAGGCAAGACATATTTGGTGTTACTGATCAATAATTCAACAATAACCTTTAGGATGTATGTAATGTTGGATGTATGAGAGAGAAGTAGACCTCTGCTCCTCGTCCAAGAGGTATTATTTACCTTGGGAAATACAGTATGCGGTCGGTGATGGGTTTTCATATCAGGTAGTTGTACTAAGCAGGTCTTTATTCCTGCATTGGCAACAACTGCCTACACAGCAAAGCAACCTAAACAACAACGGGAGCGACACAATTATGCAATAAATGATTGTGGATTGTTTCAGAGATGCAGGGATTGCCTTAATTCATCTCTTGCGATATTATCTATTCCCACTCATCTTGTGGGGAATCAAATTGTTCCAATCCTGCCTACCCCAGCTTTATGCAAAACAACATTTGTTTGTAAACTATTATTCGTCATAAATAAATGAAATAACATAGCACTTTTTAACGCTAATGAGCGCTGACATCAGGTTTATCACCTACCTGCGTTTGAAGGTGAGGACAACGCCGAGGAGGATGATGATGAACATGAGGATCCCTGCGATCACACCGGCCATTTTCACTGTGCTGTCGACCTGCTTCTCTGGCTCCATGGCATCTGAGTCCTGGGTGGACGCACCTGCACGCGCCCACACACACACACACACACACACACACACACACACACACACACACACACACACACACACACACACACACACACACACACACACACAGGTATGCACTGAGTCATATTAGGTAGGCAAATTGCAAGACATACAGTACATAATAATACACGCATGTACAGTTGAAACACAACAAATGGATGGACATTGGACACACTCAATCGAAAACACACAAAACACAAAAGCTCATGCAGTAATGTACAGTGTGTGTGTGATGAAAATATGGTTGTAATTGTTTTTTTTTTGGTTCTTGTTTTACAATCATCTTGAAGCCAAAAACAACGAGTGCTCGAGAGAATAAATGAATAAAAATAAGAAAACGTAAGAGGAGGGAAGGAGATGAAGAAGAATACCATCATTTTAAAAGACACATTTCTGTTTCGACGCCTGACTTCATTCGAGGTTACAGACATTCAAAACTGCCCAGAGACAAACACCAGGAGCATCAAGGTTTAAACTCCACAAATATTTCCCCCCTCCAAAAATGAAGTACATGCAGTTCTGGCCCAAAATAATGAAGAATCAAAATAAGGTGACAAACAACAGTTGAACTGAGTGGATTCAAATGGAAGTTGGGGGAGGCAAATGCACCATTGTTTCATAGTTTGGCTTCTGTAGCACATTATCACATATGCAAGTAAGGGACAAGGCTAACTCTGCATATAGTTTGATGTATAGGCGACTGAGAAGAGAGACAACATGACAGAGTGTCACCTTTGACTGCAGAGAGAGAGGCTGTGATGTGTTTATATCCTGCCTGCTGCTTAGACACTCACTTCAGCATCGCTTTTTGGTACACTTTGCTTTCATGAATAATCTTCAAGTAAATTGTTAAAGCTGCCAATTTCCCGTCCATATTTCAACCTTTTATTCGCTTTAACACCCTGCAAAGAGAAAATCATTTGCATGACCGTTACACCTTGATAAACAACCTTTTTTGTCGGCGCTTGCGTTGAGTGAAATTTTTAACAGCAAAAAATTCACTTTGATAAATAAGACAGACAGTTGCTCTTGCTTGTATGAGGGTTAGTTGATAAATAAGAGTCAATAGATAAAGTAAATAAGAATGACATTTTTGTTATTAGCCTTTGTGAATTTACGCTGAATAATGATAACGAGACAAAAAACACATTTGTGTTTATGTTCAAAGTCAAATTTCTGTTTGTTTATGAATATCAGGAAAGAGAGAGAGATAGAGAATGCTTGCAGCTTCATGCCTTCGCAGAACACCTTAAAACACATAAAATAAAATAAAAGCTTGTGTATTGCAGCTGGACATTTTATGTAAATTAGATTATAGTGAAATTCTGAGATAATTTGGATATGAACTTGTGTGACTTCAGAAAGAATACATTTAGACATTGCATTGAAATGAAGCAGTTACGAGCCGTATATGAACCACATAATCCTTTTTTCTTTACATCTTTATTAATGCCTGCCTGTTACGATGAGGTGTTAAAGACATGTTTATCAAGCAGTCGCGAAATTCACCCACTTAAAAAGAAGGTGGAGCTGAATTGCAGGGTGAAAAAAGGGAAGCAGACTGACTCAACTAAATCAATAAAGGGTGAATGAAAGTAGTTGAGTGTACAGTGGTGAAGTTCCAGATACACAGACAAAGTAAAAAATAGATACAAAAACACACAGACAGGGCGAGAGTATTAAAACAAGGAGAAAGAGAGCAGAAGGAAGGACATGTGTTATGGTCTGGCTCACAAGACCACAACAAAAACGACCAAGGGAGGACGGAGGAACGATAATTAAAGATATAATTTATTTACAACTAATAGAATGTGCAACATAACCATGACCAAACAGAAACCAAACGAAAAAAGGAAACGGTGGCTCGGACGGAGCTTCGCTGGCGGCAGGCAGAGAGAGACCGAGCAGACTGCAACCCTCTAATATAGACACAGGTCACAGGTGTTTCCCATCAGGGCCCCGCCCCGCCATCAGCCACTGCAGGGGGGGAAGGGAGAATACAAAAGGAGAACACCTAGACCGGCCTGGGCCGTCACACCCCCCCCCATCAAAACAGGGTCCCACCAGGAACCCTGTGGACCAACCAGCCACGACAATTACAACAATAATATAAAGTACATTACCCAATACCCAGTTTTCAACATGTGAGAAAAACACCATCTACTCCCAACATCACCTGCGTGACCCCCATCCCTCCCAGCAACTGGTACCTGGAAGCAATTTAAGAGAGAGAGAGAATACACAACAGAGAAGCAAAAAATCAAACAGGAGCACGAGACAAAGCGTCGGCCACCAAGTTGTCCTTCCCTTTAATATGCCTTATATCTAAAGTATAGGCCTGGAGAGACAACGACCAACGAATAAGCCTCTGATTTGCACACCGCAGTGAGTTCAAAAATGTGAGAGGGTTATGATCTGTGTAGATCACCACTGGACCTGAGCCCACATACACTTCAAACTGTTGTAAGGCCCATATGAGAGCCAGGGTCTCTTTCTCCACCACAGAGTAGTTCAGTTGATGTTTGTTGAACTTCCTGGAAAAAAAACACACAGGTTTGTCAACAGCAACATCATCTTCCTGTAAGAGTACTGCACCAGCACCGACAAAACTGGCATCAACCTCCAACTTAAACGGACTGTCCAACCAAGGTGCAGCCAAAACAGGAGAGTCGCACAAAATCGCCTTGACATTCTCGAACGCCTGTTGACACAAAGGAGACCAGGTAAACGTAACTTTTGCCTTCAACAGGTCAGTCAACGGCGCAACAACAGTAGAAAAATTGCGACAGAAACATCTGTAATAACCAACCAAACCCAAAAACCTCATCAACTCCTTTTTTGTCAGCGGTGGAGGATAACCAGCAACAGCCTGAACCTTCGCCAGCAGAGGGCGCACCTGGCCCTGCCCAACCTGTTTACCCAGGTAAGTCACTGTGGCCTGAGCAAATTCACACTTTGCCAAGTTCACAGTAAGCTGCGCCTCGGACAAACGGACAAACAACCTCTGGATACGGTCAATATGGACAGACCATGAATCAGAAAAAACAACAACATCATCCAGATCCAGACACTGCACACCCTTCCAGATCACCAACGACTTTATTCATCAAACGTTGGAAGGTGGCAGGCGCGTTTCTTAAACCAAATGGCATGACCTTGTAAGAATACAACCCAGCCGGAGTGACAAAAGCAGAGATCTCCCGCGCTCTCTGGGACAATGGGACCTGCCAGTACCCTTTTAAGAGATCGAATTTGCTGATAAACTTGGCAGAACCCACCTGATCTACACAATCGTCCATCCGAGGCAAAGGATAGGAGTCTGGTTTGGTTATACTGTTAACTTTCCTATAATCTGTGCAAAACCGCTGCGTATTATCCGGCTTTGGAACAAGTACGCACGGTGACGCCCAAGCGGAGGACGACGGTTCCGCAATGCCATTTGACAACATGTAAGCAATTTCTGCATCTATCAACACACGCTTCTCTGCACTTACCCGATAAAACCGTTGTTTTATCGGCTTGGCTTCACCGACCTCAACATCGTGCTCCAACACACTGGTGCAGGACGGAGTGTCCCCAAACAGACAAGGAAATTTTTGAATGAGGCCAACCAACTCTGTGCGCTGCGCCTCCGACAGATGCCCCACAACGAGATCCAAGTTTGCCAACATCTGGGAATTTTCCAACCGACCAGACATCACCGCAGAGTCAAGCTGAGGTAAACCATCCTCACAAAATCTGTCACCAGAAACATTCAGTGTGTTACCAACACAAACTGGATGTGCACCAACATCTGGCACAACATCAGCTGACTCACCCCGCGACGGACTCTCCCGAACATGGTACGGCTTCAACAAATTTACATGACAAAGTTGATTCTTTTTTCGACGATCAGGCGTGGAAATCAAGTAGTTCTGTTCCGACAGCTGCTTGACCACTGTATACGGACCCATAAACTTTGCTTGAAACGGTGACGTCACCAAAGGCAACAGCGCCACAACCTGGTCACCTTCAGAAAAATTGCGACACTCAGCTCGCCGGTCATAAATGCGCTTCATTTTCTTTTGGGCTGAGGCCAATTTTTCTTTTGCCAATTCAGTAGCGGCATAAAGACGATGTTTGAACCCATTCACATAATCAATGAGATTCTGCGGAGGTTCTGCCTCCTCCCAGCCACTCTTCAGCGCAGCCAGTGGACCTCTCACCGTGTGACCAAAAACCAACTCATTTGGACTGAACCCCGTATTCTCTTGTGTAACCTCCCTTGCTGTAAGCAACAACCACGGCAAACCTTCCTCCCAATCAGCATTCAACTGCACACAATAAGCCCGCAACAAAGATTTTAATGTTTGATGGAACCGCTCCAATGCTCCCTGGCTCTGTGCGTGATATGCTGAGGACTGGTTGTGCGTGACGTGTAGCTGTTTCAACACTTGAGCAAACAGGTGTGAGGAAAAGTTTGACCCCTGGTCACTTTGAATGATCCTTGGAATACCAAATATAGAGATGAACTGGCTGAGTGCACGCACCACCGCCTTGGCTGACAGCGTGCGCAACGGATACGCAGCAGGGTACCTGGTACTTTGGCACATCACCGTCAACAAATACACTGAACCAGACTTAGAAGGGGGAAGAGGACCAACACAATCAATTATCAGATGTTCAAAAGGTTCACATACTGCAGGAATGGGACACAACGGAGCCACTTTAATTACCTGGTTTGGTTTCCCTGTCATTTGACAGGTGTGACACGTTTTTATGTATGCTGAAACACTTTTCTTAACCCGTGGCCAGAAAAAATGACGCAAGATCCGGTCATAAGTTTTTGCTACGCCCATATGACCAGACTCATCATGCGCAACACTGAGAACCACATCACGGAATTTCGACGGTACCACAACCTGATACACTGGTTCCCCCATGAAACCCTCTCCGTGCGGCACCCACTTCCTCAGCAACACTCCTTTCTCCACAAAATAACCCTGTGCCAGGTCCTTTACCTCACCCACAGGACGCACAGACTCAAACAGCTCTGCCAATGTGGAGTCGGCCTTCTGTTCCTTCACCAATTCACTGCGAGATATAGAAAATGGAGAGTTAGACACACGTGACAACAATGATTCAGCAACAATGAGTTTTTGGTCAGCCTGATCCGCGCCACCGGCGTCCGGACAAGCTCTCATCATTGCGCGGGTCACAGCGCATGCCTTAAACACCTCCGGGAACCTCTTCTCGTTTTCATCTGGCCCCCGAGTACCAAGCGGTACCGGGACAACCAGCGGACGAGCCGGCTGATCCGGCCAGACACGGCCCCCTGCAACATCGTTCCCCAAAATGACATGGATCCCTTCTACAGGCAGAGCAGGACGCACACCCATGTTCACTACTCCACTGAACAGATCAGACTGTAGGACCAGTTTGTGTAATGGCACACGAAAAACTGACATCCCCATGCCTCTTATGGGAACAAAAGAACCCGTATCCGATTCCTCGGAAAACGGCAGAGCAAACCCCACAATGAACGAATCAAATGCCGCCGTATCCCGCAACATTATCACCGGGACTTTGTCCTGGCTGCCCACCAGAGACACGTAACCTTTTGAAACAAACGGCAAAAATGATTTCAAATCAGGATTCAACTGAATTGACGACGGAACATCTCCACACTGCCTCACAGCACCAGAAACGGGCGCAGCCATGGCAGCTGGCTTCACAAATCCGCCACCAAACTTAGTGCGCGTTTTACGCACAGGGCACTCATTTTTCCAGTGTCCTTTTTCGTGACAGAAATGACAAAAATCCTCATTCTCGCGGCCCCGACCTGGCAGCCAACTGTTATGACCCCGATCATTCCTCCTAGCCGGTGAAAACCCAGCTCGAGGCCTGTCCCAGGAGGACACCCCCCCCACTGGACCATCAGCACAGACAGGGAAATCTCCTCTGCCTCTCTTATGTGTCAACAAGTAATCATCAGCAAGCGCGGCCGCCTCCGCCGCCGTACTCACTTTCTTTTCACTGATGTATATTGCCAACCTCTCAGACACTGAGTTTTTAAACTGCTCAAGCACAATCAGGTCACCCAGCCCACCAAAATCTGTTACACCGGCAGCTGCACACCAGCGGTGAAAATGCGTTCCCAACACACGTGCGAACTCCAAATGAGACTTGTCCCCTTTTCTCCAGCTCCGAAACCGCTGTCTATACGCCTCCGGAACGAGCTCATAACTTTGCAAAACCGCAGCTTTAACCTTTGAGTAGTCACCGCTGTCAGACGCCGGCAGCGAGGAAAATGCTTCCTGTGCGCGCCCTGTCAACACACACTGTAACAACACGACCCTGTCCGCGTCGCTCCAAGCTCTCGTATTGGCTACACGCTCAAACAAGACAAAAAACGTGTCCACGTCTCTTTCATTAAACTTCGGGACTAACCTTAACCTACTCAAAATATCACCGGAGTCACCACTTCGACCCCCAACAAATTTACCGTCGCTCATGAGATTCATCCTCTGAGTTTCCAAGTCCAATTTAGTCAACTCAACCTGCTGCTTTACTTTTTCCAGGGTCACAGCCTTCTCCAAATCAGCCTTTTGCCTCAGCTGCTCCAATTCCAGTTCCTTCTCTGTCTCTAACCGGAACCTTAACGTAAGCAACTCCTTCTGCTGCTCAAACGTTAAATTTGAATCTGCAACCTGTGCACTGACTCTACCGGCAGCCTTTCCCTCCGCAGGTGGCCCCGACGCACACGCCAACACACCCTGATCATACAAATTCGCCAACACAATTGCCTTCACATTGTCTTTCAACCTTTTATCAGAGACATATATCTTATAAACCTCAGCGAGTTTCAGCAATTGCTCCTTTGTGCACTGCTCCACAAATTCCTCTGAAGGTGCCCTCACAAAATCCTCTACTCCTGCCATGATAACAGACGTGCAAAGACAAACTCACCAAGGAAACGAAAAAGAAGACACGATTATGGCCTCAATCCCAGCGGATGAACCCCCCCTAACTGCCTATCCATTTCTACCTAAACTCAACCCTAGTCTTCAGGGGATACTGATGGCGGGTACTTACGCACTCTCTACCACTAGTGTGACCAAGCGACCAGCAAGCTGGCAACCCGTCCGCACTATGGACGTGCTCCCGAGACAATCGCTCCAACCACTTTCACCCCACACTACAGTGGCACCACGAAACCCAAAGGGGAAACGCGCTTATCCTGCCGGGGAGACACCACACTGATTGCGAAAACCGAGGCCAACACGCAACTTCTCCCTGTATCCTCCTACACAAACACACTCACGTCTATCACAGCCACATACTTAGCCCAAAACAATTCCTCTCGTACAATCCTCACCTACGAGCGTTCCGACGGGGAATCCCTCACGGAACCCCCAGAATGACGTCACAGCAATCAACGCGCGAACATCAAACAAAGCGCTTCGCAAACATCAGTCATCAATCTCCGCAGAAGCAACATTACGCAACAACTTACACCAATAGGACGAGCCCCCATTTGTTATGGTCTGGCTCACAAGACCACAACAAAAACGACCAAGGGAGGACGGAGGAACGATAATTAAAGATATAATTTATTTACAACTAATAGAATGTGCAACATAACCATGACCAAACAGAAACCAAACGAAAAAAGGAAACGGTGGCTCGGACGGAGCTTCGCTGGCGGCAGGCAGAGAGAGACCGAGCAGACTGCAACCCTCTAATATAGACACAGGTCACAGGTGTTTCCCATCAGGGCCCCGCCCCGCCATCAGCCACTGCAGGGGGGGAAGGGAGAATACAAAAGGAGAACACCTAGACCGGCCTGGGCCGTCACACATGTTTTAAAGGAAATAAATGGGGCTTGATATAGTAATGATTTTGAGGAAGAAGAAAGATGGGGAAGAAGAAAATTAAAGGACAAGAAACTAAGTAGAGGACCCTGGAAACCTATACATGAATGCACCTGCTCTGTAACAGTAGTAGTGCACCATACAGGGTCTCATTTTAACCTTCATAGTCAAAGGCAGCTGATTAATAGAGTGATATTGCTGTGTGGGAGTTCATTTTAATCCCCTGTCTCACTCATCTTCGCCCCCTCTGCAATAACACAAGGTTGGGAAGTGGAAATCCACTGAGATAAAGCCTTAAGCACCTAAACCTGGCACGCTTTGTAAAAGCTGCCACAGTCCTCAAAGACGTGCGGTGATGAGATATTCTCTTAAAAAGCCTGAATGCCTTCAATGACAACACATTTACAGTGCTTAAAGACCCTCAGGTTGTTCTGTTTTCCTGTCAAACAGGACATGATATTGTGTGATAGGCGAGGTTTACACTCGCAGAGTTAAATCCAAATAATGCATGCACTGCTCTGAAACATTAACGAATTAAACATTCATTTATATTGTCAGATGACACATTCTAAATTGATCTAAAGGTCAAGATTGGTATTATTACTTATGAAAGTGAACATTAACCCAGATCAGACTTTGAATGCATCAAATTGGAACGGTGTGTAAAGGTTACAACCTGATTAAAAAACGGTATAATCACCTTCAGGCATTACAGCATATATAGCACTGTATAATGTGAAGGTGTTTAGAAACGTTTCATAGAAATGAGAAAGTAATCATTTTGAGCTCAATAATGCTGCACTTTTTGAAAGCAGATACTCCTCAACTGTCAACTTCAGTAACTATATGATATTTCAAAGCTAATGGCTTACTGAACAAAAACATAAAGGTCAGAATTTGCACTAAACACTCAACGGTGAATAAATTGTGTTTGGTTGTGATCAGTGACGCAAGGAGGAGCAAACACGATGTCTTTCTGTGAGCAAAGATCTTTTTTGAAGCACATCAACCCAGACAAGAACAGAGACAGTGTCATCAAAATGGGTGTTACATATACGGTTGGGCAAAATATTTGAAGTGCTTGTATGCTCTCACCTAAACAACTGTAGCTGGACAGAGTGGTTCTCTGGTGTGAGAGGTCACCATGAGGTTAGAATTATTATTATTATTATTTTTTTTTTAAATAGATCAGATCTCAGACTGTCTGAGATTAACTTAAAGCACCTTAATGTACCTTTTGGTGATTTATTTGTTGTTGCTGATGTTATTATATGGCCTCTGTGTGACAATATTTATCTGCAGCATCCTTCATTTGAATATCAAGCAATACTAAAGACGTAATTGAGGGAGCTTTTTTGTGTGTATACAGTTGCAGCGCAGAGGCAGGTGAGAGCAAGAAGCATCTATTCAGTCAAACTGGGTGAACGGCTGTGTTTCGTTAAACAGTAGAATTTACTTCAAAGAAACTTTTTTGCAATTCCATGTAGTAGTTCCACCACTTTTGTAAAATGTCCCAATCTGGCTCTAAACACTGGCTCTAAGGTGGCCTTTCATGGTTTTTACGCTACTTTGAAAGCATTTTGCAGCTTTAAACCCTGCTGTCACTAAATCCCTACCGGTCTTTTATGTATTCTTTGTAATTACAGGTGTGATACAAAAAGCCTTTTCTCAAACCAGCTGCCGATATTTCTAGTTTTAACCCAATATTTCACACGGCTGATAAAAGAGAGTCGGGTTGCTCAACATTTACTTACTGCTAGACAAGCATGTGTGATAGGAATATTCACATGGCTGTTTCAACACAATCAACACTTCAGAGGGCCAGTGCCCTCACAATCAGCAGAGGAGAGCACATTTGACCTTACAGTTTCACAAGAGCTTCGAGCAGGTCACGCTCACGACACGTTCACACATTACCACGTGCGCAAGTGTCCAAGTAAACAGCGCCACAGGAGCATTGCACTTCCTCTCCTGAGCGATCTGCAGTATGTATCACGTGACATGTTATGATGCGACACCATTGTTGTTCACACTTCACTGGCCCGTGTTCTGATTGGGTTCACCAGTTCATAATGTAACAGTGGAGGAACCCCATCTGGCAACAGGTTCAACTCAATTTAACATGGTGATTGGTCAGCTCGGGGGCCACTCATCCAATCAGGCTCAACTCTGACAAGGTTCTGACCGGGGGGTGGCCGAGAATTGTCTGTTCGAAAGGGGGTGAAATCTGAGGTGAGAGCGAGTTTCGCGCTGCAAAACAGGGTTGATTGACAACTGGTGTAAACAAAATAAGGTGACACTGTGGCCTCATTTATTATTGTATTGTCATCATCGAGTAACAGGTGGCCTGTAAAAATGCGCACAATTTATGAATCCATCTTGCTGTTCTTGCCTCCCGTAGTGGCAGGTGGTGTATTATTTTGTTGGCACATATTAGAACACTAAAGAAGACAATTGAAATAGTAGAGGGCCTTCCCTTGTAGAATTTATCAGACCGGGTGATGACTGTCCTCACTTTTTTTTACAAATGGAAAGGCAAAGCGAGATGTTGAAACACCAAAAAAGGATCCAAGGAACTCCAGGTTCCTTTGATCAAAAAACGCATAAACAAAAAACACTATCTCTATAAAAGATAAACTGAAAACCAATTGTTTTTTCGGTTGCCTTGCCTTGTTACCACAGTGAAGTAGAAACTTACATGGTGCTGAATTACTGAATTATAATGTTAAAATCTGCCCTCTAGCATGAAACATATTTTTTCAGTAAAGGCTTCATTTGTTAACTCAAAATCAATGTTCTCTCTGTTTAAAACACATTTTTTTTTTAATCTCTTATATCACAGTTGGCTATGAATCTTCAATCGTGCTGAACACAACTTGCGTACATGTAGTGGAGGAGGGAGAGCTTATGTAATGACACCCATTTGTTGATTTCCTCAAATGATTTCATCAAATGGGTATCAGGTCCAGTATGGATTCTATATAGCCCTTTAGCACCACTGATGGATGTCATTTTTCATACTGTATCACAAATATTTTACCCACAAATTAGCCCGCGGAGAGGAATGCAGGCTCCAAACTTATCTAATTATACTCTACATTGTTAGATAGAGCAGGATCACAAATACGTGCTAAAATATTGAGTCGGAATAAAATAGGAATTTGGTCCAGTTATATCTCGTCTTGATGCAGAACAGAGGAGGAACAAAGGTATCAAAGGTGTCTTTGTCACATTTTCTATTTCCATTACAACAGTGGGTTGCTGGTGATATGGACTTCATTAATCCCAATGAATCACGTATTCCTGACTGTGCACCAGCAGTGCGAGTATGTGTGTATGTATCCTTTTCATTTATACATTTCTCGCTGCACTGTTTTTCCTTTTACTTGTAGAGCATGGCAAAATTATCAGGGAGGAATTACGGGTAAAACCAGAGATATTAAAATTATAATCTCATCAAATGGAGAGAAAATTGATTTTCCGAGCCACCAACGCACTGCAGCAACCCTGAATGGCATATTAAATGTGTGTGTGTGTGTGTGCAGTTGTTTGCAGCTTGTGTTTCAGCTCTCACACAAATAATCCCCTATTCAGTTCTGCTGTTTCTTCAATATGATTCTGTGTGAGCGTGGATCCAATGACCAACTGTTACTTTTCGCATGTCTTCTTAGAACAAAGTATACTGTGTTTTATGTGGTATAATTTGTGTGTATCTGAGGAGGAAAATGATGCATAAGTTTCGCTTGTTTCCACAACGTGTATTATCCACTATTGTGTTTGTGTTTTAATGTTAAGATTTATCTTTAAGGCATTTTTTTTATCAGCAGCTGTGAGGTTCATCCTCTGTGGATTAGCGTGAGCATGGCTGAGTGTGTTAAACAGGATTATTAATCTGAACTATGTAGCCACGGAGCTTTTTGTCTGTGCATGTATGTATGGTTATATGTTTTGTTGGCACCCATGCAACTTTGTAAATTTGGTTTTATTCAGTTTTGTGATTGTATGCTCCAGAGTCTGTTTGAACGTGCACATGGTCAAACCATGATGGATTCACGTTTCTTGAGTCTTCATGACTTTGTAAACAATAAAGGACAATGCCAATATTGTGGTTCATTCATTTTAAATCAAGTTTGTATTTAAATGCTCCATCTTCTCTTCTCTGTTGAGCACTTTGGAGTTGAGGTGCTGTTAACAAATACATGTTTTTCACAAACCATTTGCCTGATATAGGTCCAGCACTGACACTGAAACATCAAAAAATAAATTGGAATATGGAAGATAGACGATGAACATGATTTTTATTTGCTGTATTGTATCCTTTCATTATATTTAACATGCCCGTGTCTCAAATAGTTATGAGTATTATACGGATGTTATACATCATACTACAAACATTAGTAGTATCATTTTATCCAAATAATATACATCTGGCTGGTGTCATAGATTATTGATGATTATATAAAAACTATGCATAAAATAATCATAACATTTCTGGTGCTAGAAGATTTATACTGATGTGTACATGCGTCTAGTAAGTGTTTCTATATTTGTCTAAGTGTGTCTCACAGATATAAGTATACGTCAGAGAGTAACAGTGTACAATACTGCACAGTATGTATGTATCATCCACCTCATCTCCAATCCACATCTTTTTGACAGCTACATGAGAGCTTCTATGTCCCTGCTGTACCAATTTTCTGAAAACAATGGCCAAATGCAGTGCAACATGTCAAGCCATGACTAAATCAGTTACCCGGATGCACAACAGGGCCGTGTTCGGTTAGAAACTTTGATTCAAAGGAATTTATGTCCGACACAGTAAGGCCAAAGTGAAATGTTAGGAAACAGCTGCTGTAAGATGACGGCAACAAAAGCAAGGAAGGAATGCTGGCGGGCGAGGGTAAGGTCATCGGGTGAGAAAAGAACATATTCTGGCGACTATAGTCACAACACTGAAGTCAACAAATGGGACTGACACTTTTCACACTATCATCTAGTCTTTTTTTTCTGTGAATGTACCCATCCCACTCCCTTCATGTATGCCTCTTTCCTCCTCTCTGCCCCCCCAGATGCTAGTTGAGTCCTTTATGACCTGGTCAGATTTACAGTACACAGGCACAAGTGAACATTTTTCTTGCTTAGCGGTGAAAGCAGACTGAAAATTCTGTTGGAAGGGCGCACTTAGCATATACGGCAACAATTTGCCACAAGGTCTGTCTAGCAGAAAGCGAGGCAGGTACCTTTGCATACAAAATGCTTCAGTAGGAGGGAAGAAAACCTTGAGTCTGAGTCTCTGTCTCTGCTGCTGGATCTGTACCTTTCTACCTCTGTGACTTTCTTCAAGTCTGTCTTTGTCACCTTCTGTCAGTGTTTTTGATCCTCTCCTTCTCTCCGGGGTTTTATTTATTTAGAGTTTCTTTTTTCACTCGAGATTCTGTTCATCTGTATTTCTCTGTCAGCTGTAGAGACTGTCTCCCTGTACAGCATGAACAGCACTTCATCCACTGCTGACTGCTATTGTGACCTTAAAATGCCACATCATCACCAGAATTTCACCTACAAAAAAGTAGGTAAAAAGAAAACCCTGAGTGTTTTTTTTTCTCCTTCTCTCTCTCTCTCTCTCTCTCTCTCTCTCAACAGTCCTACACAATCTGTTGCAAATTTCGAGCCAGAGTGAGTCACTAAGCAGCGAGCAGGCGGCACTTGGTTATAATGGAAACATAGGAGGAGGATAGGTTGTAAAGAGCAGTGCATGTGTAGGTTTGTGTGTGTGTGTGTGAGGACAAAGACAGTTCAGATTATGATTCCTACAATGTTTGACTTTTGCAGCTCAGTCACTCACATTCACATCACGCGCACACATGCGTACGCAGACAGCAAGCCACATGTTGCATCAGTATTACACAGCACCAGAGTCGGTTACAACGCGACTCTGTACACCAGCAATTATAATCAACCTAAGGACTAATGGCAATGGGAATTGGAGATGACATATAAATGAGAGTACGCACGGCAAGGGGTGGGTGCGAATGCTCCTGTGAACTACAGCGGCTAAACATGTGCGGGGCATACAGACACTACAGATGGAGAAGTCTCACTGTGGCTCAATAAGAAGAAGAAGAAGAAGAAAAAAAAAAAAGCATCACTTTGCTTCAACCCTGTCAAAACAATAAAATGATCTGTTAACTGAAGCTGGCTACGAGATGCTGGAGCTGTATTCACACTGCAGGCCCTCTTGTTCAATCACATCTGTCTTGGTTTGGATGATGCAACTTAGAACTGAGATGGTTGAAAATTAAAAAGACAAACGTGCCAAGGAGTAGAGCAAAGGCATGTGGGTACCATAGTTTTCTTTACACAGAAAAATGATGGCAGCTGTCTTCAAATATTAAAATGTGCCTTTAATATGCACGCACATAATCAGTCACTCTAACAACTTGAGTCGTTAGGTGCATGGGGCACATTACCTCTCGACTGCAGTTTACCATTTGGTTACATGCGATCTCATGATGTTCATTTTATGTAGCTATGAAATACTCTGATGATTATGCTTAAACTTCTTCCACATCTTCCAGGATGTGTCAATCAAGTGATAGTTTGGAGTTTTTTTTAAGTGGGGTTTAAGTGTGAGATATTTATGCACAGTCAGTGTGTTACATACAGATGACTGCGTCCCATGCTCTCCCTGTGCCACTGACATCATGGCAGTGACTATATAGGACAGTGCAATCATATTTTCTTACTAATAATAAGCTCTAACTAATAACACCTATGTCAGCAAGAGTGAATATTGGAAAAGAAAGACTTTGTTTGTCTGTTCTGGCAGGAAACTGACATTCTTATTTCATCAACCACTCACTTTCTCGCACCAAATTAACCAAAACTGCGATTCTTACTTCACATAATGCTGGGGTTGACTGAGTTCAGTCATCATGTCTGATCCTGACATCCCCATCTTAAAAACAATAACAAACTATTCCTTTAATACCAGCCAAGGCAGCACTGATTCACTCCAGTGATTTATATAGTTATTCTGAAGTGATCCAGAACAGGGCAAAACAATTTAATGCAGAATTTATTCTGCAGTGTAAACTCAGCTTTACATAACTGTGGCAAATACAATTTGACAAAACTTTGCTTTTACTGCGTGCTACTTAGAATACAAACAGTATTTCTGAAGGACTTAAGTAGGCGAGATGAGCAAAGTGGGACTTCTGCCACCTGGCTTGTGTTGTACCGATGGAGTGTGACATAACACCAGGGCTGTGTTCGCTTCACTTTCAACCCAATCTCTCTCTCTTAAAAAAGTGGAGCGACAACACGGATAATGTAGTTAACAACTACAGCAAATACGGCATATTTCACATGTGGACACTGGTATCATTCATAACATAATTAGAATGTTGGATCTGGTGTAAGGAAATGAGAAGAAGACCATTTTCCACATTCTGACTCATCATTGTTGAAATTGATCGAAGTGAATGTGATGCGATCATAGCACCAGACACAGTGTCAAAGTTGGAATCGTGCTTCAGTGCTCCGGGCTTAGACAACACGCAACAGAGTGACACAAGTGGGTTTTAGCTGCTGTTACTGCAAAGCGCTGACTGAGAAGTAGTGAAGACAGGTAATGCAGAATGGATTAAGGTTTATTCTAATGACGCAGAAATCAGGCATGTAGCGGCATACTGTCTCCCAAACATGTCATTTGAAAAAAAAGTGTTATCTGATCTATGTTGTCGCCTTATTATTAAGTCTTATATGAAATAATAATTGTGACAAGTTAAGGTTTTTTCACCGATGTAGTGACCGCCACTTCACATGTCTATTCACTCTAGTTTAAGATTTCACTTGTGTCCGCATTTGTTGTTCATGATATGCATAATTCTTTGTGCTGAGCCTCGCAATCTCAATTTCCCCCAGGACAGAAAGCGTTATTGTATTCATGTGAAGTCATCTCATATCCTTGACAAATAACTGTGACAGCAGTTTACCATTGTGCTTGCCTGCTCACTGATTCCCTGTTGTGCCCCCATTGTCCCAAGTCAACGTTTTGATTGTTGCATTGTTGAATGCCGATCACATTCTGCTGTCACGTCTCCACTGATTAGAAAAAAAAAAAATAATAATACTGAAACGGATTTGCATGAGTATGGTGTTCAGAAAAGTTCAGTAAACAATGCCAGTATTTGGCTTTTGTGTCTCCATTGCAAGTGGATGGCTGGATTTTAAAAGGCTGTGATAAAAAATAATCAATAAGAAATGGCCGAGTGGGTCTAATTTATTGGTTAGTCAAAAACAAAATTGGCTGATATGATGCTTTCATGGACATGTTGTTATCGATATTTGTGTTTGACGATATGTAAACCAATTTAAAGATATACACAAGACGGACAACTTCTTTTTATACGATTACAATAATCAATACCGCCTCGACACAGACATTTACAGTGCAAAAAGATGTCCAATTATGCTTTTGATATGGTTTTCAAAAAGTGTTCACTTACTTTAATCAAGTTGTGCATGTATATATTTGTCTTTACTTTGCGTATAAGACTTGAATATATTCCTGTTTACTGCCAAATACCGATATCGTCATCAGCCACCAAACATACATGCTCGTCGGACTCTTATAGTATAATTTAAAATTGGATGATTTAACCACATAGGCTTCATTCTCACTGGGTGTCATGATAAGCATATTGATTTTTTTTATATCACTGATTTTTCCACAGTATTATTGAAGCACAGTAATTGGTAAGACATCCTTTAAAGGTTAGATGTCTCATTACTAAAAAGTCACCCATGTATTTAAATGCCTTCATTGCAGCTTTGCTGTAAAAGGTAAAAAAAATGTTTTCTCAGTTCTCGGCAGCTTCTGGAACTCAAAACAGATCAGACAACGCTTGAAGTGATTCACTATATCCGTGAGTCGGGCACAAGTTTAAAATGTCAGAAGCATAATTAAGTATAGTATTCGTCAAGCTCTAACAAATTGTATGTTACATGTCACACAGGGTGTGTATTATTATTATTCAAGAGATGCCGCATCATTGATTTTTTGAGGCGGGTGTCCGGTCGATTGAGTTTAGCTTTGAGTTCCCACCAAAATCAAACATCTTTGGAATCAGTTTCTGAGATAAACAGCCAACTGTGACTAAGTGCTCAGAAAAATAGGTGTTTCAGAAAGTTATGGTGTGCAACCACTTTTTCAGAACCGAGAAAACTAAAATAGTAAAAAAAAGAAAAGTATTTCACGTCAACTGACCAAATTTTGACTCATTTTTGAGAATGGTACATTTCACAGTGTCCACTGTTTTTGAGATGGACCTCATGCCCGCTGTTTGAGGAGTCATAGAGATACAGATAAGCAAGGGTATACGTGTATTCTGTGTTTGTGTTTCATATAATTGTACACGAGTATTGATGATAACCTATGGAAGGAAATCATCACTTCCAAAGTTGATTCAGTTCGTACATATCTGCTCTTTGTCAACACACTTGATAAATGAATGGTTGATGATAGCAACATGTCTTCACTGTAGAGAGAGAGTGTGTGTGTGTGTGTGTGTGTGTGTGTGTGTGTGTGTGTGTGTGTGTGTGTGTGTGTGTGTGTGTGTGTGTGTGTGTGTGTGTGTGTGTGTGTGTGTGTGTGTGTGTGTCCATGCGAGACAGAAAGCGGAGGCTCAAACACAGCCAGCGACATTCAAAGCACAGCAAACATGCAAACAACTGGGAAGATGGCAATAAGAAGGGAAGACATAGAGAAAAAAATAAAAAAGGAATAGATAAACAAGGAGAGGGTGGAGGGTAGGGGACAAAAAAATAAAATAAAAAATATGGATTTGTGTTGTTTTTATGGTTGTACTGAGATGAAAAAAGTTTAACATGGGGAGGAAAATATTCTGCCTATAAAGCAGTAATCACCTTCGCTTGGGATGACTAGAATGTACGGCGTTGTTATTTGTCCCCTACCTATTACCACTAAGGCCAAGGGCCGCACGTCCCGCCGGAAAGCATGAGAAAGAGAGGGAAGAGAGAGAAAACAAACAACAACAAAAAAAAAGGGAGAAAAAAAGAAGAAGAAAAAAGTCTAAGAAAAAGAGACGTATAGTTTTCTTTGTCCATTTCATCAACGTTTCCCTGGTTTTCAATTGCACAGTCTGTCTTAGAGGAGAGAAATTACATTGGTGAGAGAGATAGCACTAGAACAATGAGACCAACTAGCACTGTGTGTGTGTGTGTGTGTGAACTGGGATGTGACTGGTCTTATTGGCAGGGAATAAGCGCCAATGAACATCTTGAGTGGTCCATTAGAAGGAAAAAAGCCGGACAGATGTGTTGCTGGTGGGTATGTTTATTACCAAGGAGTGAGTCAGTTGTATTGTTAATAAAAAAAAAATAAAAAAAGGGAGGAGGAAATGGTAGACAAATAAAAATGGAATGATGTTCGAACGAAAACAAAACTATGGCGTGGCAAAGTATGCGCAAAGACAGAATCTGCTATAAATTAATATGAATTCACCCCGAAAAAAAAAACAGGCAGATTGAATTGCACCTCATTATTACTCAGATTTGTGGTTATGGGGTAGAAGTCAACCATGAGCCAAAATTTGAACCTTGAGCCTTATTTTAACATTTCTAAGCAACAAGGTCCTTGAATACAATTGCAACAATTAATGATTTCTGTGTAAATAGCTGGAACTATTTGTAAAATACAAAAAGTAGAATCAGAACCATTCAGAACAGTTCAAATCTTATGTTTCTACTTTAATGGGTTATAATTTGGAACATGGGCTTAGCAGGCCTGAAAACTAGCAATCCACCACATGTATTCAGCTATAGACTGGTAGGTCCTCAGGATGGCCAGTGTGGCTTTTTTCCGTTAGGGACAAAGAGGGCTCTTTCAGGTAATAGCAAAGGCCTCTATTACCTGAGCAGCTGAATACAGTGATTAGAACACACTGACGCAGACAACAAGCGTTTATTACAGTGTTCAGCTGCTGCAGCATGTGGAAAGCAGGCACTGAAACAAAATTAGTCATTAGCAAAAATAGCCATCTACATTGTCTCAATTGTTTTTTTTTATATATATATAAAAAAAAGTGGTTTCTGGGTACACAGATAACTCTAAATACAGAGAAAAAAGAAAGACAGCCACAAAACTAAGAGCATGTCTTCTCTCAAGCCCACACACACATGCACACAGACAGAGAGCAGTATCTACACACTGTGGACTTCCACCCACAGCACTACCTACTCAAAAAAAAAAAGAGCCTGGAAATGGATGAGGGGGAGAAAAATAAAACATAATACAGTGAAACATGTGCACAAGTGAGCAATAAATGCTTGGTGCAGAAGAAAAAATTATAAGAGCGCGCGGAAGACAGGGGGAGGAGACATGGAGGACTCAAATCGATGTAAAATGCCGATGAAAACATAAAATAAAAAAAAAAAATAAAAAAAGACACGAGGTGAGGTAAATCAATAGCGAGCTGAAAAGCTTTCAATGCATATTGCTTGCCACACAAACGGGCGTATTTGGACTGAGATGAGCCGCGAATAAAGATGGGCGACATGGGGGAAGCAAAACAGAATAGGATGAAATCCATCCATCGGGTTTAATGAATGCAGTGCATCGATGCGTAATGGCCCTGGTGTTCTACTTTATACACTGGTGAGCAACATGGATGCAGTGTGAGATGGGGAAAAAAAGAGGGGAGGAGGATAGAGAAGAAAAATGGGGGAAAATGTGAGACAGAAATGGGCAATAAACGAGAGATTAGGAGAAGAGTAGGAGAGAGGATGCTATGCAGCACGATCATGCAGGGTAACATGATGTAGGTGTAGATGTAGGATTGCCTGGGCTTACGTTTTGAAGGGTTCACCTCTTTTAATGGAGCATGTGTATGTGTGTGTTTGGCCCCATTCAGATGTGGCATTAACATCCTTAAGTGATCCGATCACATGCAGACAGAGTTAAGTAAGACGCTTCACAAATGGCATTTAAATGCATCATCTCCGGTGACCAGAGGAGATCAGATGCGGCTTTCTTCATGGTGTTTTCAAATAAAGAACTAACGTTATGTCTGTTTGTAAGTCTGACTGTACAGATGTGTCAGTTGTCAGTGAGTTTGTGTGGAAATCAAATCATGTGACAGTCATTAATATTGAGGCAGTGTAAAAAAAAAATGAACTGCAGAGGGTCAGAGGTCGTAATCTGAGGTGGCGGTATCTCATCGTTCCTGAGTATGGACTGTGGTACGGTAACCCTCCTCCATGTGTTGGGACGCATTCAGAATGTATCAGGATGGTTCAGAACTGTACTTGGAGCGATCTCCACATGATCGGATCACTCGGGACAGATGTTAGTACCAGGTGTGAATGGAGTCTGTGTGTGTGTGTGTGCATCTCATCTAAATTTACTTACACCACTGAGATTCTAATCTAGGGGTTGTGTAAACACTCATTTTAAAACATCTCCACTAGGACAACATCATTTAACTCCATACTGAGTTATCAGTGGAAAGGGTGCTCATACCTTTGTTAGCCAGGCGGACACAGTTGATTTTGGTTTCCTGTGGAGAAAAGACAGAGACAAGAATCCAGGTTTAGTGATTGTTTCGTTGTAAACGTAAAAAGTCACACCAATAACAACAATTAACTGAAGTTGATCCTTTTTCTCGGTTGGCGGATTCTGCGTGGGGTGTTTTTTGTTTTGTTTTTTTTTAAATGCGCAGTTTCAGCATCTCTGCTGAAAAAGACAAGAAGTAATTTCTCAAAAGCTGTTTGTTACGCTGTGTTTTCCAGACACGAGTCAATTCACCGGTTTCACTTCAACTACCTGCTAATTTGCAAATTCACGAGTCACTACTGCAGCTGATCGATTCATGTCAACAACTTGAACTGCTAATGCGAAGGCAAGGCAAGGCCATTTGTATAGCACTATTCGTACACGTGGCAACTCAAAGGTGCTTTACAAGGGCAAAGAAATGCATTATGCAAACCGTAGAATAATAAGCAAGACATTAAAATGGCAATAATCAAAATAAAAACTAGAATTTTAAGAAATAAAAAGAAATAAAAATAAGCTTGCGGTGCTGACAAAAGGCTCTGAACCATGACATCGTCATCGACAACTCAGGGCATGAAAAACAGTAATCATGGGACAAACAATAAAATGCTGGTGCTGTTAAGTAGTAACAGTTGGTCATTCCATCTTGCATCACAGTGTTATAGTTCCCATAACAGCAGTCGAGCACCACATGTTACAACAATGTTATGACAATCAATCAAAGTGCACACTGAGATGATCAATGAGATCATGAGACCAGGACAATAATTCCTTATTTTGTCCTGATTAAATTCATCTACTCTTGCTTCACTTCTTTCACTCTCACGCCATTCCTGCATTTGTGTTTTCGTATAACAAAAAATGTGATGTTATTTCAGTTAGATCAAAGGCCTTTTTTCATGGAAGGGCAAGAGACATTTACCATGTTGGCTTTTGTTTTAACACAGACCACAGTAAAAGTTACTACGGTCTGTTGTACACAATCTATGTAAAAAAAAAAAAAAAAAAAATACTAATCAATAATCTTAAAGGTTCAAAATACCGAGTTTTCTTAGGTTTCTTTTCTGACATAACTGGCAACCCGTGGTTGCTCGGCAGCTGATACCCTACTGACTGCAATGATTGGTAGACAGCGGTAGGTGGCGCCACATGCCAAAACATGATTTCAAAACATAAACATGATTTGCAGTCTGCAAAATATTTATTTTAATTCAAATATTTTGGCTGTACGGTTGTTGTTGGTGAGTTCAGTTTGTTATATGAACATTATTCCTGAGTCTCTGTGACATATTAGGCGGATCTTATGGCCAGTTGCTTTAGATTTATTACATAATGCACCTTTAAAGATCTACATATCTTATAACCCAACAATCATCAATTCACTCAAGAGACAACATTTATGTTGTTCTTGCTGTTGCATTTAACATGTTTTTCCTGTGACCTGTGCTCCCACTGTTCCTGTCACTCTCTTTCTGATGAGCTGTCACCACCTGAATGGGCTGTCTGGTTTCCTTTATTCCATTTTCCTGTTTTTTTTTTTTTTCGTTTTACATTCCTTGGCCCTATGATATGCTGTCACCGTCAGGTGCACATCTAACCCACTTGTCATACAGAGAATGACCTCTCTCATGTGTGGGACCCATTTGTCTTCATCAAAGATGACGACTACAGCAGCAGTGACGGTGTCGCCTGTCACTTCAGGGCCTGAAAAAAGTCACTCTTCAGTCTCTGCCTGTACAAATTAATGATCTCCTAAATTTGGCCATTTTCTTTTAATTATTATTAAAAACCTGGAAACAAATAAAACATTTTAAAAAGAGACTGTTGTTGATGTGTGTTGGAAAAGTTATCAGTCCTAAACACACCTTTTAAAATCTGCACATAAAAAAAAATAGTTTGCAAGAAAAAAGGTTATTTCTAACATCTGTTCAAGAAGCAACTCAACTTAGAAAATAACTTGACTGATTTCTATGACCATTTATTTCATGCAAACTCCATCTCTTGGGGCAGATTAGATAAGAATCCCAAACAGCTACTTGGTGAACTACGTCCTCTACAGTCATCAAGAACACAGAAATAATACTGGATCTCATTCACCAAGTAAATACAGAGTACATAAGTCAAAGCAGTCACTTCTTATTAATTCTTCATAATCAGCAGAATGCAGCTGCAATGCCAAATCATTACATCTAAGATTTGATCACTGATTATCCTATAATGCCACTGCCATTATTGTAATCTATTTGAATGTGTTCTCAGTATAGATAGTAGATGTACGGAGCTGCTGGTTGTTAGGGCTGAGAATTCAACCCTGACACTTTGGAGCCGCCAAAAAAGAAAACAGTAATAAAATCTCACAATTCTAAACCAGTTGATTTGGACTAATAACAATCATTATGGCAATTTGACCATGTAACTGTCACACAAAGAAAACTGAGTGAATGACTAAATATTTTGTCTGGGGTGCATTTTCTGAAAGTGTATTTCAGTTTGTCACACACAGATGTGAGTTACTTCTTTCTTGTGTGTGTCTGCAAACAAGTGTGTGTGTGTGTGTGTGTGTGTGTGTGTGTGTGTCGGGGGGCTTATGAAGTTAAAAGCAGGGAAGATGAATGTTAGTGGATGATGGATGGTCTGAGCCTCTGGGCTGGATCTCTCCACAAGACTTAGCACAAACACTTCTACATCTCTGCCTGCTTTGCATTCATCCGTCTGTCCGTCTGAATGACTGACTGACTGACTAAATGTCTGACTGTCGATCTCCGTGATTGTCTTCTGTAATGGGTTCTGTCTTTGGCTGAGGCGTATAGGTCGGGTACGTTGCAAAACAGAGACTGAATGTCCAATTTGCACGCACACACGCACACACACACAAGCACGTGTTTTGCAAAATGTGTAAAATGCAAAATAAAAAACATAAATATAATTGCTTTGTTGTATATAATGATTACTGAATTCAAACACACAGTGTGGTGACACCAACTATCTGATTTCCATGCGTCTATCACACTAGCAGACGTGCGTGTTTATTCAACAAATGGGCACAGAGGGAGTACAATCGGCACCAGTGACTTGTGTTTCCGAGACATTGGCCCCGTCCTGCTTGTTAACAGTCCATTTAGGGGGTACTGGCTGTTCTTCACAGTCGCCGTGAATAGAAAGGGCTGCCTCGTCTTGGCTCATGCTTATGAGCCAAACCTCAAGAGGTTGCAGGAAGCACAGTTAATAAATGTTAGGCCAATTTATTGCCCTGCCTCCGTCCAGAGTGGCTGGGAGATGGCGAGAGGACGGGAGTTGTTTACAGTGGAGACACTGGGGAGACAGTGTGTGTGTGTGTCCTTCTGTGGGTGTCATAGTTAACTTTGTCGAACCTGAGAAGAATAATAAGTGTGTATGGGGATGCAGCTGCTGTGTGGTTGAACGCTCTCTCTCTCTCTCTCCATCTCTTTCCTTCTCTCTCTCTCTCTCTCTCCATCTATCCATCTTTTGTCGGCTGGGTCAGTGCTGTGAGTGGCACTCGATATTTTAAGCCATGTGTTGTTTTTCTTCTTCTGACTTAGAGTTATGTTATGATTGGCTGTTGGGCTTTCCAGGAAACCACTTTACTTTTCAGTTATTCACTTTATCGTTACGTCTCTTAACTCTTTCCCTTTTATCTCTCTGATCCTTCCTCACAGTTTAGCTCTGCTTGGTACAAATCTCTCCCACACATACATACAAGCGTGTGCATAAATAACACATACCTGCCCACAAGCTAGAAGGCAAACAAGTGTGTGTGTGTGTGTGTGTGTGTGTGTGTGTGTGTGTGTGTGTGTGTGTGTGCTTTCAAAACGCACGGACACATACGGAACAAAAGTGCATTTAGGGGATTTGTGAGTCGGCTGAGTGCATCATGATTGACGTCCACTGACAGTGGGTAAAATGTCTGTCTCTCGAACAATCTGCACTCTGAGGTTTTCTCAATGCACTGCACTTCAGAAAGCTGAAGGTTTGGACTTAGTCCACTCTACACTCTCACTGCTGTGTTTTCTGATAACAAGACGAGTGTCTTTCAGATGCTTTATTGAAGTTATCTGTGTCCATACTAACATACTTGTAGCACGTGTATAATCGTGTACTATTGAGATATGCAGGGCAAACATGTGCTGGTGTAACACAATGCTTGTTTTTCTGTTCTGAGACAACTAGAAAGTCAAACTGAAGCTAAAGGTAAAAGTGTTAACCCTTAAACTTGTTTTTTTTTTTTGTTTTAAACACCTGTACATACACTACCTTTCAAAAGTTTGGGGTCACTTAGAAATGTCCTATTTTTTTGAAGGAAAAGCACTTTTTTCAATTAATATAAATTAACTTATGAATGAATCAGAAATACAGTCTATACATTGTTAATGTGGTAAACGACTATTCTAGCTTCAAACGTATGGTTTTTAATGGAATATGTACATAGGTGTATGGAGGCCCCATTTCCAGCAACCATTTCTTCAGTGTTCTAATGGTACATTGTGTTTGCTAATCGCGTGAGAAGGCTATTGGATGATTAGAAAACCCTTGTGCAATCATGTTAAAAATTATTATTTTGAATACAAATCAATATTTCTAATCTTGCCAATGTCTTGACTATGTTTTCTATTCATTTTGCAACTATTTTGATGAATTAAAGTGTGAGTTTTAAAGGAAAACACAAAAATTGGATAGGTGAACCCAAACTTTTGAACAGCAGTGTAGTTACCAGTTTTTTGGCCTGTTTTTAGACATTGAGACTCAAGCACATGTTATGTGTTATATTGTTCACATTTCAAAATTGAGACACAACATCTGGTGTGTGTTTACTACTGTGTTTTTTTTCTAAATAATAATACAATAAATGCAACATGAAGTTTTCAAACATCACCATTTTTAGGGCTCTAAAAGACTTGTTGAGTGTGGATGGCAGGTGGGTGCATTAAGCTTTTTAGTGTGGAGATATAGACTAAGTAGTAGGATGAGGGTTTACATTTAAGTTATGTCCCAGAGAGACGCCTATCTGTTTTGGAGTGTGTGTGCGCGTGCAAGTGTGTGCACATTTGTGTGTGACTGGTGTTCACTGTCAGGAAACCTTGTTCAACCCCTGAAGGTTTTAACTTGTCAACATTTGTATCCTGCTGCATTTTTCACAGTGTGAGGGGACATGTTTTTCCATGTGTCCCTGGTTCCTATTGTTTTGTGCTTTTCCTTTTTGTCCCATTTCTCCTCATCCTGCCTTGCTTTTAAAACACTGGTCCTCTCCTCCTCTCTCTTTCATTCTCTTATTTCTCTCATCCGGCAGTCACTTCATCTATACTATTATACCTTTGCCTTTATTAAAACTGTGTCTTGGTATGGTGTGACACACTTTGTTTTCCCCTTTGTATGTCTTCTCTTTTGTAACTCATCCTCTAATGTGATTCTAATTCCGTGACTTGCGCTTCCTCAGTGTCGCACCTTGTTAGAAACTGGGAATATGGGATTTGATTGTGTTGTTTGGGGGGACATGGCATAGCAGTTTGGTAAGATTCTCCCCTTTCTCTTCACCTACTTTTATCCATTCTCTTTCAGTTGTTTTCCCACAACCATGTCCTCATTGAGTCTCCATCTTTGCCTTAAGCATTATCTCTTCTTTAGTGTCTCTATCGCACTTTTTTTAGACTTTAATGTCCCTCCCGCTACTGTTCATCTATCCTCAGTTATTTTTGTCTGTCTGTGTGTGTGTGCATGAAGTTGGAAACCTTTGTGTGACATCACCTGACATCAGGGGAGACATCAAGTTTTCTACTGGTGAGCAGTGGTAATGTGCAGCGCCGACTGACTAATTGGCACAGTGATGGGAGATGAGAGACTGGCACCAGACTGCTGTCACCCCACAGGGCAATGGAAGAGGGAGTGAAAAAGGGAGAGGTAAAATTAAAGAAATAGATGGAGAGAGAAAGGGTTATGGTTAGACAGTAAGAAAGAAGTAAAAAAAAAAAAAGAAGAGAAAAGGACACATAAAATAAATAAAAAGGGAAAAAGAACCACACAACAAGAAGGGAATGACATGAAAAAAGGGAGAAATTGAGATTTAGAAACAACCAAAAAAATATACAAACAAGATAAGCAAAAATGTAAGGAATCAAATGAGATAAAGGGACACATGGGAGGGTTGGAAGGAAAATTTGTAAGGCGAGTAAAGAGCAAAATAGATAAAAATGATAACATGGTGGGTGGCTGGAAAAATGGTAATGGAAAGGTAAAAAGAGATGAGAGTGAAAGAAAAAAAATAAAGGGGTGAAAGAAGTATGACATCAGCAAGTACAAACAAGGAGGTTTGGGTAGAAAGATGGATAAATAGATAGAAGGGGTAAGGGGACAACCTTCAGTTTTCCTATATGAAAGTAGTGGAAGAAGAAGAGGATAAATAAAATGTGTAGCTGTTTTTTTCATCTATTAGAAGAGCAGAGGCAGAGAAAACAGCAGTGAGGAGATGAAGAGTGGGTGGACTGATAGACTGATTTCTTCTAAATGTTCTCAAGAGAGAAATCAAAGGACAGAAAATAAAAAGTGAGTGGGAGGAAAGGGAAACCTCCTTGACAGGCCCAGAAAACAAACAAAAAACTATAGGGGGATTATCTCAGAAAGCTGCTGAATGAGAAACTGACTCTGATCCATGAGATCAAACTATGTCAATAGAGTCCACAAAAATGTAAAAAGAGGAGTTAGTTTCTCTTCAATAGGCAAATCCACCACAAAAACCAACAGACAGCATAGAAAATGTGCAGATACCTTCCAGAATTTTACATGTACTTAATCAAAGCCAGCTCTGGGCAAAGGTCATACAGGCGGTTGCATTTTCCTGGAAAATGGCTCTGAGGAGTTACTTAAAACCCAATCTCACCGACAGCATCAAAATGCATAGGATCGACCCTGGATTTAATGCAAACTCTGATCCTGGATTGAATTACTTTTTTATTCTTCTTTGTCCTTACTTTCACCATCGTTCATTCCCTGAAAGCCAGAACGGATTCTCAAACACGAGAAAAAAGAGAGAAGAAGTTAAGCAAGACCTCCATTGTCCTTCAACCACATGGGTGGAGTTCAAGCTGTTGTGAGTGAGCATTCACGCTGCTGAGTCCTTGAGGAAGGCACTTACAGTCCACCAGCTTCAGGACAGCTGCTGTGTGTTTGACCCTGACCACTGATTTTCCCATAAAGTGAGTAATAAAGGGGTGAGGATGGCTGTCAGAGAATACTGGTCTGTTGCCAATACCCACAATTACCACAAATCAACCAATCATTTCACATTGACTTCATTAAACCTTGACGGTTCCTCCATGAGGATTTCAGAGGCCATCAACTATTATCTGACAGCTGTGGTCTTCTGGTCTCAACATGGACAAAGCCTGCTCAAACTTCATTAATCAAACCAAAAATACAAAAAACAGAAGGTTTTCTGTCGCCCAAAACCTTGTGGTTCACATTCAAATTCCTCATACTACTAGTCATGTAATAATAATGATAACTTTAACTTATTGTTGAATTTTTTTGTATGTGTATATCCATTATTACAGTATTTTTGCATTAAAGGTCCTATATTATACCCTATTTCTCCAAGTTAAACAAGTTCCCTGGTGTCCTAATGAACATGTCTGTCACAATGCTTTGGTCAAAATACCATAAGAATGAAGCACCACAGCAGTTCAACCACCCTGCCAAAACAGCCCTGTTCAGCACGTTCTGTTTAGTAGTATATCAATTTTTAAAGTAATAAAAAACGAAACTTAAGGGGCAGGAAATGACCTCAGCCACAGAGGCTACTGGGAGCTAACAGCAGGTAGTACTTGGGAAAGTGATCATTTGCAGGCTCTAGCAGGCACATTGCTGTCATAAATAACATGTAACCACTGGACAGATAAATCCTCTGAGGCTGGAAGTTTGTGTAGAACTCTGTGCTGCACCGTGGAGCCAAGAATAGAACTTTTTGCAGACTAACGGTTTTCGGATACCGTTGCCCTCGCCCAGCACTCTTGCGTGTTTTACGTACAAAGCGGAGCTCCACGAGACAACATTCCAGGAATTTAGCGCATTGTGACGTCCTAATGAGTGCAGAAGGTCGACATGGCGTGTTTTATCTCCTGCACTTAGACTGAGGAGGACCACAAAAAACATGAGTGAGTCATCTTTGTTCAAACTTTGGCGACTGTTAGGGCCTCCAGAGTCCCAAATATAAGTATTCAAATTATTAAAAAGTTGATTTAGCATAATATGGGACCTTTAAATAATAAGCTGTGGCAGACATTTGTACACCTGAATCTACACAACGTGCATAGAAAGAGACACTGTCAGGCAGCATTGAATGGGGTGGTTGGACTTGGGTCACAGTAGGTTGAGATGGTGAACAAAACCCCCACCACTCCTCACCACCCTTTAGCAAATATGAGGGGAAAAAAAACAGCAAATAACACAAATGGTATCAAGACTCTCCTTAAGAAAGGTCCAGGGTTTGTGCCGAAATGGCGAGGACACACCCATAACCAAAACAAACAAATACAACTATGCAATATTATCCCTTAAAAATGGGAAAGAAAGGCAAGAATCCTCAAAATGTCACCAGAGTAAAAAGGAGTGGTGAGGGGGTGGACACCTTAACGCTGCCTCCCGCTCCATTATCCTGGTGCGACGTCTCTCTCTGCCTTACCCACACACATATAGCATAATAATCTGAATACTAATTACGTCAAAAAGCCAGACACGGGATATACTCATTAGCAGTGGATATGTGTGCACACGCATGGGTGCATGCATTCAAAAACATGATATCCTCCTATTGTATATTCATATCATACAATCTTAATGTATTATTACTATTAATTATTATTGCTAATTCTAATTACTTCGCCCCATGTCAGCTGGGATTGGCACCAGCAGCCGTTGCAACCCTCATGTGGAGGATAAAGCAGTAGATGATTAATTCATTAATTCACTCTATATAACTATTACAACAACGACACCATCCAGTCACAACACTATTCCTCTTCCATGTGACTGTGCTGTGTGCATCTATTTTGTCTTATGTCACTGTTTGTCACACTGTTAACAAACAATTAAACAAAAATGTCCTTAAAGTTTATCAACACTCGCTGTAAGTGTGGGTTTACAGCTTTGTCTTCTTACCCTTCTGTGGTGTTGTGTGGAAGTTGGCGCCCATATTATTGCGTTACTATCTGCCTCTAAATTGTATCATCCAAAGTTACATGCAATTTGCATGTATAGACTTACACCTAACAGGCCTACATATGCACAACATGTCTGTTCAACTAATGTCCTTCAAATATGAATATCAAATCGTAATATGGCTTATAAATCCTCTAAGACATACTTTACTGCCCATTAAGACTGCAAATATCATTCTCTGAATGTTACACTATAAAAGCAGTCGACCATTACGTTAGTTGCAGTAACTCAGACTGATATTTTTATAGAACTGTTTGGGTTACAGTAGCAGACCTGCTCAGAAAAACAAAGCTGTCTTTATTGGATGAAATTCATGAGATTTATGAAAGTGTGAGCTGTTTATGCTTCACTTATTTATTAAATCATTTGGGTTGCAGTGCTGCACACAGGCCCACTTGCTTTTCTATTTACTTTTTTTCTCCACCGGCAGCCCTGCAATGCTCCAATCCGTGACCCGAACAAACCACACACTGATTGGATTGACTGAGATCCAATCAAATGAGGAATTCTGATGTGAGCGGATTCAGGGACTGCACATTCACAAAGTGCATGCATACGCACGGCTGACGCGCACAAAAGCAAAGGCACCTGCACATTATACTCATCTGTTCACGCGCACACACACACCTAAGCCACAAACACACACTTGCACACAGTCTCTCTCCATGTGAGACCATTGTGGGAAATCTACCTTCTGGAGGAGGCTATTACATCACAGCATCAGCCAGCTTGCTCGGCCCAGCTCGCCAAACAGAGTTACCGTGGTTACAGCAGTGGAAAATTAAAACAACCCTCGTAGGGGTTCAAAGTATTATGGAAATTTGAAAAAGCGAGTTCAACTTGTGAATGAGTTATGAGAAGAAGTGGGGTGGCAGAGGTGGGCGAGGTGTTTGTGTATTTGCAGACAAGATAATTGGCAGACAAAAGGGGGAGATAAACAGACAGATGAATTCTGGGAGTGAAGATTCCCAGAGGGAGTTTCTCTCTTCTTTTATTTATGTTGAGTAGCATCACATTTTATTTGACTGGGATCCTAAGAGTGTAATTCAAACTGCTCCTCTGCTATAAGTTTCACATTATATCACAGCAGCAGCACTGGGAGTTTTTTTTGGCCTACCCCACGCTGACAATTTGCTCACTGATACAACTGCTATCGAAGGCTTTTAAAGCTCATAGAAGACCTTTGAGACAATGATTGCCTTTAAATGGCGTCACAGTTACCAGGTTCACAAGTCCAAATGCTCTGCTGTGTCTCAGATGCGTGTCTAAAGCTCAGCTGTGTGGTACATCGGGTTTGCTTTGACAATCTTCATAAAATCATTTTAAATACTCATCTGAACTCAACTAAATGCCAGGACTTTTCAGTATTAAGCGGTCACTGTCGTTGACAAAAAAGTGAATGGAATCGGGGAATTACAGGACAGGTACAGGATGTATTGCGTTGGTGGCATATGAGACAAATAAAGATGTTGAAGTTGTGAAGAAGAAAGACATTATTCACTGTGTATTTCTTGCTGTGATATGCGCCTGACGCGCAGCTGAGCCACTTTAAGACATTTAAAGAAGATGTCTTAACCTCTCAGCAATCACTATACCTTTGCATTACTTTACATGATTGATTGCCTGCTAAATTGTTGGCCACGCTGGCGTCTAGACTGTGGTATTTAATTTAATTATTCATATTAGCATTGCCATTGCCTGGCAGTAGCGTTCTTTCAACATAACCCTTTGAATGCCAAGCACACCATGTACAACACTTCCCATTTTCACAACCATGAGCACACAACTGACTGCTGATGTATTTTTTTTTTTATATTAGGATAAATTTATTTAATCAAGGCAAGGAACATGTTTGTTGTATTTCTTTGTTTAAATGTAATTTAGGTTCAATACTCAGCCATAAAGCCATTTTAAGTGTATCAACTGAGACAGATGGTGTATGTTTTTTTTTGTTTTTTATATTATATATTAAGGGGCATCAAAAGTTAAAACATGCTCTGTGCATATGTTCTGGGGGCAAATAAATAAAGTCATTCCATTTGTGTTTGTGTTTTCTGACAAAAATAAGGGTTCGACAAGACGACACTCACCCCGTTGGCTCTGCTCATTGCCTGGTAGTAGATGCTGTAACTTTTGGCGGGCGACAGCGGAGGATTCCAGAAACCGCCGTAGCTCTTGTTGTCCCCGACCGTGAATGGCTGCACCACCGTGAGGCTAGAGGGCGGCAGTTCGGCAGCGATGTAGTAGGCAGAGTCCAAGACGGAGGCGTTGCGGAAGCTGACCGGGGCGGGAAAACACTCCGAGATTTCGGATGCGGAGCGTCGGGTCTTGGACTTGCGCTCCTCTTTCACGACGAGTTGATAAGAGCTGGAAACACAAATATGTGTATTTTAATCATAATCATACTTGTTGCCTGTCCTGCCACTTTAGACGCTTTTAGACATAGTCGATGTATTTGTCTCAGATTTATATAAACCACTTTTGCCTTCTTTTACTCCGTACCCCTTCTACAGCTTCCCTCCTTCTGCACAATGTTATCCTTTTTTTGCCTCCATTCCACAACCCTCCCTTTTCACTTCAGTGCATACCTCTCCCATTCCTCATTCTCAGTATAGTCTTGGGGCCCTATATTCAGTTCAGGAGCAGCAGTTCCTGAGATAGAACCCCACACTAAGTCTTTGTTTCCCTCAACATCCATTTATCTCTCCTTTACATCCCACACACCTATTTTCATTAAACCTTTAAAACATGTTTTATAGTTGTTGTGGCTTTTGCTAGTAATATTGTAATGCGCAAAAGTAATATGTTTTTGATCTGATAGCTGTACTTTTTCCGACATTAAAGTCTCAGTGGAATGCCAGCCATTAGCAAACTAAGGATTCTCAAGTGTGTTATTTACATTTTGTGTGTGATGTGTACTAATAAACATATTCGGTCAAATGTGTACATCTTTATGGTGAAGGAGTGTAAATTGCAACAGAGGTGCTATTTTTTAAAATAGTTGCTATGTTTGAAAGCAAACGCCTGCGTTATTGTCCTTTTTATACAAAAGTGCTGACACGTCATGTCTTGTTCTGACTGCAAGTGCACATCTGTTACTGTGTGAGGAAAGAACATTAATGGGTCTGTTTATGAGTCCTGATGTCTCCAGCTGCCTTAGCTGTGTCTATTTGTTGGGGGGGTTGTGTGTGTGTGCAACAGGTACACATACACCTGTGTGTGTGTGTGTGATCCAGCAGGTGTGTATTAGTTTGTGTGTTCCAACAGGTGTTACCTCATAAAAAAAAAAGAAGGAGATCCCCTGCACAGCCAAAGAAAAAACCCAAAACATGGGTGCAGGAACAAAAGCGATAAAAGGAAATGCACCACACTCTTTCATTAAACAACGCATTTCGCCTGTGGCTACAATATCAATGGGACCCCCGATGTTATTGTTATTTGTATTTTTTGTATGGCTGAATCACACCATTTATTCTCACATAATGAGGCGATATAACTCTTGTACTGATGATGACTTGATGTTCCTATGACCATGTATATATATATGTTCATCTTTGTTATATACTGCATATGTCTTTTTTTTTCTGCCCGGGTGATGTCAAAGATGATGTTGTTGACGCTGTGCTCTCTTATTTGGCTCAGTTGTGATCACTGTGATCTCATTGAGGTTAGTGAACCTGAGGAAGCCAACTGTGAAACGCATTGTTCACTCATAAAATAGATCTATGTAAAGTCATATTATGTGGTGGGTCTTTATCTCTCTCTCTCCCTCTACACACACACACAGACACACACACATATATATATATATATATATATATATATGTGTGTGTGTGTGTGTGTGTGTGTCCAATCCACTCTTGAAGGCTTCATGAATGGCTGAGGGCTCCTTTAGCGGTCAGGACAAACGCAACGGCCCTCCGCAATTACCTCCATTCTCCATGCCAAGAACTCACTTCACAATTACACGCAATTAGGGAAAAGTATGTTTCTGTGAAGGGGGCGGCGGCCAATTATCCCCAGCTCCCGTTTGGCAGCTTTCATAAAAAATAATTGCTGATGACCAAAGATGAGCAACCCCCAACCCCTCGCCCCCCCTCTTGCTCGCTCACCTGCCTTTCTGGTGAAATATCCCTTTCAGACTAATGACTTTATGAGGCTGCGCAGGGGATGGAAACAAGGCCTACAACAGGCAAACAGGGAATAGTTTGTGTTCCTCCATTTACTGTGCGTGTGTTTGCGGGTGTGTGCGTGTTTTTTTATGTTTTCTTCCCATTGTGGCGCCAAGGATTTTTGATTGAGTGAGTTTTATTAAAATGTTCAAATCAAATGCAATTGATTGATTGTTGATTTGAAGGTTGGAGCTCAGGCCTCTCGTGAAAACACATCCGATCGTTTTGCCAAAATCGTGTGTTTTTGGATGGGCACATGATAATCAGGCCTGAATATGGGATTTGTGTAGTTTAATCCTGGCATTAGTCGTTTATTTATGTATGTAAATGCACATGTCGGCATCTGAGCATGCATTAATATGTGTATCTGTGTTTGTGTGTAGGTCTTATTGACACCGATGGCTGTTCTTAGTCTAATTTTGCTAAACATCCCTCATTATAAGCTCCTGAACTTTCTTCCATCTCTTTTACCTAACATATGAACTATTTGCACAGAACAACCATAATATGTATGCATGATAAACACATAAAGATGCTAATGAGAGCAGCACCAGCCTAATTCAGCCTCAGTATTTGCCGTGTGTGTTATAAATGGCATGATATGGTACGGGATTTACAGATATTAATATTAAACCACTTACCCACGCTCACAAATTAGAAATACATTTCCCCAAGTTGAAATTCAAGTGATATATATTCTTCACACACCCTTGTCGAAACAATATTTCCCCAAAGGCAACCAAGAATAATCTTTTCTCCTGTTCACCAATTAAATGGAACTTTTAATTGAAAAGAAAAAGTGGCTGGAGGAAAAAAAATAAAATGAATAAATTAGTGGTGTTTCCATTATAAACCAAAACCATACAAGACAGAGTACGGGATGAATGGTACTGGAGTCTGCGGTCTGTGCTTGTTATTTCCTTCCTTTGCTATTTAGTATTAAAAATACTGACAGCATGTAAGTTTTTTTTTGTTTTTTTTTCATTTGGCATGTACTAGAACAAATTAAAATCATTTAATTACAGCCATTGAGATTTGCTGATTGCTTTGTTTCAAACTGCAATTTCAACATGCAAACAATTAATTGTTTTTGCAAAACAGCTCAGCTGAGCATTTTAGCACTGTGTCCGAAGTAATCTTCAGCATGCATTTTCCCAATTTAATCAGAAAGCAGACAAGGTGGTTTATGAAAGTAAGTGTTACAACTGGGTCACTCCACATCTGTGTGCAGTGCGTAACGTCTGCATCGCTGATCTGCTGCGCCTCGCGCACAGGGAGCTCGTCTGCTGTGGAGCTGCTGCTACGTTTTGAGGGTTTTCCTTTTGAAAATTGCACCATGGGATATAATATCTAAAAAAACATTGCTGAAAAAAATAATTCAGGTCACGGAAAATTATAACATATTTCAGATGAAGATATCAAAACTGTGGTGAATGTAATTTATTTTTCTTGTTTGTATTACTGCAGAGAATAAAAGGCTGAGACCTCTCTTCTTAGGAAGAGCAGGTGAGCATGTTTCTTGAAGGCAGTGTGGCTGCTCCAATCATATGGTTCTGTCAATGAAAAGTTGTGCAATGAAGAGCTGATGCCTACACATTGAGTGTTGCCCAGGTGTAAGTCATTTGCATTTACCACTGGTAGCTGAGGCATGGATGCAAACACGTGTGTCCTCAATTCTAAAGGTCTCGGGAGTTTTCAACATAACATGAATGGCAGCGTTTCTAAAGTTCTCCATTTTAGGGGCTAAAAAATGCTGCAGCCTGCTTGTCAATGCATGACACAAAGCCTAAATGCCTTTTTTTTTTTATCCCCTTTTTTTTTCAATGAGCTGTTGGCAGGAAGCTTCAACTAAAGCAGTCAACTGTCCAGGGACCAGCCACTGATTGCCAAATTACTGTCAGTCCACTGTGGAGTTGCATCACCATAATGCAGCAACCAAAAATGGAAAGATGGAAGTGACTAATAATGGAGTGTCAGGCTGCCAAACCTATATATGTATATTCAAAAAAAACAAGTCCCATTGTCTGACTTCTGTTGCATACAAATTGAACTAATATGCGAGTGACTATAATGGATTTAAAAGAGGCACTTGAGGAAGTGAGAGGGAAGAGAGTGGATGGGAGGAGAAGAAGGGGAGGGTAAGTGGAGTAGAAAAAGGATGAAGAGGATATGTAGAGAGGTGTAATGGAGATAACAAACAAAAATGTGACAGAGGTTGGAAAATACCTTATAGGTGCTCCACGTGACTGAGCAGGCTTTAGCAGGATGGTAATAGTGGTCTCTGTCTCATTCAGTGGAGCCTCAGACTCGTACTCTGGCATCATTGGGGCTGATGGAAAAACAAAAAAAAAACATTTTAGACCACTGAATGATGACACATTCTGAATGTCACATGCTACTGCACAAAAAACAACAACTTGCCTACACACATTAATGCTTGCTCATATCTGTGCTTCTGTTTTGGCATCGCATTTTTATCAGAGGCAGAAAGAAGGACGTGTGCTTCACTCTGGAAGGCTTCACAGACATTCGATTACATTCAAGTTTTTTTAATTTAACATCTGTCATGGTCTCGTATTCGAGGTGCAGCATCAGCGCCTATCTGAGTAAAGCATCGACACTTCCTTTGCTGATTGAGGTGGCATTTGGGTTATTAAAATGAGTCCTCCGCTCTTCCTCGTCTGAGCATCCATCGCAAACTGTTTGCATCATTTTATCGAAGTCCCTTCACCCGTTGGAATGGGATAACAAAGACACGGGATGGCATGACATTTAGAGGGAGACACCTCAGTTATGAGTTGAAGGGACACGCTATTTTGTTGGTAACATGTTGTTAAACGCTGGAGGAACTGTCAAACCAAAGTCCACTGAAGGTGTTAAAAAGGATGGGACAGTGCTAACAACATGCTGCCCAAGGGTACTGAGCAGTTGAATCAGCAACACGGTGTGAAACAGGACTCTGTTGTGTGACACTGGCTGTGCTCATTAATATATAGTATATGTGATATACATCCTTATTTCAGTACAGTACAGTAATCTCATTTCCCACTCTTTCTTTTAACAATTTGTTTTACCAGAAACGTTTCGAGTACTGACCATTCAAATCTGGATAATCATAAAAAAAAAAGACCTCTCAAGGTGCAGAAAGTATTAAGATATTTCACACTACACAGGAAAAAAAAGTGATTTGCATCAACTAATATTCTGATAAGAAGTAATTACTGCTGTACCTATTTTGGTGTAAATGTTAAATATAGGGCTGCAACTAATGGGAATTTTCTTGTTAAATCTATACATTATTTTGATGAGTCATTTGGTCCATAAATGTTGAAAAAAATGCTGAGTGGTGTTTCCATTGGGAACAATTCATCACAGAGCTAATCACAACATAATTCATTGAAAGTTGTGCTATGGCTAAATATCAATACAAATTCTGTTTTTCTTTCAAAATCGCTCTTTGTGATGGAGCAGGATATCAGTATAATATCTGTGGTGACACAAACTGTTGCTCAAGGCTTATGTTTCATTGGTTAAGGTTGCAATCTCATCAATAACAATAAAGAGAGCAGAAAAAAACAACATAAACACAAACGGGTATATTTAGCGAGGGATTATTAGAGACATGTACAATAAACAGAGAGGAAATGTATGACTGTAGGCAGAGAGGAAGAAACAAGAAGTGACTGTGATACTGAAAGAAGATAAGAAGGTGGGAAGGAAAGTGGCTGAAATACGGAAAGGGTTAGGTAAACCTGGAGAGAGACAGAGTGGTTGAGACGGAGAGATAAAGGGCAATGAGAGACATAGAAATAAATAAAGCAAAAAAAAAAAAAAACATACAAAAAGGTTTTTTATTTTGCATCTGTCATTTAAACAACAAAGAGTGTCCTTCACAAAACACTTGGAATACGAATAGAGATGTCTGCCTGTTCCAGGCGAAAGGAAAACATCAACATATGAAGGTGTGTCTACTTTTCTTTTGATAAGAGACCGTTTTCCTTTTCTGTGGTGCCACTAACATTTTCTCCAGACCAAGGTTGGCAACATGCAGAGAGTTTGAAAATGGTCACTCAGAGAGACAAAAAAAAGCCACACAAAAAGGCCAATGAAACACTCTTTAATGTCTCAGGCTTTACCAGCTATTGGTGAACAAGTTTGTCCCTGCATCTTTGTGTGGCAAAAAGAAAAAAGTTAAACATCAGATCTTTTATTCCAAACAAGAATTCAAAAAATAATTAAATACAACTGATTGTTACCTGCAATCTTGGTGGTGATGCGGGTGGTAATGGGTGGTCCAAAGCCCTTGTTTGTGGAGGCCTTCAGGGTGAAGAAGTAGGTCGTCCCTGGGTAGAGACTGACAAACAGATGAAGGGTCTCATTCCTCAGCTTGAACACTCGTCCCCGCTGCGTGGTCAGATCTGCACTGGGATCCAATGAGCTCAGAGCCTTGTAGGTGATCTGGAGATGGAAAGGAGCAGGTTTATTTAGTTTGATGATATTCATTTGACTTTTCTTGTCTTTTATTTGTTTACTCTAATGTATATTTAATGCCCAGGCAAGAAAACCTTGGGATTGCTTCGGGACTTATTACGCTGCTGATTTAAATAACATTTCATTTAAGACTCTGCATTAAAACAGATTTAAACTTTGTACACTTTAGAAGTGTAGATGCAGTCTCTCAAATGCAATCCCATTCTCACGTCTTATGTTGCTCGTTGGACTGTAAGATGACAAAAGAAAAAGTCATTCTTACGAGATATTATCTGCTGTATGAAGGCCCAAAAATATTAAATTATACCCTATTTCTCCAAGTTAAACTAGTTCCCTGGTGTCCTAAATAACATGTCTGTGACATGCTTTGGTAAAAATACCATAAGGATGAAGCACCACAGCAGTTTAATCACCCTGTTCAGAACGCTCTGTTTAGTAGTATCTTTACAAAAAAAAACAAAAAAGTAAAACAAAACTTAAGGGACAGGAAATTACATCAGCCACAGAGGCTACTGGAGAACTTGTGTAGAACTCTGTGCTGCAGTGTGGAGCCAAGAATAGAACTTTTCGCGGGCTTCCGGTTTACGGATGCCGTTGCCCTTGCCAGCCCTCTCGTGTGTTTTACGGACAAAGCAGAATTCAACAAGACAACAATTCCAGGAATATAGCGTCCTGTGTCATCCCAAGGAGTGCGGAAGTCAACATTGCGTGTTTCATCTGATGTACTTCTGTACTGAGGCGGACCACAAAAACACGAGTGAGTCATAATTTTTTTCACTTTGCCGACTGATAGGACCTCCTGAGTCCCAAATGTAAGGATTTAAATGATTAAAAAGTTGATTTTCCATAATATGGGACCTGTAAAATTTAGCCCTGATAAAAGCCCAAATAGTATTTTGTTGATTATAGCAGGTTTTTTCTGTCCAAAAAAAAAACAGCATCTCCACTGTCGGATAGAGCAAATCCACCAAATCAGTCATCTGGTAAGACCTTGTCTTTAAAACATTACACAAATCAAATACGAAGTAGAACTCGTGTTGGCTTTTTCACCACACATCCGTGCTTCTCTGCATTTTGAGACTGGAACAAATTGAGCAAATTGACCCATGGCCACTAAACTGGCAGAGGCACTTCAATGGTTATTCTGTTAAAAGAACTGTCAATGTGTGTTGCAATGTTGCCACTGGCAAGTTTCCACACCGCACAACCGCCAATGATTGCACACACACACACACACACACACACACACACACACACAGACAGGCACAAACACACGTACACACAGCAGAACCCTCGAGGACAGCTGTCACTGTGGATGACAGTCAGCACAAAAGAGTATTGACTGGTGGGGGAAAAAAAACACATTAACAGCAATTCAACCTCAAACACGTTTCAACACTGTGAATGTGTCTCTGTGTCAACCGCTCTAAGTGCATTTCAGAGATTAGAAAAAAACCCAATATTAAAGATAAAAAATAGAAGCAAATTGTGGATGAACGTGGAGAAGACATTAATAAGACAGCAGTAGATGAACCAAAAATATATTTTTTAACAGTATTGCCCCTGGAATGGTTCTAGTGTTTCTCATCACTTGTCTTCTGGATTGTGTTTCTTGACAAAACAACATGTGAGGGCAGCACTGCTTAGTTGACTGCCAACACTGAATCTCCAGAGCAGAACTTTACCCTCCAACAGAAGAGGGAACCATCTTTGCTTTAAGAGTAATATAAATCTAATGATGAAGTTGTCAAATTGACATAATTGACTAACAGACAGACACATTACACTGAGTGTGAGAGAAAAACAATCCATGGAGTAGAGCTGTTTGGATGTAGCCAGGGAGCTTTGTTGCATACAATCACCATTTCCCATCTGCCCTTTAACGTGGTCAGTTCAGCGAAGGTTCAACAAGGGAGTACATGTCCTAGTGACTCCACAGTAAGTGGTGATGTGTTACAACTTCAGGCACTTTTTTGGAGATGCTGCTCAGTAATGACATCAGACATTATGGCACCAAGTAAGAAAATATAATGAGAGATTAAAACTGAAGGGTGGCGAAAGATGGGGAATAAATGCAGGGTCTCACGCCCCAATAGTGAAAGATACAAATTAAATAGGGAGATCATGTTTGTGTTATTCTAAATATTGAGATGACTAGAAAGAATGAAAAGAAAGAAAGAAAGACAGACAGAAGGTGAGATGAGCGCAGATGAATGTTTGTGAAGGTGTGTGTGTGTGTGTGTGTGTGTGTGTGTGTGTGTGTGTGTGTGTGTGTGTGTGTGGGCTTGGTGTAAGAGCATCTCAGCACCTCACACTCATAGATGTCACGCGGCCCTTGTCGTGCCAATAACAGACTAAATTCAAAAGCCGTAGCACCACAATGCCTCACTTCAACTCTGCCTGCCCGCAGGATTTATGATGTGTATATGTGTGAGTGTGTATTTGACTGTGAGAGGGATATATATGAAAAAAAAAAGGAAATCTAATTACTGACACAATTTTGTCACCAACATTAAAAAGCGATTGACTCCTCTCCATCTATCTCATTTTTAAAAGAATAACAAAGATCTGCCTGGATGAGAACGTGTCTATTCCGTCTATTCTGAAAATGCATCATATGATACTTATGCACCAGGGAATAAGTATTCAGATTTGAAATTTCTATGAATTGCACTTTAGTGTCAACACATAGCATGAAGCAAAGTGTAAGTGACTGCATCATTTCACGTCTCACTTTTTGTTTATCTATCATACAGTCCACCCATGGACATTTTCAGTGAATGCAATGTTGCACCATTTCCCAAAGCACCCATGTATTCAATTCAATTCAATTCAATTCAATTCAATTCAATTCAATTCAATTCAATTCAATTCAATTCAATTCAATTCAATTCAATGCAGAGTTCTTCTAAGAAACTCAGGCTTAGACTAAGGCCAGGCTTTGATCTAAATGGATGGAGTGAGGGTGATGACTCAGCAGCCATTTCTGGGGGAAAAAAAATAAATAAAAAGATCAGTGACTTTATAAAGTTAAAAAACACCACAGTCACTGTTTGTCACAGACAGAGCAGCTGTGTCTGATGGCCATAATAATAGAGGGTAAAAAGGTGACACTTGCTAGAATTGAATGAAGGGATGAAAAGATTGCTCTTGCAGGTCAGACTCAGACTGTTTCATCTCTTTTCTCCCAGGGAAAAATGACCCCACTTCAGGCAGTGAGTGCTCCAGGTTTTAAAAGTTTCATGAACAATTTGACTAATTGGTCTGCTTACTGGCAGTGGTGCAGTTGGTGCAGTGGTTAGCACTTTTGCCATTGCAGCAAGAAGACCCGGGTTCCTGGGTTCGAGCCCCGTTTTGATCAAATTTCGGAACAAGGGCCTTTCTGCAAGGAGTTTGCATGTTCTCCCCGTGTGTGCCTGGGTTTTCTGCAGGTTCTCCGGCTTCCTCCCACAGTCCCAAAAACATGTGATATGGGGATTAGGTGAATTGGTCACTCTAAATTGACCGTAGGTGTGAGAGTGTGAGTAAAAATGGTTGTTTGTCTCTATATGTGGCCCTGCGATGGACTGGCGAACTGTCCAGGGTGTACCCCGCCTATCGCCCAATGTCAGCTGAGATAGGCACAGCACCCCCCTGTGACCCTCCGGTGGAGAATAATGCGGTAGATGATGGATGGATGGTCTTCTTATGTGTGTCTGTTGTTGTTGTTGTTGTTTTTTTAGTATGTACTATAGTGGGAGCTGAAGAAGATTTTTTCAGTTATGGCGGCCAAATGAGGCTGGGGAGAGAGAGACTGTGCTTACTATGAAAGACAATCATGACGAGGCCCCTCTGCTTGGTGTAGCGTGATAAATCAGTGAAATTTAAAATGACTCCAAAAATGTGAATATCAAGGATGCACACCATCGGGTCGATCTGACTAACAGGCAGCGAGCTATGCCCATTACAGACACACACACACACGGGCACAACTTGCTTTATAGATAGATGTATGCGGTGATGATTTCTGAATCAGAATTGCTTTTATTCTCTTTATATGTTCATATAACAAAATGAAATTTAGAACTACATGGAAAAAAGACAAACAACAAAGGAGCCTTCATTCTATTCTTTCCTTCATCACACACACAACTAAAGGCATAATCTTCATCCAGTATGAGGCTGGCAGATGAAAATGAAGAAGGGACCTCCTGACAGTGCAGCACATGTCTCCTATAGGCCTGAAGGTTTGCTTGGCTGGCTGAACAAAACATGTTAAATCAATAGCTATTTATACAGACTGGGACTTGGGGGGATGGAACAATAAAATATTATCTATTTCATCTACGCTGCAGTTTTGGTTTGCATATCGATGGCTGTTATTTTACGAGTCATGAATGGCTCTCTATATTTTTACGGGCTTTACACTCTCTGCCTGCACTCTTGTCTTATCCACTAACTCATTCCCCTCCCCGCGCTCTTCCCTTGTTGAGAGGTAGACTCTCTTTCTCTGTTTTATCACTCTTAGCACAGTATTTTCTGTCCATTCTGTATTTCTCCCCTGTTTCTCGCCATTTCTTTCTCAAACTCCACACTTGATCTACTAAGTCATTCCCTCTCTTTTTCTCTCAAAAGACAGATTTTAGGCCATAAACCAAACTCACTGCTTAACCTTTAGGTCACCCGCACCTTTCTCTTCATCTCCCTCCATAGTTGATGTACTTGGAATAGGTAGAGCCATAAAACTCAGGTTGTTTTATTGGTCAATGAAAAGGCAGATATTTTGCACGGCAGTGCATCTTGGGTAATAGAGTGTATGTCTTAGGGGAGAACTAATGGGAGGGAAAGTGTATGAGTGACATAATTAGTGGGTTGGTGAGAGACAGAAAGACAGATCTAAAACATGAATAAAGCTGCTTTTAGACATACAATGACGTCCGAACATTATTGGACAGTCAAAATAAGGAAAGGAGCTGAATTGTCTGCAAAAATCTGTACAATACATTAATAAGGGAGCTCATATGAAAATACTGCAGGGGAAATATCCAAAAATCCATGTTTGCACAGTCGTACAAGTGCAAAGAAAAGATGATCGATAGTTCTACTACCAAGCCCATAACAATAATTAATCATTTTAACTTAACTGTATTTCAAAATGAGTAAATAAAATGGTGATTCGCAAATTCTTATTGTAATACTTACACACCAATTTACTGGTGATAGTCTGGTTCTCTGCAGTTACTGCAGACACTGAGTACGTTTACACGCACCGCTCAATCGAGCCAAGGCCGTAGTCGGTCCAAGACACGCCATCGGACAACTTGTCGACTCTGAAACAACGTAAACAACTGTCGAGGAGAAAATCAGCTTCTCATTTACAACAGCAGATTCCAGCTGATGGAGCTGAGAACTGTTTTAATGTGAAAATGCTGTTTTTTTAAAAGGAAATGGGATTGATGAATGCACAAAAGTTTTATAGAACACTTAAATCCATTTTAATTTGCAACATTCCTCCCCATCTAGTTGTGTCATTGTTACATGAAGAGCATCTAAATTCCATCTATCATCCTCTTATCAATATGCACAACCATAGACTTGATGGAACTACTGTGGGACACCTTCATCAATCAGTCCGTAGCATTTGTAAATACCCAGCTTTGTACTTAATCTTTCTAAAAAGACAGAATGTGTGTCATACTTAAATATGAATATTTTTTTTTTAAGTTGCAAACACATACCGTGTAATTTTACTGCATTATCAGAAAATGATGCCAGCGTGTGAACTTTGTGTGTTTTCTTATACCACAGTGGATGTTTGTTCGTGCGGGAGATTGATGCTGGATAATATCAAAAGCCATTGCTTTTACCCAGCAGCCCTCTTCATCAAACACTGCTGCAGCGTGTGTGTGTGTGTGCTTGCCCTCCTGAGCTCCAGCCAAGTTTTATGGAAATAAACAATGTTTTTACGAGGTGTCGTTGTGGGGATCGGTGCTGTTGAAATGCTATTTCAATTCAGCTTTGTCATTTTTACATTTATTTAATTCACTGTCCCTCCGTTTGTTTTATTAGGAATTATGCCGTGGCTTCATTCCCCACTACCACGCTGTTGCAGTTGTCTGTCATGTTGAATTACAAAGGAACTGTTACGAGTTGTCTTTTACTTCACTAGTATTAACTTGGCTGAGGTTTAAAGTTGTTCACTACCTCACTATGGGTTTTGCATTCAATAGATGTGCTCACCCAAAGCAGATAACAGCAGCATAAACTGATGAGGAAGGTTCCAGTCACTCTCTATAACTTTTTGCTGTCTCTTTTTCTGTGTAGTCAGTAACTGCACTCATCCGTTTCCTTAACCGATTGCCGTCAGCCTTTCTCCACTCTCATATAACAATGTACAAACCAGTTCCTCAGTTCTGGAACTGAAAGACATCGCCACCATCATCTATACTATTATCGCTCTTTTTTTTTTTTTACATAATTAATGGTGCTTAAGTGGGGTTTACCAGACTATACTCTTGGCTTTTCTATATGGTTTTGTGTGATCTATTATCCCTTTGCTCTGCTGTGTGTCGAGTATTCAATTTGATATGGAATTTATTTATTTCAAATGATGTGTGCATGTTGTTATTTTAATAAATAGGAGCTAAATATGTGCTTTGGATAAAGGTTGATACATGTAAATGCATTTACCAACCAAAAGATTATCCCAGGAAAGGCAGGAACCACTAGGAATCTCCTGCAAAACACCACTATACTGGGCATGCTATTAATTAGCAGTAATATAATCAGCTCTGTACTCCTTTAATGAACAACAGAAAACTATTTATTCCGTGTTTTTTGAAGCTGAGCTCAACATTAAGTGTCTGAGTTAAGGATTTTAGGCTGTGATCCAGTTTATGAAGGAGTAAAACAGCTTGTATTTTACACAGGTGACACAAATCAGCCCACATATTTCTTTTAAATGTTTAACATAATCTCATTTTGAAGATGTTAAGCCTCCCTGGAAGGTGGTGTGAAAGTGTGACACTTAGATATTATGCTCATGCCATTCATCCATCTTCTACCACTGTTATCCTCCACATGAGGAGTCACAGGGTGCGCTGGTATCAATCCCAGCTGACATGGGACAAAAGGCTGGGTGCACCCCGGACAGGTCGCCAGTCCATCACAGGGCCACATAGAGACAAACAACCATCCAGTCTCACAATACGGTCAATTTAGAGGGTCCAATTTGCCTTATCTCCAAATCTGCCTGCCTAACCCTTGGACTGTCGGAGGAAACAGGAGAAACAAGAGAAAACCATATGCTAATATCATGGTCCAATATACAAAACGATTACTATCATGCCTTTCAATGAATGACATCGCTAACTAAGGGAAACCCTATTATAATAATTCACTTGCTCCATGCATCACACTATATTTAAACACTCCATATCCTGCTCATTAGACATTGTCTAAATTATCAAAAAAAAGGAGTCTTCTTTCCAGTCCCTGTCCTCTAATGCATAAAACTTTGTCACAGTGGCGAAATGTATGAAACCCACATAAAAAAACTTTTCTCGTCGTCTCCCTTCAGAATGTACCCTGACACCTTCTGCCTTGCCTTGTAATTTAGGAGGCACCTATTGTTTGAGGTTCCGGCATTTCTGTTTTTAGAAGTTTCCATTTGGGGCAGAGTGTTCCCGCCTTTAAAATGTCAAGGCATTCTGGGTCACTACGAATAGAAATACACACAAACAAACACTCAGAAAATACTGAACCACTCTCATACACACAAAGACCTGCCAATTCAAATATGTATTTAAATCCCATCATGTATGTGAATGTCAAAATACATACAATTGAAAATGGAAATAAAGTGATTTTGGAGCTTTTCTCTTTTATTATTATTTTTTATTATATTCAATTCAAGCTGAATAGCAGCACAAAACAATCTGAAAATATTTCCTGGTGATTCTGTTTCTACTGTTCTCCTTTCCTAGCAAAGGAAAATGAGACAGAGAGGGTTGGAGCTCAATGAGCACTTCATTTAGTTTGATAACAATTACTTGTTGTGTGTTTTTTATTGAGATAAATGTACACAAGAGAGATGGAAAAATAAAAAATAAAAAATGTCAAGAAGGGAGATGAGCCGGAGCAATAATATTTTTGTTCTATAAATATCCAAGATGATAATCTCTAATTGCTCAATCAGGCTGTTCAATCAGTCATCAAGAGGGCAGGGGGAGGAGCAGTGAGGAGGCTCTGAGAATATAAAATTCAACAAATGATAGGATACAAGGGCTTTTGAAAGCTCTTCTGTATTCCTTTGGAAAGCTCTTGTATGCTGTCATGTGTCTGTTATGGCAGCCCACTGTGACCAAAGTTCAAAAATCAAAATCATTACCACCCCTTCCACAAAGAGTATCTGTGTTCACCCTGGAGGAAGTGATCAGAGAAAGAGCCCTAAAATCACCCCGGCAAAAAACAGGCAAGTGGTGACAGTTTGACAGGAAACAACCTGAATCTGCATCAGATGCTTGTCATGACAGCCACAAGAAACTTCCTGTCAGTCGAGTTGACAAGAGTGACAAAAAAAAAAGCATCCTCCCTCTACATTACAATGTAGGTCACACGCGCACACACACTTCTCCTGCTCTCAATTCAACATTAAATCACACACAGATACACCGATCACTGTGGATTAGCAGTGATTTGCCAGTGTGTTGTGTGTCGTGTCTGTGATCTTATAGGTGATTTGTGTCATTAAACCTCAAGAACACTACACTACGTTTTTTTTCCTTGCGCTAAATCCCACTTACAGATGGCAGCACCCACTGTCTGCATGTCACTGTTACTTACGTAGAAAGTAAAGCAAGCAATAAATGTAATAAATGTCACATTTTTGCTTTTTTCGACACAATACTTTATTTATACACGTTGTTGTTAGGCAGTGACACTGATTCTTTAATATGTTGTGTGGGATTAGCTCCGTAATGGCATTGTTTCTTCTTCTTCTTCTTTTTATTAATGATAATAAAGCTCTGCTACAGTACTGGACATGGAAGGATTGATTTTGTTTGACAAAACCCATCATAAAACATGTAGGTATTAAATGAAAAGTCTAAATTATAACAATAAAGCCATACATGTTGCTGTTCCTTTGAGTTTGGCAATAAATATATACATCAATTGCAAGGCCGTTTATAAAGATTAGTCATTTACTATTGATAGGGGGTTGCTCGGTATAGTTAACCTCACAGTTGAAAGATTAAAATTGCAGATGGACTCCAAATAAATAAAATATTTCTCATTTATAAGACCTATTACTTATTGGGAACATATTTTCCCTTTTGTCCCAAACCAACCAAGGGAATTGGGAATGATTAACATATCCACATCCATGAGGGTTTCTAATGCTCCCAAAATGTTAATTAAGGCAAAGGCCAGTAGATGTGACTTAAGCACTGGGGAGAGGAAAATACTGCAGCAGAATTAAGTGTTGTGAAAAAACAAAAATCATTGAGTGTGTGTGTGGTACTTGTCTTTGACTACTGGCAGACAGATTACAAACTCTCAGTAGTCAATTATAACAACTATAACAGCTGCCAATCAATACTGCTTTGATCACACTGTCAAGAAAAGTAAATGTGACCTTTTGCATTCAGTGCAATAAAAGTGCATGACAAAACACCAGAATAACATATTTGATTTACTAAAAGCAAACAACCTACAAGGGCAGTGATACATCAGATTGTGGATTGGATTATACTTTGTATACTATGTACTGTGTACTCTTGGTAGAAATCAACATTGATTTGTTTAAAAAAACAAAATGTTTGGGTCTTTTGTTGGAAAATCATAATTCATATCATATTATAATAACATTGCGGTTGTTAAATACTTTCTTTACTGATCGCAGCCTCAGATGGTTGCGACGCACAAGTACACAGACACACGCACAAACCCATATGTGTGTAAAGAAGGCCATTCCCCTGCAGGCCAGCTAAAAAAAAGAGTTAAATGGTGTCATCAGCTCGAGGGCTTGAAAGCCACTCTAAATATAGACTATTATTGACAGAAGAGAAAAACAATACAGAGAAGGAGAGGGTGAAGGAAGAGAAGGCAGGTGGAAGTAGGGGGCAGTATGGGACAGTAAATCTCATAGATTTTCAGTTAGCAAATCACCAAAATGCCTTTATTCATTATATAGTCAAACGTTTCAATTATAGAGTTCTGAAGATGAGGTGATAAAACAATAGACGGTAAACTGATTCTGATATTGATGTTGTTATTCGGGATATTTGATGTTTTATAGTGATCCTTTTTTTTTTTTTAGCTTAGTTGAGATCTAATCTAAATGTGTATTATATTTTTTTAATTAAAAACAAACCCCTTGATATGGTGCAGTCGGAATAAGGCACAATCTGCAGTTATAGGGAAACGTATCAAGCTATTCTTGTTGACCTGCAGCTATCACTGAGGCAACAGGGAACTGAATTGAAGGTGGGATCACATTTGTTGGCTGCTGCTCTTCTAATGAGATTCAATCATCCCCGTGTGCAGAGACCAGATAAAAGGTAAGAACCTGTTTTCTGTGGAAATCAAAGTAACTCGGTTAAATAAATGTCAGAGTGGGTGCCAGTGTTGATCGCCGTGACTGATTAAAGGTCCTACTTGAGGAGAGAGGAACTGGAGACTAAAGTTATTCACACGGAGGACCAGAATAACTAGTACTCGTGGCTACTTCTTGGTGTGTTAGATGTAACGGCTACAGTTTGTCAGAGAGACTTTTCTGTAGATGTTGCTGCTGCTGGATTCTAAGGAGATGGAGGTTTAACTGCCTTGAGATAATATCATAGCATTGCTTGGAGATGCACAGTGACAGGGGATTCCAAATATTTGATAAGCAAAATGTTATTAGTGAGCAAAATAATACTATAAACAGGAAATGGCTGAATAAGAAACCTCCAACAATAACAGAATGGGTGGAAATAGTTCAGGAAATGTACATTATGGAGCGGTTGACCTTTTCTCTGAGGTGCATGTGCTGCTGAAAAATGTGAAAGGTACTGGAAGAAATGGAAAACTGTTTCATCGGTGGTGACCTGTTACGACCTCTATTATATTTGCAATGTGAATTATAATGTGCTCTAAGCAGTACTGGGTGGACTGTGGATGTTGGGAATGAAACAGATATCCCCTCGGTTATAAAGTCATGGTTCATGAAGGCCCACAGTGAGGCCAGGGAATACCTGTTGATTCATAAAGGACTTGGAACCCAACACATGTTTATTATTTTTTTGACTGTATTTTCATTTATACATAATATGTGTAAGCTGTGTGATATATAATACAACTTTAGAATTCTAAAACTTCAAAATATTTGATTAACAATCACATCTTGTAGTATTTCTACATTACTATATATAAAAACAACAAAACTAATGTGATATATTTACAGTCAAACATTTATATCACTGGTTAAATCCACACAAAGTAACACATTGTTTCATTTTGGTTGTTGCTTTACCTGCTTTACCCATCTGTTCTATAACCTTTGGGGCCAAACCCCCTATAAAACACTAGAGTAGAGTAAGGAAAACTTCAATCCGAGAAGACTGGATAACAAACGCCGGTGACAGATAGGCTGATATATGAAAATCTCTGATGCATTGTGTTAAACCCGGCATGTGCAAAGTCTGGCCCGTGGGCCAATCACAGCCCTCGGTGAGATTTTGTACGGACACATTATTTATGGCCAGGGAGGGACTGGGACAAAAAAAACTGTTTCCTGAGTTTGAAACCCACCTGTGACAGATATATTATATTATTTGACTCAAGAGAGAAAAATTGTTTTAACTGTTTCACTCATACGTAGCTTAGATTTGGTTACATTTCCATTTAAAATGACATTTGTGAGAATGAAAATTAGATTTTCTTTTAATAAAACAGTGTGTTTGTATTTAGATTTTACTGTTAAAATAATAATAATAATAATAATAATAATAATAATAATAATAAAAAAGGTCTGAAATGACCATTAGCCCCTGAAAATTTCCACATTATCTATCTGGCCCTCGTTTAAAAGGAAGTTTGGACACCCCTGGGTTAAGCCAAATCAGCAAAGCAGTGATCTCATGACTTGCTTCACTGCTTTATTCTAATCAATGTTAGCACCAGCATCTGTTGAGACAGCAGGGGTTCTGGAATAACTTCATATGGACCAGCAGGGAGAGCAGCGAGCTCACCAAGAGAACATGCGATGGCTGAATGGTCTGATGAGGCAATCAAAGAAGGGTTTGACAAGGTCGTGATCTGTGCGAGTGCTCGTTTGTGTTTGAGTGCTCGTCTTCTCTCACTTCAGCAACTGCCAATACCTGTCAAAGATGAGGTAAAGTTGCAGGGAGTCTCACATGGCCTTTTTCAGACCAGTATTAAAGGGGGAATATTATACCCTATTTCTCCAAGTTAATCTAGTTCCCTGGTGTCCTAATGAACATGTCTGTGTCATACTTTGGTCAAAATACCATAAGGATGAAGCACCACAACAGTTCAATCACCCTGCCAAAACAGCCCTGTTCAGAACGTTCTCTGTTTAGTAGTATCTCTGTAGGTCCACCTTAAAAAAAACGTAAAACAAAACTTAAGGGACAGAAAATCAGCCACAGAGGCTATTGGGAGCTAACAGCAGTTAGCATTTGGAAAAGTGATCATTTGTAGGCTCTTGCAGGCACATGGCCGTCATAACATGTATTTAGTATTTAGGATTTATCTGTCCAGTGGATACATGTTATATTATAACATGTATCCACTGGACAGATAAATCCTCTGAGGCTGGAAGTTTGTGTAGGACTCTTTGCTGCACTGTGGAGCCAAGAATAGAACTTTTCACAGACTTCCGGTTTTTGGATACCGTTGCCCGTCGCCAGCACTCTTGCGTGTTTTGCGGACAAAGCGGAGCTCCGCGAGACAACAATTCCAGGAATTTTGCGCATTGTGACGTCCCGGTGAGTGCGGAAGTCAACATTGCGTGTGTTTCATCTCCTGTACTTAGACTGAGGAGGACCACAAAAACATTAGTGAGTCATCTTTGTTCACACCTTGCTGACTGATAGGGACTCCAGAGTCCCAAATATAAGGATTTAAATAATAAAAAACCTGATTTTTGCACAATATGTCCCCTTTAACTAACACATATTCCATACTGTTATAGGGGGAAAAAAATTTTTTTAAATTAAACACACTCTTTTATCCTCACCTCACATCCATCCTCCACTCAACTGCCTCCTTCAGCACATTTTCCCTAAACATAATTTCGCTGATGAACAGAGGACAAGTGGGAGTGACAGGGAGACCTGATGTCCCGTTAGATCCCTCACAGATGTTTCCTTTATTCCTATAATTAGCTGCAATTATAGTAATAGATACAAAAGATGAAGTGAGCATATTTGGCCACTGATATAATTCATTTAATCACACCATAGGATGAAGGTTTTCCGACACGTTTGGCCATGCACGCGTGCTGTTTGAGTGTTATCTTCCCTCACAGTCCTCACTCCCTTCTTTTCAGTGTTCTTATCTCTCCAAACAACTATTCACCTTCCCCTCTCTTCCAATGTCCTGAATGTAATTCATTCGGTTTCCAGCCTGAAAAGCGAGGGACAGATGGAGGTGGAAAGAAAAAAAGGAAAACACAAGAGACAACAGAGCAGGATAGGACACGACAAGAACCTCTTAGATGTTGCAGATGATGCCTTTAATCCTGTCAATAGCTGCAATTATAGTAATTATCTCTAATAGCCACACATTGTGTCGAGGCTCTGATATGTTTAACAGATGATGCAGAGTTGTGCCGCCTCCGCCGGGGCAGACAGGATAGAGAGCTTAGATTCATATTAATGAAACCAACACAAAACAAGGTGAAATTGATGTTGATCCCAAGAGGTTTATAGACTGCAGCGTGTTTTTTTTTTGTGTGTTTTTTTTAAAGCTCCAGGCCGAGGTCTAATGGAGGATTCAGAGATGGTGAGTGGTCTTTGTACTGTGAAAAAAAAAAACATGTAGAGCCTGGAGATTGATGTTAGGAGGCAAAAAGGGCTTCGGATAAAATAGAGGCAATTACATGAGAAGAAGATGCTGCCAAAATAATATGTTGTATGAAGTGTAAAATGAGTTCAAAACAGCAGCTGGATTACAGTTTACTGTGTCTTATCTATAAATCCCAATCAAGATGAAATGTCATTCAAAATGTATAAACCATTGAGATTATTATTGTTTTTTATTATTTGTTTAACCCTCCCTAATACTCAGGCAACTAGCAATACATGGATGTTAGCTACAATTTACACTAGATTAACAAAGAGAGAATTACTAACACCCCCACCTCTCATCACCAAACAACCACCACTAATAATAATAAAAAAAATATTTAAAGGAGTCATATTATACCCTATTTTTCCAAGATAAACTAGTTCCCTGGTGTCCTAATGAACATGTCTGTGGCATGCTTTGAAGCACCACAGCAGTTCAATCACCCTGCCAAAACAGCCCTGTTTAGAACGCTCTTTTTTGGAAAAGTGATCATTTGCAGGCTCTAACAGGCACATTGCCGTCATATCTAACATGTATCCACTGGATAGATCAGGGGTCGGTAACCTTTAGGATGAAAAGAGCCATTTTTGTCGCCTCTCCACCCAAATAAAATTCATTTGGAGGCGCAAAAAAAAACCCACAAAATGAAGATAATAACACGTATAAAGGTTTTTATACAGACATACTATATACAATAGTTCATTTATGACATTTAAGAACTACAACATGACCAGTTTATCCCCAACCTCTAGACCCCCTAGACCTGGTTCTTCCATTGTTTCATTGTTTGTGTCAAATTAAAGAAATTCAAATGAACCCACTTTGAAATAAACGAAGCAAATATTTGGATTGTACGTCGTTTACGCTCAAGAAGACGGTACGTGGATCCAAAGATGGACAGGACGCATCCAAACGTCTACTGAATATTGCATTTTACGTCGACGTTGGATGTGACGCACAAGATATTAAAAGACTTTTACTTACGTCGCCTCGATCTCTAAAGCTACAAGGAGCCACTGCAGAGTGGCTGAAGAGCCACATGTGGCTCCAGAGCCGCAGGTTGCAGACCCCTGGGATAGATGAAACCTCTGAGGCTGGAAGTTTGTGTAGGACGCCAGCACTCTTGCGTGTTTTACGGACAAAGTGGATCTCTGCGAGACAACAATTCCAGGAATTTAGCGCATTGTTTACTCATAGCCCAATGAGTGTGGAAGTCAACATTCTTGGGTTTCATCTCCTGTACTTAGACTGAGGAGGACAACAAAAACATGAGGGAGTCGTCTTTTGTCACATTTTGCCGACCGATAGGACCTCCAGTGTCCCAAATATAAGTATTAAAATGATTAAAAAGTGGATTTTGCATAATATGGGACCTTTAAATAAAACACCATAATGGTTAAACATGCTTCATTTTTGCAACAACAAAACATGTTTAAACTGAACAATCAAAGTAGATTTTGGTCATTACATTAAAATGAAAAACGGAACCGTTTAACACAGACAGACAGACACTGGGAGGTTATGGTGTGAGGCGGCTCCTTGATGCAGTGATAGAGAACAGGAGACGGAGAGCCGGTCAATAATTCATTAGATGGAGGACTCGACACAACTTAAACCCAAATAAACTGTCTTTAACTCCACACACTCACAAAGTACCGTGACTTCACATTCAGCAGACTCCAGATCAACGTACAATAATTGTACAGAGACCAACTTTAACCTACAGTAACCTTACCTTCAAATGTGTCCTTACATTAAATTACATTAGAGTGACTTACTTTGCGTTCAAATAAGGACAAGTAGACATGATGTGACTATAAAAATAGATTTAGGTCCCAGCAACTTGAGTAATAGCAGGATCACCTGAAGTGTACACCGACATCTCTCAATCTGTCTCTCAACCTCACTCTCTCCCAAACACCGTCTGCAGAACTGTCAGGAGATCAGTCTCTCATCCACTTCCTCTGCATTTTTACATTTCTCCCGTCAAAGCTGAATTGCTGCTCGTTTCTAAGTGTTGTTATTAAATCCTGGATATGACACGTTTGATATCAATCTGACCCGACAGTCAGTGGTAAATATGACATCACCCACACCCACACATCTGTTCCTGTGCCCCAAAGTTTTCCGCATTGTTTTTAATAAAAACATCTTTAAAAGGTGCTGCGTGTAAGTGTCATAACTAACATTAGCAATGCCAGCTGTTCACACACCAGTCTGTTTATATTCCTCCATTAGTTCATTTTTTCAGGAACTGTGTTTTTTTAGACCCATTTCAACTCAGGAAATGGTTTCCCACTGTATGCTTGACTGGCCAGCACGGAGTAACAGAGTCTTCACCCCCATCCAACACCTTTAAGACAAACAGACACACACTGAGATCTACGTCTCTTTGTTGAACCTCACTGAGACTCTCTAGAGGAAAGAGCCATTACTAAAGACTCAAAGCTGATATAACAGTAAAATCATACTGAGTAAAGTAACATCATTTTGAGTCTAAAAAACAAAAACAACATTTTGCATCCAGCAATCATGTCTTTCTCCATTCTCGGCCTACACTTCATTCCAATTCTCTTCGATTTTTATTTTTTTCTATTTCTTTAATTTTGCCACTCTTGCTTTTTCGGCAGCTGCATCTCCTCCGCTCCCCACTGATTTGTGGCTGAGGTCATGGAGACAGAAGCTGTATTTTTTCTTCTTCTGCTTCTTCTTTTTTTTTTTTTTTTGTGCTGCAGTTGTAATAATGTAGAAATCTGCTGAAAGGTCAGTCAAGGTGAAATGAGAGATCTGGGATAAGAGCTCAGCATTCAGCCAAGGATCAAACCTGCAAACCTCTGCTTCACACAGTCATAACCCAATGGTTTCCATCCAAAATGTTATCCATCTGGGGAAAAAGCTGACTCCTGAATGAGCATGCAGAGGGAAGGCACTGTAATACCATTTCATTACGATAGATCACTGAGACGCCTACACTGGGAAAAAAAAAATAAAAATCTTCCACATTGTATTATTTTCAGCGGCCAAGGATTAAATTGTCTGTCACACTAAAATGTATTTACACATTTGATCACCTTGTTAAACTGATGAACATCAGGCAGTGTAAAAGTGTGATATGATCTGTAATTATAGCAGTAGACATTTTGAAAGAGTATCACAATCCTCTTCCCTTGTACAACAAACAAATTGCATTAGGGTATTGATGGCTGCCACTGGTGATTTATTTAAAACTTCATACTCTGTGTCTGTATTTTTCAGCTCCATGACTGAATCGTTTTCAGTCAAGGAAAGATCTGGGATGCAACCGACATCAACAGCATGACAGTTACAAAAAAGTAAGGCCGCTGCAGCACAGGTCATAAACCCCCCCATGCTCTATGCAGACGAGACATGGATCATAAACTTAATCAGTCATGGTATTTGTTTTAATAGCTGTGTGGTGTAAAAATGTGGTGACGTGATCACTGACCGCTAAGATTCGGAAAACCCCAACCCCTGGTCACCAATACAAGGAGACAGCACCCCTGTATTCTAATGTGAGAGCAAATACTTTGCCTACATTTATACAGTGTACAGGCTCTGATTCAAACCAATAACATGAATGACAATCTTGTGTGAACATGTTGAAAGGCTTTGACCAACCTCGTACAGTGTGATGACCCCGTTGGTTTCATTGGGAGCTTTCCACTGCATGAAGATCTTCTCTTCGTAGGGCGTATTCTGGAGCGACTCCATTGGTACCGAGCCGGGCACTGCAGAGACATTTTACCTTGAGTTAGTATTCCAATTTACTTTGTCTTGACAAAAAACCAACAGTACAGTAGAAACAAAGTGCATACTAGTTTCATGACTGATTTGTTTACCACACTTTGTTTTGTAAAGCAGTTGTATAACAAAATGTATAAGGTAGAGGCCTGAAGATGCTTTTATTATTTATGGTAACATAAACCTTGTATTATTTTTGAAAAAAGGTTTACGACCTCACTGTTCATGAATCATATTTGACCTGTGCTTGAATTACTCGCAAAGTACGGCAACACAACTAAATGTATATACTGTAATGTGCATTCACTTTGCTGTGTCGTTTACTTAATACTGATTTGTGTACAGGGGTGTAATGCGTGCCAGAGATCATATTCAGGTTGATACTGAATACATATTTTATACTATTTTTCTCATGCTATTTATTCATGTGTTCATGTGTGATTTATTTTCTCTAAAGGCTTGGCAAAAAAATGTATTATAAGCTTCTCTGTATAATCAACCCAGAAATAGTACTGGGTCAACGCCATCACACACACCACACAGGAAGAAGTTTGTAAAGCTTTGTTTCAATTATAAATAAATAAATAATAATTAAATCAACACGTTTCTTCTGAAACATGACAACATGGTTATTGTTGGACCCAACACTCAGTACTGGTATCCGTCCAATAGTGGTCAAAATCATCGGACACAAAAACTATTACTTCTGAGACAACTGAAGTCAAAAATGTGAAGCCATGTATCGCAGGAACTGGACGAGAAGAAGGCAGAACAGATTGATGATGAAAAGGAGCAAAATTATGCATATCTGGGAACCGTTTTATCAGAATTATTAACTTGCTCAAAAATCTAATTCTGGATCTTTTTGCTGTGATACAAAATAGGAAATGCTGCCAGCTACAATAAAAGGCATTTGGAATAATTAAATATGATGTGTGACCCCGTAATAGTCCCTGTTTTGTGAAAATAGCATTTTTAATTGCTCTGCAGACCTACGGCAAGAACTGAGGTTCCCTGAAAATTTAAAAAAAAAAAAAAAAAAGGCATTAAATACAAACAACTGATTGACATTTGACAAAGTGTAACAACGATATTTAGTTCGGACACATATTTAAAGGTGGAAATTAACCATCTTGTGTAATGAACATGATCGTTCATTGTTTTGTTTTTTATGGAAACGGTGAAATGAAATTGTAGCTGCAGTGCTGATCCAGGCTTAATTCCATAACCCACACAGAGAAAGTCAAGGGGAGGTGATAGACTTAATAGGCATTGTGTGAACTCAATGTGTGAATGGTTTGAATGTAACAGACAAACGGTTATATTGAAAACTTTAGTGTCAACTTTGAGGTAATGTTTTTGTGCGTGAGGTTATTCAGAGTCACAGTTGACAACCATTGCAGCTCCTATAGGGGAAATAAAACGTGACAATGTAGTTGTTACTGTTTTCTGTGCCTACGGCTCACTTACACACTAAATGTCAATGCTAAGTTCTAAATAAGTAGTGGTCGCCCAGTTGTAGCTGCAAAAGCCGCTCTCGCTGATGCTCATCTCAACCCATATTGACTGTAGAATAAGATGCACGTGCCAGAAGCTCCATGACCCTGCCACGACATTAGTTTGACAGTTTGGTAATCAACCCGTACTGTTGATTTAGGTGCATCACAGTCGATCGTAGTTTCCTATTTAGATTGCTCATATTCAGCAGTAAATTAGGTTTACGGCTGGGTACTCATCCATCCACTTCATACCCATAGACTGTATTTGAGAATGGGCAAAGTCTTTCAGCTTTAAAACGAATACTGTGAAGCCTCGAGATTTACAATTTGACTGACACTATGTCAGTTTTTTTTTTTAAACCAGAAGTTCACAGACGTTACCTGCAACAGGGCACCTATTGGACTGTACCAACTGCCAGTCACAGAGAATCCTGTCATTTCCCTCTAAATAAGAAAACGGTTTTCAAAATTGACATCAGGTGTTATTGAATAAGACCCAGAACTAGAAATTGAGACATTTACTCCTCAGAAAAACGTTTACTGACAATATTAATAGTGAGTAAAATTATTTTTCCTTTTCCAGTCAAATGGAGTTCTGTGTTTCTTCCAAGTCAAACTGGAGGGCCATGTCTATTTTTATATACAGTCTGTGTCCATGGCTGTATTGAGGCATGTATGAGTAAGTATGAATTGCCTTGTGTAAAGGCCACATTATACTTCTCCGACTGCGTAATGCATTATCCGTCTGCGTCACCACGTAGACCACTCGAGCCTTTATACTTCTGCGTCGTGGTGACGGATAGGCGCTGCAATTTCCCGCCCGATCAGTAGGGGTCGCTGCGCAAGGTTGTTGTGCTTTTGGCTACAGTGAGCAATGGCGTCCGAGGGAGAAAGACTGTTGTTGTTGAAACAGTGGCCGTTTGTCACTTTTCTGTGTCCCGGAACGCAGTTTTAAGATCATTTGAGGCGAGAAATTGGCCATTTAGAGTCTAAACATGTGCTGTGTGTGTTAAGATATGATGTATTTATAGTTTGGCAGCGACGAAGTCGGCGGGGATCAGCTCCGCCCTCTGTGGACGCTCGGTGCTCACTCTGAGCCGGCACAGAGCAGCTTCGCTCGGCCTGTCCTGAGGACCAATCGCAGCTCTTGCCGTCTACGTTGTCCCTTGACGGAGTGACGGACACTTAAAAAATATTCCGTGCAGCCGGAGACGACGCAGAGACTCTACAACAGGTTCTGCGTCAACACAGAGGACTCTGCGTAGCCTACGCAGAGCACTTTACGCAGGAGTATAAATTGGGCTTAAGAATGGCACTATACAAAGAAACTTGCCTTGCCTTGCAGCACTCCTCAGGTGAATGACTTACTATTTAACTTGCTAAGAACATGCTTTATTCTGATTTAACTACAATCAAGACAAATGTCCGCTAACTGCTGAGGGGCCATTTGGGCAGGGGGTCATTTTAATCACCTAAAACTGGGAATGACTATAGAATATGTGATATTAAAACAAACCGCCAGCACTTGGCCTAACAGTCATGTTTCAAACCTATTGCATTGAAGGAGCTGAAAAAGGAAACCGGCACAGTTGAAATATGAAAATACAGAATCCTGGGGACATTGGTTAAAATAGAACTGACACGATTACCCTGAGGTGGGGTGGAAATCTGCCTGTGGAGTCATAAAAACACAGAGCCTTCACAGCACTGCACTTATCTCCTCTCATTCACACAAACAGCGAGGGGCAGACAGATTTACTACGTTGCTCCTTGGAGTAAAAAAAAAATCTACCTGACTGCAAGGTGTCAAAAAAACAAAGCATTGAGTACAATTTCAGGTTTTGGAAAGGAAATGAAAAGCATGCAGGGCTTGGAGCTGTGTGTCTTCTAAAAGAAAGAGGCAGACTTTCACACGTGGCTCAGGCTTTATGAAGACATGCAGACAGAGATGTGTCAGACACCGTGTCAGGGAGTGAAACTGTCAGACAGTCTAACACAGGAAAAACAAACACAGCGACATCCACACCTTGTCACTAAATGTAGGACAATGAAAGACGTGTGCTCGCGCACGTGCTGCACATTGCACAGACACACAGTCACCGAAGGGGTGTGAGTTGTACTAAATGTTAAAAAAGATGGAGACAGACAAGGCCAGGATTCCAGCAATGTGTTGAAATGTGTGTGCGTGTGTCGTATACCTCACTGATCCTGCAGGACTGTCAAGAATATTTTCTACCACGCTGAGTTGTGTGGCCTTTAATCTGTTTGCAGTCAGCTGTGCATTATGTCAGTGGTGGAGGTAGTTAAGCTGAGTCTACTGCGGCACTGATTGTCAACCTAAACGTCAGTCATGTAAACTAAACGCTTGTAACAAAACAAGATCCGGTTTTAAGTGGAAAAAACATTGCAGACATTCGGCCGCCAAAATTGAAACAAACAACATATTTCGTCTGTTTTTATATTTGTTTTTCTTTCCAGCAGTTGGCATAACATGCAGCGCTAAATGTCTCTTATCACCTTGTCCGTTTCTCAGTGACACCCAACATCAAATAGAAAGAAAAAAAATAATACGAGATGGATGCCGCACAGCTTTTCCTTATTTTGCACTTGAGGACTGGGTGCCATTATCCATCATCCTTTAAAACATCAAAGAGCTTTAAGGCAACCTGCGATGTGGGGAGTTTCAAAGGATCCCTGCTGGTTTCTCAAGTGATGAAATTTCATGGTCTAATTTACAATAAAATTGGAGCTATGTATCTCCCTACATCATATCACAATCATTTAAAACCCTACCGCAGTCATGCTACCTAGTGGTGTTTTATAGAAGTTGGTATCCTCAGTGTTGCTTCCTCTAACCTTTACCTGTCCTTTTATTTCCAAAACATATAATAAACATCGTCTTTTGTAGTCCACCTTTCGCCATATTATGTCAGCTGGGATTGGCACCAGCAACTCTGCAACCCTCATGTGGACAAATTGTGTTTTATATTTGGATGATATCATATTGTGCACCTTTGGCAGAACACCTCTATCTGTGTGTTTAAGTGTGGATTTGAGGACATTGTTGCTGACAGGTGGCTCTAAAATGGTGAAAAAATATACAGTTACTTATACAGTGGCTCAGTATATATTTTTTTACAGATATGACAAATGTGTTATAGGTGACTTTAACGCTGACATAATTTTATAAACAGGCCTTATCATATAAAGGCCTTGTCATATAAAGTAAAAAATTCAGTCCAAACCTCGTCCAACCTTTTCAAAATACCGTATTGCATACGAGAATAACACTTGAGGTCAACGTCCCCAAGATGAACCCATGTGAGTCATCGATGTGAAGAGAAACAGTGACAGACTCACACAGACGCAGTAACATAGTGACAGAAAAGTCAGACGGAGGAATATTTTGATTACTAATTCCAAGGTGTTGATTAAGGCTCCAGCCGGTGGAGCATATCAAATTACCCTAACAAAGAAACGCAATTAAATGCTGCCATTTTTATTCAACACCTTATCACTTCTTGCTTTGTGTGTCTCTGTGTGTGTGTGTGTGTTAGCGTGCATGTGTGTGCACTTGTACTTCTGTCTTTGTGAGGATCACTTTAAGTGTTACAACTAATGGAGTGAGAATATTTTTTTTTGGAAACTTCATAATGCTGTTTTTGAAGAGAATGAAAACATTGATCTCAGGTGATGGTGTTCTTATCTCATTAAGTGTATGTGTATGTGTGTATGTGTGTAAATGACATGAGAAAACATATTTTCATTGGGAAGACAACAGCAGCTGTAACACATTAATCAAAACTTGATTAAGTTCCACCTAACTGCACAATGGTTGGCCTTCTTTATTAAGCCACACCACACCACCACTGTCTCTCCCCTACTTATCTATGAGTCTTTCTCCCGGGCCTTTTTTAACCCCTCCCTCTTTTCTAAAACATCATTAGTTCAATTGAAAATCTGCATGAAATTAATCTCTGTGTTTTTTCTCTTTCATCTTTCATTTACCCTGGTTTTCTCTATCCACACTTTTATTATGATAAGCAACAGATAGGGTAGTTTTTATGACATTTAGTGCTTTTTTCCAATCTTTAGAATGATGGATATCTCATTTTGGGATGAAACACCTCATTTGGTCTCGTGTACACATGTGGAAATGAGTAATTTGTGGAACATCTGTTTTCTCACAAAGTCATTTCCTCTTGTTGTTAAAGATTTGATCATTGTGAAGATTTATCCTCCCTGGGCATAAATAATCACATTTTGATGAAAAGCAAGTATACGCAGGCGTTGGCAGCAGAGCTCGTGGACTGGATTAAGAATAAATTACACGTTGTGAAATAAGGATTACAGGATAGATGTGTAGTTGTTGTGGTTCACGAGTCCTGGTCTCTGCTTGTTTGTAAAATAAGTTGGACTGTTTGGTCCTGACAGCAGCTTATTTGTCGAAATACTGTTATATTCAAAAGAAGCGTCTAATTACTAGCCCTAACCCAACTACTCTGATAAAAATATAACATTCTGAGAACATTTCAAATAATGGCTCTTTGCAAGAACTCCCTGTAAATATAATTCATCACAAAATCTCAGCTCTCCAATGAATAACAAGTGGGAGGAGGGAGGAGGGATTTTAAAGCAGAAAATGATGTTATGATAGTCTTCATTAGAGGAGTCATTTTTGCACTTGTCAACTTTTTGGGCCAGAGGTCAAGGCAGTTTTATTTTAATTGCATACCTAATAACAGAATCAGCACTCTACGAAGTCAGAGTTGTTCTGAGAAGTTTCCCACATTGCTTCTACACGTAAGCACTCTTTGTTTGACGTTAGTAGTTCAAGTTCTGAGAGATTTCTCTAAATGCTTGTTTTCACAGCCCCATTATCTTTTTTAAGACTCAACTCAGTGCTATCTCCACAAATAAGTTTTGCTTTAAACGCAATATTGCAGCAAACATGATGGGATTGTAAAGGTCAAGTGTGAAAATCTTTAAAATTGTATTATGAATATTTTCTTAAAGCTTTGGTTTTCCTATCAGTTTTTAAATTTTTTTTTTTTTTTAAGTAAAACAAAGGTGAACACTAACATAGGCCAAGTTAATTAAAGAAAGTCTTTCACTTGAATCTTGTGTTTATTCAGGTAGACTGCATGGGTTGAGATCATGTTATGATCACAGATGCACAAAAGAAACTCATATTATTGCAAGCACACCTGTGGAACTAAATGACTTTGATGAATTGCCTCTACGAAGAAAATGACAGCTGAATAATATATATGTAAAAAAATATTCTATGTATCTAAGTTGTTTTTCTTCTCTGAAGAGAAAGGGATTACTCAATTTTAACAACTCTGACTGTCCTCTGAGTGAGAGGATTTTCTCTTGGGTAGAAATGGGGTTATTTCATGATCATGTCACAAATCGAGGGATTTAAAATCAGTATGTATATTGGATATGTGCCGTGTGACTGCCCTGATTGAAAACACACAACTTACAACATGATATTAACACCTATGGTACAGTGACAGCGTATTATTGTTATGCTTTAACCAGTCATGGACCCTACAGTACCCGAGCACTCTTATGGATGGTGAGGGGCAGATCATCTCCAACCCCTTCTCATGGCCTATTTAATGTCATATTTAAAAGGGAACAGATTTAACTAATAAACTAAACTGGTTCTGTTGAGATGTGCTACTTCTCCGGTGAACCAACAGAAAAAACTCTCCCAGCTCATCATTTAGTAGCAGATGTTCAGAGTAAGTTACCCCCCCACAGGGTATCAGTTAATATCTGTTGAGGATCAAACACATTGCTCGAAGGCATTTTTGATAACACCTCATAAATACATTGATCACAAGTGATCCAAGTGGCATTTTGTTGCTCTTTGAACCCACTTGCTAATGCAAACTTGTTGCATAACACGGAAAGGTCAGCACAATGTGGGTGCTGAAGTGGTGAGACAGCTACATGACTTCCTTTGGCACATGTTTGATAAATAAAGGCCTGGCGGTAAAATCTGCTGTATTGAGTTAACCTGACAGCTACCTGACAAATAGGTGTTTCATGGTTAGGTTAATAGGCTGGTGTGTACAATAAGCTGACATGACATTTGTCTCTGGGGGAATTCTCAGTCTGTTTGTGTGCTTTGTGCGTGCACAGTTTTGGATTGTCTTTTGTCATTATGAATGCATGGGCAACTTATGACGAACTGGGAAGGAAACAAACCAAGATGATGCACAAATTCCCTCAAATCCCTCAAACTTTCAGAAAAACTTAAATATGAGTACCAGAACATCTCTATATAAATTTGAAAATGTGTACCTTTTTACATTTAGTTAATTCAGTTCATACTCCTCATAGATTCACTGAAACAATGTCTCAACAAGCCCTTCCTGAACTCTTCTTCGTCAGCGAGGAGTTTCGCATCCTTGAGAATAAAACTTCAACCTTGTTTTGCACATATATACTTTCTGACAAAGGCTTCTTTAGACTTTTGAACTTTTCATATACTCAGGGAGTCAATTAGCATTGGAGTGATTTTTTTTATTTTTTATTTTAAGCAGCATGGAACTAAGATACAAGCCTATTTTCTGTTTGTAGTGGATGTGTCGGAGTAACAATGTCACTGGATGTCTCACACTGAAACCCCCCATGAACCATCACCTTGGGGTTTGTGTACCATAATGATCCTGAGAGAATACGTTGTCGTCGGGGACAGCCCCTGGTAGGGTCTCCTAGGGAAAATTGGTCCTACGTGAATGGTCAGACAAAGAACAGTGCGAAGGACCTACTGTTGAGTTATTCCAAGCATCACCCTGGAGCCTGGCCTGGGGAAAGGGCCCATCTGTGAGCACCTGGTGATCCGGGCCTTTGCCCGTGGGGCCCAGCCCAAAACACTGACATTGGATCGTCCTCCACCCACAGGAGGAAAGATAGGGGTCTAGTGCAGTGTGGATTGGACAGCGGACAGGGACAGGGACCTTGGCAGGCCAATCCCTGGTTGCTGGAATTGGCTTTTGGGGCATGGAATGTCACCTCTCTGGTGTGGAAAGAGCTGGGTCTTGTGCGAGAGGCTGAGAGATACCGACTAGATATAGTAGGGCTTACCCCAGAACAGAGCACTGGCTCTGGAACCATGCCTCTCAAGAGGGGCTGGACTCTCTTATTTTGCTTATTTAGTTGTTACTAGTGAGAGGTGTAGGGCAGGTGTGGGCTTATTAATAGCTACCCGGCTTTCTGCCAGCATATTGGGGGACAGGTCCTGACAGTTGTTTGTGCCTATGCACCAAACATCTACTCACCGTACCCACTCTGATTGGAGTCTTTGGGACAGGTTCTAGAGGGTGGTTTGGGACTGGCTTCATCGAACAGCAATCTGAAGCTTGCTGTGTGATGGTTTGCAGCTGAGTGTGAAGGGGTTGGGATCTTGGGATGAGTATCAGCACCTCTGAATCTGAGGCCATGGTACACAGCCGGAAAAAAAAGGTAGGTGTTGCTCACTTCAGGTTGGCGGGAGTCACTTCCCCAAGTGGAGTAGTTTGAGTATCTAGGGGTCTTGTTCACCAGTGAGGGTAGAGTGGAGCTAACTATTTACAGGGGGATCGGGGCAGCCTCTGCGGTGTGGACAAAAGCTGTACTGGTGAAGGAGCTGAATCAAAAAGCAAAGGTCTCAATATACCGGTCAATCTACATTCCAACCCTTACCTATGGTCAGGAACTGTGGGTAATGACCGAAACAACGCTATGTATGAGTCTATTTGTGTAGTTGTAGTGAGAGAGGGAGAGTGAGGGTGTATGAGAGCGAGAGAAAGAGCAAGAGAGAGAGAGAGAGCGAGAGAGGAGAACTGGCTTAATTTGCAGTAGCCCCAGCTCTATAAAGCCATTACCATACAAACAGCAATTAGCCTCCATGTGAACAATTGCTGCTCTGTTCCCTAATTACTGAATTACAACTAGGAGATTAATGATGGTTAAATAAAAAACAATTAAGAACAAAACAATTAAGAATTTTTCCCCTCTCTCCCCAAAGCTATTGCTGCTCCCCTTAATGTTTGCTCTTTTTTTTTTTGTTTTTTTTTCAGGCTTCAGACTACTCTGGGTATGTGTGTGTGTTTAGCTGGTGAAAGGGAGGGAATTTCAGGTTGAGGTCTGATGTTCCCCAGAAGCTAAATTGAGAGAATATTAGTAATGTGATGTGAGAAGAATGGCAAGCCTTGGGGAGAGTGGGAAAGAGATGAGAGATTTGGGATCATTAGAACATTTTTATCCTGCTTATCTGGCATTGCTCTGATGGATTGAAGATATTCCAGTTTATCGCTGATGTGTTGTTGAGAGAAACGTGAGGCAGCCATGAATTAGGTTGTAGTATTCGCTGAGGCAAACACTTTGTTCTGGATTTAGGGGAATACAGAGACCTCCAGTGAGGAAAGAGAAGCCTTAAATTGTGTTTTGAAATATTTTTGGACAGTTGGGTATGTTCATAATTGAGCTGTTTGTCAGTACATGTTGTATGGCTGTGATAAGGGTTTGAAGATCTGCAGCTGTTTCCGTCCAACCACTGAAGGGTGTTGATGATAAAAGTTGAATTAACAAATCAGATGTGTTGAATACACTACATGACGTAGTAGTGGCTAGCCGGATTCGCATTGGTTATCTCCAAGTATTCCTACCACAGTTAAAAAACTGGACACTCTAAATTGACTATAGGTGTGGGTGTGAGAGTGAATGGTTGTTCATTTCGGTCTGTATGCCCTGCAATGGACTGCTGACCTGTCCAGGGCCATTACAAAACTGCTCCATTTTTGTTTACACTTTCTTAGTTGAGCAGTTGAGAACAAAATACTCTTGTAGCAGCTAATTTTAGTGTTATCAGCTAATGTAAGTTGCAGTTTGAATATGTTTGTAGAAATTATTCTTTACTCACCATCCTCCTCTGTCTGTTTGACTATCTCCTCACTCTCCTTGCTGCCTTCAGGGTTGGCCAGGACCAGCCGCAGTTTGACGTTGACAAAAGGCCTCAGCCCCCGAAGAGTGTAATGTGATGATGTCTGGATCAACTCCTCTGCTGCAAACTCTTGCTGGTTAAACACATACTGGTACTGCACCTAGGAAGCAAAGGGAGACACTTGACATTAATTCCACTGTCACTGCAACCAATGATTTGCGAAAAAGAACAATAATTATTGAAACATATCTTGTCCCGAGCTATGCCATGTTCAGAAAAAAATAGCAAATGCAGAAACTGAGGCCCAGGCCTGATTTTGGAAAGCAGATTTGATTGAAACCACGTTGCAGTGCAAGCCAGTAGTGCTGAATTTATGTTTTCTTCTGGATTAATTCATCCAATACTTCATTGCTCATCATCACCATCTTCTATTTCCATCTGGTCTCTACTGATGTGCCACATTGTGCAGAAAGTAGAGTGACCATAGTTAGATTAGATCAGATTAGAGTTTAGGTCAGTAGCAATCATGTAGACAGGTTGATGCAGTCTAAATGGACAAATATGCCCTGCCTACTTGCAAATGTCAGGGCTGATTGTCTGTCCTTAAGGTCTGAGACTAATCTCTTTTATGTGTGATCTGAACAAAGTCATAAATACAAATGACAATATCATCAAGTGCAACATACACTGATTACATTCACTATTGTCAGCATAATATTTCAATGAAAACATAAACATAATGTTCTTGCCAACCTTAATTTTCATATAAAAAGGTATAATATGACTCTCAGGTAGAAATGAAACATCAACAACAGTTAACTTGCACTACTGAATTTGCAGGCACTGCATAAAAAATGTGACCATATGTGCATACCGTCAGATTGTAGCTGTGGCAGCGAGTGACAGCATATCCAAACGTCTCCCATTGTATAGTCAGCTGACGGGCTCTGACATCCACCACATTGACGTTTTGGGGACCATGGACTGGATCTGAAAGATTGTGTTTGACAGAAACAAAAAGTTAGTTCTTAAACTCAGCATGAGAGACAGCAGCTTGATAGATTGGAAAGGCTGTAGAACCACTTAGTATTTAACTGAACAGCAGCTCTTTTTTAAAGTGGATATAATCTTCTGTAAAGGAAGAGGAGTATTGATCTGATTGATGTAAAGAGTTGTTGTAAAGAAATATTCAGAAATATCTGACTTGACTAGTCACAGAACAATCATTCTCTCCTTGCACCACCCAACCCAGTGTGTGAACACAACAGTTCTTCTTTAAGAGGAACCCTTCACCTTCTGTAAATAAGTTCCTCTCAATAACCACTTTACATCATAAATTGTTTATTATGACTAAAAAAGCAGTTTTCATCGTTCCAAGAATGACTGGTGATTAAGAACGTTTGGTGCAGCAGCCAAAAATAAAGTGTGAAGAGAAAACACATTGTCTGCAACGTGACATGTGGGCAACTCAATTAATCTCCATATCTAAATAGAGTGGTTAATCTATATTGTTTGGACAAGAATGTTTCGAGCAATTGTTATCTTTCATAACAGTCGGGGCTTGCCAGGTGCAGTGATTGGTGACCAGTTGGAAAACATGTCATTTGATTCCCTACATAAAGCTAACAGGAGCAGAAGTGACAGATAAAGTTTGTGTACGCATTTACTGACAGTACGTTTTGGTTCAGTGACCACTGGTAGAACACGAAAGCCAAGAGCAGGTTCAAAGCTTTCAGTCGGTGATGTGTTATGGGCAGTCTATCTGACCACTTGGCCATGCTGTATCGTTGCAAAAAAAAAGTGGCACAAGCCAGTAAATCCCTGTATTGGTGTGCAGACATTTGGAGTGGTCATAACTGCATTTCCCTCATGTCATTTATACGCACATGGAAGAACAAAGATGCATGCATTTAGCAGCACAACCTGCGACAGACTCAAAACACCCACGCACATCCACACATAGCTAAAAGAGGTTTGTGCATACCTAGAGAATTGTTGAGCCATATGGGCCCTCATCCCCACGACTGACTGCACACTAACAAGCCTGTTCAAACCAATCATTCCGTTTGCATAATTGTTTTCTATCAGCAAACAATGGCAACCACAACAGGCCACTACATAATGAGAGAAGCTACATTATATCCACTGTACTTCTACTATGATAATGAAAAACCAAGCTAATAAGTCATCTCTGAATCCTGGGAAGAGCAGACATCTGCACAAGAGAAGTGCATTTTTAGCACTCAACTCAGATTAATTGTGACAGATTTAATTATTGCTCAACTAATTAATATGTGACATTTGAGAGAATTCTGCTGCTGTCAACAGGTGAACATAGCTGATCAGGAAGGATTTAACACTCAAATTTAAGATTTCAAACTTGATTACAGTCACTCTCAAACGAACATATTTGTGCACTTTAGGTTGTTTTTATATGCACTCCAAATACACTACCATTCAAAAGTTTGGGGTCACTTAGAAATGTCCTTATTTTTGAAGGAATTTTTTTTTTTTTTTTCAATGAATATAACATAACATTGATCAGAAATATACTCTATACATTGTTAATGTGGTAAACGACTATTCTAGCTGCAAACATCTGGTTTTTAATGGAATATCTACATAGGTGTATAGCTGCCCATTTCCAGCAACCATCTCTCCAGTGTTTTAATGGTACATTGTGTTTGCTAATAGCGTCAGAAGGCTATTGGATGATTAGAAAACACTTTAAAACCCTTGTGCAATTATGATGTATTTTGAATAAAAATCATTATTCCTAATCGTGTCAATGTCTTTGGCTAAATTCGTTTTGCAAGTCTTTTGATGAATAAAAGTGTGAGTTTTGATCGAAAACACCAACAAATTGTATAGGTGACCCCAATTTTTTTGAACAGTAGGGTACTTTTGCCATGGAAACATCTGAAATTAACAGCATTGACATCATGACTGGTGGCTGTAACATTGTCTCCTCTCACTCAGGATCCATTTGTTTCTACAAAGACTCTGTTAACTAAACTGCACAGTAACATACAACAGCCAAACCCCCTAGACAACCAAAGCCACCACTTAATCCAAGTAGTCTTTTTGTTGGGTATGATGGAGGCTTCTCTAACAGATGATCTGACTTTTGCTCAATTGGAGCCTCTCTAAACACTTATGTAATTACATGTTCATGATAAGTAATTGCATTTTAGCACAATCTGACCCTACCCAACTTATTAGTACCTCTGCACAACACCAAAAAATAATGAATTATGGAATGACAGACTAAAAAAATAAGGGAGAGAAAGGATCAGGTGAAGATGAGGAGAGGTCCTGGGAGAGAGAGAGATTGGACAGAGGAGAGCAGGAAAGGTTATTTGAATTATAACTTTGTTTACTTCGTTAAGTCTATGATGGTGTCTCCCAGCCTGCCCTTGGTTATGACAAATACCAGATTTGCCACATCATCCATCTGATTTATTTGTCCTGCCTCTTTCAGTCATTTCTTTCCCCCCCTCTGTCCACATCATGCATCCATCTGTTTTCCACTTCTCCACTGCATCCGTTCTAGAGCTCAGTAAAACTCACTTGCACATGAAAGACTGGCTGTCAGTGGTGGCTCATCAGTGGGTTGCATTAGGGCACACTCCCACCTGTCTCACATGAAAATCTCATCAACTGACTCTGCCGGCTGTGATGTTAGGATAAAGAGCCTGACATACAGTCACGAGTAAATACAAGCAGCAAAAGACAGAAAAAAAACAGCCCGTTGTCAATCCAAGATCCTCATATACTGCTGATCTTTCACTGTCCCTCAGCATCACCTTACAGATGCACATGGTATACTTCCACATCTTGAAGAGCGGCATCGGGCGGCACATTTAGACGCTCAGCCCACAGTGGATATCCACTTAACTGAAACCCGGATATTTATCCTAACCCTGCATCTTTTTCAAACTCAGAAGGATACCACATCTGTAAGGTGGTACTTTGACAGCGTGTGGTTGTATATGACACGCTCAGGTAGGAACATGTTAAAAAAAACAAAAAACAAATAAAAGTCAAGTATGTGAATGTGGGGATAGATGGATGACCAATGATGATGTGTGACAGGCTCATATAAATCAAATGGACAGATGGGAAAAAAAAGGAGCCACTCACTGTATGTGTGTGGAGGAACCACAGAGGGACATAGTCAGACTATGATTAATCAAAATGGGCCAAGGGTTGGCATGTTAGCTATCAAACACTGTGAGAGGGCATTTTACATGGCACAGCTGGCACACAATGTGACAGGGCCAAACAGTGAGACACACTGCAGCCAAATGTGGCCTCTTTTTTTAGCTGTCCCACTGCTGTGCACCAGAGGATACAAGTGGTCCCACAAGAACATACAGCACAAATCTAGCCAATGATTTTTTTTCAACCAACCAATAGGAAACAAATAATTGGTAATTCATTACATTATGCAATCTTTCAGATGTATCTAATGTTGAAATGTCTCTCGAGTCAGGGACTGTTGTGAGATGTCAGGGGTTGTTTTGGATAACATTTGGATAATTTCCCCCTTACCATCTTGAGCAGCCCATTTGGTGGGCAAGGGGGTTCACTGACAAAATGTATATTAAGAGCAGAGAGGATCACCTCTCTGAGGACTACTGGGGGCTTTTGACCGATAGCATCTTAAATGCTGCTACATTGTGCAAAAACCCCTGTGTGAAAGATGAAAAGACAATATAATCAGTGAAAGGTAATACCCATGGCTGGATGTATAATTAAATCCAGGTCTTTTAGCACTCAGATTGACTTTTCTATGACTCCAGGCTGAACTGTATGTAATCATCCACCATTTCTGGGCTAACAAGCACACGGATTGTGTTAGTTCCCTTCTGATTTGACCCGAGGTAGAGATAAAGTTGTTTTCCCTGTCTGTGAAAGTACTTAAGGGTCTATTGGATGTTTTGGCAGGTAGATATCTAGATCAGACGAGAGCCTAGTGAGGCATTTTGTTTTGGTATGCCTTCCTGAATCTGATGAATGAGCAGCAGAAATGGAGCCATTAATCCAAAGACTTTAGGGAGCTGTTCCAGGGAGAAGAGAGGAAGGGAGGAGAAGGAAGAATGGAAATCAATCTTGCTGGCTCCCTATGCTCTCCATCCTTCTCTATGTTGCTCTCTTGTTTTGTCTTAATCATTCCCCCTCTTCGTATTTTTTTCATAGTTTTTGCTTTGCTGTCATTGTTTATTTCTCTTTTATTCATGTCATTCCTTTGGCCTCACACATTTTTTTTTTTTTTTTTCAGAATGTCTTCTCTGTCTGTCTGGATTTTATTTTTTCTCATGAGCTCTCATTTATGCATCCTTGCGCCCGTTTGTCTTCCTCTCTTATGCTTATTCAAGATCTCACTCGATCTCTGTGCTATCAAACTCTAAATCACACGGTTTTTTTTGGGTGACCTTAGTTCAGACTCTTCTAAGATAGATGAAGATGGCTTCTTTTGAAAAAGAAATTTGGCTTGCCCAGTCAAACATGTTAGGTAACATAACGCCCATCTGCAACCAACTTAATAGGCATTTTTCAAATTAGATACTCATTAAAATACCACGACGAAAAACTATTGCAGTGGACTTAAGGAAGACTAGTTGTTCCTGATGAAAAAGCCCCTGGAGACATTGGTCTGTTTTTTTCTCTCCTAGGTAAGGCATTTTATTTATGCTACGCACCACTCTGTAAGGTTATGATCCATCTCATTGGGGGAAAGATGATATATGACCAGTGTATTAAAATATCATTATTTTTTCACAAGGAGCTTCAATAACCGATGACACACACATACACAACTATGAGGGTTTGTTCTTCTTCTTTCAGCTTCTCCCTTTAGGGGTTGCCGCAACCTGCGTCCATCTTAGATGTTTCCCAATTAACTTAACATTGATTTTAAGTGTATCCAGTCAGTGATTAAAGCTTCACTTGTTACAGCAAGTTCCTCAATAATAATCCAAAAAAATCCATCTCTTGAAGTCTAAAACAATGCATCCACTCCCTCTGAATGAAGAGCAAGACAAGCTTTTGTATATTTGCAGTCCCCGACTGCATCTTCTGGATTGGACAGTGGGACCAGGTGTTACTACTCGGCTCATCAGACAAAGGAACCATGAGCTTCAGCGTGTTCAAGCAGCGCTTGGATATTTAGCTCTAAAGATCTGTCTCCTTGCATTACATCACGTGTAGAGCCATTTCTTATGGCCTTGATACTTGTCTTGAAAAATGGTGAAATAATCATTTGAAAACATATAGAATCATCATGCGGTGTACAACGGTTGCTCTGGGTGCTGGGGTAAGCTTTTGTGCTCCAGATTCTCGAATTGCTCAACATCGATTCTCTACTCTCTTATTGGCCTTGTCAAAATGACCCAATGATTTGTCCCAGTCTTTGCAGTCGTGTCCCTTTAAAAATGATGCGCAATACTTCTCTTACTCGGTTTCTGTGGCCTCATGCCCACACTGCTGTTCTCTACCTGGTTCCGTCTCTATATTCTTTCCTTCTAGCATCCACAAGAAGTACGAGTGAAAACAAGTAAGAGAACATTCCTCTGGGAGGAACATGGCAGGGACAACTTGCTGTTTCAGGCTTTAGCTGTGTTTGCATGTGTTACATTGTAATGTACAGCTGTATGCATGTTTGTGTGAGGAAAGAAAGGAAATTACATATTTTTAAAGCTATACTGGCCAAAGGCTTGTAAAAGCGATCCTAAGCGCGCGCACACACACACACACACACACACACACACATATATACACATATATATATATCCCTGTCCCTGAGGCTCAAACTGTATATTTTCAACATTAGGTGTAGAAGGACGACCATTGATATGTTGCAGAGGCTGCACTTTAAATCTGCTTCATCACACCAAAGCAATAACAGCCTAACCTCAACCTAAACACACACGCGCGCGCACACACACACACACACACACACACACACACACACACACACACACACACACACACACACACACACACACACACACACACACACACACACACACACACACACACACACACACACACACACACACACACACACACACACACACACACACACACACACACACACACACACACACACACACACACACACACACACACACACACACACACACACCCACCTCCAATGATGATGGCCCTCGGAGGCAAACAAGCAAGATCAGACAGCAAACATCATAGGAGCCTTTTTCCTCCCTGGACACAAAATTGTGTGCTTCTGTGTGCATGTTTGCGTGGTTGTGTGAAGCACCGTTCAAAGCGCTGAGAGTACGATTTATTTCATATAAATACCACGTATGAGCCAACGTACAGAAACACACCGAGTTGCCCTCAGCTAAGCATTTAAGGAGTCACGTAATAGATTAATTAAAAACTAAGCAAGTTATATTTCACCATTAACACACCATCAGCCTCTTCTTTGTTAGACAGCTCTAACAATGTCATTAAAATGGCTCATTGCCTACACAGACACACACACACACACACAACACAAGACATAAATGGTTGTCTTAATCTACAGATGTACAGTCCGACGTAACAAATGTCTAAGAATGTGCAAATCGAACAATATCCTTAAACATACCAAGACCCCTTCACACCATAAACGCACAAGCTTTAGACAAGGAGACACCCTGCAGCTTCTTGACTTGGATGAATTGGATTAAATCGACTCGTAGCAGATGCCTTTTAGTGGATTTTAATTATGTCGCCCTGCATGAAACGACTAGAGTAACATGATAACTCACTATGTCTGACTTGAGGGCAGAATTCTTCTAAAAATCTGGGCTCTTAAAAGTAAGATGTAACTTGAGACATGCAAATAAAATGATCAGGATATGAACTATTGAAGCATACTTTATGGTTGCATGTAAAAAAAACACACACACACTCCAGTTCCCATTGTTGCCAGTGACTGCTCTTTTATGAGCTTCTCTGTACAGCATTTCTGACGCACCAGCTTTCAGTCATTTAAAGTGAGCATCACAGTGACATGATTGTCTTTGGGTGTCCTGTGTCTTTTATCTCTATTGTCGGGTTCACAAAGGAAGACGCTATTGGTGTGCACTCAAACTTTTTTTTCCTGCACAATGTACTGTTTCTTGTTCTCTTGGCTAAATAAAGAACGTCACCATAATACATACACAATTATTTTGACTCAGTTGGTCACCAATGCCCATTTGTCGTTTCCAAACCCTCCTGATTTCTTCCAAATTTGGCTGATATGGTGAGCAGAATGGATACAGGGAGAGTGTCACATTAAGCAGCGGGAAAATATATTACTTATTTAGGCCAAAAATGGGGGAAATGTGCTCCAACAGCGCCATAACCGAACATGAGCGTAATCCAGAAAGGGGCAGAACGGAAATCTCTGTCAAATCCTGCGTTATTAATACCAGTGGTGCCTTTTGGCAGGAAAGAAACAATTGAAATGGAACCATTTTCAGAATGTAGGGGCTAGAGAGAGAGAGGGGGGGGGGGGGAGTAACAGAGCAAGAGAATGAGAAAGACAATAGAAAATGGAATGGGGGGGAAAAAACAACAGGTAAAAATATATGAGATGAAATGTCAAAATCAAGGCTAGATAAACACAGACATAAAGTTACAGAGAAGAACAGACAGACACAGCGGCAAAAGAGAAAGAGAGACAGATTTCAAGTAGCGATATAATGAGCCAATTGATGCTGAGGCCTGGGGTTAAGCACCTGAAGCCAGCCAGTAATTGGCTGAGAATGGCAGAGTGACAGACAGAGACATACAGCCTGTGACCTTGAAGGAGAGCGAGAGAGAGAGGTGGAGATAGGGAGATTGAGGGAGGTGCTAAACTGATTAATCTCCTGATGGAAAAAAAAAAAAAAAAAAAGAGTCACTATAGTCGGGAGAGCGGAGGAAAGGATGGGGAATGCTAGCGGGCCCAGAATAATGCCACTCAGCCAATTACATCCATTGGCTGAGTCAGATTAAATTATGAAGGAAAAAAGTCTATTACTTCAAAGATCATTTGATTTCCATCATTCTGCGTGATCATATCCTGTGGGTCCTGTGAATCCGAACTTTAGTTTATATATATATATACATATATAGTCCCAGAGTCATGCCGACACATCAATTAAGTAGTCGTTTGAAAAACAAGATTAATTTCCAACATTCACGGGAAGAAACTTTTTAAATATCAAGAGACCAAAATGTGAGTTTGGTGTGCATGGAATCTATTCTAAGACTGACTTGGAGCCAATGAAGAGGGAATAAAACCAGTGTGTTACGCGAACAGTTCCTTGATATTTTGTAACAAATCTGGTGAAAAGACTGGGCGAGGCCGGGGGTTTAATAGTCTGCGCTACGGAGGACAAATGCATACTGTACACATTGTCGGTTTAATAATCAGCGCATATGAAAATGTTTTCTCACATGGATGAAGCTGGAGTCGGACAGCATCACATGATCAGTGAAACACATGTTGAACTTGGACAGCCAATTTAGCACTGGCTTCAAGATGTGCACTGTTACTGGATACTTAATTAGAAGGGTCAAAAGAAAGAGTCTGTTGAAACAGTCTAATTTTCTCCATTAAATTTAAGGATATTGTGACAACCTACACTGTATTTTATCTCTAAGGCAAGCTCAGAAATATACTACTAAGTGGTGCATGCAAGCAGTGTGTCAAAAGTGTAGTAATGGGGAAAAGGTACTAAATTATGTGTCATGGCATCCAATTAATGTTATCCTTATTATCCCGCCATACGATAAGGATAACCCCCACCCAACCACTCCGATTGGTTATCAGGTAAGGAAGTTTTGCTTCAACACCCACTGACTGCTGGCTTGTGAGCAGTTTTTTTTTCAGAGAAATAGCAAACACATTGTGACATAATGTGCCAAGCCTACAGACACAAAGTAGTTCTGGCCCCAGTATAGAATATTGGCGCTGAGGAGACCTCCAACTTAAAGGTGCCATATGTAAGAATGTGGCCAAAAATGGTTACTACATTCAAATTAAAAATACCGAGGTTTTTTAGGTTTCATTTTTTCTGATGTAACTGGCAACCCATGGTTGCTCGGCATCTGAGACTCTACCGACTGCAATGATTGGTAGACAGTGGTAGGTGGCGCCACATGCCAAAACATGATTTCAAAACATAAACATGATTTGCAGTCTGCAAAATATTTTTTTTTAATGCAAATATGTTGGCTGCACAGTTGTTGTTGGTGAGTTCGGTGACATATTAAGAGGATTTTATGGACAGTTGCTTTAGATTCATTACCTAATGCACCTTTAACACATCTACAAATATGTAGACATGTAGATGTGCAGATGTGAGAATCAGAGAGGAACAGATTGGGAGAAACATACACACTTGATCAACTGTTTGAAGGACATCTAAGGGGGAGAATTGTAGAAGATCTGCTTTGGAAATAATTCCTCAATAGCTAATGCAATGAGGGTTAAATTGGCTATGACAAGGCTAAAATGGGAAAATGAACAGCGAGTTCACTGAAGATATACTGTATTAACCTCTTTATCAAAGAGGAAATTGAGATGATTCATTGTTTGGGACAAGGGAGCTGGTGATCAACTGCGCAGATATTGTCAAGTATTGGATAAATTATCCTAAAATAAGAAATGTTTCGTTCTGCAATATATTCATGGCCAACAGATTTATATATCTTGTCACCATATTACATCTTTGCTGTTTAATACAAAAGGAAAACTTAACCTACAAGAGAACATTGTATTCTTGTCTGATTTAGAGGGCCTGAATGCACATTTTGAGTTGTGATTTTATATATAAACAGTTGGGTTGCATTGAAACGACTGCCGTTTAAAAGAGGAAATCTTTACAAGTTGTATTGAAAGAAAAAAAATAATAATAAAATGTATTTATTATATTTATTATGCATATATTTAGTAGCTGTAGATGTCTGAAACTTAAAGAAATAAGATGAGACTTGTTTGGCTTTGTGCAGAGACACCTCTTTTAGCTACTGCATCGAGCAAGCATTTTAAAGCATGCTGTGCCTTTGTGTACGTGTGTATGCGTTACAGACTCCAAATCCAAGATATTGCAAGATCATTAGAGTCTTTGTGCTTTTATGCGCGTGTGCTTTTTGTCTTGTCTTCTGGCTTTATGGGAGAGTATTGACTGGCGTCCCAAGACATGTTTCCCTCTATTAGAAACGCAGAGACTAAAGTGGTATTTATCGAATCCTGCATCTTCTCAAGAAAAACAAGAGAAGAAACAGAGCTAGTGATCAGCTTTTGGATGCTTATTAGGGAAACACGCCTGATTAAAAATAACATCTGAAGTACTATTTTTCCTTTGTTAAAAAGGGAGAAAAAGACTTAAACATTGAAATCTCTTCCTCGTTGACCTATATGACTTTTTCCTTGCCCATGTCTGTCTTTGTTTTCCCGTCTGTGCCTGTTTGACGTATTTGAAGATTGTTGGACTGGTCTGGACAGAGTAAAGCAGTGCGAGAGAGGATGGATAAACACAGTGGAACGATGTGTGAAGAATACAAAAAGGATACTTGGACTGAAGAAATGAAGAGAAAAGCCAAATGAAAAGGAGAGAGAGAGGCAAGGTTGCTTTGAAACCTTCCACAAGGCTGCATGTTCTCATCCCTCTGACATGCTTCAAACATAACCTTGATGAAGTTCCAGTTAGAGCTCAATGTGACATATTACCAAGGTACTTTGAAATGGTCTAACCCAAATGCAAATCCTGAACTCTGGTGTCACAACTGGTAAAATAATCTGGCGTGTTTATATTATTGAACGTTGTCGACATCAGCATAGTTTCTATCCTGAATGAAAGAGTGGGCCTGGATCCACTGACATGCTTAAGAAAGAAAAGGATGGGTTCAGTTTTTCCAGACACATTTAGAAGATAAAAACAAACATGAGATTGAGTTATGGTCATGGGGGATTTCTTTTGTTTTCATTGATTCAATTTAAATTTTTGCCAGGGCATCACAATTTCAACGGCTTGTTTTCGTGTCCCCCATCTCTTGGGGACTCTATTTCTATATCATTCTTCTTTGTTGCATTATTTATACGTCTGATCTACTCTTCACACATAGTGGTTTTGTGCTCGCTTACTTTTTGTTGTTGTTCCGATCTGTTCTTCTTACCCTTCAGTTCCCCTTGTTGCTTGTGCCTCTCACTAATCATCATCTTGTTCCTTTGTTGCCTGATTTGCATGCTGCTCTCCTGCCCTCCCACCCCCACCAGCTTGCATCAGTGGTGAGGAGCTGAACTGAGAACAGAGAGGTCATTGAAGTCTGCCGGCTACTCTTAATGAGCAATCATTTCTGCGCGGACATACAACTTCAGCTTACACAATTGGACGAGTACGAGAGAGCGTGATAGTGTGTGTGTGTGTTTGTGTTACAAGCTCACAGTAATTAATATGACAGACAGAGTCAGTCGAGCATAGAGCACTCAGCTAATGTTGACCAGATTACCTGAGTGCGTTGTCTAATGTTGCATTGATCACCTGCCAGGCTCTATCTGTGTGTGTGTGTGTGTGTGTGTGTGAGTGTGTGTGTGTGTAGCTCCATTATCAGCTTGACACACTGACTTCACCCTCCTTTTTTTTCTCTAACTTTCCTTAACTTTTTCTTGGTATCCTTTTCCTTCATTTCTTTTTTGTCAGCAGGGACAAAAGTACAAAAAAAAACATGTTTTAGCCACTGAACAAAAGGCTAACCTTACGTGTAGTCAATGCCACCTTATTTGTACAATACAAATACAAATTTCCACTTTCTCTCATCATTTGACAGCTTTTTGCAAGTCTAAACTGAAGTTTGTGTTGCTCAAGCGCGCAGATCCACACTGAATGTGTGTGCTGCATCACTTATCTGCTGCCTCACGTGCAGCTTTGTTGTTCACGCAAAGCTTGTGTCTGCTGCAGCGCTGCTGTGCAACTTCTGCTATTTAACCTAAAGGATTTACCTTTAAAAGACATACACATTACTTTTAAATACTCTAAATACTAGTCTGTACTCAACAAAACCCTGGGACTCTGGATAAGTGCTGCACATATTTCACACAAAAATGGATGGATTCAATGGATTCAAGCAAATGACGCGAAAGTACTTTCATTTTTAAAACATGTACAAATGGTGCTGTGTTGTTTTGTGACAGATATAGATGCTGGAACTGTGGCTGTGGTTAAAGATCATTTTAACCGTCTATTCTGCTGAGAGATAAGCATGGTTACCCAGACATTTGTCAAATCCCTGGGTCTCTATTTAAAAAAAAAAAAAAAAAGAAGCTTGCTCGCGTACATACATTTTTCAGATAATGTGGCCACTCTCCAAAATAAAAAAAAGGAGATTTTCTGTGATATGCTGCACACATATCCAGTGTGGTCACAGCTTCACTCTCACATAAGTCCATGGAGAAAATCCAAGATTTTAGATCACAGGACACAAGAGTTGCTGTGTAATGGAGGATTTGTGCAGTCAACAAAGACTGTAGACCCATGCATATTGCAATCTCATGCAATTGTGGAACATCTAATTCCAGGATTTGTAGCTTGGGTTGCGAGCATTTGCTGTCATACAACCACAAGAGCAACACAAAGGGTGGCCACTGCTGTTGGTAAATTAGGCCTGCAGCTCAGAGATAATGGTGTTGGGTGGACTCGAGTTGTTTGCTTTGTGCAGGGCAGTAAAGTTCTCCACACACAATTTGCAAAATGTATCTGTATGCTTCCTACTTTGTGCACACGGAGCGACAAAACAGAATCAAGCCTTTCTGCTGGCTTTAAACCTTAAAACTTTCGAGGAGCTCAACGCAGCCACATGTCTCCCCTGTCCTCCATTGTATGGTTTCCAAGTTTTTCTAAGCTGTATACATCATCACAGTTCTCTCCCTGGAAGACGTCAAGACTTTCTATCAATCCAAGCACAGCTAAGCTTGAACACACATGTATGAGGTCTGTCAGAGAGAAATGGTACTCAGAAAGGATGTTATGAGGAAAAGGGTGGCTTTAAATAACACACACACACACACACATACACACAATTACAATGGGCCAATAAATAGAGGGTAATCAACATGCACTGGCTTCCAACTCACACATCAATCACAAACGCTCCCCTATGAAGATATCTCAGCTGTTATTACTGAGCCCGACTGAGTGAAAGTTGAGGAAGCAATCAGCCTTCTGCTTCTGAATCACACACAGATAAACACACACCAAATCAAACACATTTCAGACCATTGCTTTGCCTTGCTTTGGACTTGAGAGAGTGTGTGCTATTGTGTGTAACTTGGATTGTGAAGCGTGTGCGTGTGTGTGTGTTTTCTACTGTTGAAAACTGCCACGCTGTAATGACTGCTCTCGCTCTGGGGATCAGACAGCATGAATTCCTGCAATCCACCTCCACCTCAGTGTGTGTGTGTGTGTGTGTGAACTTGTATATATTACCAATTTAGGACCCTTTTCTCTCATAAACACTGGCCTTGTCAGGACCAGCAGTCATTCTGTGGACAAAAACCTCATCCTAATAATAAGGCAGAACCTAATTTCTGAGGAACTGGTTATGTTTAGCACTAAGATGTGCATGTGTGTGTCTTGACAAACCCCCTGATGTACACATTTATGAGCCCAGAGATTGAAGCAGTGGGCGTTTGAATGGCAAGAGAAGGGGAGAGAGAGTGGAATTATTTCTCTCTTATTATTGTGATGCGTTTCAACGGTTCATTATAATTTACTGCAAATCACTTCTGCGTTGTTGTTAATTTGTTGGCCAATCATACACAGACAAATTACCCAGGGAGAGGGTGAGGGGAGGAAGAGGAGGGAGCAGAAAGGAGACATAAAGAGAGATAATGATGTATAAAACAAAATGGACCACTCAGTCTACAACTCTGTTGGCCTTTAACCAAGTATTGGTATAGCCTTGCGCTTTATTGTTGCACTCTTGTAGTCCACAGTGTGCACTGCACAGTGACAAATTTAAACAATATACTTTTTCGGAAATGGCAATCACAACGTATTAACAAACATATACTGGTTTGCTCTCTTGAATTGCAAAAAATACTGGGCGCTATAGAGCGGTCTTCCATAGTAACACAACTGTCTTCACCTTATGGACCTTTGATGCATGCCTTCCAGTCTCCCTCCCCCCGTCATGCTATAATTTATCCAACCAAATAAGACCTTAAAATATCAACTTAAACTAATATAACAAACTAGTTAGATACTTACATTTCTCCCTTTTTACAGCTGTCATCAACACATGTATACACACATTTGTGCTTCTAATGTACAGTATGTCAGAATCAGAATATTTTTATTAATCCCCAGTGGGGAATTGTTTTTCCCTAACCCTAACTCACAATAAAAACGTATTCTGATTCTGATGCAAATATACTATCTTGTATACCTGAACTGTAAGGATAAAATTGCACTGTAACGTTGTGCAAACATATGTTTACTGATCGTCTGGACTCTGCATATTGCTTGACATTTCTTGGAACATCTCCAGCTATAAAAACTGTCTGCCATCTGTTTCTCTCGCTATTTTTTTTTTTTCTTTTCTTTTCTTTTCTTTTCTTTTCTTTTTATTTGTATCTTTCTTTGACTCAGTACATTGACCTACCTGCACCCCTGCTGGACCCTCCCAGCATGACCCCTGGTCACAGCATGAGCACACTGCTGGGAAATATGGATGTTCAAAGATACAGTAACTGTCAACAGCTAAGCAGCTTGAAACTTTCAATAACCTCTTTTTTCTTTTTAAGTTGACAGACTTTTCTTTTTCTTTTGTCATTAAAGCAGAGGCCTGAGGGAGACAGAAAGAGAAAAGCTTACGCTTATAGACATTATTTGTCTACAGTTTACATAATGCTGAAATACTGTTATCAACATAAAGAAAAGCTCATTGCAAATGATTGTTCCTACTACCCTAAACCAAAAGTTCAGCAAGTGATCACAGCGGAGAAAGAGTATGATGAAAGAAGCTGATGTGTGATTGTGTGTGGAATCTGACACTAAGGCCAAATCTATAAACATCGTGATTTAATGCTGACAGCTTGATCTCTGCTGAATGATTTTTCGATGTCATGGCGGTGATGCATTACATCCTGTCCCTGTGTGCATCGTTCTCCGTCACAGAGCAGAGGGAACATTGTACATCAAATCAGGCTGAAATGGTGATGGTTGTTTGGGTAATCTGTGTACCTGACCAGATCACTGAGGTAAAATACATCTGCAGTTTTGTCAGTAGATACAGTTTAATGAAACACTATTAGGTGTACGCTGGTTTCCCTGTTATTTTTCTTCTTCTGTTCCATCCTGACTCCCTTATTTTCTCCTTCTCACTCTATCTTCATCTGCGCTTGTGTAAAGAACTCTTCTCTGTTTATGCTTCTTGTGCTAAACATGTTCTTCAAATGTCCCCCCACTGCACAGTCGAGTGGGCCCTCATTAGGCGCCAATCAACAGAACCAGAAACTCATAATCACCACGGCAACTTGTTTACGACCTTGACCCACCACTGTGGAAACAAATGACCAGGCTTTGGCTGTTGTTATGATTGTCATTGTTTGATTTATTTATTTTTTTGTGTGTGTGTGTGTTTCTGGGCCTCTATTGCAATTATTTAAAGCATCGTTGTGCTAATGTGGAGTCTGGTCCTGCTGTCTGACTGCCATCCTGCTGTGGGGGCAAACGACTCCGGCTTATGTGTATCTCTTTAAACTAATCACAACCATGCCCATATTTCAAATATCTGAAACAATTATAATTGCAGAGAGAGAGAGATAATTGCGGAGGGGAACCAAATGCAACACATACGGTTATTTCCTTCATTCCTGATGCGATGGGGAAATGGCAGTGTGTAGCATGTGAACATTTTGAGTAAGAGCTTGTCAGATTTGCCCGCCTCATTGAACATCATTAAACATGATGACCGAGTTGAGTGCAACTAGTGATTAGAAGACTTGGCTGACAGTGTGCAAGCCATTTGGGCTCTGCCACAACCGTCACAGTGTTTCCCTTCGTTAATGTCTAAAAATGTATGGTTTGTTTTGGCTGTGTCCCTGAGGCCTACAAAACCTTAAGACCCACTTAATTTCAGTTTATCCTTACCTGGAAAGAAACCCAGAAACAATATGTAATACTTTGCGATATACAAAGAAGAAATGCTACACATATTTCTTTCATAACTACCTCAAATTGACTGAAGATATGAGTGGGTGTATAGGCCTTTAGACTACATTTGACTGATAGAATAAAGCTTTAAAGCTTGATCTCACCCTCAAGAGGATTCACAAAGCTCCTCACAGTCCAACATGCCTGATCCAGACATAGCAAAGTGTCAAAGATTGTCCCAAGTTGCCCTTTGATCACACAATGAAACCCCTCCTTGCTTGAGAGGATCTTTAATATCTTCTGAACATGACCCTCTCCCCTGTCACAATCCCTCTGCACCTGCAGCACCAGATCAGATGGATTCTTTCACTTTCAATTCACACAAGCCAAAAGACATTCAGACTGTAAACAACAGCCTGCCCAAAAATAAATTAAAAAAGACTTTCTAAAGCCCTTTAACTTTATTCAGATCTTTCGATATCTCCCTCGACTCCCATCTGTACTGTGATTGGCTGCTGTTTTAAGCAGCAGCTTTGAGACAAATCTGTCTGAGAATATCTCCCAATTACGCTTTTACTTATTCTGCCACACACAGACTCGCACTCTGAGCCAAATGTTCACACTGAGTGAGGTGGTGAAAATTGGCCCACTTTTCATCACTCAATTCAGTGTGCGGTGCTGTTGGCTTCACGTGACAGAAAATGCAGCTCTAAACCAGTTTGTTCTCCACTACTTATACAAAAGTGTGAAGTGCCTGTGTTTATCATTCCTATGGCATCTGTGCCCTTCTTATTTCTTTACTTGTCCATCCTTTACCCAACTTTCATTGTCTTTTCATTCCTATTTCTTTCCATTTTCAATTGTTTTTTCCCCCTTTTTCTTGTCTTTCCCTCATCTTGTCTTTTATCCTTCCTATGGTTTCCTTTTCAACTCTTTTGGTACATATTTCTTCCTTCCTCAATTTTTCTTTTCTTCAAATTTCTTTTCTTTTTACTCCCCTGCCCTCCTGTGATCTTTATTCACTTGATTTTCCACTCCAGTTTCACCCCACCTTCGCCCTCCACACCCTTACTTCACCACTCTGCTCTGCCCTTTCTCCCTATCTCTACTCCACCTCTGCCTTCCTCTATTCTTCCCCGCCTCTCTCGTCTTCTCCTGCTGTGCTTAGATATGGAGAAACAAGCGTGTTGCCCTGGAAACACTTCAAATAGGCCCCAAAAGGCCAATTACCAAAGAGCACCAATTAAAGCCGGACCTGTTCTGTTTAATAGATCTCATCCTGTCTGCCTTTTAGATACCACACACGCGCACACACACGCGCACACACACGCGCACGCGCACACACACACACACACACACACACACACACACACACACACACACACACACACACACACACACACACACACACACACACACACACACACACACACACACACAGCATCACTTTTACACTCATTTTATCCAACTACAGCAGTTGATAGCTTGATAATAAAAAAAAAAGAGTCGTGCTGAGTGCGGGAGTGTTGAGAGTAAAAATGTGTGTAAAAAATGTCTATCTCATCTCCGAAGTTTTGTGTTCAGAAGTGTTATTACTTGTGCGTCTAAAAGTCGTGCTTATGCAGTGTGTGTGCACGCCTGTGTGTGTGTGTGTGTGTGTGTGCGCGCGCACACACACCATCCACTCACCAGCTGCTGCTGACTCCTAAGAGGCAGACTGATGCCAAAGTGATTGGCTCTGTTTACTGCAGTCCATGGAGAGGTGATTGTGTGTGTGTGTGTGTTAGCGAACACTACTTGTGAAAAGAGGAGACAGTGTGCACCAGTGAAGTCATACATCAGATGATGTAATTGCACAGGTCAATTTAAGATAGAAACTATGATTTTCTGTCTCTTGTCTTGAAGACCTTGTTATTCCTCTGAGAGAACATAAAACAGTGTGTGTGTGTGTGTGTGTGTGTGTGTGTGTGTGTGTGTGTGTGTGTGTGTGTGTGTGTGTGTGTGTGTGTGTGTGTGTGTGTGTGGTGTGTGCATGCATGCCTGTGTGTTACAGCCTTCTCAATTCCATAATTTGGCCTCTAATAACTGTTGCTGCATGTGATTGCGTTTGTGTGTGTCGGCTTTGTTGTTACACGGCTGTTATTGATGTTTTCAGTTTTGGAAGGGGGCATTTGTGTGTAAGTGTAAGACAACCGGGGCGAGGCCAGCTACCTCTTGGCTCTACACGACCTCCAACCCAGACCTAATGAAGGATAAACTGGGTCCTGATGGGTGTGCAACAAAGACACCCTTGCAGCATGGTGCGTGTTTGAGTGTGCGTGTATGTGTGTGAGCATCTTATTTGTGGGCAACATTTTCCCTCTAATAAAGAGCTTCTCTTTCTTTTGTGCTTGCCTGGCTGCCTCCTCAAACTCTGCTTTATTGGCCTTGTGTGTGTGTGTGTGTGTGTGTGTGTGTGTGTGTGTGTGTGTGTGTGTGTGTGTGTGTGTGTGTGTGTGTGTGTGTGTGTGTGTGTGTGTGTGTGTGTGTGTGTGTGTGTGTGCGTGTGTGTGTGAGTTTCGCAGACCTGTGTACTGGTTGCTTATTACCCAAAATCCATGGTCTTTTGTTACATGAGGTGTTAGGCAGGGCAGAGACAGAAAGGGAGAGATGCACGCACTAGCGTGACAAAAGAAACCGAGGATGATGATGGAAAGTCATAGTGTGGTCACATCATGACTCCTGTTTCTTTAATGGGCTTGTTTTGTGCCGTTTCAGTCAGCGTTGGTGTAGCTGCACTTGTTGATATTTATCAACCCACATGCATTTCACACATTCACCCCCCACACACCTAGTCTCTCTCTCTTTCTCTCTTTCGCATCCCTGGTGTTACTCGTCCTGCCGGCTCACAGCTCTCTTAAGTGTTGATTACAACCGCTACACTGCTGTGAGAGTGAAATGAGTGTAAGCATGTTCATGTTTGTGTGTATGCTGGTCTGCGTTTCGCACGGAACAACAAACCTTTTGTTTTGGGCTATGCGGATACACTTTGATTTGTCAAAGTGTTTGCGCGTGTCCACGTCAGTTCAACATGCGTGAGCAGGTCTGTGAATTTGTGCTGAATAATACGGGTCTTGCTTTCGTGCGTTTGTGTCTGATGCTGTTTTTTAAGCAGTTCTCACTTCATCTCTCAGACAGACAAACTTCACACCCCCTGTTTGCACCTTCCTGCTCCACTATGACAGGCACATAACACATCCTCAGAATAGAGGCCTGTTACTAGGAAGATTTGAAGTGTTGTTTGAGTTTCTAGGTAGATTTATTTGACTATGTTTTGTTTTGTTTTTTATAATAAAGACTGTGTGGTTGCTGAGATAAAAACTTTGATTCACCCTGTATTTAATTTAAAATGTGTTAAATTAAGGATGTTTGCAGTTTCTCCAACACTGCTTTGTCAATAATTTATGTGGATAATTTTTGGGATACACACCTATTGTACCTTTTTAGCATCTTCTATAATGTTGACAGATATTGTGTGTTTTCACAGAAGTTTGTTCGGCATTTGCGTTTTCTTTCCATTCTGAATGCTCCTGCACACACCAACATTGTATATTGCAGTCTTCCATTACTGAGCAGCATTGCGCAAAGGCGATGAAGCTAGCATGCAGCTGCCTGCATTGCAGTGGCTCAGCTAATAAAAAGCCAGCATGGCTTTCGTAGTGCTCATACACCACATCCTCCAAAGGATACTGCCCCTGAATTATGACGAAGCTACAGGGTTGTTGTTTTGTTTTGTTCTTTTCTTTATATTGTTAAGCCTCAAGTTTAAACTGTATATAATCAATGTTAAATTATTCAACAGGAAATTGACAACAAACATCCCACTTAGCAGATGCTTTGTCAAAATTATACTGGGAGGTCACTGTTGAATCATAACTTTTTTTAAACAGCTGATATTGTGCTTTGGTCATTGTTAAATCAATGAGATGTTTTACAGCTTGTTTGCCTGTTTTACTATCCGATGTGTTGACACTGTGTAGACACAACATTTTTATTGGTTTGTAATCCAAGCTGAAGTTACTATCACTGCAGTTTATCAGTTGCGGAGCTGCAGTGCAACTATGCCAAAAATGTTCACATCTCCTAATGTAAGCTGGACATAAGATAATAAACAACCTTCAGGGAACATTCACACACAAGAGAGAGGCCATTATCTGGCAGTTGGGTGCCATGCTCAAGGGCATCTTAACAGGAGTTATCGAGGACAGGACAGAATGTGCTTTCACTCTGTTGTATTCTCATGGTGATTCAGAGGTGATCTGGTATTCAAAGCCTGTCCCAGGTCCCATCACTCTGATTGATCTGATGATGAAAAGATCATTCAGTCCTTAGATACACAAGTGCATATTATCCAACCATGGAAAAGCGCACACACACACACACACACACTCATACTTAACAAAAACACCTACATTTATCACACAATGATATTCTAAGAAGGTTTTTACGGATAAAAGGGCTGCAGAGACTCATCTTTCTTTAGGGCAAACATATTGACCGGCCTAATTTGGAATGTTTGATTCATAAGACTCCCCTTTCATTCATCTTCTAAATCATTGTATTTCCTCAAATGGCCATGCAACCATTTAAAATGTTTTCCAACGAGAACATCACTTAAATACACTAACATCAAGTTATTTTTATTATTTTTTTTATACTTTAACTAAAAACACTGCCCTCTACCTTTCTCTCCTAAGATCACACCACGTGAAGTCAATTTACTCTCCTTACGAGTCAATTTTTCTAGAACTGGATCACGACCAAGGTCCGGCTGTTAATGACCTTGGGCCATGTTGCACCACCTCGTGTTTACTAAATCAGGTTTTAGTAACTCTTAAATTAAAATGGATTGCATCGCTTTTTGTGACTTAGCAAATGCCTAGAGCATAGTAATTACTAAATATTTACATCCACCCCATAGTCGGTGTAAGTCTAGCATAACCTAGCTTAGCCTAACTGCTAGTAGAAGAAAACACAAAAAGAATAGTGGCCCATTTAGAGGGGATGACGGAAAGGAAATGAACTTTATTGCACAACCAAAGCTATACAACAAAATTACGAGGTCAGATGGAGGGCCCGCTGCGACCGAGCACGCCTCCACAAGGTGTCCGGAGCCCCAGGAGGAAACCCACTCAGACACCACACAGAAAGATCCCAGACCAGAAGTTGAACCAAGAACCTTCTTGCTATGAGGCAACAGTGCTAACCACTACTAAACACTGTTCCCCCTGTGAAAGGCACTTCAAGAAGAGGAACTCAGAACAAGAGTGAGACAGAATCCACCTGATGTGACCAAAGATTTCAAAAATATGGTCTTGTTAACTCTGGCAATTGAGTACTGCTCTGCGTTGAGATGTGCTCCGCCTCCATCTCTTCAAATGTGTATTCCATTGAGATATTTTAATACGGGGTCCATGCAGAATATAGTGAGGGACACCATGCGAGTTCATAAAAGCACTGTGCGTCGAGCACGTCGTTGAGTGGTGCTGGCCTTATGCCAGTCTCTAAATGAATAGTACGCGGTTTCACTGGTTCACGACTGTCATTCGCTAGGGGAAAGCAAACTGCCACCACAAGTTTTTAATGATAATTTTTAAGCATTCCAAAATGGCAGTGTTACAGTTACTATGGTAATTAATGTTTACAGTACTTATCTAGTGAAGAAATGTCTCTGCTGCAGCTGGTAGTTGTATTGCTGTGGTGATTCTGGGGAGATCTCAATGGTCATCAATCTGCTCTGCATGCTCATTGGGTAACCAGCTTGTGACTGTCACTTGATTACATGGTAATACACATGTAACCACTTGTGCATTACTATGAATGTACTAGCTACAAAATTGTTCGAATTGGTCTGGTGCAACAGGAATTAGTAAACTACTAGCTGCAAACTAGCTTGTAATTCCTAAGTTCCTAAGTAATTCCCATGATTTGTAATTACTAAATCATGAATTAAGTAGAGACTTAGGGCAACTTGGTGCAACAAACACTGGTTATTGGATAACATTTGAAAATTCTCATTCACTATGAAATGAGATGTGACACAGGAGGCAGATGAGAGAGATTGCCCAGGGAATTTAAATCCAACAATGGAAGTATTTTCTGTTTCATAATAGAAAGTCTGTTAACTTGCAAATAAGATGCAGCTGTGGTTGTATAATGTCTTCAGAGAGAGAGAGAGAGAGAGAGAGAGGTTTATTTGGGCACACTGTGAAAGAGTCATAAAAATCCCCAAAATATATCAAAGATTATACCACTGCAGTTTATCTATTAGTATTGTTCTATATATCTGTCATGCACAATAATTATATCCTACTGATTTATATAGTAATATAGAGATTAATAGATACAATGCAGTTTATGCAGGTTTGAAGTAAAGCCTGCCCCACACTAGAGTGTTTTTAAATATGACTTGATTTTAAAAACATGGCAGACCACAGACACATCAAACCCATTTTCTATAAGGGGTTCTACTCACACCCCTTATAGCTGTTCAGCTGTAAATATCAAACATGTGAAAGTACTTGGGATTTGATGATATGACTGTGTATGTCATATAGTATAGTATAGTATGTGGTACTGATTCACCTGATTAAATCACATGGTCTGATGGACAGAGACCCAATTTGAGAATAAAAACCCACTGACCTGAATTTTTACAGGCAAAGTAGTAAAGGTCATATAAAGTACCAATGTAAGGCACCTAACTGCATGCAGTCCTATTTTTAACTTTAAAAAAATAGGTCTTTACATTGATACCATAATCATGCCAAAAGCAAAACATTGCATCGCTGAGTGGTGCATGCCCCTCCGACAGATGTCTCATTTTGTAATATGAGGATGCCCAATCAAGTTTTTTCAACACCAGCCACAATAACCCGGCACTGAATACGCTACAGACCTCAGAGCAAATTAAAAAAAAAAGAAGAATTTGCAAGAAAGTAGTGGCTGTCAGTCTCTGCGTTTGGATTTGGAGTGAAAACCTTTCAAGAAGGGGGAAGGTGGAAAATGGGGGCGCGGGGTGGGTGGGTGGGTTGTGTGAAAGGACAAAGGACTGGGGACAGAGACATGACAGGCATTCAGACACTGAATGATGAAGAAATCTCACATGGAAACTCAACAACACAATAAGTAGGACAGTGGGTTTTTACATAGAGAAGCATGAAAAGAAAACAGTGAAAACAGATGGGAACAAAAAAAAAAAACCTTACAAGATGTACTGAACATAACAGAAAATAGAATATGCTTTATATATATATATATATATATATATATAAATAAAGAAATGTGATTATGTGTGAATGCAGTTTTATCTCCTCGTGGAATTGAAGTCCCTCATCTCAAAAAAAGTGATTACACATGGGTTGAGTCATGCAGCCTCATACAGGCATGTATCTTAGTTTTTCTAGAACCCCTTAACTTGTCTTAATGTGTTGGCCAACAACATTTGAAATATAACAGCTATCCATCACCATAAAAGTAACATATTTAATAGTCACCTGAAATGTAGAGAAAAAGAAAATCTAACAAATTCTAACAAACAGTAAAAAGGGGGAATCATTATCAGACAAGAATGAGTTGCCTCATTCATACAGTACTTCTGTCCATGCTGCGAGGAAGCAAGATCATCTCTTGAACTAACTACAAAACTCAGCTTTTTACCAGCAGCACTGGCCACTTTACACAACCATGTGATTGGTGCAATTGCTCTCAGCATGGTAGATAAAAAAAAAAAGAAGCTCCTTCACAACTGACAGTGTACTTGACACCACCCAGATTCAAGATGAAAAGATGCTGTTCTGGTTCACGATGTTCTCTGAAGTGAATGGGCATGAATGAGTCAAAACAAAACAAAACAAAACAAAAACTAAAGGAATGGACGGTGACATGGGAAATCACTGGTGATTTAAATATGATTTGTAAACATGTGAGGAGAAAAACATATTCAATTCAATACGAATAAATTGTGTGCATAGTGCCAAATCACTACCTCCACGCACTGCATGTAGACATCACTATAGAGAGCAGAGAAACCCCAACAAATCACACAATGAGCAAGTACTAAGCATCATAGGAGAGAAAAAAAACTCCCAGAACCAGACTCAAAGATGTGTGGCCATCTGCCTCGATCGGTTGGGGTGAAATCTTCCCCAATGTAACCCAATCTATTTCTGCTACCTAAAAACATGACTTAAATCTCATTAGCTTGCTATCAGTCCATGTCACATCATATCTATAGTTTTGCAACTAGACTACAGTATTGTCTTAAGTGTCAGGTTGGCTATGGAAGACCAGTAGTTTTCAAGGATTTCATCAAATAAATACTCCAAATGTCATTGATTTAGTAGCGGCTGGAATTTGTTGATGAACTGACGAGGCTGTGGTCTGGATCAACGAAAATATACACAGACATAAATAGATACTAAAATATTGCTGTGTTGTGTCTCAATGGCGTCTCTAGAGCAGCCACCATTGTCCGGAAGAGAGATGAGACAGGTGTTTCTCAATAGCCTAAATCCAATCAGCTGAGATAGGTAAGATTTGAGGAGGAAGCTAATGTGGCCCCCCCACATGGTCTGTATATCCTTACTTTTGCCGATGGTCTTTGTCATCAGAGGAGGTTGACTGAGAGACACATGGAATAAAATCCTTAAAACAACACTCTCTAGTGCAAAAGAGTCATTTTTAAAAGATTGGAAGTACAGGTTTTCATCACATGACTATAACACACACACAAGCTGCCACTGCACAAGGTTTCTGCACAATAGTCTGTCTTTTTTTGGGAGGTTGATTGTTGCACACCAGCCACTCTGCCTGCACCTGCCACTTGAGCCTGTACCCCTGTCTCACCTTCACAGCCTAAAACTCTGTTTTTTGTCAAAACAAAAGTCGTCAACTTTTGCACGCACAGACTTTCATATTTGGCCTCCAGTTTGACAAGAATTCCAGGCTTTTACTTTCTTTGGTAAATGGATGTCTGACAAAGCAACAGATAAAGTGGTTTTTTTGTTTGTTTGTTTGTGTTTTTGGCTTAATGCTTGACTCTTTGACAACATTTTTTTTTTTCTATTCTGAGAACTGGTCACAAGACAATGTCACATCTGTATGTGTATATACAATAAATAAAAGCATGACACTAGACTGAAAAGTCAACCATACAGAGCGATGGATTTTACTGACATGTTTTATTTAAATAGGATATATTCAGTGTCAAGAGGCACCCATTATATGCACATTGTGTAGCACATTTTAATGACGCTGATGCATTTTTAATTGTAATTTTTAACAGTCAAGGTTTTTTTTAGTTTTGCCTTAAAAACTGTGCTCTGAGAAGTTAAATTCTCAGCAGTGTTTCTCACAGAAAGGATGAACTCTCTTAACTGCTTGGATAGGCAGGACGGTGGAGCGGCGGTGTCAGACACATCAGAATATACCCAGTGAGTGAATTAAAAATACATCTTTATGGGGCAACACATTAGCCAATACTCACATTACCATCCTTCACATAAAGACCTACTTTATGAGAAATGGGTGAGAGATGAGGAAAGGAAAGAAGAAGCTGGAATGCAGTATATAACCCTCAGGTGGATGAAGTCTTTACAGAGAGCTGCGTATTAGCCAACAGTCACATTAGCACCTGTCTCCTATAAAGAAAATGACGGGGAAATGAAAAGCTGGAGGAACAGAAAATACACTTTAAGTAGATTTATAAACGGAGGGTGAATTAAAAGTCTATCTTTATAGGGTAGCATATTAGCCAACACTTACATTACCATTCCTCACATAAAAGTATGAATTTATAAGGGAGCTAGAAGAGGTGAGAGGAGAGGACTCGAGGAGAGGATGGTGGGCGAGGATACACGTGCACTTTGGAGACAGTGCACAAGTTAAAAGCAGACATTCAGAGAGAATTCATATGTGTATTATTAGTGTTGCATTAAGTTTAAAGCAGAACAAGACTCAGGGAACATAGGGGATAAGGGAAGAGATTTGAAATATAAAGTAGAGGAACCTTTCACACACATGTCAGACAGATGACAGGCCAAGTGTTTCTTTTGGGGGGGGGGGGGGTGGGTATAAAGAATAGAAGCACTTATGCAAATGCAAATATAGTGAAATTAATCACTTATAAGCCTTGAAGAGTAAGAGAGAGATGAGCTGATAGAGGGAATGATAGGACCAAGAAAAAGGGGAAGTGAGAGGGAGGTTCAGGGATACGATGAAATCAATCATTATCAAGGCCATATCCTTCCTTTGCCTCGAGCAAAACGGGGAGTTCATTTTAGCTCTTGCTCTCACAAATGGGCCACGCCAGCGGAGGCACATGGCGAAACCCGTTGTTCAATTCCTTGGAGCCACTGCAGTGGTTTTGGGTGAAATGGCCTGAATCCTATTTTGAGGGATGGCCACTTGGCAGACGGTGGCAGCAGCCAATGAAAGGGACTACATTGTGAGTGTGGAGATGGTGGATTAAGCGGTAGGGATCTAGTATTAGCAGTCGTACAATTCAACAAAAACGGAATGTGTCTTTAATCCACCAGTTTTTCTGTCAAAATTAAATTAAAATTATCTGTTGCTAACTTATCTGAAACCAAAAAAAATATATAAATCAAATGAACTTGCCATTTTGTTTCATATCTCGGAAACTAAACCTGGCAACCAAGCTATTTGGTTACAACGAAACACTAAATAGTAATCCCCATTGTGAGGCACTGACGCATTCCTTAGAGCTGTTATGTTTCATTTGACAATTTACTGCAACGTGACGGAGACTCAATGGACAGTGAGGGGATTTAATGTCTCACTTTAAGACTACGAAGAAAATAAATCTGAAAGACACAATAACAGCTGTGTAGTTATGAATAAATTAGCTGCAAACATAAACGCCGATCACAATTTATCGGCTCGATGATATCTTTATAAGTAACAATCTCTAACCTCAATAAAGAGGAGGCTCGGGAGCATCTAAAGTGTTCAGCGTGTGAACTAAAAGAAAAATGTTCTTCGTTAAAGCTTCTGTCAGCAATGTTGTCTTAAAGCTAACTACCTCTCTAATTCTGTTGTAAATAATTCCATTCCTCCTAATGATTATGTTTGGTTTATTCACTGACAAACAGCCCAACCTCATGAGCAGAAAGGACCTCCCCTTTGTGGAGTTCTGAATGCTGATTAGACTAAGTGTTGTGGGGAACTCCGAGTGTCTCCTACTGATTCCAGAGCCCTGACTTCCCATGATACTGAACCAACCACTCTAGATTAGAGAAGAGCTGTTGTATTATAAAGCCTCTTAGTATTTAGCTAAGAGCAGCTTTAATTTTAAGACATTTCATTTCCAAAATGTGATGTTCTTAAACGGTCAGCACATTATCCTGTACCATGTACCACCTGGGAGGTGGTAGTTATAGTCTGCAGCACTTTAACAGATAATGAGCTCCAACACCAAATATCCACAGACTAACATTAAAATGTAATTCTGGAATACCTGAACTCATAATACAAAATGCACAAAACTATAGTCTCCTGCTTCAAACACCTGCTTTAGTGATTTGCAAGCATTTTGTTCAGCCTTAAGCAGGTATGGAGATGCTAACATAAACAGAAAGGTGAACACACACACACACACACACACCAATACTGCCAGTAGCCATCAGGCTTTTGAACATCTGCCACTTGCTCCAATCCCATTACATATTCAGACACACACCGACACACACACATGCACAGGTTTGTGCAGCTCTTCTTCACAGAACACTGCATTGACTCCCATTCATTTGGATTATAATGTTAAACTAACCACAATTTAAATCTCAGCCCTAAACTTTTCCACGAAAATGTGATTCCTTCTCATTTGGACCTAATTTTGCTCCCGATGAGGACTACTGGTCCTGACAAGGTCAGTGTGTATGCCAGAAAAAGTCCAACAGAGGTAGCAAATACTCATTCACACACACACACACACAAAGAGAGAAAAAGAAAGTGCACTTTGTGAATTACTGTGACAGCAGAACTCAGCAGCACTAGTCTAACAGCAGATGTCCCTTTCTACAACACTTCACACAAGAACACACTATCTATCAAAGCAAAAATATTCACTTGACTAGATCGTAAAATGTGAACCAATTCATTGCTGAAAGATTTACTTAATGTGCAAAAACAGGTTGATTAAAAGTTTCTTACAACTAATAACTAAAGTTTTATTTTTTCATAATGGAAGATAAAGCAGAGCACATGTTTAGAGGAATGTAAATGTAAACGGGGGTGAGTTAACACATCATTTTCACCTGTTGATTAACATGAAAAAAAGGTCAACGGGGTGGACAGGAGATACCGTAAATACACTGCACAAACACATCTACACACAAGTACATACACACACATACAACTCACACAAACTCAGTCACACTAACATATGCAGACAAGGTAGGATTAAGGAGGCGCACACACATACAGGCAGCGGCACATTAAATTCCCATTCCAATTAAACTCAAACACCTGCCACCAATGTTTTAATATAACTTACTTTATGACAACAACCAACCGCAACACACACAACACATCAAAACCTCCTCTCTCCAGTGACAGAGGTTGGAATGAACAACAAAAATCACTGATTCATGAACTTCCACTCTCTTCTTTTTTTGTCTTACTCCCTCTATTTCTACTCCTCTCGGGGGGGAAAGAAAACCCTTGACAAAGGCTTTTGTTTCTTTTGGCATCAGGGGAAGTTGTGGAGGAAAAGTGGCTGAGTGACAATGAGGAAAACAAAAAAAGAGGGAGTGAAAAAAGATGGAAGAAATGGGAAGGGGTAAAGGTAAGCAAAAAGAGGAGAGGAACTACATTAGAGTTGGAAAAAAAAACTGCTAGAATGAGAGGGAAAAGAAGCCAATATCCCATGAGGGAAAATTAAAAAGAAACAAAGCTAATGAGTGAGTGAGAGGAAGGAAAAATGCCAACCAGTTTTACCAAATTTACACATTGTGCCACACCATTTCAAGCTTCTTCTTTTTTTTCTCAACCATCTCTTTGTTGTCGAGCTCCGGGTGTGAACACACAGATGATGAGTTTTGAACCAATTTAGTCTCGCTGTCCACCAGACATGGAGATAATGTCATTAGTCAGACAATCCCAATGCTGACTGGTTTGAGCATCATTTTACGAGGCAATGTTTTTGCAAGTTGAATAAATGTTGCAACTCGAGCAAATCACAAACGATGCGAAAACTTACCGTGCTTTTTGTGAGAAATGAGAAATTAGTCTGGTCTACTCACTCATTTTCTAACTCATTTGTGGTTTAAATATAAACTCCCTGCATGACTATTGACTTTACATCAGAAAACAAACCACAGTATCAAGAAGAATGTTCTGTGTTTTGTTAATCCACCCATCCGCTACATCCTCATCCACGATGTTTGGTTTTTAAACTAATATATAAGAGTTACTTCTTTGACCCTGTCAGACAGTCTGTATTCCTTCCCTACATGGAGCACCTTGGCTCTCCCCCGGGCTCAAGCTCAAAATGTTCCCACCCTGACCCAAGGGGGGAATCCCAAAAAAAATCAATCATCAACAAATTAAAACTAATAAATAAGCTGTTGCACAGATGACCTAACAGTTTTTTTTCCTCTTTATTCTATTTTTACAGGTCAGTCTACGGCAATGACAGATGGAGAAATGGATGTCAGATAGGAACCCATGAGTGTATATAAGAAACATTTCAAAGATGCATGAGATCACAGTAACTGTTTCTAAACGGGCCATTCTGCACTCAGGCTGCAACGATTAGGTTACAGTGAAGGCTGAGCTACACTGAGTGTTTCTGGTCAGACTCTCAAAACAGAGATTTTAGCAAAGTATTTTTCTAAGAACAACAGTAGCTCAGACAGGAAATTTCAACAAATGACAAGTTACTGAAGGTGCAACTGACAGACTGCAGGCAGAACCATCTAGTGCACCCAGCTTATAGTGCTGTGCAGCAAAAAGATCAGTTACACAGAAATATGAACCACACCAGCATACAGTAGTAGATGGCAACCCGCGGAACGGCACCATTAACACTTGCCACTTGACATAAAATATGTAGCTTTATGGCTACCGTAGCTAAACAATGGCTGAAGGACATCTTAAGTCATTGGTATGGTAGCATTTTGGATACTCAAAGAATGATCAGGGGGTTGTTCAAGAAGGCTGATGTCCAATCTGCATAATATGAACCATCCAGCTCAACTTGATCAAAAGCATGATCTTAATAATGACAAAGCTGAAGTTAGAGTTAATTACTGGCAAGTTTGACTATTAAATCAAACATAAAACTGTTGCATAGATAATGTAGTTAACTTTTTATATTTTTTTCCGACAATGCAAACCAACAACAGCAAAGCAGGAAAAGGAGCATTGTACCTACTCTTAGAAATAAGGGTTACAAAAGTGTCCCTCTGCAAGGGCTGAGGTTCTACCTGGAACCATTTGCTTCTGAAAAAGCCTTTCCCAAAGAAATGTTTTTTCAAGGGTTCTTGGTAATGCTAATGGTTCCAGTAACAACCATTTTGATCCAGAGAACCATTTAAAACCCCTTTCCTGAATAAAGGGTTTTATAAGGGTTCTTGTTGGAACCCTCCAAAAGGGTCCCAGGTGGAATCTTTATAAAAAAGGTTCTACCTGGAGCCAAAAAGGGTTCTCCTATGGGGACAAGCCGAAAAAAAACCTTATATGGTTCTACACTTTTATTTCTAAGAGTGTACTGCTTGCTAAACCGATATATAATCCACTTCATGTACAATTGAATAAAACCTATAAATAGTATAATATATATACGTGCAGTGTTGAAAAACAAACATGCATTTAGATCACTTTTTTTTTGCCTCAGACAATGATCATTCTATAAACATATATATTTGTTTTATCCCTCTTCTGCAACATAATGATTCTAAACAAGCAAAACCAATGTGCAAGGAAGAAAGGACAAACTGACAGTCCAAGTAAAATCCACAACAATTAAATTAAGGACAAAAAAATCACTCACCTGCACATTTAGTCCTGGTTACCAACGGAGGCCCTGGAGGCCCAGTGCCTCCCTCTCCAGGTCTGGAGAGCAGGACCTTGATTTCGTACTCCACATCTGGGTCCAGATGCCATAGCTTGTAGGTAGGAGCATCGACCACATGGGTCTCCGCCCAGTTCCCCGAAGTGGTGCGGTATTCCACTTCTTTCAGGATGATCGGCCCGTCGCCTATGATGCTGTTGGCGTTGGGCTTAATCCAAAGGTAGGTGGCACCAACGGCAAGCAGCTCTGGTGGGGCAATAGGAGTGGGTGGAGCTGTGAAATGAAAACAAGGTGGGTTAGTTAAGTGTCACAGAACATATATTTACATATATATATATATATTTTTTTTTAATTTCAAAAAACATGTTTTCCCTGTTGAACCCCTGAGGAGCCAATCAGGAAAACAGTTATATCAGCATGTTTTGCTGATATAACTTATAACTGATTCATCAACTTATAACTGTTCATCAAAACACATTACTGATCTCGTCTTCCCCTGAAAACCACATTAAAGTCCAATCAGATGTGCCTACATCTGTAATACAACACATGTATGAATGGTTTGAAAATCAACCCCCACACACACGCACACATACAGACACACGCACACACATTGTTTTTTCCAAAAGTAATGAAAACTATGCCCCTTAGTGGATTCCTCCAATACATACGTATAATAATGAACATAATGAAGGGAATTTATAAACATATGTATATGCATTTCTGACATTTACCATTTTGTTATTTTACCTTTGGACTCTCAAATGTGCAGTAACATCTCATGTGCAAAGAACCACTATTATTGTGACCCTGAAATTAGAAAATAAATGTATTCCGTCACCAAAGTCGCTGCTAAATGGTTGCAGTTTGATTTAAATGTGACACAGTTAAACTTTGGCACTGAAAGCAGCTGTCAATAAACACTAAAAAGAAGACATTTCAGAGTGAATGCTCTACCTGCAGAACTAATCCGTCACATTGTTGACATGCTGCTGACAGCTTCTTTGCCAATACACTTTCACATTATGCTGCTCGCAGGAAAATAATGGCCTCTGTCAAGTCAAGGCATTATATTTTATTATAGGATATTTCTTCCTCCTTTGTGTTGTTTTTTTCCCTTTGTTGTCTGAAATTTGAAACATATTTCCAACATCAATATGAACAGTGTCACACAATAGTCAGACTGCAGAATGTCAGCAGACGTTTAAACTAAACTAGTTAAAAAATGTCAAATGTGTTCACGACTTAAAATAATGCGACAACAAAGCAACAAAATCTGCTTGAAAATCCTCCTCATCAGCGTGAACTGTGACAGGACCATGGACAGCTCACACATCTCTCATGGTCTCATGATCAGCACCATGGACAGCAGTTATGACATGCTTGAGCAAAATGGTACAGAATAGGAGCTGCATTTTTTTACTTTGGTTCTATTTTCATGGCTTATATGGATTTTTCACTTTGTTTTTGTTTTCAAAAAAGCGCAGCCTCCACACACGGTGAGGGCGGTATTCTATAATCAATGACTTACATCAGATACCATCATAGGCATCTGACTCAGTAAATGAATGGCATCTGCAAACTTACATTTAAAGTTCACTATGACCTCAGTGTAGCACATTCTCAATGTTGCCAAATAGGGAAAACAAAAGGAAAATAAGTAAAAGGAAAGTCTTAAATATTTCATCACTTCACTGTAAAAGATATCAAGTCATATGCACTGGCACCCTGTGCACGTCCCTACGGGACAGGAAAACATCAGGGATATCAAGGCTCTATATTGTTCTTAAAGGTGCATTATGTAATAAATCTAAAGCAACTGGCCATAAAATCCTCCTAATATGTCACAGAGACTCAGGAATAATGTTCATATAACATACTGAACTCACCAACAACAACAGTACAGCCAAAATATTTGAATTAAAAAAATATTTTGCAGACTGCAAATCATGTTTATGTTTTGAAATCATGTTTTGGCATGTCAATCATCGCAGTCAGTAGAGTCTCAGCTGCCGAGCAACCACGGGTTGCCAGTTACGTCAGAAAACGAAACCTAAAAGACCTCAGTGTTTTGAATTTGAATGTAGTAACTGTTTTTGGCCACATTCTTATACATGGCACCTTTAAATGTCTCCACCATATAAATCAAGTCAAGTATTTCTGATCATCAAAGGTGCATGACCTTCCTTCCGCTTCTCTCATTTATATATTTTCCTCCCTTTGTGCCACAATAAGAGAGAGATATGTACAATATATGCAGGGTATATACAGGTTTAAAACATTAAAAAGGGATTCCCAACAGGTTAAAGTTAAAACATTTAGTACTTCATTATTGTAGTGCTGTGGAAAAAATTATTGTGTTATTATTTCCTAATATAAAGGGAGAGAACAGTCAAATGTAATGTGAAGGCAGTCTTTACATTCGATAGTGGATGGAGTAGATGATGTATAAATTAAAGCCTAATCTTAACTCCACTGTAGTGTATAATACACATGTAGCAAATAAGTTATTTCATATGTCGCTCATATCAACAAAACGATGATTAAAAATGAAACACCTACATGCAATGATACTCTTCATTTTGGAAAGTTACTTCTCACTGTTTAAAAAATGTATATGTATTAATCTTTTTTGTCAGTTGACAGCTTTGCCATTCTAGCTAAAAATAATGGTCCGTGTCTTCCTGCTGTCTGAAAGCTGTCCTTCTCTCAGTTTTTTTTTTTTTTTAGTTTCTTCAAGGCTGCATTAGAATATGTATGGAGGCCCGAGTGCAGATGAATCAGCTGTCAGTCACCACACACTCATCCATCTTAACTACATAGCGGCCGTGTGTGCGCGCGTGTGCGCGTGTTTGTGTGTGTGTGTGTCTATGTGTCTGTGTACGTGTGTGGGGAGAACCCATGCATACAAATACACCTTCTCTGACATAGTATACACACTTATTTGTTCTCCAGGCAAAATGGTTTTGATGTGGTTAGGTTACAATGCTACAATGTAAAGCACACATTATTTACTGGCACTGGCCTTAAACGCGAACTCTGTTTACTACGTTTTAAAACTAATTTAAAAGACCCACTGGCATAATTTATTGTATAGTCGACTACTTCTCCTGATGTTACTCCACAGGAACAAAGAAAAAGCTTGTTCAGTCACTCCCCTCGTCTGCTACCTCCCAGCATCGCTCCATCCCTCCCTCTGCCAGCTTGTTTACAGCATAGACTTACAGAGGCCACCCAGTGAGTCACAACCTGGCGCCCACAATGACATGGGGAAGTACACATGCAGGAATACTGATTTTACTGACACAAGATAGCTGCACATATTCGTACTGATTGCACGCAACCTATGTACATGACCACCCCCTCATGAAGTGACTGCTTTGAGATGATCCAAGACTTACACACACCTGCATCCTCACATGAACATAGAAAGACACACAGATTGTAAGACAAACTGCAAGTGGCATCCATACAGTGATGTTAATGAGGTGTGAGAAAATGAATGAAGGGATGATGGAAGAAGGAATCAGAAAAGTTGAGCGAGGAATCAAAAACGGCAAAAAGTAGTGAGATTAAATGATTTGGGCTGGAAGAAACATATGGTTAAGAAAGCATGAGCAGATCACTAAGAGAAAACACTTATTATTGATATTGAAAGTGGTAATGTCCCTCCCAAAAAGTTCCACTACACTACTAATTACACAAATTTTAAAGATGTTTTTCAAGAAAAAATCTGGAAACTAAATGAAGAACAGAAAATATATTTGTATAAAATATTACACCTTTGCATGTTTTTAGACGAAAACCAGTGTATATGGGTATCTAGAAACATTATTTGTTGATCCAGGTGCAAATCTCCATAGTTAAGTGTAAAAGTATTGACATTTTATATTTTGTGATAAAAAAAAAAACCAGCATACCCTCTACCTCTGTGTTCAAACAACAGCTACAATATAGAAATTTAAACTTAAAATGAGTCCACTCTCACTTCACTGGTCCGTTACCATTTTGTCTAATCAGCAGGAGGTTTGTTGTCCCACATATATGTTGTCTGCAGGACTCATCCTCCTGCTGGACATCTCCTCTCTGCAGAGGACATGCTCAGTAAAAACAAGCAGTTCTAATGAAGCTTTAAAATTAAATTCAGCAGGAGCATAGCACTGTAGTAAGTTATGTAAGGTATGTTTGGGTGCAACAGCCTTGACCCAATAAAGTGTTTATCTTGGCTATGGTGGGGCCCTGTTGTCAGAGGATGCACACACACATCAGCGACCCGTGTTACTACACCCTGAAGGTACAGAGTATATGGCTTTAGCATTTTACTGCACTGCATGAAAGTCCCAGCATGATGTTTGAGCATGGGTCATAATGTGGTGCTGCATTTTTTGTGTGCGACTGTGACTTCTTATTTTCAAGCCACCAAAAGTTTTATTTTGAATTATGAAGTTGAATAATAATAATAAATTACCGGTCTGAATGACGGAAAAGAAGCCCATGTGGTGACAGACAGTAGAATTCATGTTGCTCTTTAAATGGACTGCTTTTCAACTGAATCCTTTCTTGGTGCAGCAAGTACAACATGGGTGGTCACAAAACACATCCTTTCCTCTGCAGTTGTGATTACTGCACAGCACAGCAGACAGAAGCTCTGTCCACCAGCTGGGTGGATTCCGAGTAAGAATTTAAAATGTCACAGCAGAGAGAACATTCCTATGCCTAGGAATGACCAAATCTAACAGAAAAAAAATAAACATCTGACCAACACATTATTTTCCTATCTATAAATCATTTACACTCTTTCCCATTTTAAATGCAAAGTACAGTTCAGCAGATATTCAGTGTTGAGGGAATCATGTAGTAACATACATGACACATTTCCAATGGCTAAACAAAGTTAAAATGTGATTAAATGTATGATTAAATTAAATTATAATCTGTACACAGTGTAAAAAAAAAAAAAGAAGCATTGGGCCCACAGTGATTCCATGTGGTACACCATAAGTATTTGTTTAAGTGTAGTACTTAATAACCTGCCTGTGGTGACTTATCTGGAGCTTTTTCTGTCGTGTTCTCACACAGACTCATGCGGACATTATGGTCTGCAAAATGTCCAGAGCAACCTTTGTAAAAACATTTACATTAGCCCCCACATTTGAAAGGTTTAAGCCCAGAATATTTCATGACTGTCTGGACCAAAGGACAAAATAATCTTGAACGTACATGATGTGTAAAACAACCGATTGAATGTCTGACCACGCATGTTTCCTACAAATTCTTACTACCACTGTCACTAATTGGGTGAATTTTATAAATATCACAAATAATAAAGGGAAACATTGTCTTTCAACCAATGCCAATCGCTATAATTATTCAGTTTAAAATGAATCAATCCAGTTATTTATCCTTGCGTTTGTGTCTGTTAACCAGGACACAAGTGTTTCTTTGTTATTCAGGGACACATTCCCAACAGCCAATATTGTATCTTCTGCTAATCTCACTCCATGTGAGTGGTTTATCAGTCATACAATCATGGTCTATTTCGTCAGCTCCTTGAACAGCAGTTTATCTCACACCACATCTGATCTGATACCATCAATTCAGCTCATGGGGTGCCGTCTTAATGATGGCCATTGATTTAAAAGAGAACACATTTGTAATCCATCTTCTACCGGATTATCCTCTACATGAGGAGTACACCAAACCACCATCCACTCTCACATTCATGGTCAACATAAAGAATCAAATGCGTCTAATCCCCAAATCTGCATGTTTTTGGACTGTGGGAGGAAACTGGAGAACCCAGGGAACAAAAGGTCCCTGTTCTGACAGAGAGGCGAATTTGGGTCTTTAGCTGAAAGGCAAGAATGCTAACCACTACACCAACCCCGACACACATTTAATTTAAACAGCTGTTTTAAAGGGGACCATAATTGAATAAAACTGTAATAACTTAACTCGGACTGAAAAACAGAATCTGAAAAAGAAAGAAAGAAAGAAATATGATCCCTCAGTCCTCACAGTAAACTCAGTGTGGCAACATAAACTTATTTTACACATTTATACACATACAGAAAAATAAACTCCACCTGCATCTGAAGCATCTGAATCCACCCCGCTCTAAAAATGTTAAAAATGTACTATATTGTTTTTTTTAATGAATCAATAATGTTCACGTCTTATTTAGTTGCTCTGGTGCCAGAGTCATGGTGTTATTAATATTTCATTCTAGCATCAGCTGCACCTGTACTCCTATGGCTACTACTACTAAACTAACACTTTCATCTTGAAACCGCAAAACAGAGTGTAGTTTGCTCGCTGACCTTCATTTTTGTATCAACAAAATGAGTTGTAACGATGCCATCAGGGATACGATGGTATTGTTGATTTTAGGCTTATTTTACCAAATGTGTGAGATCAAAAACTCTATCACTCCCTTCAAAGTGTCCATGGATGAGATTGTGAAGTTCTACTCCCTGTAAACTGCCTGGGATGACAGTGCCCAGATAAAATGATGTTATCTGAAACAAAGACACTGAAGTTATCACAGAAGTGGGAGACATCGAGCGAAATGAAAGAGAAGGAGCACGTAAAGGAGCCTCAAAGAGACAACGATCTTCTTAGTGTCACTTAAATATTCAACAACATGTTTAATCAGTCTCAGATGGATGTGAAACGCCGCTGTTCATTTCATTTCTGAGCTTTAGCTGCTCTTATCAACATGAGCATGCAGTGAGTGAGCAGTGAGATGTGGCTACAGTGACAGTGAAAGAGCTGATGGGATTGAGCCCGTCAACTTTGGCTTCTCTCCAGTTTCAACTGCCATGCCTAGAAATTTAGTTTCTATCGAACTAAAATGGCAAATGCATTCTGGGAAAGAGCCAGATGGTGATAATGGTCGAAACATTAAGAGAGTACGACCTTCTGTGGTCCGCATCTTGGCAGGGGAGGGATCACCAGCCTATGTTTTTCAACTTGTGGAAAAAGTCAGTTGCTGATACAGAGGGTGGCATAATTAATTGGCATAATTAATTAACAATTAATGAGTCAAGTGAGCAAAGCACTTGGCAGATATTTGCGAAAGTCATTTTCAGTAAGTGCACAGTGGGCTTGTTAGTTTTGAGACAAAACTATACAGAAATGCACACACAACATCCTTAAGGGCTTAGGAACAGAAGCACTGATATTGAAGAGAGTTTCTGACATCAGTGTAAATCCTTTGATACAATCTTTGCATACAAAACAATATACAATCTTTGCCAATGCAAGCCACCAGGGGACAAATCAAGATGGTTGGGTATTACTTTTGAAGGGGCTATTACATCCATCATATCATTTACTCCATATCCTAAGTATTTTTTATCAACATTTCTATTTGTTGTTGCAGATTAATGGTTGTAGAGACATGTAACACCAGAAAACTCTTGTTGGCTGCTGATTCTCTCTTGTCAGTGGAGAGACTCTACCTTACCGACGTAATGATATTTTACGTTGTATTTTACTCTCCGTTTCTTTATCTCTCATATCTTAACTTCTCCGTGCTGCACTCCTTTCACACCGAGCCTACTTCTGTGTCTTTTCTGCCTTTTTATTTTCCCTTTCTCACCTCAGTCCTCCTCACCCTCTTCTCACATACCTGCTCATACATTACTTATATTTCTGCTCAGATATTCCGTGTGAAGTGTCCTTTCTCTCAGATACGGATATACACAAGCCAACACACACACACACACACACACAGATGCACATGCACATACCTGAGAGAGCAGTGGACATGGAATACCAATAATTTCACAAACTGCCCAGCATACACAAGACAACACACACACACACACACACACACACACACATATCCCCTGAGGCAAACCCTAAAGACCTGGTTAAAGAGGCGGGTTTAAGTGCACACTGTATGGGTGTATTGCAGCCACACAAACACACACACACACGTGAATACATGCAACTCAGAGACACTCTCAACACATACACATAGACATATAAACAACTTTTCACATAAAATTCTGGTTTGTTTCATACAAGCTCTTTTTCTCTTAAGGGAGTAAGTCTTCAAAACGTGTTTACTAAGATTTATAAAATGATTGGCATTTGTTTTATTGATTATATTTCGCATAATCCCTTTTATTTTGTTTTGGTGTTCATCTTTGTTCTTTGCTTGCTGCAATTATAAAGTGTCTCCAAATCATAATTCACTTGCACTAGACATGACCCCTCGTTTCAAATCATGTGAGGAAATAATGTTCAGATACAGATGCTGGCAATTCATTATTTTTGTCACCCAGCAAAGGTTGAGTAATCTTTCTTTTGTTTTATTTGTGATTTGTTCCTTTGTTCTTTCTCAGCACTGCACATGTTTTGACAAGTCAGAACCGTGATCGTACATTTGCTGAACATAAGGCCATGAAAGGGCCAATCACATAGACATTGCAACAAGCGTAACGGCGTTCAGCGTGTACACGTGGTTATCAAATATAAATGGCAGAAGGAAAAAAAAAGAAAATCAAGCAGACTTCAAACTCTTACATGTGCTTCAATGTTGACAAGTCTAAGGAACTTCTTAACGAAAAGCTTCCTGAAAACAACCGCTAACTGCTTTTCCACCACAATGAAGACCTCTGAAGATTAGGTAAAGGACTACATGTTCAGTGCAAGCTCTGTTGCAAAGGTTCCTGAACGTTCAGCAAGTACAACACCTGGACTTTTCAGGCAAAAATACAAAACATACACCCTTTAGTTTTAGTTCCAAATGAAAGATCCTGTAAAGGAAATGTGGCTACTGATGATCTCACAGTTGTACTTTGCCACTTTTCCTTCCGTGTCAAGCCTCCTACAAATCTCACCACTCAACACTTCTTGTACACAGTTCTAATTAAAAACCTTGGAGCAGCTGCTCAAGGGCACAATTCATCTCACATGATCTCAGATCTGACAGACAGGCCTGAGCTGTCCTCTCTCCTATTGATTCCTTATCAGGGAACAGACACATAGAAAATGCCAAGAACAAGCTAAGGGCAACAGAAAGCTTCATGCACTCTCGCTCTTTCTCTCTCACACACACACACACACACACACATTTACACGGTGCAGTGGCACTGCTGGGTCTTATTCTTGGACTACAATCAGCTTTATGGCTACCTAGGGAGTCTTAGAAAGATGTAGCAGTATTCCTGGGGAACTCATACAAACACACATGCACACTCTGCATGGTGTCCACAGGGCACTGGCTGACAGTGGCTCTCCTGGATCTTTGCTACGCCCCACTGAGTCTTATCTCTGACAGGCAGAAAAACACACACACACACACAATTGTCCACATACAACACAACACACAAAACACACTCATAGATTAATGCAGAGACAAACATATGTACTTCATGAGACAAAGACTCAGGCATTATCCCTCTCTCTCAGACACACACACACACACACACAGCTGGGGGTTTGTTTGAGACCATGTTGCCCTAGAGCTTTGACTGCATCCGTTTGTGTGTGTGTGTGTGTGTGTGTGTGTGTGTGGTTGCATCTTCATGAGTGTGCATGTTTGCATATCTTATTACAAATGTCAGTCGAGCATTGTGCGACTTTGTCATTCCGTGATGCGTCTCTCTTGTCTACCTGATATATTTTTTTGTTTATCTTTCTTCATCTGTTTCTTTCTGTGTTGTTGTTGTTGTTGTTTTAATGTTCTCCATCCGTTCTACACTTTCCACTTTTCCCACTTTGGTGAGTAAATATGATGCTTATCTCAGGGCATGCAGCAAGAAATACTTGTTGCTTGTGCTTCAAATACAAAAATACGTTCCTTTAAAAAAGGACACTGAAACACTGTTTTCTGTATGTACTGAGAGCAGTGGAGTTACCTGAAGCTAACTGTGTAGCTACATACACTTCACAACTGCAAAAGTGCCATCAAAACCATACCATGAATGATAACTTAGTGATACTAACATGTTTGCAACTAAAGAAACTAAAGGCATGATTTCTACTTAATGTATTTGCTGTTGTAATTTAGATGTATTGTGATATTGAGGAGACAGCTTTGTTACAGGGAAAGAAGAGAGGCTGATGTATGAATGTGAATAATACCTCTCCACTTTCAGTCTTCCAGACAGGTGTCAAGTCAAGGCACAAGTTAAAGTTGCAATATAATTAAAATGGATTTCTGCATCATTGAAAATGACTGATAACTCGCTCTAAATCGTATTTAGTCATGATGTGTTATTGTGTGTGTTGTTTCATTTAGTTTACTTTTTCTTACTGCCACAGCTCTTCTGGAGCTGCACAGGAATGCAAAATTAAAGTGAACACATTTTCCCGAGTTTTTTCTTTTACAATTTACTGCCAACGGTATTGACAAGGAAGGCATCATCAGTTGAGCTCAGCCGCAGTGTCGTGTCAGAGGATTAGCGTGCATGCATGAGCAAGGCACACACAAACACACACAAACACACACAAGAGTGTGCGCACACTCACACAGAGATGCAAAGGGTGTCCTGTAATATACATAGAATGTTTCTCTCTCCAGATTCCACTGATCACACCTGACCAAACAACCCACTAATTAACCCCAGTTTCACTTAGCAGCCCAGGAGAACACAGAAGTGTACAAAGCAAGGACAGTAACACACACACATACCCTATTTTAAAACACACACACACACACACACACTATGCACAAAGGACCAAAAAGAGGTATGCTAATGCACGTCCATGTGTGTCCTTTTGCAGTTCTCTCTTGTTCACTGTGTTGGCATGAGCTGCTCGTCTGGCACAAAGCATGGCTGACAGCACCTGAGTGCCTCACACACACACACACACACACACACACACACACACACACACACACACACACACACACACACACACACACACACACACACACACACACACACACACACACACACACACACACACACACACACACACACACAGAGACGATAGACACAGCAGTACAAACTCGCCAAAAGACACATTTGGACATTCTCAGGAGTACAGTCTGTGTGCTGTGCTAACAGATGGTAATGACAGTTTCAGTCCCCGGACGATCGTCTAATCAAAACAGCACACACTACAGCACGCACACTCTTCAACCTCCCTCCAGATTAAAACATCATTCATGCCAAATAGGGTTAAGAACGTAATTCACAACTAATATGCATTGAAAACATAATTTAGGCCAGCGGGTCAACACATTAAAATGCCTTTTAGTGATACAATCAAAATCCCATTAAAAGCAAACACAGTTCAACCCCCATTGCTCCAGGGAAAGTTTTTTTTTTTTTTTTTTATGTTTACTAGAAGTAAAAAAACAGGATTTTCCCCAAATATCTGAAGATAGAGATGCATTTGACACAGTGCATTTCACACATAAATGTTACTTCACTTAAAGTATTTTACTATCAACAAAGATTGTAATTCTCTGTGATTTATGAGGAAAAAGCCAGTAGCTAGGCTCCAAAGTGTTGGCGAGACATGACATTCCTCTGAGTTTACGTTTGCGCTGCCCGAGACATAAATTGTGGGTGAGGTGCAATACAGTGTTGTCAAAAGTCAACCTTGGAGAATGTCAAGCAACCAAGCATAAACTGAGCTTTACAGTGACTGAGCACATAGGGCTTCTGTGTTTTGCTGAGGGACACATAAAAAGAGAACGCAACGTTTGTGAGAGGTACTTTTTTTTCCGCTGATTGGCTCATGTGTTAAAGTGCTAGACACTCATACACTGGGAAAAAAAAAACTGTTGGACAAACTTAAAAAAAAAAACATTTAATTTGGTAAATTGAGTAATTAGCAAGTTACATGAATTTGAATTCATACTATAACTTGTTAATGATATAAAAGAACAGAGGTGTTACCAAAATGAAATTGTGTCAACCTTATTTATATTTAAATAAATATATATATATATATATATATATATATATATATATATACACATATATATACATATATTTATATATATATATATATATGTGTGTGTATATATATAGAGAGAGACAGGTGAATAGGAGGGTATTTTACCAGATCCCCACAGATCTAGAGAGATGGTGTCAGAGGTGAATTACTGCTATGAAACATGCTCACAGAAAGCGGAAGAAGACGGAGCGATGGTAAACAACGGACTAAGTGAGTCTAACTGACACACAAGTCTGCACAGGAATGTCAACATATCACTTATTTACATTATTGTGCATGTTGCTAATGCCAACGTTATACTAGCGCGACACTTACCCTTCCCATTACAACAGCGCTATCTTTAGCTGTTAGACTCCAGAGTTGAATGTTAGTCACAAAACCCAAATTGCTTCCATTCGTTTTCCCTCCAGGCTCTTGTAAACTTCCAGTGACTCTCTGGAGTAATATGAATGGAGGTTAATCAGAAAGTTGAAGATGTCAGGATACTGCAATAACGATTCTGGATTAATGTCCTCTCCTGCTGTTTTCATACTTGTAAAAAGCATGCCGGGGGCATTACAAGGATCACAAACATTCAGTCTGTCGGTCGATCTCAGTGCATTTAAAGTGCACAGTCAACTCTGACAGGTTGAATCCAGCACAGGTTCCCATTCATTTTTGTTGCATCGTAGGCTGCCAACAACGGTTATAGGGACTAAGTGAGATGATGTCTGGAGGTCTGTAGCACTGACACAGCAGTGCTTTACCATCATTTTTCGCAGTGCTAAATGTTTCTCAATGAAAACACTGTGGCATGCAGGGATTTTATCTCATTGCTCATCAGTACTTACACTGACACAAGGTACCTACTATAGCAATAGCAGGTTCAGTCCTAAACACTCACATAGCAGATTAGTTCTTACCACTCTGCACAAACTGTTTTGAGACAAAGCAGGCTAAGGCTAAGTGGACGCTATATGGCATATAACGGATAATGGTGATTTAGAATAATACAATTTTGAAAGCTGTGAGATGATCCACGATGGGTAAAAAAAAAAATCTATTTTATTTAATGTCTCATTGAATTTACTAAATGGGAGAGACAGATAAGAGACCATTTTGAAACACAGAATGCAAAAGAACGAGACAAAGAGAGGTGAAGGAATGAAATTATGTCTGACAACAACAGATAGCTGAGATGCTATAATTATATCAAAGCCTTTACAATAACATTATCCAACATCCTCAGAACATCAACATCCGCCTCAGCAGGGCAGCCCTGTACTTCGTATTGTTCATATGAACCATGGGATGGAGAGTGGGAGGCTGAATCACAGATTCTTTCATATCGTTGCCCTGTATTTAGTGTGAGTACAGAGTTGAGTAGATCACATTAGAGAGTTTGAGTGTCCTCTAAGAGGGGGATGTGGCACTGTCCAAGAGACACATGAAACAAGATTCGAGTATGGCTAAGAGGATAACAGCGAACGGAACAACAGAGGATGGAATGAGAGAATAGAGAGAATGGGGTAAACTATTTTCTTGTTTTCTGTCATAAAAGTATTTTTATTCAAGATATGTCATTAAATTACTGTATGTTTAAGCCACGTATGCTCAAACAATCACATTAAATGTAAAAGTGTGCAACGTCATTCAGTGTCTGGCAATATTGTGCGTTTCTGCTTGTTTATTGTGTGAAATATCTGTATCCTACACTACATTTTCAGTGTTCCCATTTTAAATCATAGCCTGGCGTGCTATACATAGACATTTCTGTGCAATGTTTGCATATTTCTTGTACAATTTGGTACAAGGAGTCCTGCCAGAAATGTTCGCGGAGTGTCAGAGGTGAACTATATTAAGTAGCTCTGTTATACCTACCCTGTCTTATCTAACATTCCAGCTCAACTATAGCTGAACTCATCTTAGGACTTGTCATCATCGGCCCTTATCAAAAGTGGGGGAAAAAAACAAAAAACTATATACCCTGACACCTTGATTTAGTTGACATTGACAAAATGCGAGCCTCTAAAAAAAATCTGTTTCCTAATTAAATCAAAATAATAGTTAGATAAAGAAGGTTGAAGAACGCGATAGAGAAACAAAGGAGAAAGTGAACTGAGAAACTGACAGGGACAGAGTCAAAGGAGCCTCATTGTGAGTTCTAGTCACTCCTCTGAAGCCTGTTCAGTATTCCATCCTCAGCAATCGCACAGCTCTAACAAGCAACTGCCAAACACACACGCACATAACCACAACCCGGGTTGTTCCTCACTTTGTCTAAATTGAAGAGGTTGTCCCTCTTTACTGCATCACAGTAATCAGATCTGTGAAGTGCTGCTCATTTTATTCAAATCCCTTGTTTTGTTTTTTTTAACACAAACACTGTGTTTATAATTAACCATTTGATCGCCTTCGACGTGTTCTTCTTTTTGCCAAACTGAAAATCACCAGAACCTACCTTTCACAATGAGGTCGGCGTAGTTGGACACGCCTGACCCGCCGTCTGATCTGATGACACAGCGGTAGCGGCTGGTGCTGCGCTGCGATGTGTCGCCGACACTCACGGTTGCCGAGAAACGCCGATGGTTCACCACCCTGGTCACCATCAACGCCGTGTCCTTACCGTTCCACTGCTGTATGATGGGGATGAAAACATCAGTCAATTTCTGGCCAACAAGCCCTTGGATCATGCTCTTTCTAAAACTAACTTGACTAATGAAACCATGAATACAACAAACCAGCCCATGAAAAACAACTCTCCACTGTAATATTATCTGCCAATTTGTTGAAACATTATTTCCCCCAACAGACCTCCAGGGTCACTGCTCTCCATTGCAAAATGTCATTTCTCTACATGCCAGATACTGTACGTCAGTGGAACACACTTGGGTGCAGTGAAAACATTAAAGCTTGCCAGTGCACATAAATGTAAATTAGAATGAGGATATGAGCATGGATGCACAATACAGAGACTCACACACACACACACACAGATGGAGTCATTGGTGTGAAGCTCCAACTAGGATTTTAATCAATCATGAAATGGAGGTGGGGAAGCTTGGGATGTTTACTACAGTGTACTTATTTTATATATGTATCTATACAAGGTCATAAATAAATAATAACTCAATTCACTACATTGGTATTTTATAAAATATTTAGTCAACATGACAGAAAAAATCATTTTCTGTACCATTTTAACAAGCTTTTTTTTTTTTTTTTACTGGCTGGCAAGAGTGTCTTTGTTATACATAATTAAACAGACCATTTTGGGCAAACCTGAAAATCTGCCAATGAGGCGCCAAATTACTTTTCAGTTGCCCCGAGGATTTACGGCCTTCCGACCTGCCTCTATACAACTTCTGTTTACATGTGTCGCAGATATCATTCACGAACATATTCACTGATATGAAGGCACTAACCTGAAGCCAGAGTTTATCGTGCTGAGACCATTTCCCTCCAGCGGTACACTGAAAGGTAGCATTCTGACCCACGTTCACTTCCACATTCTGCAGACGCAGGAAGTGAGGGGCTTTACCTGCAGCACATAAAGCAAAAAGGACAATATGTAAACAGACTGGTAATATAATTAGTTAGAGGAGAGAAGGGAATTATCAGGCACCCACACACAGACACACTCTTGTTGGTGCAACATCACCAATGTAAATCTACTTTGTTAAAGTATTTTACTGTGTACAGAATAAAGTCTGAAAAATTGAGCAACCCAAGGTCATACCATCTCAAGCTTTTAATAAGTCTCTTGAGAACCATCCTGGGGATTAAAATAATTATGTCTGAACAGGTTCTCAAGTTCCATAATCATGTATTGAAAATGCAATCCTGTCATTATGGCTGTTGTCACTCCGGATAAAAAACACCTAGAATAGAGCCGACACAGTTCGGGATGCTGGCGTCTGTTCGCCTCAAGGTGTCCAGTTATTCTCAGTTCACTTACTTTTGGTAAATGTGGTTCAATATGTATACAAACATGTTGGGTCTTTCTTGTGGTCACAATTTCTATATTAAACTACAGCAGAAATGTGCTGCAGAAGAGCCTCAACATGATGATTAAAAAGTGAAATACAACAGATGGATACATAGTGGTGCCGTTTGATCTGTGAACATCTTGATAAATTCATTATGCATGTATGTATTAGTGCCCTGTCAGGAACATAAATTAGCAGCACAGCTTGATGACGTTAAAAAATACATCGACAAGTTACTTGAAAAAGTTGCTGATTTTACTACCCTCCACTAAAAAAATTTAACAGTGAATAAACAGAATTGCAGTGAGTTACACAAAGACATCCTGAGCAAGCTTGGCAGTTGAGGAGTGAGACGTTGTTGGCGCAACATTAGTCATTTAATTCAGACAGTGGTTCATATGTCTGTCCTGAGTGAGGCCGGGAAATTCATAGGACAGTTCTGAGACAGATGAGCGGGCAGAGAGTGAGACAGCTGGTCAGACATTGAGTGACTTTGACCTGGCATTGAGACTAGCCTCCAATTGGTTAATTTCATTTTGACTGTCTGCAGACAGAGATAAGCCTAACAGAGTATGCATCAATCATTAAACAATGATAGTTTGCACTGACACTAATGAAAGTAATCGCAAATGACAAGGACATAGATATGAAGGTTGTGTGTTTAACCTTTCTTCAATTGCATATTTTTTTCTTTCTCCTCCCTGTCTTTACATTACCATTGTTTTGTTTCTTCCTTTCTGAATACCGTTAACTCACTTTTTTTCACAGACTCTCCCCCTTTGATTAATCTGACCTGCGAATGGTTCAAATGAGCATTTTCTTTTCCAAAATCCCCTGACAGGTAAAAGATAACGAGGAAAGGGAAGTGAACTGAGGACAACTATAAGACTTGGGAGGAATGAAAAAGGAGAAAAAAACAAGTATTGCCAATTAAAACAAAGAAAAGCTTATGGTTGCAGCTGCTGTGTCTCTTAATTTTCATTCCATCCCGAATTACCTACCCTATGTAGAAGTAGTTATTATAAATCTATCCTGTTGCTTTTCAAACATGGAAAAAGACTCATGAATAGTAAAAAGATCTATGTTTCATTTATTCAAGTACATTGCAAAATGCAACAGACAGTACCGTTAACCCATGACAACGTATGAGTGCAGCAGTGTTGCAATAAGCGGTCTGGAGTTTTGTGAAGCCAAGTGTTGCTGTCAGATTTGAGTGATGATGACCCAGTGTCTGGACCTTCTTCCTGGCTCTCTCCAGTCTGTGTGCACGCCTCACAATCTGTCCTTCACACATGCATTTGTGTGCTTCTACGTACGAGGGAGCTGATATTAGCAGATGACGCGCAGCAGGGCTGAAGTTGCGCAGGGTAAACGTACAAAAACAGCGTGGAACGTACACGCATAATGCACACAGTCACACACACACAGGCGCATGAACAGTCACTTACGGCAGGGATGAGCCAGAACTCGTATGTCGTCAATGGCGATGAAACCTGGATGCCCTTGGACTGAGACTGCTTCAAATATTACCTGATTAGAGAGAGAAAGAAAGAACACATTTGATAATCTCTGCCACCATTCCTGATATCTATATTTTCTTTTTCACCATTAGCTTTTTTATTCTCATCTTCTTGAACTGGCTCTCGTGTTTCTTTTGTCATCACTCTACTCTTTTTTTTTTATTTGAAATGTTGACAATTTCTTTATCGACACTCCCGGGGTGACAGGCCGTCACAGAGCCTGTCAAGGGGCCATGCACTTCTGACCCACACATATCTCCTCATACACAACCTCATATTATGGACACACACAAACACACACCTCTGTGCTGTACTTGTCAGTATCCTCAGTAGTATGGGCTGACACAGTCTGAATACTATAGACCTCTGGGAAGACACTTTCCTCTCTTCCTTTCCTTCAAACAAAAGGATCTCTGACACACAGGTCAAGTATATGGAAGTCGGTTAAGCTTTTCTAGATGCAACTGTATTTTGACAATTTGACTTGAAATGCGCAAACTTCTTTTCTTTTTAATTTCTTTCCTGCAGTAGTCGATTATAATTACCATATACTGAGTCACTTTGCTCTTAACACAGAAACAATGTTTTGTGACACAGATGTGATACACACTTATTTTCACACATCTATCAGTTCATCCTAAAAGTTTTTCTTGCCCTCACAGTGGCCTGAACTTTAAAAAAAAAAGACATCTTTTGGAGTTTTTTCAAAGAGAGGTGACTCCTCATTAGGGAAGGAAACACCTACAAACACACACATTTCATTCACTTTGATTACCACTGTGCCTTAGATCTGTGTGTGCGACACAGGGGTGCCTTCATTTACAGAGCTCAAGCCAGTTATTAGGTAAAACACAGTTGCCTTTGTACTTCCTCAATGAAAAAACACAGCAGGATGTGTCTCCACACCTTGAACAGACAGATACCTGCAGCACAAACTGAGCATCACTGCATGGTAACAGTTTTGTGTTAAAATAACAAAGGACTGGACAACAAAGTATATCTGTTGGTTGCCTCACTATCTGTTAAATTGTGACTCTGAAACTCATTCTTTAATGTCATAATTGTATAGCTTCATTTAATTAGTGTAGCTAAACTAACCAATTGAGCTACTGATGGCAATATTATTTAAATGTTGACACCGTTTGCAGTTAATTGTATGTACAGCAAACATACAATTATTTTACTGTTTCTGTTCAAGTTATAGCCACATGCTATCAGTTTCTTGGCAGTGCATCTTGGACGCTATACCGTTTTAGCATGTAGAATCAGAGTCTGTTGTGTAAAGTCATATTCTGTCTTTATATAATGCTCAATTTGAGCTACATGTGTGTTACTTGCTTGCAGAAGCACAAATGGTATTAAAATAAAGACAAAAGCTGCTTTCTGTTTGGTTTTGCAATGACATGAAACATTGTTTGGGAGATAACGTAAAGCTAATGAAAAAGGCCGAATATGCAAACATTGGAAAATCAATATGCTATATTCTTCTTTGTTTGACCTAATGCACATAGCATAGGCCTCCTCATATACAAGAATGAGTGGGGAGGCAAGGAAGGTGCATTTCAACAATAATATGAATATATAGCTGTCAGCGTTAATTCAACATCAATTGTAATAAAACAAAAACTGACCGTATTTGCTGCAAGACCATGAATTACATAATTAATTTTGGATGAGACATATAAAAAGAAAAAGAAAGAAAAAAAATGAGATCAAACAGCAACAGACAGCACAAATGAAATGAGAAATATTGACCCATAGTGATCTGCCTGACACAGCACAAAGGAGGATTTCAACTTATTCTCTTTTGTAAAATGAGAAGTGAAAGGGAGATGATGAGGGGCAAGCAGCTCTATTAAAAATAATGGTATTGCAAGTTACTGTTTTGCTGTTGTACTATTATGTTGATACTGTATGCTGCTGTCTGTAAAGATGGCAAGACACCCTTTTTATATCTACCTGAATGGCACCGCACTGTGACTATGACTTTGTGTGTTACCTGGTAGGAGTTGGGCCAGAATGTAGAAATGGCCAGCTCAGCCTTCACCCAGCCTTCAGTGACAGTGTCAGAAGCGTTCCACACTGGGTTACCCTGGGCACCTCCATTCACCTGCAAGAACACAGTGAAAACAAACAGATGAGATTCAGGGAGTAAAATTTTAGTTTTTTAAGGTCAGCTACTGTATCTCAACAATCTATACCATTACTGGAGCATTACTGGGGCTGAATGAATCCCAGCCAACACTATGTAAGAAGTACATCCTAGATAGGCTACCACATACATACATAGAACAACATACAACAACCATTCACATTTCACACTCACACCTACAGTCAATTTAGAATCTCCAATAACCCAAATCTCCATGTCTTTGGCCTGGGGATGAAACTGGAGTACCTATCCGTACAGATGAAAAACTTACTGTACAAACCCCAAAAACAAAGACCCCATTGAAACCCTAGCATTTGATCCGAGAAACTTGAGGCAATCTTGTTGCTCCCAATTAAAAGATATCATGTCCAATTTTAATTAAATCCATTAGTTGTGTCTTTTAGGGGCGTTGTGCCTACTACCCATAAGCCCCATTGACAAAATATCAGAATATGCTTTTTTTTCACTTCACTTGTCCTTATTTTCCATAATCCATCCTCAAATATGGTGATCAAATGTGGTTTCTCCTCACTGCTCGGTCATTATATCACTTCGTCCACAACTCTCTCTATCTCTCTATTTCAATCATGTGTTTATCAGTGATTCACACCCCAATATGAAACACTCTGTCTTTCAGTACAGACCTGCATCTGATCAAGTGTTACGCATTAGTGTGATTTGTTAGCGGCATTTAGTCGTTTGAATTGTGCCATCAATATCTAAAATAAGTCTGCCACTTTAAATCGTTCTTTACAAAAGCGCTATTAAATTCTCTGAACTTAAGACTTCTAGATGAGGTCTGTGTTTACTGGACTGTCATTCTGCCACTGTCTTTCACAGACAGACACACGCACGCACGCACGCATGGACGCACGCCCTTCCTAACAAAGAATAGAGGTGTGTTAAATATTATGACTGTCAGTCAGTCGTTCACTGACTCCATAACACACACATGTACCTTGATATAGACATTTAGTGTGCCAGGACTGGCTCCATCTCTGCTGGACAGTGAATAAAGGAAGTCGATGCAGTGAGTGTCGTTCTCCTTCAGTGTGGGCATATACAGGTGGGCCTTCTGTCCCGAAGCCCTGCCTGACGCATTCACGACCATGAATGAACCTACAGAGACAGACACAAGGATAAGAACGGAGGCAAGGACAGTTAGATAAGGATCGTGACTCAACACAGGTGGCCATGCTGTAAAAGTGTCCTCAAGACACTACAATTCCAATTTCTGTTCTTCATGGTTACATCAACAGTTGTAGCAGTTTGGAAGGTAGCTAGCTGGAATGACAAATTATATGCATAGCATTGCAGTAAAGGAAAATGCAAATTTAACCCAGATAGAAACATGCGTGTGTGTTACTGAATAGTTCCTGTGGCATAAATAGGTGAATTTGGTCAAATAAAATCAACACTACTAAAGCAGCACTGAGATCATAATGGGCAGTCATGGTGTAAGTGGAATGTCACTGTTGGGTGGTAATGCTGCAATAGGTGGGATTACTGGACTGCCCTGACTGTATTGGTCAAAATAACATATTGCTTGCCAGTTGGAAACTGGGCCTAAATAATGCAGAAGTATAGTTCTATCAGGTAAACTGGAAATAAATGTTCTCTAATCTGTATCTTAAGCCCAATTTATACTCCTGCGTAAAGTGCTCTGCGTAGGCTACGCAGAGTCCTCTGCGTCGACGCAGAACCTGTCGAAGAGCCTCTGCGTCGTCTCCGGGTGCACGGAATATTTTTTAAGTGTCCGTCACTCCGTCAAGGGACAGCGGAGACGGCAAGAGCTGCGATTGGTCCTCAGGACAGGCCGCGCTAAGCTGCTCTGTGCAGTGAGCAACGAGCGTTCACAGAGGGCGGAGCTGATCCCCGCCGACTTCGTCGCTGCCGAACTATAAATACGTCATATCTTAACACACACAGCACATGTTTAGACTCTAAATGGCCAATTTCTCGCCTCAAATTATCTTAAAACTGCGTTCCGGGACACAGAAAAGTGACAAACGGCCGCTGTTTCAACAACAACAGTCTTTCTCCCTCGGACGCCATTGCTCACTGTAGCCAAAAGCACAACAACCTTGCGCAGCGACCCCTAATGATCGGGCAGGGAAATTGCAGCGCCTATCCGCCACCACGAAGTATAAAGGCTCGAGTGGTCTACGTGGTGACGCAGACCGATAACGCATTACGCAGTCGGAGAAGTATAATGTGGCCTTATACTGAGCTGAAAGCTTATACTGGAATTGGTGTCGAATAACACCAAGGATAATATAGTATGTAGATTAGTGGTATATTGTCATACACAACTGATAATATAATAGTAATATAATATAATATAATTCAACTATTTAATTTATAATTTATAAGACTTAATAAATTAGATTTGGACTTTATAAGACTTGATCTTATTTCTTGTCTTTTTCAGCTACTGATGTGCTGCAGAAATGATCAGAGTCCATTTGCTGCACTGTCCAGCCAACATTCAGTGCAGAAAATAGAACCAAATCATCTCAATTTGATTTGCTAGAGCTGTGTAACAACATCTTAATGTATCCACACTCCAGGGGTTCTGATCCACGACGTAAAACACATTTCTCTGTCAACCCACAGTCTAAGTGGGTTTTAGACTCTGCTTTATGGCACAGGACAGAGCTTTTATGGGTCAGCCATTTGGCTCACTTCCATTTGCTGGACTGAGTGACTGGGAGACTATTTGGCAAGAGAGCAGGAGAGGAGAGATACTGAATCAAGCAGGTGTGACTGTGTGCTTCTAGCAGTGTGTGCATGTTAGCTCTATTGCTGAATTGATGTAGAATGAAAAAGAAAATGTGTTTGAGCCGGAGAGTAGCTTAAAAATTCAAGATTAATGACGCATTTATTATGAAGCTGATAAGTATGTGCAAGATAATAATTTGACCAAAATGCCAATGCTTATACCAATGTAAAATAGCTATTATAAAGTCTTCCACACCACAATAGTGCCACCAGGCAGGGGGCGAGTGGCATACATTTGCTAAATGACGTTTAAAATCATACTTACTTGTAGTTGCAAACAATAACAAATGAGAGTGTTTTGCCTTATATTCAAGTACTTATTCAATGAAAATGGAATAGTCCAGACAAACATCAGCATCTATATCAGTATTCAGTAAGTGTCAACTCATTTGGCGATAGACCAAAATAACAGTCAACAAATAAGGGGTGATTAATCGACTGACACAGCGGTATTTATATAAAGACTTTCTTCCCCAAGGACACAATGTCATGCAGACTAGAAGAGCTACTGATCAAAAAGCTGACCTTATGGTTAGATGATGACACACGGCAACTACTGAACCATTTGGAAAAACTGACTTTTATCCAACCTTACTTGTGTTGAGACCATGGGTACGAATAAGGTCAAAATCAGGTAAGAAAAATAATTTGCATTTGGCAAGTCTTATAAGATAATGTAATAGATAATCCCTTCATCAATTCCAAAATTATATTGGCCACCCATTTAGAACAAAGAAAAATATAAGGTCAAGTGAAAAAAGAAGAAAGATATTTGTGAGAGAGTGTGAGAGAGAGAGAGAGAGAGAGAGAGAGAGAGAGAGAGAGAGAGAGAGAGAGAGCGATAATGAAGTGGGGTTAAACTAGTATAATCATGTAATTACAGCCTTCAGCAACTCATAGGAGGTAGTATTGACTTCTATTTATGTCGGATATTAAGAGCATAAACATGCATGCGCATTCACTCACACATGCAGTAAGTGGATTTGTAACCGTAGTGAAAAGACACACACACACACAATGTGTATCCTAAAGTGTGAATCCCACACACAATATAGATCAAAAAATATTAACAAGAAGACCCATTATTTAGAGGACATATCACTAAAGCCCAATGTTTATTCCTGCGTAAAGTGCTCTACGTAGGTTACGGAGACCCCTCTACATCGCCTGAGAGCCTGTGGGAGAGCCTCTCCGTCGTCTCCGGCTGCACAAAATATTTTTGTGTCCGTCACTCCGTCAAGGGAAAATGGAGACGGCAAGGGCTGCGATTGGTCCTCAGGACAGGCCGAGATAACGCTGCTCTGTGCCCGCCACTGTGCGCACCGAGCGTCCACAGAGGCGGAGCTGATCACCGCCGACAACGTCACTGCCAAACTATAAATACGTCATATCTTAATACACAAACCACATGTTTAGACTCTGAATAGCCAATTTCTCGCCTCAAATGATCTTAAAACTGCGTTCCGGGACACAGATAATATTGATTTCAGGTGAGAAACGGCCACTGTTTCAACAGTCTTTCTCTCTCGGACGCCATTGAGCACTGTAGCAAGAAGCACAACAACCTTGCGTAGCGACCCCTACTGATCGGGCGGGAAATTGCAGTGTGCGTATCCGGCACCACGACGGAGAACTATGAAAGCTCGAGGGGTCTCCGTGGTTACGCCGTTGGATAACGCATTACGCAGTCGGAGAAGTATAATGGGGCCTTTACACACGGACGAGCATGATTCTAATCATTCACACATCACTCAGTTAATAACGTGGACACACACCGACATACAGTAACAAATGCACATGAGATTCATTTCACACATAGTTCCCCAGCTGTGAGGTCACGGAAGTGCAATCTGTTAATGTGAGAATCTGTCTACAACGCCAACACCTAAACACACACTCACATTCACACAAACACACACACACACACACACACATCAAAATAACTGGGTCAGCTCGGTGCAGTAAACGCTCCAGCGCAAACTGACACACGAGACCGGCTGTTTTCACAAATACTGCAGAGAATTCAAGATTCGGCTTTTATTTTCCACAGCTTTCTACATCAAAAGGAGGCAGAAGCCTCAGCAGGCTACTGTAGTGCCTCTGAGCAAAGCATTTAACCCCCAGCTGCTGTGCTGGATCAGCAAACTGGTGTGTTGCCTGCTGAGGATATCATTCAAGCCAATGGAGTGAATGAATACAGGCTTAAAATAACACAAAAGAGTTCACATCTACATGCATGACTCACTGGTAAGGGGATATTTTTAAGTGTTCACGCATGTGTTGGAGTCTGGTAAACACCTCTCTACCACAATATCATCTCAAACAGCTGATGTGTTGTGGCACGTGGCATAACAATGCTTCGATGCTCTTGAGCCATGTGCAGAATTTGTTGTGAAAATATTATTGTCAAAGAAAAGCACTGCCTTTCAGCATTTTTCACTGAGCTGCTGAAAATATTCTAAATAATAGCATACAGTTAGAATGCAGTTTGATGTTTATGCCTGGGTTGTCTTTTACATTGCTAAAAAAAAAGATGTTTAATGTCTGGCCTTGCTCACGACAGTAGCCTACACTGTGTGAATCTCCTTCCAGTCCACTGCCTCAATCTCCAATAGCACTTATCCCACGATGGCTATAGGTCAGTTCACACACACACACACAACCTGAAATATCTCTATGACTAGATTTTGTAACAGGTGCATACAAAAAGCAAGAGATGAAGGGCAAATGGCACACACAAAAAGAAAGAGAGAGGAACAAACAGGGATGGACATACAGAATGAGCAAGGGAACAGTGACAGGAGCATCAGCTGTGCAGCAGTCATGACCCTAAGACGTGCAAAAAAAAAAGATTGGTGTCGGGTAAAATGGCTCATCTTTAGCATTATCTCCGTCATCGTCATCGTGCTTTTATGGTGATGATGCCAAGGCAAGGCAAAAGAAATCCCTAGAGTCAGACGCACAATCGCCACATTGGTTCCTGGCCCATTTCACACAGTTAGCGCACACAATTCTGCCTGAGGTCTCACACACACACACACACACACACACACACACACACACAGGAACCCATATGGTCTGTGTCCTGAATGGGTAATGGCCCCATCATCATCACACATGCAGAAACACACACATACACACACTCAAACTGGGGTACTTTTTCCTCTTTATGCCCTGATTGTTCTTGCTCATTTGGTTTTCCACCAACACACTCTCTTTTCACCTCTGCCTATTGTTACGCTCATCTATCGCTCATCTACCCCTCATCCATCTGCCCCTCTCTCCGTACGTCTCGTTCGCTGTGGCCTTTTTACATCTCGTCGTCTATCTATCTATCATGTCATGCGAGGGATGAATCGTTGCATCCCCATCCCTTCCCCCTCTGTCTCTGGGGCTGTTCAGTAATCTGATGAGTAACAAATCAATAATTGAAGTGCCAGTATCACAGCAACTGGGCAAACCATAAATGCAAATAACTAATTCATCCATCTGAACACGAGCACATGCTCTCACCATCACTTTCCTCCAATTCATCCACCATCCCACCTCCCACCGTCCAATATTTCCTCTACATCCCTGTCTCTGTTTTTTAAAATCCATTTAAAATCCTTTCATCCTTCTTTCCCTCACCTCTCCTTGCCTTTTTAACTCTCTTTTCCCCAGTCTCTCAGTATCTCTTGATCATCTGTGGCCTGCCTTTCATTATGAGCTGAAAGAAAAGAGCTTTCAAAGCATCCAAATCTAATTTATTTACCCCTATTACAGTTAATGGAGCAGGTGGTGTATCTCTCTCTGTGTGTGTGTGTGTGTGTCTAGAGAACTCTGTTACTCTCCACAAACCTTGTAAATAGCTTCCATAATGTACTTACATTGGTTTACATTGTTTTTGGCTGACTCCTTTTATCTGTACAAAATAAAAAAAAAGTCAAATGTTGATGCTCTCCCAGTAACTGGCGGTGAAAGGGAATTTTCCAAAGAAAGAAAGATCTGGCGAGCATTGTGAAATATCGGCTGGGAACTCAGTGGGTTTGATCAAAGACTGAGAGGGTGAAGGTCAATTGCCATCTGAGTTTGTATTTTTGCTCTCGTTTTGCAAGTTTATTTCTCTTGAACAGTTTGAATAAAAACATTGAAAACATAAGAAAGGTCAGACTGTTATACAGCATGTGCCGTCGCAGAGCAATTCTAATCTGCGTGTTATAATCTCTTTCAGTTACTTCAAGTTCTCTCAGCTGCCTGGAAAGGTAAAAAGAGGAACAGAAATAGCGGCATGAGCTTCATCGCAAACGTTTCGACAAAACAGTGTCGTTTTAAGGCTCAGATAATGAAAAGAATTTCAGCAACAAAGCACGAAGAAGCACAGCCTAAATCGCACTTTAATAGATCAATTACATCCTCAGATTTTCTGGTGAAACGGGACATCAAGGCAAGATGTTCACAGAGTGCGATGTGCTCAAATGGTTCCCTAGGGTCTCTGCTCAAACTGCGATGGTTTTTTTGGGCTGTGTAGCGCTTAAATCACTTTCATTCTCCTTATCGGGTGTTTTGTGTCTGTCGTTTTTTTTTGGGATTAAGACATCCTCGGAGCGAGGCCCGCTCACAGTTCTTTCAGCCTCTAAAGAGCTCGGTTTACATTTGTTATTTCGACTGTGGTTTTGGGGTTTCAAATCCTGCAATAAAGACATTTAAAGAGATTTGAAGGCATGTTGAGACATGTGTGTCCACATGCGGCCTAGAAATGTCTTTCACGCAGCTCCCGTGACGGTTTCCGCTCTTGCTGTTCTGTTAAATTCCTCTAAAAAGCAGCTCTCCATGAAAATGTGAGAGCGGATTATTATGACTAGAACAATGGAAAATAATGAACTTTCACTGTAGAAATGAGGATCTTCTAACCAAGGAGCTGTGTCAAGAATCCATCCAGTCTGGACTATGATGCTACATAGTCACTAAACACGTGACTGCAGAATAACTCCCGTGTCAAAGTGGTATTTCTCGGGGTATAGTCAGGCAGGGAAGATGGTTTGTGGGCCATAAATTGTTATACTATTATACTGGCTGTTACACTGTTATCAGTAACATGAGTATTTCAATTTTATATGTTTCCTGAAATCTCTTCATTCATTTTTTTTAAAGTAATTTACATTTAAAGGTGAAGTAAGTAGTTTATAGTGCCATCTAGAGGAGAGGCTGACATTTACAACAAAGAACTGCTCCTCTGCTCACCCCCTCCCTTCCCTGAGCGCTACGTAGGGATGTCACGGTTAACGGTGTAACGGTAAACCCGCGATAAAAAATTTTGACGATAATAATTACCGTCTTCATTTGAAAAAAAATTATTATCTCGGTAAATAACCGCGCCCGCGGTGTAGGCACCGTGAGCCTTTTCAGCGTCTCCATCTGCTGAAGGCGCACTCTGTAGCCTACAACCTGATGTTTAAACTTTATCGAAGCTGGAATCATGGCCGAAGGAGGAGACGACAGCCCTCAGGACATATACTATATGAAAACTCACCCATAACAGTATAGCGCGGTGCTGGCGTCACGTCATCATCTCAGACAACTACCGCGTGCGTCCTGCTCTCTTTCAGCCGCTGAATAATCCATCTGTTTGTTGTTTTTGTGACGATGAAGTCTGCTAACACGTTAGCATAAAGATCGCTAGCTTAAAATGCTAACAGTCTACACACCAGCAGTCTCTGTGCTTTCGCTGTCATTGTGAAGATGTTCAGCCACAGACAATTAGTGTCCTGTTCTCCTTGTCTTCCTTTGTCAAACAAAGCTTTTGTTGATGACTGCTTTGATGAAAATCACGCTTTAATTTCGCACTGCACACACACACACACACTCTCTGTACTGCATATTAATTAGCCATGTGTATTCTCCGTGATCGTCAGCTGATTGGCTGAAAAAAGCAACAAAAGCTCTGGAATGTGAGATCGCCACACCCAAACTAGGAGTGATTCAGAGCGATAAAACAACCTTAATTCAAACACAAAGTTAATGGTTTTAAGACCCACAATACTGTGTCAATAATGTTAACATGATAGTACAGCTGCAGCGCCCAACCGCCAGCATATTAAAAATGCATAGCTTTTAGGACTATCAATGCTTTCTGAACATATGTAACGGTGTAATAATGTCTTGTCTTTATTGTAAATTCCTGTCAAACTTGGGACCACAACCAATGTCATTTTATTTTGAAAATCTACAGCGGAAGGCTGTGCCGCACTTAATGCTGCGCATCTTGTTTAGTGCTCAGAAGTCGAATGATGCGCTGTAGGTAAGTTGTCGTTCTGTTCGCTCGGACATAAAACTCCGTTGTACGTGTAATTTATGCTTCACCTGACATATAAAATCAATCGGCATTTACTGTATGAGATGCTTGTCTAATGAAACGCTGCTAAAACCTGTGGTTTTATTGCTTTGTGACTAATTATTGTAAGAATGTGCAAAGAGTGTGTAGGTTAGCTACCGACACGTGCGAACAGTGTTTAAGCTAGCTATGAACAGTACAGAGTGTGCGTGATTTGAGTATACTAACACGGAACTCCTCTTTTTTTATAGTTCGAGCGACAGTAAACGTCATGTGTATTAACAGCAGACTGGTTGTGTGTTTGTCCCATGTTGCAGGTATGTTATTTGCACTTTTGAGTGTGTAATGTTGTTGTGTGTGTGTTTTAATATGTAAATGCAAAAAACGGAGCTTGGCAGGTGATTGATGTGTTGATGTGAGATTAGTGAACTGTAATTTGCAAATGATGCCACTATACGATCAGAAGTCGAATGATGCGCTGTAGTTCGAGCGACAGTAAACGTCATGTGTATTAACAGCAGACTGGTTGTGTGTTTGTCCCATGTTGCAGCAATAAACCAGTCCAGTGCTCCATCCAACTGCCTCCGTGAAATTTGTACCTAAAAGCAGCAGAGCCTAATGACAAAGGTCACATTGGTGCCGTGACTCATCGATCTCCAGCTGGACGGTGACTTCTTCAGCACGATCCGGGGATTCTTAGTGCTGCTGCTCCTCTTTTGGGTACTCAGGTGGAAATTTTATTTGACCAGTTGAGCTGTCAGAGTATATAGTGAGTTTTATTGTTTTCTTGCTGTTCGTTTGCACTTGCTTTGTTACGTTTTGAGTATTTAAATTTTGTTTGTGACATTGTACATTTTTTTTTTTTCTTTTTCTCTTCACAATGAGTATTATTCGAGAGGTGGATAGCACCCCTTTCAGTGTTGGCAGAGGGAGAGGAGTGTTGAGTTCTCCTAGGTTCTTACAGTTTGAGACACCTGTACATGGTCGTGGAATTGTTTTGGGGGGTAGTGTGGGTACACCGGGGTTCCCTTTGATCAGTAGGGATGTGTCCTCAAGCCCTGTGGGTAATTCACATGTGCCTCAACACACCAGTTCTGCTATCCCTTCCCCTGAGGCCCTCGCTAATGAGATTGTCAATCAGATGGGAGATGTAATTCAGCATGTTACTCAGAAGGTTGTACAGAATGTTATAACCCAACTCAGCCCACCTATGAGTATTCCTTTAACCAATGCTGCCACTTCGCCAGCGAACGCTGACATGTCTACTTCGAACATGCTTGACGCTTCTCATGTGCAGCTTGTGTCCCACAGAAAGCTTAAAGATCCCCCATGCTTCAGAGGGGAGAGCTCTGACACTGTGTCTGTGAGAGAGTGGGAGGACCTCATGAGGTCTTATATTAAGAAGAGTAACCTGAAACCTGAGGAACAAGCTGAGGAGATCCTTGTTCATCTTAGAGGTAAGGCAAAAGACGTTGCCCGGGTCGGTACCAGAAACAGTGACATAGACATCACCCGTGACCCTGAGGCTATCTATGGTCTCCTACGAAAGCACTTTGGCTCTGCCTCATGCTCACCGCTTCCATTGGCAGATTTCTATACCACTCTGCCTGAGAAAGGCGAGGAGGCATTTGACTATTGGCTCAGGCTACACCGTGCCGTTGACATTGCTGTTGAACGCCTGAAAGAGCATGGCAAAACGCTGGAGAGTCCTGGCACTGAGGTAACACGCATGTTCATAAAGAACTGTCCCACTCCTGAGCTTTCTATGACCTTTCGTTCAAAGACCATGGACAAGTGGACTGCTCATGAAGTCCAAGAAATCTTATGTGAGTATCATTCAGGCATGTCGTTCACTGTGAGCAAGGTAGCCAAGGAGAAAGTAACAATGAACATTCAGCACACTGCTTCTCCACCACCTGTACCACTGATTGGGGGACAGGACCCACCACAGCCGCAGGCCGCAGAATCTGCTACCCTGGAACGTCTTATTACCATGCTGGAGAAGGTGCTTTTGCAGAGACCTGTTCAGTCGGGTCCGACCAGGCAGTCTGGTCCGCGGCGTCCCAGGATTGAAGGATTACATGACTTGCCTTGTTCTGTCTGTCGTGACGCTGCTCACTCCGCCTTCGCTCACTGCCGTGAGCATAAGCTCTGCTTTCAGTGCCATTCGCCAAACCACTCAAGTCGTGCTTGTCCTGGCCGCACTTCCTTAACCATTCATCAGCAGTCGGAAAACTAGTGGGTCCGCACTTTAGGGAGGACAGTGTGGATCATGATGGTGAGTCTCCCAGCTGTGACAGTGATGACTTGGAATCTTTGTATGAATCTCTTTGCTCCTTTGCACCAGCTGGAAAGACAGTTGTTTTCCAGTCGACCCACAGAATCCAGAAGTCTGACAGCTTGTTCTACACTGATGTTTGTGTTGCAGGTGGCGTTCAAATGAAAGCTATGATTGATAGTGGTTCCATGTCTTGCTCTATAAGTGAATCTGCTGCTGCACGTCTCTTGCAACACTGCTCCGATCTGGAGAGTAGTCCTGCTGATGATATTGTTGTTGTTGGTGCAGGAGGTCACCATGTCTACCCAAAAGCAGTTTGTGATTTGGAGGTGGTTATCTATGGCTGCAAGTTGCTCATCCCAACACTGGTCATTCCTGGACAAACGGACGACATGATTGTTGGTAGTAATGCTATCAAGCTACTCATACATTTGATGAAAAAGTCCGAAGACTATTGGAGACTTATGGTTGCTCCATTTAACGTTGCAGATGATGACTGTGGCCAGTTTTTATCCCTGCTCTCCAACTCTGAAAAATGGCGGGGAGGACCCATGCCTGACAAGGTCGGCACAGTGAAGTTAAGGCAGAGTATTACACTTGAACCTCTGCGTGAACACCTTGTCTGGGGCAAGCTGCCCGCATCCACACATTTGTCAGTAGGGAGCACAGTCATCGTCGAACCGACTCAGTCAAGATCAAGGCCCAGAAATGTGCTGGTTGGTCGTGTTGTTACACCTCTGTGGGGCGATAGGTGGGTCCCACTAAAACTAATCAATCCTAGCGACAAGGCAGTGTCTCTCAGGAGGAACTGTAAGATTGCAGACGTCTTCCCATGTGTCGCAGTTGAAGAGCTGCCTTCACCTGAAAAGGTTTCTTTCAATGTCCAGAGTGTTATGCAGGGCCCTGTGCCGACAAGGTCACCGGAGCAGAGAAAAGAGGTCTTAAGCAGTTTAGGGCTACAAGATTTGGACTTGGATGGTTGTGAGGTGTCTGACCAGTGGAAAGATAGGCTTTTGCACCTCGTCGTGGAGTATGAGTCAGTCTTTTCAAGGGACAAAATGGACTGTGGGGAGGCTACAGACTTTGTCCACAAAATACACCTTGTGGACGAGAGGCCATTTCGTCTGCCCTACCGCAGAGTGCCACCAACACAGTACAAGGAGCTGAGGACTGCACTGACTGTAATGGAGGAGAAAGGCATAATCCAGAAGTCACACAGTGAGTACGCTTCGCCTCTCGTCTTGGTGTGGAAGAAGGATGGCAGCCTGCGCATTTGCACTGATTTCAGGTGGCTCAATGCAAAGACAGTGAAAGATGCGCACCCACTGCCCCACCAAGCTGATACCCTTGCTGCACTTGGGGGAAACGTCTTCTTCTCCACCATGGACTTAACTTCTGGGTTTTACAATGTACCACTTTATGAGGCACACAAGAAGTACACAGCCTTTTCTTCCCCCTTTGGCCTCTATGAGTACAATAGAATGCCCCAAGGTCTATGTAACAGTCCCGCAACCTTCATGCGGATGATGTTGTCAATCTTTGGTGACGAAAACTTCAGCAGCTTGCTCTGCTACTTGGACGACCTGATGGTCTTTGCCCCCAGTGAGGAGTTGGCCCTTGAACGTCTGGGGATGGTGTTCTCTCGTCTGAAATCTCACAAACTTAAGCTGGCTCCCAAGAAATGTCATCTCCTGAAGAGCTCAGTTAGGTTTCTGGGGCACATCATCTGTGCAGATGGGGTGAGAACAGACCCAGACAAGGTCAAGAACATTACTGATCTAGGAGAAGCAGAGTTAATGGAAGATGATGGTGTTACACCTTCCTGGAAAAAGATCAGGTCCTTTCTCGGCATGATTTTTTATTACCAACATTTCATTGCTGACTGCTCCGCAAAAGCTAAACCTCTCTTCAGGCTCATTTCAGGGCGGCAAGTTCAATCTCAGGCCAAGAAAAGAGGGAAGTTCAAAAAGAAGTTATCTGCCCCACCAGCTATGGCACCAAGTGACTGGACTGCTGCATGTCAGGAATCGTTCCAAACTCTGAAACATGAACTTGCTCATGGTGTCACCTTGGCTCATCCTAACTTCGACCAACCTTTCATCCTTGCTGTTGACGCTTCTTTTGATGGCATTGGAGCTGTTTTGTCTCAAGTAGCACCTGGTGAGACAATCGCAAGGCCTGTTGCCTTTGCCAGTAAGACATTGTCCCGTTCTCAGATGAACTATCCTGCACACAGGCTGGAATTTCTAGCATTGAAGTGGGCCGTGTGTGACAAATTCAGTCATTGGCTGAAGGCGAAACACTTCACCGCCTGGACGGATAACAATCCCCTGTCATACATCCTGACAAAACCACGCTTGGATGCATGTGAGCAAAGGTGGGTGGCCAAGCTGGCAGCGTTTGACTTTGATCTCAAGTACGTTCCAGGGATTAAGAACACTGTTGCAGATGCTTTGAGCCGTGAACCATTTGTTCAATCATGTGTTGGTCACCGCTTGCTAAAAGAACCCTATGTTGCATTATTGGGCGAAGTCAGTGGTGTTGTCGGAGGCACAGTGCAGGATGCTTTTCGACTGACGAACAACTGTCAGGTTGTTCAGAGTGCGAGGTCACAGTCATCAGACCTCAGTGATGTGCTTGATCCTCAGATTGAGGGAAGTTCCATCAGCTCAGATGAGGTGTCGGCTGCACTAAGCGCTCATCATGGTTGTGGTAATCTCACTGCTGACCTACCATTGCCACAGTTGCCTGATGAAGATCTTTCCACTGTTATCCCTCAGAGCCAACTTTTGAGCCATCAGGAGCGAGACCAAACGATAAGTAGAGTCCTGTTCTATGTGCAGCGGAAAAGGAAAGCCACCAGACGTGAGGCTGCAGCTGAACCTGCCTGCGTCAGTAAGCTCCTCAGACACTGGAAAAAACTCAGAGTGCAAAATGGCATTTTGTACAGGGTGAAGAAGGACAACCGGTTGAACAGAAAACTGTCCCAGTTCGTTGTGCCAGATGGCCTTAAACACCAGATTCTCCTAGGCCTCCACGACAATGCTGGTCATCAGGGCCGTGCTCGAACTCTCTCCCTCGCCAGGGAACGTTTTTTCTGGGTTGGCATGGAAACAGACGTAACGGACCATGTACGACGATGTGAGAGATGTGTTGTCGGCAAAACCCTTGAACCTGCAGCACGTGCACCTCTTGAATCCATTCACACATCTGAACCGATGGAACTGGTGTGCATCGATTTTTGGACAGCTGAATTGTCTGACAAAAAAGTGGTTGATGTCTTGGTTATAACTGACCACTTCTCTAAAATGGCGCACGCCTTTCCCTGTCGGAATCAAACTGCCAAACATGTTGCCCGTCGATTGTGGGATGATTTCTTCTGTGTATATGGGTTTCCTAAGAGGCTTCATTCGGATCAGGGGGCCAACTTTGAAAGCAGGCTCTTGAGAGAACTTTTGGAGATGGCAGGAGTGAAGAAGTCGCACACCACACCTTACCACCCAATGGGTAATGGTGTCACAGAAAGCTTTAATAGGACGCTGGGGAATATGTTGAGAACCCTCCCTCCAACTGCAAAAGCCAGGTGGCCTCAGATGCTGAGGACTCTAACCTTTTGCTACAACTGTACAGTGCATGAGACGACCGGGTTTGCCCCATTTTACCTCATGTATGGACGGGTTCCACGTCTCCCTGTCGACGTCATGTTTCAGCATGTGATTCAAGATGACAAAGTGATCAGTCATAACGAGTTTGTCCTAAATTTGAAGCGGGATTTGAGTGAGGCCTCACGGATCGCTCGGAAACACAGCCTTGATGAACAAGCACGTCATGCCAGGCTGTACAACCGGAAAGTCAAGGGCTCTCCACTGGCTACGGGAGATCGAGTGCTGTTAGCCAACCGTGGTGAGAAAGGAAAAAGGAAGCTTGCTGACAAGTGGGACTCCACACCTTATGATGTTGTGTCAGTGAGGTCTGGGATCAACGTATACAGGATAAGAGATGCCATAACTGGCAGAGAGAGAGTTGTGCACCGAAACCTTCTTCTCCCGGTTGACTTTCTTACCGTGGATGAGTCTCCTGCTTCCCTTGTGGATTCGGATGACCAGGATCTGGCATGCGCAAGTGGTCGAGACTCTGTAGAGGTAGATGATGCAGATGGCTACAACCGGACTATGGACTGGCTAATTCATTCCCCTGACTCAGTCCCTGTTGGTGTGAATCACTTACCTGACTCAGTCCCTGCCAGTGTTTCTCATTTGCCTGTACCAGAAATCTCTCCCTTGACTCCTGTGGAAGGTGATGGTGGGAGCACTGCTATTTGTTCACAGCCCCTTAGTGCTCATGTAGGCGAGGGTGGTGCAGTTACTACCAGATATGGGAGACATGTCAGACCCCCTAAGAAGCTGGTTCATGAGATGTCGACACAAAAGGTTGAGCAGACCTTTTCTGGTTCGAGCCCTGTGTATGCATTTTTCCATGGACTGTTTAAGGTCTGAATGGCAGGAGATTTCTTTTTGTTGATGTTGTAGTTGTTTTGTTTACCCCCCCCTGCACCCCCCCAGTTTTGTTGGGCTACGTCCAGGTGTTATTTGTTTTGTTTTTGTGAGCTTGGGTATGCAATGTGTATTGCCTTGAACGATGTTCAATAGGTGTATATGGCACCTGTTATTGGTCTGTGGAAAGTATTGGGTTTGGTACCTCCTAATCCTTTTGCACTCCCTAGGGGAGGATTTTGTGTCGGCTGTAATTCGCGTCGGTGATGTGGTTTCACTTTGAGCAACCCCACATTTATTTATTTTTTTTCTTGTTTTCCTGTTATGATACTCTGGATTTGTCTGGAGTTTAACAGAATTTAAAGGGGGTGTATGTAACGGTGTAATAATGTCTTGTCTTTATTGTAAATTCCTGTCAAACTTGGGACCACAACCAATGTCATTTTATTTTGAAAATCTACAGCGGAAGGCTGTGCCGCACTTAATGCTGCGCATCTTGTTTAGTGCTCAGAAGTCGAATGATGCGCTGTAGGTAAGTTGTCGTTCTGTTCGCTCGGACATAAAACTCCGTTGTACGTGTAATTTATGCTTCACCTGACATATAAAATCAATCGGCATTTACTGTATGAGATGCTTGTCTAATGAAACGCTGCTAAAACCTGTGGTTTTATTGCTTTGTGACTAATTATTGTAAGAATGTGCAAAGAGTGTGTAGGTTAGCTACCGACACGTGCGAACAGTGTTTAAGCTAGCTATGAACAGTACAGAGTGTGCGTGATTTGAGTATACTAACACGGAACTCCTCTTTTTTTATAGTTCGAGCGACAGTAAACGTCATGTGTATTAACAGCAGACTGGTTGTGTGTTTGTCCCATGTTGCAGGTATGTTATTTGCACTTTTGAGTGTGTAATGTTGTTGTGTGTGTGTTTTAATATGTAAATGCAAAAAACGGAGCTTGGCAGGTGATTGATGTGTTGATGTGAGATTAGTGAACTGTAATTTGCAAATGATGCCACTATACGATCAGAAGTCGAATGATGCGCTGTAGTTCGAGCGACAGTAAACGTCATGTGTATTAACAGCAGACTGGTTGTGTGTTTGTCCCATGTTGCAGCAATAAACCAGTCCAGTGCTCCATCCAACTGCCTCCGTGAAATTTGTACCTAAAAGCAGCAGAGCCTAATGACAAAGGTCACACATATTCACACACTTTTTAAAAAATACCGCGATAATACCGAAAACCGCGATAATTTTGGTCACAATAACCGTGAGGTTCAATTTTCATACCGTGACACCCCTATTTGTGGGCCATAAATTGTGAATATACTGGCTGTTACACTGTTATCAGTGACATGAGTATTTCAATTTTATATGTTTCCTGAAATCTCTTCATTCATTTTTTTAAAAGTACATTTTCATTTAAAGGTGAAGTAAGTAGTTTATAGTGCCATCTAGAGGAGAGGCTGACATTTACAACAAAGAACTGCTCCTCTGCTCACCCCCTCCCTTCCCTGAGCGCTACGGTATCCTCAGCCGGTCAAATGTCGTCCTCGTCGTCTTTCTCCGTGTCAGCAGATGAGGTTCGTGAGGCGAGGGAGAGGGCGAGCTACCGCGGCCGTAGCAGACGAAGCGGAGAGAGAGGAGGCGGGACTTCCGCTACAAGTAAAGCGACGCTTGATTTGTTCTCTCGCGTTTGTCTATACAGGCTCCGGTAGAAACATGGCGTCGTGGCAATGCAGTAGTGGCCCGCGACCATGTTATTTTACATGACTTTTTGAAACACTACGAAAATGAAACAAAGAATATTATACAGCGACTAGACAATGCAGGAGCACATAATATGTATACAAAAGTGGATTTTGGGTCATATAAACCCATAAATACTACACAGTGTCCCTTTAAAGATGTTAACTCTGGGAAGATTTGTGGAAGGGTTATTAGCAAAACAAGCTGCAAACGTTCTCTTAAAAGCACTGGATTTGTTTTACTGCCTCCTCACAAAGTCAAATATATTTGTGCAGCCAAATAGGTTACTGTATTATATACAGTCTCTCAATGACTTTACAGACTCACAGCTTGAGTGGTTTGTAACCCAGCCAAAGCTCTTTCGAAAAGACAAAGAAAGACACTGAAAAGGTCCAGATGGGCCCATGAGAAGGTGTTATGGTCGGCTAAGCAGCTTTATGATGGAGCGTAGCTGCTCCGATGCCATCGGTAACAAACTGGTTGTAATGGGAGGTTTGCTGATGAGACAAGCACCACAGGTACCCTGAACGCGACCCCCCCCCCCCATGCATATCAAAATGTTAATTATGCTCACAGGAGATATAATGGCACTGAAGAGGGAGATGTTTTCACATTGGGTATATTTAAATGAGTTAAGAAACCCTGAGTTACATCTATCTGGCGCAGATAGAGGGACATGTTGTACACAGACTCATCATCACAGTGAAGGAATCGGCCCCGTTTTCAGTGTGTCAAGGTGAAGAACTTCTGCAGGAGAGCGCATCTTGGCTTGCATTTCCGTGTACAAATACATTTATCACTATGATTACTTTGTTTTTCCTTGTTTTCAGACATATACAGTGTAAGTGACCATCGAAAAAAACATTTAGATATGAAATAATATATGGCGTCACACTAATGCAAGGCTAGCTGTCACCAGACCCCTGGATACATTTTCTCGAAGGATCTGTTGCACCAGGTATCAACTCTGTCCTACTGGTTAATCTCTACTGACTCTCTAATGCAAAATCCATATTGATTTAATTTAAATTCATTGTATGACAATAATTACTTAGGGGTGATTTGTAAGGCAAAAAAACGACTTACCCTGATTTTATCAGGGAAGGATGTGCTCATGTCCTCAATGAAAAGAGCATGAGAGGCAGAGAGCAACCGTGATCGAGAGACCCCTATAATCAGCGAACAGAACGAGGAGCGCAGTAAATCAGCGGACCGTAATGCATTTTTCTGATAGATTATCAGCAGTTACTGTACATCCTGATGCTCAAGCACACGCGCGGCAGCTGTCTGCAAGAATATATGGACTCTCAGGATCAGAAGGAAACTTCCAGTGGGTACTCTTGGCGTTCTCAAGCGTTGCTTCCATCAGTCATGATAACAAAATATACTCCCTATACTGCGAGAGAGGGATGTGTGTGTGTGTGTGTATCTGTATTCTAACTGTGAAGTATGTACTGCTCTTAAATAAGGAAGAGATGAATGAAGTCTCACACACATGCGCCTGCAGGCCACCGTGAAGCCGCTATAATCCTTTACTAATAAGGTGGTAAAGACAAGGAGACTGGCTGTTATCGATCAGCCCTTCAGGGAACACCTCTCTGCTTCCTCATAGATCGCTAATCAATAGAGACCCTATAAGTCATGCACACAGTGCACACACAGCTATAGACATGCAAAGCCATACTGTAAATCCCTGTGCTTGATGCGACCTGTGGGAACTCTAAATCCCAAAAGCCCTTGCCGTGTGAGTTATGGATGAGTTGACCTATAGGAGATCGAACACTAAGCATGTGACCACTGGCTCAAGAGACAATGGATAGGCAGTTGTCTTGTGTTTTACTCTGCCCTCGGGTGTCTCATACATCAATGGATGTGTTTTTAAGTGTGGGCTTATATTTAAATCCCAATAAGACCATCGGCCTGACATCAAAATGACCTATGGAGATTGTATAGGCCACAGTTTTTTTTAAAGAACGGTTGTTAAATGCAGAAAAAAAATCCAAGTGATCAAAATAATGAAGAGAGTGAACAACAAACTCAAGACAATAAGCAGTTTGTAGTGCAAGAGAGGCTCTTAATTTGATGCAACTCATATAGGCATGTAAAAGCTGAGCTCCTCTTTAAAACTAAACAGCTTTGCATAGTGGATGAGCAGCAGATTTTAATGAACCAAGTTTCTGGTCATTCATCTCAATGTTAAAACGTCAGCTTCACTTTTCATAAAGTAGAAGAAGTTCAGTGTTATTTCCCCCGCAATGAAGAAGATGAAGAAGGACCAACAGGGTCGAAGTGGTGCTTTGTGTAGCCTGTGTGGATCCGAGGTGTGTACGTGTCATGTGTGAACTGTCCCTGCATCTCTGGAGTCCAGAGATAATTATCTGTGGATATGTGCTGTGGATATGTGTGAGAGAAATAATGATACATCGGCAAGAGAAGGGAAAAGAGAGTGCGCAGCGTCTATCCGCCCTTGTGAGTACATTTTGTGTTCGACTAATGATAGATGACGCTGAGGGAGAGTAAAGTGAATGTGAAAAATGGTAATAAAGTTTAATATTGTTCCCTACAATGCAGATTTATGACAATGCAAATTAAATATCAATTTCTCATTGGGACATTGAGTTATACACACACACACACACAGAAAGAGAGAGGGCGAGCAAAATTATATACAAAACATACTGGAGCACAAATCACACACAAACTCACAGAGACACACTCATACATATACTTGGATCCCATATATCACTGGGTTTATGATTCCTCTCTCCAACACCCTGATCTACTCCCTGTAGCACCAAAACTGTAGGATAATTGGCTTTTTAATGACTTTTCAAACGTGAACAAAATGCATTCTCCCACTTTTCTTGGCGATTCGCCTTCTCAAGCCTCATTTGAGAAGCATTTACACTGCACTGTGCAAGTGACGCGATTCTGATCTTTTCCTCCCATGGAACATAAATCAGATACGACCCATCACACTGTACGCAGTGAAAAAGCACATCATTCAGACATTGTCACATCAGATATAGGCCTCAATTGTATGTGGTAGACGGGTTCGTCCTTGGATGGTGGTAATGTCCTAAATATACACATGTACACTATCTACGATCACATGACTCTCTTTAAAAACTGTGCAATCAAGGACGATGGCTCCAACCAGTGGCTTCAGTAATGATGTGGGCAGTTATGAGAGCAGACATGACAAATTAAGACATTCTGAGGTGCTACAATAAACAGCACACAGCAATTGAGGTCAAACAATCTAAAGAAATGCTGTTTTGGTCAAGTGTGTCCTCTGTGACCTTCCTTTTACATCCTTCACAAGCAAAATGAGAAAACTAAGATACAATTATTTCTCCCTAAAAAGAAAATCATGTTAACAGTCAGGTTTTTTCTCACAGAGGAAAACTCTTTCACACCACGAAGATGTTTTACGATATCAATAAAGGATCAAAAAGCATTTAGACTTTGTGTCTACAAAGACGGCCAATTTGAAATAATTTAACTGAATTGACACCGTAGGTACGGTATGGGTACTGTGACATGGCATTTTCCGAACTCAACCAAGTCTGGGAGCAAACTTAAATGAATCTGACTTGTTTGGTTTTCTGGCAGTTCTAGCAGTCTTGTTCTCCAACAAGACCATGCCCAAGTTGTCCAATATTTAATAGAATCTCAAAACCCAAATGGTACCGTCAGGTCAAAAGGGCACAGACAGGTCAACATTCACCTCCTGAAACACGTTGCAGAAATGCTGACCACGTAAACCAATAAAAACCCTACACCAACCTTCTGCCTCCATCATTTCAGTGGTAGAACACCATCTCCCTGGACATCATCTGTCTTTGCAGCATTGTACAAAACATATAAGGGTCAACTACAACACAATACACCAAATTAAATTTGCCGCTTTTGGGTGTGCGCACAGTGATTCTATTGACATAGACAGACCAACACATAAACAGTGTAGTTTATTATTATTTATTTTTTTACATTAGGGGGTAAACAGGGGTAAAATTATTCGTCGAGCTTATCAGTGATGACAAAATTAGGTGACAACTAATTTAATTGCTGATAATTCTTTGTTATGTCATCCACTGAGTCCGCAGAAGTGTTTGATTAGCATGGATGCAGTGTGATGTGCTTCTAGGCTGTATCATTTGGACCCAAGTGTTTTTTTAGGGTAATTAATTAGTCAACTAATCAATTCAATTATCTGTGACCAGTCGAATCTGGTCATTGGTTGCACCCCTAATTTGAGTTAACCTCCCTCAGCGTGAGGCACCAGGGAATAGGCTGTTTTGCCCATGTGCATCCATGAGCACATAAATGAATGCATGAGACACACTGACAGACAGAAACCTTGAAAGTGACAGAGTGAGCGAAAGGGATTCTCCGCAAAGGAAACGGATTGTTTAAAAACAGTCAGAAGTCAACGAACGAAGAAAGACCGACTGACTTTCAAACTAAAAGCAACGACTTTCATTCGCTCCTGGCCCAGTCGTTTACGCAAACACCCTGGAAGGCCACACCAATGTGTCTGAGAATTATTTACCACCATGAACCATGATCAGGAAAAATGGCTGCAATTGTAACATTAAGAAGTTTGAGATCTCAGACCGAGTAGTCCTCTGAGTAAAATGGATTTGTCTGGCTTTCAGTCCCACAGGGTAATATCCCTTATACAGTTTAGCAAGCAGACACTTGAAATATTGAAACTGAACAGTTTATTGTCATTATTAGGTTATTATGATTTCAGGCATAAGTGTTTGTGCAGCAGCTCAATGTGCGAAAAAGACTGAAAGGCTGGTCGTGAAATGAGCCATTTTCATTCCATGAATGAGTCATGATTAATGGAATCAATAGTGGTGCTGCAGTAAAGATCCATGAATGATGGTTTGTAATTGATTTAAAAACAGTGTTGGAAGCAGGGAAGGTGCTTTATTTTGCTCTTTATAACAGTTAATAAAAAGATTTTAAAAAATGGTATCTAGAATAGTGGGGTTGGCTGTGGTTCACCTTTACATTAATCCTCAATATACACGTTGGACAGCATGGTGGACTGGTGTAGAATTGTAGAATTTGAAAGACATGTAGACTGATGTTAGGTTAATTGAAATCTCCATAATTTATTGTAGATATAAATGGGAGGGTTTATACTGCCCACTATCAAGAAACAAGTACTACCCCTGCAACATTTTTTTATGAATGCTTTTTCTATGGGACTAAATAGAAACAACAACACAGGCAATGTGTATGGTCCATCTCTCTGGGTACCACAGATTACTGTGTTCAAAAGCCGCCATGAAAATTTGATGTTCATCATCAGGGTCAAAGCATAAGACAATGCTGTATTTCCCTCCTGCCCTGTTTATTGCCTTCACATAACACCTCAATAAAGAGTAACAATAATATACATCGATGCCTGTGTGAGTTTTGTATGTGATCCACACTTGCCAACGCATATTTACTCATGCTTGTGTCCATGGGCCTATGTGTATATCTATATCTACATGAATACAAGCTGGTGTGTATGGAAGCTAGTTTCCTCCAGAAAAAAAAGAAAGAAAAAGAATGTGGTATAAGAAGTCTAAATTATGAGATAAAATCATAATAATGAGGCAAAAATCATATTTGTGGTGTGACTTTGAGAACCTATAGTGTGTTGGTGAAAATTCATAATTCTCTCGAAAGTGACAACAACACTGTCTATATAACATCAGCATTAATGTTAATGACAGAAATGACTTAAGTGTAGTGAAAGAAAAGTAAAATGTATTTTTTTGTGCCATTTCCAGTCGAAAAAAATATGAAACTGACTATAACCGGTAACCTCTGCCTGATGTTCAAGCTCACTCACATGAACGCACACCATCTCTGGGCTCAAAGGCACATTCAACTCACATGCACATAATGTGAAGCCCACAGCTGGGTGTGCATGGGGTATATAGTATAATCTAACCACTAACAGCAAATGAAGAAAGAAACGCATCAGGGGCTCAGATTAGATGGAGCTGGCAGAGATGTAAAATGAAGCTGAGGCCGTGGACGATGCCTTTGTGCTTCCCCCCTCTCTCTTTTTATGGTTATCGTCCCCCGTTTCTCCCAGGCTGCCTGTCATTTTCAGACATTTTTTGCCATTCTCTTAGTGTTTGTTCCATTCTCTCTCGCTCTCACTCTTTCCCTTAAACACACACACACACACACACACACACACACACAGGCTTACCCAGCTATTCTTCTTAGGACATTGCATTGACTTCTATTCATTTGGACCATAAAACTTTCCTCAGAAATTAGGTTCTGCCCGATATGGACCAGGATTTGGGCGTCTCCATGAGGACGAGTGGTCCAGACAAGGTCAGCATTTATGGTCTTGAGCAGGTAACAAATACAAGTACACACACACATACACACACAGAGTTATCGGTATAGCCTACAGGGAACCATTAGTCCTGTGATCCAAGGCTTTTATATGGTGGCTTGGTCTTAAATGTGGGCATTTATTGCTCCGGCAGATTAATTGTCTGTGAGAGTGCTACATGTTATTCTTTCAATCTGCTGTTTGCCTGGTTTTCTGGAAAAGCCACATGCAGCTACAAGCCTCCATATGCAAAGTATGTAGAGAATAGGGCTGAATAATTAAGCGGAATGTTATCAAAATCTCAATATGGCCTACTGCAATTTTTAACACCAAAATGTGTGTCAAATTACCATTTTAGATGACGTTTATCATATTAAATATGTTTTTCATATGAAAAGAAATATTTAAAAACTACTATACCTTCTCAAATCATCGAGCAATCACAATTTAAGTCTAAATAATTGCAATTCGATATGTATGTAAAAGCGTTCAGTCCTAGTAGAGAAATACCCTTTGTGTCTGTGCACATATAGAAACAGTAAAATAAGGGAGATATGATGTCATTTAAATTCACATAGTAAATGCCCACTGTAGTGGAAAAAGGCATCTCAATACAGTATGTGCAGCACTTCTGTTAAAATAGACTAAAGTTTAAAGTCAGGTAGACAGGTAAACAGATAATAAATAATTGTATTTCATGGACTTGCTTTAGTTAGGTTGGCAGTCTGATACTCTCTATTGTCTCTCCAGTGAATATTGAGACGGTCTGTGATTATATTGTCTGTGAAAAAAGACAAGACAGTTACAGCTAATTGTGTTAAGAGCCATATAGCCTTTGTGTTACGGTGGTCTATTTGTGTAAATCAAACCAAATTGATTGTAGTTGCATAGGAATCACAATATACATTATCCGAAGGCACTTACCACAGCAAGGCTGAGACCTTATAATATTATAATATAAAGAAAGAGAAACCCAAGAGGTCTCAGTAGTGAGAAGAAAAAAAAAATCTCTGGCAGAACCAGACTCAGAGTTATGCAGTCATCTCCCACATAGCCTTCATCCAATCCATGTTACATTTTCTTCATTGAAGTTTCTATTGTGACCATGGTACCTTTCTTTGACTGTACATCACTGGGTTGGGTCATCTAAAATCTGCCATGTCTAAAATTCCTTCCACGGTTGTTATTACTGTTTTTATTCGAGCGATGTCCACGTCTAATTGTAAGGAGCCCCCGAAGTGACATGAGAAAAAAAAAGAAAAAAAGAGAAAAAGAAAAATATGAAAAAAAAAACATTTTTTTCATTTTCTAAATTTTTTGGATTCTCGAGATCTCGACTTTGAAAATTGAGATTTCCATTTTTTTTTTTTTTTTTTCTAATTTTTTTTTTCTCATGTCACTTTGGGGGCTCCGTATAATTGCTTAGAACTCAAACAAAAAATAAAGGTCTGGTTAAGTGATCTACTCGTTAAAAATATTCTTTTCTGAAAACTCCAATAGTGATGATCCCATTTTCCCATTACCTGCATCTCTCACTTTACATAAACTACCTAGTGTTACTATAAATAGGAGTGATAACTATTCACTCCGTTACACTCGCTTACTTCTCTCTTTTGCTCAATCAACTTCCCTTCCTTTGCCGTTTCCTTCCCTTCACCCAGTTCCTCTTATCTCCTGCTGCCATTTCTACATCTGTCACTTGACAGCTCTATCTGCTCTACTCACAGTTACAAAGGGATTTTACCAGTCAGGTAATCCATCTATCTCCATCTCACCATCTCTCTGTGGATGTATAACGCTGCTATAATGGCTACACTGTGACAGAGACTGACAGCTCCATATAAGCCTCAGAGCGAAGTTTCACTGAGAGCCTTGATTTCAAATCACCCTCATTTCTCCTCAAAGGAAAGTGCCGTTTATAATTTAAGACTGTTTTACTTGTCTTTATTCAGTCAGGAAAAGTTTGCCGAGGAAATCTGAAAGGTAAATAATTGTATTCACCAATTACATCAATGATACGTGAGCAAAATGACAGGAACTCTACATCACCAGTCTGTCTTTACCACAAAGTAATATTCAGCACAGTTGTTGAATGTAAAGTTATTATGTGACAATCACATACATTTCTTTTTTATATCCAGTATCTTAAATCCATGTCTGCCCAGACTTGAGTATTCTATTTGGTGATATGTTTTAGGGATTTATATATTTTTAAAAAAGTATGCACTTCTTTGTCATGTCAGGTGCAAAAAAACCAAAAAAAAATGTTTTCTGAGGTCACAATCTCCACTGACATTTGACCAGCTCCAATTCATGGATGGAAACTCTGAACCACAACGCCTACAGCTACGACTGTCACCAGCAAAGCCAGCACAACTATAAATGGAAGAATCTCTGCCTGTCTGGTGGGTTTGTTGCTAAGGGCCAACAAAAAGTGAAGTGGTGACTGTATAGAGGTTTCTTTGGATGAGTGGCTCTTCAGAATTTATTTCCTTAAAAGTACCTGTTTCTTTTAACCAGCGTCTTAGTACTTGCCGCATTTGACCACACGACCAAATTGTTAGAGGACATGAAGGTTGGCTGTTTTTAATGGATATTAAGTAAGTAAAGTATAATATTACTTAGCAGATAATAAGGCATGGAGAATGTGTGGCTGAAGTCATGTGGAGTCTGTCAGTGTAAAACCCATTTTGCACCTCTCCTTCTCCACATCCAAACTGAAAGCCAACCATTAACACTCAGAGAGCAAAAAAAAAAATGGAGGGATTTAAACAGCGGCTGTCTGTCACCCTGTAATGTGTTACTATCATTTTGCGTGATTTGTCATTTCACCAGCCCTGCGCTGCTTCCAGCCCACCCACAATCCACAAATGCAATCACATCCGTCCCCGACAAGAGCCCTCGAATCACCGCCGCTGACCAAAAGAGCAGCCGGGATATTTAACCTCTGTACTCATCAGCAGACACTTCAAACACACACACACAAAACCAGACACACGAATAATGCAATACGGCTGTGACACACTATAATTTGTCAGTCTATTACTGCTGACAATTTAAACAAGGCATGATAGTGTGTGTGTGTGTATTTCATTTTTAGACAGAGTGTACTGTCTCCTGTGTGTGTGTGTGTTAAATATGTGTCATAACTGAATGGTGAGGCACTCTGATAAGAAGTGATTTGTTTTCAGCCTCTCGAAGGAAAAATAAGAGGCAGCACTGATGAGCAGACAAACACGCACACACACACAAAGATGAAAACAGAGATACAAGAAAAATGTCAAAATACAAACTTCAGACATTCACAGCAGTTCAAACATTCTTGTCTGTCAAGCTGTCAAGTCGAGGAAAAAATAACACAGGTGGAAACTGAGATTCAAATTTAGGACAATGATGCTTCAGGAGGAATGGATTTTCAGCAGAGGGAACAGACAGAGAGAGAAAGAGAGAGGAAGACGAAAACAGAAAAAGAAAATAATACAAGTTATAAAAAAAAAAAGAGGCATGACAAGCAGCGCTGTGAGGCTTTCTGTAACACGGAGTCCTGGATTGTCATTCAGTGCAAACATCAACAAATCAACACCAGAGATGACACAGCACTCACAGCCAGGGAGGGGGCAGAGATTAGGATACTCAAAATACGTATTTAAAATACTAAATATTATTTCCGTAGCTTGTACTTCATTGAGATGATTATATTTTTTTTATCATTTAAAACACTGTAAATGACCGTCTTTGTAACGACGCGATGACATCATAAGAACGCAAAACACCAGGTGTCGCTGCAAATTGGACGACATGGTGCTTTGCGTCGGACTTGTTAAGATCACACATATCGAGACACGTTTTTATTGTTTACTCCATTTAGTCATTAGAGTTATAATAATTGATCTTGTGTTTTGTGCATGTCCTCAATTCTTTCAAATGATTTCAAAACGTGCTTTGTTGCAAACCTCGACAAGAACACTTCCTACCTCAAAGTGTTTCTCGCGGAGAACACATTGATCATGTCACATAATTTGCTTCCAAGAAGCTTAATTAGGAAAACTGAATGGTAATAGAATGCAACAATTAAATATATCTTTGATATTGTTGTTGCTGTTGTTGGATTAACATTAATCGAGGTTGTTCACACACGCCCCATACTTAATAATGCAACTGTGTTGAAACACAACATTTTGGATTACATATTTGGAAAGTAAAAAAAAAAGTTAAGAAAGAGTACCTTAAACCCAAATTACATACCTAACTTTTTTATATGGGGATGTGTCAGCAGTGTGACAGCATGCTTAATCTCTTGACTCATTATGGTCTGTTGCTCTCAGACATTGTCCTCTTGTCAGTGAGTCAGAATAAAGATGAAAAAGGCTTATTGAGAAAAGGTTGCCTCACAAAAACAGAAATTATGTTTTAATAATTTGAAAATACATTATTTTATTTTGGTACACGTGTGGCTGCTGTATTGCGTACTTTATTTTGACACATTAATAGGTTGGGTGTTTTGGGTCTTTTATGTTAAAACACATTTTTGATGTATTTTTACCCATGCATCCACAGCTAAGTGCTGGCTATTTTCTTTCTTTAAAATGACCTAAAACCTCAGGAGGAAGGGAAACAAGCTTGTACATTTCGATTGTCTGTCAAAGCCTTCAAAACACTAAAGGAGAGGGAGGGGTGCAAAAATAAATGTAAAACTGGGAAATGGGAAAAAAAAAAAAAAAAAAAAAGACTGCCTGATGTGAAACTCTAACACTGGCTCACAGAAAAGAAAGAAGCAGATGGTGGAGAGAGAGAGGAAAAGATAGTGGAGAACGCTGTAAAAGCTTACAGTGATTTACTGCAACACCCTGAAGTGGTTTGGCAGAGGGAAGGATCCACGGGGAAGAATGATTTATACCGGCTGATTTAAGGTGTCCCTCAACACATTCATGTGAGGCACCTGTAGAATGTTATCATATCGTGGACACCATCATACTTTGTTGCACAATGTGATTTTATTGTAAGTATTCTACCCAGGTTTCGTAAAAAAATTTCATCAAATCCGTCCATAATGAAATGCTGCATAAGCATCGATTTAGATCACGTGTCAAACTCAAGGCCCGGGGGCCAGATGTGGCCCGCCACGTCATTTTATGTGGCCCCGCGAGTGATTAATTGGTCTTAAAAATATGTGTTAAAATAGGTCTATGCTGCTTTAAAGGTACAATATGTAGTATTTATGGGTTTATATAACCCAAAATCCACTTTTTTATACATATTATGTGCTCCTGCATTGTCTAGTCGCTGTATAATAGTTTTTGTTTCATTTTCGTAGTGTTTCAAAAAGTCATGTTAAATAACATGACCGCGGGCCGCGGTTGCATAGCCACTGTTAGCAGCGAGACGCCATGTTTCTACCGGAGCCTGTAAGGACAAACGCGAGAGAACAAAACAAGCGTCTCTTTACTTGTAGCGGAAGTCCCGCCTCCTCTCTCTCCGCTTCGTCGCCGCGGTAGCTCGCCCTCTCCCTCGCCTCACGAACCTCATCTGCTGACACGGAGAAAGACGACGAGGACGACATTTGACCAGCTGCGGATACCGTAGCGCTCAGGGAAGGGAGGGGGTGAGCAGAGCAGCATGTCTTTGTTGTAAATTTCAGCCTCTCCTCTAGATGGCACTATAAACTACTTACTTCCCCTTTAAGACGTGCGTTGAACATATACTACATTTCCCACAATGCATGGCGATTGCGTTACCCAGCAACACCATCACGGACCGGGTTACGTGTATGCATGCATAATATTTGTCACTTGAACAAGTAATAAATACAGAAAGTTATTTAGCAATATTATACCAAGTAGTTACCTTTATTTTACTTTATATTTGGTTCCATTTAGTTCCATTTATTCTGTAAGACAGTAAGATCTCGCCCTTTGAGGGTAACCATTATGCTGATGTGGCCCTCAGGTAAAATGAGTTTGACACCCCTGATTTAGATAAACAAGCTGACAGAAGGGTACAAATCTGCACGTTACAATAGCTGTATCTCAATACACCGACTGCCTCCTTCAGAGGATATGGTCTACGTAGGTGATCACGATATGGTCTACGTGGCCATATTTGTCGTCAACTTCCTTTCCACTTTCAGTCATCGCATAATATGTGCTGTAAAATATAATTTTAACACATCTGCATGACAACACTTGTTTATCTTCTACACTGGTCACGATGGTTTTGAAAGGAGAAGGCTGTGGGTGGTGCAACAGACTGAAACACCAAATATAAACCGAGTTTGCGGGATGCTAATGAAAATTATATAATTGTGAATAAACTGCAGATTATTATTGACATCAGAGAAGCCAGTATTTCAGTTAAACATATTTTATGAATCTCTAATGATATATCATGGTTATTTTATGACTTCATAATAGATTTCTTATACATATATTGGAACATTCATTACTCTGGGGAAGAAGGACATTAATCTTTAAAGTGGGACAGCCAACGTATGGCGCTGTGGTGCAATCAGCTTTCAAATACACCCTTGGAATGAGACAGCCCCTGAATTGAGATAAAGCTAATGTAACTCAAAGCCGGCCATTGGATCGGAGTGTGGTTACCAAGATGACTGAAAACCTCCACTACACCATGAACTCTTTAAGTTTTGTGAAGCAAAAATTACCCAAAATGTTGATCAGAATCAGAATCAGAATACTTTAGTAATCCCCGGGAGGGAATTGTTTTTGTTCCAGATGCTCCGTGATAGAAACACAGCATGAGTGGAAACAAGAGCTCAAGATACAGATATAAACAGATCTGATCTGAATCTACGCAAAGAGGAAACAATTTATTGTCTAACTCACACATTTGCTGTCATCGGATATTGCAATCATGATGAGTTCACACTTCACTGGTGACGATAGTGGGTCTATGGGGGCTAACAGTGTGCAGCTTTTCTAAACCTTTTAAATAAAGTGTCTTTAAAGTGGATCTTTATCTGTTACTCCTAATATTATTTTTGATATATCTCTCATCACTTAATTACTATGAATGAATAACATTAATAATAGATTGGAAATAAAATAAAATGTCAGTGGTAAAAGATTAAGCAATTCAGGAATACATTTAATGCCAAAATAATTAAATCGTTCATGTCAATAAGACAACACAAGGCGATGCAATGTTTGAGGTTAAAGAGGATTTGTCTATAAGAGTAGAAGTCTAAAGCCTTATGTTGATGTATCAGTTACGTTAAGCGCCACTGTTAAACAGGTTATCGAAAAACAAGTAAAGTGGCTCACAGCGGCAGTAAAAGTATGTCCATCCATTTGTCATTTCTACAGCTTATCCTCTGAGAGTTAGTGGAGTTGGCGTTGTGGCTGATCAAATCAGCGTATCAGGACGTGAAAGCAGATAACCGCACTGTTGACTCCATAAAAGTGTTTCAGCGTAAAGTATATCCAGACTTAAATGTTTGAGTGTCCGCAGTCAACATTATCATAGGAGATGAGATACAGTCCTTTAATCTGGATAAAAATGTTGCGGACGCAGACGATAACTTGACAAATCAATAATGAATCAAAGGAGCATTTCTGTGTTGATTTTTTTCTTTATGTAGAGCTTTAAAGGTGCCATATGTAAGAATGTGGCCAAAAAACAGTTACTACATTCAAATTCAAAATACCGAGGTCTTTGAGGTTTCGTTTTCTGACCTAACTGGCAACCCGTGGTTGCTCGGCAGCTGAGACTCTACTGGCTGCAACGATTGGTAGAACGGATGTAGGTGGCGCCACATGCCAAAACATGATTTCAAAACATAAACATGATTTGCAGTCTGCAAAATATGTTTTGTAATGCAAATATTTTGGCTGTACTGTTGTTGTTGGTGAGTTCAGTTTGTTATATGAACATTCCTGAGTCTCTGTGACATATTAGGAGGATTTTATGGCCAGTTGATTTAGATTTATTACATAATGCACCTTTAAATGCTCAACTATACTACAACGAAGTTTTAGGCAGTGTTCACACAGTCCGTCTTTGAAATTGCCTTTTCACATGAACTGGTGAGTAAATAGAGAAAAGAAGTCATTAAAGAAGAGTCTTTGAGCCTCAGTGGCAGTCTGTGAGTTTGTCACTGCTCTTGTCTCCTCTTTTGTGGGTTTCTTCACAGTTTCATTCTCCCTTATCCGTCAACCTGGATGCTTGTCTGTCTGCCTTTGTGAGTTACTTTTGTGTCCCCAATTTTAATCTACATGGCCTTGCTTCATTCTCTGCAGTGAGTGTCCTGCAGTTTGCCGGTGACTCACTTTGTCTGCTGTCATTCAACAAAGTCTCCCTTTTTATTTAGTTTTAAATACACTCACTCATTGTCTAGAGCCAATCCGAGTTGACAGAGGGTGCACCCGGGACAAGTCCAGGTCAATTGCAGCCAACATACAGAGACGGATAGAGAACACTAACACATGTGTTCTGACTTCACTCCCCCTTCTCCGTCTCTATCCGTTATCTTATTCCTCATCTCAGATTATGGCCATGTTGATGGGCACTGAAAAACTTTGACAGTCTTTGATGTTATGACGTCTGTGTGTGTGTGTGTGTGTTTGTCTCATTCAGACTAGGGTTTAAAGGTATTAAGAGGTGAAATGTGATGTGAGTTTGTGCTTATTTTTTCTATCTGTGTGTATATGTGGATGTGTGTGTGTGTGTGCAGGGCTTGGCAGTGTTCATGTGGGAACAAGCCCCTAAAGCCTCTATTTTCTCCTCTTTTTGCAATTTGCAGGTTTATGAAAGTCTGACAGTGAAATAAATTTACTGAAGGGCATATTTCTTTCTGGGTCAGGTATTTTTGAGATTTGGTGTGTGTGTGTCATTCTGGAAAAATGCAAGTAAACACTCTATGAATACCACAAGTGTGCATTTACGAGTGCATTCAAAGTTTCAAAGACAGAAACTATAAAAAATAAACAGAGAAATACATGCATTTAATTATAACATTATTCTGGGGATAGATTCCCATGTTATTTAAATATTTTCACATGCATGACCTTAAGCCTAATGGACGCATAAAAGCCTCAATCATTACTTTCATGATTCCTTCAATACAGCACAATGTCCATTTTGATGAGGCTAAGGGAACTGCAATTTTAAAATGGCAATTCACAATTTAATGTTCATTATCACGATGGGTTGGTTGTTTAGCCATAACAAACAAACTTGTGTGTCGTCATGCAAAACATTACATTCTGACGGAAATATCGAATTATTAGTAAATGTATCCATTACCACTTTTATACATGTAGGATTAATACGAAGATGAATAAATGTGTCAGTTTACTGAATGGCTTATCAAGAACACATAGTGTTGTCACGCCTGTGAGTTGTCAGTGGTGTGTATTATATTATATCATTACCACATCAATACAGAGATGATGAGAGGAGAATTTAACAAGCCACTCTCCTCCAGTCCAAATATTAGATCAATAAGCTGTCAGGACTATGGACTATATGACAACTATATCTGAATGGAGGTGAAAAGAGACGGGAGAAAGAGATGCTGAGAGCGATAGGTTGGGTTACGCTGTCTGTCAACCTCATCAGTAATATGAGAACTATATAATGACCGAGTCGCCAATTGTGGACTAGCACTGAAGGGACCTGTCTGCAAACCTGCATCGTAGAACAGCGTGATTGGTTAAAGTCTCCCATCATGGGTCAGATTTACCTAAGTCTGGAGACACATCCTAGAACGGGTGAAGAAGTCTAGTTAAATCTGTAAATCTCTTGATTTACATTATACTGAGATCTTGTTATAACATAGTTTCCAAAGAGTGGACCACAGCACAGTGTTGCAGTCTTGGGGCAATTACATGTGGGCCTCAGACTGGCCTATAAAATATCTTAAATTTACAAAATTCATTGAAACTGCTCGTCTTTTAGTTACAGTTACGGATGGTACAATATTGGCACTTTACCCAGCTCAGGTCAAGTATGAGCACAACACAAGAGGAATGATCAGTAACAAAAAAAAAAAAAAGGAGTAAGTGTGAAAGACAGACAATTTGTTCTGGTCCTGCTTTCTCACATCCATGGCAGCGTGAAGTCGATAAGCAGTCTGCGATGAGGAGAGCTTTCGAGGCCATGATGGCTATCGCCGCTGACAACCACCACCAACAGCCACGGATGAAACTGACATGAGATGCACATACAGAGTGCAAGAGACAGAGAGAGACAGACTGTCCGTTGAGTCGCATCAGATCTTTGGTACAAGATCTCTGCACGGTGAGTGGAGGCTGTAAAGCAGAGGGATCTTTCTCTTCACCACCTCTGACATGTCAGAGACAGTGATGGCAGAAAGTAGACAGGGGGAGATGATGATGATGTATGAGCACAATAACTGACATGACTGAGAGATAATATATAATAGAGAACAAGAGACAGAGTGAAGATGGAAGGGTTATTGGATCGGTGGGTGTAATATGAGAATGATGAATGGTCATGTAAAAAAAAAAAAAAAAAGGCATATGTACTCAACGTCTCTGTGGTTATATTCTGAACAAGCAGAGAATTCATTTATATCGGCTAAAAGAAAAACCGCATCCTGGAAAGGTTTGACTCTCTTTTGCTCCACCGCAATACATCACCAAATATTATGAAAGTGATGTGTCACAGCTTCTCCGGGTTCCTCCCACAATCCAAAATGATGCAGATTTGGGAATTAGGCAAATTGGACATTCATTTTTGAACATAGGTGCGAGTGTGAGAGTGGATGGATGGTTGTCTCTATGTGGCCCTGTGATGGACTGGCAATCTGTCTAGGGTGTACCCCGCCTTTTCGCCCTATGTCAACTGAGATTGGCACCAGCAGTAGAAGATGGATGGATGGTGTGTCACAGGTAGAAGACAAGGACAAAAAGACAGTTGGCCCATATGGTTTGCACGGACTGAAACTACAGGTTTCATTTACCCAGTGGCTTAGTGGGAGAGCAAATCGTCTTTCAACTCGCAGGTTGTGGTTTCAATTCCCGGCTCCGCTAGTCTACAAGCCGATGTGTCCTTGGGCAAGACACTTAACCCTACATTGCTCCTGGCGGCTGTGCCAACAGCGTGTGAGTGGGTATGAAAGATGAGTGATAGAAAATGCACAAAGATTTGCTGTGTGAGTGAATGGGTGAATGGAAACTATAGTGTACAGCAGCTTCGAGTGGTCATCGAGACTGGAAAAGCTCTACATAAAGCCATAAGACATAAGACACGTAACTGCTGGAACTTTCCAGACACTCTCTCTCCCCTCCCCACCCTCTCCCTCTCTCTCTCTGTGTGTGCGTGCATATTAATTAGCCATGTGTATTCTCCGTGATCGTCAGCTGATTGGCTGAAAAAGCAACAAAAGCTCTGGAATGTGAGATCGCCACACCTAAACTAGGAGCGATTCAGAGCGATAAAACAACCTTAACTCAAACACAAAGTTTATGGTTTACAGACCCACAATACTGTGATTTGAAGCATGTAGTGGCTTCTTCAAAACTTCAACTTGTGTAATTTTGAAAAAAAACGGAAATCCCTCATTTTGAAAAAAAAAAAACGTTTTCCTGTTTTTCTCGCTTTGCGCTCAGCCGACTTGTTCCCGCTTGGTCCGTGACGGGTCACAAATACAAAATTTGCCATTTACCCATGTGGGGTCAGTGTGTGTGCCACTAAAGAAATGGATGGATGACAAACTTTTTTCTCACACGAACCTTAGCGGAGCCTAGTGCGAACCGGCAGACGCAGAAAGTTGAATGTAGTGTAGTGTAAATAGTTGTTTGTTGTCTGTATGTTGACATTGTGACGGACTGGCAAGCTGAGCAGTGGGCAAACCTGCCTCTCACGCACAAACACTCAAAGAATAATGAGCAAAAAAGCACAGCTGAAAGAATGGATGGTTGTAAAAAAAAGAGGAGGTAGAATGTTACTGCAGTGAAGAAATCACAGAGCCACATGGCATTGTTAAATAAAAAAAAGACCACCAGTCAAATCACAGCCTCCACAGATCCTGCCTTAATATTCTCAAAACTGTATGAGATATGAACCTCATCACTGTGCCATATCTGTCCAGTGTGAAGGAGAAAAATAAAACTGGGATAATGTGCATATCTGAATTTTAACGCCGCTTTGGGTTTACAGTTTCTGAGAAACACTGATGTCAAGAGAGAATGTGTGAGGGCGAGCAAGTGGGAGGAAGGGGCGATACGGAGAGAGCAAAAGGGCAGGAATATGGAGACATATAGATGGGACATTTGATTGCCATTTGGTGTTTTGATAGGCACAGAGATGGAGACCCAGCTGGGGTCACGTCACAATCTTTCAACTCAGTTATATCAAGTGTCTGCCATCTCAGAATGGAGATATGGAGAGCGATAAGTCAACATCCTATAACCTTCCCTCCTAATGCAGAAGTGGGAATATATACATCTTAATTCACAATATTCATCATTTTTAAGTCAGTGTTATGACATTTTGCTTGATAATAATTGTATTTGCACCTCATTTGCTCAAGATTATAACAAATCTGACATTCCATGCATGTAACCGACACACTGCTTTAGTCTTCTGACCATCTCCATCCCTCCATCGTAGACTGCCGTGGGGACAATGCTTAGTTTAAAGCAAACAGGGAAAAACAGACGCAAGGTCGTACCTGTAGGCAGGGCAGGATCCATGGTGGGTTTTTCCCAGGAGTTCACTTGTTCCCAGGTAAATCCATTGGTTCCCAGGGAAACGCTGTACCCACAGCTGCTATACGACTCTTCAAACGTGCAGCCACCTGAAGGGAGAGTAAAAATATATGGGGTATATTTTCAGTGCCGGAAAAACAAATATATCAGTTTATATATACACATGTATGATAATAACAAAAGTGCTAATAACTCAGATAGAGATATCGATGCACCCTCACAGACCAAGAAAAACAAAAATGCTTCATGGTAAGAAATTGGTGGCGACAGCATGTGACTAGATGAGCTGGTATTTGTTCATTTTACTGAATAAACTTCAGAAGAATAAAATAAAACACTTGGTTGCACACAATACTGAAGAGGACACGAGAGCTTGCTTGCTTGCTAGTTAACGGTAGAGAATACTCGACTCTTCCAGTCACTTGTGTGCTTTGATTCGGCTAATTACAGCATTGGAACTTCAGCACAGTCTGAAGCATTTCAAGACAAACTTTCAAGAATTTCTCGCAGACGGATTAGTTTGTTTAAAGGTCCCACATTTTATCTTATTTCTCCAAGTTAAACTAGTTCCCTGGTGTCCAGCCATCATTTGCAGGCTCTAGCAGGCACATTGCCATCATATATAACATGTTTCCACTAGACAGATAAATCCTCTGAGGCTGGAAGTTTGTGTAGGACTCTGTGCTGCACTGTGGAGCCAAGAATATAAATTTTCCGGTTTTCGGATGGTGTTGCACTCGCCAGCACTCCCACATGTTTTACGGACAAAGCGGAGCTCCGCGAGACAACAATTCCAGGAATTTTGGCGTCGTGTGATGTCCCAAGGAGCGCGGAAGTCAACATCGCGTGTTTTATCTCCTGTACTTAGACTGAGGAGGACCACAAAAACATGAGTGAGTCATATTTTTTCACACTTTCACGACTGGTAGAGCCTCCAGAGTCCAAAATATAAGTATTAAAATGATTAATGATTGATATTGCATAATATGGGACCTTTAAAAAAAGAATTCAGTCGAATGCAAAAACAAATCTGTCTCAAAAACAGTACAGAATCTGCTGTAAAAGCACTACATGCAAGTAAATTGCCCCAAAAAAATGTGTCTGGTCTAGAAAGGCCTCAAAGGATTAAGATTATACGTCATGCAGCAAACGCCAGCCATACATTAACACGCCGTTATTCACCGTACGCGTGATCGAATCTTTCACAATAAACCACATCTTTAATCACGTCAACAAGATTTAAAATTCTAAGTTGTTTCCGTAAGCTGCTTTGGGATTGTTAACAACATTATACTAATGAAGTCATCAGTGTGAATTGAAGAAGCCAGCACAAGAGAGACACTGTCACAGTTTATCAGAGGGGAGCGGTGCTCGCAGAGAGGGGGAGAGAGAGCACGGCTCTATGTGAGAGAGTGAGTGAGGGGCAGAAGAAGAGCGAGCTCTATATGTCAACATGATTAAGTCACAGCCTCATCGTTATTTCATGGCCCAGCTAAGACACATTTTCCAGTGCATTAGCCTTCTCTGTTAGCCTCGAGCACTACACACACACACACACACATGCGCGCGCACACACACACACACATCTGCGCACATAAACCCACTTCCCTAATTAGACATATGCTTTGACACACAACCATTTTAATTTGTTTTGAAGCATTTGAAATGGGAACACCATTGCTTTATTCATGAAATCACGTTAAGTTCTCCCTTTTTTTTTTTGCCGCTGTGATCTCCAGCACGTATGGTAATTCAGACCTCATCAAAACAAAAGAACAACTTCTTCTCTTTATGATTTCAACAATAACATGTTGTTTTCGAAGCACAGCGGAATCAAAGGCAGAGGAATCACTGAGGCTCGCGGCATTGCTGGAGAGTTCTTCACGTCTCTATACTTGACACCCGGGCCACTGACCCGTACAGTTTGAATTTCCGCATTTTATACAGCTTTATTCAGTTGGCTCGAGGTTGAGTCCCGTGGGTCCCCATCTGTTTAACATTATGTGTAATAACTGAAAGAACTGGGAAGACCTGACCCCAGCAGAGTCAGACAGCAACGAACAGAGGTCTGACTCGTCTGGACGTCTGCAGAGAGCAGATGGTGCTAATTAGTAATAGCAGCAGGGTAAAGAAGCTGTGTTTTTTTATTATTAATTATTATTATTATTAGACTGTAACACAACTGCACATCTGACTATAAAATAGTCACGTTCATGATCTTAGCGGATTACCTCGCACCTCCTGTGATGAGCTGTGGGTGGGTATTGCACAGCAGACTGTGCAGTGGTAAAATGCTGATATCACTTATTTACGATAAATTATTTTGTTCATTTAATATCATTTGTGTAGTTTTTTTATTTCTTATTGTATTTATTGGTGACGATCACTGGTTTCATGTTTCCAGCAATTTTGAATGTTTATATTAAATACACTAAGAAAACTGTGACAACACCTTAGTTGCTGCTGCTCAGATTCAGTTTTTTTAAATCATTTGTTTGACACAACGTTGCATGTAGCGGCACTGCTGTTCAGGACATTTCCCTCTGGGACAACAAAGTTTATCTTGATCTTGATTTGATTTTGTATTCTGTTAAACCATTCATTTATTTAAAGGTGCATTATGTAACAAATCTAAAGCAACTGGCCATAAAATCCTCCTAATATGTCACAGAGACTCAGGAATAATGTTCATATAACAAACTGAACTCACCAACAACAACAGTACAGCCAAAATATTTGCATTAAAATAAATATTTTGCAGACTGCAAATCATGTTTATATTTTGAAATCATGTTTTGGCATGTGGCGCTACCTACCACCGTCTACCAATCATTGCAGTCAGTTGAGTCTCAGCTGCCGAGCAACCACGGGTTGCCAGTTACGTCAGAAAACGAAAACCTAAAAGACCTCGGTATTTTGAATTTGAATGTAGTAACCGTTTTTGGCCACATTCTTACGTATAGCACCTTTAAATATGAGGTTTTTACTTTTGTTTGATGTCTGTTACATTGCAGAAACTTATTTTAGTTAATCTTTAGTTCCATTTTGGTACATGGTTATATTTTGTCAGCAATTGTAATATTAACCTGACACTATCTTAAACATAGATTTTGTATATGTTGTATTGTTTCTTTTTTGCATATAATCCACCATTTTTATTTCTCATTTTGGCTTTTGCTTATGTGTGAGCACACATGTTTTCTTTGGACTGTGGGACATTAACTACTATACTTTTTATGAATAGCCTTAATTCAAAAAAATGGACAATTAGAATCATCTTTGAAGTGTTTGCATCATTATAACACTAACACACTATAAAAGTGTATCGGGAGTATTCAAGAATAGATGAACTTCCCCCGCAGTTTTGGATTGCATGTCACTTCCATCACAACATAAATCAATGTACTTTATATATCAGACAAGAAGTGTGTCGTATAGTTTTAATTGCCTCCCCAAGAAAGACTTGATTCAAAAGGGAAAAAAAAAAAAAAAGAGTATTCGCCTGTCTGTGTTCTGTATGAAAAACAACCAGCAGCCGTGGGTGGAAACAAGAGGAAAATCCTATTTCTCTTAGAGATATGAAAATAGTTGTTATAAATGAATCAGTACGGAGATAATTAGTCTTTATTGCCCCCATGTTGTTCAGTGATCTCATTAGAAATGGAAAGAAATCAAAGTGATCTCATTAAAAGAGTTATAAACAGGCTGGGTGGGGGAGTGTGTGGGCTGTGGTTGGAGGGGATCGAGCATCAATATTCAATATCAGATCTGTAATTTTAAAGCCACTGTCAGGGGGATGAGAGGGAGAAGTGGCTCACAGCAGTAGACGAGCGTGTGCTCGTGTGCCAATGCCCCTAATCTAGTTTTGAAAATCAGTACAACACCTCCCTGCATCTCATTGATGCAGACACACAAGCATAATTTCACACACACACACACACACACACACACACATTAATTGGAATAAGTTGCCGAATTATATTAAAAAAAACAGCATGGCTGCTCATGTCTGCTCTAGAGCCTGCATATGTGCAGAGGGACATGCAATGTATGTGTGTGGGCACGCAAATGGTTTTTGCATGTTTGTGTGTTGCCGTGACACCAAAACAAGCAGAATCTAATAAAATATTGATATTGATACGAAGAGCGTGGGCGCATACGCACATTAGGGCTGTCATGTTTTGAAGTTCAAACTAATTTATAATGAATTTATCATTCGAATAAACTCAATATTGCAATATTTACCTGCAAATGAGTACACGAGCGCTCAGAGCGCACACATATTTACAAGCCGGTTTACACAGAGAGTCGTGGTAAATTGGTGCACCTCATGTCTTTTAAATTATTATTATCAACTGTTTGTTATCAATATTTATTGGGAAAAGAAACATCCCTTAACTTTGTTTATATTTTGTTACTGCCACCTTCCATTGTCAACACCGTCGGGTTCTGTTTTAACTGCGACGAAAGATCTTAATGGAAATCAAACGAGTAATTTGTCAGCTGGTGTAAATAAACAGCAACAAAACACAACAAGCAGGTGAATCAACAACATTTTCATTAACGTCTACTTCAAATGATCAATGTGAGGTGCTATAACTGCAGTGAATAGTGGCCGTGGTTTTCTTTGTCTTCTATTTATTACACATTTGTATCGTCATATAAATATTATTGTACCCCAATTTATTATCATTGTTCAACTCTCAGCTTTTTTATCTATGTTGTGCAAAAGCCTGATTTATTTACCTGCTCTTAAGGAAAATTTGTCATCATGTTATAGTTAGGTAAGGATTCATTATTTAAAGTGGACCACCTGATCATATATATTGTTACTTCATACCATAACGTTTGTTTTTTTTGCTTGTTTTTGTTCATACGTTTCTAATTAAAATAAAGTTATTGTCTAGCATTAATAAAGTATCATGTTATGTGATGAAAAAGCCTCCAGGCATTCGGTTAACTTTAAAAAGAAAAGGAAAAAAATAACAATGTCAAAAATAGCAGTAGTTACTGGAAACAAATTAATTGCAAACAGAGAAATTGCAGTTGAGTAATTTGTTTTACTAATGTAATAAGCACAATGCTGTAGTGTTGATGGTTTGTGTGAGCACATGTTGGAAACAATTAATCTTTGTGAGATATAATAATAATGTTTTTTTTTTTTTTGCATTTCTTGTTTTTGTAATTAAATCTTAAAGCTTGTTTGGGATCACTGAGAAAATTTCACCTGCGGCCAAACTTCAGAGTACACTCACAATCATGGCATAATGTATAAATGTCATTCCCGTTCTGCCTTTTGATTTTTACATCAGCATACTCCCACTTCAATGGCTGGGGCCCAGTTACTGTGTTAGTCCTTACCAGGTCCACTACAAACATGCTGGACCCTATCTGATCCAAACACATTTTGTTCTGGTTTCATCGGACCGAGGAAGCATCTGCCGTCATTCATCAGGCTTTGTTTTCATGCTCTGTGGCAAAATGGATGTATTATTGTGTTTTTGTGCCATTCTGCAAAACAATTTTCTGTTTCAGATGCAGTCTGCAGAGTTTGACTTCAAATAATGTACTTCACACTGTCAGTGACAATCGTTCTACCCCAGATGACCAATGTTAAGTGAAAAAAAAGTGTGTGTTGGTCATATATGGATCTTCTGATGCAATCCAAACCATTGCCACAAATTCATAGCCTACTGTTGTTTTAGCTGTTGTAATAAGGATTTTAAAAAAAGGTAGATGATTGTTTCGTTTTGTCATGGTAGAAAACTGAGTTGTTTGTACAGTATACTTTATGTATAGTATTTATGTATGTATTTAATTTTTTTTATCATTCATGGATCAGCCTAACTCTGACATTATGCCATCAACCTGCTTCTCATCCACAAACCCTTTGGAAAAGTCAGCACACGTTTGCACATGCACAGGAAGAAATAACTCTATGCCCTGAATATGCCCACTCGCGCACAAATAAACACATCGTGTAATGATAACGCTTATTTACGCAGAATACGCCGTCTTTCTCATGTTCAGATTTCCATCCCCTTGAGGCGCCAATAGCAGCCATTAGAGCCTTTCATCTCCGCCAAAGCTAACACAACGCGACACAACCCACGGAATCGCAAAACCAGGAGGAGGCACCCCAAGGCGACCGGCTCTAAAGAGTCTGTTTACTGCTCACTTAGATAACATCTACTGATTCTGTGTGCGACGGCGTGCATGTGTGGGCATGTGTGGGAGCACACTGAGGACACACTGCTGTGCATTCATGCACGAGTGCACAGAAGGAGATGCTGTACTTCATTTGAAATTAGTAGTACTTTTTTTTTTTTTTTTTTTAAATCAGATATGTCTCCACCCTTGACTGATATGATATGCATGGACAGTATGCATGGAAGTGTGCATGCAGCCCAACATTTGTGGCCAAATTGCGATTTCTATATAATGTATGTTGTTTGTTCAGCCCTAAACTGTACGCATTTAATGTGTAACATGTAGCAAATGCAACAAAATGTGGGATCACACCAGACCCACACTTCACTGTAGTTGTATGACTGGAACTAACACATGCTGTAATACACATGTGTCAAACTCAAGGACCTGGGGCCAGATGTGGCCCCCCCACGTCATTTTATGTGGCCCGCGAGTGAATAATTGGTCTTAAGAATCTGTGTTAAAATAGGTCTATGCTGCTTTTAGGCGTGCGTTGACCATAAACTACTATTTCCCACAATGCACGGTGATTGCGTAACCCGCAAAGTGACGGCTTCCCGTCACTAGATCGCAGTGTTTCATTGTATATGCGACAAGTGAAATTGAGATTGAGACTGTGATCGCAGCAGAATGTGTTCACAAAAGCCACAACCAAAAACGACGTGGCAGTGAAAGCTAGCTTTATTGTGGCTGAAGAAATCACCCGTGCTTCAAAGTTTTTGAAGCAGTGCATGCTGAAGGTGTGTGAGCAGGGGCCTCATTTATAAACGTTGCGTACGCACAAAAGAAGGCGTACGCCACTCTCTACGCAAACCATGGGATTTATAAAAAGAGAACTTGACGGGAAAATGTGCGGTCCTCCACGCCAACTCTGACCCATGCGTACGCACATACCTGGGGTAAGGCGAAACTGCGCCACTGATGGCAGAAGAAAGAAACGGGAGAAATGTGTGAAACTGATCGTGTAAAATAAATTATAAGTTATATTACCTCTCATATATGAACAGTTTATTTGCAAGAAATGGATAAAAACAACTACATTTCTACAACGAACAAACAAACTAACTCCCTGGAGTGCACACGGGAAACATAATGATTTAGGACAATAGTAAGACAACAGTAGGGCAAATTATGTATTCACTGATATCAGGGTAATTCTAACACGTGTAGCAGATACCTAATCGACGGGCATATAAAGGCAGGTACTCACAATGCGTCATGGCGCACAATGATTTGGCACTGTTAGAGGATGTGTCAAACGGAAGGCTACGGAGGGAGCGGAACTTCCGAGACGAGCTAGATCCACTGGCCAACAGTGATGAGTGGCTGATGAGCCGTTTCCGACTCCCACGAGCTGTCCTCTTGGGCCCATCCTTAGAGAGGAGCACCCGCAGAAACCACGCCGTGCCAGTCCCGCTCCAAGTGCTCACAACACTCGGGTTTCTGGCGACAGGTGTTGTGCCAATGTAGGTATCCCCGACAGAAAGTGTTCACCCTGGCCACGGAGGCGGAGGCAGAGAAACATTGGTGCGCTTGCTTTCACCCAAGTAAATTAAAACTAAAAATTGCATTGTTTAATGATTTATTTTATGTGTACTTCACATACTAGTCTATAACCTCTGGTATTATTAACAGCTTTCTTCTATTCTAGCCAAAAATATGGGGGGATACAAATTATGGCAGACAGGTAAACAGTCTGAATTAATGTGTTTCCCCCCATATCTTTGCCAGACGTTATAGAGTAGTATGTGAAGTATACATAAAATACATCATTAAACAATGCAATTGTTTTAATTTACTTGGGTGAAAGCAAGCGCACCACTGTTTCTCCGCCTCCGCGGCAACACTTTCTGTCGGGGATACCTACATTGGCGCGACACCTGCATGGGTGTCCCCCTAAACCTCCGTCACCTCTCCACTCAGGAGGGATTCCCCGATGATCCCCACCAGTTTTTCATCCAGCGGGGTGAGCTCCGGTTGGCCTGTTCCTCGCCCGTGGCACAGACGCTCTGCCTGTGTGACTCCAGGCGCTTTTTTGCGTCTACTTTAATGTCTGATCACTTTTTTTTCACCTCGGCCACACTCCGACCTTCTGATGAAACAGCATTGACATTATCCGCCACATGCTGCCACTCTAGAACACCAAACAATAAAGCCTTCCTCTTCTCCACCTCCCCGACAAGTATTTCCACCTCGTGAAATTACGTTATTTGGCCTTTCTCTCCGATTTCGGCATGATTTCAGTCATGAATCAATATTTATGAGGGGCGTTTCTCTGAATATTTATCGGCAAATATGGGCGTGGTATGACCCGCAAACAGGTGCGCCACATTTAGAGTAGATTGTGATTTATAAAGGGAAATCAGCGTAGGACGTGCGTGCGCACTGTTTTATAAATCAGGATATTTTTGTGCGTAAGCACTTTCTGTGCTTCGTGCGTACGCCGATTTTGACGTCGGTCCTACGCACAGTTTTATAAATGAGGCCCCAGGTCTGCCCCGACCGGATACAGACTTTTAAAACCGTTTGTTTGTCAAGAAACACCATCGCGGACCGGGTTGCATCTATAATGCATCATATTTGTAACTTGAATAAGTAATAAATACAGAAAAGTTATTTAGCAATATGTTACGGAGTAGTTACCTTTATTTAACATTATATTTGGTTCCATTTAGTTCCATTTATCCTGTATGACAGTTACATCTGGCCCTTTGAGGGTAACCGTTATGCTGCTGTAGCACCCCTGCTGTTATATCTACTATAAAAAATGTTTTATTATTATTTGTTTCCAGTTATTTTTCAATTCTACAAAGACAGTGTTACTGTGTGTTTTAAAGCAGGTTAACCTGAGTACATCTGGCCAAAGAAAGTCTGGAAGCATATGTCAGTTTGTGTGTGTGTGTGTGTGTGTGTGTGTGTGTGTGTGTGTGTGTGTGTGTGTGTGTGTGTGTGTGTGTGTGTGTGTGTGACTCAGCATGTGTGCCTACGTCCTTGTCTCTTATTAACTCATATTAAATCCACTGTCAGCTAACATGGCAAGATATATCCCTGTTAAGTAATTTAAAACCATATGCCAACATAATGTCATCTGCCCCTGGATGCACGCATAAACACACACACACGCAAATAATTTATATAGCCAAAGGCAAATTAAAAAACACTGGCTAAATACTAAATGCTATTATTTCCACCCCAATACGCCTGGATAATAAGAGAAAGCAGATAGAGGTTTACTGAGTAACACTAACTGTATATCTGTATCCGTATGAGACCCAGAAAAACACTGAGCGAGTGCTGGTGAGTCAGGTGAACTCAGTTCTCCACACTGATTTACAAAAAAAAAAAAAAAAAAAGACACGATAAATACATGAAAAGAAAGCAGATGTCAAAAGGTGACTGTTTTGTGTGAGCGTTGTGTTTGAGTTTGTGCATCAGCATGTGTTAGCGAATGTCTGGAGAGTAGGAGGTGAGAGGGCAGCGTAAAAGGATGAATGTTTAATGGAGGAACGGATTATTACAGATAAAATAGCGTGCTTTAATGAAACAGGATCAAGTGATGCAAAATGGCGAGATGCCAGAACGGTTTTGCAGGTTGTTTGTTTCTGAAGTGCACGTGTGAAACCCGAGTTGAAAGTTAGAACAATCGTTCTCAAAAAAAAAAAGAGGAAACAATAACAGAGTGATAGAAGCAATGAACCCATATTTAAATCCAAAAAAATTCTGTAAATTCTGTCAAGATGTGAAGGCCAGAGGTGTTACTCATTTCTGAAAGTGTTTGCTGAGTGCAGCAGGGCAGTGAATCCTAAACAGCACAGAAAGAAAACCAAAAAAAAAATAAAAAGGAAAAAGATGGAGAAAAGATGGTGAGCAGGTGTCAAAAGATAAACCATCCATCCATGTTTTTGCACTGAAGGTTCTGTGCCGTTTGGTGTATTTTGTCCTTTGTCAGGGGATGAATACAAGCAGACGGCACAACTTGAGTAGTTGAAGTTAAGGTGAAAAGAAACTCCATAACAAGCAGATCCATCAGTTTCCACTAGAAAGACCATCACAGGCTGCGATTGCGTGCGAGTAATTTGCGAAAACATAAATCGCTAATTAACATTTGAATTTCAAGTGCATGAACACTTTCCGCCAAATGCGTCACTTCCATGCTGAATGGTCAATTAGAAAACACAATTATTGAGATAAACCATAGAATGAAAGAGAGTGATTAACTGACGCTCACAATCTAACCTCATTTTACAACAATCTACACCCAGAAAAGCACTGCAGCTCTGTGTCCTTATAAAAGTTTACTATAAGGTACCTGAAAAGATCTATTACATAATAATTCACAAACTGTACCCTGACCATGTGTATGGAATACAAAGCGACTCTGAGAACCACTTAATTTGAAAATGAACCGCAGCTCTACCATCACACTGCTCTCTGACATCATCAGACTACGTCTTTTTTTTGGGCCGGTTTGATTGAGAGAAAGATGTCTAGCAGCAGAAATTACATAGTGTGTGTTTAAATATCCTCCTATCAGATTGTGCATGTGTGTGTGTGTGTGTGTTAAAGGGCAAGAAGTGACGTCCTGAAGGGTCTATTGTGACTTTAATTATCTGCTACATGAATCAATAGGGGACCTGCCTTGTAACCTTTAGTTCTACATGAAAGAACACAAAAAAACAACGTCGCCACCAATTGCTTTCAGTGGCCGTCACTCACACACACACACACACACACACACACACACACACACACACACACACGCTTGAAGCTTCCTAACCACAACATGAGCAACACACAGAAATCACACAAAAACACATTAACACCTATAGCCACAGTTTGTCTCCACTCAAGTGAGTCAAATGGATCGGACAGAAGGGTAACTACAAAGAGTAAGTTGTGAAATTGGAATGTACACAGACTGATGCACAAACACACACACACACACACACACAAACACAAGCACACCCACATGCCCTCTGTCTAAAATGGCATATGGCTGTATACTGGGGGAGAAGAAGCAGTCATTACAGATGAAGAGTAATCAGGAAATCCCTTAAGCTGCTGTAACCTGTATATTACTTCGCAAAACATCATTAGAAACACACACAATAAACTTTATACTGTGTGAAAAGAAACAAAGAGAAGACTTGGCTTAACCATGCTGTGGAGAATCTATAATTCTGTTGGGTCTTGGACACTGTGCCTGAACTCACTGTGACCTTGTTGGGTCACTCTGTTTGCCACTGAATGAAAATCAGATTATCCCCTGGTTCTAAGTTTAAAAATAGTCTTGTCTATTTCAGGTGTGTCATGTATTTCAAGCAGGATCCTGCCACAGTCGAGATAGAAGTGGCCAGTTTGGTTTTGCCTCCTTCTTGACACACAAACACATGAACCTTTTGTATGAAGCCTGTTTCACATTAAAACTAGTGGATATAGCAGGGTCTTTGAACCAGGGTGAAGCCACAAAAAAAAGGCAATTAACACCATTCACATTGCAAGTGGTTGTACTGTGTGGTGTTTTTTTTTTTTTTTTTTTTTCTTCTGACCCCTGTGTCACACACTTCCCTGGAGACTGAATGCACCACAAACAAAAGAGTTGGGCAAAGTACATAGCTCTCATTGTTATTGTGGTTTCTACTTTGCATCTTTTACTTAAATTTTTAAGTTTTTAAAATGACAAACATTAATGCAAATGCCTTTGGTAACAGCTGTGCTAAAAGCCCAGAAGGTCTCTGGCAAAAATAAAGCAAACGTAGTCAAAATGACTGTGTTCACACATTCCCACTGATGCCAGTTGGAGCCAAAGCCAATAAAAACCTATATGCATTGCAGGGTTGTTTGACCAGGGAGTGAATGCTGATTAAACACATTCCCCTGTTTAAACCTGTGATTAAACAGCTTTTTTTCTGACCTGTGGGAATTAGATTCAGATGTGTTTATTTGTCATAATTATGCAGGTTAACATAAAGTCAACAATGCAATGAATGTTATTGACAAGATGGACCAATCAAGTCACTATTTGCAACACTATAAAAACAGTAAATGCATTAAGTTGCATATAATTAAATTTGTCTATGTACATGTTCAGGGTCGAGAGTAAAAATAAGAATGTGAACATGAATCAGGTTTATTTGTATTGTACTAGTGCAGTGCACGTAGGAAGTATGTATTCCTATAGTGGGAGCTGAAGAAGATTTTTCAGTTATGGTAATGCATGATAAGGAATGTACAAGGCTGTCGTGGCTGACAGTCACAAAAGCTAGCTACGCTAATGCTAATCGAAAATGAAAACATTTGTGTTGTGCCTAACGAGGTTACACGGTGTATGTATTATGTTAGCCCTATGCTAATGCTAATCGTAGCCTCGCTAGCTTACCTTTGGAAACAGGTTTGCCATGTTAGCTCCAAAGTAGTACCATGCTTGTATTATGTAACCTCTACGCTAATGCTAATCGTAGCCTTGCTAGCTTACCTTTGGAAACAGGTCTGCCAAGTTAGCCGCAAAGTAGTAGCATGCTAATGCAAAATAAATATGTGCTTGTGTATTGGTGAATAGACACCTCGTCGTTTCAGTATAACACCATGATCTGCGGTGAACCGTGGGAAAATGTCTCACGCACCGTGAGGACAGCCTCTTCACTCTCCCACCTCCCTGCCCCAGACAGCGCAGCTGCTGCTGATGAGCCTCTGCCTGCCTGGTGTAGCGTGATAAATCAGGGAAAATCAAAATTCCTCCAAAAAATTTGAAAATCAAGGATGGCCACCATCAGGCCCATGATGGAGATATGCCTGTCACAGACACATAGACAGACAGACGCAACTTGCTTTATAGATAGATGTGCACCATTCAACAGAATAATATTTTGTAATTTGTATTTTACTGTGATGATGAAAAAAAGGCCCTCGTATTTGGTATCAGAATACTTCAACGTTGTGTTTGTTTTTAAAATACGGTGAAATACTTTGTTTGAAACAATGTTCTGACGTCAAAAGAACATACAGCATGAGATGCTGCAGCAGATTGGACTGCTTGGTGCCTGTTTTAATTTGCCTGGACTTTAATTTGCCACAGCGCCACAGCCGATGATCTGGATATTTGATTTGGCAGACATAAATACGCTGGATGTCCTTCCTGACACAAACCTCCCATTTGCCCGGGCTTGGGCCTGGCACTAGAATTTCGCTGGATTCAGAGTGTACTTGCACAGGGGCGTCCTAGCCTGTGACATGGCAGGGATTCAAACTGGCAACCCTTCAGTTACCAGCCCAATTCCCTTCCACTCCGCCATCGGCTGTTATCACTATGCCACTGCATGTTGTAATTATTCACTACTGTGTGCTGCAACAACAATACGGGGGATTGACAACCCCATACTTGGGGAAAGTGATAGGTATTAGATTCTTTTTACACTGTGGGGTATTTTTTGCCCATGTGTTTGAATATCCAGCTGGTTTAGCCTCTTACATCATACAACGGATTCTCAAAAACTTTCCAAAAAGTGAGTCATATTTGATAATATGACTCATCCATATGACTCATTTGTAACCACACACACGGTAGTAGATTTTGTGACTTTCATGATGAGGTCATGTCACTATTATCAAGCTATCCCCATGCAGGATTACTCTGCTGCAGAAACAGCAGAGAGCTCTGGAATAATAAACAGCTCAATCAACATCTTACGGAGAAGGAGCTGAGAAAGTCAGAGGTGAAAAACACATTCTGCTGTTTTTTTGTTTTTTTTAGTAAGTTACCAGACATGCATTTGGAAATAACAAATATTGATCTTCATTATAATAATCGTATGTCAGTGGCCACAGTGTGGGAAGAGGAAAGTGAACAAAAGGTTGTTGTTGTTCAATAATCATCATAATGTGAGCTGTATTTGTGTTGATTTGATTTGCTTTTATGTGAAGCTCTGCACATTTGATTACATTTGCCGTTTTTTTAAAAGTTACTTTTCATGAAGTAAGACTGTACACAGTGTGGGATATAAAAATCACCTTGTTGTACAAGAGTGTTGGAATCTGAATTGACTTTTTGGGTGACCCGAAACATAAACCAAATTTTGACCTTAAGCTTGTACTTCTCAAATTGGCCCACAAAGACACACGCACACACACGACCTTGGGAATGACCCTCCAGACACACAATCATCCCTCACACGCACACACACACACACACACAAAGGCCGGCTCATGCACTCAGAACAACGGGGCATGTGCACACAAACTCATAGAATCTTTCTTGCACACTGAATACGGGTCCCGACAAATACCCAAATACACACACATACACACACACACACCGTCTCTGCGGTGCTCATTAGGTGAGGTAGCAGGTCCAGACCTCCTCCCAGCAGAACTACAGGGGCAACCACCCCTTCCACTCCTTTCCCTCTTGTTAACTTCACTCTCTCTTTATGTTCCTCTTTCACCCCAGTCATTCTCCCCTTCTATTCCCCTCTCCGTAATCCGTTATCTTTTATACTCTCTTTTGATTGTCCTCATTTTTTGCTCTTCAGTCACCACTTTGCTGGCTTTCTTTCTCCCTTTGGTCATCATGCCTCTGTCTTTCCTTGTGCCCTTCTCACCCCTGCCCTCAACTTTTCTTTCTTCAATCCCTTCACATCTCATCCCTTTCTTTCCTGCGGCAAAGCGTTTCCCTCTTTCCCCACCTATTTGCAACTCCCTTATCTTCTTCTTCCCCCCCCCCCCAATCATTATAACTGAAACAAAATGTGTGTGGACAATTAAAAAAAGATAAATGTAAAGAAGTTCTGGATTTCCCTTTTTTCTCATGTCAATTATCTTACCTTCCTCTCTTCCTAAGCAACGCATTTGATCGCCTTTTTTCAGTAATTGCAGAATAGCCTTTCAGCATAGACTTCTGCATCCGTGATCTGTTTCCAAACTTGAGAGCGTCTGACCCGTGACAGGAGACCTTGACCACTCACAAAGATAGAGGGTACTCCTAATGGCTGCTCTAGGGAGCTGCAAAACACATCCTTCTGTTGAAAAGGTCGCTATTACAGCATTGGCAACAACTGCCTAAGCCTTAAAGCAACCTAACAAAAGGAATAACGATTCTAAAAAATAGAGTCGGACAACACAGTTAATCATGCTCAACATGAGCAAAGCAATACAGAGATGGAGATATTGGCTTTTTTTAAATTTATTTATTTATCTCAGCCATAAGGAGGAGGCACATCTTATCTGCAATTCACACATGAATTTAACAACCTAATGATGAGACTCAAAAAACAGATTCATCTTTCCAGTGAGTGCTTTTACTACACCATAGACAGAGCTGTTTCCACTTGTGGAGTAACGGTGCCATAGTCTTAACATCTCAACTTGATAATATGTTGATGTGGACATCACCAGGGATTCAGAGTCACTTATGTGAAGAACTTGGTTTTGAGAGTTTGGAGAATTCTAAAGTCTTAATTTCTTTCATCAACCTGTCCTCGTATTCCTCATGTCGTCATATTTGTCCACTCTTTTTGAAATCCCCCTTCATCTCTATATCCAAATAATCTCACTTCAGTTTGTAGTACACCTGGATACAAATATAGAAATACATTGCATTTAGCTGAATTTACCCTGAGTGTATCCACTATTAATTGACACATCCAAGCAGGCCACGACTGTATAAAATCCATTCTGCCTCTGCCGTTTCTCACTAATTGTCTTTCTCTGTCCTTTATTACAACTTGGTAAATTATTGAGTTGTAAGCTCAGCTAATCAATGACCATCTATAATTCAGTGGTTTTACATGCCACACTGAAAGAAACCAAAGAGAGTGAGGAAGAAGAAAGCTCGGGTAGAAAAACAGCAACCATTGCTTTACTTTGACGCGAAGACCAGTAAAGGTTGTAAACAGCAGCCATTAATGTGTATTTGCAGTGAAAGTGATGAGGATTAATGACACACGTGTACACCGACACTGTGTCCATCAGTGAGTGTTATAGCGAGGGTGAAAAGCTGAGGAGTTAGGTCACTTCCACTCAACTTGCTTTAAAACAACGATCTAAAAAAATCTTCCGCAAAATGTTTTACACACAAAATCTGAGCTTTCTTCAATCCCTTCCCTCATAAACATAGTATGCTCCAGACATGCTGGCGGCAGCAGTGGCCATTAAAAGCTAAATTTACATGATTGACTTGACACCGACTTGCCCGGTGAGCACTGATTTTGACTGCAAGTAAAGCTAAATGTGTTTTTTTCTGGTTACCTATAGCCTTGTAAATTGTGTATTTAAATGCTTTTCATGTTCCAGGGTCTTTTGAGGGGGGGGGGGGGGGAATGGAGGACGAGGACTCATATGTCGTCAACACATTAAGTTTGTAGCTATTATTTAAGATGAGGAAGAAAGACTTTACATTTTTCTGCGTCTTGCTTTAAAAAAATAAAATAAAATATGTCACTGGCAGCACACGTTCACAAAACAAACCTTGTTTTGTATGTGTCCTTCTCAGTGTCGCTCCGAAGTGTGAACGTGTACGAGTGTGTCGTGTTCTACAGCCTCCATATAAACAGACACACGTGGGAATAGGTGCAGGTTGCACTTATTTATTACCCAGTGAATTCCCTGAGCTGAGGAAGAGTGTGTTTAATGCAGACACGAGAGTTCTTTCTCTCCGTCTTTCTCTCTCTCACACACTCACTAGTGTACTTAATTAAACACGTATATATGGCATGTTCGCAAATACATGCGTTAAACAAAATACGCACCAGCAGCACACAAACCCCAGAGAGTTTCAGTGTGTGCGTGCAGGTGCGTGCATGATGTGTACTTTTATTTTTTAATAAGCATCAGATTCTTCCAAACATGAGCAGCAGTGTAAATGCAAAATTTCACTTTTTTTTCAATGTTTCATATTTTTTTGCAGCACTTGAAGCATTTGTCAACTCAGAGCAGCTCAGGATACAAAATGAAATCATTTTACTTTACTGTACATTATTTATTGATGATATTAAGGACACAAGTAGAGGTAGAGAGCTAATCAGACATTTTGATGCAACATGCAACTTCCTGTTGGACAATTTGAAATATAATCTGACACTTCTTATTTGAAGATAATTGTCAGACAAAAGTAAATTTGTCTCCAAACAGAGAAAAACATTTTATGGAGCAGTTATTATCAATTACTTTCAGAATAAAGTGAAACTGGCAAATACATTTTTATTCTGCATTACTTAAATATGTCTCGCTGCTCTGGTTAGATTATGAGTAAGAATCTTACTAATAGGTCAATTATTTAACCAAAGCCTGGCCATGAACCTCCACGGTATGAATACTTGCTGTAAATCAACCTTAAGACTTTAATACGCTTCTGCTATTAAACTTTAACATGAAAGTCAAGTCCAGCTGTTACTCAAGCCTGTGAAGTGGTATTAAAGGCTTCCATTGATGCGGTTGGCCTTAAATTTGAATTAAAACAACATCCTCAGTGCACAGATACCCACACCCACAAGTCTCATAAATCAATAGTGTGAGGTTTTCACATTAACTATCCCTCTGAACACACACAGACAACCCCACACATTCAGTCCATGCCCTGCTAACACCGCGCAGCTACTCTACATATTATTCCTTTAAGCAAATGCCAGTTCAATCCCTATTACTATTCATAACAAGAAAGTGTAGGTTGAAGTGGCCCTTTACTCTGCACCTCTTGCAGGCTCAATACTTGATTCAAATTAGTTTCCCCGCTAAAAGCTCCTCTTTACTTCACTGCAGGTCGTAGATGCCGCAAACATTTGGCTTCCACTTGAGATATTGACAGAGGCATCTGTCTATTCTTTAGCACAGTCGGTACCTTTTTCTCTAATTCTGGTCTCACCTGGATTGACATTTGCATCTCCTGACCAGTTTTTGACACCAGCAATATCCACTTTTTTTCTGTCTGAGTATCTATATCGTACATATCAGCTGCGAGTTGGCCTCTTTGCATTTGCATAAAGTAAGGGTCAAATATGTAAATCAGGGGCATACAGTGCAGAGTAGTTGCCTATAAATGTCTTTTTCTCTTGAATCTTTTCAGGAACAAAGTTGGTGAACGTCGTACAAAGAAATGAGATCTGTGAGAAGCCCTGTGATTTCCCGCGATGCAGAAAACACGGACGGAATCGCAGAAATGAAGCAACAAAAATGGAATCAACTGTTAAATGCGGGATAACACCGAATTTGTCATGATTTGTCCAAAATTCTGAGGTCTGAACGAGACAAAGGGGACATTAATGCATGCGCGACCAGCAAATTTTCGCTCCACAAAGCCATCTAAAAGGTTACAAAATTTGAAAAAAAAAGGTGATATGTTGTTCTGTAAATTCTGTCAGCACGCGCACACACAGTTGACTGGACCCGTAAAAAATACGAGTGACAACCACTTAGCTTCGGTTCATAAGAAGGACAAGGAAAAACATGCTAACAGGAGCGTGCCTCTACCAAGGACAATTACGGCTAAAAGCACATTGGCAGATTCAAGGCTGTACGCGTGCCAAGTCCGACACTCACCTACAAAAGCTTAGAAGCTACATCCGTTTCCAGTATAATCCTGCAAACAAGGACGAATGCGGCCTACACATGTGCATAGCCTCTCAGAAATTTGCCAGTAGCCTAAATAAAGCAAAGTTTCTCAATCCTGGTCCTGCGGACCCAGTGCCCTGAGTCAGGTATGTTGGAGCAGAAAAACTTCCAAAACATACAGGGCAGCAGGACTGAGAAACCCTGACGTAAAAGGCATCGTGTCGAAGAAAACATAATATGATATGACAGAAAAGCACTTAATGTTACTTAAAATTATATTTTCTCTAATGTATTTTATGTTGCGTGCAACATGTTGCTGGTAAAATAAGTGTTAAATATAGAATTTGGAAATATTAAAATGGGAAAAAATTAAATGGAATTTAAGAAAAAATGAAATGGAATTTGGAGAAAAATAAAATGGTTTTCATTGGGCTGTAATTCTTTGAAATGTTCTTTTTACATTTCTTTTATAGGATGTAACCAGTGTATTAGGTGGAGTTGACATGACTATAGTGGCTACCGGCATACAGCTAAGCATTTAGCATTTTTGTTGAATCAGTCAGGTTCACATTAACATAGTTTAATCCTGATTTACTATTTCACAAAAAACAGATCAAATCTACATACGCACATCGATTATGGAAGACGCGGAATCTCGAACCATGAACCAGGAAAAGCACACGTACTGACGCACGCATGCACATATTGATTTCCTCTCTCACACCTCCTCTCTTCAAAGTCAACAAAACAGATAGTCTAGAGGAAAAACTTTCTCCCTCAGTGCCGAAGATGGATTACCGGCAGGGACTTTATAGGCGGAAACTCTCTGTGTTTGTGTGTGTGTGTGTGTGTAACCTGAGGTCATATTGTTGAAACCAGGTCAGCCTTTCACCCTGACTGGAGAACAAGGATGGGCAAGCCCATGGGCTCTACTTTGTGTGTGTGTGTGTGTGTGTGTGTGTGTGTGTGTGTGTGTGTGTGTGTGTGTGTGTGTGTGTGTGTGTGTGTGTGTTTATAGCTTTGGACAGGTGTATAAACCCTCCAACACACCAACACACATCTGCCCTTCTCATATATTGCCCTGCTCGTATATGTGGGTATGAGCGAGTGTGTCCTCCCCAGAGCCTGGCCATTGGCCTATTTCCAACTGATATGTTAAAACGTGATGTTTTACCCTTGTCTGCGGTATGACTAAAGCGAACCTGTCAGTGACCTTGGCCAAAAATCCTATAGCTGAAGGCTCTTATACTTTCAAAATGAATTCCAACATCACAGATGGACACAGTGAGAGTGTAAATGACATGACATAATTAAAGTCTGAAGACCTTCCCTCTCCAGACTGGCATATTGCCAGGGATTATATAGGTGTGTCGGGACGCAACGTCATTCAGTTTTTCCAGCTCATACAGTGCACTACGAGTCCAAAGTGAATTTTAGACTTTGTAGCTTGCAGGGACAAAGTAGCTGCTGGCCTGCTTCTTCCTTTTTGGTACATTATAGACTCACTTTGATGAATCTAAATGAAAAAAAACAACAAATAATAAAATATTTGAGCCGACTGCAGTGGATTAATAACTCAGCAACAATTTGCCATGACATCTCAGTCATAAAATTCTGTCAAATATGAAAATAAACCAGCAAATATAATCTTAAAATATTGTTGACCAATCAGTGGCCGGCAGTCTGTTGATATCACTTTTAGTATTTTTGTGTGTCTTTTAGAATATCGATTTTGGTATCGACTCAACTCGGTTGGAACTTCGCCAGAGCAGGTACTGAAGAAAGCACCAGGTACTATCCCTAATGGAAAAGTGAAAAAAAAAAAAAACTAAAACAAGTCCAGTTGAGCCAAGTAGTGCTAGAACTGAATAATGGGAAAAGCTCCAATAGCTCCGTCAGTACCTCGTGGAACCACACTGCACAAACCCTGAACTATCCCTTTAAGTTAGCTGAGAAATACGACACAAGATGGGGCCGTAATATTGACAAGCTTGTGTGTGAGAGTGCATTCATCTGTAATGCAGGCCAGTGGCCAGAACGAAGACTGTGATTAATGAGTCTCCCTGTCAGGGATGCTAATCACTTGCAGTGTGTGTATGTGTGCAGACTTGGTAAAGCACTGGCACGTCATGTATTTTACTCTTTCTCGACTGTTGGAGACGCAGAACTTTCTTTGACGATAGGAGGTGTAGCCGGGTAATAAATGTAGAGAATCATTGGTTAAAATAATGAGTGTGTGTCCACATGGCTTTGAGTATGTGTGTGGGGAGGGTTGAGGAGAGGGTGGGGGTTGACGGAGGTGTCGAGAAGTTGGTTGGGTTGAGAGTGCATGTACCAAAATGACTGACAGCTGGTCTGGACCTGTGTGGTCGGGTGGAACGGAACTTAAACACAGCCCAGTAGACATCGTCTCGCACTCACTCAAATGCACACGGACAAAAAAACACTCACAACAGGCCTGAACACATGAGCACAGAATAGGCACCTCCTACACACACACACACACACACACACACACACACACACACACACACACACACACACACACACGAATGGATACACACACATTTGTGCAGCTGTTCTTAGGACACCACATTGACTTCCATTCAATCGGACAGACTAAACAAAGCGTTATCCCTAACCTTAGCCATACCCAGTTAGGCATTGGCGGGGTAATTAACCCTAATCAGTGTTTATGCCAGAAACGGTCTTAAAGAGGTAACAAATACACACACACACACACACTCACACACACAGAGACAGACAGCGAGAGAGAACCCTTGACAGATACATTCTCCCACTCTACGCTCTGTCACACTGCTGGCTGCCTCACAACCGATGCATGAACACACACACACACACACACACACACACGCTCACTCTGACAGACAGCTTGGTCAGGTCAATGGTTTGCGCTACAGAAACACCTTCACTTGTAACAGCAAAGGGGACCATTTCACTCTCTTCTCACACTCTGTCCAGTTGTCACCTGACTCACCCACGCTCACATTCTCACTCATGCTCATTCCACGGCACAAAATGTACCTCGGATATTCAGAAAATGTCATTTCTTCAGCACGTCATGCACATAATACTCAGACCCATGTGTGCAATAATGAGCAGCTCTCTGGTCATATCAGTGGTTGGATTTACAGAGCAAGTTTGGTTAATGTCTAGGTGAGGGTATAGAGTAGTTTCATTCAAATCAATGTTTGTATATTGTAATATTGTATGAAATATTTTCATAATCGGGTAATGTGTCAATTATTTTCTCCATTAAACGTTGTTGTTGTTTTATCCACAAACCAATAGATTCAATATTAATGATTTCTTTGTTATATGGAGCAAACAAAGAAATCAGTCAAGTGAACAAAAACGAGAAGTAATAAAAAATATAATATTTAAGAATCTGAAAAAAAAAAGTTTTATCATTAAAAAAGAAAACTCAGACCGATTCATCGAAAACCGTTTACGATTAACTTATTAATAATTGATTAAGCAAGTAATTGCTTCAGCCCTGGTGTTAAGGCACTGTACAGTATATGTTTTTCTGGATACAACATTCTGAATACAGAGCCAAGATACACAAACCAGTATTTGAGAGTACTGACAGTGCAGTACAAACCCAAGCACACACATTCTTGTCAACTCTTGTAGTGAAATGTATAAAATAGAAATTCTGCTCAATAGACACTGGAGTAATACTAAACTGTGAGATGCTGCGGAGCTGACCCTGACCTCACACCTTTCCCTCTGTGATTTGGTCACAATATATTGTCAGATTTGTTTGAAATTAGTCTTCTACCACATGATTGATTCGTATAAGAAGAAAATATGCGTGGCCATACGGCAACAATACTAACAGACAGCTGCATTTGAGATGTAAAGGAGTGGGTGGGGGCCATACTCCAATTCTATATGCATGTCTGACATTAAGACATATCTGACTACTCTCCATGTTTCACTGCCAAAACACTCACATTACAGTTCGCCTGAAGCAACCTAGCAAGAAGTTCAAGGGCCAAATTACTCCTCGACATTATCCTTTCTTAATAGCTGCCTTCTTTGGTGGTGTATCCTCTTTTAATCCAACAGCAATATTTCCCACAGGCCCCATTTCAATTGTATCTAATTTAGTTCACAGGGAACCAGTGACCAACAGCCCTGTAGCAGCTTGCACAGTTGTTTTAATTGATGTTCGCATCATAGTTCCTAGCCACTTGAACACGCACTTTATATGCTCATCTCCGTCATCTGGTTCCAAGCAGACACTGGTTTCTTTCAAAGAAAAAGAAAGCCTTCAAATATTTTCCACAATCAATTCAAATTAGTCTTTTTGGAACAGGGCAAAGGAAAAAAAGGCCCTTTAAATTCAGTGAACACATATCAAATAATGGAATAGAGAGAAATTGACCATGGACCTTTACAAAGAACAAGAAAATGACCTTGTCAGCTTCCAGTTTTTGTGCAGTGCAAATTGGGGCCAATCTCTAAATTGAGACTATACTATGATTATAATTTGATTGTGAGGCTAACCAAAGCATCTCCATCACAGATTGAAAGGCACCAAAGTCTTGGATCTATTGAAAAAGTAAAGACTTTCCTTTGAGTTTAAGGAGGTGAGGGAGGAGTTGTATATTTTTGTGAAGACACAGGCACACAAAAAAAATCCACCTCCAGGTTTAACGCCTCAAGTTCACTGATTTGGAATAAGGATGGGGTTCATGTGCATGCAAATGTTCATGCCTGTGAGTGCGCGTGCACATGCATCAGCGGGTTTTTAGCCTCATTAAACTATCAACTCCAAAGGCTCTGAAGTAGCATAGCATGGCTTATCTAGCAGCTGTTTTCCCAGTCATTAGCTGCTAGGCATCCAACCATGCTAACATAGGAACAACACGGTGCCGATAACATTTCGCCTTCTAAACTCTCATGCTTTCTTTCTCATTTAGCTTTGGGCTTTTCTCTGTTCTGACAGTGCACATCTGACATCTGTTGTTTAGGCTATGGTGCGATTTTATGAGGCACTTTAACATTAGCTTCCATATCATATGAGTTTTTTCATCGTGCTAAAATGCAAACTAAATTATTGTTTTCCAGCATCAAATCAGTGAAATGTGTTCATGCTTCACAATGAAACTACACAGTTGGCCTCGTTACTGGAAGGTCGCTGGTTCAATCCTGGGACGGGCCAAAGGCTGGGGCCCCTGAGCAAGGCACCCAATGTTCACCCATTGCTCCTGGGGCGCAGAGACAGTAAGTGATGCCCACTGCTCCTGTGCCTGGCTTGTGCAATAAGGATTGGTTAAGTATTATAATTGGTGCATGGGCAAAAATGTCTCCTCTAATGCCAAGTTCATCACAGGTCAATAAATTGTTGATCAATTCCTAAAAGAACTTGTGGAATCTTAAGCTCTCATAGAGTGGTCCTGTTACACATATATATTAGATATGGAGGTCTACTTACGTAGATTAACTTGTTTTTATGGTCAAAAACCTCCTAGTTGCTGTAAACGAGCTGATAGAAATCTCTCCTCAGCCGCGGTGTTTCAGAAATCTGAAATCTCATCTCTCTCAAATTCAGAGATCTCGCTGAGCCCGAGATTACAATACATCAAAGTGTTTTTCAGCAGGGGCTGAACTGTTTGTTTCGAACCTTCAGGGCTTCATAAACGAGGTAGTAATGACGCAGATACACACCAAAAAAACACAAAAAAACCTTAATTGGAACTTCCCTTCTAGGTCCGCTTTAACATCATGTGCCAAGTCAGAATGATAATTAGGCCCGGTCTTAAATGAGAGAAACCAAAACAGATGCTGACAAGACAAGAAATATGTGGAAATACCGTAAAGTGTTGCCAATTAACTACCAGCCGAAGTTGAAAAGAGCAGAAATCCATGGTATTGTCTTTTCACTTCACAGCACTCAATAATGCACCATGAGATCAGAGCTAAACGATGTACACCCGTACCCGTTTTGGTATTTAGCATGATGATACACAGACGGAGATGGAGGCAGAATATCACCCAGTAAGTGCATGGCATCTAACAACACCACCTTCAAGTGAGTTTCTGCGCAGTGAACCGATACGTCTCATTGTTCCTTTGATTTGTTTTAACCACACAACTAAGGTTTCCCCACCTCTTTTATTTCACACTGGTCTTTTTTTTTTCCTCTTTAGTCAATCAGTCATGTACGCAATAGAAAACAAGCAGCAAACACTAAGCTTTTCCTTCTTCTGTCTTTGCATTGCTACCGTAATGCATTCTTTTTCATTGCCTTTCTTTCCTTTCCAATTTTACGATATATTTGTCTGTGTACACCACCAGTTTCTTTTTCTACCGCAGTTACACTGAGCACTGTATCTTTTTCAGTTTACAATGGTAGGTAGAAAAAACAACTTACTAAAAACTTTACTTTGCCCTTCAAGGGAGAAAAAAAAACATTATTTCAATGAGAATGAATAGTCTTCTCTAAAAGCCACATGATTGCACAGGGACTGATTAAAAACATTCAACACATTCTCTCTGGCATACCAAACATTCTCCGCATTTACAATAACTCCAGGCATGATGTTCATTTTGCAAATGCACTGAGGGATACCGTATAGTGAAAAGAAAGATATATAGACTGCACTGTGCCACATGGCATTAACATCTGATGTGAGGGGAATAATGGAGTTGTACTGCATAATAAATCAAAGTCAGGCTGCACACAAAAGTAAATGAAAAATTCCTCTGCCCCTCCTTGACTCTTATTTGAAACACATAAAGACTAAAAGGAGAGTGCAACTCAGTCGTGGAACATGTTGACAGCGCTCGCACATTTCAATATCTTTCTGCATTCATTAAGATTCCAGGAACGGTGAACCCTGCACAGCAACCAAAAACAATCATTTGGCAAGGTGAACGCTGAAGAAAAACATAAATCCCCACACAAATACGGAGGATTCATCAAAGGAACTCGCATCACACTCACACAGCGAGTTTTACACTGATTTAAAGTAAGAGAATATCAGAGAATGGCACAGATTCTCTTATAGTTTGTTTACTTATCATATTCATATTTACCTGAACAGGTTAGTTTGTTCAATTAAATATAAATAAGTGCAAGTCTGCGTGTTCTTCTTCCTCTCTAGGGGTCACCACAGCTGGTGATCTGATTTGTATCCCATTTTCATGCTGGATGCCCTTCCTGGCCCCACCCTCCCATTTATGCGGGCTTGGGAGCGGCACTAGGATTTCACAGGATATGGAGTCCAAGGCTTGGGTCAATATAACGTGTCCAATTAACAATCAGCAATGGGGATTGGGTCCATTGTTCAGGGGGACCCCAAAATTGACCTGGTGGGGATTTGACTTGGCAACCCTCCTGTTACAAGCCCAATTCCCTTCCACTTGGCCTTTTATCGCTATGCCACAACATGGTCGTTTCATGCATGGGAGTACTCTCCATACTCCACCACTTGCACCTGCATCACTTAAGGGAATGTATTTTGATACATTTATTACTTTATATGTAATTTTTTTGATTTGTCCTCGTGTGATCGGCTACCTAGTCTGTGAAAAAAAAAAAGATATGTACTGTCTCAGAAATCAAATGAAGCTGATCTTCTACTGGTGTTAATGTGCCGTGCCAATTTGGGAATGTATAAGAGGAAAATTGACAGTCTTTAATAAACATAATCATACAGCTGAACACGTTTCAATGCATTTTTAGTCCTGAGATGTGAACACAACAATTTATATTTGACCATATGAACATTTTAGAGCAAGCAGAGTAAATATTAATATGTCTTTTAAAATAATGTGACCAATCCTGCAGATCAAAACACACACGAAGGAGAGAGAACCCCCAGTACCACCATAAATGGACTATGCACACACCTGCACTCAGCAGTCACCCATTGGTACACTGCCAGGTGCAAATACAAAACCGTGCATTGCCACATTCCCACATAAAGAGAGATAGAGCACAGAACATATACAATTAGCACCATAATAACAGCTATAGGAGCACAGGTGCACTGTAAATAGAAGGGACCATTTTTTCTATTTAGCACTCATGATTAGACACACGCACACATACATATGCATGATGGAACCACTATAATGTCAAAACACATTCTGTGCTTTTCCACTATATAGCTGTAGCATGGCTCGGCACGGGATGGCTCAACTCTACATTGTTTGGGTCCTTTTCCATTACTACAGTATGGTACCGCCTGAATGTGGGCAGAGTCGTCATACCACGGCTGCACTGAAAATGCTGTGACATTGCTTTACATGCAAACATACAAATTGAGCAAAGCAGTTGTTAATTTTAGTGTTAGTGTACTTACATTGGCCAAAAACATTTGCACAGAAATCCATGGTTATATATAAGAGAATGTTTTACCTGTCTCTGCTCTAACATTCAGGGAAAACTCTAAAGTGAGGAAGGAGATATCTGGTACCACTCCTAGTTTCCCAGTGTGTTGTCGTTTACTTTTGCATTGTGTTGTGTGTATTTATCACCCCACTAATGGATTTTGCCTCTAAAGCTCTCCCCTGACAACAATTCCCATGATTCCATGCTCCTTCATTACATTATTAAAAAAAAAGTATTTGTTATAATTTTGATTGAGATACCCCTCGAGGCAGAAATTACTTACTCATTGTGATTAATTCACTTCAGTGTGAATACAAAAAAAAAAAAATAGCTTGGATGTTTTTTTTTGTCCTTTGTTCTCGCTATTTGGTTCTCGATTCCTCTCATCATTTTCAAAATGTGGAATTAGGTTTTAGTCTCATCTCCATTTCTTGAACTCCCTAATCTTTGTCTTCAAAGTCCTATTTTTGTGTCCATTTCCTTCTCTCCGCTTTGCTTTATTTATGCTGACGTCAGACTTCTACACTGTTGTTTCTCTTGCGCGGGCTCTTTTTGCTTGGAGAAAAGCTGAGGAAAACAAAGCCAGAGAAATACAGTAAGTGTAGAGTGGGGGAGAGAGAGAGTGACGTGGTGGTGCTGGTGATGTAGTGCTGTGTGGTTGTAAACAGGGACTGGGAGATAAACAGAAATGGAAAGAGAAAGGGTGGAAGGCAAGGGGCCGAGATGGAGCAATCAATAAGTCAGGTCTGGTTTATCAGTCAGTATTAATGGGAATTAACCTTTAACCTGCACTTGCAATGTCATGCTCATGAACAAAAACAAGCGGCAAATCCTCTAATTGCAAATGTCATGTAACTGCAAGGTGCTATCGATACCAGCTGATTAGCAATTGTGGGACCAGTGAGAATGTGTGTGTGTGTGTGTGTCCTTGTACTGCTATCATTCTGAGAGCCATAGTTTAAAGATTTTCTAATGGTTTAAGGATTTAATTAAATATGAACTAGGTTCAGTGTGGAGTCTATGGGGGAAGATTGAACACCGCCTTTGTTTGAAATCTGAGCCCCTGAAATGGACAAATTCAAAGGATGACCGACACTTAGTCCTGGACACAGTGCGATTCAAGGAAAAAAGAAAATATTTTACTTCACCATTGTTTATAGCAGTGGTTCTCAACCTTTTTGAGTCGCGACCCCAAATTTAACATGCACGGCTGTCCGCGACCCCGGCCCCCCGCCATTCACACACACACACACCAGTGTGAACGCATGATGGGTATGATGGATAAAGCACTGTCCGCGGTGCTGAAACAACGCCGGATCAATACACCGTTGGCTACGTCGCATTTACATATCAGACAAGCACTTACGATCACACTTCAGCTATTCGTTTTTATTTAGAAACACTTTTGGATTTTTTGAAAAACATACAGCAGCATCAAGAGGGTAACTTTTCACGCGAGTAATAGACCGACAATTGTCGCTACATCCCATCGTATTGCTGGTAGTTGAGCCGGTTAAAATGTAAACAAATAACGCAAACTTTCTTTTTCTTTTTAATGAAATTAAACGATAACTAGGGATGGGAATTACACGGCATTTTGAGAGTTGACTGTCGAGGTTTAGTGTCAAATTTTGTCTAGTTTTTTTTTTGCGGGGGTGGAAACTATTCTTCTTGTCCAATATTGACCATCAAAGCAGCGCTAATAAAAATGAGGGGCAAAAAAAAGGGAAAAACTCCGCTGTCACGGATGTATCTCCAGATGGCGGTCAGGTGTTGAAAAGCTGGTGTATCCAGTGTACTTTTTCGCAATTGCTCGTCGTCATTCGAACATCTGATCGGACGCTACATTAATTATGAAATATTTTTCTTTTTAATATTTTTCCAAAATGATTTGGCGACCCCCAGAAATCTTCTCGCGACCCCAATTGGGGTCGGGACCCCAAGGTTGAGAATGGCTGGTTTATAGCACCTTTTGCAAAGGTGTTATTCTTATTTCTGATTTAAAGGTGCCATATGTAAGAATGTGGCCAAAAACGGTTACTACATTCAAAGCAAAAATACCGAGGTCTTTTAGGTTTCCTATCCTGACGTAACTGACAACCCGTGGTTGCTCGGCAGCTGATACTCTACTGACTGCAATGACTGGTAGGTGGCGCCACATGCCAAAACATGATTTCAAAACATAAACATGAATTTTTTTAACGCAAATATTTTGGCTCTACTGTTGTTGTTGGTGAGTTCAGTATGTTATATGAACATAATGCCTGAGTCTCTGTGACATATTAGGAGGATTTTGTGGTCAGTTGCTTGAGATTTATTACATAATGCACCTTTAAAGCTAAAACTGCAAACAATTTAAGGTGGAAGTCGCCACACACACATACACACACACGAAGGAAAATTGGTATTTCCAAAGTTGCTGTCACCAGTTTGAGAATCAAAGTCATGACCCTCTTTTTCTCGCTCTCTCTCTCGCTGTTAATTGTCGTATAGTTCGGTGTTAAAGAGCACACACCAGTCAAAACCAATTGCTAGCATAGCCATGCTGCATAAAGGTTAGGCACTGCATTAGCATTTAGATGAGTGAGTGAGCGAGCAAGAGAGAGATAGAGGGAGGAAACGTATCACAACAGAGAGTAATTACACCTCACTCTGGGGGTCACATTAGTGATTTGGTGAAGTGTTTGTGTGTGTTTCAGTGTGTGTGTTTGTGTTCGAACTTGTACCAATACATTTGCACACACGATGACCATCTGCAATCTGTTAATGTCGCTTGTACCTGCAACCGCGTGTGTGGCTGTGGCTTATGCTAGAGACAAATCTGTCACCGAAACTATGTGACTGAAATGCAAAAAATCAGGTGCACAATTATGCACTATGTAAACTATAATAAATAATTATTATTGAGTAATTATAGTATGATGCCAGATGTTTCATATCCACAAATAAAGATAGCCCATTGAATGAATTAAAACTCTCTAAACTGCTGTTGCAACCTCAGTTAAGCATATTTTATTTGACATGAACTCTCAGTAATGTCAGCAGAATTTGGAATATTCTCTGGAAGAAACGCAGCAGGAGATTGTCTGAATCAGACACTGATTGTCGGATTGTCAGTTCTAGCATGCAAGAAGCAGGACAGACACTCGCCTGTTCACTTACGCCAAAGATTACCTGGGGGTTTTTCATGCGTTGGGCCTGAATGCAGAATCTCAGGACCAACTTTGGCGGACATTTACATTCTCGCAAACAACACCTCTTCCAGACAATCCCAGGAGAACATCTGGATTTCAGTGCATGTGTGGAAGCAGCTTTAAACTCTTGTGCCTGAATGTGGGCAATTCTATTCCAATAAAACATGAGATTTTTCCGTCAGAATGTCATTTCCACATGCTTCAAACATGCTTTTAAATCAATTGACATAACATAATAACAACTAAATGTATTTCTCTTGATCTTGAGGTGGTTAAGCATCATTAAATAAAGCATCATTCTTCCACTGTAAAGAAAAAAAAGTAAAACAAAACTTAAGGGACAGGAAATCAGCCACAGAGGCAACTGGGAGCTAACAGCAGTTAGCATTTGGAAAAGTGATCATTTGCAGGCTCTAGCAGGCACATTGCTGTCATATATAACATGTATCCACTGGACAGATAAATCCTCTGAGGCTGGACGTTTGTGTAGGACTCTGTGCTGCATTGTGGAGCCAAGAATAGATCCCGTTGCCCGTGCCAGCTCTCTCGCGTGTTTCACAGAAAAAGCGGAGCTCCGCGAGACAACAATTCCAGGAATTTAGTGCATTGTGACGTCCCAGTGAACACGGAAGTCAACATTGCATGTTTCATCTCCTGTGCTTAGACTGAGGAGGACCACAAAAACATGAGTGAGCCATTTTTGTTCACACTTTGGCGATTGATAGGGCCTCCAGAGTCCCAAATATAAGTAGTAAAATGATTAAAAAGTTGATTTTGCATAATATGGGACCTTTAAAGCCAACAGTGATGTCTGCATCACAACAGCAGACCATAGTGCCTTCTCCGTCTAACACCCCGCCATATGGGACAGATATGGTGATATCACATGCACAGTCACCTACTTTATTGCCAAAGGCGTGGTGCAATTAAGCACAGTGGAAAATAAGAGAATTTAAGTGGCTGATAAAAGTAATTGACCCTTGTTAACAACTCCCTGGCCATGAACAGTTTTCTCCGACTCTGCTATATGGACTGCAGATAATTAAAGAAGAGCTGTGAAGTGTGTCATACTTTGCTTCCATGTTGGTAGTTCCCGATATTTAATTTTATTCAGAACTGATCAAAGGATTTATTGTGTTCTCTTGTGGAAACTGAAGCTTTGAACCTTAATATATACCCGTTTTATTAATCTAGAGTAATTTGCAGAATGTTTTACCGTTTACTTAACTTAAAATAAACTATATTCAAACATTACATTCACTTCAGAGAAAAGGGGAAACTTTAAGCTTGACAGAAATATTGATGTACGAAATAGGAAAGTACAACTTTGAAGATGTTATTTAAGCGTACAACGACATTTATGTTTTGCAACAGCTGAAGTTTGACAAGAGCAACAGAGATTTGACCGAAAGAGTTGAGAGATGTGGTGGTTTACCTCTGTTACTTGCAAAATGCAAAGTGTCTCCAGATGGATGGACAGGTCAATATACATTACACTGTGCATGATAAAGGTTGTGCATTAGAATGAGTGTGTTTTCTATGGTGTGTATGTGTCCAACTGTGTGTATTTTGGTATTCCAGGTCCAAAGTACCACGATCAGTATTCCGTAACTGTATTCATTCAACATTTCCTCTGCCGAGCAGACACCAATTACTGCTGCCAATCACAGTCACGCACATGCACAAACATATAGTTGTGAGCAAAAAAAAAAAAAAAAAAGGGGGAAGAAAAGAAAACTCCACAGGATACAGACACAAAAACTGCAGGGCAGTCCCAGTGTGTGAAAGTAATCTCTCTCTCTAAAACATACACACACATTACACAATATATTGCTGGAGGTGGTTGCTATAATAAAAACGTAATATTAATTCATAAAAATGTCATGATCTTGCAACAAAGAAAGAGGGAAGCAATGTGTTAGGTTTCTTTAGAGCATGGATACCTGACCCAAGCGTGTCAGTCAGGACCCAAAGTGATTCAAACAAAAAAAAAAATCAAGTGACATGGTAGTTTAGAGGTCTTCTAGTGAAATAAAGAGTAAAATAGGGTATATTCAAAATGGCATTTTTGAATTGCTGAATTGGAAACCTATTAATAAATACATCTACTGTATAATGAGCAAAAAAAGTGATAAATAACTTAGAAGTGATATAACTATAGGTTACTCATTAGGACAGCACACTGAATCCAAGAATCCCCACTCAACTCAAAATAAACCACTATAGTTGGATCGTGTATACAGTTGTCAGCGGTTGCAGTTCCAACATGACTTAATGAAGAAGAACCGATTGTCGTTAATGGTCAGAGTCTGAAGTTTTAGGTGATAACATAATCAGGTGTGTGACTTGTGTGTATTTGCATGTGTGTATTCATGGGGCTATAGTATTTGCTTCCTTCCCGATGGGACAATAACCTTTGTTGTTTGCTGTAACCATAAATAAAGGCTGACAACCACCTGCACGTCAGTCAAAAAAATACAGTACGTGTGTTGGACTCGGTCAAGTTCAGACGGAATAATGCAGCCCAAGCTGCACTCTACTGTGTGTTCAAGGAACGATCAAGGACATTTTTCTTCATGTTCATTCATAAAAAAAACATACGTTTTAAGAGCAGATTGTTGAACACAGGTGCATATTGTCAAACCAGTCCATAAAAAAAACAAAACAAAAAAAACCAACCACACACTTTGGGGGAAGACAGCATGTGACCTTGTTGGCCTGCAATGTGCCTGGAAGGTGAAGAACACACACACACACACACACACACACACTGTACAGAGAGAGAGAGCCTCTGGGTGGTGTCAGCTTTATTTTACACCACACAGTGATCTTGTTTTATTTTCCCAACAGGGAAAAATCATCACACACACACACCATCATCATTTGCATCTACATGTATGTACATAACGTGCATACACACACAAAGAGAACACACAATGCTGCTCTTGGCTGTTAGTTAACTAACGTTTGCCATTCGAGTGTCATGCGAGGTACGAACCCCTTGCCTCTCAACATTAAGCGAAGAAGCACAGGATTAAACGGTGAACACGGCAACATTTTGGTCAGATGTTGTAGTTCGTGTTTGAGCTTTCAATGAAGAAAGGACACACGCGGTTCTGAGTGGGTGAGGAGATGAGAAGGAGCAAAGAGAGACACCATAGCCAGCATTGGCTCCATTCTTCCTCTCTCTTTCTATTATCCCACCACGTAACCCTTCTCCTATACTTTTTTTTTTTCTTTCCTTTTTTAAATTGAGTTTGGCCAATTTGTAACTAAAAACCTGCTGAGACCGTGCAGTATTATGTGCCTCCCTTAGGGATAAATGTGTGCTGCCTCACTGTAGAGACATGTCTCCACCAAGGACAAGGAGTCTTCTTTTTCTTTTTTTTTTGCATTAAACTATATGAAAGGAGACAAGACAAATAAATTATTAAGAGCAGAATATGCTTCCACTGTGGTTGTCTGGAAACGGAGGTCCAGCTGTGTAGCACAGTCTGTGAGATCCACCCCACATGGAGTTTCAGTACATCCTTCCAACTTTTTTGTTCGAAAACAGCCTCTTCAAACAAAAAAGATCTTCGTAATAAGTGTATCATGTGACCATGTATGTAAATTGTGCATGTTTGATATATGTCCGTCTTTGGTAACTCTCACTCTTCATCAATTTAACTGAATACATAGTTTTATCTCTTTCTCTGTTTAATGATCTGCTCATTCTGTGCATCTCCATCATCTTCTGTCTCGCATCCCACAACTTAGGTTGTTATATATAGCCTTTTCGCTGCTGACCCCACCTCCCGCCTTCATGTGTTCATAAAGCTCAGTCTTTTCTAATCACCCTCTTCTCTCTTGTTATATCAGACATGTTTGACACAGTTGGCTGACTGCTGCTGCTGCTGCTGGTGGTGTTTCTCTGGATTGTGTTGCTTCTCTGTCTGTCATGCTATTCTGGGCTACAGACTGATGGTATGATTGAACAAGAAAACTAGACAGATGCAGCTTTTGGTTGCTTTGCAGCAGAGAAACAGAGCTTATGGAAGTCACTTGTGACCTCCAAACACTTTTTTTTCCCAGTGGAAATATTGACAGCTACACACAAAGCCTGATGAAAAGTAGACATGACAGAAGATTCGTCTAAATGTTCATGTGCATTTACTACTTACTTTGAACAAGAACAGCCTAGTGTCTCTACTCAACTTCTGCCATTTGCATATGCTGCACATGCCCTCCCCCCAAATCACAGGAAAAAAAACAACAAAAGGGTGCCATTTATTAGAAGAGGAAATTATCTCATTACCATAAAACCACCATAGATATGTAGAAGCAGAAAAAGCCTGAGGCTATGAATGGTACTAGTGCTTGATTAATTATGTGATCTTGTTGCATACTCTTAAAGGTGGAGTAAGTAGTTAATAGTGCCATCTAGAGGAGAGGCTGAAATTTACAACAAAGAACTGCTCCTCTGCTCACCCCCTCCCTTCCCTGAGCGCTACGGTATCATCAGCCGGTCAAATGTCGTCCTCGTTGTCTTTCTCCGTGTCAGCAGATGAAAGTTGAAAGTAACAATAATCCTACGCAAGGACATATGACAACTATAAGACATCATTTCCTGTGTTTGGTTAACCCTTCTGTGACCAATCCTGTCATCACCCGTATACACTTGTCATTACGGTAGACCTCGGGACTTCCACGATCACAGACGAGATTGACCAGTGGCGCGTCACATGTTAGTGACGTCAGCTTCTTAGTACTATATTCCTCAATGGTTGAATAGCTGGCAGATATGAAAAGTGAAAGTTATCTTGGCTGGAAAAAATGAAAGCAGCACTCACTCATTGAACATTTTTGACACAACTACAGCCATAAAATCATTATAAATCCAGCCTGATTGTCTTAAATGGCACTTAGCTTAAAGGTGCCATATGTAAGAATGTGGCCAAAAACGGTTATTACATTGAAATTTAAAATACAGAGCTTTTAGGTTTTGTTTTCAGACATAATTGGCAACCCGTTGTTGCTAGGCAGCTGAGACTCTTCTGACTGCAATGATCGGTTTACGGCGGTAGGTGGCGCCACATGCCAAAACATGATTTCAAAACATAAACATGATTTGCAGTCTGCAAAATATTTTTTTGTCTGTACTGTTGTTGTTGGTGAGTTCAGTATGTTATATGAACATTATTCCTGAGTCTCTGTGACATATTAGGAGGATTTTATGGCGAGTTGCTTTAGAGTTATTACCTAATGCACCTTTAAAATCGGATATTGTCACATGAATATATTTACTGACTTATGAAACTTGCCTAGTTTCTGAGCATGCACGCCACTGTTAACAGCACAAAAAAAAGAAATCCCAGATTCACCACAGATAATTTAAACGCTTTTTATTGCAGATCTCTCCAAATTGTACAAATCTATTTGAATTAAGTCTGATTAATTAACTGAGGGGAGTTTGTTTTTCACAAGCTTAAAGCGTAACTAATCTCCTCTAGGCCACTTTTTCAAGTGGAAACAAATGCAAACAAGTGAAACAAATGCAAATCTTCACAATTTACTGAAATGACTTCATTAATAATCGTTATAAAAAATCTACTGACAAACACCAGCCATCGGTTTTATTAGTCCTAGTGTCACTGGTCATCGCATCGTTGCCCCAGACTCCTCCCCCTTTATAAAAGTCGGAGCTGTTGCTTCATGGCCTTTCTGTGAACGATTGAAAGGCTCAACTCACTGAGCACCTTCTTAGCGGTGGGGATTTTTTTCACTCAGCTGCAACTCAGTGTCAGATTCACTCCCAGACCACGCCACTCTTCCTCCCTGCTCCTCTCCCTTACTCAGCTCTCAGACTTTTTCTTTTTTTTTTAAATCAGGCATTAGGCCGAGTTACCTACAAAAGAGGGGGTTGAGTTACCCTTTAAACTCATACAAGGCATTTCTGTGTGTCTGGGAACATAATAAAAGAGTAGACCACATGTTGTGCATCTCGGCTGCCAAGTTTTCATTCAACCTCTCAAAAAATGTGAATTATTATATTAGGGAAAGAAGGTAAAACAAAAATTCCATGCACCAGTCAGAAAGATTTCAGTCAAAGATACAAGAGATCACCCTTCTTCAAACAGGTAAGTCAACCTGTTTTTTTTGGAACTTGACTAACTCTGGCCTCTGACATGACAGAGACACACAACACATTTAAAACAGAGCAGGAAGAGTGTGTGAATCGTAAGTGGTGCATTTCTGAAGCTGAACATAACATGTTTTACTATAAGAATTATCTTTTTATGGCATTTCTGGCATTAAAGCGACACAATGTAAGATTTTTTTAAAAACTTCAAATAAGATCTTCAACATTATTTTGATGGTCCATCATTCCAAAACAGGGTAAATGGGACCTCTGTCAAAGTCTGAGCCGATCTGCATCACCTGAATTGGCACTATGGAGCTTCTGGTTTTGGCTCCATGCCACAAAAAAGAACCAGAGAGCAAATCTTGCATTGTGTTACTTTAACTGTGATTCCAGTCATGGCCTCAAAATGATGGAGACCGTTTCAAACTGCACTTATTGAGCGGAGATGAGTCATGCAAATGTTCCATTCAGGTTCTTGCATGTTAGAGAGTGTTTTAAAAATATTTACCATTCTTCTAAATGTATGTTCCTTTGTGAGCAGTCCAACTGGAGAAGTCATTTTATATTAATTGACCTGATCTGGCCGTTAACTTGGACACAGGTTTTAATTTCAGCCCCCACTGTAATTAAGTTTGCCATCCTTGTGCTACAGTTTACCATGGGACACTCTGTTTTCCTTAATTTGGAATTAAAACAACATTAGAAACACTGTTTTCTTTTGCAGTAACAATTAAATATCCAACGTTGAAAGAAGACATGCAACGATGTGGATGTGGATCGATGTATTGTGTCTCTTTCTCCGTGTGTTCCACTTCACTATAAACCAGGTGGAAAGAGTTTACCAGAAAACAGCTTTCATCTAAATATAATACACAACGGGCTCAGAGTTATTTGAAGCAGAAATGCTATTTGCTCTTTAAGTTTCTGTTAAGCCAAAGTTGATGTGAATTTATTTATAGCAAGTTTAGCAACAAATTGGGGCTTTAAGATGTGCGTTACAAAGAAAGAAGAGAGGCCCAGATTCAATGGAGACCATCTTTATTCTCCGTCTGTAGCACTACGGGGTTGGAAAAACAACACCAAGGAGAACTGCTGGAGGTTTGGAGATTAATGCTATTCTAATATTACTTTCAAGACATCTTACATTATGGTTTATGAAGCTCATTTTGCCACCGGTGACTAAATAAGTCTGCATGCTGACAGGGATTTCAGTCATCTCAAGACTGCACAAAGACCATACTGTAAATATATCCCTGTCTGCTTGTATACATACACACAGTGGTGAAGTGTCGAGCACTGTTTTGTTTTCCATATTCTCCTCAGGCACACCAAAATGCAGAGTGGCATTAATATATCTTAACTGGAGACTGTTGGAGCCTGCTGACCTATTCAGAGCGTATGCTATCTCTACCAGGGTAACAGTGTCAGCTCCCTCTGCAGCCCCAAGTGGACGGATGGACAAACGGATGATGAGTTATCGTCAATGCATTTGCCTTCATCCACAAAGACAAAGGCAAAGAATTGATGTTCACAGAGCATTTTACAAGTTATATTCTTAGTAAAGCGCAATATGTCTTTTTCGGTAGCACTCAGTGAGGTCAGGTGATGTCAGATGTTTTCCGATTAGAGCCTTTCTGACATGTTACAGAATTGTCAATAGCCTCAAATTGCCGCTGTGATGGAATATGTCTCTCTGGCACTTTTTTTTTTTTTTTTTTTTAAACATGAAGGTGACATGTACAAATCAGCCGCACATTTACATAAGAAAGAGAGGCATTTGTGTCTTTATCCGTCTCTCTGTCACCCTTTCGCTTAAACTTTTTGATCCCCTACATTCTTTTTCCTGCACCTCCTCCTTCGTAATCAACAACCTTTATTCATCCTCCTCACCCTCACCCACTTATTCTTCCATCATTTGTCACTTCTGCCCTTTATCCTCCACGGCCAATCACTCGCACTCTCACTCTGCTCATCTCTTTCTCTACCTCCGTCTCATCACTTCACTTCTTCTTCTTCCTCCACACCCCCTCCTTCCAGTCCCCCCCCCCCCCCCCCCATCGCTCCCCATCACTCTTCCGATCGCTCTGTGAGTGACAGGTAAAGCAGCCACTGTCAGGCCTCTCATCTGAGGAAATGTTTTTTTTTTCTGTCTATCTGTCCATCCATCTGTCTGTCCCTCAAACCGGCTGTCTCTCTGAATCACTTGACCAAACCGGGATTCCTGTCACTGGCAATGACAGAGGCAATTATCTGTTAATCAGCATTTAATCCAAGGTCTCCCTCATCACACACACACACACACTAAATATGCATATGCACACAAGCTCTGTTCACCCAAGCACTTCCACAAAGTGATTTTGTGACAGACAGACGGATGTATGGATGGATGGTTGATGAAATAATGAAACAACAAGCTGTGGATGTACTGATGAGCAGATTAATTGGGAAACAAGTGGAGATGCGCGTGAATGAATGAATGAATGAATGAATGAATGAATAAATGGAATTTAGATCAGGGGAAAACACATCACCTACATACAGTAAATCAAGGAGGAAGAAAAGAGGATCTGACTGATACAGGAGTTGCGTACACTTTGCAGGATTGTAATCATCTCTGCTGTGTCTCTAGTGATCCTGCCTACCACCCCACCTTTAATTGACGACAAACAGCAAGTTTGTGTAGCTTCAGATTTGGCTCATTTAGTTGTGGTCTGCCGGACCAGGTGGGGGGTGCAGCTCTAACTACATCTGCATGTCCCTCCTCTTGGTGTGACCTCCCACACAGTGTGCCATTTATGAAATTTAGCCTCTGCGAGTGCAAAGTGTATTATGCTCAAATATCATCTAATATCATCCTTGTCTCCTCCAGCTAAAGTCTCTAACTGTTTATTACCTTTCCTCCCTCTACCCTCACTTATGTCTCATTTCCTCCTCGACTTTCTACTTGCCTTCCATGCTCGCTCTTCCCCTCTCACCCCTCACCCCTCCCCCTCCCAGTCTTGTTGATTAAGCAGCCTCTCTTGCCTAACATATTTTATTAAATATGGATTAATTACTCTGAAACCTTGTTAAGCTCTGTTAAAACTCTCTTGCATTAATCAGCAGCTATTTTAATGAGGGGAAAGGAAGTTTTTCATCGCACTGCATCATGTTTTCTTTTTGGGGGGGGGGGGGGGGGGTTTGCTACACCTCAGTCATTATAATCAGCTCAATCACTTTTGTCTCAGCGTTTGTTTTGACGTGCAACTTTGCCTTGGTACTCAAACTGAAGTTCTTACTTGTAGGGTTTTAGTGCTGTGTTCTGGTATCCCTGAATATGAACCTTCACATTTAGATTATTGCAACTTAAGCTGCTGGAATATAATCTTTGCACTGTTTTAATCAGTTAATCACACAGATGACATGCATACGCTTGTGTACTGTTGTTTATTTATACTGCATACATGTTACGCAACACCTGATACCACATCTCAATCTTACAAATCTATATTGGAGAAAATAAATTATATTGATTTATTCATTTTCAACTGCTTTATCCCTTTTGAGGGTCAGGGGGAGCTGGAGTCCACCCCTGGACAAGAAGGTCTGAGTTCCTGGGTTCAAACCCCAGTTGGGACAATGTCGAGCCCCTGTTGGAACAAGAGTCTTTTGTCTTTCTGCAAGGAGTTTGCAGTGAGTATGTTCTCCTCGTGTGTACGTTGAATGTGTGTATGAATGATAGTGGTGGTCGGAGGGGCCGTTTGGCTTTGGGTATCTAGAAAAGCGCTCTAGAAATGTAATGAGTAATAAAAATAATAATTATAATAATAATAATAATAATAATAATAACATACAGAGATGAACAACTTACTAGCAATTATATTTGGACTGGAGGAAGAAGCCAGAATGTATGGGGAGAAGCCACACCAGCAACTACCACTGGTACACGGGTTCCAGTTTGGTGGTCTTACCAGAATCAGACTGGTGACCTTCCTGCGCCGAGGCAATAATGCTAGTCATTCCACCTCCGTGTAGAAGAAGAATTTGTCAAATGCAAACAAAGCAAATTTGATTTAAGTGACAAAATGATCATCCTTCATTTCCCCAAGTACTTCTTCCTAGACATGTGCATGTGGGGTTTTTTAATGAACTGTAACAGATAGAATGATCCTCTGTGCCATGGACGGTAGCAGAAATGTTCTCTCTGCAAAAGTTTTCAGAACTACATTGCACTCTTTGTAAAATCATGAACTTAAATAATAATTAATAACCAAGGGGACCAATATGCAGCTGGTGATGTGGTTTTTCTCTCCCTATTAACACAGTGCCATCACTTTTAAAGTCATAATGAGCTTAAGCCCAAACAGCTCTCATTCACCTCTAATGAGAGTGACTATTATCATTCATCTTCAGCCACTCAAGATCTTCTCAAGTCATTCAAACAAACACAGTTTCTACTTCATTTACGCTTGCAAAGATTTGATGGCCGACTGTTGTCTGTGATACCATCACACGCTTCTGTGGATGAGGTTTCTGAATTCACCGCTGTCATCATTTACGACTGCTTTATAATTTACGCGCTGCTCTGTAATTTCCCCTCTATAATTTATGTAATAAACATATTAACGGTAATTAACGGTTTCACCTGTTATAATGAAATCATCAATGTCCACCAGGCATATTTGTATTCAGGCTGTTAACTATATATACATATATATATACATATATATATATTGTCTGTATTAAAGGTGATGGGAAAGTTGCAAGAACATAATATTTGGTTTTATTTCACTGATCCATGGTCAACTGTTGTTTGGGTTTATTTTTCTTCCAGCTACACATTTTACCACAGAAATACTAAAGCTAAAGGTCATTTGTGCGTCTGTACTCTTCATGCAAGATGCCGCAGATGTTGACCTGCATGTCATCTGGGTAGCAGGTGTGCTCTTGCAGCAAACTGTGCAAGGTTGCAAACAATAATGCTGTTATTTTTTACTTCAATTTCTAATGTACTTTAAATTTGAGGGGCCGGCAGGTTGGGCAGCACCCAAAACCGAACCCTTTTAAGGGGCAGACCAAATTTCTTCCCAGTTTCTCCACATAGTCCATGTGCACTTTAAAATGCATTGCGGATTACTTTGTTAAATATCCTCAGGCAATTTGAGAAAGTTATGTGTAGTGCTAATGCAGCTTTTTAATGGTTACATCTGTACATTTTCTCCAATGGATTTTGTGAGCACTGCTGGCTCTGTTGATGCACCAGACAAAATCTCCCTGAGGGCAAATTAATATACTTTTTTTTTTTTTTGCCTCAACATGAGATGCCGTTTTATCCTTCCCTGCTTAAATGTAATAAATCATTTTGTTTTCAGCTGTCAAATATGGGTTAGTCTGACACCATTTTCCCGAGAAAAGATAAGAGAGGATATTAGTCAAATCAATTGGTCGTGTTTGAAACAATTTGATGGGTTTTCAACAATTCCCTCTACATTTCTTTGTGAATTAACAATATAAATACAGTGTGGCAGTGATACATGATCACTTGGGGACTTTGGGTAATGCTTCACCTTGATATTGTAATTAAACTTTTTGTTCTTAAAATGAAATTCTCAAACTTATATGGGAGTATATAACTCTTGCAGTCCATTTTGGATAATTCATATATTATCACTGATAATCAATATTCAGAAAAAGAATAATACTACTACTACTGCACCCAATACACTTCTGTATACAAATGCATACAGTTCTAAAGTCTTTTAAGGACTTTTTCCCAGATAAATTGGTGAGACCATGCGAGGACAAAGCAGGGAAAAGCTCCAGATGGTTCCCCAGCAAGTGTCCTGCCTCCTTAGTGCTCAGGCCAAACTCTACCCTTTCATCTGGGTGTTCTCTACATTATCCTGTGGACGTGAACACGTATGAACCCGCACAACATCCCGCTGTGTTCATCGCGTGTGAACAACAAACTCCCCAAAAATGTCCAGATCCAATTTCCTGGACATTTTCAAGAGTTCATATCTGAAAACGGCAACAGAAGCGCATATCAGAGGCGGCTGCAGAGAGCAGTCTCGCTAAATCTTTTAGCGCCACTAGTCACACACAAATGTATTCAGTGCCCGACACAACACTCTCTTTCTCACACACACACGCATGCACAAACACACAAACGCACACACACACACACACGTGATGCCTCCAGCACTCAGCATGCCTTGCTATTAGGCTGTCAGTTAGTCAGGCCAATAGAATAAGTGCCACAGATTAGGCACACACACACATACACAGAGTGTGGAAGGATGGACAGCATACTAAACAGAGTGGGGCAGAGAGGTGACAGAGATCCTGTCATAAAGCTCTTTCCCTGTCTCACTTTCACACACAAACGCACAGCCAAGAAAACAATTACGGCCACTCAGTCAGTCAATAACAGTGAGACCTAATCAGACATAATCAAATTTGTGTGATTTTTTTTTTTTCTCGTCTTGACCTCCCCGTCATCCTTTGTTTTTGTCATTTCCTCCGACAACTCGTCCTCTGCTCTCCCTCGTGCATTTTGTTGATCCTTCTCTCCCGTTTCCTCCTCTTTCCTCTGCTTCATCATGTTCTAGACAAGAGTGATGAATGAGGCTTCAGACGACGAGAGTATCGCTCTTCCCACAGTCTTGTCCTTTCACCCCCCCCCCCCCTTTGCCTTCGATCTCCTCTCCTCCCAGTTGTCGCCTTTCCCCTCTCCTTTTCTCCTATTTCCTTTTCCCCGTGGTCCATTTTAAATTCTGCGCTCTCTGTCATCTCCTTAATTCCAACGTGTGTCTCTTCACCCCCTCTCTTTCCATCTTTCCTTCATCCTCTTCTACTTGCTCATCCATCTTTCCTCTCCGTCTCACCTTCACCCCTTTTGTTGTAACTTTAACATTCTTTTCTCCTCTCACTGCATCCCCCTCGTCTTATTTTTACATCTACTATCCACTCTTCTACTCTTCATATCCCCAGTTCTCCCTCGCATTACCCTCTGCCATTGTCATTTTGTCTCTACTCCTCTTTTAGCCTGTTGTCTCTCCTTGTCTTCACTTTCGCCTCTTGTCCTCTGTTTGCACAACCGTCTCTCTCAGTGTTACCCATTCCAGTGAAAGATGGAATGTGTACACACACACACACACAGTTATCACATAAAGGGCTTTTTAATTAGGGGATTGAGGGCTGTTGATTTGATCAAAGCCAAAAGCCTTGGTCACGTCCCCTTGGCATGTCAACTCACAAGGAAAACAAGTCACGGAGACAGAGAGAGGGGAAGCGATACACGGAAATCGCCTTTCGCTTTCTCCTTCAATTCCCTTTCTTTCACTCTTTCCTCTCTGACCTTACTGCACAAAGAAATTTAATCAAGAGGGATATAAATTCTAAAAATTGCTTACCCTAGAAACACACACACACACAAACACCTCATCGCCCAAGTGGTCACCTCTAGATTTGAACGGATGTTCCGAGGTTAGCGGTCACTGGAACAGAAGCATAGCTGGCCCACACACACACACACACACACTTTTGTTTACTTATCTGATCATATTAAGTGGTAACACTGTCATCCAAATCTCTGCCAGAAAGTGTACATATAGAATTAAATCACTCAATATACCACACGGATAGATAGATAGATAGATAGATAGATAGATAGATAGATAGATAGATAGATAGATAGATAGATAGATAGATAGATAGATAGATAGATAGATAGAACTCTGAACCTGTGTGTGTGTGTGTGTGTGTGTGTGTGTGTGTGTGTGTGTGTGTGTGTGTGTGTGTGTGTGTGTGTGTGTGTGTGTGTGTGTGTGTGTGTGTGTGTGTGTGTGTGTGTGTGTGTGTGTGTGTGTGAATGAGCGAGTGTGTGAGAAACCAGTAATCAATCTGATGTGCGAATGTCGCCCCCTAACGGCACATAAGCAAACAACCGCAGCAACATAAGCATTGTCCTCTTGCACAGTTTCTTTTTCAGGCGCTTTCAAACCCCCGGTCACACACAAGCATCCTCTTCTAATAGAGCCGTTGGAGTGTTCATGATAGAGTATAAACAGTGAATGTCAAAATAACCTCTTTAAAACCTTTCAGTTTCAGAAAGAGACGAGCTGCAATAAACTTTGCATCAATCTGAATGCATCTTCCTTGAACACGGGTTCATGGGTTTTGCTCTACTAAACATCGGTTTATGAGAACAGAAACTTAAATCTGTTTTGTTTTTTTTAGGTCACATTTATCCGTTCGGACACTTTATTACACCTTAACGCGCAGTGCAGCGGCACCATTACGCACGGTGTGTGCGTGTGCTGCAGCAGCAGCAGTAGCAGCGCCAAGCCAGAGACAGAGACAGAGGAGACGAGGGGGAGGGAGGACATAATGTTTAGAGTCAGTCTTTCCTTCAAAGTACCCTCTTTTTGCAGCCTTACAAGTTATGAATACCAAACAGAAGGTGCCGAGAGTGAGAGGGGGGACAGGGAGAAGCAGACAGGAGAGAGGCTGCTGCTGCTACTGGTGGTGGTGCTGCAGTCCACTGCGAATATCACTGATTTAATCAGATTTTTCCTGTCAAGTCGGGCCTAACATTTTTGAAAATGATGTCTGGCTGCTTGGTAAATATGGAGTGCAGGATACACACGCGACCTCTGATGTGCTCAAGGCTTTTGTTTTGTTTCGGTCTTTAAAAAAGTGACAGAAAAGTCGGTTTTAACTCACAGAGCGCACAACATATTGTAGGCAAACGATGAAATTAGGTTGACGCCACGTCACTGTTGCACAATATTTGCATGATTCAACTTTCAAACACTCTCACTTTGATTTCACATCCACTCTATGACGAATTAATATAGCATTGTTATGTTTTTTTATAGGACTGGATTATACTGGAGATCCGGGAGCAAACTCCCCATCCAAGAAACGGCGCGTGGCTCTTTTTTTTTAATTCCGATAATAGATATAGACAATTTCAAATCACCATTTACTGGATTAAATAGTGAAATTAATGAAAAACAACGCACATCATCTGCGCAAAATCTCCAAAACTCTGGCGCGTAACAAGTGCCATGCAGAGGAGCGATGCATGGCTCCAGGGTCTGACTGCGCTGCCGACATGCTGCCGAGGACTGAAGCACCAATTCAGATTAAACAATCTGACAGAAATATGACTTAAAAATGAAAATATTCATATTTGATATTGGGTCAAACTTGTGTGTTGTGTTTTAAGACGCCACGAGAGAACACCGTGCCCACGAAACACACGACAAATATACATTTCACCACTGCATAAATAAAAAAAAAGGAACCCTTCGCTCCAAATGAAGCCTCGGTGCTCCAGCAGATTCACAGCGAAACATAAACAACATTAAAACACAAAAAACCTGTGTCACTCATTAACACAGTTTAGTCAGGACCCACGCGCGCGCGCGGGGAGCTTTACGCAGCCTCCATAACTTCGCACACATTCTCCCGACGCGCACAACAGGACGGTGAAGCGGTTGCACCGGTGATGGCATCAGGTCTTCGACCGACTTGTCAACAAACGTGCTGTAGCACAACTCCATAAATAAGTGATTTATTAAGCGATCATTACTCTCAAGGTGTTCTGCTCCACGCGGACTCCCGCGCGTATGTGCAGGTGTAAATATGACCGAGCTCCACGGTGTCCACAAACATGACAACTGAGACCGTTTCTCCTGAAACACACTCATTAAAGTACGTGTCCATGTGCGTCAACTCGGTGCCGTGACATTTCCTACCGACTCAAACTTATTGTAAATAAACAAAAGCACTTCAAAAACACACACACACACACACACAAACACACATACACAAGGACGAGGAACAGTTTGCTTTACCTGGAAAGAATTGTCCTTCAGTAAAACCCAGAAGTGCAAAGAAGATAAGAATGTGGGGAGAAAGGAGAGAATAACTCCGTTTATCCATTTCTTTTGTCTTTTTCTCTTCTTCTTTTACTTAGTGGTGCAGATTATTTGACATAATCCCGCCTGGTCCTTAAACTGTTGTTTCCGGAGTTCAGCGGTGACAATAACTGAGAAAACAGTGATAAAATCCTCGCATTGGTGGATAATAAGAGACAGAAAGTTGGAGTCGTATTAGTCTGGATCTCTCTCTCTCTCTCTCTCTCTCTCTCTCTCTCTCCCTCTTTCTCTCTATCTCTCCGTCAGTATGCGCGCGTGTGTGCGTCAGTGCTCGTGTGTGTCGCAACAGAGCGGGGCGCAGAGTGTGTGTGCGCGCACTCAGACGGTCTCTGACACACTAACGTGGAGTTGGACAGGAATGGAGAGAGCAGTGCGCGCCACACCGGGTGCTGCTGCTGCTGCACACCCGAGTGCTGAGGCGCGGATTAACGCGCGTAGGATTTCCGGTGAAACATTTCAAAATAAAATGGAGTGGATGGAACGAGAAGTGGAATCTCTCAGTAGGCAAATCAGATTAACGCGTCAGTGTAATTAAGTCACATTTGATTAAGAGCTGTGGAAACTGATTTTCAACCAAACGAATTACATCAGGTGAATGTGATATTGAAAGAGTTTGACAAATGTATGCAGTCCATCTATTCGCCAGCATGTATACATACGCACACACTACAGGTGACTTTTGTAAATAAAAAAAACAAATACATGCTTTTATTTGTTGAAGTGGACGCCAATTTCCGGTGACGCCTTTACTGTGTGTCGCTAGCTTGACTGTACTTGAGGCTTTTTCTACATTTCTCAGGTTTCCCCCAGGTCCTACTGCCTGCTTCCTCCGCAAAGATAGAGTTCACCCACTTTGTAACCCCACGTCTGCCTCTCTTCATTCTCCCACCGTCGTAATGAGATGCGATCAGTCAGCTCATTCTACTGGGCATGATATATCTTTTTCTAAGCCTCTCCCTCTTTCAATTATATCAAATTCAAAAAGGGCTCTATTGGCATGGGAAACATATGTTGACATTGCCAAAAACCAGTGTCAAAATAAAGTAGTAAAACATTTCTAAAAGTGTAGAAATGTAGGATTTATAAATATAAAAACGCCTCTGTTATCACATGTGTTTTACGACAGGAACCTTCCTTTAACAGCAGGGAGATTTGGAGGCACTTAATTCTAAATGTCCTCCAGTAAAGGTCGTTAAACACATGAGGTGACTAAATAGGTCAGTCTTCAGCTCTTCATTTTTAACTGCATGGCGTTTCTTGTAAACATAAGAGTGGAAACATTAACATATTTCCATTTCTCTGTGGTAGCTTTGTTTCTATTATTTGTCATTATCAGTATCATCATTATTATTGTTATTATTTGTATTATTATTATTAGCCTTTATTTTAGTAGGTTAGATTATGCTGTCTTTACAGGTCACTAAAAAATCAACACCAGACAGACACCAATATCACAGGTGCCCTTAAATTACAGCTCTGGCTTTCAGTGTATAACAGGATAGATTATCGTGTTACTGGTGTACAAGGCTCTGAATGGTCTTGGGCCTGACAAGTACATGTCAGAACAAAGCAGCTTTGAGTCGTTTCTATGCTCCCCATTTGTGGAACAAACTCCCCGAAACAAAGGTGTGAACAAACTATCAACTGATATAATTAAGGAGCTAAACAATTTGTTGTTTACTGCAGCTTTCCCATAATTGCATTAGCTATTTTTTGTTTCCAATTACAGTGTTTAGAACCCTTAGATGAGTGCTTGATTAACATGTCTGTAATGCATGTGCCTCAAAAAAGCACTTGCCTTGTAAGAAAGAAAGAACAATTGACTTTCAGGCCATGAGGCTCAGATCCCTGTCATCTCAGTGATGTTGGTGAAGCATTGGGCCATAGCGGAGCACCTTGTTTGTTCAGCACCTCTAACATCAGTCAGCCTTTGTTACATCTAGGATTTTGTTTTTATATGGAAGTTACAGAGTTTAGCAGAGCGTATCATTCAGTGACCGATAGAGGTTGGTTCTGTGCATGATTCAGTGATTTTACAATGACATTACAGATCAAGGCAAAGCTGAACTTTCAGTTCAGCCCTCAAGAGTTGGGCCGCTTTATTTTTGATGTATCCTAAATACTGTGCCTTTTACGTTTGTGCAAAAAAGCAGGGAGCAGATCAGACTGACACAGATACACAGCCTCTTTCTTACAGCAGTCGGTGCTTGTTCTAATTCTTCGTACCGAATTATGACTTAAACCCGCCGTTTGCCAAAAGGTGGATCTTCAGTAATGCTGCAAACATGTACCATGTGTTAAAGGGACATTATGTGGCTGGTGTTAGGCTTCTATGGAGCAAACTGTCACAACAAGAATGGAAGTGTGAGACTGAAGTGAGAAACGAATATTAGTGTCAGATATTCATGAAACCTGTGTTGTATAGAATAGATAGAGATTACACATGCAGATATTTAATCTTAAAGATTGTCAAGTCTTAGTGAAGTTATCCGAGGAAGGCAGACTGATGATTCATGACTTGAAATGTTATAACGCCATGTCAAAATTGTTCTCAGCTTTGTGACCTTCACAAGTCCCGACTGACTGTCTGGTATTTGTCCCTCTCCCTATCCAGGTGAGTGTGACGGGATGTGTTAAATTTAGTAAATTCCACAGAGCCAGTTGGGAGGGTCAGGGCGTTTTTTTTTTTTGTCTGCATGCATTAAACGCTGCTCAGCTCAGAAGGCTATACTGTAGGTACCAAGAAAAACACCCAGCCTGTTGCTCTGTAGCACATCGTTCAAAGTGGTGTGACTCTTTTGTGACTTTTTGATTAAATTTAAGATTGAACGGTCACAAATGTGGTTTTATAAATCACTGTCGACTGCATTGCTATTCCTGTCTTCCTCATAGTTTTGTCTTGGGCAAAGAAAAAGCATTTATTCAAAATAACATTCAGATTACAATGTTATTTACAGATATGTGTGCACATTTTCAGTTTACTGGGAATGTCCATCTTGAAAACAGCCCATAAAACGATTGTGTACATCCCTTTGCTGCAGATTGTTGAACGCTAGGGTCTGTAATTTGTTTTTGAAAAACACCTTTTATCTTATCCGTTGAAATTCTTACCACGTCCCAATAGTCATCAATAAATAAAGTTGTCTGAAAAAAAACTCCACAATAGATGTTGTTGTAGCCCTTGCAATATGGCAGTAAACACAACGAATCATTTCATTCGAATCACATGGAGTGATTGGCTGCACCTGTCTGACCTGTGCTCATGCTCTCACAGCGGTCTTCACAACAAGCCGGAGACATACACCAATCACGCAGAGACGACAGCCAGAGTTTGGCAAGCAAGACAGAAAAAAAAAGGCAGAGAAAATGAAGCCAATGCGAATAGTTTGACTCCAGACAATGACTATGAGTATTTTTGTGATTTTTTTTTGAGACTTGACGAAAAAAGGCCTTTTCGTGGATGAATCAGTTGTATGTTTTCAAAGTGTTTGCCTGCTATTACTATTAGGGATGAGCCATACAATATTCATAGTTGATGGTCTACTTGTCCAAATCACCGGATGATATATCAGTCAAAGAAACATTTAAAAATGATATAATCCAAAACCTCTAAATATTACATCAATGCTTCAAACAAAGCATAATTGTAAGAGTCTATACTTCAGTCTGATAAGAGTAATGGGTGACACTGATGGTTATGATGTCAATATCAGACATTAAAAAGTGGCATTGAGCCATCTCAACTTGCTTTAGCTTTTCCTGCTTATAGAACCCAACATTTCCACTACATGGTCTCGCCAATAACAGTATCCAATAGTACCTCCTCAACATGTGGCCATCACAGCACGGCTGCATGAACCCGCTGTGACTTTGTTTTATACGCGACACACACAAACTGGGGACGAGTGACTCGTAAAGCAGTTTTTAGTGTACTGAATCATTATAAATCAGTAAATTAAAAAGATTTGTTCAGTACTTCCTGCATGACCGGAGCACAGACTCCATCCGACACAGTAACTGGACTGAAATACAGCAGCAATGGTTGTGATGCAGCTCGTCGCTCGCTGTTGTGGGCTTTCAGCAGCGATGTCCCTAAATACAACAGACTCCCCTGTTTTTAGTCATTTCCGTCTTTTCAACCGATCGTCAGTTTGCCATCGTTTGGTTTGATTTTCGTGTCATGACACTTTCCTCATGGCTCTTCCAGTGACGGCACTGTGACCAATCAGTGGACGGCAGTCTGACGAAGTCCCGTGTAGTATAAGCTCAGCTCGCTCGGAAACTCACCAGAGAGTCCAGTCCAGTCACACTTGGACCATATAGTGGAGAAGCGCCACAAGTCTCTTTTCCCTTTGTCCACACAAACCTCTCAGAGTGAAACTTGTTTGGTCAAGTTCATCTTCATTAATAACTTCAACATGTGACAGAAATGTGCCCCAGACCAAGGACCTTAGTAATCCAGGAGTCCACTACAGTTTGAGTTCATTCAGTTTTCAGGTTATTGCTTCTAGTTAAACTAATAAGGTCCAACAGCTCTGTAGTAAACCCTACATTAATACCGGTTAAACTCTATGTGTTGACACTATGTACGCGAGGTGTTAGTTTAATTGCATTATTGCTTTAGAGCAGGTCATTTGTTGAGCTGCTGAATTGCATTACACTGAAATCTGTGTGTATTCATTCACTCATAAACAAACACTGACAACCTGTTAGTGTCAAAAACACATTTGCTTTTGAGAATAAGTAGTTATATATTGCTCTTGTACCCCCGAGAGTAAATTAGGTGTAAAAAAAAAAAAAAAAAAAGTAAATGTCTGTTATCAGCGATACTGTGGCTTTAGCTAAATGGAATCCTAGTGAAAGCTAAATGAAGAAAAACATTCAGTGGCACTACGATTTTAGTCGGACTAAGACGATACTTCGGTTTTCTTAATGTCATGTAAACGCGTTAGTCAGACTAAAATCGAGAGGGTCTTAGTCAGACTAACATAAATAGTCCGATTCCTCCCCAGTCTTTGACCCACAAGTAGAAGGAAACAACATACAGTATAAACTGCAGTACCGTTGCTTTCTCTGGACAAAACAGCGACCACAAGAGTCATGTGTGATCTAATTTGTATCACGATTAACATGTACAGCAAGTCAAATTCTAACTGGATTCCCTAACAGCTGTTTGACTTATCTGAATTGCACCATTTTGACTCTTATTCCCCACTCAAAGTATTAACTTGACCTCAACACAAGTCACAGCTTCTCCTTTACCCCCAGACAGACAGAAGCAGAGACATTTTCAACATGGTATCCCTGTTACCCACATTCACCTCCTGATTAGTTCATATCTGCCACATCTCATCAACAACAGCAACAAAATGAAGAGCTCCTTATAAAAGTTAATTTCAATATCACTTTCACCTAGTTGTTGGTCAAATAAACAATGCTCTCATTCTTTCTTTAAATAACTGTTAACTGTTTGATAATCATTTCTGAAACTATCAAATAACTTCAGAGCTGCCTTTTTATACTAGCACTAGTATTATAATATGGAGGTGCAACACTCATATTTACGCAAATAGTTTTATCTGAAAACAACACTTTTTTAAAAGGACTTTTATGTTCAAATACTGAATGAATACAGGACCAAGGCAGGGCATATAAATACAGTAGACCTTTCTTTGTCTCTTTGGTCTTGGTTCGTCTCTGGCCTTTGTGTTTACGGAGCCCAATAAATGGAGCGGGGAGCAAGTGTCATGCACGGCCAGGCAGGGCTGCCTGAGGCACAGGGAGAGCCGCGTGAGCCCCAGGGAGGAAACACAAAAGTTATGTAGCTGCATTTATTGTAGCTGTGGAGCTCCGACTGGAGTATAAGTGCAGGCCTGGGGCAAGGGGCCCTGGAGGTCTGGGGACTTCTTTCAGGGTGCAATTGCCATGCATGGGCAGGTCTGAGACACGGGGAGAGTCAGGGAGCTCAGGGTAGCACCGTGGAGGGAAAAGTATTGTGAGGGAACGCAAAGGATTTCCCACCATGACCCTACCGGACCCCGTATTGTGGTGATAGCGCGGTCTTGGCTACATTTAGCGATAAATATTTGCTTTTTGTAAGGTAACACACTATTTGCACATCGGCTTTCACCGCTAACAGATCAGATTAATTAGTCAGTGCTGGCATACTGGGGGGTGGGGTCATGGTGCGTCAAAAAACAGAGCTGAGATAGACGCTGTAGACACGGAGGAAAATACAGACATGCAAATACACCACCTTACACACCTACATCACACCATATATCAGAGACCCATCAGGGGTCGCTATCACTAATGACTAACATAACAGTGGCAGGCCGGGCCACCCGAGGTTCACATTTATGCCCGTGTATGTGTGTGTGTGTGTGTGTAAGTTCAGACGCATAAAGCCTGATGACACTGAGGAGCATTTCTCTGTTCGAATTGAATAAAATGGAATTCAGAGGCTGTGCAAGTATGTCAATCACAGCGTGACACATTTAATGATGTTATAAAGTATGGATAGAAACTGACAAACACAGTGTGCGGCAGTGGTTTCTGTGTGTGCGAGTTTGCTAGAATGTCGGGGTTTGTCTGGATCGTGAGCATCAATGTGAAGTTAATTTGAAAAAGATTTGATGGCATTTTGTTATTTTGGGGAGGGGGACATAGGATCGGACTGATGGACTGATGGAGCCGTGTCTTAACAAAAGCTCAAATTCCCTGAAATTCACTTGTGAACACAGTTTTGAGAAAATCAATGTTTTTCGATTTAATCATATATAAAGAAAAGAAACTGGAGCCATTCAGGCCTTTATCTGCCGATAAGTTGTGGAACGCAACTCAATATTGCATGCTACCCACAACCATCCTAAACATTTGAAGGATAAAATTGGTCAGTTTTAGAGGCAGCTGTCGACTTTCACTCCAAAAAAAAGACACCATGGCTACCAGGTTCATGGAAAGAGGTTATGTAATAGGGTTATTTGAGACTGGACCCTTACTTCAGCTGTGAGCTTTCACTGCCCTTGTATATAGTAGCTTATTACATAGTTTACTGCAAATGCTGTGATGAAGCCTATGTGCCAAAATGGGAAATTCATGTTATCTACAATCATATAGTTCAGAGTTACATTACATTTACCACAGAGTTGCCATATCATTACCAGTTCTAATTTGCTAATTTGTAAACACTACAAGACATATTAACAAGTTTAAAGTGTAACTAAACCCCTTAACCACTTTTTTAAAGTAGAAACTATGGGTATCTGGCAAAGTTATTTGCTGATCCAGGATTAAATCTTCACGGTTAAGTGTGAAATTATACCACTTCTCCCTCACTCATTCTTCCCCTCACTCAGCTCTCAGCCCGCTTCTTGGCACTTTTCAAAATCACGCATCGGACAGAGTTAGCTTCAGAATAGGGGGTTTAGTGACCATGTAAATTCAAGTATTGAAAGGCATTAGAAAGTGATGATTTTCATTTGGTTTATGGGACGTGCATGTCCTTCACTCTTCATGTAATTATGAAAGTAATTATTGTGTTGTGCCTTTGCCGTTTTCCTGTTTTTTGACAAAAAAAAAAATACAATAAATTGTACCTGAATCCGGTCAAGCTGGTCCCAGGCTTAAAACATTTTTTTTTCTTCTAAGGATTCTTTTGAAATGACAATGGAAGCATTCAATGTGGCCATCACATGTTGTTTGGGTGAATGATAGCATTGAGCAAACACTAGGCAACATGTCCTCCATCGACATCTGGAGTGTTTTTGGGGCATTTTTAAGACATGAATACAACAAAATAAAACAAAAAAAAGGGTCTGCAGCAAAGGGTTATAGCTTTGATACTGCATTATACCCACTAATGTGTGGCGAGCTACTGGATGTCCCCATCACTCGCTGTTATGTTTTTACTTTCTCCGGCTAGTTGCAAACTCTGTATTTTGCCTTCAGTTGGACAGACTTAATGATCTTTGTTGGTAAAAAGGAAGGTGTGAAAGAGAGAGAGCCCTACAGAACATAGGACTGCAGAGGTAGGTGGTAACTGTTATCATAACTATGTGATATCACTTTCGTACCATACTCTGTCAAGCCAGAGTAAACGAAACTACCAATACTGGCAAAGACCTAAATGTTAATAAAATAAAGTAAATCATTTCCATACACTATGATTAGATTTAGCTGAAATCAATCAACATCTCCCCTCTCAGATACAAGGCTCTGGTCTTCTCTCTACCAGAAGTCAAAAATAATAACAATGGCCTCGGCAAGTTTGCCAGCTCAGCATATCCACAGCACACACACACACACACAGCAGCAGCAGCGGCTGCAGAAAGCAATACCGATGAGATTAAATTATTAATTGTGTTTTTTATTGAGCACCTATGACCTCTTGGTAGCAATCGCATAAATCAAGCAGTCCAAAACACAATATTTACTGTGAATGGTAAGAACAATGGAGCTGGGTTTATGCAACAAAAGTAGAAAAGCATACAAGCCCAAAATCTGACAATAAACCCTAAAAAAAAATGGATGATGTACAGGAATCACCAAGGTTAAGTCCTCAGATGTTTGCGATTGGCTGACTGACTGTTGGAACATGAACTTTAACCTGCTTTTTAATGACTCGCTGTTTGCACTTAACATCCATCCATCCATCCATCCATTATCTACCACTTTATCCTCCACCGGAGGGTTACGGGTGGAGCTGTGCTTATCTCAGCTGACATAGGGCAATAAGCGGGGTACACCCTGGACAGTTCGCCAGTCCAATACAGGACCACATATAGAGACAAACAGCCATTCTCTCACACATTCACACCTACGGTCAATTTGGAGTGGCCAATTTACCTGATCCCCATATTGTATGTTTTTGGACTGTGGGAGGAAGCTGGAGATCCCGGAGGAAACCCACATACACATGGGGAGAACATGCAAACTCCTTGCAGAAAGGCCCTTGTTCCAACCCGGGGCTCGAACCCAGGAACCTGGGTCTTCTTGCTGCAAAGGTGAGAGTGCTAACGGCACTTAACGTCATTTTGCATTAATCATGCTTATTTATTTATAAGCATTGGTATTTTCCTAAAGTTACCAATAAAGTTTCCTTCCATTCACCCATTCATCCATTGACTTGAAGGCTACATTCTTTTTTTTTTTTATTATGCCAGAAAGAGGCCACGTGTCATTGTCACAGTGTTAGTTCTGCTTTCAACTTCTATTAACGTAGAATTTATGCTGTATGTTTGTGGGAAGCAGCAAATGTAGAAACAGAGATTTCACAACACAGCACACAGGAGTTGTCGATCCACTCCTTCCATCCGTCAGTAAATTTAAATGTGTTATTCAGTCAATTTATGTTTGAACTTTTTCAGATTTACCTGAGAAACACAAGAACTTAGTAAACTAGGCAGAAGTAGACGGCATATCTCGTGTTCCCTCTGTGTATTTTTATGTAGAAAATGTTGTAATGCTACTAGAAACAAAGATGCTCTTTACCATTATGCCTTTTGTGCTTATCATCACCCTCATTTCCACCAAAAAAAAAAGAAAAAAGAAATATTAATAAGAAATTACACTGTGGCTCAGAAAATTGTTCTTTCTGAATCATTATGAAAATGCATATCCATGGTCGTCTCTGGTTCCATAAACTCAAGACAAATTGCACAACTTGAAGTTTGAAAATGGCAAATTACAAACAAATGGGTGATGTCATGGTGGGTTGCCACTTGCTCCACTCATGTATAAAACTGTTGTAAAACTGCTGCCTCAGTTGTCTTGTCCTTGGCTCAACCTTTAGATTATGTAATTAGATTTCACCATTCCTTCTCCTCTGCACAAAGAAAACGTCCAAAAAAAAAAAAAACAATCAGTGGATAAAGATTAACATCAGAAATACTTCTAATTGAACAGTTTACCGTACGACTCTCTGTGTGTGAGTAGGAGCCTGAGGAGCTGGCTGCTAATTCACAATCAAAGCCAGCACTTTACCTGCTCTTGAAAAGCACCCATTCTCCCCGGAGACACACGTGGCATTCAGGTGTAATCCAGTGTAATTCTTTGTAATTTGCTTGAAAATAAACTAATTCCGAATGCCTCCTGTTTCAGCTTGTGACAGCGGAATGTTTTCATTTCACCTATGCACTGTGATGCACAAACAATAATCTTGGCCAGAAGCATTTTATCAGTTGAATTGTTACATTAGATAGGGGCCGAATCAGGGACACCGTAACCAGGTTCTAATATTGGGTGCTTTTGTAGTTAAACCATTTTGAAGCTTGAATCATAACGAAATAATACCAGCCGTGCTATTGAATTGAATAATGAAATAAAATGAAGTGCTGAGAGAACGTTGTAGGGTAGCTGAAGCATTTGGTGGTTTTGAGTCTTACTGCAGTCCTTTGTCCTTTCAGCAAGTGTCTCCTGGCTGCTCTGCCGATGGAGCGTCCATTGTCAAGACTCCTTCACAAGGTTGCTTTCTTCAGCTTCAACCTTTAAACTTCTTTAAAAAATATTTCTAAATGAGTTATGTTTTTGTCCTCCAGTATGAATTCAGCCACCATCATTTGTTGAGGGTTTTTTTTTTCCTCCCTGTACCGTAGTACCGATCTTTCTACCGACATTTCAAAATGTATGAAGCAGCCACAAGCAAAAATGAGTTCTAGAACTCAAAATGACACAATGACTACAATCTTTATCACAATGCAATGCATGGTCTGGTATTTGGGGAGTAATATCGCATTTATTAAAAATATTTGTTTATATGATGATGATGAGCCGTTGCCAGTATTAATCACCAACTTTGACGATATAAAAAATTAACAAAAATTACTACAAACACAGAACGAGGCACAGTGATGACTCTGAGAAATTTAGTGCTAGTTGCAGTTTCAACAAAGATTATATTGGGGCTCATTTTCAACATGATGAGACTGAGATTTAACTGTATTAAAATGAATATGAAAATAAATTAAGTCAGTGTTAGGTGTTCTTTCCCTTTCTAATACAGTACTGTGCAGAAGTCTTAGGCCACCATTAGATTTGTTGTTTTAGCAACGCTGTAACGACAATAGAGGATAATTATTTCTATTTCACTTTACTGGAACACACCCAGAAAATATGTATGCAACAACAACAACAACAAAAAACATCCATGTTACTGGTAAATCCTGTGTTTGTCCTACGACTGTATTTCATTTAAAGCGGACCTAGAGTGGTCCTGTTGCACATATATGTTAGTTATGGAGGTCTACTTACATACATTAACTTGTTTTTATGGTCAAAAACCTCCGAGTTGCTGTAAACGAGCCGATAGAAATCCTCTTTTCTGACGGTGTTTCCCAGCCGCGAGACTTGAGACTCAAGTCTCTCACCCAGAAGACAGAGTCTTGTGATTGGCCAGTATATTCAACACACCCGCTCTCAGATACGCAGCTCCCCCCGCTGGAACGGTGGATGCACTGCTGCTCATTATCAAAACATTGTTGTTAACAATGTTTAAATAAAGCTTCTTCACGACTCCTCGCCGCAGTCCCTTTTATGACTTTGACCCGGAGTCAGACCCAGAGTCAGAAGACACTGTCGCTCTTGAAACACCTCCACAACGGACGTTATTCTTGTTCTGCGGTTCAATGTACGCAACCGGATGTGCCCGGACTAGTGCCCGGACCAGGACGACCTGCTGATCCGGAGAACCGGTGTTTACGTAACAGGACCGGATTTTTTTCAGAGATCTCGCTGAGCCCGAGATTACAGAACTGGTGCCTAAAACTTTTGCTCAGTACTGTTTATATTAAAAATAAACTAGTACATCTTTCTTAAATATGTAATATCAGCATGGCTAGCATCTCTATACAACATGACTTATTTTCAAATATTGGATCATAAAATAACATTTTATATAATATAGTTTGAAAAAGTCAGGCGTTTTTTTTTCGTTTTTTTTCAACAGGAATAACTGAATTGTTCAACACAATCGATACAGTTTTTCCTTAGAGGGTTGCAGGGCAGCTGGAGCCAATTCAAGCTGATACTGGACAAGAGACAGCTGGTACACAGGGCCAGCACACTCAGACAAACACTCGTATATGTCAATTTAAAGTCTTCTGTTAATCCAACCTCAAGCCACATGGAGGCCAGAGTATCCCCCTATCACACACACACACACACACACACATGTGCACACACTGGAAGAACAACCTTTTTGTGCTAAACATACAAAAACACTGTAATTCAGCTGCCCGTGTAGATTTTTTCCTAGGGTTAGGCTACATTATTGATTTGGAATAGATTTTAACACCAAAGTCCTTCCTGATGCAACCCTCTCCATTCATCCCAATCCAGCACCAGGTCTTTTGCACCCCCAGTTACCGGATATTAGTTTTCTTTTACACAGGACTTTTTTTTTAACCACATATCTACAACCCAGGCAGAATGAGAGAAACTCATTCAAAAAAATAAAACCATAATGACAAGCACATATAGTGATGTTTCCTGATGAGAAGTCATTACAGCAGGGAGTCCCACTTCCAGCCACGAGAATCTCCATTTACAAGTCAGATATTACTGCAGCCATCAAAGACGGTATAGCTTTAAATTGCTGTGCAGGTGGTCCGCGTCCGAGTGCATGCATGAATGTGTGCATATGAATTAATGTGCAAGAACATTGCCAATGTGTTGGTACGCGTTTCACAGGAGTTGGAGACAGGTTTTTCTTTTTACGTGATCGACGGTGATTTGCGGCTATGCTCGCTACAGGATAGACGGCATCCATCTACAGATGCAAAAAAAAGCTTCTCTCTGCAGGAGTGATAGATGGTTATGCTTCTCCATTTGGGAAATCAGAAGAATGGAAGTCACTCGCTGCCTTGCACTCAGTCTTCGGATCTCTCTCTCTCTCCGTCTCTCTCTCTTCAAGGAGAACCTGATCCATTTGTGTTTATAACTATTTGCATTAAAATCGCATCACAGCAGCATGCAGATTAATGAAGCAGCACAGCCTGAGTGGGGGACAGGCAGCAAGACATGCAGACAGAGGGGAGGATAGACAGGTAGACACTTGGGTCGGCACAAGCATGAGAAAGAGTAAAGACAATGAAGGACAAAAGAAAAGGACAAGAAAGTAGAAGTAAGGAAATAAGCACCTCGGGAAAGAATAACAATATAGGATGACAAGAAAAAGTAAAATGACTAAAGGACACATAGGAAGATACATGGAAGCAAAGGACAGAGGGAATAAAATGGGATGAAAGTAGGAAGGATCTTAAGAAAGCAAAGGAAGAGAGGGTAAAAGAAAAGGGGGAGAGTGTACAGAGACAAATAATAACGAAAGGTAAGATAAGGAAAGTATGTGGAGACACGAAGAAAAGAAAGAGCGAGAAAAATGGAGAGACAAAAAAGAAAAAGGGGAGAACAAGGCAGAGGGATAAAACAACAGAGAAAATGAAAACAGAGAATGACGTGATGAGGAGAGAGGTAGATTTTTTTTTATAGGCAAAAGCTTGACGGAGAGAATCGGATTTGTTGAACGGGGGAGACGGTGGAACCACACGTGTATTAAATGAATGCGGCAGCAAATAACTGGTAATGCAGGAGCAGGATGTGGAAAAGTCATTATCACAGCACCAGTAGGATATTACCGGTGACGCAGTGGTAAATCATGGAGGTGGGTAGCCTGCATGACCTCCAGTTGGCTCCTATTGTGACACAGAACACCATCAACTTAAAACAAATTCATTTAATTTTTGGATTTGTCCTCTTTAAAGTGGAAACAACCATCTCTGCATTATCAGTTATCATCTCTGCATGTCCCTGGATATAGCAAGGAAGGAAAGAACGAAAAAAAGAAAGAAAGAAAGAGACAATGGTGGAGGCAGCTGTGTTATCATTAGACTGCTGACATGCTTCTCTGTGTGTTCTGGCCACTTATCAATCAACTTAATGGCTTTCTCATTGTGGTGCATACGGACCGAGTCCTCTCCTCACTGTTAAGGCTGAAAGAAACAACTTTTAGCTTTCTAAACTTGTTTTTGTGATGTTGAGTCTGATTGCAGTTTGATGGTTATAGAAAAAAAAACAACAACACACCACTCGCTTGTACACTTATCTGCTATGAGCTTTGCTTGTATGGGTTTTCACTGAAATATGACACATTTATGGCAGAAAGAAAACGTTGCGTTATTCCACATCACAAACAAGGATACCAAAAGTGTTCTTTTACATAGGTGCTACTTATGAAAACACTACACCGATTCTGAGAAAACACACCTACGCATGCCCTCACCGGCATGTTCTCTTCATCTTTACGTCAAAGACAATCAATAACACAGCATTGTGCGTTACCACTTTAAAAATACAACAAACCACTCATTGTGCTTTGTCTCAAAAACTGTTAATATCAGTTCATTATGTTGTTTGAGGATGAATTCCAAAGAATTGTTAACACGTTTTGGGAAAAAAAAAAGCACAGCTTGATGTCTCCTTTTACTTACAGCAAATAAACACATTGTGGTAATATCAGTGTTAGGACATTGAACAGATTGTACTGAAGGGGAATCCACACAAACCAGCGTGTCATATCATGACAAGTTACATGTACTCCTTGTAAAGAGATCGCAACATCTAGTTGTGTAAGTGGACTGAAAAACAATCTATTGTTGAAAGGTTTCATTTGTGGCTAAAGGACATCAGAGTCACAGAGACCTTGATGAGATAAAGGTCACTTGTGTGAACACATGCACGTATAAATACACACTTTATTTATAACTTTCCATGTTTGTGATTTGCCACTTCTGTGTATCATTCTAACTTTTTGGCTCCAGATGTATTTTTTTCCCTCTCACTGTAATATTTCACATTAACAACTGGATTAGAAACAATAAACATTAATGTGCACCTGGATGGGTGGCAATCCATCCATAGTGTGACGTGTGAACTGAATGATGATATTAAACACACTTACATCGTACTTCCTAACAACCAGACACTTATTCACCATGTAAAGCACAGAGGTCTACATCTCTCTGCAACCAGAGGCGATTCTGTAGAGTCTGTAGGGGCCCTGAGCAAAAATTCCCAGGGGGCCCTTCCAACCAGTGTTCATCACCATTATCTTAGGTGATGAACAAGGAACTTTTCTTAGCTGTGCAAAATACTACTTGCCATTAACTGGAGCTTTAAAAAAAAAAAAATTGACTTGTGAATTGTGTTGAAATTGACAGGTCAGACACAGCACGGTAATGCATGTTGTGTAACTATGCTGTACAAATATTTGGATTTATGTAAATCCCCACTACCTGAGCGAGAGTGCCCATTGTTAATTCATCAATGTGTGCAACTTGTGTACAAAAGCTTTGTTATCTGTGAGGGTTTCTGTACCCGTGGGTCCCTGGAAGCCTGGGACTGCATGAGTGCGTGTGTGTGTGTGCGTGTGTGTAAGTGTGTGTTTATGTCTTCCTCCAAGGACGTTGGTAGGTTGTGCTGCAGACAGAGATATGTAGTTGTGGGTGAGAGCACCGACATTTCAGCAGGAACAAGCTGTTTTCCCCAACACACAAATCCAGTGTTTGTCCCTGTGATTTATTGTGAGCCGCCTCATGTGGGCCACTGGAACGCTAAAGGACATGGACACACACACACACACACACACACACACACACACACACACACGCACACTCACAAACAAACACACATTCAACCTCAAACAAAAAGTATGCTTGCACAAACAGAAACACACATTAAGGAACATTACCTGGTGACATTCATTTAAGTGGACACACATAGAAGCGCAACAAGGGTTATACACACACAGCAGATATAAGCATAGTGTTTACGGGTTTGTGTGCGTGTGTGTGTGTGTGTGGTGCTCAAGGTTACATCTAAGACGTTCAGACCCTCTCTGATATAGATCTGACATCCTCTCTTGTTGGATTTGGTCTCATGCCATAAGGTGACACACACACAAACACATACACATTTTTTTTATTTTGATGTATGACACAAATGCACAAGTACACAATTGTGTGTAACACTCACACCACAAATACTCCATGGTATACACATGTGTAAAATGAACAAAAATTACTGTTTTATTGAGATTTTATGATTTTTATAGAAAAGCGTCACCAAAGTTGATTTTTTTTGTACTTTGTTTTGAATATTTAGTGCATTATGTTTCTGTGTAACTGTAACTGCAACAACAATTGTTAAGTGAGTACTAAATATATATTGATTTGTGGGCAAAAAAAAAAAATCTCATGATTAATTTTTTTCCCACCGTTTTCAAAGATGTCATGGACCAAACACTTGATTCATCCATATGATTGATATTATAAATAACCATCTGTAAAGTCAAGTGCCCGTGAATATCGTTTCCTCTCCACATTATATTATATTGGACTCGGTAGACATATTGTGCAAGGGCGGCCATGAGACAGACGTCCCCCCCTTTGTGTTCCCCTTTGGCACAAAACTATAAATATACAGCACATTAATGCAGAGACATTAGTTTGATTGTCATAGATAAATGAGACTGTGGCTGAGAGCGCCATTGGCCTCTGCAGTGCATTTTAGACCACATGACTCGTCAATTCTTTTACAATGTCTTTGCAGCTCAAGGCAGAACAAACCTGGGATCCAAATGTTTGTGACAAGCTTTGGTGTCAATCCTAATTTTCAGTGAATATTATTGTGGTAGATTTCAATTATAAATGTGCAACAGTTTTTTATTTTTTTTTTTATTTATTTTTTTTTAAACTATCCGTCTCACTTTAATTACTCCACTGACTTCAGGGTGCTGTGCTTTCTGAGCATAAAATTATTCATATAATTCCTTATACATCTAACTTTAATTAGGATAGCATAACGCACACACACACACAAACCAGACGTGTACACTATAGCAGATGAGATGAGGGAGTGCAAGTAGAGGACACGCATAAGAAATAAATCTCACAGATGCACTCACACAAACAAACTTTCCTACATAATGTGCAAAACGAGTAAAAGACACACACGCACGCACGCACGCACGCGCGCGCACACACACACACACACACACACACACACACACACACACACACACACACACACACACACACACACACACACACACACACACACACACACACACACACACACACACACACACACACACACACACACACACACACACACACACACACACACACACACACACACACAAACAGCCCTGTTCAGAACACTCTCTTTAGTAGTATCTCTTCAGGTCCACCTTTAAAAAAAGTAAAACGAAACTTAAGGGACAGGAAATGACATCGGCCACAGAGGCTACTGGGAGCTAACAGCAGTTAGCATTTGTAAAAGTGATCATTTGCAGGCTCTAGCAGGCACATTGCCGTCATATATAACATGTTTCCACTGGACAGATAAATCCTCTGAGGCTGGAAGTTTGTGTAGAACTCTGTGCTGCACTGTGGAGCCAAGAATAGAACTGTTTACAAAGTTTGTGGACTTCCGGTTTTCAGATACCGTTGCCCTCGCCAGCACTCTCGCGTGTTTTACGGACAAAGCAGAGCTCCGCAAGACAGAAATTCCAGGAATTTAGGCATTGTGGCGTCCCTATGAGCTTGGAAGTCAGCATCGCGTGTTTCATCTCCTGTAATTAGACTGAGGAGGACCACAAAAACATGAGTAAGTCATCTTTATTCACACTTTGGCGACTGATAGGGCCCCAAATATAAGGTTTTAAAATGATAAAAAAGTTTATTTTGCATAATATGTCCCCTTTAACCATAACTACTAAATCCTAAACCTAATCCTTACCCTAACCCTAATCTTAATTCTAAGCCCTAACCTTAGGTCACAAAGTCATAATGTCCCCACAAACATAGGTTTGCTTAACAATTGGTCCACACAGCCTACTTAAGTCATGTACACACACAGAGAGAGGTAGTGAGGACACTCGTATACATATCTTAACTTTAACCATCACAAATAAATGCCTAAACTTTAACCTTAACCTATTTTAACCCTAACCTCAAAAACAGGGTCTTATCATGAAGAGGCCCTTTTAAGGTGCGACAGAATGCCGTTTGTGTTTTGGTCCTCCCAAAGATGTACAGCATTTACAAGTACACACACATGCACGCACACTTACACACACACACTTCATCTGTAGCCAACAGTCACATCTCAACAGGAGCCGATTTAAATTCTTTCAATTAAAGCTGCTTAATGAACCACACCATGCCTTTAGCACTGGACATCATTAGACAACTAACTCTCCTGATGGGACCACTTACAGTGTGTCTAATACAGTGTCTGTATGAGGGCTTCAAATCTTAGAGTGAAAGAAAAAAAAAAAACTCTCAAGACACACTCTTGGTTCTAGATGAGAGCAATTTCTTTAGTTTCACAGTACTTTTGACTTTTTTCATCCATCCATCCATCTTTTACCACTTTATCCTCCACATGAGGGTCGCGGGGAGTGCTGTGCCAATCTCGGCTGACATAGGGCGATAGGCTGGGTACACCCTGGACAGTTTCGCCTTTCACTATTTCAGTTCTTCCAAATACAGACTGAACTGCCACTGACATTTAACAACCATGAAATGAGAAAGAATGCTGATTTAATGAATCACAAGGAACAAATGGGACCAACAAAAAGTCGGAGCAGATATCCTCACACACCAATTTGCCGGTGTAGACAACATATTTTTGTTTAACCTTTCAGCATGATGTAAATCGAGACCTTAGGCAGAACTGTAAAATTCTGCACCTCCTCTCGTCTCTGTTTATAGTCTTGGGGAAATCTTGAGGAACATCCATTTAGAGGAAAGGTCACTATTCCAGTGTTGATAACAACTTCCTAATAAAACACGCGTCAATACTGGTGGAGCGATTCAGAGAGAGAGACTCCCTTGGGTCCTCTGTCATGTATGAAGCCATAAGGAAATATGTGAACTCCTGTTTGGTTTGCCCATCGAGTGGTCCTATCGCACATACAGTATATGCGAGTTATGGAAGTCTACTTACATGCATTAACTGGTTTTTATGGTCAAAAACCTCTGAGTTGCTGCAAACGAGCCAATCAAAATCTCTCTCTCACTGAAACTCTTGTCAGTCACGCTGTTTCAGACCAAAATCTCACCCCCAGAAGACACACTGTGTGATTGGCCAGCCAACGAGAGCTTTTCCAGCCGTCTTGGGATTGGCCACTTACCTGGAAGTGACATAATTAGCACACCAGCTCTCAGAAGCACAGCTCCCCCCTCTGGAACAGTGGATGCACTGCTACTCATTATCAAAACATTGTTTTAACAATGTTTAAAAATAGTTTCGTCACGACTCCCCGCCGCAGTCCCTTTTACGCCTTTCACACCGAGTCGGACACAGAGTCAGAAGACTGTCGCAAGTGAAACACCTCCACACGGACGTTCTTCTTCTTCTGTGGTTCAATGTATGCGACCGGATGTGCCTGGAGCAGGAGGATCTGTGATTCCAGGCTTTTTCAGACCGCTTGCAGAGCCCGGGAATACAATAAACCCAGCGAACTCAGCAGTGGCTGAACTGTTTGTTTAGGGCTTCATAAACGAGGAAATGGTGCAGATACACACCAAAAAGCGTAAATTGGAACTTCCGTTCTATGGGTGTTTTACAACCAGAAATTAAGACATCTCCTGCCACCAGACACTTATTAGCAGTCGTCAGTCAAACTGGAGCCCAGTCATCATCTATATTTTGTCTAAATGGGAACATGATTTACAAAATTGACATCATGTGCTATTGAAGAACACAAGTTATTTTTTGCAACCAGCAACCATCCCCCTGGTGGCTACTCAATATAGTTTTACTTCAGAGTTTCCCTCATCCAGCAAATTGGAAGACTTTGTCCACTTTTCATAGACTTTTCATATGTTCAAATCTATAGTCTGAACATGCTCATCTGGATAAAAGGGCTCACAATACAGAGTTTCAATCCCAAAACAACATCATTTAATGATGTGGGGATGAAACTCAGCGCGTCTCTATCCGTACCACAAATGCATTTCACATGCTTTGGAGTAGTTGGCCGAGGACACTGTGATGTGCAGACTGGAGGAACCAGGAAGCAAAACCACTGACCTTCCAATTAATGAGTGACCCGCTTCACCTCCTGAGCCACAGTCTCTACAGAAGAACAAAAGGGAAACTTGCTTCTGACTTGTGTGTGGTCTGTAATGCTGTGCTGTTCTCCACAAACAAACCATGCATCTGAAGGCTGAGGTGACCAAACAAGTGAACCCAGTGTGAAAGCCTCCAATATTCAGACAAACACTGGAGCTTAACAAGTTTGTGTGCACCCATATATCCAATCCCCGGAGTTAAACAACACTCACACATTTAGACCAAAACCTGATGCCCTTCTTACACAAACAGCCCATAATACTGACCTAAAATTAAAAAAAATTCCCCGTTTTCTGTTTATAGTTATGAATGTTTTACAGCTGAGCTCTTTGACTAAAAGAAGTCGAACATATGCTGGAGATTGAGGTTTCTGGATAAATACTGTATAATTTATGATGCACTGTATTATTTTACTACATAATTTATGAAATGCAACCCACTGCTAATAAGTGGGTTAACTCATTTTAATGATTGCTCATTTCTGTAAGATGTAGGTCTGTTTAACTTGAGAGCTTTTGGTGCACATTTTGATATCTTTGGGACCAGAAAATAACTATTATTATATCTGCCAAGGGGGTTATATTTTTGGATGCATTTGTCTGTCTCATTGTCTGGTTATGAGCAGAATACCTAAAAAAAAGGGCTGATTTGGATTTGTATCCAGGAACTTGCAAGAGGCCTTGGCAGAGGTTTGCACTCGCATGCTCTCTCTAGTTTTAGGAGAGTCTTTTTTGCTTTTTTATTTGTTTGTTTGTTTGTTTTAGAAGGGCTTGGTTTGGGGATTTTTTCATTTCAGTCCTCCGATGTTGGTCTTGTTAAATATTACATGGAAGCTGAGCTGAGAGTCAAGGTTTGACCCTAGAGTGCCAAGTTGCAAACATCGTGCAGCGTGAAGCTCAGTCTGTGCCGCCTTTGCCCCACTGAGAGAAAGTCTCACATCTGAAAGTTGGCGTGAAATGCGACGCCGGCTTTGAAGTGCAAGATGCCGATGTTTTGATACATGGTTTTCAATCTTTTTGTCTTTTCGTCAAAAGACAGAAGCTAAATTAATTCATGATCCACTAAGCAGGGATCTAACACTAAGTCCAATATGTGAGTGATGCACATTGTCAGGTCAGATTTTATCACCAATAGTTCAGATTGTGGGCAGGTGGTGAAAAAAATTGACATACTCTCAACTATGAAGATTAAATAGCAAACAGGGTATGATATGATATGATATGAAAAATGGCAGAGAAAAGTGCAGATAATAAAAACGTCCAGTATTTTGGAATCGGAGCTCTGACAAGAGCACCAATGAGAGGGGCTGATATTTACTTACAGACCATACCTTTAATTTTAAATAAGAAAATACTTCTATATCTAACAAATATCTCTGTTCACATACATGGTTATTTATAACTGGCCTGATCTGTCATAGCTTATCAGCAGCTCCTTCGACGTGCACTTCCAGGATAAGACCATCCTCGAACGTAGTTGGTTCAGATTCAGTACAGGTCAATTTAAATAACCTTGACCACTAAATTACAACAACATACGTTTATTCTTATTATTAGCACAAAGTGATGTCCAGTTTCCAATGACTGATGGGCCAATAATATAGTTGTTCTTGTAGAAACAGTTATTGAATGGATTTGCTTTCACTAAATGAGAGTGGATTGCCTGGTAGTTATTATGGCATCGCTGTGTCCCCTGTTGCCATCTGTGGTCTTTTTTTTTCTTTCTTCCTCAAGCTCCTACCAATCCATTTGGTAAATGTCTGATAACCTACTTTAGCACACAGGGGCCAGGTATCTGTAAATATAACCCAGGTTTAGAGAATAAACTCTCTACTCAATATGATAAATGGCATTAACATCGCAAAGTAAAGTAGTTTCACTCTTTTGTTTGTAGCCTTTCTCCTCCATTATTACTGAGCAGAAAATACAGTGTATCGTGTTTCATCGTCATAAAACCTTCCTGAACAATAAGCTCTATTGAATTTCTGCTTTGCCCTGTAAAACACACACACACAAACACACACAATTTAATGTACCTGTTCACTGAAAACCCTCTCTCTCTCTCACACACACACACACACACAAATAACTGAATAATGGTTGGAGAGAAGAAAATGATTACTCAGTGTTTTTTTCTTTCTTTCTCTGCTCTTCATCTGGTTTTCCTTTTTTTGTGTTATTCTTTTTTTATATAGCGAAGCTTGGCTTAGAAATCATTGCAGCAATATTACTGATTTTTGCTTAAACGAATGTTGGAATGAAATCAGATAATAATGCTATTTATTTCTCATCTCTGCCGCTGTGGTAGTGGCTTTCATTGAGATGAAACACACATGAACCAACAGAAACCAACCCAAGATAAACACACACACACAGAACAAAAACACATGTTTTACTGTCTTGAAACCACAGAATGGTGGTTTGAGGAAAGAGAAATGAATGAGAGGTTTTGGCAAAATTGTTTCACATCTGTCATTACAATGTTCTAAAACTGATGTAGTTCTCCAATATCTGAGTCAGAACCGAAATAAAATAGAGGCGAGAGCCGGTTGGTGGCATGTAGCTGCTTTCATACGTGCACTGAAGTGTGTCAAATAACCATAAAAAGTGCTGTTGCTGACATTTTATGGTATTTCACCCCCTACTAAGTAAAATCTCTGAATTATGCCCATGAGAGAACACAGAAGAAAATAAGTGAATAATTCACAGCAAGCAAGCCCGGTGCAGTGTCCTGCCTGCTGTATGCGTGACTTTAACTCCAATCTCTGTCTGAATGTAACTGACATTCTCCTGCAGTTGTGACTGTGTCTGGCCCAGACTATCTCCTGCTGCATTGGTTTTGAGTGAAAGGGAAACTCCATGACTTCATGACATCTTCTGGCTGAAGTGACGAAGGGAGAGCGAGACCTTTGCCAAGCAGCAGACCACAGTTCAAGACCAGGTTGAGAATGTGAACTGAATGTAACAATAAGCTTTTTTTCCCACTGTAGTGAGCTCAACGGTGATTGGACAAATGCAGCAAAAACCTCACTTCCATGGAAGCTCAGCTTCTCTGGGGGGTCAAGGGAGCAGTAGGCGTGCGCAGATGCTGGGCTTCTGCATGATGATTGGAGGAACCGTCTCAAAGGCGGAACCCGTTTTTGATTGACAGTTTAGGCCTTGTGTGGATTTGTACATATGAACTGTAAATAAAAACACTGCTATATCATTTAAATTGTACATAATTATCGGGTTATGGAAGAATTTATGTATAAATAACTGAGGCTGAAATGAGCTTCTCCTGGTTCAGGATGAAGAGCTCATATATATCTGAGGTTTTCAGAGGCACTAAATGGCAATACATGATCCTGGCAATGGGTTTTATTAATTAACATTAAGATCCAGGCAAGTATGTATGTATTTAAAGTAAGACATGCTTCATGGAACATATTTTAATTCCATTTTTTTCAGGGTCACAGTAGAACACTGAAAGTGCCACTAAAACTTACTGAAGTGCTTTGGTCAAGCTTTGCTGAATGTATTCTGACCAGTGTGACATGTTTGAAGACGTCAATCTATTTAAGTAGCCATCGACTTAGTGACACACACACACACACAGAACCCTGGGTCACACCTGTCAAGACAAACCAGCAAAATCAAAGAAATATACCACCATCAGAAAATATAAAGGAAAAAATGAAAAGGATTAAATTCAGTTTTAGAGAGCAGAGGAGACCTGTGTTGTCTACAGCCAGTGGTTGGTGCTTTGTGTTTTGACCCTGCTGACATGGATGTAGATGTTAATCCTTTTAGCAGCTAGTGGCTTAGTGTGACCGGCAGCTCAGAGAACAGTTACCCACGATTGCAGTGGAAGAGCCGACTATGAGGTGAAAAATAATGAGCCATTTTAGACTGGCTACCCTGAAAAAAATGATAGGATGACCAATAGGATGCAGCGTCTTTTTTCCCAGGTAATCACACATTGGTTGCTTGTGTGCCAATCGTCAGCTTGTGCTGTGATTGGGGAGGGATGACGCAACTGGTGTTGTGACACTACACTGTAGGTTATTTTTATTTTTATTTTTATTTTGTTTTGCTTTGCTTTTAAACTAGCCGGTGGCATTGACACTATGTCCACCACAGGTTGCAGACTGGGAATTGTTTTAATACTAACTGACAAATTGCCAGGGAATGTTTCTGACAATTTTGATGTCAAGAATTCTTGACATCCATAATCTATCTATATACACTGCTCAAAAAAGGGAACACATAATCAATACAACAATCACACTTCAGGGATATCAACTAGATAGATAGATAGATAGATAGATAGATAGATAGATAGATAGATAGATAGATAGATAGATAGATAGATAGATAGATAGATAGATAGATAGATAGATAGATAGATAGATAGATAGATAGATAGATAGATAGAGCTTTTCAGGCAGAAGTGTTCATTATGAAATAACACATGGCTCAGAGAAAACAAACCTGTGACCCTACCAGCATTTTTTTTTTACTGCAACAATGACCAAACAATAGCACACCTGAAACAACTCAGGTTGTTTGTTCCCACTTTTGCCTCGAGATAAAACATAATATACAATATGCAAAACTGTTTTAATTACAACTATAATAAGTGTGTGCGAATACAAACTTTGGAGTAGTAACAGGGACATTTAACTTTTGATGAGGTCTGTTGCCATCTGCAGTCACAGCGATAATGCCGACACCAACTACATTCAATTATTCAAATACGAAACGGTGATCTGAAGAACACTGTGTACAAGTATAACAGATGAAACGCTTGTGGGATGAAGGCACTAGACAGTGACTGTCTATGTCAGTTGCACTCAAAAGCCACTTTTGTGTCACATTTTCCAAATGTTTTTTTTTCCTCTCAAAATCACGACACAGCTTGATTTTGAACATGTCTAGATGCAGAATGGAGTATAGATGCATGTTTTGATATCTCTGCATGGTTTCCTAAACCTGTAGCCAAGAAGACGGAGAAAACGTCGCCAAATGATTTAACTCCAGCCCTCCAGGCATTCATGAACAATCTAAAGAGCCGGCCAAAAACCCACAGGCAACGCTAGCAGGCGAAAAACTCAAAAGAACCGTCACCATCAGATCTGTTTTTGGCCATTCCAAATCTGAATGAAAAACCTGGGGGATAACTTTCTTACTTACTCAAATCCAGAAGCTCCAGTCAGACGTCAAGAGCGAGCTCTTTCCGCATGTCTTAAATGAAAACACGGTCAAAACCATGGTGGCCAAAGGCCTCACAACAATTCTGTCATGTAACATGAATGTTCAAAATAACTGTGTTCAAATTTAAAACTACCTCTATTTTGGCCACATTCATCACTCCATAACATAGCCTCATGGACACATGGCGTGAATGGTGCACAGTCTAAAACTCTGTGATTACAAGTCAATGCGTGAGTTTCTGATCATCTTCACCTTGGACACATTCTTGTAAATGTTTTGAGAAACAATGATGGCATTCCACAAATTGTCAAATTGCCTACATGCCATGGTAAACATTTAAACTAAAACAGCAACACATTTGCAGAGAAAGATGACAGAACTATATCCACAGCTAATTGTCAGTTCTTACCTTGCTTTCATTTGCCAGGGTTGTGTGTCCATGAGGCCTACATTAGCTCTTCAATGTCTTCCATCTGCCATTTGCACAGTATTCAGCCACTGATTCTACAGCTCTGTACAAACTCTGCTGCCACTTGTTGCCAGTTTGATTTTTTTAAAAATCAAGAAAAAAAAAACAGGCAGCACACAAAGAGGCAAAAAACTTAAAATCCACAATGAGCAGAGTAGCAGAGCTGCACCATGCTGCTTCCTTCTCAAACACCTCCATTTTGAATCTTAGCCCCGCCCCCTTTGACTTGTGTATAAATAAAGTTTGAAAGGGAAAACACGATTTCTGCCCCTCGCTTGTTCAACATTTTGTAAACACAAATTACACATCTGGATGTGTTTTAAAAACCTGTTTAATTTGTTTCACCCGTTTACACTAGCTGATTTCTTTTACACCACCATTTCCCAAATGTGAGATCCCGCCTCCTCTTAGGTGCCCGTCCAAAAGACCCTCCCCTTAAAGGTGAAGCACAACATACAACATATCTGAAGGACAAGTTTGTGTTTATTTCATTTTATTTGTTCAATCAATTCCAATCAAATTGATTCAAATAATACTTTTTTTGTCCCCCAAAAATACAAAACGTGCACATTTGAAACAGCTTTAAGTCCATTGTACTCTCAGCTGTTTCTCTCTGAAGTAAACCTGAAGAACTGACATTTTTCTGTTCAGGCTGCATGCGTTTACACAAGGCAAATCTCAAACAGACGGAAAACAAAAGTCATGTGATTTCAGTTATTGGTCAGATATGTAGTGCATTGGCACTGTACAGTATTGGTGTTCCCCATTCCCTGAGCTGAGAGAACCACAGTCGGAACAGAGTCAGACGACTAATGCTTACACAGCGCCCACCCTCTGCTGTTTTTCCACACAGACGGGAGGGTCCTGAGCCGCAGGTGTTGCCATCATGCTTTGCCCGCGGCTGTGATGCTTGTCTGAATGTGCTAGTTAAACCTGCAGAGGAGGAAGAGATGGGACCCACGCCAGTGATTAACCACTCCAGAGTTCACTCGCAAGTGGTCAGAGACCACTTCTTTCAAGTGGACCAGAGTTTGGTTGTGTGGTCCTGTGATCAGAGGTCAGGAAACAAATTGTACTAAGGGGGCAAACGCACTAGGGTTCAATTTAACTGCACTTAACAGACATGAACACAATCTAAGATGTTACTGGATTTTTGTTCCCGTCTGATCCAGAAAAATTTCTTGCTGTAAAGCAGTAAATACATCTTTCAACCTATGAGCCACCCCTTGCCTTAATGTTACAGAAATCTTCCTGCTGTTCTGCAAAAGTTTGCCATTCACATTTGGTGCCAGTCCCAGTTTTATAGACACTTTCCAGAGTTCATGTATGGAAAACGTCTTTAAAGAGAGCTATCTGTGCAGAGGCATAATAAAACTACAAACAGCAGTTCAATTCGGGCAGCTGCTGCTTCCTCACAGTTGCAAAGTTGATTCACTGCATCATGTTTCCTCTCCCACAAATGACCCTTATCTTGAAATCACTTGGAAAACTCGCACAGTAATAGCGACGCTATCACTTTCAGAAGGCTGCACTCCTGCTTGTTGGTGCTTGTGGTCATTAAGGTGACAAACAGTCATTGGTCAGTGTTAATCTTTTAAGCCATTGTAAACTTGTCTCTAGAGCCTGACTCTATTTACCTTGACATGTTTTGGATGTATTTTTTGGAGGTTGTTCAGGATCATGACACAATGGAAACAGCAGAATAAAGACATTAGAGCACAGGGCTGTGGTTTAAGTTTTAACTTTAAGAGTGTTATTGCTTTAAAACATGGGTGTCAAACTCTGGCCCGCGGGCCAAATTTGGCCCGCCTTGTAATTTTATTTGGCCCTTGAGGCAATATCAAATTAACATTAGAGCTGGCCCACCGGTATTCAATTTTTTATTTAAATTTTATTTAATATGCCATTGATGTTTTTTCGTTTGTTTTTTGAAAGTTGATTTTGCACTATTAAGTTATATAAGCGTTGCTTGTTCCATATTCAGTGTTAAAGCAAGTCAGTGTAGCAAACTGAGCAATAATTAACGTTTTATTCATGCACTTTCTCTTGCTACTTCAAGGCTTGAATGTTTGATTCATTCATTATTGTTATTTTATTTTCAAATTTATTATTAGCCTGTGGAAAATGTTTATTTTGATATTTACCTCAGAAGGCTGCAAATAGAAAAAAGGCATTCAATTTTTATCTATCCATTATCTACCGCTTATCCTGTATTTAGGGGTGCATTCAATTGTTATTAAAATTTTATTTGATATGCCATTGATATTTTTTAATTATTATTATTATTATTTGAAACTCGATTTTGCATGCCACTATAAAGTTATATAAGCCTTGCTTGTTTAATATTCAATGCAAAACTTGTTTGGGTCCCTATTAAAAGGTTAATTTGTTCAACCTTGGCCCACGGCTTTGTTCAGTTTTAAATTTTGGCCCACTCTGTATTTGAGTTTGACACCCCTGCTTTAAAACATCTAAGTGGGTAATATTTTCACCTGGGTCTGTTTGTTAGGAGGGAGTTGGAGGGAGTGCTGAGCTATAGGTTATGAGAGGACTCATTAACATGCAAGAAAGTCATATTCCAGTTTAATACATGTTATACATCATAGTCTGACTATAATCTGATTAAACCATACTGCATGTGTCTACATAGTGTGGTTAATGTCACAATACATCATTAATTATTATGATCATTAATTATTCAGAGTATGATGGTTAATGGTAATATCATATTTACATTACTGTCTCAATCCGGTGTCAACAGACGACCCAGTCTCAGGAAAATGGTTGCCTATTGATTTATAGTCGGTGGTTGAACACTGATAATTTGCTTCCAGCCATAATATTCCTTTAATTAATACAAGTCTACATTAGTAGCGCAGGCTTTTACCGTCATCCCTCTTAGATCTATTAATGACCCGGTGTCATTAGAGGCTAATCGTTTTAGCGACCAGAGAAATTTGCATCCACGACCGTTTTTAATTTAAATTTCAGTTACAACGTTCACAGTGTCATCATATAATTTTATTTTTTGGTTTTATCTGCGGATTAGTGTTGGGTCACATTATCTCTTCCTTTTTCAGCCATTCGTGTGTGAACATTTTGAAAGTAAAAGGAAAATCATCCATTTTAAATACTTTATATGGAAGGTTTTTCCAATCAAATAGTAGGTGAACTCAGGTGGTGGTTAGAGTGGTTAGCACTCTTTGCCTTTGCAGCGAGAAGACCCGGGTTCGCGACCCGATCAGGTCAACAAGGGCCTTTCTGCATGGAGTTTGCATTGCGTGTGTTTTCTCCAGGTTCTATGGTTTCCTCCCACAGTCCCTAAAACATGCCGATTTGGGGATCAGGCAAATTGGACACTCTATTCACCATGGACGGTGGCTTGTCTCTCTATGTGTGGCCGTGCGATCAACTGGCACCCTTCCCAGGGTGTACCCTGCCTTTTCGCCCTATGTCAGCTGAGACTGGCGCCACCTCCCCCCTGCAACCCTCACGTAGAGGACAATGTGGTAGAAGATGAGTGAGTGAGTAAACTCAGGTGTTCACATGAATTAAGTCTCAACCAAAATAAAACATAACTATCATCAATGTGATTATCAACGTGTGTTTACCCTATATTTACCGACAAGGATTATCAACAGAGCATGTATTATCTCCGCATTCAATAAATGGATTATAGTATGTCCAGCTACTAACCAATAATGACACACACTGCACTTCATGTGGTTCGTTGATTCATCATTAATATTATTAATATTCGTATCCATCTTATTATTATAATATATAGTATGATATATAATATCATAATATATTACAATAATAATATTATCTCAGAAATACAAACGAATACATGAATCTCCCAGTTTGAGAGGTAAATATGATCACGCCTGCTTCACCCTCCTTAGCCAAGTCACACAGGCCAATCTCCTTAACACTATATAGCAACACTGTGAATACTAAAGGCTCAATCCACATTCATCACTTATGCGATGTGTAAAAGTTTACCATACCGCCACGGTGCCCTGATACATTAAATGTATGCATTTTTGCTTTAGCTGTAACTTATCTCCTGATTATTCCCCGTAATGTGTCTCACTTTTTAGTTGATGCTGCTTTTTTTTTTTATTTGTATGCTGTGAACATCCCTGTCTTTCCTCCCCCCCCCATTTGAATTCAAACAGTAAAAGTCTGAATAAATAAGCTCAACTCAACCACTTTATTTATACCCCAATGAAGCTCGTACAACAGCAGCCCGTCCATTAAGCTTGCACTATGTAGTCAACACATTGCCCTGGCACGGCCAGTCAATCTCTTTAGTGACCGGTATCTTACAGCATCGGTGAAAGACTCTTACAGAGAAGGATAATTAAAGCAGAGCAGTCGCAGACACAGCTCATTCCTATTTATTCCACATCCCCATATTGAGACAACGATTCCAAAAACAGTGAAACGCGTGAAATTGTGACCACTGGGACTATTTAAAATCCAAGAAAATAAATGTATTTTTAATAACATGGTTTAAATTTGCAGTAGTTTCAGTATTTTTTTGTAATTATTTATGGGAAAAATAGCATCTTATAAAAAAAACAACAATTAACATTTTGTTCATATGTTCATTAAAACTTACTGTATATAATTTTGACGTTTGCATACAGTAGTTATGAATGTTAATCTAAAGATGTATCGCCTTTACATACTAATAGAGTATACTGCAGTATAGTAATAATGCTCATATATATTTAGTCTCTCGATGTATTAAGATGTTTTGACAGTTAGTCTGAGTCAACTGTGTAATGAGAGCTTAATCCAGGGTTGTCCTCTAAAGTAGCAGCTACAACCACAAGGTAATGTTGTGTCTAAGCCTGTGTCTGTGGAGCAGCTTTGTCTATTAAAACTGCAAACAGCAACCTCAGATTATTTTTTATTTAAGAACCACCGAATGTGAGATAATTGTATGTTTTGTTTTGTTTTTCTATACTTTTACAGGTTTTTGTAATCATATCATTTTGTCAGGTTAAGATTATTCAAAAGTGGTGTGTGGCACATTTGAATAACAACAATAACAACAATGCACATACAGTATTCCATTAAAGCCTTACAGATTATGCCACCAAAACTGATTAAAAAAAAAAAATCTGATTAATAACATTTTAAAAGGGCTAGGGTTAAAGGTGCTACAAGTATGTGAGTTTATTACACGTTTAAACAGATAACCTGTAACAGATTACCCAAGTGCTGTCCTTTACAGACCCTCGAATTGCAGGTTAATCCCTTTACTGCAGAGATTTACTGTCTCTAACAGCCTCCAGCTCCTCACACATTTCCCGTCCACAAACCAACCAAAGCACCTGCTACTACTGCTACTACTCCAATGTTTATATTTGATTTCTCTTGTTTCAAAAATGACACCGATGTTTACTTGTGTTCTGACTGTGGTCTGTCTTTTACCATGCTTTCTTCATCATCGAGTTTTGCTGAAACACAGAATAAGATTACAGTGGGGCTATTGACTGACAAGATGTATTCAAATTGGACAGTTTTATCACCCTGCTTGCTAAGGGATTTGTTGCTTTGAATGTCAGCGAAAAACAGGTCTAATTCCAGTCTCTCTAACTTTAGAAAGCTTAATGAATATAATCTGAAACCCTGCTGTGGGGATGAATGAATGGATCCTCGGTGTGTGGGCATCACACCTAAAATATGCCAGAGCAAATTTCCTGACTTTGGTTAAAATTAGATCTGTACCTGCTTTTAGTCAAACATGGGGTAAAAAGTTAGAGCTTACTTAAAAATGGCTGTGTCCAGAGCCCCGAAACTACTTCAAATAATGTGCACCGTAAGCTCACGTTTAGCCAGAAAGCTCCGGCTGCAGAAAGTGCATTTGTCAGCTTTCCATCACTGAAACCTCTCTGTGACCACAGGGCAGCTTACTGTCCATTGCCATAATGTTTGTTAGTTTTACTGCCACATTTGTCTCGAGAGCACATTTCAAGTCTTATCTAATGAAATTCTCCATCATCATCATCATCATCGTCAATACACAAAGTTGTCTGAATACAAAGACAAACATGAAGTCTAAGTCTGCAACCCTCAACATATAGACAAAACAAAGTATTGTTTTTTTGAAGGCTCCGTGTGTCTGTCTGTTTGTTTGTGCTTCCACACTTGTACGTGCCAATATGACCAACAGAGGCCGCCAGAGGCTTATTGCGTGAATGGGGTGAAGTCTGCCATCTCTGATTGCCTTGTTTCATTTGTACCATGTGGAATGATTGGCTGCCATAACTGCCTGACCAAACTGCATACCTGCACACGACCGGAGCAGAGACAATAGCCTTACATTAGCGAGTGAGTCATGACCCCAAATTTAACCACGTAGACACACATGTTTTCCTGAAGGTCAGAACTGTGCATGGTCTTTTACCAGAATGCAACCTGCTAAACGAATTGAATTGCAACCAAAACTCCATGAAAACAATTGGATTGAGTTGACAGGTGTGGCTTGTAGAGAATTCTTCACTCGATGTGCACCTGTTCCAGTATTTGTGTGTCAGGGGAGGTGAATCCTGTATAGACACCTCTGTGGGTCTCCTGACATACAGAAGTGGATCAGAAGGTGTCTAAACCTGTTAACCATGGAGGGAGTCATGCCAAGACTTTACATAAGCTATTTTGACAGCAAGACACAGAGAGGCTAAGAAGCAGAGGAGCAGATTTAACTGAGAGGTCCAACATCTTGTATTATTCTCATTCTGTTCATTAAACACAAACGAGCTAAACAGCTGAGGGCTGTGGATTTAAAACAGTAGATGCTTCTTACTCCGTGGTTGCAAATTGCATGCACTTTCCTTCGACATTGGCTGAATAAGTTAATAAATTATAGTCAGTTAGTTGTGAATTGCTTTGGCCTTCGTGCGAGAGAAGAAAAAGAGCAAGAAGAGGAGAGGATGAAGAAAATGAAAAGAGAAAAGGAGTCTGAAAACGAGGACAACGGACGCGGAGCAACAAAGTAAAGATGGCGAAGAGCGACAGAAGAAGGTAGTGCAACAATTGGCGAGGAAAGGAACTTGTGGAAAAGACAGGAAGAGAAGAAAGGGACGCTGAAGAGTGTGGAGGTGCAGGAAAAGGAGGAGTGGAGTGAGGAGGTGGCACTGATTAGAGGTGGAGGATGTTCAAAGAGCGTGTCTAAGTGAGCTTCCCATGGTTGGTTTTTCTCTTTATCGCCTGGCACTCTAAGACCTCTACAGTGCACTGGGTGAATGAGTGAAAGTGAGAGAGAGAGGGTGAGAGAGAGGGAGGGAGAGGGGGAGAGAGAGAAGTACCTCGGCAAGCAGTCAGTCCTTTTTCTGGGTAATCCTCTGCGCTTATACTAATCCCTGCTTTTTCACTCACACATGCAGTCACACACACACACACGCACACACACACACACACACACACTCACAGAGTGAGAGAGGGAGCGAGAGAGAGATGGTTTTTTTTTCACCTGACTGAGTATGTGTGGCATATATGATCAGGCATACACGACCCACGTGTGATCATCTCAATATGTTAATATGCCGATGTCTGCGCTGTAACTAACAAGTTATTAATCTGAGAGCGCGAGTCCTTTAATCACACATCAAACACGGAAGCGCTTTTACAATAGAGTCACATATATGTCAATAAAAAACGATGTGATATTGTAAAATTATCATAAATGGCCTGACATCAGCAAATCTGTCCAAAAGTTGTCTTTTTTGATTCATCAAAATAATTTGAAAAATGTAACCAGTCTATAATACAGAGACAAACAACCATTCTCACCAGTGGTCCGTTTAGGGTTTCCTGTTAACCTAATGTTGTTCTGCATGTCTTAAAGGTGCATTATGTAATAAATCTAAAGCAACTGGCCATAAAATCCTCCTAATATGTCACAGAGACTCAGGAATAATGTTCATATAACAAACTGAACTCACCAACAACAACAGTACAGCCAAAATATTTGCATTAAAAAAAATCTTTTGCAGACTGCAAATCATGTTTTGGCATGTGGTGCCACCTCCACCACCGTCTACCAATCATTGCAGTCAGTAGAGTCTCCGCTGACGAGCAACCACGGGCTGCCAGTTACTTAAAAGACCTGGGTATTTTGAATTTGAATGTAGTAACTGTTTTTGGCCACATTCTTACATATGGCACCTTTAAATTGGGAGAGGAAGCCGAAGCACCCAGAGAAAATCTCATCATGCAGACATGGCTCCTGAAAATCAACCAATTGTTTAAATACCACATTCTGTTGCTGAACTGTTGCTACATTTGGTGTCACAAAGCAAAACGTCCGATGAACATGGCAGAGAGTTCTGTGAACGCCTGTTGCCGCCATAGTCACAACATCCCAATCCAACAGCAGCACATCTTTGGCATGTCACATGCCACAGAGGATGACAAATGATCTGCACGGTGCCAAACTGTAAGGGCACATTTGATATATGGTGAGTTAGAGTTTGGCAACAGTGGCAGAGAACAACTCAGGAGCAGCTCATAAATAGAATTGACTCTAATGTTTTCCAGGTTGCGTGTGAGGGAACAAGGCAAGGAGAGTTTTTATGTTTTTCCGAAGGTCAATAGAGCATGAAGCTCGCCCCCCCCCCCCCCCCACCCCGGCCACCCTTCATCTCTCCCTTTCCTTCAGCTCCTTAGAGACATTAATTATGATACACACCCACATACACACACACACACACACACACACTGTCACCTCCATGGCTTAGCAGATAAGGGATTAGCGCTTGATCCTGTTTGAGACAGGCTGTTTGGCTGAGCTGACTTTCACACTGCTGATGACACACACACACAAACACGCAGACACACACACACACACACAAATCATGCTTGACATGGTAACAATGTGCAGCCTTGGAGCACACTGACATGTGCAGTATATGTGCAAACTAATTGGCAGATAAAGTGAAATAAAATACATGAATGACTGTGTAGAAAGCTGTGGTTGTCAAATCGTGGGCATCGTTTGTGGGCAAAAATACTTGCACATTAGTACGCGACATAGAAGTGTGACAGAGATGAGGAGACCACGATACAGTCGGCATCATCCTTCTCACGTTGACTTAGCTGTCTGCCAGGCATGCGAGGTAATTTACTTCACTGGAAAAAAAAAAAAAGTTGCCGTTGCTTGTCCAGCTAAAGATCTGTCTAAACGTTTTAATTAAATCATTTTTTTTGTCCCCCTCCTTCGATCAGAGGGATGTCTTGTGTGGTTCGCTGTAGGCGACTGCATTTGCTCGACAGAGTTGAAGATGTCTCACCTCTCATCCAAGACGATTCTTCAATTTCTGACTTACTGGTGGGGAATAACACAGGTGTTTTAACCTCTGAGGCTGAAACCTGCCTGGAGAGTCGTTAAGTTGAACAATGCAGGTCGCTCGCCCCTATGACCCAGTTTCACTTTGTTGTTGAGGTGTGAAAGAGGGTCGTTAGGGTCACCTGAGAGACGGAGTCTGCTATTGTGTGAATGTGATTACAATTTAGTTTTTTTGTGTGTGACTGTAGCATTGAGCTCAGGCGAGCATTGTAGGTGGCTGATCCTACAATGCCTCATCCACCTGCCAAGTCTGCGTGGGTATATTTTGACGTTGAGGTTTCCATCTTCTCCTCTGTGCACAGCACATTCCAAGAAGACCAGGGTGTTGCCTTTGACTTCCTCACACATTTGATGTTCTTGTCTATGTCGTTGATGTGGTCTGTAAAGTGTCCCAGCTCCTGGGTCCTGACCTTGACGCATGCAGGGGTCATCAACGTATGGCTGGGTAAAGTACTGTGTTGAGATTGCATGTGAAAAAGGACGTTACATCCTAAAACGCCATGGTTTCCTCCAGGTCTATTAATCCCTTTGGCTTTGATTGCAAAGTCCTGAATATTCTTGATTTGGTGAGGTGTGTTGCCAACCAGAGGTGCCGGAATTGCGGCGGTGAGTCGATGCTGCCGGTGATGGGTCTTGCAGCTTTTACAGACAAACAAATGGAAACACCACATGTTACCTAATCACAATCATCCCAGCACAGTGAAGAGTCACATGGAGCTGAATGGCAATTAGCGCAATATGTCAGATTTGATAGTCACCATTTTTTCCCCCCAAGAGTGTTGCCAAAGCAGCATGAGGAAACCTCACTGCTTTGGTGAAATATTCCATTTGACCACAGGACTGTTGGGAAAAAAAGAAAAAAGAAAACTTAAGTGGACAGCACAAGGATTTATGCTGATGCACCCAAGTGGGCTAGTTAATCAGAAAAGAGAAATCTACATGAAGAGAAATGTACTTTCCCCCAACTGCTTCAACTTAGTAAAGTGTAGGAATCAATAACACAGAATGCGCCAAGGCTCTGTGTGAGTTCATGATTGCACACTTCTGAAGTAAATAAAAATACTGTACTTTAAACTACTTTATTCTTAGTTGATTTATATTTATTTGATTGAATGTATTTGATTTACTTATTTGGCCTCAGACAAAATATTCTACAAAGGCCTGCGCAATAAAAAAAAAAAAAGAGACACATTAGGATTTGCATTCTGCATCACTTGAGGCTTAAACTCACAACCTCAGACAACAGGAGCAAGTCAGTATTCCTGTGAGCTACACGCTAAGTGGCTAAATTTATTAAACTAATCAAGACAACATCTGCCATCTCTAATCTGAGCCTGTTTACATCTCCTTGACAACAGTGACGTTAATTATTATTTCTAACAAAGACTGATTTGCTCATTTAGTGTCAACTAATGTTTAAAAATGTAATTTTGCAGTAGTTTACATCAAGACAGTTAATTAATTCATTCATTAATTATCTACTGCTTTATCCTCCACCTGAGGGTCGTGGGCCACTGGGGACAACTCAAGGTGACACAGGACAAAAGGTGGGAACACCCTGGTCAGGTCACCGGTTCAATCGCAGGGTCAACACATAGAGACGAAGACCCATTTACTGTCACATTCACACCTATGGTCAATTGCAAACTCCATGCAAACTCGTCATAAACTCGGGTCTTCTTGCTGCAAGGCAACAGCGCTAACTACTACACCGTGTAGCCCTGGGCTTGATCAATAACAAATTAAAAAAGCCGTGCTCACAAAGCAGCAGGACTGAATCATCCATGTTTTTCTCAGTCTCTAATGGGAAGTTCAAATAGTTAGATCCTCTGGCGCCTTCATTTATATATATATATATGTGTGAATACAGATGGACTGCTGCATATCTCCCAAAATATCCTTGAGATGATTTCTGACATTTTGTGCCAGTGACATCATTCGGAGCTACTGTGTGCACTATACTGATGATGGAGTGCACCTGTGTTTTCAAGGTTCCACGGATACCCACGCACAATCATGACGAAAAAGTCAGCTGTCAATCATGGTGCGTGATATACATCATTATTGACCTCCGCCAAGGATGTATATGTTTTCGCCGGAGTTTTGTTTGTTTGTCTGTTTGTTTGTTTTTCTGTTCGTCTGTCTGTTAGCAACATAACTGAGCTGCCTTGTCAGAGGTCTGCGCTCTCTGAGTACTTTTCTAGTTGTGTTTGTTTTTGTAAGCCGGTCATTCAAATCCGGAACATTCGAACTTACACCAGTGGGGTGAGAACTAAAATAGAGAAACAAAATAATAATAATGATAACAACGACAATAATACAATGCTTTTTAGTATGGCCAATATTCCATTAGCAGTTTTCCAGCCACACAATGTGGTTTGGTTTGATTTCTGAGAGCTTATCTTATCATGCCATCTATCCATAGTCTTTGTTGGGTTTCTAGTTTCTATTGTTTTTTTCATTGATTCATATATTTTGTACAATAAGCATACAGTATGTTTGTTTTTACTATTTTATTTATATATGTAGAAAATAAAATATACTCCCAACTACTTCTGTAAAGATTGAAAATGAACATATTTAGATGGAGAGAAGAGGAAGAGAAATACTGAGTAAGACACCTGGAATACATGACTAATACTTATTTTTTTAAATCTACATTTATAGTAGTATTTAATACACAATAATTGCATATCAGTATAACATATTCACAGAGGTAACTGAAAGGTGCCAAATACTCGAATTCGAGTGACACACACTCACTCACACACGCCACTGTGCACAGGAGGTGGGGGAGTTAATGTGGGCAAGCCTTGATGTGCCCTGTCAAAGGCTGTCAGTGGGTGACTGGAGCTGCCTGTTCAATAGATTAAGACTAACTAGATTAGCACACACCTGATTTGAGACTTGAAAACCCGATAACACTCGCAGTCTTGCTGTTAGTGAATGAGAGAGAGAGAGAGAGAGAGAGAGAGAGCTATATGAAAAATAATGAGTGGGTTATGCATAGAACTAAGTAATGGACATATGTCTGCAGGTATAGAAAGAGAAGCGAGGGCCTGAAACCTGTATTCTCATGACTTACCATCAGGGGGCCTATTGCAGAAGGAAGTCAATATGTAAAACAGGTTTATTGCTTTATTATGTCAATAAATTAATATTTTATTTCAGGTGTTTTTTGTCAGGATGTTTAATTTAGAGTTCAGCAGATGATCAGCTTTAGGACCTTGAACACCTTACCGCCAGCATTGTCCCCTTGTCTACTTCCTCAACTCTACATTGTTCGAAACTTTTGCTAGAAATTGATTGGCCAATTCAGTTAGTGTTTTTATAATGTAGGTCACTAATATTGAACCAGCTGGTTTCTTTAATGGATAAAATAAAATTCCATTCACATTTATACATTTTTTTTACATCTTCTTTTTTTTGAGCTTCAGCTAAACATCGGCACAGAAGTTGTGGCGTCTGAGCTCACTGAATTTCCACTAATGAGTACAGTATTCCCCCTTTTCCCAGTGACTCATCCTGTGAGTCATGTGTGCTACATGAAAGATTGTACGTCTACACGTAGTCAGGCAAATAATGCTGACGTTCCTAACAGCTTGTTTCTCCCATTTCATTTCTAGGACAGAGGTTCATGCTGAGCTGCGTCTTTCACATTTTTTGGTTATTTTAGCGTGGAGGGTTTTGTTGTTATTTTTTTCCTGCCCTCACTTCTGTTCACTGATTTCTTGCTCAGCATCTGTTTCTTTCTCTTTGCCAAGTCAATCTCAATAAAGCAACACCAAAGCTTTTCAACAACAGAACGGAAAAGTTAATTCATTTTGGTATTTCCTTAGGTTTATGGTTAAGGTATAAGCAAGTTACAGAGGAGAAAAATGGAAATCCCCTCATACCTGTGTTGCATTTTCCGATATGTCCCTGTGTGTGCGTTTTATACAGGGCTTACCTGCATTTCACAGGGTAATTTGTGTGTGTGTTTAGTCGAGAACACTTTCGTGCTTGTGCATGCATGTGTGCAGTCAGTGTTTGCGTGAGGTTATATGTGTCTGTGTTTTGGCTCTGCCTGGTAGTGGCCCCTCTCTAGTACCCCCCCAGCTTCATCACTCCTGCCAATAGCTAATTGATTTGGCTCCATCCTGCCTGCTCTACTTACTCAAGTAGTTAATTAACTTAACTTTTAATTTGTTTCCACACAGCGCCTGGGTAAAAAGTATAAAGCTGACACCTGCTGCTCACGACCACTCACCTTGTTTTTATCCACCGGAGCACACAGAGCTGAGAGTCCCACGGTTCCTTTTTGGCCCAGAGGTGATGAGAACTGCAGACATCACACACCTGCCAACTTGCAATTTAGTCGAGTTCCTCATTTTTATTCTTTTTTTCCGATTTTTTCCTTTTCTCTGTTTAACGCTCATTAATTACCATTTAAAACACATCTGCATGCGGTTGATGAGGGTCTTGATTAATGGCAAATTGCTTGGCAATTAGATCGACAGGTACTGAAATGTCTGCCTTTCAGATGTCACTTGCCGTCTCATACTGTGTGTGAAACAAAAGCTTCTCTTACACCTCCTCACAGTTTTAGCAGAGTAACAATCAGGTATGGCGCTTAAAAACAAGCAATTGCCAATGCAGCCTGTCAGGTGTGAAGGCTAAAAAGCCTCATGTTCAAGCCAAATCAAAGGGAAATGCCAAAGCACAAGGATTTCTTTATTTATAATAATGACATGTTTTACCGCTTCACTTTTCAACCAGTTATTTATATTTTTTTTTAGCTTCACCGAACAAAAGAGAATGGACGCTGATGAAGAACAAAACAGCTTCTGCACAGTTGTGTGACGTACACGGCTGAAATTCTTATATGAGTCACAGTAGCAAATCGAGAAAATAATGAACTTAAGCCTCAGTTGTTTTATATTAACCAAGATTCTGTTTACGGAGAAGATTCACTTCTCTGAAGCCTGAGCCAATCAGTCGTATACAGTCAGTTTTTAAATTCTGTTCACAATGAGTGAAACTCAGGATGCCTGATTATCTTCCGTCAAACATCGAAACAGAAGCCCATCACGAGACATCTCCATCACGGACAGGGTCTAATCGTCCAACAGAACAACACATGCAGTCCTGACGCTCATCATTTCTCACAATTTCTCTCCACATTTAAAGGCACCATATGTAAGAATGTAGGTTTTGTTTTCTCCGCCATTGTAGCTCAGACGTAACTGGCAACCCGTGGTTGCTCGGTAGCTGAGACTCGACTGACGGCAATGATTGGTAACATAAACATGATTTTTTTTTTTTTTTTTATGTGAATATTTTGGCTGTACTGTTGTTGTTGGTGAGTTCAGTTTGTTATATGAACATTATTCCTGAGTCTCTGTGACATATTAGGAGGATTTTATAGCCAGTTGCTTTAGATCTATTACATAATGCACCTTTAATTGATGACATTGAAGCCATTATCCAACGACTTGATGAAACGTTTAAACACATTAGTAAACAACATTTTGACTTTTTGAGCCATCATCATCATCATCTGCAGCTGTATATACGGTGTATTTCTACTTTCTACTTGTCCATGGCAACAACTGCAGCAAGAAAACAGAAGATGTACTACCACCTGTCAAGAGAGGAAATCCAAGTGCAGCGTTAATTGTAGAGAGTGTGGAAAAGACTGCTGCAGTTATGGAAGGTCAAAAATTGACGAAGAACACTTGAGTCTCTCAAGGGGGAAACAAGCACCGACTTGATTAAACGTGCCGTAACTGATACTAACTCTAATCTAATGTCATTGTGAATGTGTTGCCTGCTGTGTACAACGGCCTGCTCTTTTCTAAGCTCGGTCCAAATGACACAAATAGCCCCAGGCGGAGGGAAGCGCACAACTGATCCCAACAGGTCCTCACCAAGTCAAATGTGGAAGGCCCTTTTCATCACACCTACTAAACTGCTAAACTTTTAATCTAAATCAATTAATCTGAGACATCAACAGAGATGATAGATGATTCTATTCTTTTTAGAAAATGTAAGCATCTCACCTGCTCCCCCTGCACTCCCTGTTCAACATGTGCCTGTTTTTAATGTGTGTGTTTATGGGCTTGTTTTCACTGAAGTAAGTAAGTAAGTAAATGTATGGATTCACATAACCGCCACAAAATGAACAGAATATTTCAAAAACATCAGTCAGCACTGAACACACACGTGTGCCCTTGGTAAGTCACCTGCCAAGCCTTTGAAGCCTGTTAAACGGCCCTTTTCGACAGATATGTGAGTTTAAATTCTTGTTAATCTATTAGTATTTGTCTCAAAAGTAATTAGCATTCAACAAAAGCAGTACATATAGTAATATAAATATTATGTGTCACATTTATCAAAATGTTATGTTTGAGTACGGTGTACAGCCTTAAGTGCTTCCCCATTAAAATCACAAAATCAAAAACAACTGATAAAGTTAGAAGTCAATTTACCAGACTTTATGGTTTGTTTGTTTTTTTAACAATTTTGTAGTAGAGAGTGTACAAAATACACATATATTTGAGTGTAGAGAACAACCAAAAGACAAAGACAAACCAGTTCAAAACATTTCACTAAATGTCCATAAAGTGTTCTCAAAGTCCACTGGATTTGTCCTAACAAGAATCTGTGTTGTTTTTGAGTTGAGACAAAGACAACCAGTTAATTCTGAACTGAATTCTGAAAACTAATTAAGCTTCTGGCATGAAATATGTAGATAACATCGCCACCTGCAGGACAAGTTTTATCAGTACCAAAAATCATTTCAGCTTCTACAAAACTATGGTGAGGTTATGAGTGCTGATTCTAAATATGTTGAGCCAATTTAATTATCTTTAATTTACTGTATCTTTGCAAACAAACAAACAAAACTAAAAAAATCACATTTGTCATCATTTGAAGTATGAGCCGCTGATGTTGACCATTTTAAAACCACCTTAATTGAGTTGTTGAGGGTTTGAACATGTTGTTTATTGTTACTGATGTGAGATTCAAATGAGACATTTTTTTAATAAAACTCAGAGCAGTATAATAGATTATGTAATCAATAATAGTAATAACAGCAATTATTATTATTATTATTATTATTATCATATATTATAGATTATTTGGTCTTCATTCTGAGTTAAGATGAGGCTTTCAGGTTACATTCAGTCTAAATAGTCAAATTCCAAGTTTAGGTTCTTTAGGAAGTGTTTTTTGTTTTATATCCAGGCTTCAATGTCCATGTCCCACTGTTGACCAGCAGAGGGCAGCATCCCTGTATACTTCACCCGGCAGCTTATACTGCAATAGTGCTCCATATGTGGAATCCATTAACAGGAGAAAAAAAAAAGAAGAAGAAAGAAAAGCAGACACCTGCTATAGAAGATGATTCACAGCTTGTCAACACGTCTCACTTACAAAAGTAAATTATCTGATGAAATACTTCTAAGATGATTTCCCAACTGGTACTGAAACTCTGGTAAATTTAAGATTTGTAGCAGTTTTTAATATTTGTATTAAAGCATTTTTAAGAGGGGTTTCATTTCATTTTGTAACCTCAGACAGACACACACACACACACACACACAGGTTTGTGCAGCTATTCTTCTTAGGACACTGCATTGACTTCCATTCATTTGTACAATGAATAACCCTAACCTTATTAACCTGAGCATAAATCGTATTCAGAAAATAGGTTCTGCCTTATTAGAACCAGGTTTTGGCCTCCATGGGGACTACTGGAACTGATAAGATCAGTGTTTATCACAGAAAAGCTTCTGAAGAGACCACAAATACAAGTACACACACACACACACACACACACACACACACACACACAGGTGAGCATGCACATACACATGGTGTGTGAGGGGTTGAATGGTGAATGTGTGTGCGTGTGCAAACACAGATATGATGCACGTGTTCGTAATACCACCACTTGTTGCCCAGTAGTTATTCTGCAGCTGTCTCTCTTCATCTCCATGTTGATTCTGGTTTTAATCTTCTGCTTTTATAAGAGCCCTTTTAACGTGAACTGTGTGTGTGTGTGTGTGAGTGAGTGTGTGTGTCATTGTCGTCATTATTGAATGTGAATAAAGAATTTCAAATCTAAAACACATTGATAGCAATAAACGTCTCTCTTGCTTCTGTCTTTTGCGATTACTGTTTTTTTCTCTGTTCTCGTCACGAAAGACAACATGCTGCAGGATCATTAGAACAGAGATGTGAGTCAGGTTGTAAACACACCCCAGGTTAACCCGGCAATCTAAACTATTTACACAGGGACTCATTACGGCTTAAACTGTTTGTTGTAAACATTATTTTTTTGCAGAGCTACTTGAAAAATGAAGTCAGCAGTGGACGACTTCATCTCTGGTTTTAATTTACTGCGCATAATTAAATCTTCTTCAACCACCAGCCAAACACAAATGAAATGTAGTAGCCTATATTATGCATTTCTTGAAATACAATAATTTTTTTTTAAGAAAGGTTATAATCAGCTCAGAGTCGAACCACCCACTGCATGATTTTGACAGATGCTAAAAATGGTGTGAAAGAGTGTGACATGTCGTGAAATCCGTCTCGTAAATCACTTTGATCATAGCAAAGCATGTATTCAGAGCTGCATTCTTGTGAAAAATGCCTATTCCATTGTGCATAGCTATGCAGCCGACAACCTTTCCAAACCACATGAGGGTTCCATCAAAAGTCTGAACCATTGCACCAGGATTGAGAAATACAAACAGAGAGTTTCTGAAATAAATCAAACGCCCGTGACGAGTCTTGATCGGCAAGTATTCAAAAGTAATAACTGCAATCTCACTCACGGAGAGCTACCCACGCCTGATCAGACATAACATTACATTTAGTGTTGATCCAATTTTTAACCCATGAAATGTGGGTTTAAGAAAATATATATATTTTTTTAAATATCAAAACCAGCATTGATTCGTTTCATCATCGTACTGTTAAGTTTTATCATTCCACAGTACCACGTTTAATGGATGCTTTGTCATCCTTCAAAGATTTATTGCAAATGGTGAATTATTCTTGCCTGCATCACATAACATGAAGAAACTGTACTATATACACAAGCAAACAATAGCATTTTTACAATTAGAAAAAAAAATGGTTGTATAAAATGTGTCTAATTTAGATTCTGAATCATGGTTAATACCAGCAAATCTGTTTTTGGATATGTAGTCCGGGCATCCTCTGGAGCCCCCTTTTGTCCAGTATCTGTGGACAATGTCCAGAAGAGTGCTTGTGAGACTGTAGCAGGGAAAAACTTTTACATAGAAAGTGAATGGATGAGTGTCCTGCCTCCTGCATATTCAAGCCAGGCATCAACCTTTGCCTGGAATCTCTGGAGAGTCTCCTGTCTGGAAATTCTCCTGCCATTGAGTGAGTGCAACTCACCCAGACAATCGCCTGCAGTGTGCTGAATATCATGTCATATGTCATTAAAATGGCAAAAAAAATAAAGTGCCACAAAACAAACCAGCAAGTGTACAGCATGTCGACCATGTGATTGGAGGATCAAAATCCTCATGAAAACAAAATGCTTGTCTCTGTCGTAAAGGGGCTTTTGAAAATGTTACCAGACCCAATGGCAGGTTTATACCAACTGTGTCCATTGTGTGAGTCACACAAAAACAGGAGAAAGAAACTGAAAATAAGAAACAGAGACATCAAGAAACGGAGCGCAAAATAACGAGAACAAGACGGACAGCAGTAAACCATGGGTGCCTGTTTTTTTTTTTTTATAAGGCAAACTGAATACACTCCACTCCAGCGAATACAGACCAGAGAAATGAGAATCTACACACAATCGCACACCGACAGTTAAAGCGCCCATAGACCGGAAGTTCCAATTAACGCTGTTTTTTGGTGTGTATCTGCGCCATTACCTTCTTTACGAAGCCCTAAAGTTTCGAAACAAACAGTTGAGCCACTGCTGAGAACGCTGGGTTTTATTGTATTCTCAGGCTCTGCAAACTGAAAATCTGAAAAAGCCTGGAATCATTATGTAAGGATTACTTCTTCTGAACAACAGATCTTCCTTCTCCGGGCACTAGTCAGGGCATATATACGGTTTGCGTACATTGAACCGCAGAAGAAGAAGAGCGACAGTGTCTTCTGACTCTGGGTCAAAGGCGTCAAAGGGACTGCGGCGGGGAGTCGCAACAAAGCTGATAAGCTTGATAATGAGTAGCAGTGCATCCACTGTTCCAGAGTGTGCTAATTACGTCACTTCCAGGAACCTGGCCAATCACAAGACAATTGAGAAGGCTCTCGTTGGCTGGCTAATCACAACAAAGTTCTGTCACTGGAGCGGCTGACGAGAGCTTCAGTGAGGAGAGATTTGGATTGGCTGGTTTGCAGCAACTAGGAGGTTTTCGACCATAAAGACAAGTTAGTGTATGTAAGTAGACCTCCATAACTCACATATATTTGCGATAGGACCACTCCATGGGAGCTTTAAAATGCTTACAATAAGCTTGTTTGTTTCTTCAGACCTCAGAGCAGCGTGCGGTTTCCTTCTCAAGAAACATGGGTGGACATTGCGTTGCATGAGGCTCCTTAATTTCCCACTGAAATTACTGAGTCAAACATGTTCTGTCTGTCTTGAATCTGGGCTAAGAGACCTCTCCACTTTCCATCCACCACAGAGTCATCCCACCATAGAACTGATCTGTTTCTAAACAGTAAAGAGCATGTTTTTATTGGTGCAGTGAGTTGGCAGGCTGGCTTGCAGCCTGGTTGGCAGGTTCACATGGAATTAAGTGAAATCTGTTATCCGAATCACTCTTCCGTGCCATGGCAGCCACTCAACACTACACCACCAGTCACCCATTTATTCAAACAGCTCTTCTTTGTCCCTTGAACAAATTTTAATGCTGATGGCACAGGCATCAGAGGTGATTTTGGAGATCAGCCGAGGAGTTTAACCAAAAGCTTTCCAGTTAGGGCGTGACGGAGCTTCACCTCTAATTCTTGAGGCCCAGGCAAACATTAATACTTTAGTTTGAGGTCATCATATCTTGTCGTGCCAATGCTGGAACCAGTTCAGGGCTTCTTGGTTGGCTTCATGTAGGTCTTGATTGGTGACACAGACACAGTTCGCACTCGCGGAGAATGTGTTCCATAGTTTGTTTAGGAAGACCACAAAGACACTTGGTTGAGTTCACCCGCTCCCATTTCAGGAGGTCATCTCTAGTTCTGCCTACTCAGCTCCTCGCTCTGTTCAGGTCAACCCATTCACTTCTGGGCAGGTGAATACCATGATGTAGGGGCTCACGAGGATTCTGAAGAGCTTCATTTGGTGGAAGAGTGTCAGAAACTTTCCAACGGTCTAGTCTGCATTTGGCAGAGTCCTTAGAGTTTAGGTTCTGTATAACCATGAAACTCTTGCTGGGCTTGAGTCTTCTTCTTATATATTGGTAATGGTGTCGAGGATGTCTTTAGTTTCAGGTTAAGAGTGAGAATTCACAATGTGGCAGCACTATTACAACACAGAATCCAAATACACACCACAGGTAGTCAAATTCTAACAAAGTACCAAAGCCACATCTAGTGTCTTTTTTTCCAGACCTGCCTTTGTTTGTGTTACTGTTCAAACATTTTTCAGAAAGGCAATGGTCCTGGCACTCAAGGCAATGAAAAGTGCTTAATTGCTGAAACGCTGCCAAGGGTCCATTTACTACAGCCATCATGCAGGACACACTGCACTGATGTGGCCCACTGAAGCTTATCAGTGCTTAACAGCGTTAAGGAAACACATTTAATGAAGCAGGAGTCATTAACCTGGTAATCAAGAAAATGAAGACCCTTGTACTGACCATGTCTGTCTACGTCTAATATGACAAAAAATAAATAAAAAAATAGGACAGCTAATTTGATGAAGCAGATCTGCTGGACCTGAATGTTGCTGGAAAGTGTTGCGCTTTTGTTTTGTTGTCATGGAAATAACAAAACCCACGTGCAGCAGTTTTTTGATGGGGCACTGGGACAAAACTCTCCCCAGTGCCTTAAAAACACTTTGCTGCCAGAGAAAAAAAAACTATATGGACTCAACAGTGCCAGTCCCATGGGGGTACAAGATCAATGGCAAACAGATGGGGACAACACTTTGGCTTCACACGTAGGCTTTTTCGAACACCATGAATTCAGCACATCGCTGGAGATGTTCCTCAGGGAAGTTGATTGATGCTGACGTGACAGTATCAGTCACTTCTTTGAGAGTGTTTGGCAGCGCCCTCAACGTGTGAAAACAATTCGACTGCGACACAGATGGTTTACAAACCTACAACACACATTACGTGTAAGAGTCACGAAATTTAATCTATTGATTTGTGTATCTCTCTCATGGCACTCCACTGCGCCACTTTCAAACCTAAGTATTTGAATTGGAAACAGAGATGAATGAAAGTCATATAAAGCACATAACTCACACACCAGAGATCAGGGTTTACATGCAGAGGCCCATCTGTAGCTCAGGCAAAAGAAAAAAAAAAAAAAAAAAAAGGTTGAAGGTAGTGAATAAGTGGTTAATGTTGTGTTTGAAGTCACACACAACTTTTTTCTGCATCATGTTATGATCTTTCCTTAACATACTGGTTAGGTTAAAGCCAGGGTCTGCAAATTGTTTATGAAACGCGTGTTGTTTAAGGAAACCGTCGCCATGTCCCATACCATCACTGAATAAAGCTGTCTTATATATATACACTGTATATCAAAATGAATGTACTAGTCATTGGGATTAAAGAAATTATGCAGCTGCATTTTGATCTCTGGTCTTGAGGGCCCCTATACACTACATGTATTTTAATGAGGACAAAAAGTAAAGTGTCAGTCTTTCATCCTTTGACATCATAACTCGGGATGGGAATCGGTATCGCTCCAATACTGGTCAAAATGCCTGGATTGGATATCAGACAGATGAAAATGTAAAATTTGATACAATCCAAAAACCCTAAATATTGCATACTTCATTATACACAGGCTGTAAAATGTAAATACCTTTTAGTCATTTGTTGAAGCATTTTAAGCTTTGCTGTATATGCTGGAAGACCGTTTTCATGTCACAGGACATACTCCACGGCAAGAAGACACGAGGTAAGGCAAAGATTTCAAAGCAGATTGGGGTTCCAAGGTGTGCTGTTCAAGGAATCTTAGTGTGGCAGATAAAAGACACATCATGCTTACTACTCTTTCAAACTGGACGATGTCTAGCAGGACCATCAGCTCAGAACTGGTGCAAACCTGTGGGACAGGTATCTACTCTCCAAAAGTGGTCTTCATGGAAGACTCGAGGCCAAAAAGCCCTCACACATGGAAACAAGGCCAAGCAACTCAACTATGATCAATAACATAGGAGCTTGGATTTAGAGAATGGCAGCAGGTGCTCTGGGCTGAAATTTTAAATGGTGGAGGTTCCATTTTAAGTTTGGGGCTGCATTTGTGTTTCCTTAATGCTAAGACACTTAAGCAAGAACTTATTCATCATGCAATACCATCAGGGATGTATCAACTTTATTCTGCAGCAGGACAACAATCTGCATGCCATTAAGAACTATCTTCAGCGTACAGAGGAACAAGGAGTTCTGGCAGTGATGTATGATGTGAAGTTTGCACAGTATTGTCATGTCTGATCACAGAGTAAATAAGCAAGTCTAAATTTGAAACGAACACATTTGTTCAGTAGTATTTAGGATCCATACAAGCCTGGTTTTAGTGTATTTTACTTCACCACGATTAAAACCTCTGTTCCTGTGTTTTAATGCTCTACTCGTCATCATCAGAAAGTTGTGACCTAAAATCTAACGAGAAAATGGTTGCATCTTTTGTAGCCTAATCACATTTGACAGGACAAGTATTCTACCACCTGAACAATTAATCTGAATTTACAAACAAATCCCTACTGATAGGAAATACTGTAGAGGAGCAGCAGCTGTCCTCCGTGTGGAGGCCTTTATCACTCCTGCATGCCTCTCATACCCCAATAGAACACAACCTTCCTTGAAGCTCCTTGAGGGACAAAAGGATGAGGCTTGTGGCATAGCTACAAGTTACGAGAATTTTACAAGTGTGTGTACTATTTGCTACCTCTTGACGACCTTTTTTCACATAAATACTGACCTTGTCAGGACCAATAGTCCTCATAGATAACAAATTCTGATCCTAATGAGGCAAAACCTAATTTCTGAGGGATAGTGCTGATTTGAACTGTGGTTAGGTAAGGATTAGGGTTTGGCACTGACCGGCTATGGTTTTGGTTAAAGACAGTTTTCTTTCGGCTGTCAAAATGAATGGATGTCAACGCAGTGTCCTAAGAATGGCCGTGCAAATCCATATGTGTGTGTCCAGCTGTTAGAGATGTGATGTGCAGATAAGCTTGTGATGCCACCGCTTGCCACTAAGCAGCCTATAACTCACACACGCACACGCACGCACGCACGCACACACACACACACACACACACACACACACACACACACACACACACACACACACACACACTGAGCATCTGTTGCACATTTTCCCTTTGTTCATGCTATGTGTAGATCCCCTTTGGTTCTCATGTCTCGTGAGCATTGGTCTTTCCGAACAACTTTGCCTCTGTTTTCCAAAGGAACAGCCTTCATGTTTCAATCTTTGCATCTTTTTTTTTGTCATCAGCCATCCTTTGTTTCCTCATTTCCTTTTCTTCTGTCCCCAGATCTGCACATTTTTAACAGAGGCCATAGAGAAAACAGATTAGAGAAGACTTCATTTAGTGTCACGAGTGATCTAAACACCTCAGTGGTAATTAAGTGGCTAAGAGTTATCAAGTCAAGGGTTCACCAGGTGCCATCATTTAAGACTGTTAAGAGAATATTATGGTTGAAAAGGTACTAACAACTGCACTGTGTATTTGAAATCTTAATATGTTCACCACTATATCACAACTTTCCTGACTTGAAACTGTGATTTCTTTTTCTTTCTTTTTTTTTCTAAACCACTCACCACCAAACTCAAGCAAAACAACACTTTAAACTTGTGGTGACACTGAAGCTGAGCTGCTAATCTTCTGCTGCTTCCATTGGCAAGTTTTGTGTCCCTTTAAACACAAAATCAACACTACAGTCATGAAAATAACTGCAACAATCCAGCGAGGAAGCAGTATCTACATCAATACCACTTTCAAACATAATAAGATCAAATATCATTTGCAGACACTCTGCAAAATGAAATGTGTTCCAGGTGTAAATTGAGTCAAAGAGTGAACAGAACTGACAGCATGGCCACCATGTAATGAACCATGTGGTGGAGCAGTACTCAAAATAAATTCTTTATTCTAAGCGGTAACAATGCAAAGGCTAAAGGTTTGATTATGTATTGATTGAATGGCCGTCTTCCATTTTTTTCAATATTTTACTACACACAAGCTGCTTCCAGAAAAAAAAGACCTGGAAAAAATCTCCACAGCAGCTCTTCATCTGGATTAAAACCAGAGACGCACACCTTCAATTTGTTTCACATACATGTACGTGTATGTTCACGCACACACAGACACACACAGACACACACAGACACACACACACGTGAGCGCCTGCGAGCAAACTTTCCATGACCTTGCCTTTGAATTCCCCTTCCGTCGCTGGTTTCTTTCATCTGCCCACTGTGAAGGAAATGGTTGCAGTCTCACTCAGGGCTTTGGAGGCTGGTGTTCCTTTCTTCTGTTACTGTTCATTCATGGTGAAGAAACGTAATGATTTTAATAACAATCCATTCATCTTTTACAGAGCTGCAGAGGCCTGTGAATCCATCTGTGTGTGTGTGTGTGTGGGGGGCATGTTTGTGTCCTGAACAACTGAACACTTCTGCAACATTGTGGCTCAGTAATAACAACAATAACAACAATAATCTGCACAAAGGTTCAAAGTAACAGTAACAAGTAGCCTTTCAGAACGTCACATGTCATCTGTTGTGTGTGAAATGAGAGAAGCTCGGGACAAAGTGCCGTGATCCCAAAATGTGAGTCTTATAATGGCCTGCAGATGTAACTCAACAGTCAACAATTTTTTTCTGGCAAAACCTGCCCACCAGAGATTAGACAGAGGCTTGTGTGTGGACAGGTCACAGAAGGAAACTCACAGGTGCAAATAATCGAATGCTGGCTCAGTTCCATTTCGCCTCCTCAGTTTCAGGGAGCACGCTGGTTCACCGTCACAGAGCCACCGTTAACTTGTGATCGGTAACACCTGCGTGCGTTACCTGCTAGACCATGTCGATATAACTGACGTAGAGGATGCTATAACAATTTTTTATTAAAACGTTCGTATAGCTCATTTACTAAATCTCTTATACTCGCAATCAAGACTGTGTAATATTTTCCTTTTTACGTCTTTACTCGTCTCCTCGTCATAGTGTTGACACAAGGAAAAACTGATTTTAGCCAGAGGTCTCAAACTGCCAGATCAAAACAAACACTTTTATTTTGAAATGAAGTGAAATTTCATCAGAAATATTATTATTATTGATACTTTAAAATCGTTTCCAGCTCGACTAACCAGACTCGACACTCAGTGGACCCCAGGTCATTTGAGTTTGACTCCGCTTACTTAAAGGCTCACCTCATAAAATCTCTTACTGCTTTGGTCCGTGATATCTCAAGAATATGTGTGATGTTTTATTTTATCGTTAGACAGAATTTTCCAGCTGGAAACTGAAGTTTGTAAACTGCTCATCGGATCACGGAAGGTGCCGGTCTACTGCTGCTTTATTTGTTACTTATGTGTTACTTGAGTAAATCTGATTTCAAACACAAGAGTTGAACTTACTGTTGGATCTAGCAGTGGGTCAACGACTACTGTACACTGTGATGTAAAATGTATAATTTTTTGCATGGGCTTTTTTTGTGGGACGTGAGTGGTTTACAATGCGAGACAAGGCTTAGTTTAAAGCCGTAAACACATAAAGGTAATGTAAACGTCAGCTGGCAGAGAGAGGAGGGGTGTGTCCCAGCTGGCAGCCATGTTTTAAAGGTCCCATATTATGCAAAATCCACTTTTTAATCATTTAAATCCTTATATTAGGGACTCTGGAGGTCCTATTAGTCGCCAAAGTGTAAAAAAAGATGACTCACTCATGTGTTTGTGGTCCTCCTCAGTCTAAGTAAAGGAGTTAAAACACGCAATGTTGACTTCCGCACTCACTGGGACGTCACAAGGCGCTAAATTCCTAGAATTCTTGTCTCGCGGAGCTCCGCTTTGTCCGTAAAACACACAAGATTGCAGGCGAGGGCAACGGCATCCGCAAACCGAAAGTCTGCGAAAAAGTTCTATTCTTGGCTCCACAGTGCAGCACAGAGTCCTACACAAACTTCCAGCCTCAGAGGATTTATCTGTCCAGTGGATACATGTTATATTATGACAGCAATGTGCCTGCTAGAGCCTGCAAATGATCACTTTTCCAAAATGCTAACTGCTGTTAGCTCCCAGTAGCCTCTGTGGCTAATGTCATTTCCTGCCCCTTAAGTTTCGTTTGACTTTTTAAAAAAAATAAAATATTTTTTTAAAGAAATATTACTAAACAGAGCGTTCTGAACAGGGCTGTTTTGGCAGGGTGATTGAACTGCTTTGATGCTTCATCCTTATGGTATTTTGACCCAAGCATGTCACAGACATGTTCATTAGGACACCAGGGAACTAGTTTAACTTGGAGAAATAGGGTATAATATGAGTCCTTTAAGTCAGAGCGAGCCTTCGTGTCTCAGGCTGGTTCTCAGCATGTCAGTATCACCGCATACCACCACACTTCACTTCAAACCATCCAAGTCCGTGTGCTAACAACGTATTTACATGCAGACTGCCAGCAGCTGGTTCTCCGCTAAATAATGATCTGTCATTCAGCCCAAAAAACAACAGTTTTATATCTTGCAGTTACTATAATGGAGGAGCATTTGCACCCACTTGTGATGAACCTGCAACTTTTAAATGTGGGACAGATTTAAACCCAACATGCAAAAAAAAATACCTTTATCACATAACTGTGCAAAGTAACCTTTTATAATTCTTAGTGTTTGCTGGAAAGATGCATTTCAAAAGTCTCACTGCTGATTGTTACTGGTAAAAAACGCTGTTACCAGAAACTCCAGAAAGTTTCCTGACAGTGTTTGTTCTGACTGAACATTTTAAGCATACCTAAGTAAAGACATCCAATAAAGCATTTTCAGTAAATCAGATCAAAATTCCACTTTACCATGCTGACCTTTTTCATGGCTGTTAATCTAATTGTTTTTGGACTCAAATGCCCTGCATTCTGTATATTCCACTTAGTTGTTCCTATGGAGTTGGATGTTTCTGCTCTATAAAGCTTCATTTTTCCATTATCGCATTAATGGCATTCCTGTTTGTTTTTGTGTATGTGAGTTTAGACAGCAGAGCTTAGTGAGGAAAAGGCAGTTATATGACACCTAACCATTTAGTTTATTGATACTATTTCAATAACAAAGACATAAGGATGATGATAATTAATAATACTGTATAATTAATTTTCCCGTATCTCCCTAAGTTTAGTATATCCCATATCTCCCTAAGTTTTTGATATGCATACATTTATTTTACATCATAAATAATATTACATAATTATGTGTGATATCATGATGCAATATTGTGAAGAGTTGTTTTTTCCCCCCACTTTTTGTTCTCTAGGCCGGCCCCCTCTTGACCACGATAGATGCGCATTGGCTCCCAGGTCATTTGAGTTTGAGACCCCTGATTTACAGTATGAACTCAAATTTATGTAAAAATTGATATTCATTTTTTTTGTCTGAACAGTTTCTTTTGGTTCGAAAGTTTTCCTTCTGTGATGAAGGGAGTAGTTTGATTGTGCACATGCAAAAATGATCAGATCACCACCTAAGATATCATCAAAAATATATTCAGAGCAGCATACAGACAAACTGGATAGGCAAAACATCTGATTCTCTCTATAGCAGTTTAAGTCGTGTCACTTCAGATGAGGACGGACATAATTTGGCTGAAGTATTATTACTGCACAGTAGCCAGAATGATCTGGTGAAATCTGTAGGGATGAGTCGGAGGTTTAAAATACTGCAGCAGGTTGTGAAGCTGATTAGCCGGTGCAAAGGTGGTGTGATGTGAGCAGGAGCACAGGTAAGCAACACATACAGACGCGCTCGGACACACACACACACACACACACACAGAAGGGACAACAGGGACAAGCAACCACATAAGGACAGGGTAAATGGGAAAGACCGTGACAGCATCATGTTTTCTGTGCCCATATGGTCGTATTTTGCTATAAATGTGTTGGCACAATGAAAATATTATTGGCTTTAGCATCAGCCAAAAACTAACCTAATATTTTCTACTCACAGTTCAGAGTGACTCTGGTACATACGGCTTCCAGGAAATATGCTGCACTCTAAAGTCTGCGGTCCATATGCCAAAGAGACCACTTGGGAGCTTTTGGGGCTCATCACATTCATTCATGTACCAGGGTCAGACAACAGAGTCTCAGAGCTTGTTAGCCTGATATTACTCCTGTTTCCTGCTGTTTTTTGGATGTCAGATAGAGTCGCATGCTGCAGAGTGGTTTAATTACACAACTTAAAGTGCTCCGTGTTAATAAGCTTGTAAAAAAAAAAGTGTTTTCTGTTCTAAAATGGCCAATGAGTGCGCTGCAACAAATTGGTGGTTTTCGTGGACATACAACTCGATTAACTTGGGTAAGTTATGATCAAAGTCCAGCTGACTCATTGTTTAATAAAGTAGAATCTACAGAATCTTCCAAATCTGTGTTATTTTTTAAGTTTACCCAACAGCAGACTATATCAACATACAACCTATTTGTAAAAAAAAAAAAATATATATATATATATATATATATATATATATATATATATATATTAATGTTTAAGAGGTGGGAATGTCAAATTCACCTTTAGCTGACATTTTCTGCAATGATAATTGATATTGGCTGATTTTGTCATAACTTTTTTAGGCCATATCATACAGCTCCTATATACATGAACCTCGTTTGCTTTTTCTATGGAATCTCAGGTTCAAAGGAACCAAAACTCTTGACATAAACCAGCTTCTGTTTGGAGCCCATGATCAAGTTCCTCCTCAGGTGTTTTTGTTGCTGCATTATTATTTATTATGAGAACGCTGACCCCAGTCACTTCGGTAATGTCAGACAGAGGCAGCGAGCTGCACGTGCCAATGAAAGTTCTCCAAACTTTATGTTTCTCTTGTTATTTCACCACAGGCCACCGTTTACTCTGTCCAAGCCCATAAAAAGCCTGTGGCTGCAAAACATCTGCATAAAACTTACAGCCAGGCTTAATGTGGGAGCCTGGTATCACCACAGGAGTCCTATTATTGGTAAACGTATGGGGAGGGAAATAAATTATAATTGTATACTTTAATTTAAGACTGTTATTTCTGACTAAATTGATTTTTTTTTATTTGCAATTCTGGCATGTGTGACATGTAGTTTGACATTTGGCCGCACAAGGGATAAAAGTATGTGACATGAAACAAACAAAAAAGTATCACTATTACAGTTACTCTGCACAAATAATCCAAACCCTATTATGCAAGTCCTTCTTTATGTAAAACAGCCTAAAGATACTGGGTATTTAATTAAGTACATTTAATTATTTTCAAATAAATTATTAAAAATAAAAGAATAATATCACATAGAAAAGCGTGTGTGTGTGTGTGTGTTCATATATCAAGTTCAGAGAAGAGAGTATGAAACTTTAGAAGCTAAAACCCTCAGAAGTCTTCATTTTGAGCCAGGACCCAGAAATAACCGATAATCCCCCCCCCCCTCATTCAGACGACGACTTTGGATTTCTTTAATGTTGGCAGGTGCCTCCGTGTGTTTGGCTCTGAACATTATTACAAGAATACCGAAGCCAGCGTAAACAAAAATAAGAAGCGGAGAAAAATGCATATTTAATCATCTCCATGACAGACGCAGTGGAGCTAAGTTTAGCACGACTTCGAGGCCGATAAATATGTTTTTACATGCTGGTGAAAGAAAAGAACATCTAGTTTGTTTTTTGCTTTTTGTGAAAGACGGTGCAACAGAAAAGCACATTTATCAGAACTCCATCTGTGTCAGAAATAAAAGCCTTTTTTTTTTTAAACCTTGGACAATTACAGTCCAGCCAGCCAAGGCGGTTTCTTACAACAGGTGTGCAGCATTTCAAGGTTTAAATGAATTGTAAAATTATACCTTTAGAATTTCTTATTTTCCACCCAAGAGAAAGCAAGTATAACCGGTTCTTGTAACACCTCATCGTGGCTGCGCTGCACTTAAAAGGCTGCTGTTGATGTCGTGGAGAAAAGAAAATATTGAAAGTATCTTCATAAAAAAGCAGAGTTCTTTCACTTGTGCCACCCAAAAAAAAACCGTAGCACAGAAACCTGAGACGAGAGAATCAAAAAATGTTCAGAGCAACGTGAACATATGGTGCGCCCTTTTCGGTTTGTGGAGTGAAAACGAAATGAAATGAAGATGTTCTGTATTAAATCTAAACCTACATATTATATGATGTGACAACGTCAATGCAACTTTCCCCACACCAGTGAGATATAAATGACACGATCGCTTTGTTCATTTTTGTTTTAAAGAAATGTTAAATGATGTTCGTGTTTCTCAAGACAAAATGTCAACAATACTGTCCATAAATACTTTAATACTTTCATTTTCCCCATTTCTTAAAAATGAGTTAATGCAAAAAACATTTTTAAATATAAATAATGCCACCATATGTGTGTCGGATGGCTACATTTTGTAAAAGATAATTTATTTATTATAATAAATATTGTTATCATAATCATTCAATGTACTTTATCCTAACTGGCTGAACCGGAGCATTTATGATCATATGAGATTGAATACTACCATTATTTTACAGGCAACTCACAAAACTAATCAACTATAACAAGCGTAATAGGCGAGGATGAAAGTCATGCTCTTCCCCAGCTGCTTTTCTTCCTCCGTTGGTCAAATTAAGTTTGACGACTGCCCATATTTAATATCATTTCTACAGAAAACAAAGCAGTCCTGTTCAGGAAAACAAAAGTAAACAAGAGTAATAAAAAGAAGAGACCGAAACAACACCACCGAGTAGGAGGGGGCTAAAGATCAGGCTGGAAATATGGAACCACTTAGGCCCCGAGAGCCAATAAAGGGTTAAAGATGGCTACGGGATAAGTGGGGCTCGTTTATCGCAAATTTGACAGTGGTAGTTAAATGGTGAGTTTTCACTCCAAGCAACCAGTCTAGGGAAGTAGATGAGGCACTGCTCTCCACACCTCTGGTGTTTCTCACTCTGCTCTGCTCCGCTTTTTTGTTTTTTTTATGGTTCGCCTGTCTCTTCATCTCTGCCCTAAATCTTCTGTGTGAAACTGGACAAAAAGGAGAGGAGGATTTGTTTTTCGTCTGTCTCGCCTCTCTTCGCTCACCTTAACAGTCATCGTTTTCATCGCTGCTGTGGGCCTGCGAGATCACTTCATCCTCATCCATCGCCACAGCATTTAAACCCCTGCCGTTGCTCTTTTCCCCTCTCGCCTCCATTGCTCCATTGCTTTTGGAACTAAATCTTCTACCTGACCCCCCTGGAGTCCCTGCAGATGTCCACAGCCTGGCACTGAAGCGGGCGCTTGACAGCAGCCCAGATGCATTTGCGACTCTTTGCCTTTGTGATATCCTTGCTATGTGAGGTGATCAGGAGGGGGTCTGGAGTCATACAGAAGCAAAGTGGTGAGTATGCAGCATGGATTGCAAATTATATACATATATATATTTTATTATTATTGTAAATTCTCCTTTTTTCATATATTCCTTTTAGTTTAAAAGCTGAAACAGGACTGGATTCTGTACATAATACACAATGAAAACTTTCTTAAATTTCTCATACATAATATCAATATCGATATTACGGAGCTACCGTAAGGTTGCAGATTACCGGTTATCTGTTGGATTTTTCGATTAATTTTATATCTGATACAAAAAGTGGATAAAAGGCTTTCCTCACTGGACGTTCAGTGTTCGTTTTATTTGATCTGAATGCAGAATAACTTACAATAAATGAAGAGGCTCTACTTTAACAAGCAACAGACATTTTACGACATCAAGTGGCTGCTGCAGATGTTGAGACATTGTTATATTTTACATTTCATGACAGGGTTTCCCTTGGATCGCTCCAAATCCAGAAACAAAAAAAAATAAATACTTGAATGTTTCTTTGCAAATCACGGTGAGAGCGGCGCATCCATAAATCTTGAATCCATTTTGTTTCCCTCTGGTTTTTTTTGCAGTTTCTTCATGCAGCTCACAATTATCAGTGGCTGAAATGTCATGTCCTTGTTAAGCTCTGCACCAGACACTGCACAGAGGTGGGGAATTCTGCTCAGATTCAGATTGTGTGGCTAATGAATCTTTGTATCATCCTCCTTTAAAAAGTCCTGACCACATCCACGCAGGTATGAGGTGACCCTCCTGCTCGCGGGTGTCTGGCATTTCCTCAGGAATTTGGGAGTAATAGAGGGGTATCCGAGTCTCAATTGCGCTGTCATTTTGGCTTCCGACGTTTTCACCTCTGTGCCCACTCAGACGACCAGAGGTGAAGTGTTCAATAATGATTAGAGGGGCTGCTTGAAGCCATCAGGGTGTTCAAGATAATGTGCTGTGGCAGCAAGACTGCGTAGTTTCAAATTCAGGAGGTTTATAAGGTCAAAGAGGAAAATGAAATAGTAGAGCGACTGAAGAATTACACTGCAAAAAGGAGGATGTTGAATTAAAATAGCATTATAATGTTAATTCACCAAGGCATCTATTAAGAAAGTCTACATTAAAAACCCTTATATATGTGAGGTCGGACAAATGATAGGGAGTGGACAAAATAGACAAGTGTATTATTTTAAAAGATGTGTACAATTATTAAATTAATGTTGCCTAAAACTATACATAATGATTGCTGAGAAATGCTTTTAGACATTCGACACAGATGGATCCCAACTGCCTGAGGTTAGATGTCGTTTTTGGTTAAAATGCTGCTCGCTGGCATGACAGGTTGACCTGCTGTCAAAATTCATCACTTCACACCAAAGATATTTACGTTGCCTTATTCATCCTCTCGCTCTTCAACCCCCCACCACCACCATCCCCCTGTTTCCTCTCCTTCATTTACTACTGTGACACACGCACGCACACACACACACACACACTCCCTGACCCAAATGTCCCACCCTTTCACCCTCTGTCCCATCTGGACTTGGTTCATTTGGCTGTGAATTAACCACACACAGCTGAAAAGGCTTCAGAGCAGGAGAGCTGAACTGTCGAAGTTATTAACTCGTTATCATGTCCATTAGCGCTAGTTTGTGCTTTTAGAAGATTACGGCGGATAACGTTCGACACCTGTGACTGTTTTACTAACGAAATCAAAGGGAGCGACAAAAAAGGAAAACGTGTAAAAAAATGTTTTGCTAAAATGTCCCCTTGCTTGAGACAAATTTGAACACACATCTAAAATTCCAGTCACATTGTGCCAATTAATCAATAATCACAGGAATGATCAGTTATTTCAGAAACATGAATGCTGTCTTTTCACCTATGACTTTGCGTGCATTTGTAACCATCTCAAGTACGATTCAAACTTTTTATTGAGCTTTTGGGCATGTTTTCTGTTCAGCGCGTTATGCTGAACAGAAGAACATTGCTGGAAGAACATTTTATCGTCTAAAGCTGGGGTACGTGACATATCTTTGGAGTTACTGATCAATTATTAACCTTTCGGCATAATGTAAATTGTATGTCCGAGACTTCTGGAACCTCCTTGGCTCTGTTAGCATGCAGTCTCGGCGAAAAAATTTGGCCTATGATGACAAATAAGAGAACAGATTGTGCTGCGATCGACTGTTCTACTAAACAGCTGCACGCATCGGTGGTAAAGTCGCTACTCCAGCATTGGCCTACGATTGCTTAAGCTGCAAAACAACCTAAAAACAAAAGTGGGAAAATATAATTAAACACAATGTGCGTTGGTATCGACAAAGCATTTCAGAAACGGGGCGATTGCCTCGAGTCATCTGTCACATATTACGCGTGCATCTGTCTGTACTCATCTGTTGGGTTCAGCTCAGGACACAAGAGTCTCCATCCCAAAATGTTAGCATTTTCATCACCTGGAGATGACACTTAATCAGCTCAACAAGCTGCTGGCTATTATTCAAGTCGTCCTGTCCATCAATATGTGAAAAGGAAGGCTATTTATAATACTTTTAAGTTACTCCACCTCATTGCGTCTATTGAATGGATGAAACTTGTTAGTGATTCGGCTGAAAACAATCTGCTGATCAAGATTAATTACTGATTAACACAGTGGAGGAGTAGATGGCACCCAGAGAGCACACAAATCCCAGTTTTCCATTGTTTCAAATCAAAGAGGGTTTTGTGAATTGTATATTTTCTTCCTTGGGCCATGACCTACTGTACATCCCCAGCAAATGTAATCAAAATCCATCCTTAACTTTTTTACCAGACAAAACGCTGACAAAAACACGAAAAGAGTGCCTGTCATCATGAATCTAATGAGACAATAGCAAGACAGTGAAGAGAGACATATCAAAATAGTCAATTTATATCCCTATTATAACATGATCTTTTTGGGAGTTTTGTTTTATTGGCTCACACTGGGAAAATACGAGGAGACACAATGTCAGAAATTAACCAGGAACCAAGTCCTGCACAGTAAAAATAACACAAGTGCACAATTTAGTGATCCAGACATGAGCATGAGTATAGGTACCACACATCTGCTTTGTCACATCACCCCCCACCTGGCTCATTTTCTCTGGTCAATACATATATATTATGGTGCACTGTGGGTATTTTGGCTCCACCTACAGAGGTGGTGGCTGCTGTGTTTTAGTGGGAAAAAAACACACACACACTAAAACAGAATTCCTGTTAAAGACGGGTGTCAAATTGCAACCACTCCACCCAATCACACCCTTTTATTGGTCACGAGGCATCAGTGGATGGATTGATGGGTCGGAACGTGACGTGAATCAAGATGTAAAGCCAATGGTTAAGTTACCAAAATTGTAAAATGTGGTTTGCACCACAATCATAAAATCCCTAAATGAGGGAATATTATGTTCTGAAAGCAGAGTTTCCAACCATTCTCAAGAGTCCAGACACTTTGTAGAAGCAACGCCAAAGCACATGGAGTGAGATTTTTCGTCAGGATTGGAATTAATGCAATTTTTTGGGAGGACATTAATATGAGTTTTTTATTTATTATTTTTTTAATCTAATCTCATAACGATTCTCCATAGTTGGTGAGTCCAATAAACCATTAGAAAATATTTATTTTGTTGCCTCTGTACATTCATTGTAAACCAAAGTCCTTTACTTTTTTTTTACCTTCAACAAATTATCTAAATTCAGTTTTAGGGTGTAAGTCCAATTTACTTGCGAGCATGTTTTGTGGAAATCCCAACAGAGCTTGTTACACCTGGTGCTTGTTAAAAAAACCCAGTGCAATCTCATGCAGGGTCAGAGGTTACAGTTTTACGCTACCTAAACCTGCCGCTCCTCTTAAAGTCCCTTAAGCCTGCAGATCGATAGCACATGTGCAGAGAACTGTTTTTCAGACAATGGGTCAGGGCCTCAAAGTGAGGACCCAAAGCTCAGTGAAATGGGTCCCTGGGTTATTCTGAGGAAATCTGCCCCTTTTTTCTCTCTTCACTGAACTCTTCTTTACATAGTCTTCATCTTTTCTTCTCTATTCCTCCCTAACGATAACACACAGCTGAGCTGGGTTGTAAACATACCTTACGTATACGCAGGTTCAGAGGGCATCGCTAAATGCTGTCTAATACCCCAACGCAAAAACGCAGATTGACGGAAAATTTGTTTAAAATATGAAACAGCTGCTGTTTCAGAGTGATTCTTCTTCTTCTTCTCTCAGATAGAGGGAGAATTGTTTGATGTCAATTCTGGACGGACGACAGGTCTTAACCGAATTTGTGTCATCTGTGATAACATTTCTCAACCAAATTTGTCATAATTGGCCGAGAGGGACTCACCAAGTTCAAAAGGCTCCTCCAAAGGAGAGACATGGTTTGTTTTGGCACAGAATGTGGACGACAAATCCACACCATCTTCCATAATCCAAAGCTCACCTTGTGCGGTATACTGCACTTAATTATGGAATTTAAATAATGATGGATGACATGTCTCTATTCGAGTAAGCAAATCATACTAGATGTGTCTCTAGATCATCCACACCCAAACGTAAGAATGTCAGGGCCACCAAAGTGTTCAATTATTTATTATGTAGTTCCCCTTTTATTTACCCTGCATATATCACTGTAAATTTGCTATGTTCATTTTACTTGAAAAAAAAATAAATAGGAAACCCATTACCTTAAAATAGCTTAATGTAATCATCGGTAAGTTGTGTTTTCTTTATACCAACCTGTTGTGTTTAGTCAAGATTTAGTGGAATTTACTCTTAAATGGCAATATTACATAGTTAACTATTTTTTTTCCAACGTTTTTTTTCAAAACAACGTGCTATATAAATTATCTATAAATGCAAAGCAGCTTCTTTTTTTTTCTTCTTCTGAAAAGAAGAAGCTTTATGATGAAACTCAATATTAGGTTAAGTGGAATCACTGCTCTAGATCAGGGGTTCTTGGAATTTCAAAATTCCCAGTAAAACAAATCCAGAGATTCTCCTCCTCACACAGTATATGGGTCAGAAAAGACTGGCTAAAAAGAGACTGAGACAGAGAGAAAGAGAAAGAGAGAGAATCCACGCAGGTGATAAAATAGTTTAAAAGACATGGCCTTGGTGTTTCAGAGCAGAGAAAGTTGCTCAATTTTACACGATATGAAAGCTGATTTTTAAACAGTTGGCGCTTGCTTTAATCATAAAAAATTTGGCATGGTGGCAAGTAGCACATTTTCCAAGAAAATATGTTTTTGAACACTTTATTTGGACTTTATCATTAACATGAATGGATCTCCTGGTCCTCTCGGGAGGATACAGACACATTAGAGCTTACACTTAATTTAACAAAGCATAGCTTCTTTCTTTCTTTTTTTTTTAATCGTAGCCGCAATCATGTGAGAGTGTGCGCACCTGTCCCATCATCAACTTCTTTTTTTTTTTATTTAGCAACTAGCAAAGTTTGTCATATTTCTTCAGTTCTTTCTTCAAACCTTTGTCTCTCTATCTATCTTTTACGACAACAGTCTCTGTTGTCGGCTCGTTATAGTCATTTTTAATGATTCTTTATGATTTATTTGTGCTCAACTTTGACAGGGATATTTTATTACAAGTGTGGAGAAACACAGCATGCTTTCTGACTGTTTTCTCTTTCTCTCTCGGCTGCCGATGCACGATCAGATCTCAAGTGCGGCCCGGCCGCATTTTTCTGCCAGAACCCGACTGAGCTGGAGAAATTATTGACCGAACCAGACATGTGTGTTGTATTTTTTGTTCCAAGCCCGATCCAAACCTGAGTAAGCGAAGACATACTATGACGGTCTCGATGGCTGTGGATTTTATTTATGATTTACAGCAAAGGACAAAAGTAATCGATCACACAAGTCACACACATTAAGGGTTTTCAGCAGCACTTATATTATAAGTATAAAATAATATAGACTCACCATGAATCAGTTCTTCTCAATTAACATTTGCAATAAACCAATTTAATAAACTTGAGTTCAGATTAGTTCATTTCGATTTCACTAAATGAACTTGAAAACACCATCACAACTGACATGACTGAACCTGACCTGAGTCTGGCAATCATTTTGGGATTTTTGGGAATACATACTCTGATCAAACCAGTTGTTTAAAGCTGGGGACACACTACACAGCTTCTTTTGAAAAGACTTACGCAGTAACCGACAGATTTTTTCATGAGAACTGAAAGACTGAGGATTTAAGGACTGTGTCTGATGAGGGATCACAGACTTCATGATCTGTCAAACCAACTGAAGCCAACTGAACGCATCAAACGCTCGCGGCATTGACCATATCTATATGAGCGACAGTTTTACTGAGTAAATAAACATTGTTGTTTTGATATTCTTGCTACTTCCTGTCGCATTTGTCTTTTGACGCTATTTCCTTTGTCCCATCGGCTCTTTTTCATTGACAGTTGGCAACGTGTTTGCAGTTGGGTCTGTAATCAGTACGCACAATTCGATTGTGTCCAAAGTGGGCTTAAAAAATTCATACGTGTTTGCCCAACTGTGAATTGTGGGTAAAATAAAGGAACAATCTTGTAGCGCGTCTCTAGCTTCAGTTTTGTGTTTGGTTCTGACACATTGCTTTGTGGTTTTTATTTGATATCCATGTAAGAGGCAAACTCACAGCTGCTTACATTATAGTATCTGCTGGCCCTGGCACATTTTCTTTCAGCTCATGGAGCTGCTGTGAGATCATCAGAAGATCCACCTTATTGACCTCCGCCAGGAGCAAAATGTTTTCGTCAGAGTCTGTCTGTCTGTCTGTTTTGGCCGTGATCCGTACACGCTGCGCGCCGGCAAGGTGTATTTTGTAGGCACTGAGTTGCCTTGGCGGTGGTCTGCGCTCTCCGAGTGATTTTCTTGATTCTTGTTGGTTTTCAGCTGCGGTACTATTTTTGAAGTGCCTTGAGAAAATGTCAGTTGCGATTTGCCACTTTGCAAATAAAATTCAAATCAAATCAAATAAAATTTTATTAGATTGGGCAGATGTTTAGCACAAATGTCCAAAAATAAAAGTCTTTTGAAGTTTTGATTTTTCTAAGCACTAACTCATGACAACACAGACTCTGTCTCTCACAAACTCACTCAGTCACAGCCCGACGGCAGATCTCATCAGTTGTGCATTCAGATAAATTCAATCATTCAGTCTTTGTGTGTGTGTTGTATTTTATTAGGAATTTTTTTCTCCACAATAATTTAGAAAGCCTCAGAAATCATCCAGACCCGATTGATGGCACCTGATCATCGCTGTTCTTGATTATGCGAGTTCAAATTTTTCTTGAGAAACCTCATGTGCACAATTAGATACAGTTCACGCAGTGCAAAGATTATCCACCAGGGCACTAGACTGCTTTTAACGTCAGTCTGTGCATCCCACACAAGAGGAGTCATGTGATCAGGAGTATCTGAGTTCACACCCCATGAGTGGCAACGACGGGGGTGATGGCAATGAACGACTTGATATGACATAGTATCTACTTTTGAATCTAAAGATGGTGCATGTTCATTTGGGGGTACACCATAACAGCGGCAGTAATCAACGCATGTATCCTCTCTACAGTGGACTTGAGACCATAATAAGACTAAAATCCAAGCAGAAACCCATGGCCCCTTAAAGGTCCCATGTTATGCAAAATCAACTTTGGTGAGGGCAACTGTATCCGAAAACCGGAGGTCCACGAAGTCCGCGAAAAGTTCTATTCTTGGCTCCACAGTGCAGCACAGAGTCCTACACAAACTTCTAGCCTCAGAGGATTTATCTGTCTAGTGGATATGGAATTTGTCTACTAGAGCCTGCAAATGATTACTTTTCCTCAATGCCCCAAAAGCCTCTGTGGCTGATGTCATTTCCTGTCCCTTAAGTTTATTTTGTTTATGTTTTTTTTAAAGTGGACCTAAAGAGATACAACTAAACAGAGCATTCTGAACAGGGCTGTCTTGGCAGGGTGATTGAACTGCTATGGTGCTTCATCCTTATGGAATTTTAAACAAAGCATGTCACAGACATGTTCATTAGGACACCAGGGAACTAGGTTAACTTGGAGAAATAGGGTATAATATGACTCCTTTAAGGGTATCAGGCCTCTACTTGCACTTCTCGCATGCAAGCGTGGCAAACCACTATCCTCTACAGAGGCAGCAGCAACACCTCCCCACCGAAGGTCAATCAGTGTCCCGATAAATGCAAGCACTGCACATGCAATCGCTACTCCCATGTCTGCTGTCGGAAATCTTATGTCCATTTGTGCCTTAACAACGACAAACTATGCAAAATAAAGAAAAAGGTTATGAAACAAACAGCGACCCCACAAATTACGTTCCAGTCCGCAGGTCCAGTTGGTGAGTTTCCCATTGACACCTTTAGTAGCTTTAATGTAGCTGATACAGAACATAGAACATTTTGTTTTCTAAGTTTAAAATAACTTGAGGAATAAGGAGATAAAAATTATGCAGCAACCAGTGCTGTTCATTTTGAAACTGTTAATAATCTCTGTGAAGGCTTAAAATTATGTTGGTTTTTTTTGAATGGTGAAAAAAGTAAACGCATAAAAATAAATGGCTGGCAATTGTGTGAAGGTTCAGGCTTTACGGAGTTAATCCATAAATCCCCCAGTCTCTCTGTCCTCAAATGCACGTCTGTATGTCAGTTTCATCATCTTTCTTTACATCAGTCATGGTTGCTTGAAGGAATAAACATATGAGTACATATTGCAAACAAGCTATGGAGCTGGAATTCAGCGAATATATTTCATTTTTACAGAAGTAAGTTACATAAGATGTGACCTTTAATGACTTCCACTGGTGATGTGATTTAATCAGTCAGAATGTCTGCAGTCGGCCACAGGTGCTTTAAGAGGATCAGACTCGGTGATCATTCAGACTCACGCATACACATCTTTACCTCCGGAGCAGATTTAGTCCATCTTTCCATTCCTCTTATCTTCACCCTACCCAATTTTCCACTCCACCTTGCCCGTGTATTTTTTCCATACCCCTCCTTATCCCCCATTCCCATTCCAACTTTGTCTGTTGAGTCTCGTGTGTCGCTGGGAGCAGACATCTCAACTCACCTTTAATAATAATAAGAGGACTTACTTAGGCTTAGATGAAATCCTGACTCTCATGCTACCAAGTGAAATCTGTCTTCAGACCTCTGCAATAACCTTGTCAAAAGTGAACGCACATCAAGTGAAGTTAGAGGAACAGAAGTTAATAAAATGTTAGTTTTTTTACTCAGTGTGTCGAGTGAGATACTAGATTGTAAATCCTCAAATAGCAGAACACATAGACTGCAAGGATCAGATCACCACACATCATGTTGTCCAGTAATCATTAATCAGGTATTTATTGAAGAACGGATACAAAAATCATTATGTTAAAGGCAAAAATATGTATTTTTTTACTTGCATTTCTGCGACGTATGCTGCTAAGCAGAATGCTGTACTTCTATTTGTGGCATGGACCCAGAAGCAGAAGTTCCATAGTGCCAATGCAGGCGATGCAGAACTGCTTAGGATTTGACACAGGTGCCATTCCCCCTGTGTTGACGTACTGTCAAAATAATCTTGGAAATATTATTTGAAAGTTGAAATCCTACACTGCATCACTTTAAATGCTTGAGGAAACACTGGGGCTTTGTCTAAACGTCTTCCCGTCTACAGCATTTACACATATTTAGGAGCTCAGCGCTGGATTTTTCATGGAGTGCAGAATTTCTCATGGTACTAGGAGGATTTGTGATGTCTCCTTCCTGTCCACACCCCATAACCCCATTATATTTCTGTCTGCCTCTGTCTCTTCCCCTTTTTCTTTGAACCTATCTTCTGTCCTAATCCAGTGTGTGTTGTGTTGTGTAGCTCACAGAGAGATGTTAGTGGACTGCCGGAGCTGTCTGGAGTGTTCCCGTGACAACGGCTGTGTGCGCTGCCCTGAGCGGCTCTTCCTGTTCTTGCAGAGGGATGGGATGTCCCACCATGGAACTTGTCTCCATGCTTGTCCCGCTGGACACTATGGACAGAGAGGGAAGGACATCAACCGCTGCATGAGTATGCTTCTGACTGACATCACGTCTCACTGCATTCACACACAGAGTAAAAATTGGGTCTCAAAGTGTATATTTTTTTCTTGGATGAAAACAGTAACCATAACTACTGGTGGTTCACATAATATTTAGATACCCCAGTTGCATAATTCATTAAAGAGTCAAAGAAAGGGTTCTCTGGCTCAAAATGGTTCTTTCTGGAACCATTGTACTATTGAAGTACACTTTTGGAACCCTTATTTCTAAGAGCGTAGGAGGAAATAACAGGGTTTTCCTGTTTCCTAACATCACTGGTGGCATGAATGAACAGAATAGAATCATGAGAAAGTCCAGCGGATGAGGAACCCTAACCCTAAATGAGGAAATACTGTATGAAACTCAAGTGAACTTAAAACACACACACACACACACTGTTACCATAATAATTGTAATGCAGTCACGTTTGTCATGTAGTATTAGCATGTGGGGTAACCCTGCTTTCAAAGCCACAGGCCGTCTGTATCATCTGTGATTGATTCCCAACCTGAAGCTTCAAACACATGTTAAACACAGAATATCCATTAATTTGTTCAAGGCTGACACCCACAGACATAAAAGCCAGAGCTGCGACCATTGGAACTGGACTTGTGAGCTTTTACAACAGAGGACGAATTGCTGTACAAATGGCTTGAAAGCGGCACCGACACCAAAAGATTTCTCAGAAAACTTAACCGTAATATCAGGAACGTATTACAAGAGGAAATAAAGTCGGTTAGGAAACCTCTAAAGACAATTTAAACAATCCCTGTCTCACAATCCCAGTATTAAATAATGAACTTCAATGGGAAACGCCATTTTTGAAAACATCCCCATAAATATTACAACTTGTGAATGGAGCGTTCGTGAATATGAAAATGGACACATCCTGTTGGTTCACATGTCACTATTTGAAGTTTACTTGTTTTTGCGAAATTTCCAGAAGTCCTCATATGGTATAAAAAAGCAAGGTCATTTGTCATAACTGACTGATTAGCAATTTCTCATTCCTTCTGTAAGTTCACGCCAACAAACTGACGTTTCCTTTGATGTGTGCACTCTTTCCGCAGCTCTAAAATGATATTAACTTGGAAACAGACATTCTGAAGCTACACTCGGGTATCCTTTTCACATGAGAAAATAGAAATATCCCACATCACATTTTGAAGACATTCCACACATGCCCTCTGTTTTCAATCTGTGGGGTTTTGCCGCCTTTTCCACTCACCTGCTTTTCACCTTCAAGAGCAAAGTGAAGGGTGACAAAGCAAACAGGAGACTTAAGTTTTCCCCGATTTCACTTTAGACAGATTTATGACGAGCATATGTTTTGTATTTGTTTATTGACCAGATGTATGATGGTCTTTCTCCTCTTAGAGTGCCGCTCTTTGGACTGTGAGCACTGTTTCAGCCGGGACTTCTGCACCAAGTGTAAGTCTGGCTTCCAGCTGTACAAAGGCAAGTGTATGACGAGCTGTCCAAAGGGAACATTCGCTCACCACAAGGACTGCTTAGGTAAGTGACAAACGTATCAATGCTTATGATTGTCTTGTGATTGTCTTGAGGTTGTCTTGTGATTTTTGGGATTGAAATCATTAAAATATTGATATAGTCATGCTAAAACAATACGTGTCTGACTTCCCAAATAATACTGCATACCACTGCGCAGTCAAATCTTCAAACAGAGGCAATAGTCATGCTTTGACTTTCGCTATGTGGAATGGTTCAGTACAGTATGTTTTTGTCTTTCCATTAAGAATAGTATTAAAATAACTGTGCCCAACCATTATGGTACCCTTCACTTGGGGTACCAGAGTAACGGCCTGACTCGGGTCCAACTACCTGCCAATTTGAAAGATGTGTTTGTGTTTAAACTTAAACCAAATTCAAACGTCAACACTTGAACACAGCTATTCGCTCTGCGGTCACCCTCCCCGCTCCATGTCACTCACATAACCGTTACTCAGAATCACAGACCACAAACAACAAGAACAACAAAAATAAAAAACATTAGAGATGGCGAACTGAAGATACTGGAGAGCAAGTGGGAAAAGGCAAATTACTGGAGAAATATGTTGCTGCTATGCAATATGCAGCTGCTGTAGCTGTATCGCACCCACTTCGTAAACAAAATAATCAATTTAACAACCCAAAAACTGCTTTAAACTATTTCCATAAATAAACTGGACCTATGAAATTGAAATTAAAAGTGCTCAGATAAGGTTGGACACCAAAAGCGGCACCTGTGCATCAAGTCTCAGCCATTAAGTTAAATAAATTCATAGAGTATTTGACTTAACCCATTAAACAAAAATATAATGAATATAGCATCAAGTCACACTGAAGCCTGACTGCGACATTAACAGCTTACGTGTTGTTATGATTTGGGTTTGGGCCTGAAAATTCTGAAGACCTGAGGTTGGACTGGGCTTGGGCTCCGCCACTAGGAGGTGGAGGTGGCAGAGCTGAAGATGCTTTGTTGGAAGTGACCAGGATGGAAACGATTAGAAATAAGCATGTGTTTTATACGAGTTTGGTTTTCGTGCAGAGGAGGGACAGTGAATTAATTGGATAAAGGATGTTGAAGATGGATGGCCTGGTCGGAGGATAGGAGGAAGACCACAGAGAAGGTTCATGGATGTTATTACATTACATGTCATTTAGCAGATGCTTTTATCCAAAGCGACTTACAATTGAGTACAACCAGCCAGGGGTGGAGTTGAACTTTTGACCATGACGACTCCTGCACATGGGAGTACCGGTCTTAACCGCTGAGCTACTCCACACCCCGTGTTGTGTTATAAGGGAGGACATGAGGACAGTTGGTGAAACAGAAGAGGAAAGAGTTAGGGGCAAGATGAAGGCTCTCATGTGCTCTGATGCACCACAATGGAGCACATTTACACTAGCCAGAGGGTGCATGGCTGAGTCACTGCCAACATCATGTTCTATCGATGCTCTTGAATGTTTTTCATATCAACATTAATGCAAAGAGACCCTACGCCTCGAGTCCACCTGCGGTAAATTCGACTGAGGATGCACATGTCATAATAAAGTCTCACAGTTGATCGTGCAGATCAGAACAAAGACAGCAAAAGTCATAAGGTTGAAGGACAGGATTGAATTGAGGCACAGATCTGTTGAGGTTTGGAATTTGAAGAACACAAGGCTGAACAATCATGGAGTGGTATCTGAGATGACAAAGAATCTGATGATCACTCCAGAGATTCTGAGTGGCAGTGGGAGAAACCTTCAGAAGGTACCATAACAAAGGGTCTGAACACTGATTTCACTGTAATTTCTTCCTTATTTGTATTGCACTTTTGTACTTTTGATGACCACTCAAAGCTGCTTTACACCAAAATATCGCTATTAACCCATTCACACCCACATTCATACAGCGTTTTGCTGTCATACCCATTCTCACGCTGCCCACCCAAGGCATGAAGAGCCAGGAATCAAATCCACAACCAGCTCCATTCACACACCTAGAGTAAGCTGATGATGTGATTGTAGTTCAAGAGTATAGGGAATACATTTAGTGACATCACATGATGCGGTGACTTGGTCTATACAGAAAGGAGAAGGGAAGAACATCGATATCAGCACACGGACACTGAGAGTAATTATGTACACAATTACTTTCCATTTACCTCAAGACTCAAGACACATGACAGTGTTGTGACCTGTATCCTATTTTATTTGCTGTTTCAAGTTACTGTCTCTCAAGAAGTGGGTGACCTTGAAGCACACTGACCCCAGGCATCTATAAAATGAAAGTCCTTTCAGCAATATCTGCTACAGTGAAGAAAATCTGAGCGCTTTAATGAACAGCAGACCTGTTCCTGCAAATGCCTGTCCTTTTATCTGCCTCTCTGGCTCCATCTCTTCCATGTTTCATGTGTGCATGGTTGAGTATTTCGTTGGTTGTGTTTTTTTTTGTCTTACATCAAGCCACTTTTCTTAAATAAATGCATTTTGATAAAACACACCTGTTTGGGGAAACTACACTTTGTAAATACTTGAAGAAACGATCTAGAATTAGTTCAGTAACTATAATTATACTTTCAAGTCGATCAAATTCAGGACTTGACATCAAAGTTCTCGAGGTTTGTATCACATTAAATACTGCTTTTGGTCGTGATATGTCAGCGCTCCAAAGTTTTGTCTTGAAATACTTAACATTTTTCTTCCTATTTCTGTGTTTCTGCTCCATTTCTTCCTCTCATCATTTATTTTTTCACGTAGCTACTTTCCAGTAGGGAGCCAAACACATGATTCCTCTTAAAAGACTTCAGACAATTTTTCAGGATTTGTCTTCATATCTCTTTGCGAATCATGCCTCCCTTCTAAGTAAGTGAGATATATTGTCAAGTTCAGTAATTACTCAGTGCTCTTCAGAGCTGCAGATTCCCTCCCTCTGCTGCCCGCCTGCACATTCTCCGACTATACGGTTAGTCCTTGCAATAACGACCATGTGTGGGTACTTTTCTGAAGAATTGCTGCCACTGACAATAACAATTACTACGAGTCGAGAAATGATTGTCCAGTCATGACTGAGGCTGCTGGTTGTTTTCCACTATGGAAATTCTTGTGGCATCTGATTTTGCGGGGCGACATCATTCATCAGCATCCAAGCCACTGCGAATGAAATTAATTCTTCAGGCGACATTCATATTATAACCTGACAAAGAGGTTTCCAGAGGTCTGACAAAAACATTTGTCTCAATGTGTTTGTACCACTCTTGCGTTTGTCTAATTAGTTAGTTTGCTGCGTGGAATGAAGCACTAGAGGATTTTCAAATCTGTCTTGATTTCAGAACAACACGGGAGACCAAACACAACAAACTTTGTCAACGATTATCAATGTTTCAATCCTGGGAAAGCACAGACCAGACGATCCAGTCAAAAACGCAGGAGCACACACTTGGCGTCTAATCAAACGAGTTTAGCGAAGGGAATTCCAGGGATTTGGGATCTCTCACAGAAACTTTGAGAATATAAACAGACATGGAGGCGGACTGTCGACGGCATCGGTTAATAGCTGTTGTGTGTGTGTGTGTGTGTGTGTGTGTGTGTGTGTGTGTGTGTGTGTGTGTGTGTGTGTGTGTGTGTGTGTGTGTGTGTGTGTGTGTGTGCGCGATGTTTTGTGCTGAGAAATGCAAAAATACTGTGGATAAAGTTATGAAGTCTGAGAAGATGGGATCAACTTGGCTTGTACAAGTTACGGTTCTAAATAAAAGTAGGCAACATCCGTTTCCTGGTCAACGCGCTCTCATTGGTTATCGCGGGGGTTTATTGTGCAGTCGCTTGAAATCACGAAGACAGTGATACATCCGATGACATTAAAATCTCATCTGTTAACCCCTCACACTACAGGACAATCAGCCTAAAATCGGAAGGTACCCATGATTGTCGGAAGGGCCAGCTAGAGACCGAAATCTTGGCAATTATCCTCTAGTGTGGGGCAGGCTTTAGCTAAGCCATTACTTTCAATTACAAAGATTGCTGGCATTCAAAAATCAAGAAAGAACAGTCAGGAGCATTTATATTTAAACATTGTCACATGTGATACTGATTCAACACTTTTCAGGATCTGGTATTGTGATAAAGAACTTAAAAAAGCCTGATTTAATTTTGATATGTGCCCTCTTTCAGAGAACTGCCTCTTTGCTTCGTTGGGAGAGTGGAGCGAGTGGAGCGTTTGCGTCCATAATGGCGTCACTTGTGGCTTCAGATGGGGCATGCAGACCAGAACCAGGAATAGCAGGACGCCAGAAGAGAAAACAGCATGGCTTTGTCCATCACAAAATGAGACCCAGAGGTGCAGAATGAAGAAAAAGTGTCCCACAGGTGAGGAGAGACGAAAGGTACACTTAGTGGATGCAGTTTGTTTGACTTTAAGCAGCATAACTCAAAAAATTAAAGGAGTTGGATTAAATTTAAACGCAATCTTAGTGCTTTCACTAGTTGATAACCTTAGCTGAAACTGCTCATTTCTAAGAAGCATAGTCTGATACAACTGAGCATTTAACGGGCTTATTGTGCTGGACTGCAAACATCTGTGGATTCCCTGCATTGTTTGTCCTTATGTTAAATTCTGTGCCGACACACTTGTGCAATTTATAATGCCAAGTAGGAGAGATAAATGCCAACATATGCTACTTCTAATTAACAGTTTGGCTGATGAAAACAGTTTCCATCTTCTGGAAAACAATAACATGGTGATGTCAGAATTTTGTTCCGATTGTAAAATGTCACACTGCAGGGTCCACAGTGTACATCCAAGATGTGAAGAGATTTCAAGTCGACAAAGCAGTACTTCATTGAATTTGTGCGCCTACAATACACCGTGTATTGTGTGTCACAGACTGGTCATCTTAGATGACCAATCTCTTATTCTGCATGTGAATATACTCAATCTTTACTCGTACTCAAAGATTTGAGGGTTTTGAATTCGACCTGTCACATTTGAGCAGACTTTGGTTGTCAGCAGGTAAACAATGGAACACATTTGTTCTAATGTGAATAGTACAAATTCCTACTTGTGAAAAAAAAAAATCCAGTCCTTCATGTTTCCCCTCATCTCCAACATAAAGGGGACATATTATGCAAAATCAACTTTTTAATCATTTAAATCCTTATATCTGGGACTCTGGAGGCCCTGTCATTCTGCAACGTGTGAAAAAAGATGACTCACTCATGTTTTTGTGGTCCTCCCCAGTCTAAGTACAGGAGATAAAACACGCCATGTTGAGTTCCACGCTCATTGGAACGTCATAATGTGCAAAATTTTACGGTATCCGAAAAACCGGAAGCCCATGAAGTCCGAGAAAAGTTTTATTCTTGGCACGGCAGTGCAGCACAGAGTCCTACACAAACCTCCAGCCTCAGAGGATTTATCTGTCCAGTGGATACATGTTATATATGACAGAAATGTGCCTGCTAGATCCTGCAAATGATCACTTCCAAATGCTAACTGCTGTAAGCTCCCAGTAGCCTCTGTGGCTGATGGCATGTCCTGTTCCTTAAGTTACGTTTTATTTATTTATTTATTTTTACTATTACTAAACAGAGTGTTCTGAATAGGGCTGTTTTGAGAGGGTGATTGAACTGTTGTGGTGCTTCATCCTGGTATTTTGACCAAAGCAAGTCACAGACATGTTCATTAGGACACCAGGGAACTAGTTTAACTTGGAGAAATAGGGTATAATATGACCCTGCCCTCAGACAACACGTCATCATTTGTTGAGAATCAATCCGACAAGTTAATTGAATATTGTGTCCAATCTCTTTTGAGACTCCTTAAAGATGCAGCACAGACTTTACCTCAGCTTCTGTCTTGAGCGCCAAAACAGAAGTGTTACAGATGGAAACTAAAAAGAGGGGAGTGTTCATGATGAAAGCACGTCTTGCAACGTCTTCCGCTCATGGATTAAAACAAGGACTTGTATTTTCTTTATGTCGGCTGCTCCATTGTGAGATAGTATCTTAAATCATCGCACATCCTGATCGTCATCAAAAGGTTTTATGCTTTTATGTTACTTCCATCCAAGGGCAGCCAGTCTTGTGGATTTGCTGTAGAAACTGGAGTAATCATGTCCAGAACATAATCCTCATCATGTGTTCTGTGTTTCTGATAGTGCAGAGGAACCTGAAAATAAACTCAAATATTTTTGTGCAGCTCTATTGTGTGGAAATGCTGTCAGCGCTGGATAAAAAGATGACTGATTATTTTCGTTTACTTATTTGTAGGTCTTCATTAGCATTAGATACAGTGGCTGGCTATTGTTTTTAACCCTGCATTGAAGTGATGATGATATGATACGACAGCATATTGAAAACCCAACCTGGCAACAATTTTGACTTTCCCTACACACAAGCAACACAAGAAGCTGTGAAAACAGTTAAATGGTCCACGGGAATGTACAGTGCCATGGTGCATTTAACTTTTTCCAAACTTGTGAAAATGCCAACAGCAATTTCTCTTTAAAGCTCTGCAAATGTTTCGTTTTTAGCTTGTAGGGCACAAGTGTATGTGTTAGTGTGTGTGTGTGTGTGCCTGAGCACACGCTTGTGCGTTTTCCACTTCTTCCACAATGGAAGGCATGTCATTTAAGGTAATTATCATTATCATTGTCAGATCGTATGTCCGGTGGCATTAGTGGAGAAAGAAATCTGATCCAGCAGAGTTTGGTGCAGGGATCAGGCCAGTGAACCTAATAGCACACATCTGGGATAAAAGGGTGCTGTGGCATCTTCCTGACATTCCACTGTTGTTCCAGATTAGATGGCTCTAGTCTTTTTAATTCCTGCTCTCTTGTTGTCTTATTGTTTTCAGATGATGAGGAAGGACATGGGTCTCATCTCTCTCTCTCTCTCTCTCTCTCCCTCTCTCCTCTCCTTTCACTGATGGCAGCAAACTGTTGTGGGCTAACTTAGCAAATAAGTTTGTTACTCGTTTTCCTGGCAAATTTAGCAACATCAAACAGTTAAAATGCGTCTTGGCATGGTATGCATATATCCATTTGTATCTTATCAGTATTTTTTAACGAGAGGTGGCCCGTCGACTAAAGAATCCTTATCACTGGTTCAATTGTTAAAAAATGCAGCTGTAGTAGTTGCAGATGGCGATGTCTTGGCTTGCTACACAAAATGTGCACTCCGGTTTTGGTCAGAAAAGTGTGCTTTGTATTTTCTAACATTTGCCATTTAGCACTGAACTCAAAATGCATTTTACCAATTTGGGCCTTGGAAGAACTGATGCATCTTTTGAAACAATAGACGTATAGGTGGTTTAGCATTTAAGGTTTCAACCCAAAACCAGTCTTTGACTTGTTTGATTACTTACTGATGAGTCAGCCTATAGAATCACTGCAAATCGATATATGTGTGTGAATTTGCAGATTTGTTCAATATCCCACATACAGACTTGTGTTGAAGCAGAATTTCTAAAACATTTTTCAATACGAGACAGTGCAGAGATCAACCTATTTTTTTGTATACATTTGACTTTACATTGTGCAATTGTGTTCACACCGTTTACAACAAAACATTCATTTTTAGCCAGTTGCTTGTTCGATTGAGCTACATGTCATCAAATATTAATTTAATGACAAAAATGTCTTGATATTTGACATGGTTTTCCTTGCTCAGTTGTTCCTGAACTGCACAAAGTGGCGTGGGGGTACGAAAAAAAACCCAGCCTTATTACATTTTGAAACTGGCATACAGTCTGAGGTGCCTGCTCTCATTACCAAAAAATAAGCATAGGCTGTACTCTCACTTTAAGAGATTTTATTGTGTGCTGTGTGTTTTAAGTGTGCAGGAGCAGGAGGTACATGGCTGGAGGTCAAATGTTTGAAGGGGTACAGGATTGTGAAAGGTTTGGGAACCGTGCTGTCCTCGCTCATTAGGTTATGATTAATTTGGGCTGTAAGACATTAATAATACAAACTGGAAAAAAAAGCCTGAGCAGAATCTGTACTACGGAACGTCTGATTTCAGGTCGATGCCACAAAAAGACTAGAAAATTCGACTTCACACGCAAAAAAGACAAAGCAAACAAATCCAGAAAGTGACCCAAAGTTAACATTGAGTGCATGTTATAGCACAGACACTAAACACAACAAAAAGAAGGTTTGAGAAGGAAACAAATTTCAGCACTTTAAAAAGGGAGCACATTAACCCATGCACAGCAGGATTAAAACAGCTCTGTCCCTACCCACATGTGGCTAATGCACTTCCTACGGATTCAACTCCCAAGATAATGGAATTGAACAATAAGGTTTTTGTGTCTCACAGTCTATAGTTAGGTATTCAAAAACACTCATAAACATAGCGACCAAAACAAACGATAAGAGTTGTTTTAGTAGTACAACCCAAATCGCAGGGGCATGTTGCATTTTGTCCACATGTTCACATCACATAGCCTCTTCTGTTTTTGGAATATATCTCTATTTATTTATTTTTTGTGCAACGACTTGTATGGCTGCAGACACATGTTTGGTATTAGTGTGAAAGCTTATTAAGTTGTATTTATGGTGGTGATAATCTAGACAAGCTGATTCTACTCCCCTTCAAGGAGCGAGCGTGGCAGTGGAGCTCTTATTTAGGACATAATGCATTTACCCTGCAATAAAATTGAAAGAGTCTGCATAGCTGGTGTTTTATGATGCAGTGCAACACAAACGTAAACTGGAGGAAACAGTGGTATCTGTGGTCCAAGTGCAGCAGCAGAATGCGCCTATGTTGGGCCAAAACAAGTACCGCAGAACTCCCCCGTCAAATATCCGTACGTCATTCTTAATAGCGTATTAGTACTGCAGTGTATTGTTACTTAAAGTCTGCAAAGTACAAAATGAACATAATCATATAAAAGCCAACTCCCCTGTAGTCTCTGAAAGCTTTAAAGAAAGCAACGCTTAATTCATACAAGTGACTACTCTTGGGAAGAGAATACGGCTGCAGCTGTGCAGCAGTATTTAATGTACTACAGGGAAAATTCTGAGCAAAAATCAAGCACAGCCTTGGTATAATCCACAGCAAACTCATGGCTCGGCACGCAACAGCTGGCAAACCAGAACTAAGTTTAAAACACATTATAAGGCTGAATACATAGAGCATGGTGGCAAAGTCTTAGTGTGTGTGTGCCCAGTCCATTAAAACTATGAAGCTTTAAAAAACACAGGCCTCGTTTAAAAATATCACTAAAAGCTGCAGTTTAAAGGACTCCTGCCAGCTTCAGGCAGCTTTTGCCATTCGAATGGGACATGTCTACTTTGTAAAGGTTCTGATGACCTGTGGGTGGCATCCCATGTTCTCAAAATATAATCTACAACATCATTTATAGAGACTAGGCCAATTGATACACAAATTGGGTTTTTTTGGGTCATGAAAAAACAAAAAAAATGTTGTCTAAGCCTATACTTAGTTTATACTCAATCTATGTCCATCTCACTTTTGTCCATCTCAAACGTTATTTCCACCACTATCCCACATACCTCTGTGTGTATTTTGTAGACTGAAATGCAAGCACATTTTGTGGTTGTAAAATGTAAGACCACTTACCAAATGTAAGTCGTCCCAATAATGGGGAATATTGCTCGTTGGTGTTGCCACTGAGAAAGAGATCAATGATGAGCAGCATTTTCAATATGTCCGTACGTCTGCTATGACTTTTAACAACTTGCTTTGCCAGATAGCCCCTCGAATCAAACCACTGCACCAACGAGTGAAGCCGTTTTCTGACTGCAGGGATAAACCAGCGAGTTCTGGCAGCATGTTTTACAGTTGTTTCACTGCAACTGTATGTTGGTTCTTTGTCGTTTTCCCTGACCGATTGTGGACTATTGACTCTATACTGCCCCCGCGATTTCCGGTGGTATTGCTCTGTTTCGTCTGTCATCGTGCGCGCCCCTGCTTGACGCACAATGACGGAAGCAAGTCTCATCGTATGGGAGTGTAAACAACCGCGTGAAACACGTTCCTTCTCACAACCATTTGAAGCGGTATCACTGGCTGATGAAACAAGCGTTTATTCACAACAGGGCAGTTGGACAAAAACATCACGTGTTTCTGTGTGTGAAATGGTCTCCTGCCGTACGTCTTCCCTGTCTCACGTACACGTGATAGAATTTATACAAGGGAGCGCGTCTCCCGCAGCTCAAAATGTAAGTGAACTCCTTTTTTTCCACTTCCTGGAGAAGCTCCATGAACAGAGACCGCGTGTGTGACTTTATCAGACATATTTGTGGTTGGACACAATTAGTGATATTATCCAGATCATATTTTTGTTTGGGGGGGGGGGTGGGTTGTTGTGAGCTCATTTTCTGGTTTGGTACTGCACAATAACACAATTCAACTAAGGCCAGGGCTGCAATGATGCGTAAGCATGTGCGTCTGTGTCCTTGGCACACGTTAGAGCAGCCACACTACCCATATGAGCTATATAGACTTCTCACCTATACAGCTAAACTGCAGCATTTACCGCAATATATCTGTCACACAATGTCACAAACTTGTCCTGTACCCGTTTCAAAGTAAAGGCACTCCAGCGACACACACTGCACACACATCCAGTGTAGACCCGGCCTAATTTAGGTGTAAATATGCCAAAAACGGAGCATGGCCGAAGCCCTCGGGCATCCCGTCTTGAATCACTGTGACCGCGATGTCCAAAACTAACTCATCCAAACTGTTTCTTCACAGAAAGTCCACAAATAGTGGTGTAATATCTAGGCATTGACAATAATACCAATAATGAAAGATGTAACTCATGTATTCATAAGAATTGCTCTTAGAAATGATGGTAACAAATCATGGTTTAGTGACATTAGCAGTAATGTCACACCCTGATCCTGCAGACAAAGGACAGAGAGGAAAAGTGTTCATTCATGAACTCAAAAAAAAAAAAGGCAAAACACAAAGTTAAAGACAGCACCTAATAATGCTACGTAATCACGATCGTTGTAGTTAGACTGTCAGGTTTGGATCCTGCAGAGTCAGATGTAACCTACAGAATGACAGAATGAGGACAGACAGAGAGAGAACCATAATGTTAATGACTCTTAGTAATGTGAGATATGGGGAGGGGAGGGGATGGGCGGGGACTCCCATGATGCACTGATGTTCGTCAGTGCATCATGGGAGTCCCGCCAGCAGTAACAGAATCAAGGATGAGGGAGACTGCACGTAATGAAACACAGGCAAATAAGTAGTTTCCACAAGTACAAAAAAAAAAAGACCACAATGGATTTCTACAATGGAAGTGTTTTCACTTGAAGCTCAACGGCAAGTTCAGCATTATCTACTGTAAATTCAATAAACACATTAAACCGTTTGCCCAAATACAGCATTTCAGTGGATTTAGCATCAGATAAAAATGTTAAAATCATGATTGTTGGCAGAAAACTGGGAGACTGGAAATCGGAAAATACATTTGTAAATGAACTATTGGCAACTTTATCTATTTCAGCATAATATCTAATCAGGTTATAGGATTTGGTTCACTATCATTATTAACTTTCTTTGTTATGTGTTGTTAGGAGACATCGCTCAATACGCACTGGTGAGTCAGTCTGGCTCAAATGTCCAGGTCTTTTTTCTTTTATCACAGTAAGAACAGATGTTCGTCAGATAGCAGAGGGTCTTGGTCTTGGTTCGTGTCCCAAAAAGCTTTTGTCTTCAGCAAAGGTTAAATATCTAACGGAGAGTAAATCATGTTACTGTGAGAATTGATCCAATCATTTTGAACTCTTTTCCCATGACTGCATAATGTAATTGTACCATTTGGCATGAGTGGACTTTTTCAAAAAAATGTCTCAGTCCATATGAGCATCTAAGAGGAATTCATGACCTTATCCCAGAAATCCAAGTAGGCTACATCTTGAAGAGTTTGGAACTTATTAGGCGTGTCAATTTTTGCAACACAATGCCTCTTTCATATTCATTTTTGGGCATATTTTGGGCACTGAATGACATTTCAAAGAACAATTCCATATCTTATATCTGGTCAGACAAATCCCGCTACATTATACACACTATCTGTACAGTGTAGAACTTCTTATGCAGCATCACACGGATCTACATCTTACAGTGTAACCCAACACAGATTGACGAGCTCAAGTACATTTTCCCATGTATCATATGCATTAAGTTATCACACAGTAATCCCGGTGCAGACGTATCCTTGGGGCAACTAAACCCCAGCACGCCAGGTACTCATTAGAGAACAAGTGGCTCTCTGCAGTCTGTCTCTCATGTTTTTCCTTCTATTTTTCACTCCTCCATTGTCCTTAATGCGTTTTAGAGATGTGCCTTTGTGAAAAGATAGTCAAACATTTTTTTTACCTTTCTTTCTGAGGCAGCCCTCAAATGTGTGTTTATAGAGATGAGAAAAGTGTGTTTCTATGTCTATGATGTTAGAGGACTCATAGTATACCCTATTTCTCAGAGGCTACTGGGAGCTAACAGCAGTTAGCATTTGGAAAAGTGATTATTTGCAGGCTCTAGCAGGCACATTGCCGTCATTTATAACAAGTATCCACTGGACAGATAAATCCTCTGAGGCAAGTTTGTGTAGAACTCTGTGCTGCACTGTGGAGCCAAGAATAGAACTTTTCGCGGACTTTGCGGGCTTCCAGTTTTTGGATACCGTTGCCCTCGCCAGCACTCACTCTTGCGCGTGTTACGGACAAAGCGGAGCTCCGCGAGACAACGATTCCAGGAATTTAGCGTATTGTGATGTCCCGGTGAGCGCGGAAGTCAATATCGTGTGTTTTATCTCCTGTACTTAGACTGAGGAGGACCACAAAAACATGAGTGAGTCATTTGCCGACTGATAGGACCTCCAGAGCCCCAAATATAAGGATTTGAATTATTAAAAAGTTGATTTTGCATAATATGGGACCCTCAAGTGTGACTGAGTGTGACTTATTCACGGTATTGTGGTGTGCATCTGGAGATATTGTTACTGTATAATAAAAAGTAGGGGTGGGAATCACATGGTACCTCAAGATACGATGTGATATGATAAATGGGCCATGATACCAATAATATCACGATACAAAGATTCTGTCATGATCAATATATTACAAGACTATCATATAGCGATTCATCACGATATCCCACGTGGTTGGTGTAGTGGTTAGCACTCTTGCCTTTGCAGCAAGAAGACCCAGGGGTTTGAGCCCTGGTTTGGAACAAGGGCCTTTCTGCATGCAGAAAGTTTTCATGTCCTCCCTGTGTCTGCGTGGGTTTTCTCAGGGTTCTCCGGTTCCCACCTACAGTCCAAAAACATGCAATATTGGGATGAGGTGAATTGGTCACTCTAAATTGACCATAGGTGTGAGAGCAAATGGTTGTTTGTCTCTATTGGTGGCGACCCTGCGATGGACTAGCGATCTGTCCTGGGTGTGACCCCAATCATCAGAGAAAAGGGAAAAATCAGGCTGAGGACGTATCATACTTTTAAGTGAGTGAAGAGAAGAAATGTGTTTCCTGTTTAACTGTTCGTGTCAATAATCCTTTAGATGTTAATGTTGCTTGGTCAGTCACTCAGTCCATCACTTTGGTCTCTCGATTGAATTATCATAAACAATTATTGGATGGCTGTGACATTTGCACCAGTTCACATTATTGTCACCAGATGAGGAATTCTTAAGACTGTGGTGATCCCCCAGACTTTTTCTCTGCACTGTCACCAGTAGGTCATACTTTTAACTCATACTGAGAATTATTTCAGCATCTAATTGTCACAAACGTTTGAACAGACACTTATGGTTACCAGAGGAAGAGTCCTAAGCTGGTGGCTGTCTTGATCCTGTGCAGGCTCATCGAGCATCATCATGATGTTCATATTTGTGGCTTTCGGATAAATGCCTGAACAACTTGGACGGATCGTCATGACGTGTGGCGTTGACATTATTGTTCCGCTCGGGATAAATTGTGAAAAGCTCCATCATCCCGTGATGTTTTCCCAATCACGCCGAAATTCCAGTGTTTACAATAATTTATGACCAAATTCGTCAACAACTAACATTTCCATCAGCTCCACTGTTAATCGTGCTAAGATGCTACGTGTGCTAAAAATAACACAGACATCAGTATAACTTCAGCACACACAGTATAGCACGATGGTCTAATATCCTTTAACTTCAGACTGGGCGGAATACATTAAATTTATCTCTGGTCCGGCCTTATTTCATTCATAATGTTTGTGGCTGATTTAATGCAGTATTTTCAACACCGCCCTGCTTCACAATCACACCCAACCAGATTTAAACCCCGTTTTTGGATGCCGTTTGTGTGATTTAAGCTACTGTGTATAGTGTATTTGCTTGTGATAAGGTCAGGGTGCAATGTTTGTGTGTGTGAGCCTGCAGTTGTTTTCACTGTTTTCAGTGGTTAAGTGTGTCGGGCAATATGGCTCCGTGCTGCTCAGTAATGCTGATTTATCGTCCGTCTTCCGATGTACTGGGCTTTTTTCACGCCACAACATGTGGTTCTGAGTGGAACTCTGCGTTGTGCAAGAAGTCAATTCAGGCTTAACAGGAAAATACCATCGTTTTTGAAAAAGAAAAAAAAAAATCCTCAGGGTTTTCTTCTATGTCTGGTAAACTTAAGCCCTTTAGACAGTGATTCCCGATCTTTTTTCTCAAGGGACACATTATTTCAATGACTGAATACAATGTACTGGAGGTCCTCGGCCCGTACTGATTTACCACCTTGGTAGCTAAGATTTTGTAATGCAAGTTGTTCCTATGAAGGAAACTTATTTAAAAGTGTATCATTGATGTTATATATATAACACCCAACAGTTATGCGGCACTTGCTAATGTCTCAGTCGCATTTTGTCGTAACTCAAAAAGTAAAGGATGGGATTTAATGACATTTACTGCGGATGTAGGTGGTGGCCAAAGAAAGAAATTGGTGACCGAGCGGCCTTAGCAGAGGTTTTGCATTCTCTGAATTAGGGCTGAAGGGGTGGGGTGGGGGGTGGGGTGGGATGGGGCTGTGCTGCCTTAGCGGAGGGCTGCGCTCTCCGAGTGCCTTTCTAGTTGCGATTTATTTGACTGAAATTTGATTGATATGAAAGGGAATAATAGTTTTTACATGTTTATATCTCATTTAAATAGCATATTTGAAATGATTACTGTGTGATATTTGTGCAGATCTGTGAGAAACTGTGGAATATGACAGTGATGAAAACACTGACATAGGTCTAAAAAAAAGTCTAATCTAAAAATGGTAATTTGACACACATTTTGGCTTTAATAAATAATGAGCCTCCTGCGATCTGAAAAAAGCAGTAGCTCATATTGCAATTTTTTTTTAGTAATAAATGGGTTGTCTTTATTATTTTCATTTTAATGATAATTTTCAAATTCCAATGAAAAAAAAAACTGACCATGTTATAATCCACTGTTTAGATCTGTGCTTTACGTGTTGATTTTAGTATGTTACATCATTTTATTTTATTTTTTTCCCTCCCACAGTGAAGTGGAAATCATTTTTCGAAACACACCATAGTAAAATATTATTGTTATCGACTTCCCCATAACCATTTGTAGCAGTGACAATATCTCCGCCGTAAAGTCAATCTGTTCTCGCTGACACAAACAATAACTCATTAGGAAATTCTATTCAGTGCAAAAACAGCCAAACCTGCCCATGAACCATAAATTCATATCTACTGAAACGTTCACCGGCAGTGTTGGAAACAGCCGACATTCTTGGCGCGTCGTCCTCGGATCAACAGTATCCTGCACTGATACTGGCAACACATGTAAGAGTTAAGTGTCTGTTTTCAATGTCTCACGGAGAAGTTGACCCTCGGGGATATTCTCCAGAATAGACATTGTGATGTGGTCGTGCATTTCGTGTAATGGCTTTACGACAGTGGAATCGCCACAAGGACAGTACATGTGTGCATCTGTGTGTACATGCATGACTATATATGCATGTGTGTGTGTGTGAAGTCGGCCTGTGGTTGCATTTTTATGTGATGAGCATGGCAGTTTTCCAGGGCATAGCGTGATTCATTTAAGATGAGCGAGGGATGGTTCACTCTCGCAGAGCAGCTATCTCATTGTAAAGCTACTAACTTTTGAGTTTTGGTATGTTGTGGGCTCATTTTCTGGGGCAAATTGGAGATTTTATTGGCTCATTGCCCCCTTGAGCCAAACTCAAGTCTTAAATTGTCATTATGATGTTAAAACTGATTGCACAATATAATTGAGATTTGCCAGCATTTACAGTATCTCTTATATTTTTCACTTATTAAGACCCAAAACCAGCTCTGAGGAAAAGTGCCGTTGGTGTTTTTGCCAACCTGTGGTGCTGCGCCTTAATGAGAGTGTCCCAAACAGGACCTGCAAAATGTGTCTGCTGCCTCTTTAATAGAAAATTCAGTGAAATTCAGTAAGAATCTACAGTCAGTCAATTATTCAGGATCTAAAGCTTCATAACTATGTATTGTTTTAGTGGCACATTAGTTCATTTGAACCTATAGAGGAGCATGGATTAGGGCAATAATACTGAGTTTAACCAGTCGGCAAACATAGACACATTTCTAAGCGAAAACACTCACTCAAATTGTGTTTGCATGGTGCATGCACATTATACGAATATCTACTGAACTTTTCTTAGGTTTCTATTGAGGAAAATTACATCGCAGTATATATTGTTACTGATTTATTGCCCAGCCCTCTCATAGAGTCATGCGGGAGATATGAAAACAGACTTTTTTTTTTTCAGTAAAAACAACCGATTTTCACTGATGATTTTCAGAGCAGTAAAACACCAAAAACATCAGCTCTAAGCACCGAGAGAGAGAGAGAGAGGCCCCTTGAGGGCCGACGTGCATGGAGTTAACACAAAACATGTGAGCATGTAGTTATGTCAGTAAGTATGACCGTGCATACATCTACAGCACATGCTCGCATACAGTACGCGGGGCCTGTGAACACTTAGTGTGTGTGTGTGTGTGTATGCAAACTCACAGAAAGACAAGCTGCACAGGCATTTTTAAGGAAAGCCTGCCTTCATTCCCAATCGCCAGCAACAACATCCAAAATCAAAAAGACGCTGCCACAGCACTGTTAACGAAGGACAGACTACAATAATGAAGAGATGGCAGCGGAGGAGAGGAGGAACTGCCATGGAAAAAGGAGAGTAGGAAACAATTGATTTAAAGGAAGAAAATAAGAGACGACGTGGGGATTTAAAACCTCATTTGTGAAAATGAGCGCTCTCATTCCTAATGAGGGGCAGATGACAGAGGGTCGCGCCGGTGCCAGAGTGCGCCGTAACTGTGGCTGAAACTAGAGAAAGGACGATGTCTGACAACGTAAACACACCGAAATGAACCTCCCCGCCTCTCGGCCCCTGACACGAGAAATAAACTAAATATTATTCAAAGCAACGTGCGAGAAGCAATTGCTACCAATCTCCTACACGGAAAGACGTTTTCATATGCTCCACCAGTGGCAACAATGTCATGCCAGCATCTGGCCTGAAATCAGGATGTTTTGGATTAGTTTGCGGGTGGAAAGTGGGAATTCCACCCCACCCCCCACACCCCCCACCTCCCTCTACTGTGGATCTGCCTAAATGCAACCAGTAGACTGAAGTGATGGATACCAGCTCACGTTAATGGTATGAAACAAAATTCACCATCTGCGCCCGTCTTTATCTGCGTCATAATTTAGAGGTTATTCAATGTCAAACTCGACAGAGACCACCCAACTGGATGCAGTTGCGGAGCCAAGCCTGGTTGAGATTGTAGGGAGTAAAGGCCAGACACAAACAATCATTCACTCTCACGTTCACACATAGACTGTGTCCACTACACTGTGGGAGGAAACTACGCGGAGAATATGCCCACACAGACGGACGGAATTTTTAAGGGCAATCTTCAAACGATGAATCTTCCGTCTATGTTGCCTACGTCCTGTTCAGTCGCCAAGATTTCAGTCTGCTCATTCTCTGCGTTCTTACCTTTCGAAAACATTTGCTTTTCTTTTACTCTTTGAAGCTTAAAAAAAAAAAATCATCATTCAACTTTTAAACTTGAGCCAAAAATACCGAAGCTTCTCTACTTTATCACGGTAGTAGACCATCATCACATTTTCTATATCGCTCAGATTTTCTTCTTCAAGAGCAAGAGGCAGATCGTTTTACACACACACACACACACACATGTTTGTGTACGTATTCATTTCATCCGGATGTCATGATGTTTTCATATAAATCAACTACATTTTCACTTCTTTCAGACACATTAAAGTCTTCTGAAATTTGCAGAAAAAAGAAAGATATTAAATCAGACGTATCTTGGAACTGTTGCATCACATCAGATCCCTGCTGAGGAGACTTTAAAAGCTTTTTGTTCCCGCACACTTGGGGCCAAAATTTCCTCTCTCAAAGCAGCAATCCATCAGTGAGAATTTTTAACTGACTGGTTAAAAGAAAACAATAAAAAAAAAAAACACACAGACACACACTGGCCTCTGTGCAGACCATAAACCAGCAGCTAGCATCACCGTGTTTACCAAGAATCAAACAGCATAGCAACATATACTGTACCTACAGTGTGTGGGTACGATTTCAGCCACTGCTTGGGTTTTCTGTCGATTTCTCATGATACTTTGATGGAATGTTAACAAGAGACACTGACCCAGAGGTTTGACAGTTTTTCGTCTTATTTTAAGAGCAAACATGAACATTTTGAAGGTGCAGACCAGCTGTTTGAACGCGATTCAGTTCTTCTACATAAATCTCTGGCTCTTGAAGCGCTCGCATTCATGTAAAATTAATTTGACACAGTCTCAGGGAGATCTCAGGGCCCTAAGGCGAACTGTAGTCTAATATGACACAGTCTGAGGAATTGTGTCAGTTAATGGAAATCTTTTCATTCAGATGTTTTGGATTTTTATTGTCCGACCAAAGTTCCCTTGGGAATAATATAAAGATTCTCTTTGACCTTTTATTTACTTAAAATTATCCAAATAAAATGAAATGTCATGTCGTACACACAGAGACAAACAGTCAGTGATGCCGCCTTTGGTTTTATATATATGGTAATGGAATATTTGTATATTATTATTAGAGCTGTCTAAAGATTAAAATTTAATCACAGGGTAGCTGCGGATTAATCACGATTAATCACGATTAATTACCATTCGTAAATATGCCAAAAAAATTCTAATTTTCTCTTTATATTGTTGTAGGAGCGGAGAGATAAATAAAGTATGTGAAAATATAAATGTAAAGAACAATAAAATACTGTAAATAACTTGTAAAAACCTATACAAACAGTAAAAAATAAACATTACATTGTAAAAAAAACACATTATAAGACAATAGAAATAAATAGAAAAAATAAAATGCTGTAAATAACTTAAAATAAAACTACACATTGCACTGTAAATAACTCACATTATAAACAAAATATAAAGTATAAAAGTTAAATAATTTTCTTGTGGTACTAAACCCACAGCAGGAGAAGCACTGCTTCTACTAGTTAGCGTTAGCGTCAGCTAGCATTCTGACGCTAATGTTAGCTGCTGTCTGTGTCCCCATTAGTTAGACAGTGACTGTTAATGTTATGATTATATCATTATCTGCGCCAGCAGCGCCACTTACAACTGTGTGGCTTCCTTTCTTTTTTCTTCCCCCCTCTTTTTTCTTCCTCTTCTAACTTCCTGATTGATAACTCCTCTTCATTTTCCTTCAGCTTCACACAGGTTAACGTGAGGAGACGTGGGGCCCCGTTAGGGAGGTTTCCTACTGAGATGTCATTGTTGTTTAATGGAGACTGGGATGCAGCTGGTCACTGATGCATTTAGGCTCCGAGTGTCGGGAGCCCCCCTATAGTTGCCCGCTGCCTTGCCTGTTCATAAACTGCACGTCTACCCGTTGCGCGATGAAAGTGAGAAAGTGCGTTAAAGGGACAGTGTGTAGTATTTATGGGTTTATATAACCCAAAATCCACTTTTTTATACATATTATGTGCTCCTGCATTGTCTAGTCGATGTATAATAGTTGTTGTTTCATTTTCGTAGTGTTTCAAAAAGTCATGTAAAATAACATGGTCGCGGGCCGCGGTTGCATAGCCACTGTTAGCAGCGAGACGCCATGTTTCTACCAGAGCCTGTAAGGACAAACGCGAGAGAACAAATCAAGCGTCGCTTTACTTGTAGCGGAAGTCCCGCCTCCTCTCTCTCGCTTCGTCTGCTACGGCCGCGGTAGCTCGCCCTCTCCCTCGCCTCACGAACCTCATCTGCTGACACGGAGAAAGACAACGAGGACGACATTTGACCAGCTGCGGACACCGTAGCGCTCAGGGAAGGGAGGGGGTGAGCAGAGCAGCAGGTCTTTGTTGTAAATTTCAGCCTCTCCTCTAGATGGCACTATAAACTACTTATTTCCCCTTTAATGCGTTAAAAAAATTAACCCGTTAATTTTGACAGCCCTAATTATTATACATACAGCTATGTCAGTGTAACATGTTTAAACCTCCAGACTAACCAACGCTCATCTTCAACTAGTTTGATAATCAGCTAATTGGTTTAATTGCAAAACTTTAAAAGTTCTCTGATTTTTCGGCTTCTTAAATGTGAATATTTTCTGGTTTCTTTGCTCCATTTGACGTTAAAATGGAATCAATTCGGTTTGTAGACAAAACAAGACGTTTGAAAACATAATTTTCGCAGGTTTGTTTAACTGTGATCAACGTTTTCTGACATTCTTTGGACCAAACAAGTACTCGATAAATGGAGAAAATAATCGACAGTCGTCACTTGATGTGTTCTCTTGTAATTCGATAGCATGAAGAAAGAGGAAAAATGCAACTTAAACAATTTAAAAAAAAATGTGTAATAGTATGGTAATAATATCTTTAGGAAAAGGGAGATGGAGGACAATGGTAACAGTGTGGTAATATGGAGATAATGCACTAATACCATGATTTTTCCAAAGTAATATCCATATGTAATAACTTGGTAATTAGAATAACTATAGATTACCCTCAGGGTAATACCTTCACTTTAAAATGTTTGTGAATAATTACCATATTATAACACACTCTTATGTCCCAAATCAGGGGTCACCAACGTGGTGCCCGCGGGCACCTGGTAGCCCGCGGGCAGCCAATACGGTGCCCGCGGGCTCACTTCACTTCACCTCACTTGCATGTATCCGTATGATCTGTCAGTAAAATATCTTTGATATTGTTTATAAAAACTGGTAATCGTTAGGAGTAAGCACTGGAAGGAACGTGTATGCAGTTGAATGCATAATATTAATCATTTAAATGGTAAACAAACAAAAAAATATTATATGGTAGCCCTCCATATTATTTTTTACCCTTAAGGTAGCTCTCTGACTCAAAAAGGTTGGTGACCCCTGTCCCAAATACACTGTAGAAATAAAATGGTATCAGCAAAAAAAATGACACCCCCTAATACAACATTATTACTATAATATCACCTTGTTGTTACTGCACTGAAGCTGGAAAATCAGAAAGATTAAAAAAAAATTGATTATCAAAAGTAGTTAATGATGAATTTAGTAATCGATGACTTCGATAATCACTGTAGCCTGAAATAAAACAAATATCTATCCATCTGCTGCAGCATGAGTATGCAAAACATTATGCTAATTCCACTAGAATAGAGAATAAATAACCATTTGCAGTTGGGCTCAGGGAAAAACACTTGATAACTTAATTGACAAATTAAGGGTCTAAATTAAATAGTCCCTGTCAGTTTCACTCGCCAGGTGTCGCTAGGGAAACTGGAGGAAGAATCGGGAGTTTACAGCGGGATAAGAAAGTTATAAAAAGAGATTCTACATCCACGCTCAATACATAGACTTTGTCCACTTTTTTCTCAATGTATTGATTAACACAGAATTGTTGTATTATTGTGATATTATTGGTATCGCGGACCATGTATTGTGTATCATATGGTACCCTATCCTGATATATTGATATATCACCATATCAGATATCAGCAAAAAGTCCAATACGTTGCATTCTACAACTTCACTATTGTGAATGTCACATGTTCTATAGATGCATAACACAAAACAACTTTGTAATTGATAAACAGAAACAACGAGTCCATCTCAAGTGGAACCACTTGAATTCAACTATGGAACACAATGATGATGAAGTGACCTTAAAAAAAAATATATTTTTGCTTTTTAATTTGTCCGTCAGAAAGAAAACAGAATAAAAAAGTTGGACTTGGAAGGAAAAGAGAGAGAAAACGACTACGGCTGCTCGCCATCAGCAACGCTGGCAACTCGACCGATGGAACAACAGACGCCGCCACAGTGCACAGAGAAGCCTGAGGACGTGACAGACGCGCAGCTCACCGCAACACGTGTCGCCAGCGGTTTAGTAATCTGAGAGCCACTCATTGTTTGTTCATGTTTTCGAATTCGCCTGCACAGGACATCAGAATGTTGTTTACTGGAA